>NC_080704.1:135765860-137057546 GCF_030445035.2 Dasypus novemcinctus | reverse complement strand
GCATATATCTTCCACATCCTAGGTAAGCTTTTAGCATGGACCTTATACATTCTAGATAAGCTTTTAGCACATTTGGTTTGCATTTTCCTTGAATATTTAAAGTTTATAGAGTTTGCATTGCTAAACTGTTTCCTGGGACTGGAATCGTTGCCATGGTCACCAAGGGCAGGGCTGCAGCCTCTTACCGTCCCACACCCACAAGTCAGGACAGACAGCTTAGGTTAAGGTTGTCTCTGAAGAGACAAAGAGCCTCCTACCCATAGCTCACATCACCACCATTAATTCTGAGATGTGAGATCACTGCACTGGATTGCCCAGGCTTCAGTGTCCTATCTAGCAACTATAATTTTGATTTCTGCAATGTTCTTATATTCCTCAAGTATCAATTGTTCCCCTGCCCTCATTCTCAGCATATCTATGTCTACGTGCCTTATGAGATCAGTTATATTACTTTTGCTTGGACCTCTTTGGTTACTAAGTTTTGGAAGGATCTTACAGAATCAAGGCCTATTCTCTCAGGCTTACAAGTTTGGAATCTGAATTATCATCAGCTTCTCCATGCAAAGCCACAGAACACTGATTATTGTTAAAAAGATCTGGGCATCTTCTATCCTGGACAAACTTGGCTACACAGTGTATAAGTCAAGATTCTTGAGAGAAACAGAACTGACAGGATAAATATTTATATGTAAATATTATGAGATTTATTATAGGAATTGGCTCATGTGAACATGGAGATTGGTAAATCCAAGTTCTCTAGGGGCAGGCAGCAATTTGGGAACTGTGATGAAAGTTTCAATGAATTCTTCAAAGGAAGCTGCTGGCTGAAATAGTAATAGAAATTCTTTCTGACCACTGAAATCATTGGTTCTCCCTTTAAGGCCTTCAACTGACTGAATGAGACCTCTCTCATTGCTGAAAGTAACCTCCTTTGTTGATTGTTGATGTAATCAGTCATAGAGGTATTCAACTGACTAATGATTTAAATCCATGAAATACCCTCACAGTAACAATCAGGCCAGTGCTTACTTGACCAAACAACTGGACATCACAACCTAGCCAAGTTGACAACTGAACTTAACCATCAGACACAGTTATGTTCTTACTGTCCAATTCTATTTTTATTCCTTTTTCTATACCTAATGAATGTAATCCTTCACCAATTTTTATTTATCTTTCCCAGTAAGGATAAATGAGAAGACAAGCATAATGTGCATAGAACCTAACAGATTCTCAACATATTTGTGTTTTTTTTTCTACTAGTCTGTAAACTCCTGGAAGACAGGTACAATGCCATTTCTTTTTGTCTACCCAGTTCCCAGCACAGTACCTGACACCTAGTTAACTCCTTTCTTTTTCCCCTCTCCTTCCCCTTTATAGAGATAACCTTCTGAAGAGATTACCTTTTTTTTGAAGGTTTTTAAAGTAACATTTTTTTTCAAACTTTTAATTGTGCAATATAGAAAACTGAAAAACACAAGAAGCAAAGAACACAAAAGTCATCCAGAATTACAAGCAGTTTAGTTTGATATAACCTTTAGGTCCTGTGTAAGTATATACACAACTAAGCATACATTTTTATTTAGTCAAGATCTCACAGATTGTGTCATGCTTTTTCACACATCACAAATATTTACCAATTCAAAGCCCCAAAGCCATGAGGTATTGTGATAACCAAGAATACATGACACCATCTCAGGGGAAAAAATTGTATCCCTTTCTTGGGGACAAAAATTTCCTAAGACAAAAATGGCAACAGGCCTCTATAGATAGTGGTAGAATTACAAATACTGTGTTCCCTTAATAATGCTCAATTTAAAATGAGACATAAAGCAATAGAGTACAATAAGTATAATGCTTCTAAGAAAAGATTACATTTTATTAACCTCCAGGATTATAACTTAGTCACTATCCACAAAGGCAACTAGATTGATGAGGCATTGACTTCTTTCACATTCATTATTTACCAGTGTCTATCCTGTGGTCTGTCTCATTTTGGTTTATAGAAACAATTCATATCCCATGCCTTGGCACCTGACAGACAAATCATCATGTAACTCTTTTGGCCTCATCAATCCAGTTGCCTTTATGAATAGCGACTACGTCTTCTTTCCACCTCCCTTCTTCCTGGACAGGGGCCCTCAATGTATAATACCAGTACAAAAAAGTATCACATTTTTGAAAAAAAGACTCCAGCTTTCCATCTAAAAAAATCTGTTTTCTTTCTTGGAAGCTCAAGAATAAAGTTCCACTACTGGATCTTAGTCTAAAAGATAAAAGTTCCAGAGGCTGTTATTTTGTCTATATATTTTTTGCCTGAAATATTTAAGAAACCTCTGATGTTTTGAAAAATGGATGGCTGCAATGATCTATACAACACAAACACCAAAATTTAGCAAAAGAAGGGAAAGGAATCATCTATAAATGTTTCCATAAGCAGCTTTATAAATATAAATGAAATATTATAAACCAGCAAACAAAACAGCCAATGGTGGATTTTTAAAGGCATTTTATAGTTACAGATGTAATATTGGCATTATTTCTCTTTCCTTTCTCAGTAATAAATATTCCATGAGTAATGTTAAAAATACTGATCAGGCAAGAGTTCAGCAGCAGATTATCTATGTTCTGAGGTTTTGAAACCCTCTAAACAATATCAGGAATTGTACTAGTGTTGTAGAATTTGAGAGAAGTTCAATTACTTGAGTATAGAGAGGCCAGGACTCAGGAATGATTTTGAGAAGGAAAAATGGTTTATTGACGGACGGCCGGACTCGAGAACTTTCTGTTTGAATCCCGAGCCCCGAACAAGATTTTTGAGTCCCTTTTATACAGAGAGGAAAGGCCAAATGGTCCTTTTGTTTCAGTTCTCAATAGGCTTGAATTAGCATATATTTCCACATCTTAGTAAGCTTTTAGCATGGACCTCAGGCATTTCGATAAGCTTTTAGCATATTTGCTTTGCATTTCCCCTGAATACTTAAAGTTTATAGACCTTGCATTTTTAAACTGTCTCCTGCTCACCAAGGGCAGGACTGCAACCTTTCATCATCCCACACCCACAAGTCACAGACAGTTTAGATTATCTCTGAAGAGACAAAGAGCCTCCCACCCATAGTCCACATCACTAGAAATGTATGAAATCATCATTATTAGCTCAATCTCTTTATTTTCTGGAACCGATATTTTTCTCTCAAATTATAAAAATAAATATAAATCAGGAAAAATAAATGAGATTAAATCCCCTAAAACTTTTACTTACGGATAAAACCTTACAGAGAGTTCTTTATCACCATTTCATGAACACTAGGATATGGTTTAGTATTGTCTACCACAAAAGTAATGGCAGTCTTCTACCTTTACACAATTATTTGTGTAATGTAGTGCAGAATGAAGAATAAAACCTAAAATAGTGGACATAAACATACAAAACAAAGTGCTGGATAATGTCACTGTTGTAGAATTTGAGAGAAGTTCAATTATTTGAATATAGAGAGGCCAGGACTCAGGAATGATTTTGAGAAGGAAAAATGGTTTATTGTCGGCCGGCCGGACTCGGGAGCTTTCTGTTTGAATCCCAAGCCCTGAACAAGATTTTCAAACGTCTTTTATACAGAGAGGAAAGGCCAAATGGTCCCTTTGTTTCAGTTCTCAATAGGCTTCAATTAGCATATATCTCTGCCACATCTTAGGTAAGCTTTTAGCATGGACTCCAGATATTCTAGATAAGCTTTTAGCATATTTTGTTTTTGCATTTCCCCTAAATACTTAAAGTTTATAGCCCTTGCATTGTTAAACTGTTTCCTGGGACTGGAGCCTTTGCCATTGTCCCTAAGGGCAGGACTGCAGCCTCTTACCGTTCCACACCCACAGCCTTCAGCTTAGGTTATCTCTGAAGAGACAAAGAGCCTTCCACCCATAGCCCACATCATCACAAGTGAAGATGTAATATTGTAAATTATTTTGAAGTAAGACAAAGTCAACTTTCCTAGAATTTTTTTTTTCATAAACTGGGGGCACAATTTAAAACCATCTAGTTATCAGGAACGCTTTGCAACTCAAAATAACAACATACTGAATTTTGTGTCCTTTGAAGTCTTTTAGCACTTTTTGACATTTAACATATATTAAAACTATTAGCTGGATTCAGAGGTGATTCCCAACTTGGGTCTCCAAAGTGCACAGAATTTCAAGAAGGTAGTAATGAGGGATTCTGTGGTATTGTCAGTATTTACAAAGAGCCTAGTAAAATGATCCATTTGCTAGTAATTAAGCTGTGCATAATAATAGTATTTGTTGAGCACCTATTATGTATCAAATGTTAGGTTATGCACTGAGTGTGTATTAACTCATTGATTCCTCACAAAAATTCTAAACTAAAATGGTGACTGATTTTAGTTGAGTTACATAAATGTTGAGAGAACTTTATACTCATATATGCGTTCTTCAGTTTAAATGAAAAAAAAATCTTGTTTCATAGAATTTTTCAAAACCTGGCATCAATAGGCCAAAAAATATAAATTAGTTGATAGAAAGTATAAGAACTATTGTAGGGTGTGTATTTGTGATATTTATTGAAATTAAAAAGGAGGTCCTTGAGGATAATAACCATCACTCCCAAGGCGTCTAGATAGTGGTCAGCTCATGGGAAGCCTTCCCTAGATACATACTACTGGCCTGATCTGTAATATAATAAATGAAACTAACAATGCTTACCTCTAAAATTGACACTAGGGAGGACATGGTGCTTTTCCACAATTGCTTTATGCCCCAAAGAAGTTAAGCTATATGGACGAGGATCTGACCTATTGGAGAATTTCTCAGGTCCACTGAAGAGAGGGCTTGCAACAGTGAAATTGAATAGGGAGTTACACTAAGGGAGTTTTACTAGGCCCTGTGAGGTTACTGATGCTTAGTGCAGCAGCACTTCTATGCCTGTCTCACTGTAGTCTTGAACACTATTAATTGCTGGGAAAAAAACATTACAGTCAGAGAAAAAAATCTATTCAACAGCAACATCACAGTAAGTTCACAGGCCTGGACTGTTTAGTATCTTTAAGTTTATGCTAGGGCTAGTGACAGTGGATGCACTCATTCTATCATGTACTAGAAGTGAAGAAACCACTCAAGAGAGCTATTCACAGTGTCTGCCTTATGTAAGACTCTACTGCCATTGGGTGTATAGATTTTACAAAGCATGCCGTAAGGAAATTATGTATTTCTTTTCCACTCTATCATAGACTTAGTACTGTGACTTTAAAAAACTTCAATTCCTTTCCTCATTTTGCAGCATGACTTTGAGGTTTTTGAAGTCTCCTTTCTGCCCCCTTTCTCACTGAAAAAAATATACACACATATTGGACTTTTACTGTTGGCACCTTACTTAAAACAAAAACTGGCTAATTCAGATAGACTTTAGATAAACAGTCAAGATGTTTCCTATTTTAATCATATTGAACTCAGATATAAACTTTTCATAAGGCCAATTATGCTGAATCAAACTCAAGTTACTCCCACTGTCTAAATTGCCACCCTTTTTGCAGTCCTGGTGACTGAATTACTAAGTGGCCCTACTTACTGGCTGGCTGGGTGTTCACATATCCTGAAACTTGAGAGATGTTAAAAGAGCAGCTCCTTGTCCAACATGCTGCCACCATACCTCAAAGTCCCTCCATTATAGGCATTTCATAGGTTTAGGCATTGATGTTAGCATGCAAATATATTATAAGGGTAAAGTATTAAGGCAGTGGGATATAATGGAGTAAGATTTCATTTTGAAGCTAGGCTTCACCAATTTCTACATCTGAGAGTAGACTTACTACTCTTGTAGAATTTAAGAGAGGTTAAATTATTTGCGTATAGAGAGGCCAGGACTCAGGAATGATTTTGAGAAGGAAAAATGGTTTATTGATGGCTGGCCAGACTCAGGGAGCTTCCTGTTGCAAACCTGAGCCCCAAACAAGACTTTAGAGTTTCTTTTTGCAGAGAGGAAAGGTTAAATGGTCCTTTTGTCTCAGTTCTCAATAGGCTTGAATTAGCATATATATCTTGCACATCTTAGGTAAGCTTTTAGCATAGACTTCAGACATTCTAGATAAGCTTTTAGCATATTTTGTTTGCATTTCCCTTGAATACCTAAAGTTTATAGACCTTGCATTGCTAAACTGTTTCCTGGGACTGGAGTTGTTGCCATGGTCACCAAGGGCAGGACTGCAGCCTCTTACCGTCTCACACCCACAAGTCACAGACAGCTTAGGTTATCTCTGAAGAGACAAAGAGCCTCCCATCTGTCAAATGGGGGACATAACACCCATTTTGAAGAACTATTAATAGGGGTACCTATTATATATTACAGACACCAAAAGAGATAATGTGTTTAGAGTGCCTGGGACATATTAAGCACTCAATGGTACCTCTCATTATCATTAATACCTTACATTCGTTGGCTTAGCATTCAGAGCAGAACACTGAGGATAGGATAGGGAAAGGGAACTGAAACTTGTTGGGGCTCGGAAAAGTTCAGTAATTTATTCAAGGTCACACAGAACAAGTATCCAAATGCAGGTTTCTCTGGCTTCAAATCCCAGGCTATTGCCACTGAAATATGTTGCCTTTACTTACATGTATTCAGCCTAGAAGAAAATAATGATTTGACTGGCAGCCTCAATGATTCAGGCCAAAATATGCAGGTTGCTTTGGAAAAGGCCAGTCCTCATATTAAACGATATAAAAGCTATGCGGAGGGGTAAATCTGCTTTTAAAGGCATGCCAATAGAAAGCAGAATCCATTTTGAAGCCATAAATGAAGCAACTGTAGTTAAACTGAGAATGACCTGCTGGGACTTCAAAATGGATTATACTGGAACATTCTCAAGTCTCATCTGTGCCCCATCTTTCCAAAATTCCAGGGAACTAAGAGAACACACAAGAGAATCACAAAACCTTCCCCCAACCAAGAAAAACAGCTTTGGGTTTGATGTCCCTGGTGGTCCCTTTCCTCCACAGAGTTCCCTCCATGTAACCAAGGCCCTCACAATAACCATGACACTAAGGGAAGAGAGAATGCTGGTGGGCAAGGATCTCTGTTCTTTGCTCTCTGTTCTTTGTTCTTTGTTCTCTGTTCCATGCCTACTGCTATAACAAGTAGGTAGTTAGCCTTCAAAACCGGTTGCTTCACAAAACATTTGGCTTGTTAGCCAGCAGGTCTACAGCCTGGCTGTTTTCAAGAATCCTGAGCACCTTGATTGGGTTATGCATAGGAAAGAGGGGAGAATGCCTTGGAGGGCAGAAGGACAGGAGGGAAATTTCTGCTCATTGGACCTTGGACCTCGGGAGACCTCAGGGAGACAGGGCCTCAGGCAAATGGCTTTTCTGTGTATATAGGGATGCTGGAATCTAAGCATTAGGGCTCCCAGCCTGGACAGAGACCCACTCCCAATTCCATGCTCCACTGGTGCTGGAGCAGCAGAGATGCCGACGTTCCAGGGACTAAGTGCACTTCGACAGTGAGGGTAGGAGTGGCAAACATGATGGCCTCAAGTTCCCACAGAAGACCCCCTCCCACCCCCAATTCTTGGGAAACTAGCGGGAAGAGGAGGGGCCCACAACAGTGAATGAGATTGAACTTTCTCTCACCTCAGTGGGACAGAGGGGAGATGCAGATGTAAGCTATCACCTCTGCACAAACCTGCCCTGATATACACACTACAGAGAAGACACAGCAGGTAAGTGCACACTCTTTATTATTGTTAGGACTTTAGCCCAAACCCCTGACAAGGGTTTGATCCTGGTGAGTTGGGGTGGTCTCATGGGGGAACTCAAGGACTCCTTTTGTCTTCACAGAAGCAGACCTAACTCCTATTCCAGAGGTTCCACCCTGGTTCCCTCTTTGCTTTGCAGTAGCTGCCTCAGGGGAACAAAGAGCCAGCAGAGAAAGCACCAAGTGGAAGAGATGAGATCCAGGAGCATTCTCAAGAGTGGTTGTGGGGAACTGATGTGGCTCAAGTGATTGAGCACCTATTTCCCACATGGGAGGTCCTGGGTTTGGTCCCCGATGCCTCATAAAAACAAAGAACAAAAAAACAACAAGCAAACAAATGAAAAAAAAAATCAGGGGGGCAGATGCAGCTCAGTGGTTGAACACCGGCTTCCTACTTATGAGGTCCTGGGTTCAAACCCAGGCTCCAGTATCTCAAAAAACAACAACAATAAAAACAACAAAACAACAACAAAAAACAAAACAAAAAAAAACACGACTGTTTGCCCATCCTGTACTTTTTTCACTCTAATTACTCCTCACAAGAGAAGCACCATCTCCTAACATGGGGGCCAGGATATCTGTCCTTGGAATCCATTTTATTCTTCTTCCACTGTTAACTAGGAAGGGGGATGTGGTGGGGGCAGCCCAAGGCTGAGAATTGGAGAGCATAGCCAAAACTTCCTCAAGCACTGTCCTTCCTCAAGAAAACCCAGTGGGTCTTTCAGCCATGCCAGTGGGCAAACAGGAGAATAGCTGTCCCTCTTAAAGGAGGAGGTCAGCAGAAAATCAGAAAAGACCTGCTGCACTTTAGTGAGGCTACTTTGCAGATCTGTGTAGCTGGTCATTTGTCTACCTGGGACCAATGAGATGGGCAGTTCAGTCACTCAAGCCCTTTTATGAAGGTCTCTTTGGCATTGCCCCCAGAATTGCAAAATTTGTTCTGGATGTTATTTCAATTGCATTTACCCCAAGGTCACACTACATGCAAGCCCCTGATCCACTTTATATCACAAATTATGCTCTTTTCTGTCATCTAACCAAACTCACCAAAAGGGTTATGTGTGCACTAGCAAATAACATAGAATTCCAGTTCCTAACAAATACTAGACAATATTTTTGTTCAACAAACTAAATGAAATCCCTCAAATTTGCTATCATCTAGAATTTAACACTCAACCCTCTCAACTTTTCCAAGTTAATCCCTTGTCCCAAAAGACAAATTAAAGTCTAACAAAATCAGTTTGCTCTCCCTTTTCCCCCTAATATGCCCCAAAGCATCTCTTCTTCCTTGATTTCCTGTCAGTCTTCTCACTCAGCTCCTTGGAGTCTCACCAAGGTGTGGGTCTATCAGAGTCGAGGTCTCATTTCTTCAGGTTCTTGGAATATCTTCTAACAGGACAGATGCAGCTTCTTCAACAATCAAGTTCCACGGAAATAGAAACACAAAAACAGAACCTCACCTATAAAACTAAAACAAAAACAAGAAGCACACATGAACACTGCTGTAGTTTACAAAGGAACGACAGCATTTTCAATGAAAAACTGTGTTCCTAAAATTCAATATAGCTTAAAACTGTGAAATCACAAGGCTATTCTCAGCCAAAAGCATGGAATTTTTAAGAGGAGACTAAGAAAACTTCAAGAAGAAGAAGAAGAAAAAAAAAGGTTTCATGACTTCAGCTTCTCCAGGTATCAACCAATTACCACCTGCAACCTTAAATGCAATTAGAAGAAATTCCCTATTTAAAGAATAAGTGTGATATTCACTCCTAGTCCCACTTTGTTACTACAGATGAAGAAAAATATAAATTTGTATGTTTCTATGGTGCCCAAAGTGATAAAAATGTTTAATTATGGTAATGGATTATTTAATTTTATACATGTTAATTTTATTTTTCAAACTTTCTATGAAATAAATGAGTTAGATTTTTATCCGAAGGGGGCCTCAGGAAGATGGTTTCCCTTGGAGTGTATTTCTAGTCTTACTCACCTTCTAGAAATCAGTGAGCTTGCCCTGGGTCAAGGCCTCCACTCTCAAATGGCATAGACTTTCTTGCATTTATAGCAGGCTGTGCGCCAGGAAAAATTCATTGCTTTACACCAAGGGCAGTCCCAATTTGCAAGACTGGAGGCTGAGGTAGACTTTTCCTGTTGATGGGATTTCCAGGCTTTTTTCCCCTTGGGTTGCTTGCCCTTCTGCCCCTGAGGCTGCTGTTTCTTTGGGTTTTCTCTCACACCATGGTTCTTACTGTCACCCAGGGGGGCTGTCCCCTGAGGACTCACTTGACCTTCTTCCTGGATGTGACTTCTGCTGTCCCCCAAGGGGGCAGTCCCCAGGTTACTCATTGGGTCTTCCTCCTGGCTGTGGTTCCTACTGTCCTCCAGTTGGGGTGTTCCCTGGGACCTCACTGGATCTTCTTCCTGCTTCTGGCTCCTGCTGTCCTCCAGGGGGGCCATTTCCTGAGACCTCTCTGGACTTTCTTCCTGGCTCTGGCTCCTGCTGTCCCCCACTGGGGCTGTC
The DNA here is from genome assembly GCF_030445035.2 of Dasypus novemcinctus. Lineage (NCBI taxonomy): Eukaryota > Metazoa > Chordata > Mammalia > Cingulata > Dasypodidae > Dasypus > Dasypus novemcinctus. The sequence continues at coordinate 137,047,266 of NC_080704.1, read as the reverse complement.
CCCTGGGCCCTCTCTGAACCTTCCTCCTGGTTGTGGCTCCTACTATCCTCCAGGTGGGGTGTCCCCTGGGACCTCACTTGACCTTTTTCCTGGCTCTGGCTCCAGTTGTCCCCTAGAGGGGCAGTCCCTTGAGGCCTTACTGGACTTTCTTCCTGACTGTGGTTCCTGCTGTCCCCCAGGGGGGCTGTCCCCTGGAGGATCTCATGACCTTCCTCCTGGCTGTAGCTCCTCTGGTCCCATGCTGGGTCAACCTCCTCCTGGAAACCCACTGCAGCCCACAGATCAGGTGGGTAGATACCTCCAGGAGGTATCTGTGGTGGGACTGCTATTGCTTCTGTTTCCATGACTACCGCAGGTGGTAGAGATGGCAAGTATGGGAATTCCACTGGAGGTGGTGGGGGAACTGGGAAGGGGTATGGCACCGGCATTGGCATAGATGGCTGAATGCCATGTACCCAAGGACTTGGGGGTCCTGGCACATAAAACACAGCTGCTGGGGCTGCCATCTGGGGTTCCAAATACAGCCTTCCCTGCACCCCCATGGCCACCATCTCACCACGCTCCTCTGCGTTCAGGGGCCACACCACAGGCCCGTGTTGGTAAACTTGTGACCCGAGCACCATTTCCTGAGGCAGCGGAGCGACTTGGACCGACCTCTCAGCTTGTAACAGCCGCCCACGCAGCACATCTCGCTCATTCAGTGCCTGCCGTAGGGCCACCTGAGTGAAGCGCAGCTGCGCAGCCGCGTCCTCTCGTTCCTCGCGCAGCCGCTGCAACTCCGAAACTAAGGCCCAGGCGGCCGCCTCGCGCTCTTCCACCTGCTCCTGCAGCTGCCGAATCTGACGCCCCTGCTGCTCCCTCTGCCGCGCAGCGACGCGCACGCTGAGGGCCAGCGCGCTCCAGGCAGAGGCCCTTTTGATGGCGCGCGGCACCTGCGGGTCGACCACGATGGCCCGCAGCTGGTCCTCCACTTCGTGCCAGGGCCGAGAGCGGAAGGCCAAGTAGAAGTCTGGGCCGCCGCCGTTCATGAGGACTTCACAGTTGATGAACCTGATCACTTCGTTGTGGCGGAAGCCGCTTCCCTGATCTCCGAAGTCCACGGCCATGGCTTCTGAGGCCTAGGAAGCAGGACCCTTCTTACAGGACGCCACGGTCAAACAGCCCCTCAGCCCCTTACAAAGTCCTAGTTTAGTCCTTGACTAGTCCTGCCTTTTCCTCAGCCTCCTTCCTCCTTCTTCCCTCACCCCCTCGTTCTCCTCACAAAGACTGAAGTACTGAGTTAATCAACACACCAACCGTAGCTCGATGATCACGTGGCACGTCACAGACATGGGTTCTGAGGCGTGCCGCAAGGCCTTCTGGGACCTTCCGCACAGTGCCCTCTACAAATAGGACTGCATGGGTGGCCGCACCCCCCTCCTCAGAGTGCCTCCTGCAAGGCAGCCAGGATGGATGGAAGCCACTTGGGACTACAGTGAGCCCACAGAGGACTCTGTCATTTCCAAGAGCTTCAGAAAGACAACACACTGGTACATGGAATGAGTTCCTCACCTGGGGGTAGGGATACATGGATAGATGCACGCAGAGCTGCTCTTGGCTCAGCTCTCTCCCCTAACTCTCAAACCTGTATAGTACTCAGTCTGTCGGCACACTTCCCTCCTCAACCTAATCAGATGAACTTGGAATCCCTGTCACAAAGAAAATTAAGCAGCTGAGCTATGAAGTCCTTGAATTGTCCCTGTAAATTCACTCCCATGTTAACCTGGTCACCCTGGTCTCAAAAGGTTTCTTTTTTCCTCTTTCACACTAAACCCTCTTACCATGATCTGCATCTGCCCTACAAGAAATGCTAAAGGGAGTCCTTCCCCCTGATATGATAGGTCAATAGACAGTAATTCAAATCCACACACAAAAAATAAAGCACAACCATAAATAAATAAATACATAAATAAAAACAGTATTGATGTGTTTTTGGTTTGTTTCTTAAAACCCAACTGCATAAAACAGTAATTATAAATTTATATTGATTGACATGCAAAGTATAGATGTATAATTTGTGACAATAAAAACAAAAGGGGGACAAAGCTATATAGAAGCAAACTTTTATATACTATTGAAATTTAATTGGCATTAGCCCAAAATAGATTGTTACAAATTAACATATTAATTGTAATCCCCAAGACAACCCCCCAGAAAATAACTGAAAATATTCAGAAAGGAAAATGAGAAGTAAATTTACAGAAAGTAAATTAAAGACAATAGAAGTGAGTATAGCAGGAATTGAGGAACGGAAAAGATATGATATATAGAAAAAATAGCAAAATGTCAAAAGTTCTTCCCCGTCAATTACTGTTAGTGAATTAAAGTCTGCAATTAAAAAGCAAGGATTAGCAGAATAGATTTTAAAAATACATGATCCAAACTATATGCTGTCTACAGGAGACTCATGTATGATCAAAGTTTTAAGTAGGTTGAAAGTAAAAAAATGTAATAAGATATTCCATGCTAACAGTAAGCAAAAGAGCACTGGAGGGGATCTACAAATATTATACAAAATAGACAAAAATTCTTGCTAGATAATAATAAGGCAATTATATAATGATTAAAGCATTTTATATGCATCTAACAGCAAAGCCCCAAAATACATGAGGCAAAAAATGAGAAAATTGAAAGGAGAAATACACTTTTCTACAATAATAGTTGGGCACTTCAATACTCCACTCACAATAATGGGTAGGACAACTAGCAGATGACCAGCAAAGAAACAGAAGACATGGAAAACAACATAAACCAACTAGACCCAAAATGCACTAGGGAGCATTCCACCCAACAATAGCAGAATATATATTCTTCTCAAGTGTTCATGAAACATTCTCCAGGATAGATTATATGTTAGACCAAAAATCAATTCCTTAAATATTTTAAATATTTAAATCATACAAATTATGTCCTATGGCTACAATGGAATGAAATTAGAAATCAATAACAAAAGGAAATTTGAAAAATTTACAAATATGTGAAAATTAGACAACACACCACTAAATAACCAATGTGTCAAAAACAATAACAACAGGAATTAGAAAATATGCTGACACTAATGAAACAAAAACAAAAATACATAAATTTAGGGAAAGCAATGAAAGTAGTGCAAAGAAGGAAATTTATAGCTATAAATACCTACATTAAAAAGGTATGAAATTAATACCATGACCTTCCACCTTATGGATCTAAAATAAGAAGTGAAAACTGCACCCAAAGCAAGAAGGAAGAAACTAGTAAAAATTAGAGTGGAGAGCAACAAAATAAAGAAGAGGAAAACAATAGAAAAAAATCAATGAAATCCAAAGTTGGCTCTTTGAAAAGATGAACAAAATTGACAAACTTTTAGCTAGATTGGCAAAAAAATGAGATGGTTCAGATTGCTAAAATCTGGAATGAAAGTGGGAACATTACTACTGGCCTTACACAAATTAAAAGGATTACGAGAATTCTATGAACAATATACACACACACACACACAAAAAAAAAAACAACAGATAATCTAGACAAAATGGGCAAATTCTTAAAAAACACACAAACTACCAAAATCTAACTCAAGAAGAAATAGAAAATCTAAATAGATCCATAATGGGTAAAGAGAGTGATTCATTAATCAGAAAGCTTACCAAAATGTGGTAGTTTGAGTCTGTTGTGGACTCCAGAAAATTATATTCTTAGATTGGTCCATTCCTGTTGGTATGAATCTATTGTGAACCTTTGGATCACTTCAGTTAAGGGCTTTTGTTTGGGTTGCTTCAGGGGGTATGACCCAAGGTGGGTCTTGGTCCTCTTGCTAGAATCCTTTATAAATGGGATGAATATACAGAGAAAACAGGTCACAGACACAGAGAAAAACACCTACAAGCTGAGAGCAGAAGCCTCAGAACTCAGAAACTGAAATCAATGGAACCTGGGAGAAAGAAAAGGCACAGGAACAGAGAAGAAACCAATGAAGCTGAGAGAGAAAGCCAAAGATCTAGCAGCCAGAGCTGAAAGCTATGGAGACCAGAAAAGAAGGCAGAGATCAGGAGATGCTATTGTGTGCAGAGGAGTACAGGATCACTGAAGCCATCTTTGGGAAGAAAGCATTGCCTGATGCCTTGATTTGGACATTTTTCTCAGCCTTGAAACTGTAAGTTTATAAGTTAATAAATCTCCACTGTGAAATCAAAACCTTTTCTGGTATATTGCTTTGGCAGTCTTTAGCAAACTAAAACACGCAACTTCTGGTTTCCAGTCTGACATGTAAAGAGTTTGGAAGTCATCACTCCTATCCTTAAAACAGGAATGAAGCTGAAAAACTGAAACCAAAAACTCTTCTTATATACAACAGAAAATTTAAGTCACAGGGAAAACCACTTCCCTGACAACTGGAGAGATAGGCAGATATGGAGAAATATAGCTTAATTATAGCAGGAACTCCTGCTTGAACCAACATCAGGTAGGAATACTTAAAGGATAATTGAAAAAATTGCTGGAGTCTAACCATGTATTAGCTTAAGAGAAAAAATTCCTGGAAGTCCAGCATTGGGTGGGGGCACTTTTTCATGAGATTTGCCTCCAGGAGTTCCACCAGGTTTTCACAGTGATGATCAGAGAAAATTCCCCTCATGCTTATGGCAGAAAGAAGGGAATAGTCAACACTTTGAAATATGTCCAGAGTCTTCTGTTTTCCTTAACAAAATCCTGCTGCCAACAAGGGAAACTATTTTACCAGAACTCAACCTCCAAGGGTAACGTCTAACCCATGAGGGGGGAAATAAATCTACTTGCCTTCCTGTCTCACTCAAGGCAGGAGAAGGGAGAGAAGCTGAGAATCAATTGTGAAGGTCACAACCTAGGGAAACAGGCTCATTAAAATACCTAATCATAGGATTATAGAATGCTTCCCCTTCCCCCACATCTTACCATCATCACATCAGTAGGGCTTCTGAATAATAACAGTGGCTTACATTTGTAAAGAAGTGCAAGATTTAGCCCATCTCTAAGAAGGAGTCTCTAGGAATGCCCAAAGATAGAAGAGATTAAAACAAGGACACCAGAGGAAATTTTAGCCCCTGAACCTACAGTTAGAGTGAGCACAGCCTCTTAGCCAGATAAATATAAAACCTCACACTAAAGGCCAGTGTATCTCAATAAAATTTTACCAAATTCATCTTGTTTGGCTTTCAACTAAAAAGTTATAAGAATGCTGTGGAGCAGGTGTAGCTCAGTGGTTGAGTGTGTACTTCACATGAATGAGATCCCAGATTCAATGCCTGTTACCTACTAAAAAATTACAAGGATGCTAGAAAGCAAAAAAAAATACAGTCTGAAGAGACAGGAAAAGCATCACAGTGAGCTCCAATATGACAGAAATTTTGTACTTATTAGACCAGCCAGGAATTTAAAATAACTATCATTAATATGCTAAGAGCGCTAATGGGGAAATTGGACAACATACAAGAACAGATGGATAATGTAAACAAAGAAAAAATCTAAGAATCAAAATGAAATGGTAGATATAAAAAACACTGCAACAGAAATGAAGAATATCTTTGATGGGCACATCAGTAGATGGAATATGGCTTAGGAAAGAATCAGTGAGTTTGAAGAAATGTCAATAAAAACTTCTAAAACTTAAGTGCAAAGAGAACAAAGAATAGAAAAAATGTAACAGAATATCCAAAGCTGTGGTACAATTAGAAAAGTTGTAGCATACTGGTAATGGTAATACCAGAGAAGAAAGATTTGAAGTAATAATGGTTGAGAAATTTCCAAGACTAGTGGCAGGCACCAAAGCAAAACACTGGTTTTGGCTATTCTTGCCCCCTTAAGTTTCCATATGAATTTTAGTATCAGATTGTCATGGGGGAAAAATCCAGACTTTTTCCCATAAAGTGAGGTTAGCTATGGGTTTTTTATAAATACCTTTTATGAGGCTGAGGAAGTTGGATTTTGTAAAATGCTTTTTCCGCCTCTATTGAGTTGATCATATGGGTTTAAAAAATTCCATTGATACAGTGAATAAAATTAATTGACCTCTGAATGTTAAAACCAAACTTGCATTCCTGGGTGAGTCCAACTTAATCATACTGTTTAATCCTTTTTATATGTTGCCGGAATAAGTTTGCTAGTAATTTGTTGAGGATCCTATAAGAGATATTGATCTTTAATTCTCTTTTCTTGTGATGTCTTTATTGGATTATCACATCAGCATAATAGTAGCCTCATAGAAATATTGGGAAAGTGTTCTCTCCTCTACAATGTTTGGAAGAATTTGTGAAGAATTGTTATTCTTTAAATGTTTGGTAGAATTCACTAGTGAATCCTTTAGGGCTGGAGCTTTTCTTTGTGGGTAGGTTCTTTTGGTTTTATTACTAGTTCAATCCCATGTTGCACATCTATTCAGATATTCTCTTTCTTGAGTCAGTTTTGCTAGTTTGTGTATTTCTAGGGATTTTTCCGTTTCATTCAAGTTGCCTAATTTATTGGCATATAATTTTTCATACTATTCCTATAGAACCATCATTTTATGTCTGTGAGGTCAGTACAAATACTCCTCTCATATTCTATTTTTAGTAATTTGAGTCTCTCCTCTTTCTCTGTCTCTCTCTCTTTCTCTCTCTCTCCCTTTCTCTCTCTCTCTCTCTTACACACACACACACACACCAGTGTATCTAAAGATTTTTCAATTTCATTGATCATTTCAAAGAACCAATTTTTGGTTTTATTGATTTTCTCTGTTGTTTTTCTATACCAATTTTTGCTCATCTCCACACTAATTTTTATCTTTTCCTTCCTTCTATTTGCTTTAGGTTTAGTTTGCTCTTCTTTCTCCACCACCTCTAGGTAGAAGATTCATTCGAGATCTATCTTTTTCTCCAATATAGGCATTTACAGCTTAAAATTGTCCTCTAAGTACTACTTTAGTGATATCCCATAAGTTTTGGTATGCCACTTCTTTTTTTTTTTTTAATTTTTAAATCATAATTATTTATTTTAGCATTTATTTTCATTAAATTCTGTTGCAAGTAATTTGATATGTTATTAGATTTACACAAATTTGGAATAGTAATGTCTTCATAATGGAGTGCCATTTAATCTTTCTCAATACACTTTACATTCTGATATATTCCCACTTCTTTTAAATTCACCTAAAAGTACTTTTAACAACGTTTGTGTATTTTTTTCTTGATTCATTGGTTATTCAGTAGCATGTTGCATAATTTCCACATAATTGGATTTTCCAAGTTTCTTTCTATTATTTATTTCTAATTTCATTCCATCATGTGGAGAACATTCTTTATATTATTTCAATCTTTTTAAATTCATTAGGTTTGTTTTATGGCCTAACACATAGTCTATTTTGGATAATGTTCCATGTGCACTTGAAAACGCTATATTTTCTACTCCTGTTGGGTAGAGTGTTCTATAGGTTTCTGTTAGGTCTAGCTAATTTATCATGTTGTTCATGTCTTCTATTTCCTTTTGATCTTCTTTCCAGTTCTTATATCCATTATTGAAAGTGGGGTATTGAAGTATTCAGCTATTATTATTGAATTGTTGATTTCTCCCTTCAATCTTATCAGTTTTTGTTCTGGGTATTTTAGGGCTTTCTTGTTAGGTACATATAGGTTTATAATAATTCAGTATGCACGCATATGTTAGATATTCCTGATGGATTGACCTTTTTACCATTATAAATATCCCTCTTTATATCTCATAGCATTTTTGTTGTAAATCTATTTTGTCTGAAATTAGTGTAGTCACTCCAACTTTCTTATCATTTTTATGATATATCTTTTCTCATCCTTTTACTTTCAATCTGTTGGTATCTTTGACTCTGAAGTCTTTCTCCTGTAGACAATATAAAGTTGGATCTTGCTTTTTATTCTGTCAGACAATCTCTGCCTTTGATTGTATTTTTAATCCATTCACATTTAATATTATTATTCCTATAGTTGGATTTATTACTGAAAATTTTATTCATATTTTCTATATGTATTATTTGTTTTGTTCCTCTACTCTTCTGTTAGTACTTTCTTTTGCATTAGATGAATATTTTCTAATTTAACATTTTAATTTCTCTTATGATTTCTTCTATTTTCTTAATGATTGCTCTAAGACTTATCATATACACTTAACATCTCAGAATCTTCTTACAATTTATACTAACTTATTCTAGTCAGATACAGAAATGTTATTTCTGTATAGTTATATTTGTCTCCCTTTTTTGGTATTATTTTTATCCATATTACATCTACTACAAATCCAACAATACATTATTATAATTGCATTATATAATTTTATCTCTTTGAAGGAAGCTGGGAGAAGAAAGGAGAGCAGGTGTTATATTTAAAACATTTGTTATAGTAATCCTCTTATCATTTCTTACTCTCTTCATTTGTTCCTGTGGGTTCAAGTTACCATCTGATTACATTTCTTTTTTTTTTTTTTCAGAATTGTTCAGCATGTTTTTTTTATTTAATTGCCTTTTGTAAAAAGATACATAGATCACAAAAAATGTTACATTAAAAAATATATAAGAGGCTCCAGTATACCCCACACCCCACCCCACCCCACCCCTTTCCTAAAGAGGTTGTTGATTACATTTCTGTACCCTGATATAGCTTTGTTTCCACTCACCTTTTGCACTATTATCGTCAAATATATTACATTTCTATATGCTACAGGCCTGATATACAATTATATACATATCATCATATGTATATTGCTTTTATTTTCTTATTTTTTAAAAAGATACTAAAATTGCATAAATGTTACATTAAAAATGTAGGGAATTCCCATATGCCCCATTCCTTACCCCTCCCACATGTTCCCACCTTAACAACATCCTTCATTAGTGTGGTACATTTGCTACAACTGATGAACACATATTGGAGCATTGCCAACTAAGTATGAATTATAGTTTACATTAGAGTTTAAACTCTCTCCCACATAATTTTGTAAGTTATGACAAGATATATAATGGCCTGTCACTGTCATTGCAATGTTATTCAGGAAAATGGCCCCATATTATACCTATTTTCCCCCTTTCTCTCCCCTCAGAACCTCCAGTGGCCACTGGTTCCACATCAACGATAAAAGTTCTTCCATTGCTAGAATAACAATAGTCTACAATAGAATAATTATAAGTCTACTTTAGTTCATTTTTCATTCCCTAATCTTGAGGATTTGGGGATGGTAATGCCCACTCTGTTTCTAATTGAGAGGGAGCTTAGATGTCATGAGGCAGATGGATGAAAATATCTTGCTTGCAGTTGTAGACACTCTCTCTTTCTTGGGATGGATATTGTCCCTCATCAACTCCTTGTTAGTTGTCCTGGGTGCGTCCAGTGAACTGGAGAGTAGGTTGTTAACTCTACTGAGATTCAGGGCTCAACTGGCACATGGATGAGCCAAAGATTTAAGTCACTGGGACATGTATTTAACAAGTATAGCGCTAATTATCAGTTCAAATAAAAGGGGCAGAAGAGTCATGTATAGGGAAACTACATACTTATAAATGAATTTAACTCTGTTACAGTGGGGAGCATAAATACCAAAGTAAGACCCACTGATGGGGTCACAGGCAGTTTTCTATTGCTTACTTTTTTCCTGTGTAGGGGTTACACTTGTGTGATTCTTAACATGTTGGAAACTGGAGATTTTAGATAACATATTACAGCAACTCTGAGTATTGGCCGCCCAACCCTTCCCCCCTTCCCAGATCTTTGCTTGTTTAATTGTTTACTCCAGAATGTCTTCCTTGACTACTCCACCAAGAGTAGTAGAATGAGTATTTCTGTTCTCTTAGTATTTATTAGAGAAGTGGATTTACAAAACAAGCATGCATAAAATGCTAGATTCCAATAGACCACTCTGTTATGCATACCTTGCATTGGTGTGGAACATTTGTTAAATTAATGACAGCACGTTTTTATAACTGTACTTTTAACTACAGTCCACGGTTTAACTTGGGGTTCACCATTTGTGTAGTGTAGTTCCATGGATTTTTAAAACATTTTTTATTCTGTTACCATATATACAACCTAACATTTCCCTTTTCAACCACATTCAGATATATATGTTTCAGTGCTGTTAATTATATTCACAATGTTAAGCTACCATCACCACCTTCCATTACCAAAACTTTTCCTTCATTCCACATAGGAACTCTGTACATTTTAAGCCTTAACTTCCCATCCCTTATCCATATTCTGTCCCCTGGTAATCTATATTATATTAATAGATTCTGACTCTTTGAGTTGGCTTATACAAATTAGTTCCTACAATGTAATACTATTCAACTGTAAAAATGGAATGACATCCTGCTACATGCAAGGACATGGATGAACCTTGAAGACATCATGTTGAGTGAAATAAGACAGACATGAAAGGAGGCCCAAGTGCTGTTCTAGGATCTAGGACTCTGTTTCAGGTATATTTACACTTTGGGATGAGTGTGAGGGACCCTCTAGGAACTTACTTCTATTTATGTTATCATGTCTATGGGAAAAAGAATTCCAAGTGACAGTAAATTTAAAATGAAATGCTTAGAACACAGCCTTTTCATTGCTAGAAGACTGCTGGAAATTGTTTCTTCTCATATAGAGAGGTTGTTTTGTTTTTTTTAAGCACATTTAATATAAACAATATTAAGTTGTTACAGACCATGCATTTTAAATCATTAAAACTAGGGTCAAACAACATCTTTATTAATCAAAATAAGAATCATTACAATCAACACATTTTTGCCAATGAGAAATAAGTTTGTTCAATCCTGTAGCTTAAAAATCAGTGCTTTGGGATTCAATGAACTCTTGGAAAGCATTTTACCTGCAAAATTTTGTCAAGATGCTTGAAGAAGTCAGTTGGCGAGATGTCAGGTGAATATGGTGGATGAGGCAAAACTTTGTAGCCCAATTCATTCAACTTTAGAAGCCTTGGTTGTACAATGTGCGATCAGGCATTGTCGTGGAGAAGAATTGGGCTCTTTCCGTTAACCGATGCCGACTTCAGGCATTGCAATTTTTGGCGCATCTTATTGATTTGCTGAGCATAATTCTTAGATGTAATGTTTTTGCCAGAATTCAGAAAGCTGTAGTGGATCAGACCGGCAGCACACCACCAAACAGTGACCATGACATTTTTTTGGTACAAGTTTGCCTTTGGGAAGTGCTTTGGAGCTTCTTCTCGGTCCAATGACTGAGCTGGTCAGTGCCAGTTTTCATATAAAATCCACTTTTCGCCATGTCACATTCTGATCAAGAAATGGTTTGTTGTTTCTGCATAGAGTAAGAGAAGATGACACTTCAAAACGACGATTTTTAAAATTTTCAGTCAGCTCATGAAGAACCCTCTTATTGAGCTTTTTCACCTTTCCAATTTGCATCAAATGCCGAATGACTGTAGAATGGTTGATGTTGAGTTCTTTAGCAACTTCTCATGTAGTTGTAAGAAGATCACCTTCTATGATTGCTCAGTTGGTCGTCATCAGCCTCTGATGGCCGGCCACTATGTACCTTATCTTCAAGGCTCTCGTCTCCTTTGCAAAACTTCCTTTTTTAAAAAATTTTTAAAAATTGAAGTTAATAGATTGCAAGGAATGTTACATTAAAAAAAACATAAAAAAGCTTGTGAGTCTTTGCACCTGAAATAAGAACAAGGCCTAGAGCTGCAGTGTGCCTAACAGTTACCTCCTGAGAGCCTCCGTCTTGCTCAAATGTGGCCAGTCTCGAAGCCAAACTCAGCATGTAAATGTGTTGCCTTCCTCCCAGCTTGGGACATGACACCTGGGGATGAGCCTCCCTGGCACCGAGGGATCACTACCAAGTACCAGCTGATGATGTAACTAGAAAATGACCTTGAATAAAAGGGTCAACTCGGACCAGCAGAATATCTCAATCTACATATAATACCAGGAGTTAAAAATGCTTTTTGACCTGAATAAAAGGGGGAAATGGAAAGGACAAATGAGTTTATATGGCTATGAGTCTCTAGAAAAAAGCCAGGATGTTATCAGAGGGGTTGCCCTTATGCACACCTGAGCAGAATCCCAGAGACAGATAAAGTAGATACAACCCCAGGTATTGGTTCTTCTGAGGGCTACAGAGACCCACAGGTTCTATGGTCATGGCAGATGGAGTTCAGTGCCATGTCATTTGGCTCTACTTTGGAGTTTGTGTTTCTGTGTGATGGAGCTGGACTTAGATGTGATCTTTGTCCACAAATCTCTCCTGTTACTTTTACCGGAACTGTAGTTGTTGCTGGGGTTTAATGTATATCCAGGGGACCTGGATCTCTGGACTGACTATGTGATAGCCAGGCCCTGAGCCTCAACAGACTTGAAACTCCTACACTCTGGTTTATTGGACTTACCCCACTCAGCTAACATGGAGGTGAAGAAGGTCAACCACCGCACCAGGGAGCCAAGACTGCCTACAACTGAAAGCAGGAGAATTGCATCCAGCATCCATGTGGAATCTAAGCTCCCTCTTGATATAGATGTGGAGTGGACACAAGCATTCTAAGGTCCATAAGATGGAGGAATAGAGTATGGATTAGAATGGACTTACTGATATTCTATTCATGAACTATTGTGATTAGTAATCGAAGAAAATGTGGCATTGGTGTGGAGAAAGTAGCCATGGTGGCTGCTGGGGGTAGGGAGTGGGAGGAAAAGATGTGATGTGGGGGAGATTTTGGGACTTGGAGTTGTCCTCGGTGGTGCTGCTGGGACAATTACTGGACATTGTATGTCCTCCTATGGCCCACTGGGTGGACTTTGGGAGAGTGTGGGCTATGATGTGGACCTTTGAGGTGCAGCAGTGTTCAGAGATGTATTCACCAAATGCAATGAATGTCTCATGATGATGGAGGAGGTTGTTATGGGGTGACGGGGGTGGGGGATGTATGGGGACCTCGTATTTTTTTTAATGTAACATTAAAAAAAAAATAAAGAAAAAAAAACAAAAAAACAAGAAACATAAGAGGTTCCCATATAACCCACTCCCCACCCCCCACCATATCATTTTTGTAAATTGTATTTTTTGAAGATATATACATCACACACACAAAAAGTTACACTAAAAAATATAAGAGGTTCCTGTATACCCCCCATCCCCCACCCCACTCCTCCCACACCAACCACCTCCCTCATCATTGCAGCACACGTATTGCACTCGGTGAACACATTTTGGGGCACTGCTGCACTACACAGATAATAGTTCACCCTATAGTTCTCACTCTCCCCCAGTACATTTATGGTTATGGCAGGATACATAAGGTCCAGCATCTGACCCTGCAATATCATTAAGGACAACTCAAATTCTCGAAAATTCCCCCATATCACATCTCTTCTACCCTCTCCCTACCCTCAGCAACTACTGTAGCCACTTTCTCCACCTTGATGCTAAAATTAGAACGAGTTTTTTTTTTAATTCTTCTTTCTCACCAACTAACTTACTCCTGTGGGTAGAGACTATATACTTTCATCTCTGCATCCCAAGACCTAGCCCAATTCCAGTTACATAATAATGCTTATACATACTTTTAACAGCTAAAAGACATATACATCTCTAAAGAAAAATATTTTTTATCCAAACTGGTGCATCTATCCCAACAGAAAGTGCTTTCATACACTGTTAAACTTCACAACAACTTCAAACTATTTCAAAATTAATGTGATAATACTTCATATGTGCCAATATGTTTTTAAAATTGTATTATTATGAGGTGCAGAGGTGCCCAAAGATGTACTTACCAAATCCAATGGATGTGTCATGATGATGGGAACGAGTGTTGCTGGGGGGGAGAGGTGGGGTGGGGGGGGTGGGTTGAATGGGACCTCACATATATATTTTTAATGTAATATTATTACAAAGTCAATAAAAAAAAGAAAAAAAAGAAAAAAGAAAATTGTATTATTATTAGGTTTAAATACTTTTGACCTTGAAACTTTTATGGAATCAATTTACAGTATATTGAAATAAAAAGTTGATATATAATGGCTTAAAAAGTGAGATTTAAAAAGTAACCTGAGTTATCAGTTTTGATGAAACAATGATAATATCACAAATACTACCACCCTTTACTTTGCAGGTGTGCAAGTTTGCAAAGTGTGAATGTATGTTTACAAGCGAGTAGAACAATTCAATTGCATAAATTAATCAATCTGAGAAACCACATTAAAAACATAGCTAATTTTTACATGATTTGCAGTAACTTCATATACTTTCAATTTTAGTATAACCTCTTTCACAAAGTATGCATAACAACTTTAAATGATAATCATTGATGATAAAGAAGGAAAATAACATTTTAAAGTTCATCAAATTAGAATGTATCTATGTGTGTTCAGATTTAATCTCCCAGGAATCAAAGGTGGTAAATAAAATTGAGAAAAAGCATATACTGTAAATATAAGCTTTTATGTGCTGAGTACTGAGGAACAGTTTTAGTGCTGTTTTAGAAAAACTTACACCTCTTATTACATGTTTTTTTTCTTTTGCTTTGACACCCACAGTGACCTCTTCAATATAGCTGCCCAGCAGATGCCAAAAAAAAAGAGAGGAGGAAGCTAAGCAGTTTACCTCAGAAATAGTAGAATCACATTCCCCAGTTTTTTTTACATGTGAACAGGACACATGTACAGAAGATCATACCAGATAATTAATACAAGTGTGATTATAGATGGATGCAATATGATATTGTAAGCAAATATAGTTTATAATCAATTTCATCTGACCCATGTTGAAAACATGCATAGTGATTATTTTGCATTCAGTAAAATTAGTCACAAAGAATAAACAGATCTCCTAAGTTCATCTTTTACAGGTGAACTAAATTTTGTGGTTCTTTTCTCTTGGTTAGTTGCAAGTATTTTTGAGTAACATCATTATAAAACAGTTTCACTGAAATCATTCACCATTTTAAGCTTTGCAACCCGCCCCCCCACACACACACACACTCATACGCATTATCTCTTATATTTGCTCACATTCCAAATTACATTACAGGAATCAAGGATGCAGGGACTCTGGGACATTAAGTTTTAACTGATTGGCTGGCTGGCTGTCAAGTAATACTTTGATCACCATAACTGTAGTGAAGGGTAGGACAGAGGAGTCATGAGTCAAGTGCAATGATGTGAAACAACAGGGAATGAACTTAGAATTCCTAAGGATCTGAGAAACTTGAGGTTGGAGGGGAAGGTAGAAGGCTGAAGCAGAAAGAGAAGAAACTACCCTGAATCTCTAGGAGCAGGTAGTTAATTTAGGACAAGAAGTACAGAAAGACTAGGGGCACAGCCTTTGAGAAAAATCAGTGGATCAGAATTGGAAGAAATTGACAGGCCCCTATGCCCTAGCAATTCTTAGAAGCAGTCTACCAATAGCAACACCTCCAACATATTTTTATACTATTAATATAAATACATTTATACTCCAGTGTAAAATGACCACTGCTCTGGTTTTGATTTGATGACAAGAAGGAGGTTTTTAAGGGCATTGGCCACCTGAAGGTCAACAGTCTTTATCTGATAATTGAATAAACAGGAAGAGGTGAAATCAACTTCTCTTTTTCACTGGTGAGGATAGCACCAACAAGCCCAACCCCACCCCACCCCACAGCCTCTTCTGAAATGTTGCTTAAACTATCCCTGTGATTTTTCCATAATCCTCTTGAGCTTTGAGAAGTAGACTATAGGTTGCTATGAGAAGGGAATGAACAACAGGGAAAGCCAGTAGAACTTTATGCAAATTTTACTAATCTGTTAATTACAGCTACATAAACTCACAGAAGAAATCAGTTAACCATCTGTAGCAGTTTGGTATTATTTATGAATTCCAAAATTAGATATTGGATTATGTTTGTAGATTGTTCTGTTCCTCTGGGTACATTAGATTGTATTGGATTCAGCAGTTTCACTCTTACTTGATTAAATTATGATTAGGGCTTTGATTGGGCCATGTCAGTAGGATGACAAGGCAGAGGAGTTAGTTGGCGTTTAATGCTGGAGCCCCAGGAAGTAAATATACAGAGAAGCAGATACGCAAGGAAAGAGAGAATGCTCCATTAGACACAGCAGAGGCCCAGGGAAGAGAGACAAGCCATTTGCCTGATAGTTTACTGCTGGCCTTGTTAAGAGAGCAGAGAGGCTGATCCCAGAGAGAAATAAGCCCAGAGATAGAGACTAGACTTATCCCAGCCTACAGCTGATATTGGAAGAAGCTGGGACCATGGAGCATTAAGAGGAAGAGTTAGTCGGAACCCTGGCAGATGTTGGCAGCCATCTTGTTCCAAAACATGGCAACAGTCTTTGTTGCTCCAACTTCCTTAGTCGATCCATAGCTGAATGAATGCTTCTGACACTTACTTGCTGATAATAGCAATAACAGTATAATTTAGTGAGTGCTTACTATGTTCTTACTATGTCAAAAGCTGCTGTTTCTCATTTAATTCTCAAAACAACTCCATGAATTATAGGCATAGTTATTATCCCCATTTTATAGATGAAGAAAGTGGGACTCATAGAGATTAAAGCAATTTGCTCAATACCACACAGGTAGGAAGTAGTAGATTTAACACTTTCATGTACAGTTTTACATACTTGCTTTAGATCTTTTTCATTAAGGAAATTTAATATTTAATGCTAAAACTAAAGCTCTCCTCCAACACACTTTCTCTTTCCTTCCCTTGCTCCATCCCTCCCCAAATGTAACCCACTGTTGGTATCTTCCAACCGTGTATACCTTTATAGATATATATACCTCTGTGGTAAATGGTATTTATTTTTTCAAACTTGCATTTCTCACTTTACATGACATTTTCTAGATCTCCCCATGTTGATGATACCTGTAGATCTAGTTCATTCATTTTAATTGCTGTGTAGGAGACCACTCTGAATTTGCATTTAGGTTATTTCCAGTTTTTTCACCATAAACAACAGTTGTAAGTAACAACATTGTACATGTTTCCTAGTCTACATCTGTGAGTATATACTGAGGAATGGAATTTTCGCTGCATACATTTTCAGTTTTATTAGATATTACTAAATTCTTCTCCAGAATAGGTTTATGAGTTTACACTCCCACCAGCAGTGTGTGTGTGTGTGTGTGTGTGTGTGTGTGTATACACTGCTGGTGTATACATATATGTAAGTATACATGTTTCCCAATATACTTACCAATATTTCATATTAACAGATATTATATTTTTTGCCACTTGGTTAGGAATGAAATTGCCCTTTCTCCTTATTCCCTCAACCTTTCTCCTCCTTTCCCCCTTTTATAGATTTACTTTTAAGAATAAAATATTTAAAAAGACTACTTTCCTTCCTAAGGAAATTTACAATGTATTAATTGCTTTCACCTGGGTATGTTAGCTAATTGACTCTCCTTAACAACCCTGTGAGGTAGGTTTTTTGCCCAACACATGAAAGATAAGAAAAATGAGGTTCAAGGGGTGTGGTGTCTTGCATGATGTCAAACAGAAAAGTCCCAGAAAAATAAAGACTCCAAATCCAACATTACTTACTTCCAAATTTGGTCAAGGGCATAACCATTTATCTTTAGCAGTGTGATTCTTACATGAGTTATGAGTGGCGGCATTTCTTAAGTGCATTTTTTCACTCACAGGCATGCATCTGAATGGCAAAGAAGTATTCTAATATTAGGAAAGGTGCGTTTCAGAGTTAAAAAGGAAGCATTAGCTTGAAAAGGAAATTAAATTGGAAGAAATAAAAGGGGGTAGGTTGTTGTCCCTTAATTTCCTTGGGTAGCCTTGTTTTAATATTATTTAAATTGATATTAAATGCTGATTTTTATGTAAAATCATTAGTCAGGTTGACTGAAAAGGAGATGAAGTTGAAGGCCCAATAAAACCTTAATTAACCAGACCCCTAAACAAACTTCATTTAACTGAGATTTTAGTATCAATTACTCTTTAGATTACCAAAATAAGGTAATGCTCTGAATTTATTTTTAAAACAAACAAAAAGCAAAGCAAAACAAAATAACCTCCTAGTCTCTGACCTGGGATTGGTATACACAGATTGTTTGAATTGAATAGCTGAAGGTAAATGAGTCTCTTACAAATACATCTTAGGGTTAGAGATCATAAAAATTATGCTTAGTAAATAAAGATTCAACAATGGTCCATTTGACCATTCATTCAATAAGTAATTACACATCTCCAAGATGACCCAAGTTCAGATTCAGAAACTCTTACCCAGTACCCTCCACCAATAGCAGATGAAAACCTGCTAAATATACAAGGGTCCCATCTGATCTCCCAGTTATTATGGAGGTTGTTGGAAGGATGATAGAAAGACAATGTGTGGCTCAAGCTAGGTGTCCTCCTATGGTTACTTCATGCAAGCTAAATAAAGCCCACGCTCAGACAACTTTTCATGCTCAGGGCCTCTGGAGTTTAGGTTTTCCCTCCTTCTACCTACCTCTCCAGTAATTCCCAACTTGCTGTCCACCCCTCCTTTATCCTTTCACATCAAAAGCCCTATTCTATTGGTTCTTTCACAGTATCTCTGGGATAGCTGATCAGGAAGAGCCTCAAACCATTCAAACTAGAATAAGCCAAATCATTCAAATTGTATCCCAAATGATTTGTAGCAGAAAAAAAAATTGTTTTTCTTTCCTCAAGGTCATAGAAAACAGTCTTTAAAAAACACACTTGCCAGATCTACATTCTAAAGAGGGGAGACTACTTTCAGTCCCAGGGAGAGGCCACAGAAGTTTTGTATTCTGAGATCTCCCTGAAGAGGGTCAGCTTAAACATGATAGTGTAATTGAGACAACTAATGTTTAAGAGAGTTCAAGCCAGTGGTTCTCAAGTCTAAATAGCCATCAGAATCACAAAGTAGGCTAATAGAACACGGATTTTCACACCTCACACCAGACCTATTGAATCAGGCTCTAAAATAGAATCTCAAAATTCTCGCCAAGTGATCCTGATGCAGTTGATCTATGCAAAAGAGCATGTAGTGGTTTTAGCTATATTCTGACCACACACCATTTCAGATTTTTCTAGTATTTAACCATATATTAATTTAGACTATTAGAATGCAACACACATTGATGCATGAGCTGCTCTGCTATATAGATTACCATAGAATATGCAATTGGCTCTCACTAAGAGCTGTCATAAAAATCATGTAAGAATTGGGTGAGGTAAGTTTGAAACGCTGTAATTCTTTGTCATTCTGCTGAATTCAGAGTAAGAGTCTTAATTAAATTTACAAAAAATAGTTTTGTTCTAGCTGCCCCAAATTCACCAACAGCAGTCAGAACAGGGAAGAGGAACAACTTTATACTCTATTCCCATAATTAAGGCTGAGAAGAAGAAGGAGCACTGACAAAATCCTGACAACTTTCACTAATTTCCTCCAATTTATGGAGGCATGGCCTGCAGGAGAGGATAGGAGTAAAATTCCCCAAGAGTAGAAGCACCTGTACCATGACAGGAGTTTGGCAAAAGCAGAAAAACCTACCTTGTGGCTTCCAGAACATGGACTATATTTGGGAACAGAGACAAACACCCCTAGCTGGATGGAATGGGTTCTGATTCATGATAGGTAAAGGAATTCAGATGACTGAGAAGTCAGATTCACCAATAGTGGTTACCCTCAGCCCCAGCTGAGCTCTTTCCCTCCTTGAATTCCTGCTAAAAAAAAGTCCTCACCATTACTATAGAAAATTGTATTAAAAATATCTGAGCCTGTAGTGACTCAGTTTTGGTAAGTAATATTTTTCTGGGAATTTTCCATGTCTGAATTTTCCAGTATAGTCATTTCTAATGTATTCTTATCTTTTTAATGTCTGCAGCATATATAGTGGTATTCCCTTTTTCATTCCTGACATTGATCATTTAAGTCATTTCTTATATTCTTGAGCAGTCTTGCAAGAGATTTGCCTATTTTATTGGTCTTTTTGAAGGAATAACTTTTGGCTTTACTGGTCCACTCTTTTATATTACTTTTTATTCTATTTCATTAATTTCTGCTCTTTCTGACAATATTGGGCTTTATTTGAGCCCTGTTCTCCCACCCTCTTATGTTCTGGCTAATCCATAAAAGACTACCCTGCCACATACAGCACCTTCACCCTTCCTCAATGACTCAGATAAGACCTAGCTCAATTCTTCCCCATGATTACCATAAGCCTTATGTACTACTCCCTTGATTACCTGCTATAGCAGTTTGATATTATTGATGAATTCCAAAAAGAAATATTGGATTATGTTTGTAAATTGATCTTTTCCTCTGGGCCTATTAGATTATATTGGATTCATAGGTTTGCTTGATTAAGTAATTATGTAAACCTCTTGTGCCAATAGGGCATTGAGTCCCCACCTTTTGGTGGGTGGGGCCTCACAGATAAAGGTCATGGCAAAGGACAGAGTTAAGGGTTCTTAATGTTGGAGTTTTGGTGTTGGAGTTTGATGCTGAAGCTGGAGCCCTGGTAAGGGAGGAACCCTAAGCCCAGAGAGAAGATGACCTTGGAAGAAAGGACCCCAGGAAGCCTGAACCCTGGCAGATGTTGGCAGCCATCTTGCTCCAACACGTGGAAGTAGACTCTGGCAAGGGAAGTAACTTATGCTTTATGGCCTGATATCTGTAAGCTCCTACCCCAAATAAATACCCTTTATTGAAACCAACTGATTTCTTGTATTTTGCATCAGCACCCCTTTGGCTGACTAATACGCTTGCCTATATAAAAGCTTGGGCACTTTCCTTTTCTTTGAGATATTCCTCATTAATGAATGTTCTCCTTAATGCAACCTGAACAAAATCATCTCCTTAATTGTCCAGTACATTTTGTCTTTCACATTATCTTTATTATTTTCTTTCCTCTGCAATCATTGGATTAATTTTTCTTAACTTTATGAGCTTAGATTGGTAAATTTCAACACTTTTCCTTTTAATACATACATTTAAGGCTATAACTTTGCCTATAGGTACTACATACTTCAGCTGCACATCAGAAGTTTTGATAGATAATATATATCCATTGTGAAATTTAAAATATCTTTTAATTTTAATTATATCTTATCTGATCCTTGGATTATTTCAAAATCTATTTCTTAATATCCAAAAGATGGATATTTTCTAGATATATTTTTCTTATTGATATCTAATTTAATTGCATCAAGGTTGGAAAACATATTCTCTTTAATTTCAATTCTTTGAAATGTGTTAGGACTGCCATTATGACCTATTTCATAGTTAAACTTGGTAAATGTTTGATGTGTGCTTGAAAAAAAATTATATTCTATTATTTTCAGCACTTATTATATATCTTTTCATTAGTTCAAATTTGCTTGCTGTATAATTTGAGTAACCAAATAAATAACAAAAATATTGAATTATAACCCAAATAATAAATATTCAAGTTCATACTGATAAAAAGAAATGATTGAATAAATATATCAGTGAAGGAAAAGAGATAAATCTTTCATGCAGAAGGATTCCAAGAAAATTGTGTAGATAACACACCCTAAAGGAAGTAGAGCATATCTCCCTACTACTTAAATGTGGGTTGGATTTATTGGCTCAATTCCAAAGAATAGAGTATGGATAGGAAAAAAATAATAACCTCAAAGAAACAATGCGAGACACCATCATAACCAAGTGCTTTAATTTCCTAGGCTGCTCAAAGTAAATACCATGAAATGGGTCAGGTAAAAGAATGGAAGTTATTTGCGCACAGTTTTGTGGCCAAAAAAGCATCTGCTCTTACGTCCCATCTCTTCTGGGTTTTGTTCTTTTCAGCTTCTTGCTTCTGTTGATTTCTCTTTCTGTCTGAATTTCATTGTTTTACAAAGGACTCCAGTAATAGGATTAAGACCCATCCTGACTGAGGTGGCACACACCTTAACTGAAGTAACCTCATCAAATGTTCCCACTTACAATGGGTTCACATACACAGGAATGGATTAACTTTTAAGAACATGCTTTTTCTGGAATACATACAGCTTCAAACAGCAACACTAAGTGATCAGAGTTAACATCACCACTGAAAACTCATGTTGAAATCATGTACCCCCAGTATGATATGATGAGAATGGCACTTCACCTATATAGTATCATTTCTAAAAATATATAGCCCCAGTCTAATCATGAGAAAACATCATATCAAACTAATACCAATTAAAGGAAATTTTACAAAATACCTGATGATTTTCTTCAAAATCAGCAAAGTGAAGAAAAATAAGGAAATATTAAGAAACTGTCAGAGATCTAAGGAGACTAGAGAAATGTGACAAATAAATGCAATGTGATATCCTGAATTGGATCCTGGGAAAGAAAAAGAATATTAATGGAAAAACTGGTGAAATCTGAATAAAGTTTGTAGGTTAGTTAATAGTAATGCACCAATGATAATTTCTTAGTTTGTACAAATGTGATGTGGTTATTTAAGATGTTCACATTAGCACAAGTTGGGTGAAAGGTATATGGAAACTCTTTGTATTATCTTTGTAACATTTCTCTATTTTAAAAATTATTCCAAAGTTAAAAGTTTATCTTAAATAATATTTATGCATTGCATTTTTTTCAAATATGCGTGTTTTCGTGTGTGCGTATGTATTATTAAACAGTCAGCATCCTGCTTCTTATGCCAAACTGTCAGTCAGAAAGAGAGATTCCTATTACCACCTCTGAGGAAGGGGTCTCACCAAATGGATAGTAACAAAGATCATAAAATAGCCTGCCTAGTGTCACAATCCACTCCATAGTTTGCAGGTGTTGCGGTTAGTAACAAAAGCAGAACTCATTGGATGAAACATTTACTCACAGAAAGAAGAGACAAAGCAAGGAGTCAGCTTCAATAATGGGTGTTGGTCCCCCATGGCCAGCAGGTCTCAATCTATGGCAACACAGGGAGGTAGATGGTCTAACACACTTGTGCTTGTGCTTCAGTGGGGGAACCCTGTTCCCAACTGTCAAAGAACAGATATACCAGCAGGAGTGAGCTGGGTGCCATAAAATTTACATTCTTTAGGCAGAAGGTTTCCAGTGAAAGTTTATATATGCTGGGACAAAGGAGGAAGGAATGTGCCAGCAGATTACTATCTGCTAGGGAATGTATTTTATCTGAAGGCATCCCGAAAATGTAGTCATAACACATTCATCCTAGGCTTCAAGCTAACACATCTAGTCCCAAGAACAGGGTTTATTTGTGGGTCACAGAAATATGGCAGTTTGTGCTGGGACCATCCCTTATCATATGTATAAATATATATAATTTTTTTTGTCTGAACTATCAATTATTGCGAAAAGTATGTTGAAATCTACCATTATGATTGTGGATTGTTTAATTCTTTTTAATGTTTGCTTTTATATTTTGAAGCTGTCATTAGGAACAAAATTTTTTAAATTCTTATGTTTCTGGTAAATTGAAATATTTATTTGTATGAAGTCTCTCTTTTTATCTCTAGTAATTATTTTACCTGAAAGTCTATACTGTCTGTTAATAATAATGAGCATTGACATTCTTTATAATTTTTCCTTCATTTTTGACATGTTAATTCCTTACTATATTATCAATCTCCAACTCTTTTGAAAAATTGCTTTTAATCATGTATCTGACATCGTTAGTTGTGTTCAGTGGGAGAACTGATCTGAATAAACTAGTTTAGCATCACTAGAAGCCAGAAGCCCTGAAAATGAGCTGAAATCAGCATCCATGCTCAAACTCTAACTCTTACTGGAAAACAGAGATATCTCAGATAAGGTAGGAAAGAGCCCAAGGAGATTTCACCTGAATTCTATCAGAGTAAATAGATAACCTGAAAAAAACTTTCCCCATTATACATGACGAAGATAACACTAATCAAAAGAAAACAAATGCTATGGAATAAAAGCACAGACTATAAAAATAATATATTCAAAGGACAAAGGCAGATTCCTCTCAGGTGTTTTGTATTATAAAATAACTTAATAAGAATATTAAGCAAGGGTGTAACCAATCAAAAATTACCAAGTATGTTTTAGCTCACTAAATTATATTTTAGGTACTTACTAGCCCTCAGATTTATTGCAATATAGCCTTGATATATGTCAAAATTTTAGAATAGCCAGAAGCAAATATCTTTAACTGTTGTGACTCAATGAAGTGTAACCCAGATGTTTTGTTTCTTTGATGCTGATGCTATATTTTGTAAACTGCATAATCTTTACCTGGTAAGGGAACAGTAAGAAAACAACTTGTTTTTGGTTTGCTAAAGAAATGGGTTAGCTTTTATAAAGAGAATTTATTATGGTAAAAGCTTACAGTTCCAAGGCTGAGAAAATGTCAAAATCAAAGCACTAACTAAGATGCTTTCTCACAGAAGATCGGCTTCTGGTGATCCTGGAATCCTGTCATGTGGCAAAACAAAATGGAGGATGATCTCTGCTTTCTCCTCCAGGCTCACTTTCTCCCCAGGCTCAGTTGTGGGTGACCAGGCATATGACTCATCTTTTCACCTTCAGCTGCTCCACTGATTCCAGCCACCAGTCTCTATCTCTCAGCTTCTCTGGGTTTCTATGTCTCTCGGCAGGTGTAGGCAATCCTGGAATCCTTTCTCACATCCAGGGTAAAATGGCAACTATCTTTCTCTGTGTGTTTCTGTTTTCAATTCTCAGTTTATGTAAGCATCCAGCAAGAGGGCAGACCCAACCTGAGTCACACCTCCCTGACATTGTCCAATCAAAGGTCCTAACGTGATCTAATCAAAAGATCCCTTAACTGAATCTAATATAATCAAAGGATCCCACACACAGAGGAATGGATTTGTTCAAAGAACATGATCTTTTCTGGGAGTCCCAAAACTTTAAACTGTTATACAAATTATAACTGTCACGCACTTGTATCCCCTTTTTTGTTTTGCAAACCTGAAGCCTGATACTCCTTTTGTATCTCTCAATTTTATTAATGAAATAACATGAATCAGCCCAGAACTAACCGTTAGTTCTAATCAATTAGCTCACCTGACATACACAATAGCCTAAACCTTAAACTTCAAGTGAAATAAGCAAGTAATCAATTTGAACATACTCAGAGATCAAACAATCTCTAACCCCATCATCTCAAACCACCCACTCATCATGCTCAGACTGTCATTTTCTCGTCATGCAGCATATGAGTCAGCTTGTTGCCTACTTGCCATGTTCCTGACTATTGCACTATTATCTTTGACCCAGCTGTCACAACCCCACCCATAAAAACTCTAAGCACTTCCAACCCAGGAAGACATTTTTAAGGACTACCGTCCCATCTTCACTGGACTAATTTTGTTGAATAAACTCTTTCTTTCCTCAAAATCCTGAAGTCACTTAATTGACTCTATGGTGTGCATTGGGCAAGGACTCACTTTTGAGCTACAACAATTTGGTAAACTAGATGGGACCAGGGTCCTAGAGACCCCTGCCTGAGGTTTCCATGACCCCATGAGACACTGATCTCCTACCACTGATCCTTTGTAGACACCTAGACCCTTTCAATCTAGAGTTTCTGTGTTCAGGACTCGTTCTCATCCTTGTCGGCATCATTTACCCCTTTGGTGCTTCATTTTTATCATTTTGAGCAGAGAAACAGTTCTGAAAACAGAAGTCTTTTGGGTTTTGGATGAGGAACTTTGTATGTGTGCCTACTCTTTGCTGAAGTCAGTTAAGTTTGCTTTTAGTTGTGGGTTAGAGTCCCATTTTGGTTATTGGCTATTAAGACTATAAATTAAAATCCCTACTTAGTCAGACTTTTTGGTATTGGGCACAAACCCCAAGGTTTGTGGGAGTCAGTTACTAAGGCACTCATGCTGTTCTTGAATTTGGTTAGTTGTGAGTTAGATCCCATTTTGGTTATTGAACCCTTATGTTATTGTTTTTTTAAAATAAAATTACATTGAAATATAACATTCATACATGAACATACATAAACAATAAAGCAGGGGGCGGACTTGGCCCAGTAGTTAGGGCATCCCCCTACCACATGGGAGGTCCACGGTTCAAACCCCGGGCCTCCTTGACCCGTGTGGAGCTGGCCCATGCGCAGTGCTGATGCACGCAAGGAGTGCCATGCCACGCAGAGGTGTCCCCCACATAGGGGAGCACCATGCGCAAGGAGTGTGTCCCGTAAGGAGAGCCGCCCAGTGGGAAAGAAAGTGCAGCCTGCCCAGGAATGGTGCCGCACACATGGAGAACTGACACAAAAAGATGACACAACAAAAAGAAACACAGATTCCTGTACCACTGACAAAAACAGAAGCGGACAAAGAAGACGTAGCAAATAGATACAGAGAACAGACAAGCAGGGTGGGGGGAAAGGGGAGAGAAATAAATAAATAAATAAATCTTTGTAAAAAACCAATAAAGCATATAGTAAAAGTTATGAACTTACAAAATAAACGTGCATAACATCATATGGGGCTCCCATACATCACCCCACCACCAATACCTTGCATTGGTGTGAAACATTTGTTATGAACTATGAAATAGCATCATCAAAATGTTATTACTAACTTGTCCATATCTTACATTTAGTGTATTTTCCCCCAACCCACCCAGTTATTAACAGCCTGTATTAGTATTATACATTTGTTATAGTTCATGAAAGAATGTTTTCCTATTTGTCATGTGAACCACAGTACATTTTCCACTACTGGATTCCCTGTGTTATACAGCCCCATGTTTTGTACAATCCATTCAAAGTGTATACTCAGTGGCTCTCATTTTCATCACAAACTTGTGGTGTCATCACCTCAGTCAATTTTAGAATGCTTTCATAACTACAAAAGGAAAAATCCCATACCCCTTATTGTTGTCCTTTAGAATTGACATTCTTTATCATTGCTACAAAAATGTTACAGTATTACTGTTAACTATAGTCCATAAATTACATTTAGTGGTAATTTTCCCATATATCACCCTATTCTTAACACTTTGTAAAGGACAAATATTCTCTTATATTTATACTATTAACCACAATCTTCATCCACCACCAAAATCACTGCTATACATTCCCTAGATAATTCTCTAGCTTTGTTTCAATTGACATTTAGGTTCATAAGTCCCCTTTCAGCCACAATCACATTTCTAAATCAGCAGTGTTAGTTATACTCACTATAATGTTTTACCATCATCCCTATTCATTTCCACACTTTTATAATAAACCTTATTTTAAAATTCTACCAACATTAAGCATTAGCTTCCATTCTCAACCTACATTCTATCTCCTGATTACCTATATTCTAGAATTTTATCTCCATGAGTTTACTTATCATATTTTGTCCATATTGTGAGACCATACAATATGTGTCCTTTTGAGTCTGGCTCATTTCACTCAACATAACATCCTCAAGGTTCATCTATGTTGTCATATGCTTCCTGATTTCATTTCTTCTTACAGCTGAATAGTATTACATTGTGTGTATATACTACATTTTGTTTATCCATTCATTGGTTAATGGACTCATGGACAGGTTCCATATTTAGCAATTGTGAATAATGATGCTAATAATGTTCACACTGGTGTGTAAATGTCAGTTTGCATCTTTGCCTTCAGTTCTTCTGAATATTTTCCTAGTAATGAGTTTGCTGGATCATAGGGCAGTTCTATATTTAGCTTCTTGAGATACTGCAAAACTGTCTTCCACAGAGGCTGCACCATTCTTCATTCCCACCAACAGTGAAGGAATGTTCTTATTTCTCCATATCCTCTCTAGCAATTTTAGCTTTCTTTTAAAAAAAAATGGCCTTTCTATAAGGTCTAAAATGGTATATAGTAATTTTGATCTGCAAGTCCCTAATAGCTAGTATGGCTGTTTGAGATTATTTTATGAATCCCAAAAAGAGAAAGATTATATTTGTAAACTAATCTATTCCCCTGGTGTGATATCCTTCGATTGTATTAAATTCATTTGAAGGGTCTTTGATTAGATTACTTGATAAGAATGCTATAGGGCTTTCTATTGGATTATGTCAGTGAGGCATGTGTCAAGTTGAGTTCCCATCCCCTTGATGGGTCTAATATAAACAGACACTCACTCAAACAGACATGCGAAAAGAGTGCTCTGCCATTTTTGATTCTGACATGTGACAGAAAGAAGACTCACACAGCTGAGGCCTCTGGTAGAGCGGAGCCATTTGCCTGATAGCTTACAGCTGAAATTGGGAAGAGAGCAGAACAGCGAAGACTGATAGGAGGTCAGAAAGAAATAAGCCCTATGCCTGGAGAGAAAGGACAACACCAGGCCCACTTAAGCATGAAGCCTCAAGAGGCTGGGCACATGTAGCACCTCAAGAGGAAAGGGTGAGTCCAGAGGGGAAGGACTGGGCAGAGATAGGTGGCCATCTTGCGTCACCATATGGCAACACACCAGGATCAACAGAAGCTGACTTTGATGAGAAAACATCTCTGATGATGTCTTGGTTAGGATTTTCATGGCCTTGGAAATGTAAGCTCTTACCCCAAATAAATCCCCTTTATAAGAGCCAACAGAAATCTGGTACTTTGCATCAGCAACCCTTTGGCAAACCAAAACAGCTAGTGATATTGAGCCATTTTCATGTGCTTTTTGGCCATTTGTATCTCCTCTTTGGAAAAGTGTTTATTCAAGTCTTTTGCTCATTTTTTAATTGGGCTGTTATCTTTTTGTTGTTGAGTTGTCTGATGTCCTTATATAGCACAGACATCAAATCCTTGTCAGATATGAGGTTTCTGAATATTTTCTCCCATTAAGTAAGGTGGCTTTTTACTTTCCTGATAAAGTCTTTGGAAAAAAAAAATGTTTAAATTTGAGGAGGTCCCATTTATCAATTTTTTTTTCTTTCCTTGCTCATGTTTTGGGTGTAAAGTTTAAGAAACTACCACCTACCACAGGATCTTGAAGATGTTTCCCTACATCCCCCCTGCAAGATGGCTCCCTCATCTGTCTGTTCATTGACTGCTCACTGTGTCTTGTTTGTTGTCTGCTCATTGTCTCTTCTTCTTGTCTCTGCTTATTGTGTCTGCTTGTTGTCTGCTTGTCTTTTTTAGGAGTCACCAGGAACCGAACCTGGGACCTCCCATGTTAGAAGTGGGTGCCCAACTGCTTGAGACACATCTACTACCTGCTCACTGTGTTAGCTCATTGCATCTGCTCACATTCTTTAGAAGGCACCAGGAACCGAACCTGAGACCTCCCATGTGGGGGGCAGGTGCCAAATTACTTGAGCCACATGTGCTCCCTGTAACTTTAATATTTAGGTCCTTGATCCATTTTCAGTTAATTTTTGTAAAAGGTGTGAGATAGGGATCCCTTTTCCTTCTTTTAGACATGGATATTGAGTTTTCCCAGCACCATTTTTTGAATATGCTATTCTGGCCCAGCTGGGAGGGTTTGTCAGCCTTGCCAAAAATCACTTGCCTCTATATATGAAGGTCTATTTCTGAGTTCTTGATTTGGTTGCATTGATCAATATATCTATCTTTATGCCAGTACCATGTTGTTTTTACCACTGTAGCTTAGTAATTTGCATTAATGTCAGGAAGTGAGTTAGCTCCAACTTCATTCTTCTTTTTAAAGACATTTTTGGCAATTCAGGGCCCCTTATCTTTCCAAATAAGTTTGATAATTGACTTTACCACTTCTGCAAAAAAGGTTATTGGCAATGGAAGAAATTATATCATTGATGTGGAGGCAGTGGCCACTGAAAGTGCTAAAGTTAAGGAGAAGGAAAAAGAGGTGTAATATGGGGGCATTTTCAGGACTTGGTATTGTCCTGCATGGCATTGCAATGACAGATACAGGCCATTATATATCCTGCCATATCCTACGGAATTGAGTGGGAGGTAGTGTAAACGGCAATGTAAACTATAATCCATGCTTAGTGTCTATGCTCTAAAATGTGTTCACCAATTGCAGTGAATGTATCAGACTAATGAAAGAAGTTGTTAATGTATGGAAAAGTGAGAGGTGTGGGGACTGGAGCATATAAGAATCCCTTATAATTTTTTACGTAACATTTTATAAAATCTAAGTATCTTTTAAAAATAAATAAAAAATATTTTTAAAAAAATTTTAAAAAAGAGGTTATTGGGATTTTATTTGGATTGCATTGAATCTGTAAATGAGTTTGGGTAAAATTGACATCTTAACAATATTTATTCTTCCAATCCATGAACACAGAATGTCCTTCAATTTATTTATGTCTTCTTTGGTTTCTTTTAGCAATGTTTTATAGTTTTCTGAATACAAGTCCTTTATGTCTTTGGTTAAGTTTATCCTAAATATTTGATTCTTTTAGTCACTGTTATAAATGGAATTTTTTTTCTTACTTTCTCCCTATATTGCTCATCAGTAGAGTATAAAAAAGCTAATGATTTTTGTCTATTAACTTTGAATTTCACCACTTGGCTGAACTAGTATATTAGTTCTAATAGCTGCGTTGTGAACCTTTGGGGATTTTCTAGATATAGAGTCATATCATCAGCAAATAGCAAAAGTTTTACTTCTTCCTTTCCTATTTGGGTGCCTTTTAATTACTTTTCTTGCCTAATTGCTTAATTTTTATTATATTTTTATTTATTTTTAAGACATACATAAGTTCCATGAAATGTTACACAAAAAATAAAAGGGATTCCCACATGCCCCACTCCCCACACCTCCACACAAATAACAACTTCTTTCATTAGTGTGGTACATTCATTGCAATTGATGAACACATTTTGGAGTATTGCCACTTAGCATGGATTATAGTTTACATTGTAGTTTACACTCTCTTCCACTCAATTCTGTAGGTTATGGCAGGATATATAATGGCCTGTATCTGTCATTGCAATGTCATTCAGGACAATTTCAAGGCCTGAAAATGCTCCCATTGCATTTCCTAAATACCCCCTCCTCCATCTATTCTATTCTTCCCTCCCGCTCCCTTTGGGGCCCTCAGCAACCACCATGCTTCACTTCTTGAAGGACAAGATTCATAGATATTTGCAACAATGCTGAGGGTTTGATACTACTAGTCCATCCTCCCCTATTAGTAACTGCCATGTTCTTGAGAAACACCCTCCCCTCTGTTTGAGAACATATCGGGCATCCCCAACTCCTTCTGCTTCATTATGTGGGTCTCCATCCACTGATACAATACTCTATGACAAAATCATCACTGGTACATTCTCTAGAAGACTGCCCCAGGTGCTCCCTGTTCCAAATGCCTCCACCATCCAGCACCCTAAATCAGTAAGCCTCCTTTCTCAACATTGTAGTTTTAACAATGTACCCGCCAATCCTCAGTGTTCACCTGCTCCCTCCCCCAACCCTCCCCCATTTCTTAAATGGTTTTTTATTTTATTTTATTATCTTTTCTAAAAAAGATACATAGATCACACAAAATGTTACATTAAAAAATATGAGGCTCCCATATACCCCACTCCCCACACGCCCCACTCCTCCCACATCAACAACTTCTTTCATTAGTGAAGTACATTAATTGATTTGATAAATACATTTGGTTTTTGGAGGTTTTTTTAAAGATTTATTTATTTTTATTTATTTCCCCTCCCCCCCATTGTCTGCTCTCTGTGTCCATTCACTGTGTGTTCTTCTGTGACCACTTCTTTCCTTATCAGCGGCACCAGGAATCTGTGTTTCTTTTTGTTGCATCACCTTGTTGTGTCAGTTCTCCGTATGTGCAGTGCCATTCTTGGGCAGGCTGCACATTCTTTTGCGCTGGGCAGCTCTCCTTACAGGGCACACTCCTTGTGCATGGGGCTCCCCTATGCGTGGGACACCCCTGCGAGGCACGGCATTCCTTGCACGCATCAGTACTGCACATGGGCCAGCTCCACATGGGTCAAGGAGACCGGGGGTTTGAACCGTGGACCTCCCATGTGGTAGGCGGACACCCTATGCATTGGGCCAAGTCTGCTTCCCTGGTGAATATATTTTGGAGCACCGCTACACAGCATGGATTATAGTTTACGGTGTGGTTTACACTCTCTCCCAGTCCTATCAGTGGGCTATGGCAGGATATATAATGTCCTACATCTGTTGCTGCAATATCATTCAGGACAACTCCAAGTCCCAAAAATGCCCCATATCACATCTTTTTTCCATCTCCCTGCCTTCAGCAACTCCCATGGCCATTGTCTCCACAATATGATATAATTTCTTCCATTGCTAGAGTCACAATAATTCTATAGTAGAATACTGGTAAGTCCATTCTAATCCTTATTTATTCCCCAATCCTGAGGACTCTGTTATGGTGATGCCCACTCCCTCTCTAAGTTAAGAGGGGGCTTAGATCCCACTTGGCTGATGGATGGGATTCTCCTACTTGCAGTTATAAACTCTCTTGATTCCTTGGTGTGGTGGTTGACCATTCTCACCTCCCTGTTAGCTGACCTAGGTTAAGTTCAGTGAACTGGAGAGTAGGTGTTGCAATTCTCCTGAGGCTCAAGGCCCAGCTGGCACATGGACAGTCCAGAGATTCAAATCTCCTGAGCATACACCAACCCCAGTGCCAAACATAGGCTCAGTAAAAGTGATGGAAGAAGCATGTGTAGAGAAGTTCCATTTGAGTCCAGATGGTAATACCAAATTATTAATAATAAAAAGAGGAAAAATAGAAATTCTTAAGAAAGCACTATTTGAATTGCTTAAAAGTAAATAAGCATATATATATATATTAGTACTCCTGGAATGCCAGAAATTGAGAAAGCCAAGCTTCTATTGCTCTTTGAAATCTTCCTGTCTTTTCTCTGTGTTCTGGCTTAACCTAACTCCCTTTTTATAATGATAAAATTTCCCAAATTCTATTAAAGACTCAGTGGACTTTGCCAAGAATTCTGTTTTATCTTTCAGATTTATGAGTCTGAATACTCAGACCTTTGCCAATTAACTTATAGGACTTCTGGTAAAAGTCATACAAGTATCTGAATAGAAAAAATATTTGGAAAGAAAAAAACTAAGACATTCTCTTGAACTAAAACTACAGCTAAATAAACCCTCTAGGCACTAATATTCAAAGCATTATACTTGTGATTAGTGTAAATAAATTGGACTTTGGAAGAGAAACTCCCTAAACCTTCCCAAAAATAATGAGTCTAAAAGATTGTATATTACTATATCAAAAGTGCCTTATCTAAGATGTTTTAAGTATTATACGAATCTCCTTATGAAAACATGTTTTCATAGTTTCATTTGTACAGTTTCACTATATTATTTGAAAAGAACAAGGATATTAGTAAAAAACTTCAAGCCAAGGATACAACATGAATATTCTCTGTTTTGTTTTCCTTTTTAATTCTAATTGCACCTGGATAGCTACAGTAATAAAACTGTTAAAGTTTAGTAACTTTTGAATTGAACAACTTTACAAAAAGAAAAGAGAGAAAAGAAAAACACTGGCGGCTTGAATTAAGTCACAGCTTAGACCTGATAGCAACCAACCACCCCCTCCTCCTAACTTACCTCTAGAAAGCTCAAGGACAAGATAATAAAACAATAGAAAAAGTTGAAAAGGGAGATTGTAGAAGTAAGGAAAAAATTGTGAACCAGAACAGCACTATTAGAAAACTATTAAATATATTAGAAATAACAAGGAAGAGAATAGAAATAACTGAAAATCAAACTAATGGCATGAAAGAAAACTTCAGATGATCACAGTAAATGCGAAAAATAAAGATCACGAAATTAAAGCAATAAGAAAATAGCATATATGGAGGTCAAAGATGATCCAACTCAAAAATATCTGGTATCCGTGAAATATAAACTCCCACTAAAGGAAAATAAAAAGACTTGTCTTGTGCCAAGACAAATGAATGGGAAAAGAATAGTCTTTTTAACAAATGGTGCTGAAATAACTAGATAAACTCATGCCAAAGAATAAATTTGAACCCCTATTTCACACCACATACAAAACTGTACTCAAAATGGATGAGAGAACTAAATGTAATAGCTAAAGCTATAAAACTCTTAGAAGGAAATATCAGTGAAAATCAGTGTGACCTTGGATGAAGCTAAAGTTTCTTAGATATGATGCCAAAAACAAGCAACAAAAGAAACAACATATAAATGGAACCTCATCAAAATTTAAAACTTTTGTACATCAAAGGACACTACCAAAAAAGTGAAAGACAACTCACAGAATAGAAGAAAATATTTGTGAGTCATATATCTGATAAGGGCCTAGTATTCAGAATATATAAAGAACTCCTACACTCAAAAATAAGATAAATAATCAAATTTAAAAATGGGGGAAGCGGACTTGGCCCAGTGGTTAGGGCATCTGTCTACCACATGGGAGGTCCACGGTTCAAACCCTGGACCTCCTTGACCCGTGTGGAGCTGGCCCCATGCGCAGTGCTGATGCGCACAAGGAGTGCCATGCCACGCCGGGGTGTCCCCTGCATAGGGGAGCCCCACGTGCAAGGAGTGTGCTCCATAAGGAGAGCTGCCTAGCGCAAAAGAAAGTGCAGCCTGCCCAGAAATGGCACCACACACACGGAGAGCTGACACAACAAGATGACCCAACAAAGAAACACAGATTCCTGTGCTGCTGACAACAACAGAAGCAGACAAAGAAGAACATGCAGCAAATAGACACAGAGAACAGACAACTGGGGCGGGGGGGGGGGGGGGAAGGGGAGAGAAATAAAATAAATAAATAAATAATAATTTAAAAATAAATAACAATGGGCAAATGGTTTGAATAGACATTTCTCCAAAGAAGGTATGCAAATGACCAATAAGCATATGAAAATGTGCTCAACATTACTGGTCACTATGGAAATGAAAATCAAAACCATAATGAGATACCATTTCACACTAAGATGGTTAAAAAACACAAAACAAAAAAACAATGAGTGTTGGCAAGGATGTGAAAAAATTGGAACCCTTAAACATTGTTGGTGGAAATGTAAATAGTGGAGCTGTTGTAGAAAATAATTTGCATTTTTTGAGTGGTTTGTAATAGATATTTGATACAGTGGTAGAAATCAGAGTTGTGGTTACCCCTGGTGGAGGGGTTGACTGAGAAGGAGTTTGAGCCTTCTGTTGTGCTGAATATATTTTATATCTTGATCTGAGCTGTGGTTACACAGGTGTATATTTACGTAAAAGTCCACCAAGCTGTACTCTTAAGAGTTAAGCATGTTATACATGTTATACCCCAATTATTTGTTTTAAAGGCAAGGTCCAGTTTAGTTTGGTTCTTTCTATGGATGATAGATAGAATAATGGCTATCAAAGAAGCCCTAATCCCTGGGACCTGTGATATGTTAGGTTACATGGCAAGGGGGAATTAAGTTTACAGATGCAATGAAGGTTACCAATGAGCAGATAATGAGTTAACCTGGATTATTCATGTGGGTCCAATGGGTGAATTGGAAGTGAGAAGCAGAAGAGTAGAATGAGAAGAAAATATGACCATGGAAAAATGATGAAAGGCAACATTGCTGACTTTGAAGATAGAGTAATGGGGCCATGAGCTAAGGAATGTAGGTGGTCTCTAAAAGCTGAAAAAGGTAAGGAAATGCATTCTCCCACAGAGTCTCGAGAAGGAACCAGACCTGAAAACATGTTGATTTTAGCCCAATTAGACACATTTTAGACTGACTTCTGAATTACAGAACTGTAAGATATAAATTTGTGTTGTTTTACACCACAAAATTTGTGGTAATTTGTTATAGCAGTGATAGGGACTAATACATTGGGTCTGCTGCCATGAAGAAACTGACCACAATGGATCCTGTTATAACTCTTAGAGATGACATTTTAAAATTTCTTTTGCTCTAGAAGAGCCAGAGCAAGAACAGTTCTTGTGTGTACAGCCTCCGAAAACTAAGACCACCATCCAGGGCTGGCTTCATGAGTGGGAGATCTGTGAAGTTCACAGGGCCCTATGGTTAGAAGGGCCCTACCCTTTGTTTAATTCTCTGCTGTTGCTGTAACATTTGAACTTGGTGCCCTGCATTTTCATTTTATACTGGGCACTGCAAATTATGTAGCTGGTACCATTATCATTCCCTTCCTTCTTCTTTACTCAATACCAGAGCCAGTAAACAAGATCAGCCTCTCTTTAAATTTTTGACAATTTTATTTCTGTGATCTTATCATCTTTTCCAGACATTAGGACATGAAATGGCCACCCTTTCTCCTTGATAGATTCTCTTAATGCCAAATCCTAGAACAAAAGGTTTGGAGGTATGTCTTTTCCTTCCATGGGCTTCTCATGGTGACTGGCCCACCCTTTTTCCAGACCTCTGTACATCTGTCTGGTGAACATCTGCATAACTGAGATGGCCTCTTGAGGACTTGCTCCAGAATGCTCTTCTACTCTGCCTATATGGAGAGTGACTGACAGCTTCTTTCTCTGAAGAGGGAAAAAATAATTCTCTCTGATAGGACACCACACACAGACTACTTGTGCCTGGGGATATTAATAAGAATTACAAGAAAAAGGAGTTATGTGGTTTTAAAAAATTTTAAGCTGAGGTTAACAAAATTAAATACCTTTCTTTTTCAGGGACTTCTGGTTTAATGTGCTAAAGGACATTATGACTCTCCAGGGTGTGGGTTGGAGGACCTAGAGTATGTAATGTTTCCTGAGCATACCTGACAAAGGAGCTCTTTTCACCTGGGAATCTTAGAGGACTAATTTTCACAGAAAAGAGTTCGGGGAATGCTCTTCTAGACAAATTAAGCTCTTAACAAACTAACTGAGTCTTTACCTGTTTCCTTTTCTATTGAAATATAACCATGCAAACAGGTACACATCTAAGTGAGGTGACATTCGTTGTCTCTCTAATTCTTCCTTTCCTCCACCTATCTCCTCATATATATATACTCTATAAAGAAGGATAGCAACCTGAGGAGTACTATTCAAATCCATGCTTATTGGGTCAGATGATGATGATGATGATGGTGGTGGTAGCCAACATTTATTAAGCTCTTGTTCTTTTCCAACAAGCACTTACTATTTATCATCTTATTAATACCGCGGCCTACTTTAAAGAATAACCTGAATTTTTAATGCAAAGTTCAATTTTGCTATTGATAAATATTAATGGATATAGTTGACAGCAAACACAGCATTTTTTTTTACAGGGTAGAGACATTTCCAGTGGTATATCTCCACCCAAGGGATTGTGGAATTCCTTTTCTGTATATAAAATAGACAAACAAAATATTTCTGAAACAACAGCAAACTATTGACAACTTAATTTTAAATCTGTTGAGGATGCAGTTGAAACACTTGGCACTTTTTCCATTCAAATATATATCAATGAATGATGATATTGCTGTTCAAGAAAACTAAGATTTGTTCCAGAAACTGGGAGCTGATTGCTCTAGTGAGCTCTAAAGCAAATGCTGGGAGAAATATGCTCTCAACTTTTGAAGTTATTCTCAGGTCATAAAATATTCCTGTCAACACATATAAAGGATGTTCAACTAAGGGAATATTGAAACTGAAAAAGAGAGCTCCCTTGTTTTATATATATATATATAAAGAAATAATATATATATATATATAAAGTAATAATAAAAACCAATTCAATGACTGTCACTCAACAAATAGGTTTGGAATGCAAATTTCTTTAGGCCTTTTCCAGCCTGAGGATACCATAGGGGTCCTGTTAAATGTAATCACCATGTTTTACTGGTTTTTGTCAACATTCCCAAAATGCAAGTCTCTTCAATTAAGGGACCCCCAGAATGTGTCTAGGAGTTCCTGGAGAGTGTATATCACTTATGATCTCAAAGAAACCTAATAAACTGTCCAATCACCTACCGCTTGGTTTCTGCCATTTCTTTCTTCTGTTTCCAATTCCCGAACCCCTTCCCGCTGAGGTAAGTTAGTTTAGTGAAACGAGGAAGGCAGTTAAGGCTGCACCGACAACATGGTCGACAGACAACACTACCAGGAGACCACATGGCCATGAGACCCTGCCCAGAAACCTTTTGAGGGATGCATCAAGACACTGGCCAAGAGAATACCATTTGGAATAAGAATACCATTTGGGCTCAAGGGAAAGCCCCGGATACCCTCAAAAGGCCTCACCATTGCCCCCCTGGGAACTGATAGATGGGACAACCAATCAGAACAGCAAACAGCTGGGGCCCCTTCCCCAACTTTATGAAGGGGGAGGAGGAAAGACTTTAAAAAGGCCTGATCTGGGGCCACACATGCATGTCTCACTCTGCAACATGCCTGTTGTCCATGCCTTGGACTCTGTGCTTTTCTGGTTTTCTTGTTTCTTAATAAACACTTTACTCCCTTGTCTACCCTATGGCATGTCCTTAAATTCTTTTATGTGACAAAAGCCAAGAATCTAGAAGCCCAGAACCCAGAGCTTTCCACTAAAACCCCCACACTGTCTTTGCTGGGCACCCTGCATGGGTCAGGCACCACTGTCTCCCCCTAGGTATCTTCTGCATTCTTCCACTAGGCACCTCAACATCTCACCAAATCTGAGGCACCAGAGTCTACAGATGTCAGACTGGCATAGTACTCTACTGAAAAATGTAAAAGTTGTCTGCTGTACCCTATTACTTTTTTAG
The DNA here is from genome assembly GCF_030445035.2 of Dasypus novemcinctus. Lineage (NCBI taxonomy): Eukaryota > Metazoa > Chordata > Mammalia > Cingulata > Dasypodidae > Dasypus > Dasypus novemcinctus. The sequence goes on along the minus strand of NC_080704.1, from coordinate 137,008,707 downwards.
TGAAAAGAAAAGGACTGGATAGTATAACTGAACTAAATCCTCATCTTTCCTCTTGGGAGCAAGTAAATATTGCTTTTCATCATAAGCTAAGCAGTTTCACACATAAATGGACAGGGAGACAAACTTGAGTGATTCTTTATGCCCAGATTCTTTTTTCCTTAAACAGTAGTTCCTAACCTTTTTTATGCCATGAACCTCTTTGACAGTCTGGTAGCCCTAGGGACTCCTTCTCAGAATAATTTTTAAAAATGCATAAAATAAAATACATAGAAGGAATACAAAGGAAACCAATTACATGGAATACAGTCATTAATATTATTATTATTATGATGATGATGATATTTCAAGATAATCAAGAGTTCTTTTTGACTGGTTGAATTTTAACCTAGCATTGTTTCCCGGTCTCCAAAATCTCCTGCCACATTGCAATGACTGATCTTTAGGCTTTGGGACATGGAGCTGCCCTGGATGGTGCTTCAGAGGCAATCACCGGACATTGTAAATCCTCACAGGGCCCACTGGATGGAATGGAGGAGAGTATGGGCCATGATGTGGACCATTGACTATGAGGTGCAGAGGTGCCCAAAGATGTACTTACCAAATCCAATGGATGTGTCATGATGATGGGAACGAGTGTTGCTGGGGGGGGGGGGGGAGAGGTGGGGTGGGGGGGTGGGGTTGAATGGGACCTCACATATATATTTTTAATGTAATATTATTACAAAGTCAATTAAAAAAAAATTAAAAAAAAAAAAAATAAAATAAAATAAAATGCACTCCTCTATTTAAAATACTTTGTTCTTCTGGCCCTCTGAAACTTTCAGGAAAAAAAGGCATTTCGTAAGCAGGGCCCTAAATGTTACCCTATCACCCTCCACCATTCAACTGTTTCAGATTGTTTTTGTTTTTTGGAGGTACCGGGGATTGAACCCAGGAGCTTATAAATAAATGGGAAGCAGATGTTCAAACCACTGAGCTATACCTGATTCCCTTCCAACTTTGGTTTACACTGCAATGATTCCAAATCAGTAAACCACACACAGTTGCCCATATATATCTCAATGTGCTATTTTCTCTTCCTGTAATGTCCTCCTGCCCCATACTCACCTGGAAAACTCCTTCTCATTCTTTAAGATCCAGCTCAAACACTAACTCCTCTGAAAGGTGTCAGGCCTTCCTGGCCTCCTTGAGAAGAGTTTATTTGCTTTCTCTTATGTGCTATCACTCAAAGAACTTTGACTATACATATAGTGTAGCACTTAAATAAACTAGTTCATTGAATGAGCTAGACACAGTAGGGTATAAGCAGAAAGCAATATAATTCTTTCACACCACAATCTCTGTCGAATCATTTTTCCTCACTCCTGCATATGATTTCAGACAGATCTCATACCTTTTTCAGTCACTCTCAGATACTAAAAATGGTTTTGTTTTTTAGGCATTAAAAATTCCAGTCTGGTCTAATATATCAAAACTTCAATCTGTCACCCAATTTCAAGCTTCCCCCTCCCAGCTCAGGCCCAACTCAGCAGGGAAACTTGTAGTATGAGAAGGGCAAGGAGCTTTATTAACTTCTCCACAGCTCAATTTCCGCTTCTATCCCCCTTCCCTCTCCCCCAACTTTCCATCAGCTTCCAAAAAATTGTGTATCTGGAGTCAAAGAGATTTAACAACAAGAATCCAGACTTTTAAAATGTAATTTTTTTTATTATTTATTTTTTGTCTTTATTCATTTTTTAAATATTACATTAAAAAATATGAGGTCCCCATATACCCCCCACCCCCCTCACCCCACTACTCCCCCCACAGCAACATTCGCCTCCATCATCATGAGACATTCATTGCATTTGGTGAATACATCTCTGAGCATCGCTGCACCTCATGGTAAATGGTCCACATCATAGCCCACACCCTCCCACGTTCCATCCAGTGGGCCATGGGACGGCCTACAATGTCTGGTAATTGTCCCTGCAGCACCACCCAGGACAACTCCAAGTCCCGAAAACGCCTCCACATCTCATCTCTTCCTCCCATTCCCCACACCCAGCAGCCACCATGGCCAGTTTCTCCACACCAATGCCACATTTTCTTTGATTATTAATCACAATAGTTCATGAATAGAATATCAGTAAGTCCACTCTAATCCATACTCTATTCCTCCATCCTGCGGACCTTGGATTGGTTGTGTCCATTCCACATCTATGTCAAGAGGGGGCTTAGATTCCACATGGGTACTGGATGCAATCCTCCTGCTTTCAGTTGTAGGCATTCTTGGCTCCATGGTGTGGTGGTTGACCTTCTTCAACTCCATGTTAGCTGAGTGGGGTAAGTCCAATAAACCAGAGTGTAGGAGCTGAAGTCTGTTGAGGCTCAGGGCCTGGCTATCATATGGTCAGTCCAGAGATTCAGATCCCCTGGGTATATCTTAAATACCAGCACCAACTACAATTCTGGTAAAGTAACAGGAAAGGCTTGTGAAAAGAGATCACATCTGAGTCCAGCTCCATCACACAGAAACACCAACTCCAAAGAAGGGCCAACTGACATGGCAGTGAACTCCATCTGCCATGACCATAAAACCTGTGGGTCTCTGTAGCCCTCAGGAGAACCAGTACCTGGGGTTGTATCTACTTTATCTGTCTCTGGGACTCTGCTCAGGTGTACATAAGGGCAACCCCTCTGATAACCTCCTGGCTCTTTTCTAGAGACTCATAGCCATATAAACTCATTTGTCCTTTCCATTTACCGCTTGATTTAGGTCAAAAAGTATTTTTAACTCCTGTTATTATATGTAGACAGAGATATTCTGCTGGTCCGAGTTGACCCTTTTATTTAAGGTCATTTTCTAGTTACATCATCATCTGGTACTTGGTAGTAATCCCTCCACACCAGGGAGGCTCATCCCTGGGAGTCATGTCCCACGCTGGGGGGAAGGCAATGAATTTACATGCTGAGTTTGGCTTCGAGACTGGCCACATTTGAGCAACATGGAGGCTTTCAGGAGGTAACTCTTAGGCACACTGCTGCTCTAGGCCTTGTTCTTATTTCAGATGCACAAATTGTTTTTTTTTTAATACTAATGTTTGTAAAGCAACTTTAGATCTTTGGATGAAAGGTGCTATATGCTCTCAGTATAAACTAATAGAGATATATAGAAAGTTTGTAAAAAATAATTTATATAATGCATTCTATGTAGTATGTCCTGATAAGTTAATGTTTTATATAGCATCATTTAAATTTTAAAAAATGCTTATTCCTTTAAAAAAATGTTACTACAATGTTGGAACAAAGGGAAAGAGCAGGGGGAATTAAGGGCCCAAAAAAAGGTCTCCTTGACTGTTTGATTTTAACCTGGCATCAGAGAGTATGGCCTATGACTGAAGCTAACACTTTCAATAGAAGATTACTTGGGTCCCACCCACCCCACCCCACCCATCACTGAAAATCTTTCACCTGCAGTTCCGTTGATCCGAGGAGCAACTCCTCTGTCTGGCCTCTTTCAACTCTTTTCTCTGCTTCTCACTTCCATTAGTCCATTCTTCTCTTGGGTGGTCACTTCACACCTCAGTGTAGTCCTCCTAAGGGAGATGCCACTTAAGAAGACCTATATCTAGCTACTTGTAAATGGCCAGCTTTGCCCAGGCATTGATGAAAATAAACAGCTCCCCAAGTTGTCTCACCCTTTCCCCAATTGTCACAGGCTGCTTTAGCCATAGCCTCTCTCATTGTTGGAGAAAATGGAGGTGCTCACTGCAACATGGGGACTGATTGCAGGCAGAAATTTTATTGGGAAGCTCTCCCAATGGAAGGGGTCTGAAGAATAGACTTCAGCCCCACTGCTGGCATGGCGCGGGTCTGAAGAGAGACTTCATCTCACTTCTGGAAAAGGGGGATTTGATTTTATACAGTACATTCCTAGGCAGGGAAATGATAGAGTGGGAGGGTGTTGAGTGTCCGTGTGAGATGCAAGGGCCAGTAGGAAGCCCTAGAGGTGAAAATTTTCCCTTGTATGGCTAGAGGGTATTGGGTTAGGGAGATACGTTTTCTTGGAATGCTGGAGGAACAGGTGTTGCTTTGATCTGCAGGGAATGAAGGTCTCTACATCCCTTTGCTACTGTTTCCACTTGGTTTCTTTGTTCAACCTTAGGGAAATGCTGTGCTTTCAGACATGTAGGCTTATGGGGTGGAGGGGCTTGTCTTTCCTCAATGCATATCAGGGGGAACTGAGTCAAAGTTTATGAATTATTGCAAACCTGATGAGAGGAAACCTCTAACACACATCTTTAGACTTTCCTTTCAGGTATGACAAAGTTGTCAGTCCCTGCAAATGTCAATCCCCAGGGAATGTATATCAAGCTCTTGGAGTGGTTTTCCCATGATCCCACTCTGCTTAAGTGAGTGGGAAGTACCTCCTTCTCCCCCAGATGAGAATGGCAGGAGAAAATCCAGGACATCTCCACACCTCCCTTCAAAACCATCCTTTCTACAATTTTCCCCTCAATTAATCCCCTAGCTTCTCTTTATACACATTTAAGGTAGATAATGGGCTAAAGGGCTACAGAACATGATTAGGAGATCATTAGTTAGCAAGTTTTCCACAAAGATGGTATACTGCCTCTCTTTAGAATACATGGGCCCTCAGTAAACTTTGTTATGAGCTTTGGGTTCTCATCCAAAACTGAGACAACAGTAAAAGTTCCATTGGCAGTATTTGCGTCCTCTACACACTATAAGTTATTTGACACCAGGGAGTAAGTTCCATTCATGTTTATACCTCCAGCATCTAGTACAGAACCTGGTACAGGAAAAGTGCTCAAAACCGTTTGTTAACTCCAGTTTAAGGTGGACTAGGTACATGCATTTTTTTACAATCCCCCCTAGATTCCATTAAAATAAAAGTACAACAGTACAAAAAGGAATAAACCTCTAAGAGCAAAAAAAAAAAAAAAAAGGATGGTAATTTGGGTTATTACCAACGATTCTGGAAAAAGAAAAGTGGATATAAGTAGGTCAACAGGTAAAAGAGATTGGATGAAACCACAGCATAGAATACATTATGAGGAAGCTATAGAGGAAATGGAAGCCAGCCTGCTTGGCATAACACTGGAGAGATTCTGGGCTCTAAAGTAAGTGAGTATAAAAGGGAGAATGAATGAGAAGTGGGTCTATAAACCTGGGGACTAATTGAAGATTCGTAAAATAGAAACAGCTGCATCAGTCTCTACCACCATATTCCTTTCTAAATACTTTACTCAGACTATCGGTTACTGGCATTTGCCCAAAGGCAAGGGGAAAAAAAAGAAAAGAAAAAGTAGAGGGCATTTAATTTTTTAAGAAAATGAATGCCATTGAGAAATTTAAGACTTTTAGTTTGGATATTGACTTTTCAGAGAAGTACCCTTCTCCTAGGCATTTAGAGAATCAATAGCCAAACAGCCAATTCCCAGCCTACTTACCCTTAAGGCAAAGCTCACCAAGCCATCAGCGCTCTGCACTGCCCCCCCCCATTATCTCATAAAGAATTCTCTGTCAGAATTCTCACTCAGCCCTCTGACACCAAGTTGGAAAACTGACCTGCTTTACACAATAGCACAGGGAAATCCACACCAGCTACCCTGTTAATTTTTCTTAAAGATGAATGAGCAAAATTATGTAATAAAAAAATGGCAACATAGGGAATTCCAGTGCTCTGATCTTCTACAAAAGTTTCTAATGAGCTAGCAAAAACTGTCAGAACCCACTTTCATGGAATTCTCCAAGCTAGGAAAAAAAATTACAACATCAGGAATGCTTGGTGATGAAAGAAGTAGCTGAACTGAAGAGAAGCACTGTGGCATTTTAAATTGCCTGCCTACCGTTACCCAATCATTAGATCAGCAGGAGCGGTGAGGATGGCAGCCCACAATGGTACAGGTTGTTAGTGCCAGAGGGAAAAGTATGGGCCTAATAATCAAAGAATTGTGTTTGTCCATTTCGACTCTGTCTAGTGGCAATCTGAAGAAAAGGCAAAAGCGCTCACCTTTTTTTTTCACGTGACATGGGGTATTCCCAGGGCTGGGGCAGCTTCCAGGGCAGGATTTATTGAAACCATTTAGAGGCAGAAGTAGTGGCCATAGCAGGCTGAGACAACAGTTGGGATAAGCAATCACATATTGAAAAGCCCAGAAAGGAAGAGGTTGGTAAAGAGATACATGAAACATTAAATGTTTTTTTAAGGGTCCTGCATATACTAAGGAACTGAGAAGGCCATGCACATGCTAGGGATGAGTGATGCTTACAAAAAGCCAGAGAAGTTCCTAAGCTTTCATCTTTGGATGACACTGAGGCTCAGCACAAGCAAGAAGTAAAAGTGAAGGCAGTGTTCTGAAGGAGTGTACTAACACATACCTATTGTGGAAAGACTGGGAAAGTACTTTTTCTCTTTCTTAGCTTCAGGTATTTAAAGAAACCAGCAAGCTAATGGACCACAGGTTTATATCAGCGACCACAAAAGAAAGATAACAGGATATTTGCAAAACAAAAAACAAATAAGTCACTAAACAAAAAAACAAAAAAACAACCAAAAAACTATAACCCACAACATACAACAATAAACATCCTAAGGAGGGGAGAAATCTGATCTCTGAAATTATCACATTATAATAGCTAAAATATCTAATTTTTAACAAAACAGGGAGGCATGCAAAGAAAGTATGACCTATTCACAGGAAAAAATACATTAACAGAAACTGACCCTAGGGAACCCAGACATTGGACTTGATAGACAAAAACTTTAAATTAAGTGTCTTAAATATGTTCAAAGAGCTAAAGGAAACCTTGAACAAAGGCCCAAGAAAACCAGAAGAATGATTTCTCACCAAATAAATACAGAAAAAATAGAGATAGAAATTATAGACAGGAAACAAATAGAAATTCTGAAGTTGAAAAATACAATAGCAAACAAAAATTCACTAGAAGGGTTCAACAATAGATTTGAGAAGGCAGTAGAGTCAACAAGCTTGCAGATATATCAATTGAAATAATCTAATCTGAGAAGAAATACTTTAAAAATGAAGAAAAATTAATAGACCCTAAGAGACCTATGGGACACCATCAAGCATACCAACATATGCATAATGGGAGTCCCAGAAGTGGAGGAAAGAAAGGGAAAGAAAGAATATTTGAAGTAATAAAGGCTAAGAGCTTCCCAAATTTGATGAAAGATATGAATCTACACATCCAAGAAACTCAACAAACTTGAAGGTAAACTTAAAGATATCCATACCAAGATAATATAATCAAACTGTTGAAAGCAGCAAAAGAGAAGTGACTTATCACATACAAATGATCATCAACAAGATAAACAATTTATTTTCAGAAACTATGAAAGCCAGCAGTGGGATGACATGTTTAAGGTGCTGAAAGAAAAAAAATTAATCAAGAATTATATATCCAGCAAGACTATCCTTCAAAATGAGAAATTAAAACATTGCCAGATAAACAAAACCTAAGGGAGTTATTTATAATAGCCAAATGTGGAAATAACCCAAAAGTCTATCAACTAATTAATAGATAAACAAAATGTGGTACATCCATACAATAGAGTATTATTATGTTATGAAAAAGAATGAAGTATTGATATGTATTACAACATGGTTGAACCTGAGTGAAAGAACCAGACTCAAAAGGCCTCATATTGTACAATTTCATTTATATGAAATATCCAGAAGACACAAATCTACAGAGTCAGAAAACAGATTAGTGGTTGACAGGGGCTTTGGGTTTTATTTTGGAGTGGTAAAAATATTCTGGAAGTAGATAGGGATGATGGTTGCACAATCACACATCCAGGTTCCAGGCAACAAGGTGGTGGCAAAGAAGAGAGACACAATCATGAAGTTGTAGTTATTACTTCCACTTATACCCCATTGGTGAGACTTACATAGTCACACCTACCTGAAAGGGAGACCAGGAAATATTTTGTTTGCATCTAGAAAGAAAAGGTTTTATTACTATTTTAGACAGGGAGAATGAAAATTGAAGCCTAACTAGCAGTCTTGGTCACAGTCTGATCCAGGAAAACAGGATTTCACTCAGGAAAGTAGGAGAGGAAAGTTCTAGTGTAAATGTTATACAGCACACCTCAAGAATGAACAGTCTAGATCAAGGCAGGAAAACAGAGGACTGTACAAGAAAAAAATGTAGTCTCAAAAGAATAAATGGTATAATGAAACATTAAGGGAAAACTCAGACTGTGATAAAGGTAAACAGAATTGGAAAAGAGTAACAACACAAGTTTCTTGGTGTGATTGAAGATGACTCTACAACAAACTGAAAAACTGATTGCATGAGTTCTTTAATTGTAATTTTTTAAAGTTGGAAATTTTGAAACCTAGTTTTTCTTGATCTTTTAACTTCAATTTACAAATGTTATTATTCTATTTATTAATCAGTCTAATTTAAAACTTAATTAGTTATATGTCCTTAAACATTTAAACTGCATTTGTACATTTAATATACTTAATTTTCTTTTAAGTACTTATATGCACCCTAACTAGCAATTAAACAATTAAATAAGCTAATTAAACAAATATTTAACAAGTCTAGGAAATATAATAAATGAAATTTATAAATAAGGGTAAAATTTAAGTTTGTATAAACATTCTAATACTTTTTAATCTAAACTAAAACACTGAATTTCTTTCACTGCTCAAGCAAATCCTGGGCAATGGTGTTTTAGTTTGCTAAAAGTTTCTGAAAGTAATATATCAGAAATGGATTGTCTTTTATTTTCTTATTTTATTTTATTTTGAAAGAAGCTTTAGATTACATAACTGTTGCATCAATAATATAGGGGGAATGGGGGCGGACTTGGCCCAATGGTTAGGACGTCCGTCTACCACATGGGAGGTCCATGATTCAACCCCCCGGTCTCCTTGACCCATGTGGAGCTGGCCCATGCGCAGTGCTGATGCGCACAAGGAGTGCCCTGCCATGCAGGGGTGTCCCCTGCGTAGGGGAGCCCCACACACAACGAGTGTGCCCTGTAAGGAGAGCCGCCCAGCGCCAAAGAAAGTGCAGCCTGCCCAAGAATGGTGCCGCACACATGGAGAGCTGACACAAGATGAGGCAAAAAAAAGAAACACAGATTCCTGTGCCACTGACAACAACAGAATCGGATGAAGAAGATGCAGCAAATAGACACAGAGAACAGACAACCAGGGTGGGGGGGGAGGGGAGAGAAATAAATAAATAAACAAATCTTTAAAAAAAATAATATAGGGGGATTCCCATATTCCCCCATCCCCTTGCCTTTCCACACTTTCCCCCCATTAACAACATCTTTCATTAGTAAGGCACATTTGTTACAATTGAGTAACACATATTGAAGCATTGCTACTAACCATGATCTTTAGTTTGCTTTATAGTTTAAATTTTGCACCACACAATTTTATAGGTTTTTGACAAAATGTTTAATGGCCTATATCCATCTTTGCAATATCATGTAGGACAATGTTCCCAAAATGCCCCATGTTACACCTAATCTTCCCTTTCCCTCCCCTCAGAACCTACAGTGGCCACTGCCTTTATATCAATGTTACAAGTTCTTCCATTGCTAGAATAATAATTCCACTTTTGTCCATAGTTACATTTCCCACCTTAAATTTGTTCATTCCTCATACTTGAGAATTTTGAGATGGTGATGCCCAATCTGTTTCTGATTGAGGGGGGGCATAGATCCCATGGGGCAGATGGATGGAACTGCCTTGCTTGCATTCGTAGATACTTTCTCTTTTTGGGGATGGGCATTGTCCATTAGCATCCTTTTGTTACCTGTCCTGGGCAAGTCCAATGAACTGGAGAGTAGATGTTGCAACTCTACTGAGTGAGATTCATTGCTCAAACAGCATATGAACAGAACAAAGATTTAAGTCTCTAGGACATATATTTGATGAGTATAGTGCTAATTATAGGTTCAAATAAAAGGAGAAGAGACATGTGTATGGAAATTATAAATCGGTCTAACTATTGGAAGCATATATTCCAAGATAAGGCCCACTGACAGGGTGCCGAATTCCTGAGAATGTCTGTCCGGCCTATAGTGTTTAGCTGTCTCTAGATCCCTCAGAGCCCCCTGGCTTGAGACACTGTTTACTGTGGCAGTTGATGCCATCCTCCTGAGACGTGCATAAGAACAACCTCTGGAATGACTTACTGACTCACTTTGAAATCTCTTAGCAATAAAAAAAAATGATTTGTATTTAATATTTCCCACTTTTGGTCCAGTTGTTTTTCCAAATGCATTGCTAGTTGGCACTTGGTAATAATACCTTAGTGCCAGGGAAGCTAATCCCCAGGAATTATGCCCCACAAAGGGGGAATGTAGTGCATTTATATGCTAAGTTTGGGTTACAGAGAGGCCACATTTGAGCAACAAGGAGGCTTTCAGGAAGTAACTCTTAGGCAATATACAACACTAGGCTAAGTTTCAATTTCACAAGAATAAGGTTGATAAGTACAACTGTCAACTGATGGACAACTACCAGACCAAGGAACCAAGAGAGTTTACAACTGCAAGAAAAAGAGTCCCATCCATCAGTCTTATGAGATCACAGCTCCCTTTCAATTAGAGGTGGAGTGGACATCACTATCCCAGAATCCTCAAAATTGGGGAATGAACTATGGACTTAAGCAGGCGTACTGATATTCTACAACAGACTTACTGTGATTCTAGCAATGGAAGAAATTGTGTCATTGATATGTAGGCAGTAGCCACTGGAAGTTCTGAGGGCAGGGAGAGGGAAAACAGGTGTAATAGGGGGTATTTTTTGGGATTGGGGATTGTCCTGAATGACACTGTAACAACAGATACAGGCCATTATAAATCTTGCCATAACCTACAGAATTGGGTGTGAGAGAGTGTAAACAATAATGTAAACTTTAATCCATGCTTAGTGGCAATTCTCTAAAATATGTTCATCAACTGCAATGAATGTACCTCACTAATGAAGGATGTTGTTAATGTAGGAGGTGTGGGGAGTGGGGCATATGGGATTCTACTATATTTTTTATGTGACATTTGTGTAATTAATGTATCTTTAAAGAAAAAATAATTTTAAAACTTCAAAGTAACTAATCAAGATAGAGTTTTCACAGTTCACTACTTGAGTCCTGTGTTTTAGCATTGAATGTTTGTCAATTTAATTAAAGGTGATGAATAAAACATGTAGTTTACTTAGATTATTTTTTAAAAATTAGTACAACCATCAGTATCAAGGGCCTGGTATAATGGTCTGTCCTCCTTCGCTAGGTACTGTCCATGTACTCTATGTGTACTTGGCATTCTATTAGAGAATGTAGCAGGACTTCCCAGGATGGGAATTCAATATTCTTTCAGTTATTCTGTGGGTCTCCACTCACTGAGACAATTCCCCATAACCACTTGAACATATTCATATGCCACAGAGGCATTCCCCAGGTGCATCCTTCCCCATACATCCCCCCATAACTGACACCTGCACCAATGATCCTCCCCTGTCACTTGTTACCCTTCTGCAATCCAAAACCTCCCCAAACAAAGCCAATAAATAAAGGAATAAAATAATAAAAAATAAAAAATAAAAAATTTTCATTGCGTTTTTCATCACTGTAAGATCTGTTATTTTTTATGTACAGTGACAATTTCTTCCATATGTTCCCCCAGTGTCTTAGTTTTTTTGTTTTTTTGCTTTATTTTCAAAGAAGCTTTTGGTTACAGAAAAGTCACATAGAAAATATAGGGGATTCTCATATACCCAATCCCCTACCCCTCTCCCACTGTCCCCTATTAATAACATCTTTCATGAATATGGTACATTAGTTACAATTGACATACAAATATTGAAGCATTGTTATTAACCATGGTCAGTGCTTTATACTATGCTTTACATTTTGCACCATAGAGTTTTATAGGTTTTGACAAAATTTAAAATGGCCTGTATCCATCATTGCAAGATCATGCAGAACAACTCCAATACCCTAAAAATGCCCTATATTCCATCTATTCTATTTTTCCCACCCCTCCCTTAGAAACCTAAGGTATCCACTAAGATTCCATTTTTGAAGAATAAGGTTCATAGTTACACGCAATAATATTGAGGGCTTGACATTTTGGTCTGTTTTCTTTTATTAGGCACTGCCTTTCTTCTTGAGAGATTCATGCCCCTCAAATCGGGAACACAGCAGGACCCCCCCAGAATAAAAGTTTAATATTTTCTTGTTTATTGTGTGGGTTTCCACCCACTGAGAAAACACACCATTACAAGATGAACACTCATATTCCATAAAAGCATGCCCCAGGTATGCCCTATCCCACATATCCCCCCACCCTGGATGCCCTGCACCAGTCACCTTACCTCTCATGTTTGCCCGAAGAACATTTCCACCATTGTAGTTTTAACCACAGACCAGCAAATCCCCAGAGTTCACCTGTTCCTTCCTTCAGCCCTCCCCACAGTTCCATGAACAGTCCAACACAAGCCCCCACCTTACTCCCTCTCACATTCCTGCAGCATAGAACCCAATCACATCACTGCACCATCACACCCATAAACTGCTAAGCCACCCCCTTCCACCTTATCAAAGGTTTTGCCCATATTGAGCATTGACTCATCACACTCTACTCCCTTTCTGTCTCCTGTAAACCTGTCTTCCAGACCCTAACTCTGCAAATCTGTTAAATTTGCTTAAGTCATATCAGTGAAGTCACATAACATTTGTCCTTCAGTGACTGGCTTACTTCACTCAACATAAGGTCTTCAAGATTCATCCACGTTGTACCATGGGTTAATACTGCATTCCTTCTTACAGCTGAGTAATATTCCATTATACGTATACATCACAATTTGCTTATCCATTCATCTGATGATGAACACTTGGGATTCTTCCAGCTTTTGGCAATAGGGAATAATGAATAATGCCACTATGAACATTGGGGCCCATATCCCTGCTTTCAATTCTTCTGGATATATACCCAGCACTGGGATTGCTGGATCATATGGCAGTTCTATAGTTAGCTTCCCGAGAACTGCCAAACTGTCCTCCACAATGGGTGTGCCATTCAACATTTCCACTAGCAGTGGATGACTGTGACCATTCCTCCACATCCTTTCTAACACGTGTAGTTCTGTTTTCTAATAGCCACCAGTCTAATAATGTAAGATGATATCTCATTGTAGTTTTGATTTGCATTTCCCTAATAGCTAGTGATGTTGAGCATCTTTTCATGTGCTTTTTATCCATTTGTATTTCTTCTTTGGGGAACTGTTTATTTAAACCTCTTGCCCATTTTTTCAATGGGTTGTTTGTCTTTTTATTTTCAAGATGTAGAATGTCTTTATACATGCTGGATATTAGGCTCTTATTGAATAAATGGTACCAAAAATTTTCTCCCATTCAGTAGGCTGTCTTTTCACTTTCTTGGGAAACTCCATTGAAGTGCAAAAGTTTTAAATTTTGAGGAGGAACATTTACCTATTTTTTTCATTCATTGCTCACACTTTGTGTACAAAACCATTTACTTCTACAAGATCTCATAGATGCTTCCCTACATTATCTTCTAGGAGTTTTATGGTCTTGGCTCTTATATCTAGGTCTTTGATCCATCTTGAGTTAATTTTTGTACAGAGTGTGAGATGGTGATACTTTCTCATTCTTTTGGACATGGATATCCAGTTTTCCAAGTATCATTTGTTGAAGAGGCCATTCTGCCCCAGTTGAACGAGCTTGGTGACCTTGTTGAATATCAGTTGACTGTATATAGAACTCTCTGACTTTGGTTCTATTGGTCAATATGTCTATCCTTGTGCCAATACCATGCAATTTTATCCACTGTAGCTTTATAGTATGCTTAAAGTCAGGTAGTGTGATTCCTCCAATTTCATTTTTCTTTTTCAATATGTTTTGGCTATTTGGGGACTGGGTTGACTTTTATAATGAGGATTTATTAGGTTGCAAACTTATGGTTCTGAGACTGTGAAAGTGTCCAATTCAAGGCACTGATGGGCAATGGTTTCTGCCTGAAGACTGGAACATGGAGGCTTCTGTTGGTCTCTTCATTCTCTTCAGGTTTTCATCGCTTCAGCTTCTAACGTCCTCTTTCCCTGGCTCTGTTGGTTTCAGCACCTTGCTCTTCTCACATTCTTTCTCTGCTCCTGGGACTCGCCCTTCCTTCCTTCCTCCCTCCCTCCCTCCCTCCCTCCCTTCCTTCCTTCCTTCCTTCCTTCCTTCTTTCCTTCCTTCCTTCCTTCTTTCTTTCTTTCTTTCTTTTTTTCTCCCTGTTTATAAAGAACTCCAGGAAAATGATTAAGACCCACCCTGGGTCACACCCTACTGAAGTAATCTAATCAAAAGGTGGCACCTACAATAGGTTTACACACACAGGAATGAATTACGCCTAAGGACATGGTTTTTTGGGGTCCGTTAGAGGCTCAAACTACCACACTCCATCCTCTAGACCCCCCAACACATGTTCCTTCCATTTGCAAATACATTAATTCATCACAATTTCCCAAAGCCTTAAATAATTTCAGTAACAATATTAAGTACAATGTCTCATCAAAATTAGTTATGAGTGTATTCTGTCCTCAGGCACAATTTCCCTCTGGCTGCAGATCTGTGAAACTAAGAACAAGTTATCTGCTTCCAAATACACAAAGAAGGGGAAGTCATAGGATACACATTCCCATTGCCATAGGGAGAAATTGGAAGGAAAACAAGTGTCACAATCCAAAACACTTCTGCGACCCTGCAGGGTATATGCTTAGATTTCAAGGTCTGAGAGTCATCTATGGAACCATGGCTTCTTGTCCTTCTCAGAGCCTGCTAGACCAGAAGCCTCATCCTTTCCAAATGCTAGCCCAGCCACCATGCTCTTGGCTCTGTTCTGATTAAGCATCTGAGTGGGGACCAAACTCTAGGCCCTATCCTCTGAGAACACTGGGTGATGGCCAAACTCTCTACAATCTCCAGGGCACTGGCTCAACCCCCTTACAACAGTGGGGTGGGGACCAGACTCTCCCCAATCCCAGGGGAATATGCTCCACCCTTTCTAAAGACTTGGGCAGCAGCACTCTTCCTGAACAGTGGAGAAGGCCTGCCCTCTTCAAATGACAGGACATAGTTACAGTTCCCACACGCATGGGTTGGCTTTCTGTCTTGGCCCTAGAGGACATCTTCAGTCCAGTCCTCAGCTTCCATGATACTGTCTTTGAAGTCATTTTTCCTTCATCCTGTCCCTTTTCTGTCCCTTTTAGTCCAGGCTGGCAGTGGTTCCATACATACAGATCTCACAAAATACTTGATTTTATATGCAGTACATAGGTATCCCAACCATCAGACAGTAAGACTTTCCACAGATCCTTCCTGGATAACTGCATTTCCAATCCTGGCTTACACTGAAATGGCTGGCTGCTTCCAAGTTTAGTTAAATCCTCAAATGGGGCACTATTCTCTGGGGACTTGCTTTCTGGAAGCTCAGAATTTCTAACCCATCAGTTTCTGGGTTATTTGTGCCAGGAGTGCAATTTTCAGATATCCCTTTCCTCTTGCATTTTACTATAAGCTGCAGGGAGAAATCAGGCTGCACATTTGACATTTGGTTTGGAAATCTTGGCTAAATACCCACGCTCATTACTCTTGAATTCTGCCTTCCATGTGACATCAGAACACAATTTTGCCAAGTATTTTGCCACTTTAAAACAAGAGCCACCTTTCTTCCAGTGTGCAATGACACATTCATCATTTCTAAGGTTTCATCAGAAGTACCTTCAGCATCCATATTTTTACCAACAGTCTCTTCAAAGATATCTAGGTTTTGTATCAAGCATTTCATAATTCTTTCTGAATCTACCCCTTACCCATTTAAAATGTTTTTAGTATATTTTTATTTATTTTTAAAAGATACATAGATCACACAAATGTTACTTTAAAAAATATAAGAGGTTCCCATATGCCTCACTCCCCACATCTACCACTTTGCCCACATCAACAACTTCTTTCATTAGTGTGGTACATTCATTGCATTTGACAAATACATTTTGGAGCACTGCTACACAGCATGGATTTTTGGTATCTGCATAGCAGCACCACACTCCCAGTACCCAAATCTGTCTTAGTTTGCTAAAAGCTGCTGAAAGCAACATAGCTCAAATGGATTGGCCTTTACAGTGGGGAATTAGCCTTTACAATGGGGATTTATTAGGTTGCAAGCTTGAAATTTTGAGGTTGTGAAAGTGTCCAAATCAAGGCATGATCTGGCAAAGCTTTCTCCTTGAAGACCAGCACATGGAGCATCTGCTGGTCTCTCCCTTCTCTTCAGGGTTTTGTTGCTTCAGCTTCTGGCTTTCTCTCTCCCAGGTTCCATTGATTCAGCAGCGTGCTCTCATTGCTTTCTCTCTCTGCTCCTGTGGCTTTTCCCCTTTGCTTCTGTGGGTTTCTCTCTGTCTCTATCTCTGTATTTATCCTGTTTATAAAGTTCTCCAGTAAGAGAATTAAGACCCACCTTAGGCCACACTTCAACTGAAGTAACCTAATCAAAAGGTCTTACTTACATACGTTTACAACCACAAGAAGGGATTAGCTTTAAGAACATATTGTTCTGGGATCCATACAGCTTCAAATCATCAGAGGTTGGTTTAAACAATGGGAATATATTAGCTCATGGTGTTGAGACTAAGGCTATGATTTAGGCAGGGGCTGCCTGACAGTTGGTGATCCTTGGTCTTGGGTTCCTTTTTCATATGGCAATGCACATGACAGCTTCTCCTGGCCACTCCCTTCTCTTCTGGATTCTATTGAATTTCAACTTTTTGCTTCATGTGGCTTTCTTTCTGTCTCAATTTCGTTCTCCTCATAATGTACTCCAGTAACAGGATTAAGTCCCATCCTGATTGGGTTGGGTCATACCTTACCTGAAGTAACCTCATCAAAAGGTGTTACTTACAATGGGTTCACATCCACAGGAATGCGTTAAGTTTAAAAACATCTTTTTTCTGGAGTACATACAGTGCCAAACTACCACATTTAGTAAAACTTTCCCACTCCTTTCAACCCATAATCACAATTTTAAAATGAAATACTCAATTTAAATCATAAAGCTAATCTGACCTATACATTTATATGCCAAATTCTCTTAAACATTACAAATACTTTAAATACCATATATACAGATTACATCAATGACTACAAAAGCACCATTTCTGAACATAGCCTGAAAGTATTGATATTGTGGTTATCATTCATTTCATGATTTCTACTCAATCATAAGCCTTCCCAATATTAAAAAGACACCCATTAAGGAAATAATTATACCTTCCCCAAGATGGGGTTACCATCAGAGTGGATTTAAATTGTATACCAGGAGTTGTGGATGGTACCTGGGATTCTGATTCTGTAACACAGATGGACAAGTCAAGATTTTTGCTAACAATCATTATGCCATGTTCAGACTCTTCAAAAAAGTATGCTTTCATAGCCAAATATACTGAATTCAATTTAAATATTAATCAGTTCTTCCTTCTAATTTGAATCAGCACCCCCACATACAGATTGTTTGACCACTTGTTTGTCTGATTGTATCTGAATTCTTATCATATTTTCCCTAACCAATAGGGCTGTAGCAATTTAGGTATTTAATCAACAACATATTGGATTTTGCATATTTTCCAAGAATTCATCTGGCTCTGGTCACAACTCTAAGATCATGCTAATGACAAGAAAAAAAGAAAGAAAGAAAAAGATGAAAGAAAGGAAAGACAATTAAAATCTTCAGGAAAATTGTTTAAAATGTAATACAGAATTTTAATAAGGTCGATTGTAAATATGTGGCAATGGATATAGTTGATGGTAACACATTAAAATGAGTATAACTAATGCTGCTGATTTAAAAATGTGGTTGTGGCTGAAAGGGATAGCTTAAGGAGGTTAATGTTTATTGAAGACAGCTAGAGGATAAGCTGGAGACTGTATAACAGCGATTTCAGTGGTGGATGAAGATTGTGGTTAATAATGCAAATACAAGAATTACTATATTAAAAGTGTTAAGATGGTGACACATGGGAAAAATATAACTAATTTAACTTATAGAGTATAGTTAACAGTAATAATTTTAATATGTGTGTAGCAAAGGCAAAGAAGGTATTATATCAATGCCAAAGATAAAAAATGAATATGGGCTCCAGTTTCATCCACATGCTTCACAAATTCATTTCTTTTTACTGCTGTATAATATTCCAGCATGTGTATATACCGAAATTTGTTTATCCATTCATCACTTGATGCACACCTGGGTTGTCTCCAACTTTTAGCAATCATGCAAAAACACCATTATGAACATCATTGTGCAGATGTTGATTAATGTCACTGCTCTCAGTTCTTCTGGGTATATACCTAGGAATGGTATTGCCAGGTCCCATGGCAAGTTATATTCAACTTCCTTAGGAATTGCCAAACATTCCTCCTCAGTGGCTGTACCACTCTACATTCCCACCAACAGTTCTTATCTCTCCACATCCTTTCCAACATTTGCAGTGTTCTGACTTTTTAATAGTGGCTAGTCTAATAGGTGTGAAGTGATATCTCATTGTAGTTTTGATTTCCATTTCCCTAATTGCTAGTGATGTTGAACATTTTTTCATGTGTTTCTTTGCCATTTGTATATCTTCTTTGAACAATTGTCTTTTCAAGTCTTTTGCCCATTTTTTAATTGGGTAGTTTGTCTTTTTATGGTTGAGTTGTATGATCTCTTTATATATCATGGATATATATGATAATCCTTATCATATATGTGATTGCCAAATATTATCTCCCATTGAGTCACCTGACTTTTCACCTTTTTGACAAAGTCTTTTGAGATGCAAAAGTGTTTAATTTTGAGGAGGTCTCCTTTATCTATTTTTTCTTTTGTTGCTTGTGCTTTGGGTGTAAGGTTTAATTAGCTACCACCTGCCACAAGATCTTGAAGATGTTTTCCTACATCTTCTTCTAGGAGTTTTATGGTTGCCACTATTATATTTAGGTCCTTGATTCATTTTGAGTTAATTTTTGTATATAAGGTATGATATAAGGTTCTGCTTTCTCTCTTTTGGATTTAGCCATACTATTCTCCCAGCACCAATTGTTGAATAGACTGCTCTGGCACAGCTGGTTGGGCTTGACAGCCTAGTCAAAAATCACTTGAATATAGATGTGAGGGTCTATTTCTGAGTTCTCTGTTTGGTTCCATTGGTTAATCTGTCTTTATGCAAATACCATGCTGTTTACCACTGTAGCTAAGTAACATGCTTTAAAGTCAGGAAGTGAGAGTCCTCCAACTTTGTTCTTTTTAAAGACATTTTTTGGCTATTCAGGGCCCCATGGCATTGAATCTGTAAATCATTTTGGGTAGAATTGAAATTATGTTGAGTGAAGCAAGCCAGATGCAAAAGGGCAAATACTGTGTGGTTGTGCTATTATGAACTAAATATATTATGTAAATTCATAGAATTAATCTTTAGAATATAGGTCCCCCAAAAATAGAATGAGGGTAGAAAATGGAAAGCTGATGGTTAATCTGTACAGATATTAGTTAAAAGGTTGTTTGTAAATCTTTGTAAATGAATGGAAATGGGTGAGCACATAATGGTGTTTGTGACTAGCAGAGCTATTATATGGGTATTACAGTGGTTGAAGGGTGAAGCCAATGTACCTTTATAATTACTAGAAGGGAAGCTAAAAAATGTAACATGGGACTGTACAACATAGCTAAACAACATGTACAATATGAATGTGGGTGATATTGCATATATAAGACTGTTTTTATAAAATATAAATTAGAGAGATGGAAACATAATAGCAGCTATTTACTGAAAGGGAAACTTAGAGATATTGAGAGGTGATAAGTTTGTTAGCTTGGTTTTTGTTTTTTAGTATTATTATTACTGAAATAATAAAAATGCTGTAATATTGAAGTGATGAATGCACAACTATGTGATTATACTTAATATCATTGATTTTACACTTTGGATGGATTTGTGCTTTATTAATATGTATCAATAAAATTGATGTGTTATAAAAGAATATGGGATTTAGTTTTATGAGATGTGAATATGATCAACCATTTCCCCCTTCATTTTCTTCATTTACAAGGAGAACTTGATTATGTCATATAAACAATC
Source organism: Dasypus novemcinctus (assembly GCF_030445035.2). NCBI lineage: Eukaryota > Metazoa > Chordata > Mammalia > Cingulata > Dasypodidae > Dasypus > Dasypus novemcinctus. The sequence goes on along the minus strand of NC_080704.1, from coordinate 136,988,536 downwards.
TGCTCATTTATTCACCTTTCTGAACCCTGGAGAAACAACTGTCTTCAAGATTAAATACGATAAATGAGCTTGGACAGGATTTTTAAAAATAATGCTGCCATAATTTTTTAATCTGCCTTTTCCCTGTTATTTTATATTTTGAAGTTGAAACAAAGTTTACTAATTTTGAATACAGAAAAATCATGGTCCAAATATCAAGCAAACTAAAATGAGACATGTTTTAATCAATCTATGGATTATAAGAGAATACCATAAAATATCACATATACAGTAAATCTCTTTCATTTCAATACTGGGATCTATAGAGGATATGGTGAAATTTTAGCACACTGATTGGCTTGGTATGTCTTGGCCCAACATTAAGAGACTTAGCATAGAATAATAGTAATATATTTTAAAAATAAATCTCATCAGTATTGTACTGAATGAAAGGTGCCAAACCTAGGGCAGTACATACTGTATGATTCCATTTAGATTAAGTTCTTTAATAGGCAACACTGAAGTATGATAACATAATCAAAACAAAGGCTGTGGGTCGGGAAGGATTTCCCAGAAAGGGGCACAGAAATGTTACTCTTATTGATAAGGTGGTGGTTACACAGGTGTATAATTTTTAAAAACAAAGAAACAAAAACACCTCATAGATCAGTTCATTTAAACTATCTGTATTTTATTGTATGTAAATTATATGGCAACAAAGCTAATTATTTTAAATCCCTGTAAGAAAAACAGCTTTATAATTGTTTGTCTGAACTCTCTCTAGCCCAGAGATTGCAAACTTGTAGCCCATAGGCCAAATACAGCCTACAGACAGGTGTAGGTGTATCTTGTTTCGACTCATTTTTTAAAAACCAAATTAGTTGTCAACATTTGAAAATTGACATTAAAGTTTTAAAAATATTTTTTAAAATAACCACTTTCTCCAGAAAATGTTGAGCTCTTGCAAGATTGGTCCAGCATTTTTGCATGGCAATACGCTCCTGGTATACCTGCCCCTATTAGACAAGCATGAATTCTCCATTCTCCACAGCCCCCACATTGGACACTGTCTTACATTAGACCAATTTCATTCACTTGGTATCACCTGTCTAGTCCCTGTGGACATTTGAGTTAAGCACCTCTGCTCAAGACCAACTCACCCAATTTTTCCATTAAAAATTGTTTTGTATGATGAGAAGTTTTAAACATGAGGTTTCTCAGGAGTTGTGACAGGGGAAAAAATTACAGTAATAGTAATAGAGAAAGGGGGAAACAGGAAATGGGAGTGGGGAAGTAGGTAACTTCACTTATTCACATAGAGATATTGAGGTATTATAAGGATATCTCACTACAAACACACAAGTCATTTGAAAATTCAAACTTGGGGCTCAGGAGTGGTCAAGCTTAGAGATATGGGTTTAAAGTCCAGATTAAAGTAACATTACTTAACACCTATCATGTAATAACCAGTATACTAGTAAGTTTCACAGATGGCATATGCATAGTTGAAGATACAGAAGTGAATTCAATTACTAAGGATGTAAAAAACCAAAAAGATGTAAAAAGGAAAAGACAAAAGGTTAAAGACAGGACACAGGGGAGGGAGTGTTCAACTTAAAGGGTTTTAGATAAAATGATAATTGAAGGAATATGGTATAGGAGTGGACAGAGATGGAAGAAAGAGTAGTTCTCAGTACCAGAAGCCAAGAGAAAAGAGAATTTTATGGTGTCAATAATGTTCATCATTACTATGGAGAGAGCAAATGAGAACAGCGAATAGGTCATCTGGGCAATTAAAGAGCACTGGTGGGCTTCACTTTAAATGGTTTCAGTACAGCAGTGGAAATGGAGGCAAGATGAAAAGAGGTTGAGGGAGGAGATGGGGGCAATATGGTGACAGCATAGGGAGTTCCAAGGGTCAGCTCATCCTACAGTACAGTTAGTCATCAGCCAGAAGTTATAGAAATCATCTGTTTGGCAGACTCAGGGGACCAGAAGACCATCCTGCAACATCCTTGGAAGAACATAAGAAGGAGGCTGCCCATCTGTAGTGAAGATTCATGAAGAGAGCACTCCATGCTGTGGAGGCTAGTGCCCTTCCTTCCCTGGCAGAGCAAGACCCCTCAGGAGCTATTCTCTGGCTGGAAATGGAAGCACCATTTCCCAAAAATAGGAGAGAAAGAGATGGTCAGGCCCTGGCTTCAGCTACTGATTAGCAGATTCAGCTGGTGAAAATCCAATCCTAAGTACAACTAATATTTGAACCTGTCCAAGTTGGAAAGAGGCTGGTAGCCTCTCTTTCAACTCCACCCCTGGCATAAGGGGAAGCAGGACAGATTGAAAATCACACTGATGCTAGGGACAAGCTTCTTTCCACCCAGATCAGATTGCTGCCCCAGCCTGGTCTCTGACCCCACCCCTAGCAGGGAGGAAGTTGGGGGGAACTGCACCAATTTTGTCGGGCAACTGCAGTTGCTTTCAGACAACATGGACTAGATTGTTGCACATATCTGTGGCTCTATCCCCACCCCTGACAGGGCAGGAGGGGGAGGCGGTGATCCAGCAGCCTCTCTGGGCAACTAAAGTCACCTTTGCCCATACTGCTTAGATTATTACCCACACCTATGGCTCCATACCCTCTCCTGACAGGTAAGGGAGGTGGGCAGTGCTTCGTCAGCCTTTCTGGACAACTGCAGTTTCAGCCTGCATGACTTAGTTTTCTGCCCACACCTGTGGATTGTGGTTACTAGTACAAATATAAGAATGTTCATCTGTGAACTAGAACAAATGTATGTCATTATTACAAGGTGATGAGAATATGGTGATGCATGGGGAAAATACAATTAATGTAAATTCTGGACTATAGGTAACAGCAATATTGTAATATCCTTGCATCAATGTCAAAGAAGTTACAATATCAATGCTAAGGGTAAATCAAGGAAGGATATGGGATTTTTCTTTGGGTCTAAGGAAATTTTTCAAAAATGTACTGAGATGATGACTGTACAACTCTGTGATGAAAGTGAGAGCCACTGAGTGTACACTGTGGATAGACTGTTCAAGGCATGGAACTTTATAGCACAGTGAGTCATGTGGTGGATAATGGACTGTGGTTACCAGTACAAATATGAGAATGTTCTCTCATGAACTGTAGCAAACGTACAATACCAATTCATGGTATTAATAATAGGGGATGTATGGAAAAATATACAACTATAGAAGACAGTTAGTAGTAATATTTTGATGACCATCCTTCATAATCTGTAAAAAATGTTCCACAATAATGTAAGGTGTTGATGATTGGGTGATGTATAGGAATTCTGCAGGTTATGCATGATTTATTGTTTTGTAAGCGTGGATGGTACTTCAGAGGCAATCACCGGACATTGTAAATCCTCACAGGGCCCACTGGATGGAATGGAGGAGAGTATGGGCTATGATGTGAACCAATGTATATGAGGTGCAGAGTTGCCCAAAGATGTACTTACCAAATCCAATGGATGTGTCATGATGATGGGAACGAGTGATGTTGGGGGGGGGAGAGGGAGGGTGGGGGGGATGGGGTTGAATGGGACCTCACATATATATTTTTAATGTAATATTATTATAAAGTCAATAAAAAATAAAAAAATTAAAAAAAAAACTTCTCTAATAAAAAATTAAATGAGATAAAATTTAAAAAGAGGTTGAGGAGTAAAAGAGATGGTTAATAAATAGGAGAAACAAGTGAGAGAAGGATTATGGAACACGAAGAAAAAACTGATCCTAATATTTGAGCCCGTCACCAAAGATCCATGGGTTTTAGAATAGATAATTTCCATGTCTTTATTCTTACATCTCTGCTCAAGGGATCTGTGGATAGAATGGGGGAGCAAATATAGATGTTATTCCCACCCTCTTAGAGCTCTCAGTCTAGTGAAATGGTACCAATAGTTACTGTAAGGGTTGTATAAAACAGAAATGGAAAGCAAAAGGATAATAAAAAAGAAAAGAAGAAATCAAAACCTTAGTTATAAAATATAAAAACAAGGAAAAAAATGGAACGCTTCCCAATATATTTTTCAAAATCATCATAATCCTATTCCAAGCTGATAAAGATTATACACACACATGCATGCAAATCAGTTTGGTATCAGACAAGTTTTACTTATGAGAATAGGTGCAAAAGTTCCATGTGAAGAATTGGCAGAATGAATCCAATAGCATGTAAAAAGAATAATATGCCATTACTAAATATGGTTTATCTCATTAAGATAAGAATAATTGAATATAATGAAACTTATCCATTTTATTCAACACATCAGTAGAACAAAGAAAGAAAATATTGTGTTTATAAAGACAAATAGCAAAATACATTTGATTAAATTCCATATTTTAAAGACATAATGAAAAAATAAAATTCTGAATAAACCTAAAATAAAAGGATATTTTGCTTAAGATAAAAATATATTAATCCAAATTCCATCATCTTATTTAAGGGTATAACCTTAAAAACATTCCCTTTAAAATCAGGGACAAAACAAGAATTCCCACTATAAACAGCATAATATATGTTTTTCTAAAGTGGTAGTAGTAAAACATGAAAAATTAATTACAGGCATAACTATTAAAAAGAAAGTATACAGAATTATAATTCTTACAAATGATATATTTGTCTTCCTAGAAACCCCAATACAATCAACTAAAACTCTAAGAGAACTAATAAGTGGCTGATGCAAAATTAATATACATAATCAATAGTTTTCCTACACAACAGCAATAACTTGTGAGAAAATACAATGGGGGAAAGACTCCATTCACCTCACTGACATGTTATATGAAATAACTAGGAATGCTCTCACTAAGAAGTATACAAACCATATTTGAAGAAAACTGCATGAACAAACTGAAAGATTTTAAAAAGACTTGAATAAATTGAGAAACATGCAAAGTGCCTAAATAATAAGCATAAGGCTGATTATCATAAATATGTTCATTTTTCTCTTATTATATTAAATCTGGATGGCAATTTCAATTAAATTGATATAGGAAAAATCATATAACAATTGGGAAAATAAAATAAAGTGAGAACATTTCTTCTCTTCGACTTTATACCAAAATGAATCCCAGCTGCATTCAAGAATTAATTAAAAAAGAAAAGCTAAAAGAAAATATAAGGTTTGCCACAGGACTGCTGATGAAAAGTACCAGAAATGGGATGGCTTTTATAATGGGAATTTTATATAGGGTAAAAGCTTACAGTTACAAGGCCATGAAATGTCCAAAACATTGTATCAGCAGAGATACTTTCTCACCAAAGTCAGCTACTGGTGATACTGGGGTACTGCCATGTGGTGAAGCAAGATGGTGGCTGATTTCTGCCATGGTCCCTGCCTTCTCCTGCAGGTTCACTCTCTCCCAGAGCCCAGCTGTGGGCAACCAGGCATAGGACTTGTCTCTTTCTGGACCTCCTCTATCAGTCTCACCTGCTCCACTTTCTCCCTGATTTCAGCTGTGGGCTGTCAGGTATATGGCTCATCTCTTCTTGAGCTGCTCTATGGGCACATCCTCTTGGGGGCTTCATACTTCAGCTTCTGCTGCTAGAGATCCTTGAATCCTCTCTCTCACATGGCCAGGTCAAAATGGAAGCTTCCTTTCTCTGTGTTTGTCTCTCTCTGTGTATCTCCATTTGATTCAGCCAAAATTTAAGTCTCTTGATACATATTGACAAGTTGTTTTTCAGAACTTATACCATTTTATATTCCAGTCAGCAGTGGATGAGCGACCATCTCATTAAACTCTTGTCAGAATGTGGCCAGTCTCGAAGCCAAACTCAGCATGTAAATGCAATGCCTTCCCCCCAGCATGGGACATGACACCCGGGGATGAGCCTCCCTGGCAACGAGGGACCACTATCAACTACCAACTGATGATGCAACTGGAAAATGACCTTATACGGAAGGTTCAATGCGGATCAGCAGAATATCCATGTCTACATAAAATACCATGACTTTAAAATGCTGTTTGACCTAAAGTAAGGGGGAAATGGAAAGGAGAAATGAGTTTATATGGCTACGAGTTTCTAAAAAAGAGTCTGGAGGCTGGCAGAAGGTTTGCCCTCATGCACAACTGAGCAGAGTCAGAGAGACAGATAAAGCAGATACAACCCCCAGATATTGGTTCCTTTGAGGGCTAAAGAGACCCATGGGAGTTATGGTCATGGCTGATGGGGTTAACTACCAGGGCAGATGGCCCCTCTTTGGAAATGGTGTTTATGTGTGATGAATCTGGACTCAGATGGGATCTCCCTTCATAAGACTTTCATGCTAATGTGCTGGAGGTGCAGTTAATGTTGGGGTTTAAGATATATTTAGGGGATTTGAATCTCTGGACTGACAATGTGATAGCCAGATCCTGAGCCTCAACAGACTCCAGCACCTACAATCTGATTTATTGGACTTACCACACTCAGCTAAGATGGAGGTGAAGAAGGACAACCACCACACCATGGAGCCTAGAGTGATTACAACTGAAAATGGGAGGATTGCATCCAGCATCCAGGTGGAATCTGAGCCTCCTCTTGACATAAAGGTGCAATGGACACAACCAATCCAGTGTCCACATAGAAGAGGTGGCATTGGATTGGGAAAAGTGGACATAATGGACAAAGGGTATGGGGAAAGGCAGGAAGAGATGAGAGGTGGAGGCATCTTCGGGACATGGAGCTGCCCTGGATGGTGCTTCAGAGGTAATCACCGGACATTGTAAATCCTCACAGGGCCTACATGATGGAATAGAGGAGAGTATGGGACATGATGTGAACCAATGTATATGAGGTGCAGAGGTGCCCAAAGATGTACTTACCAAATCCAATGGATGTGTCATGATGATGGGAACGAGTGTTGTTGGGGGGGGGGGAGAGGGGGGGTGGGGGGGTGGGGTTGAATGGGACCTCACATATATATTTTTAATGTAATATTATTACAAAGTCAATAAAAAATAAAAAAATTAAAAAAAAAAAAAAAAACTCTTGTCAGCATGGAGTATAACCTTCTTCTTTTACTTTTATTAACATTTGCTGATTTGATTGCAGAATAAAGAAGGTATGTTAGTAGTTCTTTGACTACTGAGGGGCCTGAATATTATTTTCACATGCCTAGTGACTATTTGTATATAATATTTCATGGCTTGTCTATTTTTCCTTTGATCATTAAGGATCCTTTGTATAGTAATCTTTTGTCCACTGTATTTGTTGAAAATTTTTCATGCGTATCATTTGCATTCTATTTATTATTTTTCTTAAACATTAAAGAAGTTTTAATTTAATGTGTCCATAAGTACTTTCCTTTGTTATTTTTTCCTCATCCTGAGATGAGATTGATATTCCACCTTATATTAATAATCTACGGTGACATTTTGAAGTTATTTATGAATCCCCAAAAGTAAAAGTTATGTTCTTGAACTAATCCATACCATGGGAGTGGGGCCCTTTTGCTTTGTCCATTTTTAAATCGGGTTGTCTTTTGTTGTTGATTTCTGGGATTTCCTTATACGTTCTAGATATTAAATCCTTATCACATATGTGGTTTCCAAATATTTTCTCCCATTGAATAGCTTGCCTTTTCATCTTCATGATAAAGCCCTTTGTTGCGCAAAAGTTTTTAATTTTGATGAGATCCCATTTATCTATTTTTTCTTTCATTGCTTGTGCTTTGTGTGTAAAGTCTAAGACACAATTGCCTAACACAAGATCCTGAAGATTCTTCCCTATATTTTCTCTTATATTTAGGTCTTTGCTCTATTTTGAGTTAATTTTTGTAAATGGTGTGAGATAAGGGTCCTCCTTCATTCTTTTGTATATGGATATCCAATTATCCCAAATCCATTAGTTGAAGAGAACTTTCCCAATTGAGTGGACTTGGAAGCCTTACTCAAAATCAATTGACCATAGATGTGAGGGTCTATTTCTGAATTCAGTTCAATTCCTTTGGTCTACATGTCTATTCTTGTGCCAGTATCATGCTCCTTGAGCACTGCAGCTTTGTAAAAAGCTTTAAAGTCAGTAAGTGTGAGTCCAACTTCATTCTTCTTTTTCAAGATGGTTTTTGGCTATTCATGTCTCCTTTTCCTTGCAAATAAATTTGATAATTGGCTTTTCAATGTCTGCAAATTAGTATGTTGGAATTTTTATTTGGATTGCATTGAATCTGTAAGTCATTTTGGGTAGATTTGACATCGTGACAATATTTAGTCTTGTAGTCCATGAGTATGGAATGGACTTCCATTTGTTTAGATCTTCTTTGATTTCTTTTAGCAAAGTTTTGTAGCTTTCCTTGTATAATTCTTTTACATTTCTGGTTGAACTTATCCCTAGATATTTATTCTTTTAGTTGCTATTGTAAACGGAATTTTTCTTGATTTCCTCTCTGCTCACTCATTACTGGTGTATAGAAACACCATTGAATTTTCTGTGTTGATCTTGTACCCCACCAGTTTGCTGAATTCATTTATTAGCTCTAGTAGCTTTGTTGTAGATTTTTCACTTTGACTTATTGGACTTACTCCACTCAGCTAACATGGAGTTGAAGAAGGTCAACCACCACAACATGGAGCCTAGAGTGTCTACAACTAGAAGCGGGAAGAGTGCATCCAGTACCCATGTGCAATCTAAGCCCTCACTTGACATAGGTGTGCAATGGACACAACCAATCCAATGTCCACAGAGAAAATGTGGAATGGGTGTGGGAACGGTAGCCATGGGGGCTGCTGGGTGTGGGGAACGGGAGGAAGAGATGAGATGTGGAGGCGTTTTCGGGACGTGGAGTTGTCCTGGATAGTGCTTCACGGACAATTACGGGACACTGTAGATCCCCCCAGGGCCCACTGGATGGAACGTGAGAGAGTCTGGGCTATGATGTGGACCATTGACTATGGGGTGCAGTGATGCTCAGAGATGAACTTACCAGGTGCAATGGATGTATCACGATGATGGGAGAGAGTGTTGCTGTGGGGGGAGTGGGGGGCGGGGGCGGTGGGGTTGAATGGGACCTCATATATTTTTTTTAATGTAATTAAAAAATAATAATAATAATAAATAAATAAATATTTAAAAAAAAGAATTTTCTATATATAGAAACATGTTATTTGCAAATAGGGAAAGTTTTACCTCTTCCTTTCCAATTTGGATGCCTTTTAAAAATACATACTTTTCTTGTCTAACTGCTCTGGATAGAACTTCTAGCACACTGTCAAAAAAGCAGTGGTGACAGTGGGTATCCTTGTCTGTTCCTGATCTTAGAGGGAATGATTTAGGTTTTTCACCATTGGGAATGATTGTGGCAGTTTGAGATTATTTTATTAATCTGAAAAAGAGAAACATTACGATTTAAACAAATTGATTGCAATAAATTTAGCTATAGGGGCTTTGATTCGATTACTAGATAAGATCAGTTTAGGGCTAGTGATTGGGCTAAGTCAGTAAGGCGTAACTCAGATTTGGTCTCCACCCCCTTTCTGGGTCTGATATAAACAGAAACACAGAGAAAGACTGATGGAGAAAGATATAGGAAGAGAGAACTCTGTCATTCCCCCCTGCAGATGGCTCCCTGGTCTGTTTGCACCTTGTTTGTACTCATTGTCTGCAAATTGTTTTTGCTTGTTATCTGCTTGTTGTGTGTGTGTGTGTGTGTTTGGGGGGGGGGGAGAGGCACCAGGAACTGAACCTGAGACCTCTCATGTGGGAGGTGGGTGTTCCATGCTTGAACCACATCTGCTCCCAACTCTGTCATTTTTGATCCTGTGTGACAGAAATGAGAAGGCTAAAACAGCTAAGACCTAGGGGAGAGAGGAGCCATTTCCTGATAGCTTAAAGCTGAAATTGGGAAGAGATCAGAAGAGCCGAGACTGATATAGGAGGCCCAAAAGAAACAAGCCCAGTGCCAGGAGAGAGAGGACTACAGGGTCACTTAAGCATGAAGCCTCAAGAGGCTGGGCACATGTAGCAGCTCAAGAGGAAAGGGTGAGCCCAGATGGGAAGGCTGAAATCTGGGCAGACATCTGTGGCCATCTTGCTTCCCCACATGGCAACATGCCAGGATCAATAGCAGCTGACTTTGGTGAGAAAGCACCTCTTGTGGGCCCTCGAGATGAACTTTTCATGGTCTTGAAACTGTATAAGATTTTACCCCAAATAAGTACCCTCTATAAAAGCCAAAAGTTTTCTGGTACTAAACTTTTGTTTAGCAAACTAAGATGATGTTAACTGAGGGTTTCTCCTGTATGCCCTTTATCATTCCTCTTTTCCAAAGTGTTTTTTATCAAGAAATGATTCTGGATTTTATCAAATGCCTTTTCTGCATCAACTGACATGATCATGTTGTTTTTCTATTCATTTTGTTAATGTGATAAATTACATTAATTGATTTTCTTCTGTAGACCCCCCTTTGCATACCTGGGAAAAATACACACAGTATATAATTCTAAATGTGCTGTTAGATTTCATTTGTAAGTATTTTGCTTAGGATTTTTGCATCTCTATTCATAAGAAATTGATCTATAATTTTCTTTTATTGTAGTATCTTTATCTCGTGTGGATATTAGGGTGATGTTTTCTTTATAGATGAGTTTGGTAGTGTTGCTTCCTGTTCAAATTTCTGAAAACATTTTTGCATGATAGGCATTAATTATTCTTGGAACTCACCTGTGAAGCCATCTGTTCCTGGGCTTTTCTTTGTTGGGAGGTTTTTGATGACTGGTTCATCTCTTTACTTGTATTTGTCAACCATGATACTTTTAGTTAAAGATGGTATTATTAAAAATTATTGCAGGATACTGGGCATTAATGAGGATGGTCCCAGACAAACTGGATATATTAGTCAGGGTTCTCTAGGGAAACAGAACTGACAGGAGATAACAGTAAACAGTGTAAGATTTTATAAAATTGTCTCGCGCAACTGTGGGGATGCACAAGCACAAGTTCCGTAGGGCAAACTGCAAACCCGGGGCTCCCATGAAGGTTCCTGATGAGTTCCCAGGAGAATTTGGCTCTCTGAAGTAGAGATGAGAATTCTTTCCCTGAAGGTTGAAATAACTTCCCACTTTAAAGCCTACAACTTATTGGATGAAATGTCACTCATTCCTGAGGGCAATCTGCTCAGTTGATTGCGGATGTAATCAGCCATCTATGCAATCAACTCACTGATGACTAAAGTCTATGAAATGCCCTTGTATTACAATTAGCCCAGTGTTTGCTTGACCAAACAACTGGACACCATTACCTGGGCAAGGTGATACGTTAGCCTAACCATCTCACCATGTCATAGTTCAAGGCCATTGATTGCTGCACTAAAAGAAACTTAAACTGTACAACAAAATGAGAAATGTTATAGAAATAACAGTAGATCCATATGATGAATATTATGTAGCTAATTAAAATCATATTTGGAACTATGTATCTAATACTATAATATTAAGTTGTATGTGAGTGTATGTATGTGTTTAAATTAGGATAATAAACTATATATAGTATGATCCTCACTGGACATCTATGTAGTGAACATTTGTTGATTTCCATCCAACATCCATTCCCCCATGTAAACTTCCTAAAAATCATTCAGATTTCCCTCTTCACCACAGTTTGTTCAAGGATGGGCAACATTAAGCCTAAGGCAAGAGCCCACAGCAGTCACCTGGCCACAGCTACTTGGTTCATATTAGTCCGATAAAAGTAGAATTTAGGACTTTTATTCAAATTTGCTATGGGTCACAGGGAGCTTTGATCTTCCTTCCTCTAGATATAAACCACAAGGGAAATTAATACATTAAAGAAGGCAGAGTCAAGAAAATTTCAGAGAACCTTAGCTATAGTCCTGATTACATAGTGTCTGAAGCGCTCTGTGACAGTTTGATGTCCTTTTTTGATTCCCAAAAGATTATGTTCTTAAATGAATCCATCCCTGAGTGTATGGTACTCTTTGGTTTTATTAGATTTACTTTGACTAGATTGCTTGATTAGATCACTATGACATAGTTTGGACTATGTCAGTGAGGCCTGACTGAGGTTGGGTCTCTGCCCCTCTTACTGGAGCTTCATATAAATGGAGACACAGAAAAGAGACACACAGAAAGAGGAAACTGCCATTTTGATCCTACCATGTCAGAGAGGACTACAGGAAGACAGAAAAGCCCCAAAAGGCTGAAAGAGATCAGGGAGTCTGGACTCAGCAGAGCACAGAGGCACAGTAAGAGGCCCAAGAGTGGCTGGGCGTATGGAGCAGCTCAAGGCTAAAGACATTAACCATATGCCTGATTGCTGCAGATGGGCTCAGGAAGAAAGCAGTACAGCTGATGCTGAGAGAGAAGGCCTGGAAAGAGACAAGCCATGTGCTTGATCACTGACAACTGGGCTCCAAGAGACCGTGAGTTTGGAGGGGAAGGTAGAGACCTTGGCAGTGATTGCTGGCCATCTTGCCTCACCATGTGGCAGGGTTCCAGGATTACCAGGAGCTGACTTTGGTGAGAAAGCATCTCTGCTGATGCCTTGATTTGGACATTTTATGGCCCTGGAACTGTAAAATTTTCCCCAAATAAAATTACCATTATAAAAGCCAATGCATTTCTGGTACTTTGCATCAGCAGCCCTGTGACAAACTAGACACTCTTATTATCTCTGGACTTTTCAATTAGCAGGAACTAAAATACGCTATTTTAAAAATCAGTTTCAGTGGCATTTCTATTCTTGCAACCAAAATAACCAAAATAATGCAATATATAAGTATATTACAGTAGTGCTCTACTTGAACTTCACATTAAAGTAACTTGGGGGAACATCTAAAATACTCATGCCTGGGTCTCAAACTCAAAGATTCTGATTCAAATTGTATGGATATGGGATCCTGGTCCACCGGTAGTTTTTAAATCCTTACCCTGGCTATTTTATCATGAAGTGAGGTTTTAATTATATATATATATATCGTATATATGGAAAGGTTGGTAGAAAAATATATCAAGTTAAGAATAATACTTACTGGGTGTTAGGATTTGAGATTTTTTAAAAATTACCAAAGTAGCAAATTATATTAAAATAATTTTTGTTACAAAGTTTGACTCATCTTTGGGTCATCATTTATCACCTGGCAAAAGAATAATAAAATATATACTTTTTCTTTATTGTTTTTAATTACAAAAGTAATAGAAATTCATATCAATAAATTTAAGAAGGACAGAAGTTTAAGAAGCAAAAAGTGAAAATCTTTTAAAAAACAAAAGCTCCTCCTTTTTCTTTTATACTGTTTTGTTCCCCGTAATGAGAAAATAATACTTTCATATTGAGAAATAAAGTAATTTTAATAAAGAAAACAACATATGGAAAATAATTGGTATGGATATCAAATTATTACCTAAGAAACTATTCCCCCTGCTCTATCCAATTTGAAGAATAGGAAGTGAATAGCTGTATTAAAAATAAGAAAATTAAATTTTTTTCAGTGGTATATTTTAGTGAGGACTGGACTCTTAATCAATCAAGAATATGAGTAAATATTTTTTTACAGTGATCCTGGTTCTATGGAAGGATCACCTGTCTAAAAATCCTGGTGTTTAGGCTAAAAATGGTCAAGAACATAAAATACATGTGTGGCACTTCTTTGTGATCAGGTTTTATTGATAATATTTGATTTTACCTAAATGTTTAATATAACAGGACATTTTTATTATGCAATATCATGACTACAAATGTCATGACAAGTAATAATTTTTCTACCTAATTACATAGCAAAAATTCCCTTGATAAATATCCAATTTATTCCAATATTGCTTATTTACAAAATATAAATGCATTTATAAAATTCATACAAATTAAATTATATGTCTAAAATAAATTATATTATGTATTTTATAACCTTACATTTATTCTTAATTAATTTTATAAATTATAATTTCTAATTTGTATTATAAATATAATTATTTTATAAAATATTGATTTAAAATATAAATATATTTTATAATATAGATACCATATATACATATAGCTTATTTATAAATTTAATTTCTGAATATAAATTTATTTCTAAAATAAATTATTTTATAAATTGTTAAGGAGGGTTGAAAGGAGGCATTTCTTTCTGAATTCCCATTTTCACGTTTTGATCTCCAGAAATTAAACAGAAAGATTCAATCAATAAGGAAAGAATAGCTTCTTCATTGTGTATGCTTCAGTGGAGTGTATACATGATATGCTCATAACTGTTCTAAAGCCAAAGGAACTAGATTAATTCTAGGGGCTCACTAAATAACAGATGAAATGGGGAATCTGTTATTTCATTTGACCACTCTGATCTTTCAACACTGTTTGAGTAATACTTGAGCCTCTTCTTGAGCCTCTTTAAGTTGGAATAATAGAAAGCAGGAACAGTACATGTGTAGCAGGATAATGTATTTTTACTTCTCTAAGATTTTGAAGCTCATTTAAGAGCCAATCAGGCAAAAAAAATAATATTTTTAAAATAACAAATAAAATACAAAAAATACAAAAATTGAAATAAAATACAAATGTTTTACACATTTGTCTTTTATCACTGTAAAATTTGTTACCTTGTATACACAGTGATAATTTATTCCGTATATTCCCCCAGTTTCTTAATTTTTTCATTTTATCTCAAAGAAGCTTTAGGTTACAGAGAAGTCACATAGAAAATGTAGGGGATTCCCATATACCCAATGCCCTCACCAATTTTCCACTCTCCCTTATTAATAACATTTTATATGTGAGTGGTATATTTCTTACAACTTATGTGCAAATGTTGAAGCATTTCTACTAACCATGGCCAATGGTTTACATTTTGTACTGTACACCTTTACAGGTTTTGATGAAATTTAAAATGGACTGTATCTATTATTGCAAGATTATAATTAATACTATATTTGTTAAATATATGTCCCAGAGACTTAAATCTTTGGCCTGTTCATGTGCTGGTTGAGCCCTGAATCTCAACAGAGTTGCAACACCTACTCTCTAGTTCACTGGACTCACCCCGGACAGTTAACAAGGAGATGATGAGGGACAATGCACATCCCAAGAAACAGAGAGTGTCTGAAACTGCAAGCAAGATATTTCCATCCACCTGCCCCATGGTATCTAATCCCCCTCTCAATTAGAAGCAGAGTGGGCATCACCATCCCCAAATCCTCAAGATTGCAGGATGAACAATGGACACTTACTATTATTCTATTATAGACTTATTATTCTAGCAATGGAAGAACTGTTATCATTGATATAAAGGCAGTGACCAGCAGAGAGGAGGGAGAGGGAAGAATGGGTATAATATGAAAGCATGTTCAGAACATTGGAATTATCCTGCATGACATTGCAGTGACAGATATAGGCCATTATACATTTTGTCATAACCTATAAAATTGTGTGAGCAGAGTGCAAACTATAATGTAAATTATAGTCCACAGTTAGTAGCAATGATTCAATATATGTCCATCAATTGTAACAAATGTACCACACTAATAAAGGACGTTGTTAATGTGGGAAAGTGTGGAAGGAAGAGAGGATGCAGTATACGGGAATCCCTTATAATTAAAAAAAAAATTTTTATTTGTCTTTTTTTTAAAGATATATAGATCACAAAAAAAATGTTACATTAAAAAATATAAGAGGTTTCCTTATACCCCACCCCCACCCCCCCACTCCTCCCACATCAACAACCTCTTTCATTACTGTGGCACATTCATTGCATTTGGTGAATACATTTTGGAGCACTGCTGCACGGCATGGATTATAGTTTACATTGTAGTTGACACTCTCTCCCAGTCCATTCAGTGGGTTAGGGCAGGATATATAATGTCCTGCATCTGTCCCTGCTTTATCATTCAGGACCCTTTATTTTTAATGTAACATTTATGTAATCGAAAACTTCTTTAAGAAGGAAAAAAAAGGGGTAATAAAATCATAATAAAGGGGGAAGAGCCAATCATGCAACTCATAGAGAACTTCCTGCACTGGTCTCGTCTCCTTCAATCAGTGGACTTCAGATGTGGGTCAGCAGCTGCTGAAGCCCCACTCCCTTGTGCTTTTGGATAGAATATGACTGTATGTGATTTAAAGAGTAAGGAGCTTGGTTGCAGCCTTGATGAGGTGCTTTTCTCAGGCTTGGCAGGAGGAGCTTCTTGCCTGTCTGACCCCACCTGGGGTGCTTAGGAGGAGATGATGGGGAAGAGTAGGGGCAGTAGTAGCCTCCTTGCTTGGGTGTCTGATGTAGATGGGTGAGGTGGCTTAATTTTTGTGCTCCCAGAGGCTTCCGCCCTTCACTCAGAACTCCATGGCATCCTGTGGGTGGGGAATGAAGGGGAGATCATAAGTGTTTTCTGGTGGTCTAAGTGGGTGCCCAGAAGTGTGCTTTAATCCCAGGAAAAAAGCTAGAGTCCTTCCAAACTTCTGCTGGCCTCCTACAGAATGTTAAGACTACACATTTCCTTTATAAGTCCTAGGTGGGTGAGTGTAAACCCAACAAAGAAATACATTCAGGGTGAAAATCCAAAAGATGGGATAGGCCCCTCATCCTCCTCCCTTTCCTGCCTTTGGCCACCCTATGGGATGACCTTTCTGACCAGGATATTTAGTGTCTAACCATCAAATTAAAAAATTATATTCACCCCTGCTTAGCACCTAACTCTTGGAAATAGGTGTAAGTTAAAGGGTAAGGGACAAGAAAACCCTGTCAAATCAAATGTTAAGGTGCTTCTCACTCACGTGTACCCTCTGACCCTCCTGTTCACCAATATCATTTTCAGTATCTCCTTAAGCCCTGAGCATCCTCACATGCCTACTTGTTGCTCTGAAAAAAAAAATAAAAACTTGCTCTATGTTTGGGCCCCTTCTGCTTCATTCCCTATCTCCCTTTCCCTCTCTCTTTCATACACACATGCACTTATGCTGGCACATGCAGGGAGAGGGAGCAACTCATTGAGAATAAACCAGGGATGGGGAGCCCAGCTGCCTGGTGCATCCACCTTCCTTAGCTATCACCCCAAAGATGAGTAGAAAGCCTCTTGCTAGGGGGCAGAATTTTGCTTTAGACTCATACTTTAGTTAGCCTGAAGTTACCAAGTATAGCTGACTGTATTATACAGGGTTCTCTTGGGAAACAGAACCAACAAGAGATATCTATAAAGAGTGTGAGATTTTATAAAATTGTCTCATGCAATCATAATGATGCACAAGTCCAAATTCCATAGGGCAGACTGCAAACCAGGGTCTTGATGTGTTCCCCAGGAGACACTGACTGTCTAAAGGAGAGATGGGAATTCTCTATCCTTGAATGCTGAAATCACTTCCCCTCTCAAGGCCTTCAACTGATTGGATAAGATGTCACTCATTGCTAAAGGCAATCTGTTCAGTTGATTGTAGATGTAACCAGCCAACTATGCAATCAACTCGTTGATGTTTAAAGTCCAGTAAATGCCTTTATGTTACAATTAGCCCAGTGCTTGCTTTACCAAACAACTGGGCACCAGTATCTGGCTGAGTTGACATGTTAGCCTAACCATCACAGTCTACCTCTTGTCAACTTAGCAGCCATGCACAACACCTTAAACCATACTTAGTTTCTAAATAAACATACACACACACACACACATATATATGTATATTTCCACATAACTATATTCAACTATCCTGCATACAACCAGAAACACATTAATCCCTCTAGAATAGGGTACAAGACCTTGAGTAATATACACTCTTAAACATTATAGCATGAAACTAATAAAACTTATGTCATAGGATAAGGGAAACGTTCATGAAGAAAACAAATATATTTGATGTACATATAAAAACATACAACAAAACAAGGAAGAAATATTCATGACCATTACAGTGCTCATTTCTGTAACTGATCATGTGGTCAAAGTTTGTATTTATCACTACCTTCTTCCACTACCCATTCCATGTTACCTTTACCCTCACCAAACAACTCAGTTAGCTGTAGTTCTTTGCCTGGTGGGGTGACCAAAACTTTCATTCCTGAAGATTCTGTGCCATTGTTAGTTCTGCCTGGATTGGGTTGCTGCAATTTGCTATGGACTTAAACCACAGGACATGGTAGTACTGAGAGATGCCCCAGGGGATCTCCTCTATTCCAGGCAAACTCTTCTTTACCTCCCTTGTGTAGTTTCAATCTTATTTTCTCTTGATAGTCAGGATCAATAACCCCAGGCAGTACAGTAATTTCCTTCTTTGCCTATTGACTCAGAGACACAAGGAGTCCAAAGGAGCCCAAGGAAGCAGTCTTAACTTTCAGTTCAATGGAATCATTGTTGTTTTCCTGCAAAGGATTGTCACCTAGCTGACACAATAATTGAGTCTTCAAAAGGCCATTCCACTCTTCTATCAATTCAGGTAATTCAGGATGATGGGGAATATAGTAAGACCACTGAATTTCCTGAACATGTGCCCATTCCCACACATCATTTGATATGAAGTGGGTTCCTTGATCAGAAGCAGTGCTGTATGGAATGCCATGGTGGTGAATAAGACATTCAGTAAGTCCACAGATGGTAGTTTTGGAGGAAGCATTGCATGCAGGGAAAGTAAACCCATATACAGAGTATTTGTCTACCTCAGTTAGAACAAATCTCTGCCCCTTCCATGATGGAAGTGGTCTGATGTAATCAACCTGCCATGAGGTAGCAGACTGATCAACTTGAGACTGGTGCTATATGAGGGGCTGAGTGTGGGTCTCTGCTGCTGGCAGATTGGGCACTCAGCAGTGGTTGTAGTCAAGCCAGGGACATGGAGAAGTCCATGTTGCTGAGTCCATTCATAACCTCTATCCTTACCTCCATGGCCACTTTGCTCATGAGCCCATTGGACAATGACAGGAGTCACTGGAGAAAGGGGCTGAGCATTAGCCACAGAGTAGGTCATCTTATCCACTTGGTTATTAAAATCTTCCTCTGCTGAAGTCACTCTCTGGTGAACAACACATGGGACAAAAATATTTTCATGTTTTTGCTCACTCAAGAAGGCCTATCCACATACCTCTTCCCCAGACCTCTTTGTCATCAATATTCCAATCAAGTTCCTTCTAATTCCCTGACCATCCAGCCAAACCATTGGCAACAGCCCATGAAGCAGTGTACAAATGCACCTCTGGCCATTACTCCTTCCAAGGAAAATAAAAAACCAGGTGCATTGCTCAACGTTCTGCCCAGTTGGAGGATTTGCTCACACTGTCTTTCAGGGATGTCCCCTAAAAATGCTTTGGTGCTGTAGCAGTCCACTTTAAGGTGGTACCTGCATATTGTGCACAAACATCTGTAATGAGGCTTGAGTTTTCTCTTCCTCAGTAAACTGATTATAAGGAATTCCAGAAGCAGCCATAACTGTGAGCTAGGAAAGAGAAGGTAATGTGGCAGAAGTGGTGACCATGGGCATCAAGACCACATTCACATGTAACTTACTTATGCCTTCAGGACTTGCTTGAGCCCTATCTCATATATACCACTTACATTTCATGAAGGACTGCTGCTCTGCACACCCAAATTTATAGTTGCTGGGTCAGGCAATGCCCAGCTCATGATAGGCAACTCAGGTCTCATGGTAACTTGGCCCATGGTTAAGCGTTCAATCTCTATTAAGGCCAAGTAGCAGGCCAAAAGCTTTTTCTCTAAAGGAGAGTAGTTTTCTGCAGAGGATGGCAGGGCTTTGCCCCCAAATCCTAAGGGTCTTCATTGTGATTCTCCTATAGGGGTCTGCCAAAGGCTCCAGGCAGCATCTCTATCTGCCACGGAAACTTCCAGCACAATTGATCTGCTGGAGCATATGGCCCAAGTGGTAGTGCAGCTTGCACAGCAGCCTGGACCTCTCACAGAGCCTCCTCTTGTTCTGGCCCCAACTCGAAGCTAGCAGCTTTTCTGGTCACTTGGTAGATGGGCCAGAGTAACACACCCAAGTGAGAAATATGCTCTCTTCAAAATCCAAAGAGACCAACTAAGTGTTGTGCATCATTTTTGGTTGAAAAAAGGGCCAGTTGCAACAGCTTATCCTTTACTTTAGAAGGGATACCTCAACATACCCCACACCACTGGACACCTAGAAATTTCACCAAGGTGGAGGGCCCCTGCATTTTTGTTGGATTTATCTCCCATTGTCTCTCATGCAAATACCTTATCAAAAGTCTAGAGTACTTGCTATTTCTTGCTCACAAGATCTAGTCACCAAGATACCATAAATATAATGGACCAGTGAGATATCTTGTGGGATGGAGAGATGATCATGGTCCCTGTGGACAATATTTTGACATAGGACTGGAGAGTTGATATACTCCTGAGGCAGGACATTGAAGGTATATTATGGCCTTGCCAGCTGAAAGCAAACTGTTTCTGATGGTCCTTACTAAGAGCAATTGAGAAAAAAGCATTTGCCAGATGAATAAGTGCATACCAGGTACAAGGGATGTGTTGATTTGCTCAAGCAGTGATGCCACATCTGGAACAGCAGCTGCAATTGGAGTCACCACCTGGTTAAGTCGATGATAATCTACTGCTATCCTCCACATTCCATCTGTTTTCTGCACAGGCCAAATAGGAGAGTTGAATAGAGATGTGGTGGGAATCATCACCGCTGCATCCTTCAAATCCTTGATAGTAGCACTGATCTCTGAAATCCCTCCAGGAGTCCACTATTGCTTTTGATTTACTATTTTGCTAGGTAGGAGAAGTTCTAGTGGCTTCCACTTGGAAGGCTTCCACTTGGTATTTCCTAACATAATAGCCCTCATTCCATGTCAGGGATCAAATGTGAGAATTCTGTTGGTTATTGAGTATGTCTATTAAATTATGCATTCTGGAATTGGGGCAATAACCACAGAATGGATCTGGAGATCCACTGTACCCACTGTGAGACAGACCTGAGTTAAACCCCCTTGATCCATAAGCCCCTACTCTCACTGGTGGACCACAGTGACATTTTGTGTCTCCTGGAATTAAGGTCATTTCTAAGCCAGTGTCTAATAATCCCCCCAAAATCTGATCTTTTCTTTTTCCCAAGGCCCAGTTATCCTGGTAAGGTCTCCATGGGGAAAGCTGGGAAGAATATTAACAGTATAAATTTTCAGCAGTGTAACAGGATCCTTCCCCAAGGGGGCCTGGTTTTCCCCTCATTCAAGGGGCTCTAAGTCTGTAAAATTTCTTGAATCTGGGAATTGATTAAGGGGCAGTGACTCTGTTTCTGTAATTCAAGTTAGCATTTTTTTCTCTCAACCTAGAAATCTGCTTATACAGATCAAGTAGGAATTTAGTAAACTGTCCATCTATTTTACTTCTAGGTACCCCAAGAGCTATTAGCCAGTGTCATAGTATCTGATCATGTCCAAAATGTTTAAGAATTCTAGTTCTGTAACAGTAGTTCCCACAATACCTGACCCACAGAGTAGAGAAACCACAGAGGTCTTCAGGGAAGATGGAGTTTCACAAATTTATTCCTCACAGTCCTGGTAAAAGGTATGTCCTCTGGACATTCCTGGGGTGGGTTGGCATGTCTTAAATGGTGAATCCATTCTAGTATTTAAATCTCTTTAAGCCTTTGAATTCCCTCATTACAGTATACCAGTGTAAATTGGGCATCTCAACCTCAGGCATTCTAGGCCATCTTTTGGTCCATATTTCAGCCAACTACTTCAACAAACTGTTAGAGCCCTTTCTAACTCCTCAAGCTATAGCATTGAATCTAGAATCTCTGTTTAGTGGGCCCATATCAACAAATTCAGTCTGATAAAAATTTATATTCCTTCCACCTTTATACCATACTCTTAATATGCACTCCCATACATATTAATTTTTGTCTATAGAAATTGGAAAACTCATGCAGTTATTTTTAGGGTATAGTGTACTTCTTCCTGGATCACACTTAGTACTTCACCTTTGGGGGCTTGTTGTGATTTTAGTCTAATTATAGATCTGGAAGAGAAGACAGATGGTGGGGATAAGTAAGGAGAATTAGAAGTGTTTTGCAAGCAAATTACCTCAGGGCAACCCCTTGCGGTTTCATCTGGTGAGACAGGATTATTCTTTTCAGGCTGGGATTGGGGGCAGACTACTCAGGGCAGAACGGAGATTCGGTAATGGTTTCTCCTGGGCAGGGAATAGGTGGAGACTCCTTGGGGCAGCCTAGAGATTGGGTAGTGCAGGCCTGAGGTTGGGCAGTACCCTCCTTAGTTCAGGGAGAAGGTTCCAACTCCTTGGGGAAGGCTGGAGGTTGGGTGATGCAAACTTGGCATTGGGTGGTGTCCTCTGGGCAGACCATTATGGGTCTATCTGGTAAAATCTTAGCAGAATTTAGGGTTTCAGTGTCCCCACTGATATCATCATCACCCCATATGTCTCCATCCCAATCCTCAGGGTTCCATTCCTTTCCCATTAATGCCCTCACTTTAACAGCAGACAACCTGCAAGGACTCTGCTACTCATACAATGAGACTCTGAGTCTGATTTTCAGAGATCTCAGCTCTGCAACTGCAAAAAAAAAAATTTTTCTTTCAGAGCACACATAGAAAGTTTCACATCATTCATGAGGTGCTTAAGTTGCAAATTCCAAGCCCTCAATTCATCCCTTTCTTTTGTAACTGTATCCCGCATATGTAGGAAGAGTCAGCCAAAATCACTGTGACTTTTATCTCCACAAATCTTTGTTAAGGTGTTAAAAACACTCTCACCCAGATGCCTGCCTCTTATAATCATAGTTGTAATCACATCTAGTGCTAATATTTTGCATATCTCTATTGCCAACTTCTGCATGGACTGTCAGTGTCCTCTTGATTATTGGAAACAGAGGCATTAGTGCCCTGTAATCTAATCAAAGCTGAGAGCCAATTGAAAAAAACCCAGAACCAATTGAGAAATCCCACTTTTAAGATACTGTTTCTCAAGAATCATCTCTGGTACCAAGCTGTATCAATAAGGGTTCTCTAGAACCCACAAGAGATATTTGTAAATAGTATGCAATTTTATAACATTGTCTCATATGACTGTGTGGATGCACAAGACCAAATTCCATAGGGCAGAGTGCAAACCAGAGGCTCTGATGAAGGTCCTTGATGAGTTCCCCAGAAGACTGTCTGAAGTAACATGGTAATTCTCTCTCCTGAATGCTGAAATTATCTTCCCTTTTAAGGCAGTCAACTGATTGGATGAGATGTCACTTATTGCTAAAGGCAATCTCCTCAGTTGATTATAGATGTAACCAACCATTTGGTTACACTGGGCACCGTTATCTGGCTGAATTGATACATTACCCTAACCATTACACTGACAAACAAAGATTTTTAAAATCTTATAAACAGGCATGCAAATAGCCAGGAGTCTACCTAGGGAGGACTAGACTTGTCCCCTTCATGCCTCCCCTCCTGCCCACACATTCCCTTCCCCATCCAGTGCTCACTTTCTGCCTCCTGCCTCCTCCCTCTGCCCACTTTCCATTTCCAGCTCTAGAAGGGCTGGGAAGCTAACAACTTATGGTTACAGTTGGAAACCCTTTCCATGACTGAACCCAGGTTAAGTCGCTAGAGGAAGCTGCTGGTATTCTCATCCCTAAAGTTTAGGAAAGTTTATAATAGGGGAAAGGGCTTCTCTGAAGCTTCCAAACCATCAAAAGAATCCCTCTCCCAAAAGTAACTGATGTAAATCCCACCCTTTTTCTTAGTGAGTTGACATCACGAAGGAACATCATGACTGGGGGAACATTAATGCACAGGGAAGTATATTAAAGGAGGATTAGATGGGGATAGTGGGCACCCCTAAAAAATAATATGTTGAGAACTTTACTTGATTCTATTCCTTCCCAATTTAAAAAGTAGGAGGAGTGAAAATGAGGAGGCTTGGCTTTGGGGGGGCCTTTAGCTGAGAGCCTTTCACAGATCTTACCCACCATTTTAGGGAGTAAAGTCACCAGCCATTCTTGACAGCCTCATCTCAGTGCTTCTGAAAGAGGCTATTTTGAGTGTTTGAAAGATGGGGGAAAACAAATGTAATTATGTCAAGAAGTATTGAGCATAATAATTTGTCTTTTTCTCTTTTTTGTTTTGTTTAAACCATTAATGACTCCCCATTCTAGAAGAGGTAGGTCCCAGCATTCAGCCTAGATCTCCTTTTCTGCAAGTTATTTAAACACATATTTTTTATTTTCTTTCTTTCTTTTCTGAATTAAAAATAATATCAACAACAAAATATAAATATATATTGTTCAAATGACCTAACAGTTGTGTTTTTTGAACAGAAATCCACAATTTTATTAAGTACAGTTTCATTTCTTTTTATCTTATCCGTATGTTTTTATGGTGTATCAGTGAAGTGAGACATATTCTGATAGCATGTCAACCAAGTGTCAGGCCCTGTGAGTGATATTTGGGAATTATTTAAACCATTCTGTTCAGTTAGCTGGGATTTTCTTCTTACAGGTTGTATTTTTGAAATTTGTTTATAAAAGTTAGCTATTCTGAAGGCTTCTTTTGGTTCTTAAAACCATGTAACCAGCTGAGAAGAAGATCCTTGACTTAGATAATTTTTATTCAATTTATTCAAAAATTGTATGAAGTTACTTAAATGGAAGATACAGAAAAGGGCATTTAAGATAAAGCCCTGCTTTACACCACTTCCAATTATAATTTAATCTGTCAGTTGATTTTACCCACTTTGGTTCTGATAGAATTTTTTTCAAGAAATATAAAATAAGCATAAGACAAAATTGAAAATTGTTAATATTGTCATCAATGCTTCAAATATTTATACATGAGATACACATACAGAAACATAGAGTATTGTGCTGGAGCCAGCTCATACAGGTTACCAAAAGTCACTTGTTAAATTATAGGGAATATTGCAAGCTACCTCTGGTAACTTGAAATTGGTCATGGTGGGGACATTTATATCATGGAAATTGGAAAATACTTTAAATAGTTTTGTTTTGTTTTGTTTTGTTTTTAATTCCTGGAGAGCCAGTGATTAAATTTTATCATCACACTACTGATAATACATAAAAGAAATAAAACCTTACAGGTAAATTTGACTCACCTTTGATACACACTCCCTCATCAAAAGCAATCACATTATGAATTTTGTATGCATTAGTCCAGATCATTTATACTTTTATACGAATTTACATGCATCCACAAACATAAACTTTTGTTATGTTTTAAAATTTACATATGTGTATATATTTTGCAACTTAATTTTTTCCACTCGACATTTTGTGCATATGGATTGATGTATTAGTCAGCCAAAGGGGTTCTGATGCAAAATACCAGAAATCTGTTGGTTTTCATAAAGAGTATTTATTTGGGTTAGTACTTTACAGTTACTAGGCCATAAAGTGTAAGTTACCTCCCTCACCAAAGCCTATTGCCACATGTTGGAGTAAGATGGCTGCCAATATCTGCAAAGGTTCAGGCTTCCTGAGTTTCTCTCTTCCCAGGGCTTGCCTGTCTCTGGGATCAGCTGTTCTGCTAGCTCCACAAAGCCAACTGTAGGCTATCAGGCAAATGGCTTGTCTCTCTTCCTGGGGCCTTTGTTGTGTCTAATTGAGCCTTCTCTTTGCTCCTCTGTGTGCTTACTTCCAGGGCTCCAGCATTAAAACTCCAAACTCTGTTCTCTGCTGTAGCAGGTTGATATGGTTCATGAATTCCAAAATTAGATATTGGATTATGTTTGTAAACTGGTCTGCACCAGGGTGTGACTGGATTATGATTAGGGCTTTGATTGGGCCATGTCAGTAGGGTGTTGTGTCCCCAACCTTTGGTGGATGGGGACACACAGAAAGAAGACATGGCAAAGGACAGAGTTGGTCTTGAGCTGAAGTCCCAGGAAGTAAGCACACAGAGGAGCCTGGTTGTGAGGAAAGAGAAGCAAGCCTTAGGAAGAGAGGAACCCTGAACCCATAGAGAATAAAGCCCTGGGAAGAGAGGAATGCTGAGCCTGGAGAGAAGCAATCCCTGAGAAGAGAGGAATCCAGGAAGCCTGAACCCTGGCAGACATTGGGAGCTATCTTGCTCGAACATATGGCAATAGACTTTGGTGAGGGAAGTGACTTATGCTTTATGCTTTATGGTCTGTTACCTGTAAGCTTCTACTTCAAATAAATTCACTTTATAAAAACGAATGGACTTACTCAGGTCAGCTAACAGGGAGGTGAAGATAGTTAACCACCACACCAGCAAACTGAGAGTGCCTACAACTGCAAGCAGGAGAATTGCGTCCATCATCCATGTGGAATCTAAGCCCCTTCTCCATATTGAGATGGAGTGGACATCACATCCCAGGGCCCACAGTATGGATGAATAAAATGTGGATTAGAATGGACTTACTGATATTCTACTATAGAACTATTGTGACTAGTAATGGAAGAAATTGTAGCATTGATGTGGAGAAAGAGGCCACTGTAGTTGCTGAGGGCAGGGAGAGGGAGAAGAGATGTGATATGGGGGAATTTTGGGGACATGGAGATGTCCTAAATGATATTGCAGGGACAGATGCTTGACATTATATTATCCTGCCATAACCCACTGAATGTACTGGGGGAGAGTGTAAACTACAATGTAAACTATTATCCATGTGGTGCAGCAATGCTCCAAAATATATTCACAAAATGCAATGAATGTGCCACAATGATGAAAGAAGTTGTTGATGAGGAAGGAATAGATTGTGGGGGGGTGGGGGTATATGGGAACCTCTTATATATTTTTAATGTAATATTTTTTGTGATCTATGTATCTTCAAAAAAATACAATTAAAAAATTTTTGGGGTGGGGGCATGGGGAGTGGGGTATATGGGAACCTCTTATGTTTTTTAATGTAACATTTTGTGTGATCTATTAAAATTTTTTAAAAAGATAATTTTTTAAAAACCAATGGATTTCTGGGAAGCAGATGTGGCTCAACCAATCAGGCTCCTGTCTACCATATGGGAGGCCCTGGGTTTGCTTCCTAGGGCCTCCTTGTGAAGGCAAGGTGGCCCACTCCCACAGAGAACTGATGGCCCATGCCTGTGGAGAGCTGACGCCCAGCACCCATGGAGAGCTGATGGCCTGAGCCCACGGAGGGCTGGTACAGCAAGATGCCACAACAAAGGGAGACAAGCAGATGCAGAGGAGCACGCAGCAGGTAGACACAGACAGCAGACAGAAAGCAAATGTCAAGGGGGGATAAATAAATAAATCTTTAAAAAAAGAGGGGAAAAAAACAATGGATTTTTGATATTTTGCATCAGGACCCCTCTGGCTGACTGTATACATCTGCCATGTCTTTTCCCTATGATTCCCCACACAGCAAGATGGCAGGGAGTTAAAGTCCTACTGATGTGGCCAAATCAAAGCCTTGATCATTATTTAATCAAGTAAAAGTGAAACCTCTGAATCCAATATAATCTAATATGCTCAAAGGGACAGACCAGTTTACAAACATAATCAAATATCTATTTTTGGAATTCATAAACAATATCAAACTGCCACAATTGAGTTCATTCTTTTCACCTTCAGTATGGAATTCTATCATATGAGTGTACTTTATTTTATTTACCCATGATCCTGTTAGTGGACTTTATGTTATTTCCAATTGTTCAGCATTAAAAACAATGCTACAATGAATTGTCCTTGGGCTTATGTAGAAATTTATCTAGGTATATTCCCAGAAGTGTTATTGCTGGGTTGTATGAATGCTGTCAAGTTTGCTAGACAAATTCCCTTCCAAAGTGTCTAAAACCAATTTACACTCCTACCCAACAGTCAATGAAAACACTTTGTGCCATATTCTAGACATTTGTACCATCAGACTTTTAATTGTTAATCTTATGGGTGTAAAATGATATCTCATTGTGCTTAATATGTATTTCCTTTATTACTAGTGAAGTTGAACATTTTTTCTCATATTGATTGGCCATTTATTTTCTACTTGTATTAGTTGGCCAAAGGGTGCAAAGTACCAGAAATCTGTTAGCTTTCATAAAGAGTATTTATTTGGGGTAAAAGCTTACAGTTATGAGGCTCTAAAGAGTCCAACTGAAGGTCGCTTTCTCACCAAAATCAGTTGACACGTGCTGAAGTAAGATGGTTGCTGTTTTCCCCTCTGGGCTTCCTCTCTCTCAGCTGCAGGCTGGCATAAGGCTTGTCTCTTAGGGCTTCCTCTCTCTCCTGGCATAGGGCTCATTTCTTTCCAGGCTTTCTCTATCAGTCTCAGATCTCTTCCCAAGGTCAGCTGTAAGCTATTAAGCAAATGTTCCATTTCTTCCCAGGGCTCTAGCTGTTTGAACCTTCTCTTTTCTGTCATATGGCAGGATCAAAAATGACAGTTTCTCTTCTCTTCCTGTCTTCTTGAGTGATTGTCCATTTATATCAGCCCACAGGGGGGTGGGAGGGAGGGACTCAACCTGAGTTACATCTTAATGACATAGCCCAATCAGAAGCCCTAACTTGATTTTATCAAGTAAACTTAATCAGAAGTCCCTGATTAAGTTCAGAAGCTGAATTTAATACAATCAAAGGGTATCACACCCAGAGGAATAGACTGGTTTACAAACAATCTTTCTCTTTTTGGAATTCACAAAAATAATCTCAAACTGTCACACTACTTTGCGGACGGCTGGGCTCAGTTGGCTCAGGGGTGGCTGCCGGGGGGCCGGGGGCCCTTTGGGCCGGCAGCCGGCGGCTCAATGTGTGGTGGGGACGCGCAGTGCGGAGAAGAACACCACGGAGACGAGGGCTGTGCGCAGGTCTACTTTATTGAGGAAGTGCACTTAGTTATATAGGGTTGTGTAGAGGGAGGGGTTGGAGCTAGGGCGGGCTGGCTACGGGGTGATAGTGGATAGGTGGGAGTGGGCGGATGGCTATGAGGTAAGCAGTGGCTAAGGAAGGAGGCAGATTATAGGTTGGCAATGTGGCCGGGACTGGTGGGAAGGATAGCAACGGCTGGAGGGGGAAGATAACAATGGCTGGGAGGAGGGGTGAAGGGAGGCAGCAGCATAAGCTGCTGCTAAAAAGGCTATAGTGCAAAGAGGTTACTAAGGGCCAGCAGGCAGGGGACTTAAGGTGGGGAACACTACTTTATGAATTTCCTTCAATTGCTCATTTTTCTACTGGATTTCTTGTCTTTTTCTTCCTGATTTATAGGAGTTCTCAATATAGTCTGGATAATACTACCTTTTACTTTGTTTATGGTGAGATTTTATGGACTTTCCACTTGATTTCATCAATATTATCAATCTTTTTCTTTATTTTTTCTCTTTATCTTGTTCAAGAAATCAAAATTACAGAATCCATAAAGGTATTATCCTATATTTTATAATACTTTTCAAGTTGTGTTTTCCACATTTATATTCTTACCGGTATTAGTCAGCCAAAGGGCTGCTGATGCAAAGCAACAGAAATCTGTTGGATTTTATTAAGGGTATTTGTTTGGGGTATCAGTTTACATTTACAAGAACTAAAGAGTCCAACTCAAGATCACTACATCATCAAAGTCTGTTGCCACATGTTGAAGCAAGGTGGCAGGTGATGTCTGCAAGAGTTCAGCCTTTCTATTTCCTCTTAAGGCTCCATGAGCCCAGCTTCTTCCAATCTTAACTGTAGGCTGGTTTAGGACTCAGCTACTCTGTTCTCTTCAGCTGCAAACTATCAGGTGAATGGCTCATCTCTCTTTCTGGGGCCGCAGGATCCTCTTCCATGTCTATGGAGCTCTTTCTCTTTTCTCATGTATCTGCTCCTGTGTGGATGTCCATTTATATAGCCCACCGAGGGAGCAGGGACTCAACCCTGAGTCACCCTAATGACGTGGATGAATCAAAGTCCTAATTTTGATTTACTCAAGTTAGCATAAAACCTTTGGAGTTAATGCAATCAAAGGGTATCATACCCAGAGGAACAGAACAGTTAACAAACATAACCTGTATCTCTTTTTGGAATTCATAAATAATATCAATCTGCCACGTTACCCATCTGGAATTTATTTTTGAGTATTAGGTAAGGTGTGAATCTGATTTTTTTCCACATCAAAAGCCAATTGTATCCATATCATTTATTGACTAGTTTGTCCTTTATCCACTGATTTGTATCTCCATCTTTATCATACAAAAGGTTCTTATATAAGCATGGTTTTGCTTCTTGGCTCTCTATGCTGTACAGAATCTGTTCATAATTTTTTCTGTAACTGGATTTAGAAAATTGTGATTAAAGGTGGTTTACTCCTCAAGCAAAATATTAAATTAAGACATTCAATTGATTGAGATAAAAATGATTGAGATGAAGCTAGTCTGTGGCTTTGCAGGGGGAATTCAACAGACTAATAGATTTATAATTCTCGGAAGACCATTTTTTAAGGGCCTATTGAGCTATTTTATGACCTATATTTGGAAATCTAGTTAGTATAAATAGATTGACACAATTTAGGTCCAACTGTTTAGGACAGCATCCAAACAGTCATGGTAGCAAAAATATCTTTTATGTGATCCATTTTAAACTTGATTCAAATAGTAAAAAATATTCTAAAGTGGATGGAGTTGCTGGATCCTAGATAGGCATAATCCACAAATCTCCAGTATCTAAGATCATAGGAATATAAAAATGACTGTAATAACAACAAATTATTTATCAGGCAATTGTCACCAACAAAAAAGTGGCTTTGTTTGTATACTATATACTCAAAAAGAAATCTCCTTCCAAAGGGCTCAAGTCACAAGTAAGGCTTCCCTAAGGAAATGCTAATTGAATTGATATTTGAATGATGAATGGGCATTTTAAGTTGAAATGAGAAAATGTGCAAAGACCCTGTGGCATTGCGAAAATGAAAGAAAGCCAGTGTCTGGACTGGTGTGCGAAGAGCAAGGGAGAGTGTGATATAATATGTGGACAGAGAGGAAGCTGATCAGTTCATGGGGGGCCTTATAAGTAGTGTCAAGGATTTGTCCTTCAAAGTTTTAAGTGGAGAAAGAGATGAAACACTATTAGATATACAGTATAGAAGGATAGTTATGATTATGGAAAACAAATTGAAGGGGAGTATGAATGGTAAAGACATACTGATTAGGAATCTAGTGTTGTCATTCAGAAGAAATATAATGATGGTTTGGATGAGAATGGTAGTGATAGAGATGTAGAGCAATGGACAATAATACAAACTATTTAAGGAGATAAAATCTACAACATTGCTGTGAATTAGTCATGGGAGATGAGGGAAAAGGACATTTCAAGGATAGTTCCAGGGTTCTGGCCTATGCATTACATGGGAGATGGTGTCTTAGACTGAGACAAAGATGCTAAAAAAAGGTCTAAGGGTTTTTTGTTGTGTTGTTTTTAATGTGTGGAGGACATTAGAAAATCATAAAATCAATTTTGGACATGTTAAATTTGAGATGCTTTTAAGACATCCAAGAGAAATTGAAAGCAATCAGTAGGATGTACAGGTCTGTTACTTAGAAAGAATTCTAGTCTAGATATGTCTATTTTTCAGCCATTTGCATATAGGTGGTGTGATGATTCAAAGCTGAATGAAACCCAGAAAAAATTCTTAAAGTTAATCCATTCCTGTGGGTGTAAACTTACTACAAGGAGGGTCTTTTTTTTTTTTTTTTTTTTTTTTTTTTTGAGGTACCAGGGCCAGGAATTGAATCCAGGACTTCCTATGTCAAAAGTCAGCCCTCGACCACTGAGAAACATTGGCTCCCCTGAGTTGGTTTTTTCTTTTGTTTTGCCTGTTGTTGTTGTTTTTAAGAGGCACCAGGAACTGAACATGGGACCTCCCATGTGAGAAGCAGGTACTCAACTGCTTGAGCCACATCCACTCCCATAGTAGGGTCTTTTGACTAGATTACTTCGGTTAATGAGCTTTCAGTTAGCTTACTTCAGTTAAGAGCCTTTTGATTAGGTTACTTCAGTAAGGAGTGGCCCAGGGTATGTCTTAATCTTCTTATTGGAGTCCTTTATAAGAAAATGAAATGAAGACAAAGAAGAGAGAAATCTACAGAAGCAGAGAGAAAGCCACAGAAGCCAGAAGCTGAAAGTAAGGAAATTCAGAAGAGAAGGGAGAGACAAGGAGATGCTCCATGTGTCTTGCCATGTGACAGAGGAATCCAAGATCACTGTCAGTTGGTCTTTGAGGAGAAATATTGCTGTATTATTCCTTGATTTAGGAATTTTCTCACCCTCAGGACTTAAGCTTATAAGCTAATAAATCCCCATTGTAAAAGCCAACCTATTTCAGGTATATTGCAACAGATATAAGGGAAAGAGAAAAGAGTGAGAAGAGAAGAAGGTCAAAGACTGAATATTAAGGAACATAATCTAGTAGCCAAGTAGAAAAGTGTGAAACTGCAAAGAAGACAGAAGCAGCAGCCAAAGAAGTGTGTGTGTGGGGGGAGGACAAGATAATGTTAGGAAGCTGTGGCAGTTTGATATTATTTATGAATTCCATAAAGAGATAGTGATTATGTTTGTAAACTTGTTTATTCCCCTAGGTGGGATACCCCTTTGATTGTATTAAATTCAGAGGTTTCACTTTTACTTTATTAAATCAAGATTAGGGCTTTGAGTTGACCATGTCATTAGGGTATGCAGGGTTGAGTCCCAGCCCTCTTTGTGGGCTATATAAATGGATGCTCAATCAAGAACACAAAGTAGTAGATAAACAGAGAAGATACACAGAGGAAGAGAGACAGCTCCATAGACAGGGAAGAGGCCCTGGGAAGAGAAATGAGCCATTGACCTGTTAGTTAAACCTGACCTTGTGAAGAGAATAGGGCTCCTGAGCCTGGAAAGAAACAAGCCCCTGGAAGAAAGACAAGCCCTATCGCAGGCTACAGCTGAGATTAGAAGAAGCTGGACCTACAGAGCCTTAAAAGGGAAGAGGAAAGCTGAGCCCTCACAGACATTCCCACTATCTTGCTTCAACATGTGGCAAAAGACTTTGGGTGAGGAAGTACCTCTTATGGTATCTTAAGTTGGACTCTTTAGGGCCTCATAACTGTAAGTTTTTACCCCAAATAAATACCCTTTATAAAAGCCAAAAGATTTCTGGTACTTTCCATCAGCAATTCTTTGGCTGACTAATACAGAAGGCAAAAGGAGTAGAATGTCCCTTAAGACTAAAGTAATTGTCAATTGCAGTCAATGCTATTGAGAGGTCAATCAAAAATTAAAATGGATGGACAGCAATTATCTGGGGGCAGGGCAAGATGGCATCTGAGTGAGTGTACCCTTGTCATCTCTCCTACAAAAAAATGGCTGCGTGGGAAAAGAATCCTGCCCGGGTGAGCAGTTTGGGGAACTCACAAAGCAGGAGGTTTCTGGACATCAACCTGGAAAGAATGTGAGAAAAGGAGTTCTTGCTCAAGGTAAAATGGCACGTTTCTGACACTAGAGCCAGAAGCTGTGGGAAGGCTAAACCCTTCCCCTAGGGTTGATAGCCGCAGCATTCTCTGAAAACTGCCGGTCACACAGCATGGTTCCCAAGCCCCTTGTTCCCCAAACACGAGATCCCCAAACCTGTGTTCTTTGAACCTTTTGTTCACTGAACCCTGTATTTCCCATAACCCATGTTCCCCAAACCTGTGTTCCCTGAGCCTGCATTCCTCCAAGCCCATGTTACCTGAACCCAGCACTCAACAAACTCCAGCATTCCCCTAGACCTCTGGTCTTAGACAAAATCCAAGAGTGGGAAGGTTCTAGTGAGGGGTGTAGAGCAGCCCAAGAAGTGCAAGTTCAATTGACTGGTTCCCCCCTTTTTTTTTTTTTGAGCTTGGGGTAGCGTGCCAGCTGGCTTGGGGAGAGGCTAGAAAGAGAGGAGAGGTAAATCTACTGAAAGAGACTGATTTGCCTAAATGCCCTGGGATAAGGAAACTTGGTTTGGAAGTCAGACAATTGGCTAGTCCTGCACAATACACCTAAGGGAGGCGGACAGTAGGATGTGCTTGGTAGGTTTCCAATAGCATATATAGAGTTCCTGGCAAGGTTTGGGTGCTCTATTTCAAAGAAACTAAGAGTCATTATTTTTTGTGGTAAGTTAGTTCACCAGGGTCCCATTTGAATCTCAGAGGGGACTCTCACACAGTCTTTCTGCTGCTCTGGGAGAGATGGAAGTGAGGAAGGGAGAAAGGGGGAAGGATAGACTCCTAAGTAGTTTATTCAATTGAAAAGAGGCCTTATCTTTTGTTTGTTTATTTTCTTGTCTTTCCTTACTCTTTACCCTCCCATGGCCCTTTTTTTCCTTCCTCTTTTTCCTTTATTTTCTTTCTTTTTTTCTATTAGGTGCTGCAGGCAGTGTTTCTTGTGTGCTGTGCTTCCTTATCCTCGATTTCCTCTTTTCTGTGTGTACTGATTTTGGCTACCAATGCTATCCCCTTTCCTTTACATCTTTCTATCTTCCATCATCTATTATTTCTCTTACACTCCACCTCTCATTATTTAACCCCCAATTTTTCAGACTTTTTATTTCTAACACCTCTATTCTGTTTTCTATCTTTTATTCACTCTTTATGTTATTATCCTTCTTTTCTTGTTAGCTCTCTCCTGACCACACTGGTCTTTTAATTCATACTATATTCTTCTCCATATTTGGTTTACCATTTCATTGTAGGTACTCCACTTTTTTACTGTTATAACTCTACATAGCTTACATGAGTTTAATATTCATTCTCCTAGGTCTCACATGGTTCTTCTGCTAATATTTCTTATGAATACTGCTATTTTGCTTTTCTTTTCTTACCTCTTTTGTTTTTCCTGATCCTAATATTTTCCTTCAGTGGAACTTAGACAACAACAAGGAAATAGAATAAGAACAAAGTGTTAAAGAGAAGACTTAACATACATACACACACAAAACAGCACCTAAATAAACACCGAGACTAGATGGAATAGC
Organism: Dasypus novemcinctus; assembly: GCF_030445035.2. Lineage (NCBI taxonomy): Eukaryota > Metazoa > Chordata > Mammalia > Cingulata > Dasypodidae > Dasypus > Dasypus novemcinctus. The sequence continues at coordinate 136,953,688 of NC_080704.1, read as the reverse complement.
TAATCAACTGAACAAACCCATAAAGATAAAATGATGACCAGACAGCAACAAAAAATTACAAGCCATACCAGTAACCAGTAAAACATGGCCCAATCCAATGATCAAACTAAAAACCAGGAAGAGGAGCAGAACATCGAACAAATCATCAAAGATCTCAAAACATATAAATTGGACCAATTTAATGAAGTGAAGGAAGAGATGAAAGATACTAAGAAAACACTTGGAGAGCATACAGAAGAAATTGTAAACATACCCAAAAAGATAACGGATATGATGGTGATGAATGGCACAATCTAAGAAATAAAAAATACACTCTCAGCAAATAACAGCAGATTTGAAGAGGCAGAGGAAAGAATTAGTGATGTGGAAGACAGTACATCTGAGATATAACAGATAGTAGAATTGACCAATAAAAAGATAGAAAAAATCCAGCAGGAACTTAGGGACCAGAATGACAACAAAAAATGTGCAAGCATATACATTATAGGCATCCCAGAAGGAGAAGAGAATGGAAAGAGAACATGTAGCAGTTTGATATAGTTATGAATTAAAAAAATAGATATTGGATTATGTTTGTTATCTGGTCTATTACTGGGCATGATTCAGTTATGATTAGGGTTTTGATTGGGCCACATCATTAGGGCATTGAGTCCCCACCCCTTGTTGGGTGGGGATGCACAGATAAAAGGCACAGCAAAGGACAGAGTTGGACCTTTTAATGCAAGGGTTCTTAATGTTGGAATTTTGATGTTGGAGTTTGATGCTGAAGTCTGATGCTGAAGCTTTAAGCTGGAGCCCCAGGGAAGGAGACAGAGTTGTTCACCTGATAGTCTATAGATGACCTTGTGGAGAGAGGCAAAGTATAGAAAGCCTCATAGTCTACAGCTGTCCTTGTGAAGAAAACAGGAGTTGAGCCCAGAGGAACCCAGGAAGCCTGAACCCTCACAGACATCAGCAGTCATCTTGCTCCAACACATGAAAATAGACTGTAGTGAGGGAAGTAACTTATTCTTTGTGGTCTGGTTTTCTGTAAGCTCCTACCCCAAATAAATACACCTTATAAAAATCAATCAGTTTCTGGTATTTTTCATCAGCACCCCTTTGGCTGACTAATACAGGACAGGAGGGATGTTGGAGGAAATAATGGCTGAAAACTTCCCAAAATTATTGAGCAAGATGGTTGTACATGTCCAGGAAGCACAGTGCACCTCAAACAGCATGAATTCCAACAGGCCTACCCCAAGACATATACTTGTCAAATTATCCAACATTCAAGACAAACAGAAAATACAGAAGACAGCAAGAGAAAAGGGAACCATCACATACAAGGGAAGCTCAATAAGATTAAGTGCTGATTTCTCATTGAAACCATGGAAGCAGGAAGACAGTGGTATGACATAGTAAAGGTACCAAAAGAAAAAAAATTTTCCAGCCAATAATACTCTATCCAGCAAAGCTGGCATTCAAAAATGACACAAAATATTCACAGATAAACAGAAACTAAGAGAGTATGTCAACAAGAAAACTGCCCTTCAAGAAATACTAAAGGGAGTTCTTCAGGAGGAAAGAAAAAAACAGAAGAGACAGAGTTGGAGGGGAGTGTAAGAACAACTAAAAAGACAGAAAGAGAAAAACAAGAACATATGACATACACAAATCCAAAGAAAAAATGGCTAATGTAAGTAATTCCTTGAGAGTTATAACACTGAATGTCAATGGATTAAACTCATCTGTCAAGAGAAACAGATCGGAAGAATGGATAAGGAAATATGACCCAACTATATGCTGTCTACAAGAAACCCATCTTAGATCCAGGGATTCAAGGAGGTTGAAAGTGAATAGGTGGAAAACAATCTTACAGGCAAAAAATAACCAAAGAAGGGCAGAAGTAGCTATATTAATATTGGGCAAAGTAAACTTTAAATTCAAAACTATTGTGAGAGACAAACATGGACACTACATATTAGTAAAAGGGGTAATCTTTAAAGAAGAAAGAATAATCATAAACATTTATGCTCCTAACCAGGGTGCCTCCAAATACATGAAGCAAATACTGGAAAAGCTAACTGAAGGAATAGAACCCTCTACAATTATAATGGGGGACTTGAATGCATCACTATTACCATTGGACAGAACATCTCAACAGAGAATCAATAAAGAAACAAAAACTTTGAACAATATATTAGAGTTGCTGGAACTAATAGACATATACAGAACTTTACACCCAAATGCAGCAGGGTATACATTCTTCTCAAGCCCACATGGACCATTCTCCAAGGCAGACCACATGCTAGGCTACTGGGAAAGTTTAAATGAATTCAGAAAGATTGAAATCATATAAAATAATTTCTCTGACCACAGTGGAATGAACCTGGAAATCTGCAAGGGCAAGAGACCCTTATTAGGTAAGAAGATATGGAAGTTAAACAATACACCCTTAGACAAACAGTGGGTCAAAGAGGAAATCTCAAAAGAAATTAGTAACTACCTTGAAAGTAATGAAAATGACAATAAAACATATCAAAACTTATGGGATGCAGCAAAATCTGTACTGAGAGGGAAATTCGTAGCCATAAATTCATACATCAAAAAAGAAGAAAGAGAAAATTTAAGACCTAACTGCATACTTGGAGGAATTAGCAAAAAAAACAAAAAACAAAACAAAACAAAACCCGCAAAACAACAAACCATCCCCAAAGAAAGAAAAAAGAAATAACAAAGATCAGAGCAGAACTAATTGAAATAGAAAATAAGAAAGCACTAGAAAAAATAAACAAAACAAAGAGTTGGTTCTTTGAGAAGATGAAGAAAATTGACTAACCCTTAGTGAGACTAACAAAGAAAAAAATAGAGATGATGCAAATACAGAAAAAAATAAATGAGAAAGGGGATATCACCACCGACCCCACAGAAATAAAGAATATCATAAAAGGACACTTTGAAAAACTATATGCCAATAAGAACAGCAATTTAGAGGAAATGGACAAATTCCTAGAAACACCTAAGCAGCCTACATTGACAAAAGGGGAAATTGATGATCTCAACAAACCAATCACAAGTAAAGAGATAGAATCAGTCATTTATAAACCTCCCAACTAAGAAGAGCCCTGGGCCCGAAGAATTCACAGATGAATTCTACCAAACATTCCAGAAAGGACTAAGACAAATCTTGCTTAAACTCTTTCCAAAAATTGAAATAGAAGGAACATTGCCTAACTCATTCTATGATGCCAACATTACCCTAATACCAAAGCCAAACAAAGACACCACAAGAAAGGATAATTACAGACCAATCTCTCTAATGAAGCTAGATGGGAAAATTCTCAAAAAAATATGTGATAATTGTATTCAACAACACATTAAATGAACTATACTCCATAGCAAAGGGGGTTTCATCCCTGGTATGCAAGTACAGTTCAACATAAGAAAATAAATTAATGTAATACACCACATAAACGGATCAAAGGAAAAAGAATCACATAATCATATCTATAGATGCAGAAAAAGCATTTGACAAAATATAGCACCACTTCTTGATAAAAACACTGCAAAAAATAGGAATAGAAGGAAAATTTCTGAACATGATAAAGGATTTATATGAAAAACCCACAACTAAAAACATTTACAAAGGTTAAATTCTGAAATCTTTCCCTCTAAGATGAGGAACAAGACAAGGATGCCCACGTTCATCCTTCCTATTTAATATTGTGTTAGAAGTACTTATTTGGCCACTGAGGCAAGAACCAGATATAAAAGGCATCCGAATTGGAAAGGAAGAAGTCATAATTTCACTATTTGCAGACGACATGATCCTATATGTAGAAAAACCTGAGAAGTCTACAACAAAGCTTGTAGAACTTATAAATGAGTTCAGTAAAGTCACAGGTTATAAGATCAATGCACAAAAAATCAGTAGCATTTGTGTACACCAAAAATGTGCAATATGAGGAGGAAATCAAGAAAAAATATCATTTTACAATAGTAAGTAAAAAAATCAAATACATAGGAATAAAGTTAAATAAAGATGTAAAAGACTTATACACAGAAAACTGCACAACACTGTTCAAGGAAATCAAAGAAGACACACCTTATACAAAACTCAACTCAAGATGGATCAAAGACCTAAATATATGAGGCAAAACCATAAAGACCTTGGAAAACAATGTAGGGAAGCATCTTCAGGACCTTGTAATAGGAAATGGCTTCATGAACTTCACACCCAGAGCACGAGCAGCAGAAGAACAATTAGATAAATGGGACCTCCTCAAAGTTAAAGCTTTTTGTACCTTAAAGGAGTTTGTCAAGAAAGTAAAAAGACAGCCTACCCAATGGGAGAAAATATTTGGTAACCATATAGCTGATAGGAGACTAATATCCTGCATATATAAAGAAATCCTATATCTCAAAAATAGAAAGACAAACAACCCATTGAAAAAAGGTCAAGAGATCTGAACAGATACTTCTCCAAAGAAAAATTACAAATGGCTAAAAAACACATGAAAAGATGTTCAAAATCACTAGCTATTAGGGAAATGCAAATCAAAACTACAATGAGATGCCATCTTACTCCCATGAGACTGGCAGCTATCAAAAAACCAGAAGACTACATTAGACTTGTGGCTACTAAGAAAACAGAAGACTTCAAGTGTTGGAGAGGATGTGGAGGAATGGGAACATTCATCCACTGCTGGCGGGAATGCAGAAAGATCCAGGCATTCTGGAGGACAGTTTGGCAGTTTCTTGAAAAACTAGCTATAGATTTGCCATATGACTCAGCAATTCCACTGCTGGTGTGTATTTGTTAGCCAAAGGACACTTTTGCAAAATACCAAAAGTTGCTTGGCCTTTATAAAGGGTATTTATTGGGGGTAGAAGCTTACAGATACCAGGCCGTAAAGCATAAGCTACTTCCCTCACCAAAGTCTGTTTTCACGTGTTGGAGCAAGATGGCTGATGATGTCTGTGAGGGTTCAGGCTTCCTGGGTTCTTCCCTTCTAGGATCTTCCTTCTCTCTGGGTTCAGGGTTCCTCTCTTCCCAGGGCTTCCTTCTCTTTCCTCTGTGAGCTTACTTTCCAGGGCTCCAACTTAATGCTTCAGCATCAAACTCCAGCATGAAAAACCACAACACCAAAAACCCTTAACTCTGTCCTTTGCCATGCCTTCTATCTGTGAGTCCCTACCCACCATGGTGTGGGGACTCGACGCCCTAATAACAGGGACCAATCAAACCCCTAACCCTAACTTAATCATGCCCAGGTTCAGACCAGTTTACAAACATCATCCATTATCTTTATTTGGTATTCATAACTAGGTCAAACTGCTACATGGGTATACACCCAGAAGAACTGAAAACAAGGACACAAACTGATGTATGCACACTAATGTTCATGGCGGCATTAGTCACTATTGCCAAAAGTTGGAATCAACCCAAATGCCCATCAATAGATGAATGGATAAACAAAATGTGGCTTATACATACAATGGAATACTACCCAGCTATAAGAAGGAATACAATACAAACACATGGGACAACATGGGTGAATCTTGAGGACCTTATGTTGAGGGCCTTATACTGAAGGACAAATACTACATGAACTTTCTGATATGAAAGAAGCAAACCAAACTGTCTCAGAGAGCCAGAGACTGGAGGATAGGCTGACAGGAAATTGGGGGAGAGAGGAAGGCTGTGAGTTGATGCCCACATGGGTGAAATCTATGATAAAGTGTAGGTAAGTAGTTGTACAGGGAAGTGACAAGACAGGGGCATAGGGATACTATTGGATGGGGCTCTGCAGGCTTGAGGGGTCTAGAGTTAGGCAGATGAGTCAGATGACCCCAGGAATTGAGGGGAGATTTGGGGGGAACAGATGAACATGGTAGATTGTCGGATATGTGGTTGAAACTATAATGTTGAGAAAACTCTTTAGAAAATATAATAAGGAAGGGTTGCCTGTTTAAGGTGCTTAATGGGGGGCATCTGGCACAGGGGCAGGCTTCTAGGGAGTGTGTGAGTGCTCATCTTGTCATAGTGTGTATAACATTGGGTGGAAACCCATACATTGAGTGGGAAGGTGTATCCCCGTCCTGGGGAGGCCCGATATTCTCCAACACAGGGAATTGTGTCTCTTGAGATAATTGATGGCTCCCAGTGAGGGAGTAGAGTCTAGTGTGTCAAGCCTTCAGTATTGTTGCAAGTATCTGTGAATCTGGTCCTTCAAGCAGTGAAGTTTGGTTGTCACTGTGCACCCTGAGGGAAGTGGGAGAGAGGAATAGACTAAATGGAAGCAGAGTAATTGTGGGCAACGGATGTGTTCTACAAGATCATGCAATGATGGATATATGCTATGTTAAATTTTGCCAAAAATTTATAAAAGTGTATAGGCTAAAATGTAAACCACAATGTAAACCATTGTGTAACTAAAAATTTAGAAAATTATTCAGTCTAAAATAAAAACCATAATGTAAGCCAAAATGGAACCGTGTTTGATAGCTATGTTTCAATATCTGTACATCAGCTGCAGCAAGTATAACATGAACATGTACAAAGATCATTGCTGGGGAAGGGCGGAAAGGGTTTGATATTGGATATGTGGGATTCCCCTACATTGTATTGTTTTAGAAGATGAAAGAGGTTCAATTATTTGCGTATAGAAAGGCCAGGACTCAGTAATGATTTTGAGAAGGAAGAAATGATTTATTGACCGCTGCTGGACTCGGGAGCTTTCTATTTCAAACTCGAGCCCCGAACAAGATATTTGAGTTCCTTTTATACAGAGGAAGGACCAAATCTTTCTTTGTTTCCGTGCTCAATAGGCTTGAATTAGCATGTATCTTCCACATCCTAGGTAAGCTTTTAGCATGGACTTCATACATTCTAGATACGCTTTTAGTACATTTGGTTTGCATTTTTCCTGAATATTTAAAGTTTATAGAGTTTGCATTGCTAAACTGTTTTTCTGGGACTGCAGTCATTGCCATGGTCACCAAGGGCAGGGCTGCAGCCTCTTACTGTCCCACACCTACAGGTCAGAACACAGACAGCTTAGATTATCTATGAAGAAACGAAGAGCCTCCCACTCATAGCCCACATAAGTATATGTGACTTTACTATAATCTAAAACTTTTTTGAAGACAACCTGAATCACATTTTGAAGCTGTTTCAGGCTTGAGCTCCAGAGTAATTGTCATCGGGGAGTCAAGGTACACCTGCATAGGAACACTCTTCACTCTCAGAGCAAGGGTCAGCCCCCATATCTCTAGTTAGGAGTCATCTCAATTCAGCATTACATTATTGGCACAGCATGTCAACCTTCTGGGTCCCTTTGATATTACTCAAACATCTATTTCCTTCCCCTTACCTGGCCTTCTTCTGGGGTCTTGGAGCCCTCTTTTGCATATGGTTCCCTTCTTGAAAAATCCATTTTTCTTACTTATTTTCCTGAAACAGGAGAAGAGTTGGAAGGCCTGGCCATTTCTTTCTGTTCAGGATTCTACCTGTCAACTGTTAAGATCCCTGACATCACAAAGGTATTGGAAATAGTAGGGGGTTCTCCCCTCCTCCCAGGGACAGGGAACCCTGTCACAGCTTTGGTTATACTTCCACTTTGTTTATAATTTCCATTGTTCATTTGAACTCAGGGTTCCAAGTCCAGTGCCTGATTGTTTTGATCTATGGTCTCTTTAGAAATACAGGAGTGTATGTCTCTGGTGATTTCATTTTGCAGCAAGCTGAACTCTCTGATAGACCAGGACAGGAAGGCTCCAGGGAAGTAGAACACCCCAGGTTGACAAGTCCAAAGGACCCAGCCCCTCTCTCAAAGGAGCTGGTACTTTGACATGAGAGAATGTGCCAGAAACCATTCAGAGACCTCTTCCCTCAGAATTAAAAAAGACAAAACAAATCATTGGGATTTTATCTTTAACAGACATCAATCACTACAATAATAAAGCTCACACTATTTACTAATGAAATGTAATGTTTAAATCAAACAATTAAAGATGTGTATCTATATTCAATTTCAGATCTCCTAAAGCAGAAGGAATTAAATTTTCTTCAGGTAATTTTTTAAGTTAGTGCACTGTTCCTTCCAATTCTTCCAATACTTTTCAACATTACTAGGGAAGTACCAAGAAAGATGAAGTTTGAGGGAAAGCAGTGGATCAAGTATGTATTTGTTTGTGATTCTATGTATCTAAAATTCTACCTTACCTCTACCTCTAACTTTTCTTGCTCTTCTGGGAAGGCATCAGAAGGAGAAAAGTATAATTCCATCCTTTTTTTTTTTTAAGATTTATTTGTTTATTTATTTCTCTTCCCTTCCCCCCCACCCCGGTTGTCTGTTCTCTGTGCCCATTTGCTGCGTCATCTTCTTTGTCCGCTTCTGTTGTTGTCAGCGGCATGGGAGTCTGTGTTTCTTTTTTTTGTTGTTGCGTCATCTTGTGTCAGCTCTCCGTGTGGGCGGCACCATTCTTAGGCAGGCTGCACTTTCTTTTGCGCTCCTTATGGGGCGGACTCTTTGCATGTGGGGCTCCCCTACACAGGGGACACCCCTGCATGGCACGGCACTCCTTGCGTGCATCAGCACTGCATGTCGGCCAGCTCCACACAGGTCAAGGAGGCCCGGGGTTTGAACCGCAGACCTCCCATGTGGTAGACAGATGCCTTATCCACTGGGCCAAGTCCGCTTCCTTAATTCTATCCTTAATACCTAAAACACTCCATTCTCTTTCTTACTAATATAAATAATCAGATCTAATACTAATGGAGTGGATGCATTTGTAAAAAATTTTTATAAAGAACACAAAAAGAGTTATCTAGCTTCCAGTTTGAAATTTGGGATCGCCTAAGACATTTCATTTCAAAGTCCCCATAACCAAAGTATTTCTCTTCACAAGTACATTTCTTCTTGTCCCTCTAATACCCACATGTTTTCATGTTCCCGCTAAGAAATGTGTTATGAAAATGAAAGTTATCAAGACTCCTCTATTTAGGAGGGAATGGGGATTAAACCCAGGACCTTGTACTTGGGAAGCAGGCAATCAATCACTGAGCTATACCCACTTTCCTCAAGACTTTATTTAAATGGAGTGGAGGGGGGTACTAAGCTTTAACCCCACATTATTAGGGTTTTCCATTTATTTCCACATTCCTTCTAAATCCTCTCTAAATGTGGAATGATTCACTTCTTTGCATGGTCCTCCCAGGCCCAGGACACTGAAGCATTCCTTCACTGGACTGGTTGCTTCTTCATGCCAAATTCTCCCATGTGATTGCAACACTAGGTATTATGAGTCATGTGTGACCTGCTGCCTTGGAGGTAGACCTTATTTGTGCACCATGGCCATAGGCCAGCAGTTTTGAATATAAATCTAATAATTAGAAGACTACCCAGTCAATCAAGAGGGGCCATCATTAACAAAAAGCTTCATGAGGCATGGGGGCAGAGAGGTCTAGAGATGAACATGCTTAGCTGTCTGGGGAGACCTGAAACTAATAATTGCCCCCTTTATTGAACAGCTTTCATGAGCTAGATTCTTTAAATACATTATCTCATTGGATTTTTTACAACAGTGTGAAGGAAGTAGTGTGTTTAACCCCCATTTTACTGATTGGAAAACTGAGGTACCAAGATATTAGGTCACACAGCTATTTTAATGATGCAGGAACTGTGTCTTAGTGTTGGCACTCCTCTCAGCCCTGCTGCCCATCTTTAAGAACTCCAAAGTTTCTAGTGATTAATGGGTATAGCTAACTTTAGCTAAAGCAAGGGAGGTTAGAAGACTGATTTCCACCCTCCGCCATGGCCCCATCGAGACTCCTCAGAACCCTCAGGGGTCCATGAAATATAGCTTGAAAAACTTCTCCTTTAGTTGGACTTTTATTGGGTCTAATTGGCCTCTCTTCTTGAACCTCCCTACTCATACTGTCATGAAAGTCTTTGAGTTCTATCTGTTGAAGAAGTGTGACAGAACTATGTAATATGTAGGCGACTATAGTCTAGTCAATTCATGGAAATTCTGGACCTGGACCTGCATCATCTTCTAACTCAATGGTTCTCAACCCAGGACAATTTTGCATACATACATGCTCCCTTATGCAGGGACATATGGCAATGTCTGGAGGTGTTTCTGGTTGTCACAACTTAGAGTAAGCTACTAGCATCTAGTGGGTAGTGATGCTTCTAAACATTCTACAATTCACAAGACAGCCCCCACAACAAAGAATTATCTGGCCTCAAATGTCAATAATATCAAGGCTGAGAATCCCTGTCAATCTAATCTAAGAGACCAACTGAGTTGCCAGATGTTCAAGAGAGATAGGATGGACAAATGTTAATAGATTTGATCACTGTGACTATCTGAAAATGGCAGTTAATGTGTAGGACTTTTGTGGATTCAATAAACATATACTGAGCACCTATTTATGGGCCAGACTTTTACCTCCCACAAAGTATTCACAACCCAAGCTTCATGTAAAACCATTCATTTATTTAATATATATAATGGATGAGATATTATAAAACTGAAAAATTTTCTTCCTAAGGGTGTGAAGTTTTTGATGTTAGCTTTTTACTATGCAGAAATATTGACAAACTACATCTGAAGTATATTGTGTTAGCATCATTTTAACCCAATAAACCATTTCATTCCATTTGGCATCCCTCAATTTACATTTTTTCATTTCTATGGCTTAGTGCCTCAGACCTCACTTAATTATGTAAAATAGATTTCAAAATGTAAAATAGCCCCATCTTTCTATGTTGGATAGATTATTGCATTTCCTTTTAAAAGTTGGAAAGGCTATGCTTTTTCTTCCTTTTTCTTATTTTTGTCATGGTGGTTATTTTATGTGTGTTGAGTTTTATTGGGTTTTTGTTTTGTTTTCTTAAGGGTAAAGAGAGAGAAATTCAATGGCAAGGAAGCAAAGTGCATTTACACTAAAATCCAAATTGTAATCTCCAACCCCATGTGAAAGACAATTACATAAATGGGTCCCCAGGAAATGCAAACTGCTAACATTTACCACCCTCCTTTACCTAAACCTATGCCACCTTGGTTTATGATTAAGAGGAACTCTTGCCTGTTTAAACCATACCCTAAGTGTTATTGCAAAACAGGCAGTTGGCCCTATTGAGATTTATTGTTATTTTATTGCTGCCACAGGAGAGTAAAAATTAAATCATAATTTTAAATAGTTTCATAAAGGTTAGGGAAGAATATTTGATTTCTTTATTGCTCCATTAAATGTCAGAAGCTAGAGCGTTCACAGAGGACTGATAGTGGGGCACAATGGTATTTATTAAACAAATGTCATTAAGTTTACCTTTGGAGATGCATTCTTGACTTTACATAGAATACTATGCACAAATTAATTCCTATGAGAAACTAGATTTTTTCCATACCAAAGAAAAGGTTCTACTGTATTTTAAAAGCCATGACAACAAACTATACCTAAAACAATGACTGAGTCCCATTTCCAGGTTTCCTACTAAGCTGGGCACATATGCAGGCTGACTGGATCTCAAAGCCTCCTAAGCAGCTCTGGCTTGTCCACAGTTGAGGATAAGCCAAAAGGCTTTCATCAAGGCTATGAAATTTTTCTTCAGTAGCCAAATCTCAGGTTTCTGTGTTTTTTTTGCCCCCAGAGAGAAAAATGAAAATCAACCAGTATATACCTGGCCCAGTGATATAGCCAAAGTATTCAAGCAAGTCTTGTCAAATGAGTTAAGGATGGGAATCCCAGGAAAGATGATCCCACTAAAGGGTGTGGAACCTCAAAAGAGAAGCAAATTTTGGGGAGTGTGTTGTGTATGCAAGTGTATGTGTGTACACATGTTTGTCTTTACTTCAGGAATTCTCAGTATCTTTAATACCCTAATATGCACTGTTGCTATCTGAAAAAGGTGACAACCATTTATCAAGGCATATTAGCATCTTGTGGGACCCTATGTTCCCATGGAACGTGGTTTGGAATATGTTGCCACAGGTACATTATATCTAGAAGTCAGCACAGCATTTGATATAAAGTTGTTATAATAGTTTGTGAATAATGAGAACTGGAAGAAAACACTCTTAGAGGGTTGCACAAGAAAATACAGGGCATCAAATATTGCATGGGACATACTTATACTAAAAATGATTCACTTATGTTTGTTTTTGTTAAATCTGGCCACCCTACACACTCTTGATGAGGTACTTTGGTCTCCAAATAGATTTTTTCCTGTCTTCACAAGATGCATTTCATCATTTACTAGCAACCAATTATTCTATCATGATGCCCAATCCAGAAAATTAGATCCTGCTCAGCATTAAAAATGTGGTCAACTTTTAATTTCCTTATCTTCCATTTTCTGCCAAAGTCATTCCTTTCACCCTATGAAAGAAATGAATTGCTACTTGTACTCCCAAGCCCTTCAGATTTCACATCCATAACTTTGGGATCACTAAAGAGACTGTTCCAGTCAGTCTCTTTTGATTATCATTTGCTCCCACATGAATCAACAGATGTGGAAAGAGATCAGTGAACTTGACAAATCTTGGCAACTTCTCTGTTTTGTAGCTGCACAATCCTAGGAGGAAGACACCACAGTAGTTGTGCATTGCCTTCTCTCCTCTTCATTCATTCATTTATTGAACAAAATATTTCCTGATCAGCCAGAATATATCAGGCACTGTAGAATGTGCAACAGCTAACCAAGACAGATGTGGCCCCTGCCAATATTCTAGTGAGTAGGGAAAGGGGAAAAAATAAACAAGTAAATAAACTGGATCACTTCAGATAGTCATAAGTTGCTATGAAAGGAATAAGAAGATACAGGGTGAAACTGGGCTAGGGGGATGGTGACTACATTAGATAGGATGATCAGGATAGACCTCTCTGAAGAAGTGACATATGAGCTGAGTGATAAAGAATGAGAAGATAAACATGTAAATAGCTAGTGAAAGAGTAATCAAGGCATAACATAGGCCACAATGCTTTTTCCTAGAGTTGGTAATGGGACCAATGTTGATATGGCCTGGTAAAGCGACTAGTAACCCCAAAGCTGTTAGTCTGGCCCTTCCCCCATACACACAACCACCAAACTTGCTTTCATATTCAGTCACACTGAAGGACAGCAACTTAAAGTCTGAAATGAAGGAAATAGTGCTGAAAATAGGTCATGAAGGAACAGAAAGTCAAATGGTATTTGACCTCTACTGCCATCTAATACAAGAAAGAAGACATAAAGGCAGTGACTGGAGAGCAGTACCTTTTTTCCTTTTTTTTTTTTGTTTGCCTATTTTTTTCTTCTTTATTTTCTTTTAATTGTTACATTCAAAAAATATTAGGTCCCCATATACCCCCACCCCACCACGCCACCCCTCCCACATTAACAAACTCTTCCGTCATTGTGGCACATCCACTGTACCCGGCGAATACATTCTGGAGAACCGTGAGAGCAGTACTTTTATCATGGGTAACCTTTATTTTCAAGGAAGATATTCCCTAGTCCAAACTAAAACCTACAGTGATCTTTCACATTCTCTTTCCTTGGCTTTATCCTTTGGAAAAAATATGCAGCAGAGCTTTTTGGAATCAGCACACAGACCAGATGCTTTGACTCTGAGTAAGGTGGAAATGATTCTCCCATTTCAGGACCTTCACTTTTTTAGTTCAGTAGCAATAGCAGCAACAGCAGTTAGCCCTCAAGTCACTTTTAAACCTATCTTAGGTTTGATTTATTTATACTTATTTTTAAATGATTCCCAAGTTACCTGCTTTCTGCAGTAACAGTATGATCAACTATTTTTTCATAGTTTGGTGTGGTTTGCTATGAAGTTGCTAAAAGTGAAGAAGGTGGCCAACTGAAAACTTGAGTGTCAAATACCACAAGTAAGAGATGCAGCCTAACATAGGTTGCTTCAGAGTAGTATTTACAAATGTAACACAGTGAAAGTTAGGCCAGATAAAGAAAAAATGATAAACTAAGATTCAATGCTATGTATGAAATATGTGTAAAGCTACTTTAACTTTCAGATAAGAGGAAAGGCTGTTATTACTGCCAAGAGGTGCTTTTAGAGAAGTTTCAAATAAAAAAAGACAGGGTTGGTAACCAGGATAGGGACTCTTCAGGAGCCTGACTGAGTATTTTCCAAGAACCTTCATGTAGTAGCAGCAACTTAGTAAATTTACCGTTGTCTGACCTGCAGGCTTACTTTGTCAGCACATCCCAAATAAGTTCAGTTCCGCAGGAGAAGTCTCACTTTTATTCATTCAATAATGTTCATTAAGAGTTCCCTATGTGGAAGCCAAAGGGGTACTGATATAAAGTATGAGAAATCTGTTGGCATTTATAAAGAGTATTTATTTGGGGCAGAAGCTAACAATCACAAGGCCGTAACGTGTAGGTTACTTCCTTCACCAAAGTCTGTTACCACGTGTTAGAGCAAGGTGACTGCTGGTCTCTGCAAGGGTACAGCCTTCCGCTTCCTCTTAAGGCTCTGTGGTCCCAGTTCTTTCAGTTCTAAACTGTAGGTTAGAGGCCTCATCTCTATCCCTGAGGCTCATTTCTTTCTGGGCTTTCTCAGCTGTTCAGTACTCCAGACTCTTCAGCTGCAAACTATCAGACAAATGGCTTGGCTCTATCCCTGGGGCTCCAGCATTCAAAAAACCAAACTGTGTTCTCCTTCTCCATGCCATGTCCTACTGATGTGGCTCAATCAAAGCCCTAATCATAATTTAATCAAGTAAAAGTGAAATCTCTGAACATAATACAATCTAATATGCCCAGAGGAACAGAACAGTTTACAAACACAATCCAATATCTATTTTTGGAATTCATAAACAATACCAAACTGCCAGAAATATGCTATTGAGCATGGTAGATATTAACAAATCTTACAAGAGACTGCAAGTTAAAAACAGAGTGGAAATATATTCATTCACAATGAAAACTTTGTCAAAAGAACCAGAATACTCAAGTCAACCTGACCAGTGCATTCTTTCCTAATAAATAAACCACCTGGGAAGCTGTGTTACATAGTGAGCATGAAACCATAACTGGGGGACTTAATGGAATCAGGCTAATATAACCTGATGCACAATAGGGATGATTTTGAAAGTGAGACCAGAGCCACTCTGGCTAAGACTACCTCTTCCATGGACAGGGCTTAGATGCTTCTTTTTCTAGTCATCCATGGTCTATTGACATCCCTTCTGAAGGACACATTCTTTGATCCATTAAGTTAGTATATTTACAAACTAAATATCTCTGATTCCACTAGTCTTTGAGGTTACACAACTGGTTAGTAGCAAAATCTGGGCCTGTATCCCACTTAACTTTCTCTAAGTTCCCATCCCCAGGAATTTTTGAGAATCCTTAAAGAATATTCACCAATAAAAAAAGAATACTTACAAATTCCATCCTAGTTATCTGGTACAGTACTTCTCAGTAAATGATTATTATATATATGATTGAATTTTGATAATCCCTTACATTTTGTTTTATAAAGTACTTCCATGGTTCTTTCATCTTTTTTTCCATTTTTTATCTTTTTTAAAGATACATAGATCACATAAAATGTTACATTACAAAATATAAGAGGTTCCCATACACCACTTCCCACAACCCCCCACTCCTCCCACTTCGATAACTTATTTCATTAGCATGGTACTTTCATTGCATTTGATAAGTACATTTTATTTTATTTTTTAAGAAATTCTTTTTTTATTAAGATTTATTTATTTATTTATTTCCCTCTCGCCCACCCCCACCCCGGTTGTCTGTTCTCTGTGTCTATTTGCTGCATCTTCTTTGTCCACTTCTGTTGTCAGAGGAACGGGAATCTGTGTTTCTTTTGTTGTTGTTGTTGTTGTTGTATCATCTTGTGTCAGCTCTCCGTGTGTGCAGCACCATTCCTGGGCAGGCTGCACTTTCTTTCACGCTGGGTAGCTCTCCTTACGGGGCGCACTCCTTGCGCATGGGGCTCCCCTATGCGAGGGACACCCCTGCGTGGCAGGGCACTCCTTGTGCGCATCAGCACTGTGCATGGGCCAGCTCCACACAGGTCAAAGAGGCCCGGGGTTTGAACCGCGTGGTAGACGGACACCCTAATCACTGGGCCAAGTCCGCCGCCAATAAGTACATTTTAATATGTGTTCTTCAAAATACATGGCACCATGGTAAATCACTGAGGAACAAAATCTCCCTGCTCTCAGGTGGATTAAATGCCATTTGTAGTAAACAGAAATATATGCAAAAGACACTTAGATAGCTAAGAATCCCAATGACCAATATAGCTAATGCACATTTTAGAAGAGCTCAATAGGGCATTTAGTAGCTAGGTCAAGTCTCATATTTAGTAATGGGAGATTCTAACCCCACAAAAGGAAAATTTTAGTGTTTGGTTTGTGCATAGTGCTCAGAGTTCAATGGTAAGACACTTCCGGCTGGAGAAGGAGCCTTGGTGAGTGTGGCAGTTTGGTAATTATGAGTTCCAAAAATAGATATTGTTTTGTGTTTGCAAATTGGTCTGTTCCTTTGGGTACATTAGATTGTATTAGATTCAGAGGTTTCACTCTTACTTGATTAAATTATGATTAAGGCTTGCTTGGGCCACATCAGTACTGACAAATAAAAACTGCCAGCCAATGATTCTGTATTCAGCAAAACTGTCCTTCATAAATGAGAGAGAGTTTATTGTCTTCACAGACAAACAAACCTGAGAGAGTATGTGTGGCAGTTTGATATGATTTATGAAATCCAAAAAGAGATAGTGATTATGTTTATAAGCTGATCTGTTCCTCTGTGCATATTAGATTTTATTAGGCTCAGAGGTTTCACTTTTACTTTGTTAAATCAAAATTAGGTTTTCATTTGACTATATCATTAGAGTGACTTGGTTTAAGTCTCTGCCATAGCTAGCCTACAGCTGTGAGCTATATAAACAGGTATCAGTCAAGGAAAGGAAAGTAAATACATGGAGATGGAGAAACAGAGAGTTTAGTTTTGGACGCTGGAGCCCCAGGGAAAGAGCCAAGCCATGGCCTGATAGTTTGCAGCTGAAGAATCCAGTGTCCTGAACAGCTGAGAAAGACTGAAAGGAAACAAGTCCCGGGGAGAGAGATGAGCCCTCTAACCTACAACTGAGGACTGAAGGAGTGGAGCTGGAACCACGGAGCCTTAAGAAGAAGAGAAAAGCTGAACTCTTGCAGAGACCAACAGCCATCTTGCTCCAACACAGGGTAACAGACTTTGGTGAGGAAAGTAACTTATATTTTATAACCTTGTGACTCTAAGCTTCTTCCCCAAGTAAATATCCTTTATAAATGCCAACAGAATTCTGGTACTTTGCATCAGCACCCCTTTGGCTGAATTATACAGAGTTAGAGAGGTCAGATAGGGCCAGGGTAAATGCCAAGCATTCAGGGCCAGCTTCAGGAATTTAGACATCACTGGCAGACATGAAGGAGCCATTCAAAGTGTTTATGCAGGGGAAAACATAATGATGTTGCTGGCATTCTTCTATTTGAGTTGAAGAAGAGGATAGGGTAAAATATTTCAAACTTCACTGATAAAGAGAAATGTAATACCATTAATAGGAATGAGAAGAGTTTTATTTTTCCCCTTAAGTGATGAAATTTGTATAAATATAAGAAGTGTTGTTGCAACAAGGTTTGGAATTAGAAAAAATCCAGAATGCCTTTCTAAAATAAGTTATTTCAGCAGAAGAGAGGAAAGCAATTTGGTTGAAAACCTCTAATTTCAGGTTGCATTAGATTCCTAAATCAGCCTTGTCCTGGTTTGTCGTTCCCAATAATTCTACTCAGTTCAACAAATACTAGCTGAGCGCCACACATGTGCTTAGTTCTGTGCTATGCACTATGGGCATAGAAAAGTAGCATAGAGCATAGAGCATGCTACTAACCAACCACCAGGACGTAGCAATCTAATGAATAATGCTCTCATTATCAAAGTGGGCCGAAGGAATAGCTAAGACAAAATAGGATCAGTGGGGAAGTGGCTGTGGCTCAATCAGTTGGGCTCCTGTCTACCATATGGGAGGCCCTGGGTTCGCATCCTGGGGCCTCCTTTGAAGGCAGGCTCACCCGCATGCCACGGAATGCCACCCGGCCCACAAGTGCTGTGGAGTGCTGACTCAGCGAGGTGACGCAACAAAAAGAGAGACAAATGAAAACACAGAAGAGTGCCCAGCAAATGGACACAGAGAGCAGAAAACAAGCAAGTCATAAGGTGGAGGGGGGGATAAATAAAAAATAAATTCAGACACACAGAAGAACATGCAGCGAATGGACACAGAGCAGACAGCAAGCCAGCCGCAAGGGGGGAGGGGGAATATTAAAAAAAAAAAAGGATCAGTGGCTAAACCTAATACTACCAAGTACTAAAAACATTATTTTCAAATCCATACTGTGCGACATACTTGGGAAAGCCATAATCTATTTCTGAGAGTCAGAAATTTTATATAGATTACAACACATCTAAAAGAGAATTATTAGTAATTAATAATATTTGTAATGTTTTCTATAGACTCAAAGCAATCTCCTATTTATTAACCTGTTTAATCATCACAATCCTATGGGGTAAATATATTCTTATCTCCACTTTACAAGTGAGGAAACTGAGACACAAGACACAGAGGAAAACTTAACTTGCCCAAGGTTATACACCTACAAAGTGGCAAAGCCAGGCTTAGGATTCAAATGTCATTGCTCTTCCTTCTGTCCCCAGCCTGACATGACACTTAGCAGTGCCAATCTGGGACCAGCAGCTCAATTCCAATGCAAAATGAATGAATTCCACTTCAGGATTATCTAATTCTTCTTCATTTCTTACCTTCAAATCCTAAACCTGGATATGGTTGCTGGCTCCCTGACTTTCCAGACACCATTAAATTCCCAAAAAATGTACTCTTCATTGTCTGCATTCCATATTCCTGCAAGGGCCAGGAGCAACTCTGGAAATACAGTTACTGTACAAACACCACATGCCATGGTATCCTTTCACCTACAATGTATGCCTATGCTTATTCCTCTAATAGACCATAAGGAATCACAAAGTGGCCTGTGATCCATTCATGGGTATATGCAATGGTTAGTTATCACATGACAGCCTCTGGGACTGGGAGGTGATGCACAGAGTAGGGACTGCTGTAAAATTTTATCATCTACAACGTGTGGATATAAGAAAGGTGAAAATATTAAAATTCTTTTGGCTGTAGCACTTTGAAACTTAATGTAGCATCCTCATAGAACTAATTTGCTCTTCAAGGTGGCTTATTAATGGAAGAGAGAAATAGAATATTCCTAAGGGAATAATTTCAGCACAGATGAAGGTCAGCTAGTCTTTCCTTTAAAAGATGTTAATCCCTCAGCACGGCACAAAGCAGAGTGGCACACATTTAGCAAGTTTACCCACACTCATTCTCCAGTGTTTGTGTATATATGTATTCGTATATATCCAAAGGTTGCTGCTCATCCTTCTGTATTATATACACCTGAAAAATAAACATACAAGAAAATCTAAGTAATCTGAATGATTAGGGAAGCTATAGAGTATCACAGAAAAATATGGGTTAAACCAACTGTGATTTGGGCAAATTAACACTCAGCTTTAATTTCCTAATCTTTGAAATGGCAGAATAGTAATTCCTAATCCATT
Organism: Dasypus novemcinctus; assembly: GCF_030445035.2. NCBI lineage: Eukaryota > Metazoa > Chordata > Mammalia > Cingulata > Dasypodidae > Dasypus > Dasypus novemcinctus. The sequence continues at coordinate 136,934,027 of NC_080704.1, read as the reverse complement.
GGATTATTAGGAGGCTAAAATAAACTAATACATGTGAAATCCTTATCACACTGCCCGGATAGTTAGTAAGCATTCAGTAAAAGTTAGCTCTTAAGGAAATAATGACTATCAGCCATTATTGTTGCTATTGTTATTATTATTATTAACATTATTGTAAAAGCAATAAATCTGAAGACTCATTTCTTCTGGAGTGAAGTAAGAGAAACCTATATTGTCATTGCCAAAAATTACTTAACCTGGGGAAGGTTTGATGACTCTGGTTTCATAATCCAAGAAGTGATTTGATGAATAAAAAGCTGAAAAATTATTCTCAATGTAAAGAAACATTGATAAAAGTGAAATGGGGAAAATTCAAAGGGAGAGCTATGGTTGGCCTTAATAAAGAGCTTCTTGACTTCCCTGGAAATGGAACAGTCTACTGAGAAAGCCAGTGGTGTCCCCATCACTAGATACCACCCAAAATTTACAAACAGTCATTCAACTAGCAGAAAACGGGTCCCTGGGCCTAATAATTCTATTTATGCATCTCTAATACATCACATGCCCACAGGCTGTAATGGAAAATTCCCATTGTCAATTTATGGGGAAGTATACCAGAACCCGGGCGTCTGCCTTTTGACCAAATCCAAATCACACAACCACAAAGTCAGCTCTTTGCCCCAGCACCATAAATATCATGGTCCCAGGTGTATGTTCCCAGCACCATTATCACTTTCACCTTTAAATGTCATCATCAGAAAAAATTAACAGCACATTAAATTTTCCACCTGAAAATAAGCAAATACAATTTTTTTCAAATGATTCAAACTGAGGTGTAATCTAAATTTTCCATCTAATATTGAACTCAGAAAAGCCAGCCCTACACCACATGGGGTTTCTTTGATTTTCTTTACCCCCAAATGAATCTGAAAAGTCATTGCTTTCTGAATACAAAAAGCTCAGTTATAGATTTAACAAAATAAGATGGGATGATGTGATGATAAATTATGCATTTCATCTCCAAGAGGTGTCAATGAACATGGCATTAATTTTGGCTCTAGATTTAAATTCAGTGAAGCTCCTTTTCTGAAGTCTGCTGATCTTCAAAAATCTTAGGGTTGAGAAAGACACTGTACTGACTTTACTTGTACATTTCAAATAGTCAAGCCAGACATTTATTGGAATTCTGCCCATCTTCATAGTTTTTTAAAGTACATTTTTCTTCCTTTTCAAAAGGAAAGGGAGTTTTATGTGTTTTCCCAGCTTAGTGAGGTTGGAATGACTGCTAAAAGTAACTTGGGAGGAGGATCAAAGAGGTGATTTTTTTTAATAGTTTAGTTTTCAGGATGCAAGGCAAGACCATACCTGTTTTATAGAGGGCACAATTAGGAAGCTGCGCTTTTTATCTTACCTCATTTGCTTGGAAAGGGTGTGGCTTCTTGCTGTTATTACACACACCAGACAGTCCCACTTCTAACCTAAATATCTAGTTTATTTCTATAGAAGTGACAGCTTCTCTAATGGCTAATCTCTCAATTCATCTCATGGGTTTCACACTGCTGACTTTGTCCCGAATTTCTGTGAGAGCTGACTGAAGGGGACTTAAGAAGGAATGTTAAGATGTTCACACTGGAGTTGGACTCAGATGTGACCTCTCTATGTGTGCTTCATCTGTCACTTTTACTGAACCTGTGTTTGGCTCTGGGGTTGGTGTATGCTCAGGAGACTTGAATCTCTGGACTAGCCATATGCCAGCTGAGACCTGAGCCTCAGCAGTGTTGCAATACCTACTCCTCCAGTTTGTTGGACTTACCCAGGTCAGCTAACAGGGAGGTGAGGATGGTCAACCATCACACCAGGGAACCAAGAGTGCCTACAACTGCAATCAGGAAAATTGCATCCATCATCCATGTGGAATCTAAGCCCCCTCTCGATATAGAGGTAGAGTGGACATCACCATCCCAGGGTCCACAGGATGGAGGAATAAAATGTGAATTAGAATGAACTTACTGACACTCTACTATAGGACTATTGTGACTCTAGCAATGGAAGAAATTATACCATCTATGTGGAGACAGTGGTCATGGGAATTGCTGAAGGCAGGGAGAGGGAAAATGAGGTGTGATATCGAGGAATTTTCAGGACTTGGAGTTGTCCTGAATGATATTCCAGGGAGAGATGAAGGACATTATATATCCTGCCATAACCCACTGAATGGACTGGAAGAGAGTGTAAACTACAACATAAGCTATAATCCATGCTATGTAGCAATGCTCCAAAATGTACTCATCAAATGCAATGAATGTACCACACTAATGAAAGAAGTTGTCAATGTGGGAGGAGTGGGGGGTGTCGGGAGTGGGGGATATCGGAACCTCTTATATTTTTTAATGTAACATTTTGTGTGATCTATGTATCTTTAAAAAAAGATAATTGAAAAAAAGGATGTTCACACCAAGGATTCCTCAGAGAGCCATATTCTTGATCGATTCTTAGCAAATCTCTGCAATCAATCTATGCACTGACTGACACTAGGGAGACCTGCCTCCTTGGAGAGTAAACCATTACAGGCACCTATCATACAGCCAATGAGCTATAATATATATGTCTGTGTTAAATACCGCTGTTCTAGTCTGTATGGGATCAGCTTTTTGCAACCACATCAACTAGCCATGTGCATGTATACACGTGGCCCCACACACATGCACATACTCACATACTTCTACCCTATCCTACTCTTCCCTCCAGTTTTGCTAGGCTAATTAATACTAATCCACATTAAGGCTCTGATAGATGTTTCCATCTTAATGAGTTAGCGTCTCTCCCTATATTTTAAAGAGGGTCTCCAGGAAATACAATATTTTGTTTCTTTTTCTAATGGAAATTTCAGGCCTTGGGGCCTGCCTGTAGAGAAAGAATTTGGCAAAGGAGGATCTTTTTCCCACACCCTATAAATCACGAGGCTTGGGTGACTTCCGACTCCCTCAACATAAACCTGGCTCCAAATCTAAACACATATGGTGTCCAGCCGCTGCTCACTTCAGAGTCAGAGACTTGGCCTTCCTCTTGTCTTTCCCAACCTGCATTCCATCACCTCTTCATAGATCACTGATGGGAGCCATATGTTCAAAATTTATATGTACTATATTCATAATGGAAAATTCTAGTCAGACTTCTGCAATAGATATCTGGATGTCAGATTTGTTAAAATTCTCTGAACACAGAGCAAAGCCATTTGGCAGTCATGTGTCTCTCCACATCCTACAAAGGTAAAATAAAAATTCTTTGCATTAGGTAGAATTCCTTAACTGTAGATTCTAAAAACTTTTGTAAATACTCTCACAAGTATGTGATACCCTTTCATCTGTTTATAATAATATATCACTTTCAGAGGTGAAACTTACCTCTTCACATTTCTAAATACATTCTAGGCTATCCTCACACAGAATGAAATATACACAAAGAAGTAGTGTGTCATTTGTTTGCAGAAGCCTGTAACATTGTAACATCTTTGAAGCCCTGGTTCATATATGGTACTCCCTACAAAGCCTGCACAACCTATCACAGCAGTGATGATATTCTCTTAACCAATTCTTTTTAAATGTTGGGAGAACATTTTTTAAATGTAAAGGTATACTGGTCAGGATAGGGTATGACTATAAAGGGTCAGCACTAAGGAGTTTCTGGGGAGATGGAAGTGTTCTGTATCTTCACTGCGATGGTGGTTATACGAATATATACATATATTAAAACTAATAGGACTATATGTTCAAAAAGTCAATTTTATTGTATGATCACTTAAAAAATAAATAAAAGCAAATAAGTAAAGAAATTCTGCTTTAAATACTATTCTATCACAGATTAGATTAAGAGATTTAACCTAATAGCCTTTTAAGACTTAATCTAACATGATTTCCTATCCAGAATTGAGGAAAATACTTCCTTCAAATCACCCTGAATTTCTTAGAATCAGGTTTCTCAAAACATCTTTTCTATCAGGTATAATCATCAAATGAGATTTCAGATGCCTTTGATATTTTAAAAAGGCTATCTTCTGAATTGTGACAGAGGTTGCAATATACAAGTTGGGGAGTGGCGTGTGGGTTATATGGAAACCTCTTATTTTTTTAATGTAACATTCTATGTGATCTATTAACTTTAATTTTTAAAGTTTCATTAAAAAAAAGAAACAGAAGTTCAAAGAAGTATATCAAAATTACAGAGCCTGGAATAAAATCTATTCAAATGCTTTTTCACTGTACCACAGAGATTGAATAATATAGGATTTTTCTATTTATATGTTCATATTCTTATTCAAACCACAAAGGACTTGAGGAAAATTATAACAATAATATGTATGTTACGCTTTTAAATTATATTAATTGGACTTCTGGGAATATGGTGTCAGAGTAGGTAGGCAAAGCTCAACTCTGTCACAAAAACAATGGAGGAAGGGCAAAGAGCTGCCCAAAGGAGCTGTTTTGTGGATCTGCAGTCCAGGAAATTGCTGTGCATCCTCCAGGAGGGAGAGAGACAGAGACTCAAAGAAGCTGAAATGAAAACCGTGCGTCCCTAACCCCCTCAATAGGTAATCGCATCCATCCCCCACTCTCAAGGTGAACACCCTGGATAAAACAGATGTCTCACTGTATCCGACAGAGAGGGGAATAGACTCTTCCTCCCTGGGAACTGGGAGGATGCAATGGAGGGTGAAAAGTAGTTCTTTTTCAGAAAAATTGGCTAGCAGAAGTCACTTGGAATCTAAGCTCTAGCCAGACCAGAATCATGGGCAAGTGGAGGATGAAAGCGACACCTCCATGTAAAGATCTGCTGATGTGCACCATGTGCTGGCATTCCAGAAAAGTGCAATGAGAAAAACTGCTTTTAGGAGTCTCTTATCCCAGATACCTTAGAGCAGATCTGCACCCCATTAGTGACTCTCTGGCCCTATTTTGATACTTAATTTGGGGAATTTTAAAGACTTAGAATAAGGTGAACCAAAAGTCAAAGAAGAACCATGAAACAAAACCACTAGCCAATATAGAGAAATTGACTATCAGATAAATTCACCAACATATTCAGATGCCTAGACATAAGCAAAAATGTAAAAGGCATACTAAAAAACAGGAAGAGATGTCCCAGAGAAGGAACAAAGCAAAAATCCTGGTGAGACACAGAATTTAAGACAACTAATCAATGATAATCACACAAACTCCTAAATCAATTAAGAGAGTTGAAGGAAAATATGACTAAGGAGATAGAGGATATTAAGAAGACACTGAACATATGGGAATCTCTTATATTTTTTAATGTAACATTTTGTGTGATCCATGTATCTTTTAAAAATAAATAATATATATATATACATATATATATATTTTAAAGAAGACACTGAGTGAAAAGAAAGAAAAATTTCTTCTCACTGAATGAGAAGAAAGCCTGCAAAGAATTTCAGAGTTTATGGGAATGAAATATACAATGGATGAGATTAAAAATACATTAAAGGGAGCTTTTTCCTGGCTGGACGTGGAAGCTCCATTTGCCAAGAATGAGGGTGGAAGAGATAACAGGCCACTGACTAGCTACTGATTAGTAAATTTGGCAGATTAAAGCATAATACTAAGCACAGCCGAAGTTTGAACCTGTCCAAGTGGGAAAGGGGCTGGTAGCAGCCATTTTAACTCCACATCCAGCATGTGTGGGGAAGTGGGGATAATTGAAAATCACAGTGCTGGTAAAGACTGGCTTCTTTCTACCCAGATCAGATTGCAGCCCTATCCTAGGCCCCAGCCCAAGTTCCAGCACAAGAGAAGCCTGGGGGACCTGCACTGGCCTCACCAGGCAACTGAAGGTGCTTTCAGCCAGCACAGATTGAAGAGCTGGACACCTGGGGCTCCATCCCTGCACAGCAATAGGATACGAGAGGAACCGTGTTTCCTTAGCTTTGCTGGGCAACTGTAGACACTTTCGGCCCACACAAATTGCTTTGCTGAGTGCCTTCAATTCCATCTCCACCCTTCCACACCCACAAGATATAAGGGGGCTGGTGTTTCTTCAGCCTCTCTGTGCAACTACAGGTATGTCCAGACCACACAGACTGGATATTCAGATACCTGTAGCTCTATCTCTGCCCCCAAATACAATAGGAGGGGAGCTGTGTTTCCTCAGCTTCTCAGGACAACTGCAGGCACTTTGGACCTGCACAAACTCAACTGTTGGGTGCCCGTGTCTCCATACCTACACCTGATAGGACAAAGGGGGTCAGTGTTTCCCCGGCCTCTCTAGGTAAATACAGGTGCTTTTGACCCACACAGACTGAATAGGTGGTCACCTGTAGCTCCATTCCAATAACCAATAGGATAGAACAGAAGCTGTGTTTCCTCAGCCTCTCCCAGCAACAGCACTTTCAGCCTGCATGGACTGTACTGTTGGGTACCTGTGAATCCACCCCATCTTCCAACTAGATAGAAGGAGGCTAGTGTTTCCTCAGTCTTTCCGGGCAATGGCAGGTACTCTAGACCCCCTAAAGGGCATAAGGGATAGTATTCCCTCAGCTGATCATGGCAACTGCAAGTGTTTTGGGCCCACACAGATGAGATCATTGAGCACTCTGGAGGATCCATCCCTAACCCTGGCAGGGAAGGAGAGGGGATGGGGCTACATCAGTCTACCTGGGCACAGTCTAACTGTGGTAACTTTGGCTGCACAAGGCATAGATTGTTGCCCACACCTGCAACTTCATCCCTGCCCCAGGCAGGGAAGAAGGGGTGTGAAGTTTCATTATTCTCTCCCAGCAACTACAGACATTCTTGACCTGCAGGACTGGTATTATTACACAAAGCTGCACCTCTGTCCTTATCTATGGCAGAGGAGAGAGGTAGGAGAAGCTTCATCAGTTCCTGGGGCAATGCAGGCAGCAGCTTCAGCATCCATAGCTTACAGTACCAACTATATCTTTAGTTACTACTACACAACAAGCAAGGGAGAAAGGGCAGGAAAGATCTAAAATAAAGAGATAAACTCTGCCCAAAATAATATATCTAGTAAGCCAGAAGCCAAGGCACCAAGAAACTATTTCAATCCATACCAAGAAATGGGAAAATATGGCCCAGTCAAAGGAACATGATAAACCACCAGATGGTGTAAAGGAGTTGAGACAACTAATGATAGATGCTCAAACAAATTTCCTTTATAAGTATAGTGAGATGACTAAAGAGATTAAGGATATTAAGAAGACACTGGGTGAGCACAAAGAAGAATTTGAAAGCATACATAGAAAAATAGTAGATCTTATGGGAATAAAAGTCACAATAAATGTAATTTTAAAATAGCCTGAAAGCATGTAACAGCAGATTTGAGGAGGCAGAAGAAAGGATCCATTAGCCTGAAGGAATAGCTTCCAAAAGTGAACATACAAAAGAAAAAATGAAAAAAAGAAAGGAAAATTTGAACAGGTCTCAGGGAAGTAAATGATGGCAAGAAATATGTGAACATATATGCCAAGAGTGTCCCAGAAGGAAAAGAGAAGTGAAAAGGGGCAGAAGGAATATTTGAAGAAATAGTGGTAGTAAATTTCCCAACCATATAGAAGGACATAGGTATCCATATCCAAGAAGGACAATGTACCCCCTTCAAATAAATACAAACAGACCTACTCCAAGATGCTTAATAATCAGAATGTCAAAGGCCAAAGACAAAGAAAGAATTCTGAGAGCAGCAAGAGGAAAGCAGTGCATCACAAAGAAAGAATACCCAATAAGATTAAGTGCTCATTTTTTACCAGAAACCATGGAATCAAGAAGTCTGTGGTATAATATATTTAAGATACTGAAAAAGAAAAACTGCCAGCCAAGAATCTTATACCTGACAAGATTGCCTTGAAAAATGTGGGTAAACTTAGAATATTCACAGATACACAGAAACTGAGAGAGTTTGTAACCAAAAGACTAGCTTTGCAGGAAATACTAAAGGAAGTACTATAGCCTGAAAAGAAAAGACAAAAGAGAGAGGCTTGGAAGGGAGTGTAAAATGAAGATTATATCTGTAAAAGTAATTAAAAGTGTAAAAAGAGTGGTGAAAATAAAATATGACAGAAAAAATCCAAAGGTCAACATGAGTGAAATAAGAACAACTTTAGAGTAATAACATTGAATATTACTGGATTAAACTCCCCAATCAAAAGACAAAGACTGGTGGAATGGACAAGAAAATATGAGCCACCTATATGATGTCTACAAAGAGACTTACCTTAGACCGATGGATACTGTAACAGTTTGATATTATTGATGAATTCCAAAAAGCAATATTGAATTATGTTTGTAAACTGATCATTTCCTCTGGGCATATTAAAATATATTGGATTCAGAGGTTTGCTTGATTAAGTACTCATGTAAACCTCTTGTGCCAGTAGGGTGTTGAGTCCCCACCCTTTGGTGGGTGGGGATTCACATATAAAAGACATGGCAAAGCTTCCCCCCAGCGTGGGACATGACACCCGGGGATGAGCCTCCCTGGCAACGAGGGACCACTATCAACTACCAACTGATGATGCAACTGGAAAATGACCTTATACGGAAGGTTCAATGCGGATCAGCAGAATATCCATGTCTACATAAAATACCATGACTTTAAAATGCTGTTTGACCTAAAGTAAGGGGGAAATGGAAAGGAGAAATGAGTTTATATGGCTACGAGTTTCTAAAAAAGAGTCTGGAGGCTGGCAGAAGGTTTGCCCTCATGCACAACTGAGCAGAGTCAGAGAGACAGATAAAGCAGATACAACCCCCAGATATTAGTTCCTTTGAGGGCTAAAGAGACCCATGGGAGTTATGGTCATGGCCGATGGGGTTAACTACCAGGGCAGATGGCCCCTCTTTGGAAATGGTGTTTATGTGTGATGAATCTGGACTCAGATGGGATCTCCCTTCATAAGACTTTCATGCTAATGTGCTGGAGGTGCAGTTAATGTTGGGGTTTAAGATATATTTAGGGGATTTGAATCTCTGGACTGACAATGTGATAGCCAGATCCTGAGCCTCAACAGACTCCAGCACCTACAATCTGATTTATTGGACTTACCACACTCAGCTAAGATGGAGGTGAAGAAGGACAACCACCACACCATGGAGCCTAGAGTGATTACAACTGAAAATGGGAGGATTGCATCCAGCATCCAGGTGGAATCTGAGCCTCCTCTTGACATAAAGGTGCAATGGACACAACCAATCCAGTGTCCACATAGAAGAGGTGGCATTGGATTGGGAAAAGTGGACATAATGGACAAAGGGTATGGGGAAAGGCAGGAAGAGATGAGAGGTGGAGGCGTCTTCAGGACATGGAGCTGCCCTGGATGGTGCTTCAGAGGTAATCACCGGACATTGTAAATCCTCACAGGGCCTACATGATGGAATAGAGGAGAGTATGGGCCATGATGTGAACCAATGTATATGAGGTGCAGAGGTGCCCAAAGATGTACTTACCAAATCCAATGGATGTGTCATGACGATGGGAACGAGTGTTATTGGCGGGGGGGAGAGGGGGGGTGGGGGGGTGGGGTTGAATGGGACCTCACATTTATATTTTTAATGTAATATTATTACAAAGTCAATAAAAAATAAAAAATTAAAAAAAAAAAAAAGACATGGCAAAGGGCAGAGTTGGGAAAGTCTTAATGTTGGAGTTTGATGCTAAAGCTGGAACCCTGGGAAAAGAGGAACTCTAAGCCCAGGGAGAAGAAGACCTGGGAAGAGAGGAACCCAAGAAGCCTGAATCCTGTCAGATATCAGCAGCCATCTTGTTCCAACACATGAATATATACTTTGGAATGGGAAGTAATTTATGCTTATGGCCTGGTATCTGTAAGCTTCTACCCCAAACAAATACCCTTTATAAAAACCAACCAATTTCTGTTATTTTGCATCAGCACCCTTTTGGCTGACTAAAGCAGATATCAATAGGTTGAAAGTGAATGGCTGGAAAAAGATGTTCCATTCATCCAGTAACCCATATAAAGCTGGAGAATAGACTTTAAAATCAAAATTGTTATTAGAGACAAGAAAGAACATTATATATCAATAAAAGGAGCAGTTCAAAAGGAAGAAATAACAATCATAAATGTATATGCACCTAGCACAATTGCCTCAAATTACATGAGGCAAACACTAGCAAAACTGAACAGAGAAATAGAATTCTCTACAATAATAGTTGGAGACTTCAATACACCACTCTTAGCATTGGGTAGAACATCTGGGCAGAGGATCAATAAAGAAACAGAAAGCTTGAATAATGTAATAAAAGGGCTAAACCTAATGGACATATACAGAGCACTGACTCCAAAGCAGCAGGCTATAATTCTTCTCACATGCTCATGGGTCCTTCTCCAGGATATATCATATGTTGGGTCACAAAGCAGATCTCAATAAATTCAACAAGATCAAATTTATACAGAGCCATTTTTCGGTTCAACATGGAATAAAGCTGGAAACCAACAAGAGGTGGAAAAGGGGGAAATTCATAGATATATGGAGATTAAACAACACACTCTTAAATAATCAATGTGTCAAAGAAGAAATTGTGAGAGAAATCAATAAATATCTCACGATCAATGAAAATGAAAACAGAACATATCAGAACCTATGGGATGCAGTGAAGACAGTGCTGAGAGGGAAATGTACAGCCCTTAATGTTTAACTTAAAAAAAAGAAGAGCTACAATCAGTTATCTAACTACACAGCTGGAGGAACTAGAAAAAGAACAGTAAACTATTCCCAAAGGAAATAGAAGGAAGGAAATGACATAGATTAGAGCAGAAATAAATGAAATTTGAGAACAAAAAACAAAACAAAACAAAAATTTTGTCCTTTGAGAAGATTAACAAAATCAACAAACCCTTAGCTTGACTGACAAAGAAAAAGAGAAAGATGCAAAGATAAAAAAGAGAAAAAGAAAGTGGGGACATTACTACTGACCCCACAGTAATAAAATAGATAATCAGAGAATAATATGAACAACTATATACCAACAAATGAGAAAGTATAGATGAAATGGAAAAATTCCTAGGAATGTACAAACAAACTACATTAAACCTAGAAGAAATAGAAGACCTCAACAAACCAATAACAGGTAAAGAGATTGAAACAGTCATCAAACATCACCTCAAAATGAAAAGCCCAGGACCAGATGGTTTCACAGGTGTGTTTTACCAAGCATTAAAATAATATTTAATACCAATTTTATTCAAGCTCTTCCGAAATATTGAATAAGAAGAAACACTAACAGACTAATTCTATCAAGTCAGTATCACCCTAATACCAAAGCCTGATAAAGATATCATGAAACAAAGAAAATTTCAGACCATTTCCCTAATGAATATAATGAATATGGATTCAAAAATCCCCAACAAAATACTTCCAAACAGAATCCAAAAGCACATTAAAAGAATTATACACCACAACCAAGTAGGTTTATTTTAGACATGCAAGAATGGTTCAACACAAGAAAACCAATCAGGGCAATAAATACATCACATTAAAAAATCAAAGAAGAAAATTTGCATTATTTATCAATTGGCCCAGAAAGGCATTTTACAAAATACAGTGCTCTTTCTTGATAAAAATACTACAAAAGTGTGAGAGGTAGGGAGTGGGGCATACGAGAATCAACTCTTTTTTTATGTAACATTTATGTAATCTAAGTATCTTTAAAAACATACATATTTATAAATACACTAAAAAACTGTAAAATTTAAAAAAAAATAAACTATTGGGAAAGGAAAAATAAGTTTTTCCTAAGCTCTTTAACTTGCCTGACCCCCAAGTCCTTCTCTTTGCCAAGAGCTGTGGGGGAAGGGTGAGGTGTGACAGATTAACACTTTATCTTCTAGACTCAGGAATTAAGAATCAGTTTGTCCTGTAAGTCCCAATTTAAACTTTTTCACAACCTTAAATAAGGGTGGTTAATAATCCTCTTACCAAATTTCAATAAGTAAAAAAGTCCTTGAAAGCTATGGAAAGATCTTTTAAAATATACAATTATTATTATTATTCCAGAACCTAAAGAAAATTTTCAAAAGATAAACATTGAAAAAATCTTTCTCAACATGGTAAAGGCCATATGTGAAAAACCTACAATTAACTTTGTACTCACTGGTGAAAGACTGAAAGCTTTCATGTTGAGATCAGGAACAAGACTAGGATGGCCACTATCACCACTGTTGTTCAGTATTGTGCTAAAGGCTCTAGCTAAAGGAATCAGGGAAAAAAAGAAATAAACACAAAGACCAATGGAATAAAACTGATGATTCAGAAACAAAACCTTACATCTATAATCAAGTGATTTTTGACAATGCTGTCAAAACCACCCAGCTGGGGCAGAACAGTCCATTCAACAAATGGTGCTGGAAGAACTGGATATCTATAGTCAAAACAAAGAAAGAGGCCCCTACCTCACACCTTATACAAAAATTAGCTCAAGATGGATCAAAGACCTAAATATAAAAGCAAGAATCGTAAAGCTCCTAGAAGAAAATGTAGGACAACATCTTCAAGACCTGGTGGTAGGTGGTAGATTCTTAAACCTTACACTGAAAGCAAACAATGAAAGAAAACATTGATAAATGGGACCTCCTCAAACTTAAAAACTTTTGATTCAGAGGACTTCATCAAGTAGGTAAAAATGTGACCCACCCAATGGGAGAAAATATTTGGAAATCATATATCTGATAAAGGTTTGATTTCCATGTTATAAATAAATACATTATACAACTCAACTATAAAAAAGCAAGCAATCCAATTTAAAAATGGGCAAAAGACTTAGACATTTCTCCAAGCTATTAGGGAAACTCAAATCAAAACAAAAATGACATATAATTTCACCCTGCATAGAATGACCATTACTTAAAAAACAAACAGAAAATAATAAGTTCTGAAAGGATGTAGAGAAATAAGAAAACTTTCACTTTTGGTGGGACTGTAAAATGGTGCATCCTCTGGGGGAGACTGGTGGTTCCTCATGAAGCTAAATATAGAACTATCATATGATCCAGAAATTCCTCTACTGTGAATATATCCAGAAAAACTGAAAACTGTGACATGAACAGATATTTGCAGACCGATGTTCATCGTGGCATTATTCACAATTGCCAAAAGATGGAAACAACCCATGCATCCATCAACCAATGAAAGGATAAAGAAACTGTGGTATATACACATGATGGAATACTATGGAACACTATGGAAATGAAATTGGGACACATGTGATAACATGGATGAATCTTGAAGACATTATGCTAAGTGAAATAAGCCAGACACAAGAAGAAAAACATTGCATGGTCTCACTAATATGAACTGAATATAAAGAACAAATGTGTGGAGTTAAAACCTAGAGGATAGGTTAGTAGGAGATAAGAGGAGTACTGCGAAGGAGTACTGATGTTTAATGTATGTAGAAGTTTCAGTCAACTTGTTTGTAAAAGTGTGGAAATTGATAGAGTTGATGGTGACATATTATAGTGAGTAGCAGCTGGTTTATAACTGGGATTGTGGTTGAAAATGGTTGTCTAGGGATGTAAATGTCATTTGAAAGAAAGTTAAAGAATAATCTCAGGAATGAATTACACAGGAACCCAAAGACGGATGAGAATTGTGGTTAATAGTACAAATGCAAGAATGTCCTTCTGTAAACTAGAATTGAAGTACACCATAATTTTAAGGAGGTAAGAACATGGAGATGCATGTGAAAAACACAAGTAATGTAAATTATGGACTATGGGTAATAGGAATATTGTCATATTCTTGCATCAATGTCAAAGAAAGTACTGTGTTAAATAATAAGAGAGTATGGAAACATATACCAAATGTATGCTATAGGACAAAAGTTAATGGTAATAGTCTGATGATGTTCTCTCACAATCTGTAATGAATGTTCTAAAACAATGTAAGATGTTCATGAAAGGGTGTTGTATGGAAGCTCTCCATATTGTGCATGATAGTGTTGTAAGTTCACACCTGCTCTAATAAAAAAAAATATATGTAAAACTACCCTTCAAAAATGAGGGTGAGTTTAAAGTCTTCACAGACAAATAAAAACTGAAAGAGTTTATTACCAAAAGATCAAATTTAGAAGAGATCCTAAAGAGAGTGTTACAGCCTGAAAGAAATAAACAAAGATGAGAGACTTGGAGAAGAGTGTAGAAATGAATATTATTAGTAACTGTATCTTAAAGGATAAAAAGACAAACAATAGTAAGATATGACAACAGAAAGCCAAAGGATAAAATGGACAAAGCATATAATACAATTATAGTAATAAACTGAACATTAATGGAATGAATTCCTCAACCAGAAGACATGAATGGACAGAATGGGTTTAAAAAATGAGCCATCTATATGGTGTCTACAAGAGACTCACTTCAGACTTAAGACACAATCCGGTTGAAAGTCAATGGTTGGAAAAAGATATGGAACACAAATAGTAACAAAAAAAGATCTAGAGAATTGACACTGATGTCAGACAAAATAGATTTGAAATGCAAAACTGTTACAAAAGATTAAAAATATCATTATATATTAATAAAGAAGGCAATTCACCAAGAAGAAATAAGTATAATAAATATTTATGTACCTAACTTGGATGTCCCAAGATATATGAGATACAAGCTGGGAAAACTGAAGGGAGAAATAGATGTTTCTACAGTAATAATTAGAAACTCAATATATCACTCTGCATTTGGATAGATCATCTGGAGAGACAATAAATAAGGAAACAGAGAGCTTGAATAATATGAAAATGAACTAGACCTAACATATTTACAGAATGTTACACCCAAAATTGTATGATATACATTCTATTAAAGTGCTTATGGAATCTACTACAGAATAGACCCTGTCTTTGGTCACAAGACTGGTCCCAATACATTTTAAAAGACTGTAATTATACACAGCAATTTCTCTGATCATAATGGAATGCAGCTGGAAATAAAAAATGTACAGAAAAAGGGAATATATGGAGATTAGACAACACACTCTTAAATAATCACTAGGTCAAAGAGAAATCAATAAATATCTTGACATGAATAAAGACAAGAAGAGAACTTATCAAACCCTATGGGATATAGCAAAAGCA
Source organism: Dasypus novemcinctus (assembly GCF_030445035.2). Classification (NCBI taxonomy): domain Eukaryota; kingdom Metazoa; phylum Chordata; class Mammalia; order Cingulata; family Dasypodidae; genus Dasypus; species Dasypus novemcinctus. Next base: position 136,918,928 of record NC_080704.1, on the reverse strand, counting down.
GTGATGAAAGGGAAATTTATAGCCCTCAACAATTACATTACAAAAGAAGAAAGAGCTAAAATCTAAGACCTAAATGCACACCTGGAAGAACTAGGAAAAGAATTGCAAACTTATTGCAAACAATGCTGAAGGAAAGCAATGATAAAGATCAGAGCAGAAATAAATGAAATTGAGAACAAAATACAATAGAGAGAAACAAGAAAACCAAAAGCTGATTCTTTGAGAAGATCGAAATAGACAAAATTTTAGGTAGACTGACAAAGAAAAAAAGGGATATGATGCAAAGAAATAAAATTAGAAAGGAGAGTAGGGTCAATACCACTGACCCCACAGAAATAAGAGAGATCATAAGATGCTATGAACAACTGTAAGCCCACACACTAGACAATGAAGATGAATGGGACAAATTCCTAGAAACACACGAACAGCCTACACTGACCTTAGAATAAATTAAAGAACTCAATAAAGCAATCACAAGTAAAGAGATTGAAACAGTCACCAAAAATTTCCCAAAGATGAAAAACCCAGGAACAGATAGCTTCACAGATAAATTCTACCAATCATTCAAAGATGAACTAATACTAATCTTGCTGAAGTTCTTCCAAAACATTGAACAGGAGGGAATGCTACCAAACTCATTCTATGAAGCTAACATGACCCTAATACCAAAGCCAGATAAAAGTACTACACAAAAAGAAAATTACAGACCAATTTCTCTAATGAATATAGATGCAAACTGAATCAAAAAGCACCTATAAAAAATTATACACCATGATCAAATGAGTTTTATGCCAGGTATTCAAGGGTGGTTCAACACAAGAAAATCAATTAGTGTGGTAAAATACTACACAATTGTAGCTTGGTGGTTGAGCACATGCCTCACACATACTGTGTTCCAGGTTCGATCCCTGGTACCTCACTAAAAAAAACAAAAACATTTTAAAAATTTAAGAAGAAAAATCAAATGATCCTCTCAATTGATGCAAAAAGACATTTGACAAAATACGGCATCCTTTCTTGATAAAACACTTGAAAAATAGGAAGCTTTTACAACATGGTAAAGTGCAAGTGTGGACAACCTACAGCTAGCATTGTTCTCGACAATGAAAGACTGAAAGCTTTCTTCCATAGATTGGGAACAAGAACAGGATGCCCACTGTCAGAATTGTTATTCAATTATGGTGGTAGAATATCTATCTAGAGCAATCAGTCAAGAAAAAGAAATAAAAAACTCCCAAGTAGGAAAGGAAAAAGTAAAACTTTTGCTATTCACTGAAGATATGATCCTATCATATCTTTTTCAGGAAAAATCCACAACAAAGCTACTACAACTAATAGATGAGTTCAGCAAAATGGTGGGATTCAAGATTAATAAGCAAAAAATCATTAGCAGGGAAGCAGATTTGACTCAATGAGTAGAGCATACACCTACCACATGGGAGGTTCAGGGTTCAAACCTAGGGTCTCTTGACCTGTGTGATAAGCTGGCCCATGCACAGTGCTGAGGCATGCAAGGAGTGCCACGACACGCTGAGGTATCCCTGCATAGGGGAGCCCCATGCATAAGGAGTGCACCCTGTAAGGAGAGTTGCCCAGTGTGAAAAAATTGCAGCCTGCCCATGAGTGGCGCTGCACACATGGAGAGCTGATGCAGCAAGATGATGCAACAAAAAGAGACACAGATTCCCAGTGCTGCTAACAAGAGTATAAGCAGACACGAAGAACACACAGCAAATGGACACAGAGAGCAGACAACTTGGGGAGAGGGGGAGTAAAGGGAGAGAAATAAATAAAATAAAATTTAAAAACCATTAGCATTTCTATATACTACTGATGAGCAATCTGAGGAGGAAGTCAGAAAAAAATTCCATTTATAATAGCAACTTAAAGAATTAAATATTTAGGAATAAACTTAACCGAGGACATAAAGGACCTGGATACATAAAACTACAAAATATTGCAAAAAGAAACCAAAGAAGGCCTTTATATAGGTTTTATCTGTGTTCATGGATTGGAAGACTAAATATCATTAAGATATCACTTCTACCCAAACTGATTTACAGCTCAGTGCAATCTAAATGAAAATCCCAACAGCCTTTTTTACAGAAATGGAAAAGCCAATTATCATATTTATTTGGAAGGGTCTTTAAAAAGAAGAACGAAATTGGAGGACTCTCACTTCCTGACTTTAAAATATATTACTTAGCTGCAATGGTAAAAATAGCATTGTATTGTATTGGCATAAAGGTAGACATATTGACCAATGGAAATGAATCAAGAGCTCAGAAATAAACCCTCACATCTATAGTTAAGTGCTTTTTGACAAGCCTGTCAGTCCCACCCAGCTGAGTCAAAACAATCTATTCAACAAATGGTGTTGGGAAAACTGGCTATCCATATCTAAAAGAGAGAAAGAGAACCCTTATCATACACTTTATACAAAAATTAACTCCAAATGGATCAAGGACCTAAATATAAAACTACAACCATAAAACTCCTAGAAGAAAATGTAGGGAAACATCGTCAAGATCTAGTGGTAGGCAGTAGTTTCTCAAACTTAACACCCAAAACACAAGCAATGAAAGAAAAAAAATAGATAAATGGCACCTCCTCAAAATTACACACTTTTGTTTCTCAAAAGACCTTGTCAAGAAAGAAAAGAGCAGCCTACTCAATGGGAGAAAATATTTGGAAACCAAATATCTGATAAGAGTTTGACATCCATATTATATAAAGCACATAGAAAATGTTCAATATCATTAGCTATTATGGAAATGCAAATCAAAACTACAATGAGAGATCATCTCACACCTCCTAAAATGGTCTTTATTACAAAAAAAAAAAACAGAAAATAATCTGTACTGGATAGGATATGGAGAAATAGGAATACTCCTTCACTGTTGGTGGGAATGTAGAATGGTGCAGCCTCTGAGGAAGATAGTTTGGCAGTACTACAAGAAGCTGAATATAGAATTGCTGTGTGAGTCAGCAGTCTCATTATTAGGAATATATTCAGAAGATATGAAAGCAAGGACACAAACTGACATTTGCACACCGATGCTTATAGAAGCATTATTGACAATTGCTAAAATATGGAACCAGCCCAAGAATCCATCAGCCAATGAATGGATAAACAAAATGTGGTATATCCATACAATGGAATACTCTTCATCTGTAAGATGAAATGAAATCAGGATACATATAACAACAGGATGAACCTTGAGGATATTTTGTTGAGTGAAATAAGCCATACACAAAAGGACAAATATTATACAGTCCCATTAATATGAACTAAATAGCATGAGTAAACTCATGGAGGTAAACTCTATATTATAGGTTACTGGGAGATAGAATGTGGGTTTAGAAGGGGCAGCTGATGCTTCATGTACATAGAATTTTTAAAAGGGTTTATTGCAGAAGTGTGAAAATGAATATGTTCATGGTAACACATTATAGTGTGTATAACTAACACTGCTGTTTCATAAATATGATTGTGTCTGAAAGGTGTAGTCTGTGGAAGAAATGTCAATTGAAGGGAATCTAGAGAATAATCTAGGGAATGTTTAACAGTGATTTCAGTGGTGGATGAAGACTGTGGTTAATGGTATAAATATAAGAATATTCTCTTTTATAAAATTTTAAGAATAGGGAGATACATTTTAAAATTACAACTATTGTAACTTATGGATGATAGTTAATAGTAATACTGTAATATTTTTCCAGCAATATCAAAGAAGTTATTGCATTATATCAATTCTAAGGGACAACAATAATGGGGTATAAAGGATTATGGGATTTTTCCTTTTGGAATAATGAAAACATTCTAAAATGACTGAGGTAATGTTGTAGAATATGAGAGAGGTTCAATTATTTGCGTATAGAGAAGCCAGGACTCAGGAATGATTTTGAGAAGGAAAAATGGTTTGTTGATGGCCGGCTGGACTCGGGAGCTTTCTGTTTCAATCCCGACCCCAAACAAGATTTTTTTTTAATTATTTATTTTTTTTAATTACATTATGAGAAATATGAGGTCCCATTCAACCCCACCGCCCCCGCCCCCCACTCCCCCCACAGCAACACTCTCTCCCATCATCATGACACATCCATTGCACCTGGTAAGTTCATTTCCGAGCATCACTGCACCCCATAGTCAATGGTCCACATCATAGCCCAGACTCTCTCACGTTCCATCCAGTGGGCCCTGGGGGGATCTATAATGTCCCATAATTGTCCGTGAAGCACTATCCAGGACAACTCCACGTCCCGAAAACGCCTCCACATCTCATCTCTTCATCCCATTCCCCACACCCAGCAGCCACCATGGCTACCGTTCCCACACCCATTCCACATTTTCTCTGTGGACATTGGATTGGTTGTGTCCATTGCACATCTATGTCAAGTGAGGGCTTAGATTCCACATGGGTACTGGATGCACTCCTCCCGCTTCCAGTTGTAGACACTCTAGGCTCCATGTTGTGGTGGTTGACCTTCTTCAACTCCATGTTAGCTGAGTGGAGTAAGTCCAATAAGTCAAAGTGTAGGAGCTGAAGTCTGTTGAGGCTCTGGGCCTGGGTGTCATATTATCAGTCCAGAGATTCAAATCCCCTACATATATCTTAAACCCAGCACCAACTACAATTCCAATAAAGTAGCATGCAAGTCTTGTGAAAAGAGATCCCCTCTGAGTCCAATTCCATCACGCAGAAACACCAGCTCCAAAGAAGGGCTATCTGTCATGGCAGTGAACCCCTTCTGCCATGACCATAGAACCCGTGGGTCTCTTTATCCCTCAAAAGAACCAATACCTGGGGTTGTATCTACCTTATCTGTCTCTTAGACTCTGTTCAGTTGTACATAGGGGTATTCCTTCTGACAACCTCCAGACTCTTTTTTAGAGACTCACAGCCTTATAATCTCATTTCTCCTTTCCATTTCCCCCTTACATTAGGTCAAACAGCTTCCCGAAGTCATGTTATTATATGTAGACAGGTATATTCTGCTGTTCCGCATTGAATCTTTAATTCAAGGTCATTTTCTAGTTGCTTCTTCAGCTGGTATGTGGTAGTGATCCCTCGGTGCCAGGGAGGCTCATCCCCGGGTGTCATGTCCCACGCTGGGGGGAATGCGTCGCATCTACACGCTGAGTTTGGCTGTGAGAGTGGCCACATTTGAGTAACATGAAGGCTGTCAGGAGGAAACCCCCAGGCACAATGCTACTCTAGGCCTTGTTCTTATTGCAGGTCCAAACAAGATTTTTGAGTCCTCTTTATACAGAGGAAAGGCCAAATGGTCCTTTTTGTTTCAGTTCTCAATAGGCTTGAATTAGCATATATCTTCCACATCCTAGGTAAGCTTTTAGCATGGACTTCATACATTCTAGATAAGTTTTTGGCACATTTGGTTTTCATTTTCCCTGAATATTTAAAGTTTATAGAGTTTGCATTGATAAACTGTTTCTTGGGACTGGAGTCATTGCCATGGTCACCAAGGGCAGGGCTGCAGCCTCTTACCGTTCCACACCCACAGGTTAGGACAGACAGCTTAGGTTAAGGTTATCTCTGAAGAGACAAAGAGCCTCCCACCCGTAGCCCACATCAGTAATGACAGCACAACTCTGTGATGAAAATGAGAGCCATCAAATTTACACTTTGAATGGATTGTACAAAGCATGGGACTGTATAACACAGGGAATCCAGTGATGGAATAGGGACTATGGTTAACAGAACAAACATGAGAACATTTTTTCATGAACTGTAACAAATATGTAATACTAAGACAGGATGTTAACAATTGGGTAGATTGTGGGAAAAATAGATCAAATGTAAAATATGGGCTATACTTAGTAGTAATATTTTGATGATGTCATTTCATAGTTTGTAACAAATGTTTCATACAAGTGCATGGTTTTAATGGTGGAGTAATGTGTGGGAGCACTGTATGATGATATGCATATTTATTTTGTAAGTTCTCAACTTTCACTACACATTTATTATGTATGTTCATGTTTGAATGATATACTTCAATAAAATTTTATTTTAAAAGATATTAACTAAAAATAAAGGCCAGAAAGAAAAAGGAAACAAAGCTAGAGAAAGGGTAGGACATAAATATTTAAGCCATAGAGTCCTACATGGTTAAAAAAGTTGGGGTTGCTAATTTGGCTCTGAACATCCTGGCAGCCAAAGAAAAATGATCATGCTTCTACATGATCATTTATCAGATTCATATTATCCATAAGGAATATAAGCATACCAGTTCCTCAGGATAAACAAAGTTTTCCTGGCACTTGGTTCTAAAATTTCTGATTTGAGGATGTCATATAGGGAACACTGAATAATAAAGTGAATTAAGTATTCAGCAATATCTATTTAACTAGTTCTGCAGTATTCTAAAAAGTGTTCTGCTAAAATATTCCTACACAAAACAAGTTGTGACTTTAGGCAATTTATTTCCCCTCTCTGAGTCTCTGTTTCCCCATCTTCGAAAATAAGTTGTTGGATTAATTGACCTCCTAAGTCCCCACCAGCTCTTACATTCTATGTCTCTGTGATTTCATAAATCAAATTTTGTTTTTCCATCTACTTATATGATCTTTTCCAATCTGTTTTCTTTTCAGGCTAGATGTATCTTCATTGGCCTGGGACATTCAATTTTGCTTCCAGATATTCAAACAGAGCCAACCTCAAATATAGACATAAGAGCCACCTGCAATCTGATACAATTATTTAATGATGAAAGAAAGACCACCTCATGGCCCTCACATCTTCACCCCTCCCCCTCCAAAAAAAAGCAATAAAATATTTTCCATAAGCCCAAATGCCTGAAACCATGCCATTTTGCCAAATGGTAGGAGAAAGAAAGAGAAATGTCATTGACTACCTAATATGTGTTAAATGTTTTTATGTGAATTAGTTTGTTCATTCTTCACAACAATCCTATGAAGTAGGTATTACTATTCCTCTTTCAGAAACAGGCTTGTGGTATATTCATACTCTGCAAACCTAACTAAGCTGTAACTAGGGTCTCTAGAATTCCTTTTCCTATTCTGAATAATTTGGCATTAGCATGGGCCACAAGAGGTATTTTGCATGAGATTTGGAAGACAAAGTGAAGGAGCAGGCTTCTTAAACTCTGAAGTCCAATGCAGGGCACCAGTTGCTCCTGGAGTTCAAGCATGTAGTCTCTTCTCTCCTGGCATATGTTTTTGGCACGGGCAGCAGCTGAGCCTACAGCAAGTGCTAAACCTCCTTCTTCAACTCCTCTGAATCTTGGGGCAACACACAGGCCACGACTCATCCAGTTCCCACAGGATCTTCTTCAGCTTTTCTGACTTGGTGACCAGTGTAGGTTTAGTTCTGTGTTGAAGTGCACCAGTTTCTCCTGCAGTATACCAGTGTCTGTGAAGTTGGAAGCCTGGTAGCCATGAAAGATTGATTTGGATTCCAGTTTGTCCTCATGGGCTCCAGGTGGTATACATGGGTTCTAGTACAAACTTGCTTTCTTTCACTTTGAGTCTATCATTCCTTCCTTACTACCAGCTCTGCTAACTTCAAAACCAGCACCTGATGCAGAAGAAACCACTTTACATGAACTGTTTAATCAGCTGCCACAGTTGTGTAAGGTCAATTCTCCAAAATAAATCTTTGTTATATATCACTCTGGATGCTGCTTCTTTGATTGAACCCTGACTGACTACCCAATGAAGCAAAATTATTTGCCTAGGTCTCAAAGCTGGGAGGCAGTGTTGCAAATCCAAATAAGTTTATCTGACTCGAGAGTCTATGCTTATTTGTCTAAGTAAGAAACTTCCTATTACCTAAGGTCTGACAAGAACTAGTTTCCCTGAGAAAATCCAAGACCTCCATCCTGCTTTGTTTTCTGCAATGGAATTTATCACCATTTATCATACTATATTTTGTTCATTGTCTGCCCCATCTAATATAAGCTCCATGAAGGCAGAGATATGTGTCTGTTCTGTTCACTGATGTATCCCCAGTGCCTAGAAAAATGTTTTCCATATAGAAAATACTCAAATATTTGTTGTTGATGGAATGAAACTATGTCATAACAGCCAAGAGGTACAGCAGGTTGTGGTAACAAGAAACACTAACCAAATTCAAATTTATCAAGGAAAAATTCTAATAAATGTCTGGGTTATGATCCTACTTAAAACAAAAGATAATGGTGTGAACTAAGTGGTTTAAATTTTATCAAGAACTCAGATGAAAATAATGAAAAAAAAATGTGTCAAAACAAAACACCCCAAAAATGTATTGTTCATGGTACCTGCTGTCTCTGACACTAGCTTAGTTGTAAAATATAGCTACATTTTGAAATATTTGTACTTGCCAGTCAGTCATCATTGACTTCTGAACTTTATCTCTTTAGGAAACTACAATAAGACAGAAGAAGCAGCTCAGAAATAGCTAAAAGTACTTTATATTGATGTGAACACAGTGGCCACTGGAGGTGTGCTGAAGGCAGGGAGAGGGAAAAAGAGGTGTAATATGGAGGCATTTTTGGACTTGGAATTGTCCTGAGTGACATTGCAATGACAGATACAGGCCATTATATATCCTGCCATAGCCTACAGAATTTAGTGGGAGAGAGTGTAAACTACAATGTAAACTATAATCCATGCTTAGTGGCCATGCTCCAAATGTGTTCATCAATTGCAATGAGTGTACCACACTAATGAAAGAAGTTGTTAATGTGAGGAAGAGTGAGAAGTGTGGGAAGTGGGGCATATGGGAATCCCTTATATTTTTGTGTGTAACATTTTGTGTAATCTATCTTTAAAATTTTTTAAGTACATATTTTTTAAAAAACTATAAAAAAAGATAATGTTTCATTTTATAGATAAAGAAACTGAAGCCTAGAGGGAAGTGATTTGCCTAAGGCCACACAACTAGATCTTGATCACCTACTACCTAGAATCAAATCTCCACTTTATTGTGATCTTGAGCAAATTACTTATTTTAAGCAATAAGAGAAGTATAATACTATCTCAAAGAGTTGATATGAGAATTAAAGGAGATAATATATGAAAACTCTTAGCAGAATGTCTGGAACAAAGTAAACACTCAATAAATGTTAGTTAACTCTGCTGCCAGACACACATGCACACATGCCATAACAACCCATTAATACAAATATCTCACCTCTCCTTTGTCCATGTATGCAGACAACTTACATATGGGTATCTAAATCAGCTTTTCTACTTATTTTACAGACTTTTTTGATGGAAATTTCTGGAACCACTTTAAGAATCCCAATAAATCAGAACCCTAATAAAGAATGATATCAAGATGGTGTCATAAGACATCCCTGGTAAAACAGCTAATAATAGAAAAAATACCAATTGCTTGGAAGTCTGGATGATGGTAGAAACTGGAGAAACACTCCAGAAATGCTGAATCAAAAAAGCCCCCCAATGGAGAAAGTAGAAGATCTGTTACTTGTACCTGCTAGTACTGACCCCTTCCCTTCGCTTGGTCCCATGCAGCTTAAGAGTCACACAGTGGTAGCACTCCAGCCTGGGCATCTTCTTCAGGGGTTTCAGTCCACAGAGATACAGCAGTGATTTAGAACTCTTTCACATTCAGGAATGGAGACCCATGGTCAAATAGACCCAAGGCAGTGCCAAAGTGGTCAGCAAATGAGTACATACAAAGGGGCCCCTAGGAAAAAAAAAAACCCAAAATGGAAATGTTGGCAAGCAGTGCACCCACCCAACCTGCTCTCTAATTGCTGGTGTGCCTAAATGAAAAAATAAAGGGGTGACAGTTCTGAACACTTACAACTTCTGGCTCTCTGGGGCAGGATACCATAATGTGGAAGTTACCAGAAATAGAACACCTTCACAGAAAAAAAAAGGAAAAGTGAACTTCTGTAAGGAAGGGTGGGTCACATGATTGAAAATTGTAATGAAAAGGGTGTCCTAACCATGGAATAGCAGTTGTGTGAATCATAGGCACCGGGAGGAAAATCTACACAAAAAACAAACAAAACAGCCCAGCACTCCCAGACAAGGAAAAATGGAAAGGAAATCTTCTCTGGAACTTAAAAAGACACACTTAAAAGTTGAACCTCAAGCCCAGGGCAGGAAATAGATGCAGAAGACCTGAGATAACCTGAATAGTTAAACACAGACTGCTCTAAAGGTTCAGTATGAACTGGACAAAGAATTGATGAAGAGCCTTAAAATATAGCCAATCTACAAGAAACCTTAAGCAAGAGGGAGAAACTGCCTTTCATAGTTAACATAATCAGATGCTCAGACATCAGCAAAAATATTACAAACCATGCTAAGAAACAGGAAGATAAGTGTCTTTCAAAGGAATAAACTAAAATTTCAGAGGAAAAACAAAGTTTGAAACAATAAACAAAGAACCTCAAACAAATTTCCTAAATTAATTCAATGAGTTGAAGAAAATATGGGTAGAAATTAACTAAATAGGTATACAGAGCTAAAGGATATTAAGAAGACAATGTATGAACAAAAAAAATTAAAAAGTTTAAAAAGAATCATACCAGATCGTATGGGGATGAAAAACATAATAATGGTGAGTGAAAATACACTAGAGACATACAACAGCAGATTTAAACAGGCAAAAGAAAGAATTAGCAAACTAGAAAACAAGACAATAGAAACTATACAAGGATGTGGCTCAAGTGGTTGAATGCCTGCTTCCCACATGGAGGTCCTGGGTTTGGTTCCCTGATGCCTCCAAAAACAAAGAAAAACAACAAACAAACAAAAACAACTCAGGGGAACAGATGTGGCTCAGTGGTTGAGCGCCGGCTTCACATATACAAGGTTCCAAGTTCATTCTCTGGTCCCAGTACCTCAAAAAAAATCATACAGGTAGAGAAAAGAATAAAAAAACTGAGCAAAGTCTAAGAGACCTGTATGACAACATGAAGTGTAACAATGTTTGCATCATGGAAGTCTTAGAAGGAGAATGGAACAGAAAAGGGTCAGAAAAAATATTTGAGGAAACAATGATTTAAAATTTCCCAACTCTTATGAAATATACATACATATACATATCCAAGAAGTGCAACATAGTCCAAGAACAATAAATCCCAATAGACCTAATTAAAGACATACACTAATCAGAATATCAAATGTCAAAGATAAAGAGAGAAGTTTGAAAGCAACAAGAAAAAAAGTAATTCATCACATACAAGTGGTCCCCAATAAGATCAAGTGCCAATTTCTCATTAGAAACCATGGAGAAAAGAAGACAGTGCTAAGATATATTCAAGGTACTGAAAGAGAAAAAGTGCCAACCTAAAAATCTTTATCTAGTAAAATTTTCCTTCAAAAATGAGGGAGAATTTAAAATATTCACAGATAAAACCTGAGACAATTTGTTACTAAAAGACCTTCCCTACAGGAATTGGTAAAGGGAGCTTTTCAATTTGAAAGGAAGTCAAGAGAGTGGCTTGCTGTAGAATGAAGAAGCAAAGATCTTCAGTAAAGATAATTAGAAGGGTAAATGTAAAATCCAATAGTACTGTCTCCTCAGTATATAACTTTACTCTTTATTTCCTTTATTTCAGTTAGAATGCAATTGAATAAAAATAATCATATTTCCTTACACTGGACATGAAAAATATAATGTGAGACAAAAATAATATAAAGAGGGGAAATGCAGGGATATGGGAGCAAAGAATATGTATGCATAATCTTTCCTGCAAAGAAGCCACTGGGTGGTGTTGGAGTCCTGCCAGAGTGGGTTGTTTCAGGGGCTTGCAGGGAAGGAGGTGGCTGGACATTGATTTGGAGAGACAGGGACAGAAGTGGTGCTTGCTAGAGGTAGAATTCTGAGTTTCTGACATGGAGGTCAGAAGTTATGGGCGCAAACCTTCCCCCTAGGACTGGCGGCCATGGCATTCCCTGAAAACTATTGGTTGTGTGGTGGTGTTCCCAAGCCCTGTGTTTCCCGGATGTGTGGTTCCTGGGTCCATGTCCACTAAGCCCCTGTAGCCCATGCTCCACAGACCCACATACCTTGAGTCCACAATATCCCAGACTTCCCATTCCTGAATCCAGCACTCCCTGAGGTCCGTGATTGCCCTAGCTCTCCGGTTTTGGACTGAATCTGTGAGTGCAAGAGATTTGGTGGGAGACACAGAGGGGCTAGGTGAGTGGGTTCAATTTTTGGGTCCCCCCACGTTTTGTTTTGTTTTTGTTTTGTTTTGTTTTTTAGCTTGGAGGAGCATACCAGCTGGCTTGGGGAGAACCTGGGAAGAAAGGAACGGTGAATCTGCTGAAAAAGCCCAATTTACCTAAAAGCCCTGGGATAGGAAACTTGGTCTGGGAGAAGGAGGAGTCAGAATATCAATTAGCCCTCCCCTAGCACACCTAAGGGAGAGGGACCGTAGGACGTTCTTTCCAAGCATCCAATAGCATATTTGGGGTTCCTGGTGAGGTGTAGGTGCTCCGTTGCTTGAAATAAAGAGTCCTTATCCTCTGTGTTGATTTGGTTCACCAAGGACCCACTTGAATCTCCTACCGGACCCCTCATGCAGCTTTCCTGCTGCCCTGGGAGAGGGGGAAGTGAGGAAGGGAGAAAGGGGGAATGTCAGATTCCTAACCATTTAATTTAACTGCAAAGAGGATTCCTAGCTTGAAATTTTGGTTTGCTTTGTTGTTGTCATTGGCTTGTCTTCTGGTTTTTCCTTCCTCTTTACCGCCTGAAGACCTTTTTTCTTTTTTTCTTTCTTTTTTTCATTTTCTTGCTCCCCCCTTTTTGTTCCCCCCCCCCTTTTTTTTCTTTTTCTTTCTTTCTCTTCCTTTTTATTTTTTTACTATTAGGTGCTGCAGGGAGTGCTTCACATTTGCTGTGTTTCCTCATCCTCCATTACCTCTTTTCTGTGTGTACTGATTTTGGCCACCAAAACTATACCCTTTCCTCTACATCTTTCTATCCTCCATCAATTATTGTTTCTCTTACATTCCACCTCTCTTTGACCCCCAAATTTTCTCACTTTTTATTTCGAATACCTTTGTTCTGTTTTCTGTCTTTTATTCACTCTTTATATCATTGTTTTCTTTTCTCTTTCCTGCTCTCCTGAAAACACTGGCCTTTTAATTCATACTATATTCCCCCTCATATTCAGTTGACTGTCTCATTATAGATACTCTAATTTACTTACTGTTATAAGTCTACACAGCTTGCATGAGTCTACTAACATCCATTCTCCTAGGTCTCACATGGTTTCTCTATTAATATTTACTATCAATATTACTATTATACATTTTCTTTTTTTACTCATTTTGCTTTCCATGGTCATAATATTTTCCTTCAAGTGAACTTAGCCAGCAACAAGAAAATAGAATAAGAAGAACAAAGTGACAAAGAGAAGACAAAACACGTATGCGAAAACAACAACTAATTAAAACCCAACACTACACAAAGAAGCTAAGGAACTGATTAAATCCATCTAGATAAAATGATAACCAGACAGCAACAAAAAACTACAAACAAAACCAATAATCACGAAAACATGCCCCAAGACAATGAACAAAGTAAAAACCAGGAAGAAGAGCAGACTATCAAACAAGAATTAAAGCTCTCAAAACAAATATTAGTGACCAATTTGATGAAGTGAAGGAAGAGATTAAGAATATGAAGAAATCACTAGCAGAGAATACAGAAGAAATTGCAAACATACACAACAAGAAAATGGACATGCTGGTGATGAACAGTGTAATTCAATAAATAAAAAATACACTCTCAGCAAATAACAGAAGATTAGAAGATGCAGAGTAGAGAATTAGTGATGTGGAAGACTATACATCTGAAATCAAACAGAGAGTAGAATTGATTGATAAAAAGATAGAAAAACTCCATCTGAGACTTAGAGACCTGAATGACAATGCAAAATGTACAAACATATACATTATAGGTATCGCAGAAGGAGAAGAGAAGGAAAAGGGGACAGAAGGAGTGTTGGAGGAAATAATGACTGAAAACTTCCCAAATCTACTGAGGGAGATGGATGTACATGTCCAGGAAGCACAACGCACCCCAAATACCATAAATCCCAACAGGCCAACCCCAAGACATATACTTGTCAAATTATCCAATGGTCAAGACAAAGAGAAAATTATAAAAGCAGCAAGAGAAAAGAGAACGATCACATACAAAGGAAGCTCCATAAGATTAAGCGCTGGCTTCACATCTGAAACCATGGAAGCAAGAAGGCAGTGGTATGACATAGTCAAGGTATTAAAAGAAAAAAATTTCCAACCAAGAATACTCTGTCCAGCAAAGTTAACATACAAAAATGATGGAGAGTTCAAAATATTCACAGATAAACAGAAACAGAGAAAGTATGCCAACAAGAAACCTGCTTTCAAGAAATACAAAAGGGAGTTTTCAGGAAGAAAGAAAAAACACAGGAAAGGCAGAGTTGGAGGGGAGTGTAAGAGCAACTAAAAAGACTAAAAGAGAAAAAAAATAAAAAATATATATGACAAACACAAATCCAAAGAAAATATGGCTAATATAAATAATTCCTTGAAAGTAATAACACTGGATGTCAAAGGATTAAACTTACCTGTCAAGAGAATCAGACTGGAATACTGGATAAGGAAATATGACCCATCTATGTGCTGTCTACAAGAAACACATCTTAGACCCAGGGATTCAAGGAAGTTGAAAGTGAATGGCTGGAAAAAATTCTTACAAGCAAACAACAACAACATAAAAGGGCAGGAGTCACTAAATAATATCAGAAAAAATAGACTTTAAATGCAAAACAATTGTGAGAGACAAAGATGGACACTACATATTAGTGAAAGGGATAATCTTTCAAGAATGAACCATCATAAACATTTATGCTCTTAACAAGGGCATCTCCAAATACATGAGGCAAACACTGGAAAAACTAAGTGAAAGAGCAGATGCCTCTACAATTATAGAGGGGGATGTTAATACACCACTATTAACTTTGGACAGAACATCTTAAAAGAGAAACTTTGAACAGTATTTTAGAGGAGCTTTATTTACCTAATAGACATATACATAATATTACACCCAAATACAGCTGGATATACATTTTTCTCAAGTACACATGGATCATTCTCCTAGATAGACCACATGCTAGGTCACAAAGAAGGACTTATTGAATTCAGAAAGATCAAAATCATACAAAATAATTTCTCTGACCATAATGGAGTGAAGCTGGAAATCTGCAAGGGCCAGACATCAAGATTTCACAACAAGATATGGAAATTAAATAACACACTCTTAGAAAAAACAGTGGGTCAAGGAGGAAATCTCAAAAGAAATCAGTAACTACCTTGAAACTAATGAAAATGATAACACAACATATCTAAACTTATGGAATGCAGCAAAAGCAGTACTGAGATGGAAATGTATAGCCATAAATTAATTCATCAAAAATGAAGAAAGAGCTAAAAATTGAAGAACTGCACACTTGGAGGAACAAGTAAAAAAAAAATAGCCCCAATGGAAGAAGAAAGAAAGAAAGAAAAAAGATCAGAGCAGAACTGAGTGAAATACAAAATAAGAAAGCACTTGAAAAAAAAAAAAAACTAAGACCTGGTTCTTTGAGAAGATCAATAAAATTGACAAACCCTTAGCTAGACTAACAAAGAAATAAAGAGAGAAGATGCAAATACACGAAATGAGAAATGAGAAAGCAGATATCACCACTGACCCCACAGAAATAAAGACTATCATAAGAGGATACTTCGAAAAACTATATTCCAACAAGAAGGACAATTTAGAGGAAATGGATAAATTCCTAGAAACACATAAGCAGCTTACATTGATGAAAGAACAAATTGACAATCTCAACAAACCTATCACAAGTAAAGAGATAGAAGCAGTCATTAAAATTCTCCCAACTAAGAAGAGCCCTGGGCCAGATGGCTTCACAGGTGAATTCTACCAAACATTCTCGAAAGAACTAATGCCAATCTTGCTGAAACTCTTCTAAAAAACCAAAACGAAAGGAACATTGCCTAACTCATTCTATGCTGCCAAAATTACTTTAGTACCAAAGCCAAACAAAGGCACCACAAGAAAGGAAAATTACAGACCAATCTCTCTAATGAACCTAGACATGAAAATCCTCAACAAAACAATTGATAATTCTATTCAACAACACATTACACAAATTATACACCATGACCAAATGGGATTCATTCCTGGTATGCAAGGATGGTTCAACATAAGAAAATCAATTAATGTAATACACCATATAAATAGACTGAAGGGAAAAATTACATGTTCATATCTATAGATCAAGAAAAAGCACTTGACAAAATACAGCGCCCTTTCTTGATTAAAACACTGCAAAGATCGGGATAGAAGGAAATTTTCTGAACATGATAAAGGGTGTACATGAAAAACCCACAGCCAACATCATTTACAATGGTGAAATCCTAAAATCTTTCCCTCTAAGATCAGGAACAAGACAAGGAGGCACACTATCACCCATTCTATTTAACATTGTCTTAGAAGTACTTGCTCAAGCACTGAGGCAAGAACCAGATATAAAAGGCATTCAAATTGGAAAGGAAGAAGTCAAAATTTGATTATTTACAGATGACATGATCCTATACAGAGAAAACCCTGAGAAGTCTACAAGAAAGCTTCTAGACCTCACAAATGAGTTCAGTAAAGTCATAAGTTATAAGATCAATGTGCAAAAATCAGTAACATTTCTGTTCACCAATAATGAGCAATCTCAGGAGGAAATCAAGAAACAAATACAATTCACAATAGTAAATAAAAAAAACAAATACCTAGGAATAGATTTAACTAAAGATGTAAAAATCTTATACACAGAAAACTACACAACACTGGTCAAGGAAATCAAAGAAGACTTAAATAAATGGAAGAATATTCTCTGTTCGTGGATTGGAAGACTAAATATTATTAAGATGTCTATCCTACCAAAACTGATCTACAAATTCAATGCAATTCCAATAAAAATCAAGACATCGTTCTTTAATGAACTAGAGAAACTAACTATAAAATTTATTTGGAAAGGAAATAGCCCCCAAATAGCCAAAGACATATTGAAAAAGAAAACTGAAATTGGAGGAATCACACTACCTGACTTCAAAACATACTACAAAGTTACAGTAGTGAAAACAGCATAATATTGCCACAAGGATAGACACACAGACCAATGGAACTGAATTGAGAGTCCTGATATAGATCCTCATATATACAGTCATATAATATTTGACAAGGTCACCAAACCTACTCAACTGGGAGAGAATGGTCTCTTCAACAAATGGTGCTTGGAGAACTGGATATCCATATGTAAAAGAATGAAAGAGGATTACCAACTCACACCTTATACAAAAATCAACTCAAAATGGATCAAAGACCTAAACATAAGAGCCAAGACCATAAAGACTTTGGAAAGCAATGTAGGGAACCATCTACAGGACCTTGTAATAGGAAATGGCTTCATGAAATTCACACCAAAAGCACGAGCAGCAAAAGAACAAATAGATGAATGGGACTGCCTCAAAATTAAAGTCTTTTGCACCTCAAAGGAGTTTGTCAAGAAAGTGAAAAGAGAGCCTACAAAATGGTAGAAAATATTTGACAACTATATATCTGATATGAGACTTATATCCTACATATATAAAGAACTCCTATATCTCAAAAATTAAAAAAAAGACAAGCAACCTATTTAAAAAATGGGGAAAAGCTATGAACAGACACTTCTCCAAAGAAGGAATACAAATGGCTAACAAGCACATGAAAAAATGCTCAAAATCACTAGCTATTAGGGAAATGCAAATCAAAACTACAATGAGATACCATCTTACTCCCATAAGATTGGCAGCTATGAAAGAAAACAGAAGATTACAAGTGCTGGAGAGGATGTGGAGGAAAGGGAACTCTCACCCATTGCTGGTGGGAATGCAGAAAAATCCAGGAATTCTGGAGGACAGTTTGGTTGTTCCTCAAAAAACTAGCTATAGATTTGCCATATGACCCAGCAATTCCACTGCTGGG
Organism: Dasypus novemcinctus; assembly: GCF_030445035.2. Classification (NCBI taxonomy): domain Eukaryota; kingdom Metazoa; phylum Chordata; class Mammalia; order Cingulata; family Dasypodidae; genus Dasypus; species Dasypus novemcinctus. The sequence goes on along the minus strand of NC_080704.1, from coordinate 136,900,902 downwards.
TACATACCCAGTAGAACTGAAAATAATGGCACAAACTGATATATGCACACTAATGTTCATAGCAGCACTATTCACTCTTCCCAAAATTTGGAATCAACTGAAATGCCCATCAAAATGAATGGATAAATAAAATGTGGTATATACATACAATGGAATACTACTCAGTCATAAGAATGAATACAGTAAAAACACATGTGATAACATGGATGAATCTTGAGAAACTTAGGTTGAATGAAGCAACCCAGGCATTGAAGGGCAAATACTACATGACCTCACTGATATGAAATAATTAAACCAAGCTGTCTCAGAGAGCTAGAGACTGGATGATAGGCTTAAAGGAATTTGGGGGTAAAGGAAGGTTGCAATTGACACCTACCTGGGTAAAATCCATGATAAGCTGGAGGTAAGTATTTATATAGGGAAGGGATAAAATGGGGGCATAGGGATAACTTTGCGTGGGGCTTTGTGGGCTTAAGGGGTGAAAGGGATGGGAGAATGGTATGATGGCTCAAGAAATATGGGGAGTGTGGGAGACACATTTGAAAATAGGAGATTGTCAGGTATATGGTTGAAAGTATAATGTTGAGAAAACGTTTTCAAAAATATAAAGAAGATTATCTGTATAAGATACTTAAATGGGAAATTTTGACACAGGGAATTTTTCTAGGGAGTGTGTGAGTGCTCATTTTGTCATAGTGGGTTATATCATTGGATGCAGACCCATACAATGAGAGTGAAGGTATATCCACATTCTGGGGAGGACTGATGTTCTCAAATAGATGGGATTATATCTCTCGAGAGAATTGGTGGCTCCCAGTGGGTTAGGGCAGTCGAGCATGCCAAGCCCTCAACATCGTTGCAAGTATCTCTGAATATGTTCCTTCAAGTAATGAATATTGATTGTCACTGTGGATCCTGAGATGAAGGGGGAAAGAGTTATGAAATAGATGGAATCAATGTAACTGTGGGGAAATGGACGTGTTCCACAAGTTTATGCAAAGATGGATATAGGGCACATTAAAGTACACTAAAAATGTATAAAAGCCTATAGGCTAAAATGTAAACCATAATGTAAACCCAAGTGTAACCAAGTTTGGAAGCTATTGTCTCAATATCTGTACATCAGTTGCAGCAAATATAATATGAACATGTAAAAAGATCATTGCTGGGGAAGGGACAAAGTGTTCCATGTGGGAGATATGTGGGAGTACCATATAGTATATATTTGAATTACTGTGATCTAAAACTTTTGTGAAGACAAACGTAATAATTAGAAAAAAAAGAAAAGAAACGATGTAGACACTGAGGGAGAAATGGAAGAAATTGCCTTGCCACTGTACATACAGGGCAACAGTTATAGCAATCATAAAAGACAAAACATCAAAAACAAACGTTTTAATTTTTTATTTTTTTATTTTTTTAATTCATTTTTAAAAAATATTACATTCAAAAAATATGAGGTCCCCATTCACCCCCATCGCACCCACCCCACCACTCCCCCCACAGCAACACTCTGCCCCATCATCATGACACATCCATTGCATTTGGAGAGTACATCTCTGGGCATCGCTGCACCTCATGGTCAATGGTCCACATCATAGCCCATACTCTCCCACATTCCATCCAGTGGGCCATGTGAGAACCTACAATGTCCGGTAATTGTCCCTGCAGCACCACCCAGGACAACTCCAAGTCCCGAAAATGCCTCCACATCTCACCTCTTCCTCCCATTCCCCACATACAGCAGCCACCATGGCCACTTTTTCCACACCAATGTCGCATTTTCTCAATTACTAACCACAATAGTTCATGAATAGAATATCAGTAAGTCCACTCTAATCCTTACTGTATTCCTCCTTCCTGTGGACCTTGGATTGGTTGTGTCCATTCCACATCTATGTCAAGAGGGGGCTTAAATTCCACATGGATACTGGATGCAATCCTCTTGCTTTCAGTTGTAGGCACTCTTGGCTTCATGCTGTGGTGGTTGACATTCTTCAACTCCATATTAGCTGAGTGGGGTAAATCCAATAAACCAGAGTGTAGGAGCTGAAGTCTGTTGAGGCTCAGGGCCTGGCTATCATATGGTCAGTCCAGAGATTCAGATCCCCTAGATATATCTTAAACCCCAGCACCAATTAGAATTCCAGTAAAGTAACAGGAAAGGCTTATGAAAAGAGATCCCATCTGAGTCCAGCTCCATCATGCAGAAACACCAACTCCAAAGAATGGCCAACTGACATGGCAGTGAACTCGATCTGCCATGACCATAAAACCTGTGGGTCTCTTTAGCCCTCAGAAGAACCAATACCTGGGGTTGTATCTACTTTATCTGTCTCTGAGACTCTGCTCAGGTGTGCATAAGCGCAATCCTTCTGACAACCTCCAGACTCTTTTTTAGAGACTCATAGCCATATAAACTCATTACTTTTACTTGAATTTTTATAAAGTAGTATTATTCTATATCTAACCTTTAAACCCATCACTATATTCCATTTTACTATTAATGGAACCTGGTAATTTATTGGTCTTCATTTTCAAAGAAGTTTTGGACCACAGAGAGATGCAACTATGGCAGGGGAGGAATACTGGTGTGGGATGTTATTGATAGGGGGCACATGATTGTAAGGGAGTTCTCCAGGGCACATATACAGGGTACATAGAAAGTTTTGGATATTTTCATGGTCATTACAGTTAAAAATGACAACTGAGGGAGTGCTGAGTTCCTAGCCGGGGGGGGGGGGGGGTTCTATCACATTCCCCAATGGAACAGCAACAATCATCCCCCAAGTGCAATGGCTAAGACCAATGAAGAAGGATGGTCCAACAATGAGCTCTTGATACCAATGACTATGCTTGTGAGCCTGTTTGCCTGAAGTAAGAGCTAGGCCTAGAGCTCAGGGTGCCTAAGAATTACCTCCTGAGAGTCTCTATGTTGCTCAAATGTGGTCAGTCTTGAAGCCAAACTCAGCATGTAAATGCATTACATTCCCCCCAGCATTGGACATGACTCCCGGGGATGAGCCTCCCTGGTACCAAGGGATTACTACCAACCACTAGGTGATGACGTAACCCAAAAATGACCTTGATTAAAAGGGTCAACTCACGGGCTCCTGGGCAATGTCTAAATGCTCATTCTGCCAGAGTGGGTGACACCATGGGGTAGAAACCCAAGTAGTGAAAGTGGGGGTGGACCCACATCCTGGGAAGGACTAATGCCATCAAATAGAGGGAACTGTATCCCTCGAAAGAAAGGATGGCTCCCAGGGCTTTGGGGCAGTCGAGCAAGTTAGGCCCTGAACACTATTCCATCTATCTCTGGAAGTGGCTCCTTGGGAAACGGAGGTTGGCTGTCACTGTGGGCACCAAGGTGGAAGGGAAAATGGATGTTAAATGTGTGGAACCAAGGTAAATGGGGGGTAAGAGAGGAGTTTCATGAGAGTACACAAGGATGGATATAAAGCATGTAATATTACACCATAACATATAGGAGATGACAGACTGATAATGTAAACCATAATGTAAAACATAGGATAACTAAGAATGTAAAAAACTGTGTATCCTAAAGTATGCACCACAATGTAAGCACAGATGTCACCTTGTTAGAAAGCTGTTGTCTTAGACGCTGTACATCACGTTAAGTAAATATGATGTGAATAGGGTGTAAGGGTATTGCTGTGGAAGGGAAAAGGTTTTGTGGTGAATGTATGGGAGTGCTGTATATTATATATATGCATTGCTGTGGTCTAGGGCTCCTGTGAAGAGAAGCTCAATAATTAAGGGGAAAAGAAAAAAAAAAGAAAAAGATAGGATGTAGAATTTTTTCCATTCAACACGTACTCTTTATCTAACCTTTAAACCCATCGCTATATGCCATTCCCTAGTAAGGGACACTGACATTATATTGGGCTTCAAATTTCAGGGAGTTCTGGATCACAGAGTGTTTCAACAATGGCAATGGAGGGATACTGGCATAGGATACCATTGACAGGTGATATATGGTTGACAGGGAGTTGTACAGAACATATGTCCAGGGTGCATGGTAATGTTTGGATATACTCATAGTGGCAACAATTAAAAACCACAGCAGGGGGGGTACTGGGTTCCTGGCCAGTGGTGTTCTGTCATGGTCCCTAGGGGAGCAGCGACAGTCTCCCAGGTGCAGCAGTGGGAACAGGGAGGGAGTGAGGGTTCAACAGGGAGCCCCTGATGCTAATGACTATGCTTGTGAGCTGATAAGCCTAAAATAAGAACAAGGCCTAGAGCAGCATTGTGCCTGGGAATTTCCTCCTGTCAGCCTTCATGTTACTCAAATGTGGCCAGTCTCGAAGCCAAACTCAGCATGTAAATGCAATGCCTTCCCCCCAGCGTGGGACACGACACCCGGGGATGAGCCTCCCTGGCACCGAGGGACCACTATCAACTACCAACTGATGATGCAACTGGAAAATGACCTTATACGGAAGGTTCAATGCGGATCAGCAGAATATCCCTGTCTACATAAAATAACATGACTTTAAAATGCTGTTTGACCTAATGTAAGGGGGAAATGGAAAGGAGAAATGAGTTTATATGGCTACGAGTCTCTAAAAAAGAGTCTGGAGGCTGGCAGAAGGATTGCCCTTATGCACAACTGAGCAGAGTCTGAGAGACAGATAAAGCAGATACAACCCCCAGATATTGGTTCCTTTGAGGGCTAAAGAGACCCATGGGAGTTATGGTCATGGCCGATGGGGTTAACTACTAGGTCAGAGGGCCCCTCTTTGGAAATGGTGTTTATGTGTGATGAATCTGGACTCAGATGGGATCTCTCTTCATAAGACTTTCATGCTAATGTGCTGGAGGTGCAGTTAGTGTTGGAGTTTAAGATATATTTAGGGGATTTGAATCTCTGGACTGACAATGTGATAGCCAGGTCCTGAGCCTCAACAGACTCCAGCACCTACAATCTGATTTATTGGACTTACCACACTCAGCTAAGATGGAGTTGAAGAAGGACAACCACCACACCATGGAGCCTAGAGTGATTACAACTGAATGTGGGAGGATTGCATCCAGCATCCATGTGGAATCTGAGCCTCCTCTTGACATAGAGGTGCAATGGACACAACCAATCCAAAGTCCACATAGAAGAGGTGGCGTTGGATTGGGAAAAGTCGACAGGGTGGCTGATGGGTATGGGGAAATACAGGAAGAGATGAGAGGTGGAGGCGTCTTTGGGACATGGAGCTGCCCTGGATGGTGCTTCAGGGTCAATTACCGGACATTGTAAATCCTCACAGGGCCCACTGGATGGAATGGGGGAGAGTATGGGCCATGATGTGGACCACTGACCATGAGGTGCAGAGGTGCCCAAAGATGTACTTACCAAATGCAATGGATGTGTCATGATGATGGGAACGAGTGTTGCTGGGGGTGGAGGAGAGGTGGGGTGGGGGGGTGGGATTGAATGGGACCTCATATATATATTCTTTATGTAATATTATTACAAAGTCAATAAAAAATAAAAATTAAAAAAATTAAAAAAAATTTAAAAAAAGGGTCAACTCAGACCAGCAGAATATCTCAGCCTACATGTAATATCAGGTGTGAAAAATGCTCTTTGACCTTGAATAAAAGGGGGAAATGGAAAGGACAAATGAGTTTATATATGGCTATGAGTCTCCAAAAAATAAGTCAGGAGGTCATCAAAGGGCTCACTCTTACACACACCTCAGCAGGGTCCCAGAGTCAGCCAAAATAGATACAAGTCCAGGTATTGGTTCTTCTGAGGGCTACAGAGACCCACAGGTTCTATGGTCATGACAGAAGACTCTGGAGTTCATTGTCATATCAGCTGGCCCTACTTTGGAGTTTGTGTTCCTGACTGTGATGGAGTTAACTCAGATGTGATCTTTGTTCACAAGTCTCTCCTGTTACTTTTACCAGACCTGTGGTTGTCACTGGGGTTTGGTGTATGCTCAGGGGACCTGAATCTCTGGACTGTCCATGTGTTAGCCAGACCCTGAGCCTCAAGAGACCTGCAACTCCTACCCTCTGGTTTAATGAACTTACTCCAGTCATACCACACCAGGGCACCAAGAGTGCCTACAACTGTAAGCAGAATTGCATCCATCATCCATGTGGAATCTATTCACCCTCTTGATATAGAGGTGGAGTGGACATAACCATCCCAGGGTCCACAGCATGGAGGAATAGAGTGTGGATTAGAGTGGGCTTACTGACATTCTATTCTGGAACTATTGTGATTAGTAATGGAAGAAAATGTAGCATTAATGTGGAGAAAGTGGCCATGGTAACTGCTGAGGGTAGGAAGAAGGAAGAAGAGATATGATGTAGGACATTTTCAGGACTTGGGATTGTCCTGGGTGGTACTGCAGGAACAGTTGCTGGACATTGTAGGTCCTGCTGTGTCCCACTGGTTGGACTGGGTGAGAGTGTAAACTACAATGTAAACCACTACCCATGTGGTGCAGCAGTGCTCCAAAATGTATTCACCAAATGCAATGAATATGCCACGATGATGAAAGAGGTTGTTGATGTGGGAGCAGTGGGGTGAGTGGGGCGGGGGCTATATGGAGACCTCATATTTTTTTAATGTAACATTAAAAAATTTTTTAAATAAAGAGTTCTTCTACTGCTAGAAGAATAAGTCTATACTAGAATAATAATATGTATACTTTAGCCCATTGTTCATTCTCCAAACTTGTTGAAGATTTTGGGATGGTGATGCCAAACTGCTTTGAATTAATAAAACAATAATAAAAAAAGAATGTGGGTCTCTTTATCCCTCAAAAGAACCAATACCTGGGGTTGTATCTACCTTATCTGTCTCTTAGACTCTGTTTAGTTGTACATAGGGGTATTCCTTCTGACAACCTCCAGACTCTTTTTTAGAGACTCACAGCCTTATAATCTCATTTCTCCTTTCCATTTCCCCCTTACATTAGGTCAAACCGCTTCCCGAAGTCATGTTATTATATGTAGACAGGTATATTCTGCTGTTCCGCATTGAATCTTTAATTCAAGGTCATTTTCTAGTTGCTTCTTCAGCTGGTATGTGGTAGTGATCCCTCGGTGCCAGGGAGGCTCATCCCCGGGTGTCGTGTCCCACGCTGGGGGGAATGCATCACATCTACGGTCATGGCAGAAGGGATTCACTGCCATGACAGATGGCCCTTCTTTGGAGCTGGTGTTTCTGCGTGATGGAAATGGACTCAGAGGGGATCTCTTTTCACAAGACTTGCATGCTACTTTATTGGAATTGTAGTTGGTGCTGGGTTTAAGATATATGTAGGGGATTTGAATCTCTGGACTGATAATATGACACCCAGGCCCAGAGCCTCAACAGACTTCAGCTCCTACACTTTGACTTATTGGACTTACTCCACTCAGCTAACATGGAGTTGAAGAAGGTCAACCACCACAACATGGAGCCTAGAGTGTCTACAACTAGAAGCGGGAAGAGTGCATCCAGTACCCATGTGCAATCTAAGCCCTCACTTGACATAGGTGTGCAATGGACACAACCAATCCAATGTCCACAGAGAAAATGTGGAATGGGTGTGGGAACGGTAGCCATGGGGGCTGCTGGGTGTGGGGAACGGGAGGAAGAGATGAGATGTGGAGGCGTTTTCGGGACGTGGAGTTGTCCTGGATAGTGCTTCACGGACAATTACGGGACACTGTAGATCCCCCCAGGGCCCACTGGATGGAACGTGAGAGAGTCTGGGCTATGATGTGGACCATTGACTATGGGGTGCAGTGATGCTCAGAGATGAACTTACCAGGTGCAATGGATGTATCACGATGATGGGAGAGAGTGTTGCTGTGGGGGGAGTGGGGGGCGGGGGCGGTGGGGTTGAATGGGACCTCATATATTTTTTTAAATGTAATTAAAAATAATAATAATAAATAAATATTTAAAAATAAATAAATAAAATAAAATAAAATAAAATAAAATAAAAAAAAAAGAATGTGCATGCTATTGAAATTAAACTGGAATCTTTTCAAACTAGTAGGTTTTAGACTTAGGTTGTATGCTACAAAATCCAGGTTAACCACAAGAAAGTAATTGAAAATTAAAAATGGAAACAAGGGATCAATCAGTTACATTATAAAGATCTACAACATACAAAAGGAGGCTGCACTAAATGAAAAAAAAAAGATACAAGACATATAAAAATAAAAACAGTATGGCTGAAGAAAGTCCTGCATTATCAGTAATAACTTTGAATGTTGTGCTAAACTCACAGATCAAAAGACATAGATTGGCAGAATGTACAAAATAACATGATAGAAGAAGTTTTGTTTTTATTGCTAAAATATGGAACCAGCCCAAGTGTCCATCATTTAATGAGTGGATAAAAAAAATGTGGTATATACAAACAATGGATTACTATTCAGCTGTAAGAAGAAATGAAACATATGACATGGATGAACCTTGAGGATATTATGTTCTGTGAAGTAAGCCAGACAAATAAGGACAAAAATTGTATGGTCTCACTAATATGAGCTAATTATGATGAGTAAACTCACAGAGGTAACCTCTAGAGTACAGGCTAATAGGAAATAGAATGTAGGTTGAGAATGGGAGCAGATGCTCAATGTGTATACAGTTATTAATAAAGTGTATTAGTTAGCTGAAGGAGTAAAAGTACCAGAACTCTGTTGGCTTTCATAAAGGATATTTGGGGTATAAGCTTAAAATCACAAGGCCTTAATGAGCCCAACTCAAGGTACCATAAGAGGTACTTTCTTACCCATGTTGAAGCAATATGGCAGGTGATGTGTGCAAGAGTTCAGCCTCCCTTCTTCCTCTTAAGGCTCCATTGTCCTAGCTTCTTCTGATCTCAGCTGTAGGTCCCGTGGAGATGGGGCTCATTTCTTTCCAGGCTCAGCTGCTCTGATCTCTTCACAAGGTCAGATGTAATCTATTAGACTCATCTCTCTCCCCTGGGCCTCTGCCATATCTAATGCACTGTCTCACTTCCTCTGTGTATCCTCTCTCTCTGTCTCTACTTCCATATGAGAGTCTGTTTTATCAATCCAACAAGGGAGCGGGGTCTCACTCTAATGAAGTGGTTGAATAAAAGCCCTAATCTTAACATAATTTAATCAGATGTCTCAGCTAAATCTAATTCAATCAAAGGGTTATCACACCCAGAGGAACAGACCAGTTTACAAACATAATCAAATATCTCCTTTTTTAATCCATAAATAATACCAAGCTGACACATAAAGTTAATTGTAAAAGTGAGAAAATGAATAGGGTTGAGAGTAACACATTACAGGGAGTATAACTAACACTGCTGAGTTATAAATGTGATTGTGGCTGAAATGAATAGGCTATGGGCATAAATGTCAATTAAAGGAAACTAGAGAATAAACTGGAGAATGTATAACATAACAATTTTGGTAGTAGATTATGGTTGTGGGTAATAGTATGAATATTAGGATACACATATAATGCATATAAATGTGTTCAAATGTTCATGGGCATTGTCATAGTGAGTGGAGATTCACACAATAAACAAGAGAATATCAAATTCCCATTTGGGGGAGCTCTGCCACATTCTCTAATGGAACAATAAGAATGCCCCAAGTACAGGAACAATGACTTGTGAAGGAGGATGGTTCATTGAAGGACTCTTGATATTGATGACTATGCTTATGAGTCTTTGCTCTTAAAACAGATACTCAGTCTAGTGGCATAGGGTGCCTACTGGGAGCCTCCTTTTTGCTCAAATCTGGCCCCTCTCTAAGTTGAACTCAGCATATAAAAGCAATAATTTCCCCCCCAGCATGGGACATGACTCCTGGGGATGAGCTTCCCTGACACTGAGGGATTGCTACCATGTACCAACAAGCAATGCATCTGGGGGTAAAAAAGACCTTGACCAAAAGAGGGAAAAGCTAAAGACAAACAAGTTTGTATGACTAAGAGACCTGAAGGAGAGCCGGGAGGACATCCCAGAGGTAGCGCTTATGCACATCTCAACAGGACCTCATTGACAGCCAAAGTAGATACTACCCCAAATAGTGAAGCTACTCAGGGATATGGAGACATCCAGACACTATAGTCAGGGAAGATAGCTCAAGAATTTGGCTCCTTGCCTGTGGGCCCTAATCTGGTATTTATGCTCCCCAGTGTGACAGAGTAGGACTCAGCAGTGATTTCCCTATGCATGACTCATCTGTCCTTCTATTTGAACCTATAATTAGTATTAGAGTTGGTACGGGTACTGTATTAGTCAGCCAAAAGGGTGCTGATGCAAAATACCTAAAATTGGTTGGTTTTTATAAAGGGTATGTATGTGGGGTAGGAGCTTATGGATACCAGGCCATAAAGCATAAGTTACCCCCCTCACCAAAGTCTATTTTCACATAGCTGCCAATGTCTGTGAGGGTTCAGGTTTCCAGGGTTCTTCCCTTCCAGGGTCTTGCTTCTCTTTGCTCTGTGAGCTTACTTCCTGGGGCTCCAGCTTAAGATTTCAGCATCAAACTCCAGCATCAAAACTCCAACATCAAAAACCCTCACATCAAAATCTCCAACTTGGGAAGTGGACACGGCTCAATGGATAGAGTGACTACCTACCATATAGGAGGTCCAGGGTTCAAACCCAGTGCCTCCTGGACCATGTGGTGAGCTGGCCCATGTGCAGTGCTGCCTCACATGAGGAGTGCCATGCCATGCAGGGGTGCCCCCCATGAGGGTGTTTCACATGCAAGGAGTGCAACCCATAAGGAGTGCCGCTCCGCATGAAAAAAAAGTGCAACCCACAGAGGAGCAGTGCAACACACATGGAGAGCTGATGCAGAAAGATTATGCAACAAAAAGAAACACAGATTCCCAGGGCTACCAAGAATGCAAGCGGATGCAGAAGAACACAGAGTGAATGGACACAGAGAGCAGACAACGGGGGTGGGGGAAAGGGAGAGAAATAAAAAAATAAATCTTTAAAAAAAGACTCCAGCTCTGTCCTTTACCATGCCTTTTATCTGTGAGTCCCCACCCCTTGCACCCTAATGATGTGACCCAATCAAAGTCCTAATCATAACTCAATCATGCCCAGTAATAGACCAGATTACAAACATAATCCAATATCTATTTTTGGAATTCATAACTATATCAAACTGCTATACTCCACCTTCTGAATTCCAAAAAAATTACAAAATTCAAATAAACCTTAAATCAGTAACAAGGCAAGTACTAAATCATATCACAATAAATTTAAAGATATACAGTTTGTCTTTGGGCAAAGTCTTACCTGCTATAGACCTCTGAAACTTACAAAATAATTTATCTGTTTCCAGTACACAAATGGACAGTCATAGGATAAACATTTTCAATACAATAAGGAGAAATTAGGAGGGAAACATGAGTCATGGGTCCTCTACAGTTAAGTAAACCTGCAGGGCATCCTCCATTCAATTTCAGTCTGAGAGTCATTCTTAAGTTGATGGTTTCTTTTCCTCAGTTACTTATGGGAACCCACCCTTTCCACATGCTTGTCCAACAACCATTTTCTTGGTTCCATCCTCATCAAGCATCTGGGTGTTGGCCAAGCTCCAGACCTCTCCCTCCAAGAGTGTTGGGGTAATTGCACACCTTACCCAATCTTTGGGTTAGAGTCTTAACCCCCATATTAGAGTGACGTGAAGAAAACATTCCCCCTAATCTTTGGCATAGAGACTCAACCCTCTGAGACCAAAGAGTTGACCACCTGGCTTTCCCTAATCCATTGGGGACAGTTCCATCTCTCTCAGATCTGTGGGGTACTGACCTTAACTACCCTAATCCTTGGGGAATGTGCTGCACCCACTCTCCACCCTGGGGTGGCAAAACTCTCCCAAAACATCAGGTGCGAACATCCACCCTTTACAACTGGTGGGGCAAAGTCACCCTCTCTATATACATGGGTGAGATTCCTCTCTTGGCCCAAGGTAATGTCTTAATTCCAGATCTCAGCTTCCATGGCTTTTCTCTTAAAGCTGTTTCTCCTTCAATCTCCCCTTTCCATGTCCCTTTTATTCCAGGCTGACAGTGGTTTTTTTCATATGGTTCTCTCAAAAATCTTGTTGGTTTAGCGTGCAAGAAGCTGGGGTCCAAGCCATCAGACTGTAAGACTTTCCAAAAGTCTTTCCTAGATAATTCTATCTTCAATCCTGATTTACAAGCTCCAAGTTTAGTTAAGTTCTCCAATGGGGCACTTTCTTCTGGGAGCTTGATTTCCAGGGACTTGTTACTTTCCAGAGTTTGTGTCTGAGAGTTCAGTCCTCAGTATATCTCTCTCATCTAGCATTTTGCTATAGGTTGCAAGCAGAAGCTAAGCTTCATTCTCTGGGTTTACTTTGGAAAGTTCTTCAGTTAAATGCCTGGTTCACCATTTTCAAATTCTTCTTTCCATAAAACACCATCTTGCTAAGTTCTCTGCAACTTTAAAACATGGATCACCTTTCCTCCAGTTTCCAATAATAGTTTCATCATTTACTTCTGAGGCATCATAAAAAGTCTCTTTGGTATCCATGTTGCTGTCAACAGTCTTTTCTAAGCATTGTAGGTCTTTTCTTCCAAGCACCTCACAATTCCTCCAGAAAATACCCCTTACACATTTATAAAACCATTTCAGCGTTTTGGTAATTGCAAAAGCACTTTTCCACTCACTAGTACCAAATTCTGTATTAGCCAAAAGGGTGCTGATGCAAAATACCCAAAATTGGTTGGTTTTTATAAAAAGTATTATGTAGGGTAGGAGTTTATGGATTCCAGGACATAAAGCATAATTTACCCGCCTCACCAAAGTCTATTTTCATATGTTGGAGCAAGATAGCTGCCAATGTCTGTGAGGGTTCAGGTTTCCTGGTTTCCTCACATCCAGGGTCTTGCCTCTCTTTGCTCTGTGAGCTTACTTCCTTGGGCTCCAGCTTAAGGCTTCAGCATCAAACTCCAACATCAAAAGCCCTCACATCAAAAACTCCAATGCTGTCCTTTGCCATGCCTTTTATCTGTGAATCCCCACCCCTTGCACCCTAATGATCTGGCCCAATCAAAGCCTTAGTCATAGCTCAATCATGCCCAGGAATAGACCAGATTACAAACATAATCTAATATCTATTTTTGGAATTCATAACAATATCCAACTGCTACATGTGCATACAAGAGACTTAAATCTTTGGGCAGTCCATGTGCCAGCTGAGCCCTGAATCTCAACAGAGTTGCAACACCTACTCTCCAGTTCATTGGACTCACCTAGGACAACTAATGGGGAGAAGATGATAGACAAATAACATGCCAAGGAACTGAGAGTGCCTACAACAGCAAGCAAGGGAGTTCCACCCATTGGATGTACAGGATCAAAACCCCTTTGTTTAATGGTGGAGTGGGCATCACCATCCCAGAGTCCTCATGATTAGGAAACAAACTATGGACTAAAATAAATTTCTTAATATTCTACTATAGACTTATTATGATTCTAGAAATGGAATAAATACCATTGCTGTGGAGGCAGTGATCCATGGATGTTCTGGAGTTAGGGAGAGGGAAAATCAGGTGTAATAGGGAGCATTTTTGGGACCTGGGAATCATCCAGATTGACATTAAAACAACAGGTACAGGCCAGTATACATCCGACCATAACATAGTTGAATGGGAGAGTGTAAACTACAATGTAAACTATAATCCATGCTTAGTGGCAATGCTCCAAAATGTGTTTATTAATTGCAATGAATGCACCACACTAATGAAGGATGTTGCTAATGTGGGAAAACTTGGGAGGCGTAGGGAGCAAGGACATATGTGAATCCCCTATATATTCTCTGTAACATTTATGTAATTAAGATATCTTTTAAAAAATAAAAAAGTGGAAAAATAGTATAAATATTAGAATGCTTTTTGTTTACAAAGTGCTAAGAATATGGTGATACATGGGAAAATTACAACTAATATAACTTATGGATGATAGTTAACAGTAATATTGTAATATTTTGCAGCAATGGCAAGAGGATATTATTTAAATAGTAAGGTGGCACCAAGGATTACTACCAAGCACAAGGTGGTGATGCAACTGGAAAAAAACCGTGAATAAAAGGGAGTAATGGGAAAGACAAATGAGTTTATATACCTAAGAGGCTTCAAAATGAGTTGGGAGGTCATCAGAGGGAACATGCTTATGCACATCTCAGCAGGATCTCTTAAAAAGCCAAAGTAGATATAACCCCAGGTAGTGGTGTTCCTGAGGGCTATGGAGACAACCAGGTCTTATGGTCATGGCAGATGGAGCTGGAGTTCAGTGCCTTGCTTGTGGGTCCTACTTTGGAATTTGTGCTCCTGAGTGTGATGGAGTTGGACTCAGATGTGACTTCTCTACACATGCCTCTTCTGCCACTTTTACTGAACTTGTGGTTGGTTCTGGGATTGGTGTATGATCAGGAGACTTGAATCTCTGAACTGTCCATGTGCCAGCTGCACCCTGAGCCAGAGCAGAGTTGCAAAACCTACTCTCCAGTTTGTTGGATTTACCAGGTCAGCTAACAGGGAGGTAAGGATGGTCAACCACAACACCAAGAAACTGAGAGTGTCTACAAAAGCAGGCAGGAGAATCCCATCCATCAGCAATGTAGGAACTAATCCCTCTCTCAATTTAAAGGTGGAGTTGGCATTTCCATTCCGGGGCCCTCAAGATGGAGGAATAAAATATGGATTAGAGTGAACTTACTGGTATTCCACTATGGAATTATTTTGACTCTAGCAATGGAAGAAATTATATCATTTATGTGGAGGCAGTGGCCACGGGAGTCACAGAAGGCAAGGAGAGGGAAAAAGAGGTGTGATATTGGGGCATTTTCAGGACTTGGACTTGTCCTGAATGATATTGCAGGGACAGATGGAGGACATTATATATCTTGCTATAACCCCCTGAATGGACTGGGAGAGAGTGTAAACTACACTGTAAACTATAATCCATGCTGTGTAGCAGTGCTCCAAAATGTATTCATCAAATGCAATAAATGTGCCACACTAATGAAAGAAGTTGATGTGGGAGGAGTGGGGGGTGTGGGGAGTGGGGTACATGGGAACTTCATATTTTTTTATGTAACATTTTGTGTGATCTGGCTATCTTTAAAGAAAGATTAAAAAAAATAAATGCAAATGAAAAACATATATAGGGGAGGGAAGTGGATGTGGCTCAACCAGATGGGCATCCATCTACCACATGAGAGGTCCCAGATTTGGGCCCTCATGCTTCCTAAAGAAGATAAGCAAATGCCACACCCACCACAATGACCTAGACACCACACTTGCAAAAACGAGCTAGATACCGCACTCAGCACAACAACCTAGATCCTGCACCACTGCAACAAGCAGACACCTAAATGAGCAGATTCCACAAGCCAGCAGGTGCCATAGCACACAGGTAGCAAATGTGGCTCAGGTCACAGGGCACTTGCCTTCCATGTTGGAGGTCCTTGGTTTGGTTCCATCCAAATGCCTCCTGGAGAAGGTTAACAATGAGCAGACAGATGAGAGAACCATCTGGGGGAGGGGGTAAATAAATAAGCATATACATATGGAATTTCCATATACTGCCATCCTTTCCTTCATTAACATCTTTCATTAATGTGGTAAATTTGTTACAACTGATGAATATATATTTAAGCATTGCTACTAACCACAAGCTAGTTTACATTATAGCTTACACTTTGCCCTGTACAATTTTATAGGATTCAGCAAAATGTATAATGGCCTGTATCTGTCATTGCAATGTCATGCAGGACAACTCCAATGTCCCAAAATGCCCACCTGTTACATCTGTTCTTCCTTCTCCCTCCCTTCAGAACCTCTGGTGGCCACTGAATTTATATCAATGATGGGAGTTCTTCCATTGCTAGAATAATAATAAGCCTATTTATTCCATAGTTGCATTCTTCCCCTTATGTTTGTTCATTCCTCATTCTTGAGGATTTGGGGATGGTAATACCCACTCTGTTTCTGATTGAGAGGTGGCTTAGATCCCCTGGGGAATATGGATGGAACTGTCTTGTTTGCAATTGTAGACATTCTGTTTTTTTTGGAATGGGCGTTGTCCATCATCATCCTTTTGTTAGTTGTCCTGGGTTATTCCAGTGAACTGGAGAGTAGGTGTTGCAACTCTGCTGAGATTCAGGGTTCAACTGGCATATGAACAGACCAAAGATTTAAGTCTCTGGGACATATATTTAACAAGTGTAGTGCTAATTATAGGCTCAAATTATAGGTAGAAGAGTCATGTATAAGTGAGTCTGTTACATTGGGGGGCATATATTCCAAAGTAAGACCCATTGACAGGGTTCCAAATTGATGAGATTTTCTGCCCTGACTATAGTGTCTAGATGTTTCTAGAGCCCTCAGGAGTCCCACTATTTAAGGCACTGTTTACTGTGACTGTCAATGAGATCCTACTGAAATGTGCATGAGTGTAACCTCTGTAATGACCTTCCAACTCACTTTGAAATCTCTTAATCATAAAAACTCATTTGTATTTAATATTTTTCTCCTTTAGGCCAAGGCCTTTTCCCAAATGCCCCACTAGTTGGCGCTTGGTAATAATCCATCAGTTCCAGAGAGACTCATCCCCAGAAGTCATGTCCCATTCTGGAGGGAAGATAGTGCATTTATATGCAGAGTTTGGCTTAGAGAGAGGCCACATTTGAGCAACAAGGAGGTTTTCAGGTGGAAACTCTTAGGAAATATATAATAGTAAGCCAAATTTCAATTTCAGAAGTAAAGGTTCATAAGTAAAACCATCAATATCAAGGGCCTTGCATAATCGTCTGACCTCCATTGCTAAGTACAACTCATGTACTCAGTGGATTCTTGCCACTCTATTAGAGAATGTAGAAGAACTTCCAAGATGGGAATTCAATATTCTTTCAGTTATTGTGAGGTTCTCCACCCACTGATACAATACCCCATAACAACTTGAACTTATTAATATGCCATAGAGGCATGCCTTAGATGCACCCCTTCCCATACATCCCTCCATCACTGACACCCCACATCAGTGATCCTTCCCTGCCCCACTTGTGAAGAAGAATGATCCAAATCCTCCCTAATTCACAATCCAATCTTAAACAACCAATAGCTCTAAGAAGAATTCACAAGGGAAAGCAGGAAATATCTTTTAACAAATGAAAATGAGACCACAACATACCAAAACTTATAAGATACATTGAAAGCATTGCTGAGTGGGAAATTTATAGCCCTAAATACTGACATCTGAAAAGAAAAGAGCTCATATCAGAGAACTAACTGCAGACCTGGAAAAATTAGAAAAAGAAGAGCAAACTAAACCTACAACAGGAAAAAGAAGTAAATAAAAAAGATTAGAGTAGAAATAAATAAAAAAGACAACTAAAATTAAAATTACCAAAATCTTATAAAAGATCAACAGAATTGACAAACCTTTACCTCAACTAACACAGAAAAAAAAACACAAGGTGTAAGTCATTAAAATCAGAAATAAAAGGGAGGACATTACCAATGTCTCACAAAGATAAAAAGAGATAATAAGGGAATGCTATGAATGACTGTATGCCAACAAATGAGACAATAAAGATAAAAATGAACAAGTTCCTAGAAACATAATATCACCAGCTGTGGAAGATTAGAAGATCTGAACAGATGAATTATAACTAAAGAAAATAAATTAGTAATAAAAAATCTCCCAACAAAGAAAAGCCCAGATGATTTAAAAGGTGAATTATACCAAACATTCCAAGAAAAATTAACACCAACCTTGCTGAAACTCTTGCAACGATCTGAATAGAAGGAAACACTCCATAACACATTCTATGAGGCCAACATCATCCTCATACCAAAGCCAGATAAAAATATCACAAGAAGAAGAAATTATAGGCTAATAACTCTTATGAATATAGGTGTAAAATTCTCAACAAAATACTAGCAAACCAAATTGTACAGGGAATTCTAAGAATTATACACCATGATCAAGTGGGATTTATCAGAAAACGGACTTTGGCCCAGTGGTTAGGGCGTCCGTCTACCACATGGGAGGCCCGCGGTTCAAGCCCCGGGCCTCCTTGAGCCACGTGGAGCTGACCCAAGCGCAGTGCTGATGTGCGCAAGGAGTGCCCTGCTACACAGGGGTGTCCCCCGCGTAGGGGAGCCCCACGCACAAGGAGTACGCCCATAAGGAGAGCCGCTCAGCACGAAGGAGGGAGCAGCCTGCCGAGGAATGGCGCCGCCCACACTTCCCGTGCCGCTGACGACAACAGAAGCGGACAAAGAAACAAGACGCAGCAAAAAGACACAGAAAACAGACAACCGGGGGAGGGGAGGGGAATTAAATAAATAAAAATAAATCTTAAAAAAAAAAAAGTGGGATTTATCCCAGATATGCAAGCATAGTTAAACATAGGAAAACCAATTAATGTAATATACTACATTAACTGAATGAAGGGAAATGCAAATCAAAACCACAATGAGGTACCACTTCACATCCACTAGAATGGCAACTGTTAAAACAAACTTAGGAGATGGAATGGGAGTAGGTCAGAAGGACACAACTCTCTCACAAAAACAATGGAGGAAGGGCAAAAAGCTGTCTGAGGGAGTTGCTTTGGAGATCTTCAGACCAGGAGAGTGGTGCACATCATCGAGGTTGCATAGGGACAGAGGGATGAAGAGGCCAAAAAGAAAGCTGTGAGTTACTTGGCATCATGGTTGGGAAGAGCACACATCCCCTACCCTCAAGATGAACAGACTCAGTAAAACCCATGGCTCACTGCAGTCAACTAAAAGGGGAAAGGAGGCTTTCCTCCCTGGGAAGAGGGAAGACGTAGTGGAGGCCATAGACAGGATTCTCTTCAATGAGTATGGCTAGCAGAACCTAATTTGAATCTCAACCCTAGACAGCGCAGCAAGTAGAGGTTGAAAGAGACTCTTCTATGGGAAGATTTGCTGGACTCACTGGCAAGTTTGGAAACTACAAGAAGAAAAAACACTTTTTAGAGTCTTTCATGTCCCAGGTCCCCTTGATCTGGTTTGCAACCCATTAGTGGATCCCTGGCCCTGTTTTGATAACTTAAACTGGAAAACTTTAAATATATAGAATAAGTTGAATAGAAAATAAAAGAAGAGCTGTAAAACAAAACCTGAAGGCAAGACAGAGAAATTGATCATCAGAGTAAATTCACTAACATAATCAGATGCTTAGACAACAGCAAAAAATTAAAAGTCATACTAAGAAACAGAAAGATATGGCCCAGTGACAGAAACAAATCAAAAATCTTGATAAGACACAGAATTTAAGAAAATTAATCTATGATGTTCACACAAATCTCCTAAATCAATTGAAGGAGTTGAAGGAAAATGTGACTAAAGAGATTTAAGAAATTAAGAAAACACTGGGTGAGCATAAAGAACAATTTGAAAACCTTCAGAGAAAACTAACAGAGCTTATGGGAACAAAAGACACAATGGAAGAGGTTAAAAATACATCAGCAGCATATAACAGCAGGTGTGTCTTGGCTAAGGACAGAATTAGTGAATTATAAGACAGAACAACTGACGTTGAAAAGACAGGAGAAGAGAAATATAAAGGAATGGATAAAATAGAACAGAGTCTGAGAATTGAATGATAATAAGAAATGCACAAGCATATGAAACATAGTTGCCCCAGAAGGAGAAGACAATGGAAAAGGGACAGAAAGAGTATTTGAGAATATACTGACCAAAAATTTCCCAACCTTTATGAATGACATAAATATCAATACCAAGAAGGACAACACATCCCAAATAGAATAAATCACAGAAGAGATAGTACAAGACACCTAGTACTCAGAATGTCAAATACCAGAGATAAAGAGAGGATTTGGAGTGCAGCAAGAGAAAAGGAATTCATTACATAAAAGTGAAGTTTAATAAGACTAAGTGCCAATGTCTCATCAGAGACCGTGGAAATGGGAAGGCAGTAGTATGATATATTTAAGAAAATGAAAGAGGAAAACTGTGAGGAAAGAACTCTCTAGCTGGCAAACTGTCTTTCAAAAATGAGGGTGAATTTGAAGTTTCCACAGGTATACAAAACCTGAGAGAGTTTAACATGAAAGACAGGATTTACAAGAGATGCTAAAGAGAGTGCTAGAGTCTGAAAGGAAAAGACAAGGGCAAGAAACTTGGAGAAGAGTGTAGAAATGAAGATTATCAGTAAGGGTGACTAAAAGGGTAAAAATAAAGATATTAGTAAAATATGACAATGGAAAGCAAAAGGATAAATTGGGCAAAGTAAATAATGCCATTACAGTAATAACACTGAACAATAACAGATTAAACTTACAAATCAAAAGTAATAGGGAGAATTGAATAAAAAATGAGCCTGCTCTATGCTGTCTACACGAGACTCACCTTAGATACAATGACACAATCAGACAGAAAGTGAAAGGTTGGAAAAAGATATGCCATGCAAATAGTAACTCAAAAAAAATCTGGGGTAGCAATACTAATACCAGAAAAAAAACAGATTTTAAATGAAAAAGTGTTATAAGAGATGAAGAAGGTCATTATATATTCATCAAGGAGTCAATTCACTAAAAGAAATAACAGACATCAATGTTCATAGTCACATTATTTCATGTCCCTGCTTTCAGTTCTTCACACACATCAGTGAGATAGCTGGATCGTGTGGCAGATCTATAGTTAGCTTCCTGAGGAAATGCCAAACTGTCCTCCACAATGGCTGCATCATTCTACATTCTGACCAGGAACGGATAAGAGTTTCCTTTCCTCCAACTCCTCCCCAACACTCATAGTCCTTTGATTTTTATCAGCCACCAGTCTAATGGGTGTAAGATGGTGTCTCATTGTAGATTTGATTTGCCTTTCCCTAATGGCTAGTGATGTTGAGCATCCTTTCGTGTGCTTTTCAGCCATTTGTATTTCTTCTTTAGAGAAGTGTCTATTCAAATCTCTTGCCTATTTATTAAATGCATTGTTTCTCTTTTTATTTTCAAGATGTAGGACTTCTTTATATATGCTAGACATTAGGGCCCTATCAGATAATGGTTACCAAATATATTCTCCCATTGAGCAGGTGCATTTTCACTTTCTTGGCAAACTAATTTAAGGCACAAAAGTTTTTAATTTTGAAGAGGTCCCATTTATCTATTTTTTTCTTTCATTGCTTGTGCTTTGGGTGTAAAGTTTATGAAAACATTTTCTACTAACAGATCTCATAGATGCTTCCCTACATTATCTTCTAGGAGCTTTATGGACTTGGCTCTTACATTTTGATCTTTGATCTATCTTTTTTTTATTCTTCTTTATTTTACTTTAAATGTTACGTTCAAAAAATATGAGGTCCCCATATACCCCATACCCCACCCCTCCCACATCAACAACCTCTTCCATCATCACAGCACATCCACTGCACCTGGCGAATACATTCTGGAACACTGCTGCACCACATGAACAATGGTCCACATTGTAGTCCACACACACCCCATTCCACCCGGTGGGCCACAGCAGGACACACAACGTTCAGCATCTATCCCTGCAGCACCACCCAGGACAACTCCAAATCCTGAACACGCCCCCACACCATATCTCTTCTTCCATCTCCCTACCATCCCTACCATGGCCACCCTCTCCACATCACTACCATAATTTCTTCCCTTACTAATCATAATAGTTCCCCAGCAGAACACCAGTAAGTCCAATCTAATCCATACTCTATTCCTTCATCCTGTGGACCCCAGGATGGCTATGTTCAGTCCCCCTCTATATCTTGAGCTAATTTTTGTACAGGGTATGAGACAGTGGACCTCTCTTGTTATTTTGGACATGGATATCCATTCCCCAAGCAACATTTGTTGAAGAGGTCATTCTGTTCCAGTTCAGTGGGCTTCGTTGCCTTGTTGAATATCAGTGGATGCATATCAGAACTCTCAATTCAGTTCCATTCATCAGTATGTCAGTCCTCATGCCAATACCATGCTGTTTTGACCATTGTAGCTTTGTAGTATGTTTTAAAGTCCAGTAGTATGTATCCTCCAATTTTGTTATTCTTTTTCAATATGTCTTTGGCTCTTTGAAGTCCCTTACCCTTTCCAATAAACTTCATAGTTAGCTTTTCCAATTCAGTAAAAAAAAAAAAAGGCTGTGGTAATTTATATTGAGACTACATTAAATCTGTAAATCAATTTGGGTTGGACAGACATCTTAATGATGTTTATCTTCCAATCCGTATACAGGGAATATTCTTCCATTTATTTGGGTCTTCTTTGATTTCCTTTAAAAATGTTGTGTGCTTTCCTGCATACAAGTCTTTTACATCTTAAGTTAAGTTTATTCCTAGGTTGCTATTGTAAATGGAACTTTTTAACATTTCTTCCTCAGATTCCTCGTTATTGGTGTACAGAAATGCTACCGATTTTTGTGAGTTGATCTTATATCCTGCCACTTAACTGAACTCATTTATCAGCTCTGGAATCTTTGTTGTAAATTTCTCAGGGCTTTCTACGTATAGGTACGTGTCAACTGCAAATAGTGAACGTTTTACTTCTTCCTTTACAATTTAGATGCCTTTTATATCTTTTTCTTGCCTAAGTACTTGAGCAAGTAATTCTAATACAAAGTTAAAGAAGAACAGTGATACTAGGCCTCCTTGTCTTGTTCCAGATCTTAGAGGGTAAACGTCTAGCATTTCACCATTTATTATGATGTTATCTGTGAGTTTTTCATATATACCCTTTTTGTTTGTTTGTTTGTTTGTTTTTGTTGGTGGTGGTTCACATATATTTGTTCTTGTCCTTTCTTTTTATTTTTTTTTTATTTTTCTGTCTTTATTATCACATTTTTTGTTACATTCAAAAATTATGAGGTCCCCATATACCCCCACCCCCTCTCACCCCACTCCTCCCCCCATAACAACAACCTCCTCCATCATCATGAGACATTCATTACACTTGGTGAATATATCTCTGTGCACCGCTGCACCTCATGGGCAGTGGTCCACATGTAGCCCACATTCTCACACAGTCCACCCAGTGGGCCATAGGAGGACATACAATGTCCGGTAACTGTCCCCACAGCACCACCCTTTCATATATACCTTTTATCATGTCGAGGAAGTTTCCTTCAGTTCCTATTTTTTGAAGTACTTTTATAAGGAAAGTGTGCTATACTTTGTCAAATTCTTTTTCTGCATCAATAGAGATGATCTTGTGATTTTTTTCTTTTAATCTGTTAATGTGATATGTTACATTGATTGATTTTCTTATGTAAAACCATCCTTGCATATGCGGGATGAAACCCACTTGGTCACGTTGTATAATTCATGTGCTATTGCATACGATTAGCAGGTATTTTGTTGAGGTTTTTAGTATCCAGGTTCATCAGAGAGATTGGTCTGTAGTTTTCCTTTCTTGTGGTGTCTTTATTTGACTTTGGTATTCAGGGTGATGTTGGCATCATAGAATGAAGTAGCCAATGTTCTCTCCACTTCCGTATTTTGGAAGAATTTAAGCAAGATTATTGTTAGTTCTTTCTGAAATGTTTGGTAAAATTCACCTTTGAAGCCATCTGGTCCTGGGCTCTTCTTAGTTGGGAGGTTTCTAATAACTAATCCAATCTCATTACTTGTGATTGGTCCATTAAGTTCATCAATTTCTTGTAGGCTGCTTGTGCATTTCTAGAAATTTTTCCATTTCATCTAAGTTATCCATCTTTTTGGCATATAATTTTTCAAAGTATTCTCTTATGATATTTTTATTTCTGTGTGATCAATGGTGATAGCCCCTTCCTTATGTCTTATTTTATGTATTTGCATCTTCTCTTTTTTTCTTTATTAGTCCAGCCAAGAGTTTGTCATTTTTATTAATCTTCTTGAAGAAACGACTTTTGATTTTGTTAATTTTTTCTAGTGCTTTCTTATTTTAAATTTCATTTAACTCTGTCTCATCTTTGTTATTGACTTCTTTCTACTTGCTTTGGAATTAGTTTATTGTCCTTTTACTAATTCTTCCAGGTGTGCAGTTATGTCTTTGATTTTAGCTTTCTTCTTTTTTAATATAGGCATTGATGGCTTTAAATTTCCCTCTCAGCACTGACTTTGCTGCGTCCCATAAATTCTGATATGTTGTGTTGTCATTTTCATTTGTTTCAAGGTAATCACTGATTTATTTTGCAGCTTCTTCCTTGACCCACTGACTTTCTAAGAGTGTGTTGTTTAATTTCCATGCCTTTGGGCCTAATCTCATTTCCTGGCCCTTACTGATTTCCAGCTTCCTTCCATTGTGGTCAAAGAAATTACTTCATATAATTTCAATCTTTGTGAATTTGTTGAGAGTTTTTTTTCTATTCTAGAATGTGGCTTATCCTTGAGAATGATCCATGTGTGCTTGAGAAGAATGCATATCCTGCTGTATTTGGATGGAATGTTCTATATATGTCTATTAGGTCTACACCATCTAACATATCATTCAAGGTCTCTGTTTCTTTACTGATTTTCTGTTGCAATGTCCTGTCTAATGCTGGTAATTGTGTATTAAATCCTTCACTATATTTGTAAAGTCATCTATTTCTCCATTTAGTTTTTCTAATGTTTGCCCCATGTATTTTGAGGTGCCCTCATTAAGTGCATAAATATTTATGATTGCTCTTTCTTCTTGATAAATTACCCCTTTCATTAATATATAGTGTCCTTCATTGTTTCTTACAATGGTTTTGCATTTAAAGTCTATTTTGTCTGAAATTAGTATAGTTACTCCTGCCTTTTTTGGTTATCATTTGCATGTAAAATTTTTTTCCAACCACTCACTTTCAGTCTTCTTGCACCCCTACATCTAATGTGGGTTTCTTGTAGACAGCATATAGATGGGGCATATTTCCTTATCTATTCTGCCAATCTGTGTCTCTTGATTAGAGGGAGTTTAATCCCTTAACATTCAATGTTATTACTGTCAAGGAATTACTTACATTCACCATATTTTCTTTAAGTTTATATATGTCATATATTGTTTTTTTATTTCTCCTTTTATCTTTTTAATTATTCTTACCAATAATCTTCCTTCCTATATTCTCCTCCAACCCTCTCTCTCTTGTGTTCTCCTTTGATCCTGCAGAACTCCCTGTAGTATTTCTTGAAGGGCAGGTTTCTTGTTGACAAACTTTCTTAATTTCTGTTTATCTGTGAATATTTTGAACTCTCCCTCATTTTTGAATACCAGCTTTGCTGGATATAGAAACCTTGACTGATATATTTTTCTTTTAGCACCTTAACTATGTCATAACACTGCCCTCTTGCCTCTAAGGTTTCAGATAAGAAATCAGCCCTTAATCTTATCTAGCTTCCCTTGTATGTGATGGATCTCTTTTCTCTTGCTGCTTTCAGTATTCTCTCTCTTGAGCATTAAACAATTTGATAACTGTATGTCTTGGGGTGAACCTGTTAGGATTTATACCGTTTGGGGTGAACTGCACTTCCTAGATATGTATTTCCATGTCCCTCAAAAGAGTTGGGATATTTTCAGCCATTATTTCCTCCAATACTCTTTCTGCCCTTTCCCTTCTCTTCTCCATCTGGGATGACTATAATCCATATGTTTGTGCATTTTATGTGGTCATTCAAATCCTTAACTAAACCTGCTGGGTTTTTCCTATCTTTTTATCTATCCGTTCTACTCTCTTTCTGATTTCATATGTATTGTCTTCGACACCACTGATTTTTCCTCTGCCATTCAAATCTGCTGCTACATGCTTCCAGTGTATTTTATTTCTTGCACTGTGCCATTCATCAACATCAGATCCATTATCTTTTTATGTATGTTTACAACTTCTTCTGTATGTTCCCTCACTGTTTCCTTAATATCCTTTATCTCTTCCTTCAGCTCATTAAGTTTATTCGTGATATTTGTTTGGACATTCCTAATTAGTTGTTCCATGTTCTGCATCACCTCCTGTTTTTTCAGTTTGTTTGTTAGACTGGGCCATGTCTTCCTGTTTCAGAGTATTGCTTGTAAATTTTTGTTAGTGTCTAGGCATTTGTTTATCTTCATGGGCTTATTAGGTTGGTTAGCTTCTCCTTCTACTCTAGAATTTTATTTTGTTATTTGTGTGTGGGGGGAGGGGCAAGGTTCCTTTCTGACACTTGGTTCCTCTTATTCTATATCCTTGTCTGTGTTCCCTTGAAAAAGATATTAGGAGTCCGGACAAGATGGTGTCTGAGTGAGTGCACCTTATAGTCTCTCCTGCAAAGAAGCGGCTGGGCAGCATTGGAAATTCTTCAGGACCAGGCTGTTTCTGGATTTTGCAGGGCAGGAGGTGTCTGGACATCGATCTGGTGGGACAGTGACAGGGAAGATTCATGTAAAAAGTATAATTGAGGCTCTTTTACATGGAGATAGGGGCTGCGTGCAGGATGCTCCCCCTGGGGCGGGCAGCATGGCAGTGGTGATTCCTGGAGGATCTGCAGTGCTGGGGAATTCATAAGCCCTGAGCAGGCTATTCAGGGGCTTGCAGGGCAGAAGGTCTTTGGAAATCGATTTGTTGAGACAGACGGAGTTTTTGCGAGGCATGGAATTTTGGATATCTGACACAGAGTTCAGCACATCTGGCTAGAGCCCCGCCCCCTAGGCCTGGCTGCCAATCTGCAGTGGTCCTTAAATCGGCTGCAATAAAGAGGCACTACCAGCAGGCTATTTCAGGGGCTTTCAGGTTTGAAGGTGGCTGGAAGCCGATTAGGTGAAACAGACGGAGGAGTCTTTGGCCAGGAGGGGAATTTTGGATTTCAGACACGGAGTTCAGCACTTCTGGCTAGAGCCCCGCCCCCTAGGCCTGGCTGCCAATCTGCAGTGGTCCTTAATTGGCTGCAATAAAGAGGCACTACCAGCAGGCTGTTTTGGAGGCTTGCAGGGTGGGAGGTGCCCTGAAGTCAAATTGGTGACAGTGACAGAAGAGACTCTTGTGAGAGGGGTAATTATGGGTTTCTGACACAGAGGTCAGAGTTTGCGCATGTGACCCCCCTCATAGGGCTGGCACCCAGCTGCGGGGATCCCTGAAGGCTGTGTTGCACTGCAGTGCTCCCAGGTTCCCTGTTAACCGGATTTGAGGTTGCCAGGTCTGTGTCCCCTAAACCCTGGTGAAAAACTATATTTCAACAAAAACGACAATTCAGAGGAAATGGACAAATTCCTAGAAACACATAAGCAGCCTATATTGATGAAAGAAGAAATTGATGATCTCAACTAACCAATTACAAGTAAAGAGATAGAATCAGTCATTAAAAACCTCCCAAATAAGAAGAGCCCAGGGCCAGATGGCTTCACAGTTGAATTCTACAAAACATTTCGGAAAGAACTAACACCAATCCTGCTGAAACTCTTCCAAAAAATTGAAACAGAAGGAACATTGCCTAACTCCATCTATGATGCCAACATTGCCCTAGTACCAAAGCCAAACAAAGACACCACAAGAAAGGAAAATTACAGACCAATTTCTCTAATGAACCTAGACGCGAAAATACTTAACAAAATACTTGCTAATCGTATTCAACAACACATTAAACGATTCATACACCACGACCAAATGGGATTCATTCCAGGTATGCAAGGATGGTTCAACATAAGAAAATCAATCAATGTAATACACCATATAAACAGATTGAAGGGAAAAAAATCACATGATTATATCTATAGATGCAGAAAAAGCATTTGACAAAATACAGCACACTTTCTTGATAAAAATACTCCAAAAGATCGGAATACAAGGAAATTTTTTGAACATGATAAAGAGTATATATGAAAGACCCATAGCCAACATCGTTTACAATGGAGAAATCCTAAAATCCTTCCCTCTAAATTCAGGAAGAAGACAAGGATGCCCACTCTCTTCCCTTCTATTTAACATTTACTAGAATTACTTGCTCCAGCACTGAGGCAAGAACCAGATATAAAAGTCATTCAAATTGGAAAAGAAGAAGACAAAATTTCATTATTTGCAGAGGACATGATCCTATACATAGAAAACCCTGAGAGGTCTACAACAAAGCTTCTAGAACTCATAAATGAGTTTAGTAAAGTTGCAGGTTATAAGATCAATGCACAAAAAACAGTAGCATTTCTGTACACCTATAATGAGCAAGATCAGGAGGAAATCAAGAAACAAATACCATTTACAATAGTAACTAAAAAAATCAAATATTTAGGAATAAATTTAACTAAAGATGTAAAAAACTTATACACTGAGAACTACACAAGACTGTTCAAGGAAATCAAAGAAGATCTAAATAAATGGAAGAATATTCCCTGTTTGTGGATAGGAAGACTAAATATTATCAAGATGTCTATCCTACCAAAACTGATCTATACATTCAATGCAATCCCAATAAAAATCAACGCAGCCTTCTTTAAGGAACTAGAAAAACTAACTATGAAATTTATTTGGAAAGGAAAGAGGCCCCGAATAGCCAAAGACATATTGAAAAAGAAAAACGAAATTGGAGGAATCACACTATCTGGCTTCAGAACATACTACAAAGCTACAGTAGTGAAAACAGCATGGTATTGGCATAAGGAGAGACACACAGACCAATGGAATCTAACTGAAAGTTTTAATATAGAACCTCATATATATAGCCATATATTTGATAAAGCCACCAAACCCTCTCAACTTGAGGAGAATGGCCTATTCAACAAATGGTGCCTGGAGAACTGAATATCCATATGTAGAAGAATGAAAGAGGATTACCATCTCACACCTTATACAAAGATCTACCCAAGATGGATCAAAGACCTAAATATAAGAGCCAAGACCATAAAGACCTTGGAAAGCAGTGTAGGGAAACATCTACAAGACCTTGTAATAAGAAATGGCTTCATGAACATCACACCAAAAGCAAGAGCAGCAAAAGAACAAATAGATAAACGGGACTTCCTCAAAATTAAGCCTTCTGCACCTCAAAGGAGTTTGTCAAGAAAGTAAAAAGGGAGCCTACACAATGGGAGAAAATATTTGGCAACCATATATCCGATAAGAGACTTATAACATGCATATATAAAGAACTCCTATATCTTAAAAATAAAAAGATAAACAACCCATTTAAAAAATGGGGAAAAGATTTAAACAGACACTTCTCCAAAGAAGAAATACAAATGGCTAAAAAGCACATGAAAAAATGCTCCAAATCTTTAGCTATCAGGGAAATGCAAATCAAAACTAAAATGAGATACCATCTTACCCCCATAAAATTGGCAGCTATGAAAAAAAAAACAGAAGAATACAAATGTTGGAAAGGATGTGAAGAAATGGGAACACTCATCCACTGCTGGTGGGAATGCAGAAGGATCCAACCATTCTGGAGGACAGTTTGGCGGTTTCTCAAAAAACTAACCATAGATTTGCCATATGACCCAGCAATTCCACTGCTGGGTATATACCCCGCAGAACTGAAAACAAGGACACAAACTGATATATGCATACCAATGTTCATAGCAGCATTGTTCACTATCGCCAAAAGTTGGAATCAACCCAAATGTCCATCAACAGATGAGTGGATCAATAAAATGTGGTATATACATGCAATGAAATACTACTTGGTTTTAAGAACAAACACACTACAAACACACGTGATAACATGGATGAATCTTGAGAACCTTATGTTGAGTGAAGCAACCCAGGCATTGAAGGACAAATACTACATGACCTCAATGACATGAAGTAAGTAAACCAAGCTACCTCAGAGAGCTAGTGACTGGAAGATAGGCTTACAGGAAATCGGTGGGTAAAGGAAGGATGTAAGCTGACATCTACATGTTTAAAATCTATGATAAGCTGGAGGTAAGTATATGTACAAGGAAGGGATAAAATGGGGGCATAGGATTACCTTTGGGTGGGGCTTTGTGGGATTGAGGGGGGCTAGGGATGGGCGGATGGGTAATATTGCCCAAGAAATTGGGGGGAGGGTGGGGCAATATACGAACATAGGAGATTGTCAGGTGTTGGTTGAGAGTATAATGCTGAGAAAACCTTTTCAAAATATAATTAGGAAAATTACCTGTTTAAGATACGTAAAGGGGATAATCTGATGTAGGACAGACTCCTAGGGAATATGTGAATGCTCATTTTGCCAGAGTGGGTTATACCATTGGGTAGAGACCCATATAATGAGAGTGAAGGTATATTCACATCCTGGGGAAGACTAATGCCATCAAATAGAGGGAACTGTATCTCTCAAGAGAAATGGTGGCTCCCAGGGCATTAGGGTGGTTGAGCAAGTCAAGCCCTCAACACTGTTGCAAGTATCTCTGAACATGGCTCCTCAAGAAATGAAGACTGACGGTCACTGTGGGCCCCAAGGGGAGGTAGAAATAGATATTGAATAGATGGAACCGACGTAACTGTGAGGGCAATAGAAGTGTTTCACAAGAGTACACAAGGATGGATATAAAACATGTAATATTACACCAAAAACATATAGGGACCGACAGACCAATAATGTAAACCATAATGTAAAACATAGGATAACTAAAAATTTAGAAAATTGTATAGCCTAAAGTATAAACCACAATGTAAACACAAATGTTACCTTGTTTAAAAGCTATTGTCTCAATATTTGTACATCACTTTCTGTAAAAATGGTATGAATAAGTTAAAAGATTATCACTGTGGGAAAACGGACTTTGGCCCAGTGGTTAGGGCGTCCGTCTACCATATGGGAGGTCTGCAGTTCAAACCCCGGGCCTCCTTGACCCGTGTGGAGCTGGCCATGCGCAGCGCTGATGCGCGCAAGGAGTGCCGTGCCACGCAAGGGTGTCCCCCGCGTGGGGGAGCCCCACGCGCAAGGAGTGCGCCCATGAGTAAAAGCGGCCCAGCTTGAAAAGAAAGAGCAGCCTGCCCAGGAATGGCGCCACCCACACTTCCCGTGCCGCGGACGACAACAGAAGCGGACAAAGAAACAAGACGCAGCAAATAGACACCAAGAACAGACAACTGGGGGAGGGGGGGAAATTAAATAAATAAATAAATCTTTAAAAAAAAAAGATTATCACTGTGGAAGGGAAAACGTTTTATATTGGATATGTGGGAGTACTGTATATTGTATATATGAATTACTGTGATCTATAGCTCTTTTGAAGAGAAGCTCAATAATTAGGAAAAAAGAAAAGAAAAAGATAGGATGTAGAATTTTTCCACATCAATATGTATTCTATATCTAACCTTTAAACTCATCACTATATTCCATTTTACTATTAAGGGAACCTGGCATTATATTGGGCTTCACTTTTCAGGAAGTTTTGGATCACAGAGTGGTTCAACAATGGCAGTGGAGGAATACTGGTATGGGATGTTATTGACAGGGGACATATGGTTGACAGGGAGTTTTACAGGGCATGTGTCCAAGGTGCATAGAAATGTTTGGATATACTCATAGTGGAAACAATTAAAAACAACAGCTGGGGGGGTGTTGGGTTCCTGGCCAGGGGGGCTCTGTCATGGTCCCTAGGGGAGCAGTGGCAGTCCCCCAGGTGCAACGGCAAGGACCAGGAAGGAATGATGGTCCAACAGTGAGCCCCTGATACTAATGACTATGCTTGTGAGCCCATACACCTGAAATAAGAACAAGGCCTAGAGCAGCACTGTGCCTAGGAGTTCCCTCCTGACAGCCTCCATGTTACTCAAATGTGGCCAGTCTCAAAGCCAAACTCAGCATGTAAATGCACTGCCTTCCCCCCAGCGTGGGACATGACACCCAGGGATGAGCCTCCCTGGTGCCGAGGGATCACTACCAAGTACCATCTGGTGACGTAACTAGAAAATGAACTTAATTAAAGGTTCAATGCAGACCAGCAGAAGATCCCTGTCTACATATAATAACAGGAGTTAAAAATGCTTTTTGACCTAAATTAAGGCCGAAATGGAAAGGACAAATGAGTTTATATGGCTGTGAGTCTCTAAAAAAGAGTCTGGAGGTTGTCAGAATGATTGCCCTTATGCACACCTGAGCATAGTCTCAGAGAAAGATAAAGTAGATACAACCCTAGGTATTGGTTCTTTTGAGGGCTAAAGAGACCCACAGGTTTTATGGCCAAGGCAGATGGAGCTCACTGCCATGTCAGTTGGCCCTTCTTTGAAGTTGGTGTTTCTGCGTGATGGAACTGGACTCAGATGTGATCTCTTTTCACAAGCCTTTCCTGTTACTTTACTGGAATTGTATTTGGTGCTGGTGTTTAAGATATATCTAGGGGATCTGAATCTCTGGACTGACCATATGATAGCCAGGCCCTGAATCTCAACAGACTTCAGCTCTTACACTCTGGTTTTTTGGACTTACCCCACTCAGCTAACATGGAGTTGAAGAATGTCAACCACCACACCATGGAGCCAAGAGTGCCTACAACTGAAAGCAGGAGGATTGCATCCAGTATCCATGTGGAATCTAAGCCCCCTCTTTTTTTTTTTATTGACTTTGTAATAATATTACATTAAAAATATATATGAGGTCCCATTCAACCCCACCCCCCCACCCCCCCCTCTCCCCCCCCCAACAACACTCGTTCCCATCATCATGACACATCCATTGGATTTGGTAAGTACATCTTTGGGCACCTCTGCACCTCATAGACAATGGTCCACATCATGATAAGCCCCCTCTTGACACAGATGTGGAATGGACACAACCAAGCCAAGGTCCACAGGAAGGAGGAATACAGTAAGGATTAGAGTGGACTTACTGATGTTCTATTCATGAACTATTGGGGTTAGTAATCGAGAAAATGTGGCATTGGTGTGGAAAAAGTGGCCATGGTGGCTGCTGTATGTGGGGAATGAGAGGAGGAGATCAGATGTGGAGACATTTTCGGGACTTGGAGTAGTCCTGGGTGGTGATGCAGGGACAATTACCGGACATTGTAGATCCTCCCATGGCCCACTGGATGGAACGTGGGAGAGTATGGGCTATGATGTGGACCATTGACCATGAGGTGCAGCAATGCCCAGAGATGTACTCACCAAATGCAATGGATGTGTCATGATGATGGGGGAGAGTGTTGCTGTGGGGGGAGTGGTGGGGTGGGGGCAGTGGGGGTGAATGGGAACCTCATTTTTTTTTTAAAGATTTATTTATTTATTTAATTTCCCCCCCTCCCCCAGTTGTCTGTTCTTGGTGTCTATTTGCTGCGTCTTGTTTCTTTGTCCACTTCTGTTGTCGTCCGCGGCACGGGAAGTGTGGGCGGCGCCATTCCTGGGCAGGCTGCTCTTTCTTTTCACGCTGGGCGGCTTTCCTCACGGGCACACTCCTTGCGCGTGGGGCTCTCCCACGATGGGGACACCCTTGCGTGGCACGGCACTCCTTGCGCGCATCAGCGCTGCACATGGCCAGCTCCACACGGGTCAAGGAGGCCCAGGGTTTGAACCACGGACCTCCCATATGGTAGACGGACGCCCTAACCACTGGGCCAAAGTCCGTTTCCCTCATATTTTTTTTAATGTAATAATTTTTAAAAATGAATTAAAATTAAAAAATTAAAAAATTAAAAAAAAAAGATATTAGGACCAGAGAAAATGAAAGAGACAAGAAGAGAAAAAAAATAGTAAAATACAAAGTTTTAAGAATAAAAAAGTGAAATAGAAAAAAATGGAACAAGAAACAGAATAGAGAAAAAATAGAATGAATTAAAAGTGTAGAAAGATGAGGAGAGGAAAAGAAAGGAAAAGAAAGAAGAGAGGGAGGAAAAATTTTAAAATGAAGGACAGACAAGAAGAGGTAGAATGAAAGAAAGGCAACAAATGTCAGAAGATAGGAAAAATGAAGGAAAGAAAAGAAATAAAGTAGGTTGGAATGGAAGAAAAGGAAACAAAGAAAGGGAAAAGATAAACAAGAAACAAAAAGGCAACAAAAAACAACCCAGGAAAAAAAGCCTTCCCTTTTGTTCTCAGGCTGCTGGTGCTCATCAGTTAATAATCCTGCAGCATGCCATCCACAGGTGATGTGCCCAGTTCTATCAAATAAAGGGAAAAAAAAGAACCAATATAAAATTTAAAAATAATATGCAAAAAACTTAAAACAAAACAACAGAACCTAAGTCTATATGTTCCCTATCATAAAGTACTAGCTTTGTGCCTGATAACTCAGTGGATCACTCTCTGGATGTTGGAGGACTCAAACCAAGGACCATCAACATGCAAGGCAGGAATTCCTGTACTGAGCTACACCAGTTCTATAGGTTGATTAGGCTTCTGAAAGCTTATCTGGCTCTTCCCACCCCTGTTCCCTCAAGCAAGTTGGACTTCTAACAGTTTTCAGGGAGCAGGATAGTTAAGCACCTGTCTCTTCCCCCTCCCTGACCAATTTCCTCTCTCCCAGAGTGGCTGGGTGTGATAGCCTGCCTGATCAGATCGGCCCACGTCTCTCCCCAGGGCCACCTCAATGCTGGCTAGGGTCCTCCCATGATTCAAAGGGGGCTCATTTGGCCAAACCCACTGAAAAGAAACCACTTTCCACCATCTACCAGACCCCTCTTCTTCCCAGGGAATGCTCCCTCCCACTCAGCGGCTGGAGAAAGCCAGGGGTTACACAGAGGACATTTGCCTTGGGCTTGGGGCTTATAGACCTGCCATTCCCAGCCACTGGGGTGAGCAACTCATTGTTTTCTCTTGGCCTCTTTGTCTCTTTGTCCTGCTCCCTCCTGGATGATGCTCAGCAGCCTCCTGCTCTGTAGATCCCCAAAGCAGCTCCTTCAGGTAGGTTTTTGCCCTTTCTTCACCATTTTTTTGTGAGAGAGCTGAGCAATGCCTACCTACCTCGATACCATTTTCCCAGATTAAGTAAATATCTTGAGATTAATGAAAATGAGAATACAACATATCAAAACCTATGGAATAGGCAGTGCTAAGAGAGAACTTTATGGTCCTCAATGATTACATTAAAAAAAAGAAAAAGCAAAATCAGAAGGCCTAACTGCACACCTGGAGGAACTAGAACTAGAACAGCACATTAATCCTGAGGCAAGCAGAAGGAAAGCAATTTTTTAAAATTCAAGCAGAAATAAATGAAATTGAGAACAAAAAAAATAGAGATGAACAGAACAAAAGTTGGTTCTTTTAGATTGTATTAGTCAGCCAAAAGGGGAGCTGATGCAAAGTACCAGAAATCTGTTGGTTTTTATAAAGGGTATTTATTTGTGTTAAAGCTCATAGCTACATGACCCTAAAGAGTCCAACTCAAAGTTAATCTCTCACCAAACTCTGTTGCCACGTGTTGAAGCAAGATGGCAGGCGATGTTTGAGAATGTTCAGCCTTTCTCTTACTCTTTTCTTAAATTAAATTTTTGTTTTGAAAGAACCTTTAGATTAGAGAAATGTTGCATAAAAAAATATAAGCGATTCCCATGTGCCCCTTCACTCCTTCTGCCACACTTCCCTAAATCAACGACTTCCCTCATTAGTGGCATACATTTGTTACAATTGATGAACACATATTGAAGCATTGCTAAAATTATGGATTACAGTTAACATTATAATTTACACTCTCCCCCACACAATTTTGTAGGTTATGACAATATAGACAATGGCCTATATCCATCACTGCAATGTCATGCAGGACAATAAAAACCAAACACTTGATTTTCCCCTGAAAAAATATGCTCCTCCCACTTTGGTAAGAGTTACAATCATTCACCCAGGTGTCCAAGTTAAAATCATCTGATTCATTATTCCATTCCTTTCTGCATAGCCAGTTCACTAATAATACATCACGCAGGCTCTTCCTTCAAAATAGAACTAGAATCAGACCACTTATTACATAGACATAACCCACTATAATCTCTCCCCTTCTTCTGATCTCAGTTGTAGGCTACAGGACTCATTTCTTCTCTGGGCTAGGCTGCCTTGGTCTCTTCACAAGATCAGCTAAAGACTGTCAGGCACATATCTTCCTGGGGCCTCTGCTGTGTCTATGGAGCTGTCTTTGTCCCTCTGTGTTATTTCCCATGTATCTACTTGTTGTGGGAAAACTGTAGGAACATGGTTTGAAGTTGAAACATTTCCATAATGCAGACAAAAAGTGCAGGCTTAGGAACACCTGGCCTTGGCTAGATGAAACACCATCTGGTCAGCACAAAAAAAATGTTTGCATAAGGAGACATTTGAACATTGTATGATCTATACCTTATTATTGTAAATGTTGCACCTGTCCCATATTATAGTAAATAAACAAACAGCTGCTTGTTGGTTCCTAAAATATGATGTGGAAACTAGGGTTGAGGCTCTCAGATTCAGAAGCTGTGAATCCCCTGGTGCCATCTTTATTTCCTCTCTTGTGTCTTTCTATCCTTTTATTTCTTCAGTTCTACATCACCTTTCCTTAGTGCAAACCTATTGCTCAGCTGGTCTTAGCATCTACTTCTGTTTCTTGATTGAGCATTCATTCATATAGATCATCAAGGGGATGGGAACTCAAACTGAGTCACCCTAATTATGTGGTCAAATCAAACCCTTAATCTTGATTTAAAAAAGTAAAAGTGAAACCTCTGAATTTAATGCAATCAAATGGTTGTCAACACTCTAAGCCAAACTCAGCATATAAATGCATTACCTTCCCCCCAGCATGGGACATGACTCCCAGGGATGAGTCTCCCTGGTGCTGAGGGATTACTACCAATCACTAAATGGAGATGCAACTAGAAAGAGACCTTGAATAAAAGGGTCAACTCAGACCAGCAGAATATCTCAGCCCACATGTAGGATCATATGTTAAAAACTGCTTCTTGACCTTGAACAAAGGGGGGAAATGATAAAGACAAATGAGTTTATATGGCTAAGAATCTTCAAAAAAACTTTTGGGAGGTCATCAGAGGGGTCGTGCTTATACATGCCTCAGCAAGACCCCAGAGACAGCTAAAGTAGATACAATCCAAGTACTGGTTCCCCGAGGGCTATGGAGACCCACAGGTTCCATGCTCATAGCAGATAGCTCTAGAGTTTAGTGCCATGTCACTGGGCCCTACTTTGGAATATGTGTTCCTGAGTGTGATGGAGTTGGACTCAGGTGGGAACTTTCTAAACATGCCTCTTCTGTCACGTTTACTGAACCTATGGTTGGCAAGAAGGTTGGTGTATACTCAGGATATTTGAATCTCTGGACTGTCCACGTGCCAGCTGTGCCCTGAGCCTCAGCAGAGTTGCAACACCTACCCTCTGGTTCACTGGACTTACCAAGGTCAGCTAAAAGGGAAGTGAATATGGTCAGTTACCACACATGGGAACCAAGAGTGCCTACAACTGCAAGCAGGAGAAAAGCATCCATCATCCATGTGGAATCTAAGCTCCCTCTCAATATAGAGCTGGAGTGGACATCAACTACCCAGGGTCCACAAG
The DNA here is from genome assembly GCF_030445035.2 of Dasypus novemcinctus. Taxonomy (NCBI): domain Eukaryota; kingdom Metazoa; phylum Chordata; class Mammalia; order Cingulata; family Dasypodidae; genus Dasypus; species Dasypus novemcinctus. The sequence continues at coordinate 136,863,533 of NC_080704.1, read as the reverse complement.
ATGGAGGGATAAAATAAGGATTAGAGTGGACTTACTGATATTCTACTATAGAACAATTTTGACTAGTAATGGAAGAAAATGTAGTATTGGTGTTGAGAAAGTGGCAATGGTAGTTGCTGAGGGCAGGCAGAGGGAGGAAGAGATGTGATGTGGGGGAAATTTAGGGACTTGGAATTGTCCTAAATGATATTTCAGTGACAGATGCTGTTCATTATATATCCTGCCATAACCCACTGAATGTACTGGGGGAGAGCACAATGTACAATGTAAACTATTATCCATGTAGTGCAGCAGTGCTCCAAAATGTATTCACAAAATGCAATGAATGTGCCACAATGATGAAAGAGGTTGTTGACGTGGAAGGAGTGGGGTGAGGAGTGGTGGGGTGTATATGGGAACCTCATATTTTTTTACTGTAACATTTCTTGTAATCTATTATCTTCAAAAAATACAATTTAAAAAAGTGATGGGGTGGAGAGTGGGGTATATGGGAACCTCTTATGTTTTTCTAATGTAACATTTTCTGTGATCTATTAACTTAAAAAAAGATAATTAAAAAATAAAATTAAAAAAGAATTTTGAAATAAAAAGGGTGGTAACACACCCAGAGGAACAGACCAATTTACAAACATAATCAGTATGTCTTTTTGCAGTTCATAAATAATATCAAACTGCAATACAGATCAACAAATCAACAAACTCTTAGCTAGACTGACAAGGAAAAAAGATAGAAGATGTAAATAAATAAAATCAGAAATGAGAGTGGGGTCATTACCACTGACACCATGTAAATGAGAGATCATAAGAGGGTACTATGAAAAACAGTATGCCAAAAAACTAAAAAAAAAAAATAGATGAAATGGACAAACTCCTAGAAACACTTGAAAAACCTACATGGACCTGGGAAGAAATAGAATTCATCAAAATAATCACGAGTAAAGAGACTGAAACAGTAATCAAAACCCTCCCCCAAATGAAAAGTGCAGGAACAGATGGCTTCACAGGTGAATTCTACTAATCATTCAAACATGATCTGATACCAATCTTGCTCAACCTCTTCAAAAATTTGAAGAAGAAATGCTACCTAACTCATGGTATGAGGCCAAAATCACCCTAATACTTAAGTCAGGAAAAGATACTATGAAAAAAGAAAATTACACACCAATTTCTATAATGAGCATAAATGTAAAAATCCTCAAGAAAATACTTGCAAATCAAATATAAAAGCACATTAGAAGAATTGTACACTGTGATTAAGTGAGTTTTATGCCAGGTTTGTATGGGTCGTTCAACATAAGAAAATCAGTTAATAAAATACACCACATTAATAAACTGAAGAATAAAAATCACATGATCATGTTGACTGATATAAAAAAGGCTTTTGACAAATACAGCATACTTTATTGATTAAAAAAAACACAAAACACTTCTAAAGGTAGAAATAGAAAGAAGCTTTCTCAACATGGTAAAAAGCATTTATGAAAAACTCATAGTTAGCACAGTACTCAATGGTGAAAGATTTGAAAGCTTCCCCATTGATATCAGAAACAAGACAAGAATGCCCAGTGGCACAACTGTTATAAAATATTATGCTAGAAAATTTTCTACAGCAATTATGCAAGAAAAAGATACAAAAGTCATGCAAATAGGAAAGGAATAAAATATTCACTATTTTTTAAAATTTTTATTAAATTTTTTTAAAGATACATAGATCATAAAAAATGTTACATAAAAAATATGAGGTTCACACATATCCCACACCCCACCCAACCCACTCCTCCCCTACCAACAACATCTTTCTTCATTGTGGCACATTCATTACGTTTGGGGAATACATTTTGGAGCACTGCTGCACTGCATGGATTACAGTTTACACTGTAGTTTACATTCTCCCCAAGTCCATTTAATAGGTTATGGCAGGATATATACCGTCCAGCATCTGTCCCTGCAATATCATTTAGGACAACTCCAATTCTTGAAAATGCCCCCACATCTCATCTCTTCTTCCCTCTCAAAGCCCTCAGCACCTACCATGGCCACTTTCTCCACATCAATGCTGCAGTTTCTTCCATTACTGGTCATAATAGTTCTATAGTAGAATACCAGTAAGTTCACTCTAATCCATATTTTATTCCTCCATCCTGTGGACCCTGAGTTGGTGATGTCCACTCCACCTCTACATTGAGAGAGGGTTTAGATCCCACATGGTTGATGGATGTAATTCTCCTGCTTGTAGTTGTAAGCACTCTTGGTTCCCTTGGTGGTTGACCATCTTCACCTCCCTGTTAGCCAACCTGCTCAAGTCCAACAAACTGGAGAGTAGGAGTTGCAACTCTCCTGAGGCTCAGGGCCCAGCTGACACATGGCAAGTCCAGAGATTCAAGTCTCCTGAATGTACACCAACCAAAGGTTCAGTAAAAGTGACAGAAGACGCATGTGTAGAAAGTTCCCATCTGAGTCCAACTCCATCACACTCAGGAACGCAAATTCCAAAGTAGGGCCCATTGACAAAGCACTGAACTCCAGAGCCAACTGCCATGATCATACAACCTGTGTGTCTCTGTAGCCCTCAGGAGCACCATTACCTGGGGCTGTATCTACTTTGACTGTCTTTGGGATCCTGCTGAGGCATGCATAAGCATGACCCCGCTCATGACATCCTGACGTTTTTGAAGACCCTTAGCCATATAAACTCTTTGCCATTGTCTTTGCCATTTCCCCGTTTTATTGAAGGTTTTTTTCTAGTTGCATTTCTAATTAATGATTGGAAGTAATCCCTCAGTGCCTGGTAAGCTCATCCCAGGGAGTCTTGTCCCATGGTGGGGGGAATGTAATGTATTTACATGCTGAATTTGGCTAGAGAGTGGCCACATTTGAGCAACATGGAGGCTCTCAGGAGGTAACTCTTAGGCACTCTGCAGCTCTAGGCCTAGTTCAAATTTCAGGCACACAGGCTCATAAGCATTGTCATCAGTATCAAGGGCTCATCATTGGACCATCCATCTTCACTGGTTTTTGCCCTTGCACTTGGGGGATTGCTGCTGTTCCATTGGGGAATGTGACAGAGCTCCCCTGCCTAGGAACTCAGTGCTCCCTCAGTTTTAGTTTGTAACTGTAACTACTATGAAAATATCCAACATATATCCAAACATTCTCATGTACCCTATATACATGCTCTGTAGAAATCCCTCCCAATCATGTGTCCCCCATCAGTAACACCCCACACCAGTGTTCCTCCCCTGCCATAGTTGAACCCCTCTGTCATCCAAAACTTCTTAAAAAGTGAAGCTTAATGTATTGCCAAATTCAATTAATAGGAAAATGAAGTAGTAATGATAGGTTTAAAGATTAGAAATAGAATATATACTAATTTAGAAAAACTAAAATAAAGATAAATTGGGGTATAAAAAAAAGGAAAGATAGCATAAAACTTTGTTTTTGACATTTTGCCTTTCATCACTGTAATAAACGTTGCCTTGTATGTACTGTGGCAAGGCAATTTCTTCCATTTCTTCCTCACTATTTACGTCCTTTTTCCTTTATTTTTTCTAATTTTTAATTTTGTCTTCAAAAAAGTTTTAGGTCACAGTAAAGTCACATATACAATATATGGGGACGCCCATATATCCAACAGGAAACCCTTTCCCCCTTACCCAGCAATGATCTTTTTAAATGTTCATGTTATATTTCCTGTGGCTAATGTACAACTATTGAATCATAGCTATCAAACATGGTTCCATTTTGGTTTATATTATTGTCTATATTTTAGACTTTACAATTTTCTAAATTTTTAGTTACCTTATGTTTTACATTATGGTTTACATTTTAGCCTATAGATTTTTATACATTTTTGGTGTAATTTAACATGTCCTGTATCCATCATTGCACAATCTTGTGGAACACTTCCATTGCCCCCCATTTGCCCTGCTTCCATCTACTCTATTCCTCTCTCCCCCTCCCCTCAGGGCCCACAGTGACAATCAATATTCACTGCTTGAAGGACCAGATTCACAGATACTTGCAACAATGCTGAGGGCTTGATATTCTAGACTGTCCTCCCCCATTGTGAGCCACAAATTCTCTCAGGAGACACAATTCCATTTCAGAACATCAGGCCTCCCCAGGATGTGGGTACACCTTCCCAGTCATTGTATGGGTCTCCACTCAATGATATAACACACTATGACAAGATGAGCACTCTCACACTCCCTAGAAGCCTGCCCCTGTGCCACATGTCCCCCTTAAGCACCTTAAACATGTAATCCTTCCTTTCTAAAGAGTTTTCTCAACATTATAGTTTCAACCACATACCTGACAATCTCCCATGTTCAATTGTTCCCCCAGCCATCCCCCCAATTCCTTGGGCCATCTAACCTATCCTCCCAACCCTAGCCCCCCTCGAGCCTGCAAAAATTTTCACTATTCACTGATAATATGATCTTATACCTAGGAAATCTTGAACACCCTACAATAAAGATACTAGAACTAATAGTAACTTCAACAAAGTGACAGGATATAAGATTAATAGGCAAAAATCAGTAGTGTTTTTAGGTACTACTGATGAGCAATCTGAGGTGGAAATCAGAAATAAATTCCATTTACCATAGTGACGAAGTGAATCAAATATTTAGGAATAAATTTAACTTAGGACATAAATGACCTATATTCAGAAAACTACAAAACATTGCTCAAAGAAACCAAAGAAGAACTAAATAAATGGAAGGACATTCTGCAGTCATAAATTGGAAGGCTAAATATTAAGATATCAATTCTACCTAAACTGATTTACAGATTCAACGCAGTCCCAATAAAAATCCCAACATCTTTTTTTGCAGAAGTGGAAAAGCAAATTATCAAATTTATTTGGAAGGGTAAGGGACCGCATGTTGCCAAAAATGTCTTAAAAAGAAGAAAAAATTTGGAGGACACTCACTTCCTGACTTTAAAGTATACTACTTAGTTACAGTAGAAAAAACTGCATGACACTAGTATAAAGATAGACATATTGACCAATGGAATAAAATTAAGACTTCAGAATAGATCTTCACATCTATGTCAAGTGATTTTTGACAAGGCTATCAAAACCATCCAGCTGGGTCAGAACAGTTTTTTCAACAAATAGTGCTGGCAGAACTGGATATCCTTAGCTAAAAGAAAGAAAGAGGACCCCTATTTCACACCTTTTATGAAAACTAACTAAAAACAGATTAAAGATCGTGAGAAGCGTATGTGGCTCAAGTAGTTGGGCACCTGCCTACCATATGGGAGATCCCACATTAATTCCCAGTACCTCCTAAGGAAGATGAGCAAGACAATGAGCTGACATGACAGGCTGACACAATGAGATGATGCAATGAGGACACATAACAAGAGACATAACAAGCAGGGAGCTGATGTGGCTCATGATTGGGTGCCTTCCTCTCACATGGGAGGTCCCAAGTTGAGTTCCCAGTGCCTCCTAAAAAGAAGACAAGCAGAGACAGAGAGTACACAAAGAACAGACACAGAGTGCAAACAGCAAAGGGGAGGGGTAGAAATAAATAAATAAATCTTTAAAAATTATGGAGGCTAGAAGATATGGAACAATAACTTTCAAGTACTGAAAGAAAAGACATGCTAACTCAGAATTCTATATCTAGGAAAAGATATCCTTCAGGAATGAAAGAAAAATAATCATTCTTTAATGCATGAAATCTAAGAGAGCTTGTCACCAGAATCATGTTTGAAAATAAATGTAAAAGGAAGTTCTTCACACACAAAGGAAATGATACCAGAGGGAAACTTGGAATTTTAGAGTTTTAGGAAGAGAAGCAGAAATTGTAAATATCTGGGTAAATGTGATAGACTATTTTTCTCCTTTTATATTCTTTATAATTTATATGACTGTTGATTGCAAAAATTATAACATTGCCAGTGGGATTCAATGTATGTTGATATAATCCAGAAGACAAATGTAACATACGGTTGGATGTATACAGATGTAAATGGATCTATATGGTTGTAAGGTTTCTGTGTTATAATTGAAGTAGTAAAATATTGACTCTGAAAAAAAAAAAAACAGATTAAAGACATAAATATAAAAGCTAGAACCACTAAACTCCAAGAAAAAAATGTAAGAAAACATCTTCAAGATCTTGGGGTAAGCATTGGTTTCTTTAACCTTACATCCAAAGCATGAGCAATGTAAGAAAAAATAAACAAATGGGAGAAAAATTTCACAAATGACATCTGATAAGGATTTGATCTCTGTGTTATTTAAATAGATCATAAAACTCAATGATAAAAAGACTGGCACCCAATTACAAAGTTGGCAAAAGACGTGAACAGACATTTTTCTAAAGAAGAAATGCAAATGTCCAAAAAGCACATGAAAAGATGCTCAACATCACTAGCTATTAGGGAAATGCAGATCAAAATTACAATGAAATATCATTTCACACCTTACAGAATGGCCATTATTAAAAAAAAAAACCAGAAAACTGCAACTCCTCCATAGAGGATATGGAGAAATAAGAACACTTTTTCACTGTTGGTGGGAATGTAAAATGGTGCAGTCTCTGTTGAAGTTAGTTTGGCAGTTCCTCAGGAAGCTAAATATAGAACTGACATGTGATCTGTGGAGCACTGTGGAGAAGACTTTGGCAGGTCCTCAGAAAAGTAAGTATGGAATTACCCTATAACCCACCAATCCCACACCTATGTATATACTCAAGAGAATTGGAAGTAGGGACTGGAATAGATGTTTGCACACCAATGTTCATAGTGGCATTATTCACAATTGCCAAAAGATGAATGGCACCCAGGTGTCCATCAACAGATGAATCAAGGACTTAAATCTTCAGTCTGTTCATGTGTTATTTAGCCTTGAATCTCAGAAGAGTTTTGGCACCTAATCTCCAGTTCATTAGATTTGCCCAGGACAACTAACAAAATTATGATGATGGACAACACCCATACCAAAAAACAGAGAGTATCTATAATTGCAAGCAAAACCACTCCTTCCATCTGCTGCATAAGATCTAATCCCCCTCTCAATCTGAGGCAGAGTAGGCATCACCATCCGAAATCCTCAAGGTTGAGGAATGAACAAACGTAAGGAGGGAATGCAACCATGGATAAAGTAAATTTATTAATATTGTAGTAATGAAAGAACATGTAACATTGATGTAAAGATAGTGGTTACCAGAGGTTCTGAGGGGAGAGGAAGGGAAGAATAGGTGGAATATAGGACATTTTTAAGACATTGGAATTAAGTATAAACCACAAGATAATCTATAGACCTTGTTTCATAGCAATACTTCAATATTTATTCATCAATTGTAGCAAATTTACCACACAAATGTAAGACGATAATAAGGGAAGATGTGGGAAGGAGAGGAGTGGGGTATATGGGAATCCCTTATACTTTGAATATAACATTTTGGTAATCTAAAACCTCTTTAAAATAAAGTTTATTATATTTTTTAAAAACTGAAGCTGTAAATATATGGTGCCTAACATGGAAGTGAACTATATTGAGACAGTTTCAGCTGAGTTCACTGGCAGGGTCTCTAGTTAAAAATTACCGATGGCTGACAAGAAAGCCAGGGGGAGGGCTGGGCAGCTTCCCATACATCATGAATGCCGATCCTTAATGTTAGTTTTTGGGGAGCAGATGTGACTCAAGCAGTTGAGAACCTGCTTCACAAATGGGACATCCCAGGTTCAATTCCTGGGGCTTCCTGAAAACAAAACAAACAAATAAATAAAACCAACTCAAGGGAGCCAATGTGGCTCAGTGGTTGAGTGCTGGATTCCTACATATGAGGTCTGGAGTTCAATCCCCAGGCCCGGTACCTAAAAAAAAAGTTACTTGTTTCACTGCCAGCTACATAGCAGTTGCTCAATAAATGTTTACTAAACTGAAATGCTTGTTAAAATTCTAGGTGGGGGACAACCAGAAAGAATGTGGCAGAGTAAGGAGCTCCTAAAGTCAGCTCCTGCTACAGGGCAGTTAGTAATCAACCAGAGCTATCTGGAGCTAGCTGAGGCACACATTTCAAGGCTCTTGGAGGGCAGAAGTGCATCCTGTAACATCCTTGAAGGAATGGAAGGAGGAGACTGCCCTTCTGCAGAGAAGACTCATAAGGAGAGCATTCCAAGCCATGGAGGTCAATGCCTATCCTCCACTGGAAGCAAGAGCTGCCTCTGGAGCTATTCCATGGCAGGAATTGAAAGCTCCACTTCCCCAAAACAGGGAAGGAAGAGGGAGTTGGGCACCAACTTCAGCTACTGATGAGTAAATTCAGTGGGCTGAAGTATAATCCTGAGAACAGCTAAAGTTTGAGCCTGTCCAAGTCAGAAGAGGCCAGGAACCTCCATCTTAACTCCACACCCGGCATTAGGGGAAGCAGTGCAGACTGAAAATCTCAGTGCTGGTGGGGACAAAATTATTTTCACCCAGATGGGATGGCAGCTCCATCCTAGGCCTCAGCACCACCTCCAACAGGGAGGAAGCTGAGGGGACCTGCACCAGCCTCTCTGGGAAAGTACCAGCTAAGCTGCAGAGGCTGGTGATTATCCTACTCTGGTGACACGAGGTGCCCCAGGAGCTATTCTGTGGCTGGAAAAGGAAGCTCCATTTCCGAAAAACAGGAGACAATTGGCTGCTGATTTCAGCTACTGATTGGTAGACTTGGCTAGCTAAGATATAACCCTGGGACAGATGCTGAGTGTTGTGTGTCCTGTCGTGGCCCACTGGGTGGACTGAGGGAGAGTGTGGACTGCAATGTCGGCCACTGTCCATGTGCTGCAGCAGTTCTCCAGAATGTATTCTCCGGGTGCAGTGGATGTGCCACAGTGACGGAAGAGTTCATTGATGTGGGAGGGGTGGTGTGGGAGGGGTGGGAGTTATAATGGGACCTCATATTTTTTTAATGTAACATTTAAAAGAAAATAAAGAAAAAAAATCATAAAAAAGATATAACCCTGGGAACAGCTGTGGTGTGAATCTGCCCAAGTCAGAAAGAAGCTGGTGGCTGCCATTTTGAATCTGCGCCCATCCTGAGGGAAAGCTGTGCTGACCAAAAATCACAGTGATGGTAGGAACCTGTTTCTTTCACCCATATTGACCTTCAGCCCAGCCTAGGCTTCAGCCCCACCTCTGGCAGGGAGGAGGCTGGCAAGCCCTGCACCAGCCTATCCAGGTAACTGCAGGTACCTTTGGCTGACAGAGACAGAAAATCAGAAGTTTACCAGGGCAACTGAGGTCATCTTGGATCCACACTGCATAGATTACTGCCCACACCTGCAGCTCCATCCCTGCCCCAAGCAGGGGAGAAAGGGACATGAAGATTCATCAGTCTTTCTGGACAACTACAGTCTAGGCCTGCATGGTGTGGCTTATTCCATGCAGCTCTAACTCTGTCCCTACCGCTGGCAAAAGAGAAAGTTGGGAGATGCTTCATTGGTCCCTGGCACAATAAGGGCAGCATGAGCCTCTACAACTTATAGCACCTATTACTGCCTTGGCTCTTACTGTACAACCAGCAAAGGAGAAAGGGTGGTAAACCTTAAGCTAAAGAGAAAAACTGCACCCAGAATAAATACACCAGCACTCCAGATGCCAAGATATAAAAAAAAAAATTACAATCCACACCAAGAAATGGGAAGCTATGGCCCAGGCAAAGGAACAAGATAAGCCTACAGATGACATAAAGGAGTTGAGACAACTAATTATAGATGTTCAAACAAATCTCCTTAATAAATTCAATGAGATGGTTAAAGAGATTAAGACTATTAAGAAGAAACTGAATGAACACAAAGAAGAATTTGAAAGCATACACAGAAAAATAGCAGATTTATGGGAATGAAAGGTGCAATAAATGAAAATTTAAAAACCACCGGAATCATATAATAGCAGACTTGAGGAGGCAGAAGAAAGAATTGGTGAGCTTGAAGAAATGGCCTCTGAAAGTTAACATACAAAAGAACAGATGAAGAAAAGAATGGAAAAAATTGAAAAAGGTCTCAGAGAAATAAATGACAGCAAAAGCCATGCAGACATTCATGTCATGGGTGTCCGAGAAGAAGAGAAGAGAAAAGGAGCAGAAGGAATCTTTGAAGAAATAATGTTAGAGAATTTCCCAACCTTATTGAAGGACATAGATATCTATGTCCAAGAAGGAAAACATACTCCCATGCAAAAAAAAAAAAAAAATTCGAATAGAGCAACTCTGAGACACATACTCACCAGAATGTCAGATGCCAAAGACAAAGAGAGAATTCTGAGAGCAGCAGAAGAAAAGCAATGCATAATATACAAGGGATACCCAATAAGATTAAGTGCTGATTTCTCACCAGAAGCCATGGAGGCAAGAAGACAGTAGTCTGATATAGTTAAGATACTACAAGAGAAAAACTTCCAGCCAAGAATCTTATATCCATCAAGACTTTCTTTCAAAAATGAGGATGAGATTAGAATACTCACAGACAAACAGAAACTGAGAGAATTTCTAAGCAAGAGACAAGATTTTCAGGAAATACTAAAGGGTGTGCAAGAGCCTGAAAAGAAAAGATAGGACAGAGGGACTTGGAAGACAGTCTACAAATGAAGATTATATCAATAAAAGTAACTAAAACTGTCAAGAGTGGTGAAAATAAAATATGACAGATAAAACTCAAATTGTCAGGAATAAACTTAACCAATGATGTAAAGCACCTGTATTCAGAAAACTGCAACTCAATTTTAAAAGTATTTTTAAAAAGCCTAAATAACTGGAAGAATATTCCATATTCATGGATTGGAAGACTAATATCATTAAGATGTCAATTCTACTTAAATTGATACACAGATTCAATGAAATCCTGATAAAAATTCCACCAGCATTTAAAAAAAAACATTGAAAACATGATCATCAAATTTTTTGGAAAGGTAAGTGATTCTAAATAGCCAGAAACATCATAAAAATGAATAGTGAACCCTCATCTCCAGACTTTAAATCATATTACCTAGCTACAGTGGTAAAAACAGCATGGTTCTGGCATACAGACAAACACATAGACAAATGGAACCAAATTGATGGTTCAGAAACATTCTCTCACATGTATGGTCAAGTGATTTTGACTAGCCTGTCAAACCCACACAGCTTGGGCAGAACAGGCCATTCAACAAATGGTGCTGAAAGAATTGGATATCCATAGCCAAAAGAAGGAAAGAGGACCCCTATTTCACACCTTATCCAAAAATTTACTCAAAAATGGATCAGATACCTATAAATAAAAGCAAGAACCATAAAACTTCTAGAAGAAATTGTAGGAAAATATCTTCAAGACCTGGTGGTATGTGGTGAATTCTTAAAGGAGATAAGGAGGCATGAGATGGACTAGTGATGTTTAAGGTATGTAGAAGTTTTAATTAGCTTTACTGTAAAATGGAAATGTATCAGAATGGATGGTAACACTTAGTGAGTAACAGGTAGTTTATAAATGGGGAAGTGGCTGAAAATGGTAGTCTAGGGATGTAAATACCAATTGATAGAATGCTAAATAATATTTTAGGAACTGAATAGCACAGTAAACTAAGAGGTGGGTGAGAATTGTGGTTTATGATATTATATATGTTTGTTTTGTAAGTTCACAACTATTATTATATACTTATTGTTTATGTATGTTTATGTATAAGTGATATATGTCAATAAATTAATTTTTAAAAAAATTCTAACTGTATCTTAATATATTGAATAATGAATAGTCACATACAGAGATTCAATAGTTTTGAGGAAAATTCATGAAATTTTCTACGATGTTTTCAGGTTCAAAAATAAGAAAAGATGGGAGTGGATGTAGTTCAGTGGATGAACACCTACTTCCCATGTACAAGGTCCTGGGTTCAATCCCCAGTACCTTCTTAAAAAAAAGTTTCAATATTTATATCTTGCACAGAAAGTTTAAAATGCTTTCCTTTTCTTTTTTTCTGTTTAATCTTTGAAGTCTTTCTGATTTTAAAAAGATAATTAAAAAATCAAAATTTAAAAGCAATATATGCTATATACATACAATAGAATATTATGCAGCAATGAAAAGGAATGAAGTTTCAGTACATGCGACAACATGGATGAACCTTGAAGATATCATGTGGTGTGAAATGTCAGGCACAAAAAGACAAATTTCTATGATCTCACTCATATGAAATAATTGGAATAAACAAAAAATTCATAAAAAAAAAATCAGAATGCAGATTACCAGGGACTGTGGATTGGGTAGGGAACAGAGAGATAAAGCTTAATTGTTAAGGAATTTCTTTTGGGGGTGATGGAAAGGTTTCAGCAATGGAGAATGGTGATGGTAACACAAAATTGTGAGTGTAATGAACACCTGAATTATTTATTTGAATGTGGTTTAAGGGCAAATTTTTAGGGTATAGTTATGTTACTAAAATTAAAATTTAAAAAATGATTGGACTGTACAACACAATGAATGCAAATAAACCATGGAATATAGTTAATAGTACAATATAATAATGTACTTGCATAAATTTTAATGAGTATACCACACTACTGTAAGGAGTTTGTTTTTTAAATATATTTCCAGCTACTTTTTTTTTCTCTCTCCCCTGCCCCACCCCACCCCACCCCACCCCACCCCAGTTGTCTGTTCTCTGTGTCTATTTGCTGCGTCTTCTTTGTCCGCTTCTGTTGTTGTCAGCGGCATGGGAATCTGTGTTTCTTTTTGTTGTGTAATCTTGTTGTGTCAGCTCTCCGTGTGTGCGGCACCATTCCTGGGCAGGCTGCACTTTCTTTTGTGCTGGGCGACTCTCCTTACGGGGTGCACTCCTTGCGTGTGGGGCTCCCCTATGCGGGGGACACCCCTGTGTGGCAGGGCACTCCTTGCGTGCATCAGCACTGCCCATGGGCACACACAGATCAAGGAGGCCTGGGGTTTGAACCATGGACCTCCCATGTGGTAGACGGATGCCCTAACCACTGGGCTAAGTCCACCACCTGTAAGGTGTTTATAATAGAGGGATGTATAAAAGAGCTCTGTATTTTCCACATGACTTTTCTGTAGACCTACAACTTCTCTAATAGAATTATTTTTTTTAAAAAATTAACTTTAAAGAAGAAACCCAATAAAATGAAAATTCCAGAACCTGGGACACTTATTTCCTGAATAAACAAATTGATTGCTGGATTTCATTAGTAAATGAATTCTCCTGGCACATTTAAAATTAGAATAGTTTACCAAAAGTGAATTTACTGACTACCATTTCAGGATGAGTAGCAATGGCAGAGTTCCAGACACACCTGCATTCATTTCAAGTCATTTGGAAAGTTCCTGACATCCTCATTTTCTCAGTGTAAGTTTGATGATCCCCACCCTGTTCTCTGTACTCCAAAAGTAGATGAAAGGAAAGGAAGTCACTTTTCAGGGAGCTTTAGTCTGAAAAGTCTTTTGTTGAACCCCATACCATATTTGGCATTATGCTGAGAGATTCTTGAAGGCACAGAGAAATACAGAAATAGTGGAACACCTGGCAGTGGAATTTGGAAAGAGTGCATCACCAGCTGCTTACTCAAATCTCACCCTGTGGATGACCACATCCTCTGCCACCTCTTAAAGCTAACTTTGCTGGAATTAACTTTAAGATGTCACTAGAAAGCTTTCTACACTCTTCACAGTCTGTGAAAGATCTACTTAGAATGCCAAGTTGTGAGCACATACCTGTTTGTATGTTAAGGGAAAAATTGAGTTTGTGTTTCCAACTATTTCTAGGTATCAATCACTAATACTGCCCTAAAATTCTATCCTCCACTTTCACCAAAGACAAGCACTTCTCACCTTGTATATGCTCCTATAGCCTTCTGGAAGGTAAGGGTAAAATTGTGAGTGGGCACTGCTATACTCCAGATGCAGATAGAAGGAAAAAAGAAAATGAAGCTGAAGTCTAAAGTTCCTGGTCCATTCCAGGACCACACAATTATTAAAGCCATCATTCACTCTTTCTTTAATAATGGAGAATTGTGATGGTAACACAACATTGTGAGTGTAATGAACACTACTGAATTATTTATTTGAGATATTCTATGTGGCAATCTTCTCAGAGGACCCAAGGCAGGTAAAGAAGCCAACCAATCACATTTAACCCATGGGGAGCCTCCAACTATTAAGAAAATTTGATGTTCAGAAATCTCTTTTAAAAGCATTCTTCACATGACAAAAAATACTATAATATAGAAGTTTCTGGTTTTAAAGCAGTGTTTTAAAGCTATGGAGTCTGAAAGAGCTGGGTTTGATTTCAAGCTTTATCACTTGCTGGTTGGGTGTCACTAAATGAATAACTTAATCTTCCTGAATTTCAGTGTCTTCACCTAGAGCTTCAAGATAATTACAAAACTAATTCATGGGATTGTTATGATGATTAAATGACACAGTACATTGTTACAATGCCTACCATTTACTTTATGATACTTCAACATAGACAGTGTGATATTAAATACTTGCCAGAGTGTTTTGGTTTTACCTCTAGGGTTAGTCAGTTGCCTTCATCAGGATACACAACAGGGCAGGGAGCCAGCATTACACCAGAAATGGCCACTATCCAGAGTTAGTGATCATAAGTTCTTCTGTTATATTTGTCTCAGACACAGAACTACCTACTCTTTGCTAATTAGCATAACAAATGTGAAAAATTGGTTTTCATTGATGAAAAACAAAGCCTATTGGATTTGCATGGTAAATATTAAAAATGGGCTTTCACTGGTAAAAAATATTATTAAAATATTTTAGACACTTACGCCCTTGCATGAACAAGGTTCTATAATCTGTACGTATCTGAGGGAAAGTACCTGAAACTTAACACCTAAGCAGTCCTTTCCAGCTATTGATATGAAAAATGATTTTTTGGTTGTGTAATGCCTACTATAAGGCAAAAGGTCCTGCTTCTGGGAGTGATGCCATTGAAAGTGGTAAAATAGGGCTCTATCCCCACACAAAAGCAACTAATGAGCTGGCAAAAACTATCTGAATCGGTTTTTGAAGAACTCTAGAATCCAGTCAAAAACTTACAACAATCGGGAAGACTTGAAGAAAGAAGCTTCTGATTTGTAGTAAGAGAGCTGTGTTATTTTTGAAAATCCCACCCCCCCCTTGCAGCTTGCTTGCTGTCTGCTCCCTGTGTCCATTTGCTGCATGCTCTTCTGTTTTTAATTGCCTCCCTTTTTGTTGCGTCACCTTGCTGAGTCAGCTTTCTGCAGTGCTTATTGGCCAGGTGGCACTCTGCAGTGCTTATGGGCCAGTGGCTCTCTGCAGCATGTGGGTGAGCCTGCCTTCACAAGGAGGCCCCAGGACATGAACCCAGGGCCTCCCATATGGTAGACAGGAGCACAACTGATTGAGCCACAGCCACTTTCTGGGACAGATATTTTAAATAGGAACCAAATGGAAATTCTGGATCCAAAAGGTAAAATAACTGAAATTTAAAAATCACTAGATGGGTTTGAGAGCATATTTGAGCAGTTAGAAGACAGAAGCAACAAATTTGCAGATAGGTCAATTGAAACAATCTAGTCTGAGGTGCAGAAAGATAGAAGACTGAAGAGAAGTGGGACAGTGTCTAAGAAATCTGTGGAATAACATAGGCATACCAATGTATGCATAATGGGAAATTCAGAGAGAGTAGAGCAAGACAAAGGGGAATAAAGAAATTTGAAGAAATAATGGCTAAAATATTTCCAAATTTAATGAAATACAAGAATCTATAGATCAAAGAAGCTCAACAAATTCCAAACAGGATAAACTTCAATAGACCCACCTGAGACATTGTAGTCAAATTGCTCAAAGACAAAGACAAAAAGAGAATCTTGACAGTAATAAAAAAGAAGCAAATTGTCACATACAAGATATCCTTAATAAGATTAACTGCTGATTTCTCTTCAGAAACCATGGAGGAGAGAAGGCAATAGGATGACATATTTAAAGTCCTGAAAGAAAAAAAGTCAACCAAGAATTTTGTATCTGGCAAAACTATCCTTCAAAAATAAATTGCAATGGATGTATGACACTAACAAAAGAAGTTGTTGATGTGGGAAAAGTGAGGAGTGTGGGGAGTGGGGCATATGGAAATTCCGTATATATTTTTATGTAACATTTTGTGTGATCTATGTATCATTTTAAAATAAATATAAAATATATTTATAAAAGAGTGTCTGCCAAATGGGTACAGGTTTCATTACAAGTGTGATGAAAATGTTTTGGAACTACGAAGCACTGATGGTTGCACAACATTGCAAATGTACCAAATGTTACTAAATTTAAAAATGATTAATGGCTAAATTTATAGTTTGTTAATTTTACCTCAGTAATTTTTAAAATTCTGCTTCTGAATCGTGGTTGTGTCTCTCTACTATGACTTTTCTAGAAATATTGTGATCAAGCCTTTGAAAGAACAGACAGCTGGGAGTTCATGAAGATTACCAAACAGGTTGTATTAATGGTTTTGTTGCTATGGCTAATGAATCTTCTTTCTTTTCTTCTTCTTTTTTTTTTTTCATGTTAAGGAAAAGTTTATTTTATTTTTTTTATTTTTTTACACTTTTTTATTGGAGTTAATAGATCACAAAGAATGTTACATTTAAAAAAAAAAATTTAAAAAAACATAAAAAAAACATGAGGTTCCCCTACACCCCACTCCCTAACCCCCCACACCATCCTTTTTGTAAATTGTATTTTTTCGTCTTTATTTATTTTTTTAATGTTACATTAAAAAAATATGAGGTCCCCATATACCCCCCACCCCCCTCACTGCACTCCTCCCCCCATAACAACAATCTCCTCCATCATCATGAGACATTCATTGCATTTGGTGAATACATCTCTGAGCACTGCTGCACCTCATGGTCAATGGTCCACATCATAGCCCACACTCTCCCACACTCCACCCAGTGGACCATGGAAGGACATACAATGTCTGGTAACTGTCCCTGCAGCACCACCCAGAACAACTCCAAGTCCCGAAAATGCCCCCACATCTCATCTCTGCCTCCCATTCCCTACCCCCAGCAGCCACCATGGCCATTGTCTCCAAATCAATGCTACATTTTCTTTGATTACTAATCACAATAGTTCATGAATAGAGTATCAGTAAGTCCACTCTAATCCATACTCTATTCCTCCATCCTGTGGACCTTGGAATGGTTGTGTCCACTCCACATCTATATCAAGAGGGGGCTTAGATTCCACATGGATACTGGATGTAATTCTCCTGCTTTCAGTTGTAGGCACTCTTGGCTCCCTGGTGTGGTGGTTGACCTTCTTCACCTCCATGTTAGCTGAGTGGGGTAAGTCCAATAAACCATAGTGTAGGAGCTGAAGTCTGTTGAGGCTCAGGGCCTGGCTATCACATGGTCAGTCCAGAGATTCAGGTCCCCTGGGTATATGTAAATTGTATTTTTGAAGATATATATATCACAAAAATGTCACATTAAAAAATAAAAGAGAGGCTGGGCAAGATGGCATCTGAGGGAGTACACCTCACAGTCTCACCTGCAAACAAGCAGCCAAGTGGGGTTGGAGTCTTGCCAGAGTGGGCTGTTTTGGGGGATTGCATGGCAGGAGGTATATGGATGTCAATTTTGAGAGACAGTGACAGAAGTAGGGCTTGCTAAAGGTAGAATTGTGGGTTACAAACACAAAGGTCGGAAGCTGTGGGGAGGCCGGACCCTTCCCCCTTGGCTGGCAGCTGCAGAGTTCCCTGAGAACTGTCAATTGTGCGGCAGTGTTCCTGGGCCCCATGATCCCCAGATGCATGGTCCCCAGGTCCATGTCCCCTAAGGCCCCATAGCCCACGTTCCACAGACCTACATACACTTGAGTCTGCAGGGTCTGGGACTTCCCTTTCCCATGTCCAGCACTACCGGAGGTCCAGGATTGCCCTAGCACTCTGGTTTTGGACTGACTCCATGAGAGGGAGGGATTCAGTGGGAGGTGCAGCAGAGGGGCCAGCCAAGTGCGAGTTCAATTTCTGCCCCCCCCCCCCCCTTTTTTGTGCTTGGAGAAGCATACCAGCTGGCTTGGGGAGAGCCTGGAAAGAAAGGAGTGGTGAATCTGCTGAGAAAGTCCAATTCATCTAAATACCCTGGGATAGGAACATGGTCTGGAAGAAGGTGGAGTCAGAAAATCAACTAGCCCTCTCGTAGCACACCTAAAGGAGAGGGACTGTAGGAGGTGCTTTCCAAGTTTCCAATAGCATACTTGGGGTTCCTGGTGAGGTATAGGTGCTCTCTCTCTCTGGAAATTAAGAGCCATTGTTTTCTGTATGAAGCTGGTTCAACAAGGACCCACTTGAATCTCCTACCAGACCTCTCAGGCAGCTTTCCTGCTGCCCTGGGAGAGAGGGAAGGGAGGAAGGGAGAAAGGGGGAACATCAGATCCCTAAGCATTTTATTTAACTGCAAAGAGGATTCCTTGCTTGAAACTTTGTCTGGTATTTTGTTGGTTTGTCTTTTGTATTTTCTTCCTCTTTATCCCCCCAAGGTCCTTTTATCTTTTTTTCTTTTTCTTGCTTGCTTCCCCACTCCTTTTTGTCTCTTTTTTCTGTTCTTTCTTTCTTTCTCTTCTTTTTTTGTTTTATATTTATATTAGGTGCTGCAGGGAGTGCTTCACATTTGCTGTGTTTCCTCATCCTCCATTTCCTCTTTTCTGTGTGTATTGATTTTGGCCACCAACATCCCTTTCCTATACATCTTTCTATCCTTCATCATTTATTATTTCTCCTACATTACACCTCTCTTTGTTTGGCCCCCTATATTTCTGACTTTTTATTTCTAATACCGTTGTTCTGTTTTCTGTCTTATATTCGCTCTTTATATTATTGTCCTTTATTTTCTCTTTCCCTCTCTCCTGAACGCACTGGCCTTTTAATTCAAACTATATTCCTCCCCATAGTCAGTTTACTGTGCCATATGTACTCTACTTTTCTTACTGTTATAAATCTACATACCTTACATGAGTCTAATATCCATTTTCCTAGATCTCACATGGTTCATTTTTTAATATTTACTATCAGTACTACTGTTATTCATTTTCCTTTCTTACTCCTTTTGCTTTCTCTGACCCTAATGCTTTCATTCAAGTGAACTTAGCCAACAACAAAGAAATAGGATGTGAAGAACAAAGTGACAAACAGAAGACTTGACATGCACAAACAAACAACAACTAATTAAACTCTAAACAAGACAAAGAAGCTAAGCAACTGATTAAACCCATTAAGAAAAAATGATGACCAGACAGCAACAAAAATCTACAAACCAAACCAATAATCAGGAAAACATGCCCCAATACAATGAACAAATTAAAAACCAGGAAGAGGGGCAAAACATTGAACATGTAATTGAAGCTCTCAAAACATATATTAGAGACCAATTTGATGAAGTGAAGGAAGAGATTAAGAATATGCAGAAAACACTTAGAGAGAATAAAGAAGAAATTGCAATCATACACAAAAAGATAACGGATATGATGGTGATGAACAGCACAATTCAAGAAATAAAAAATACACTCTCAGCAAATAACAGAAGATTAGAAGATGCAGAGGAGAGAATTGGTGATGTGGAAGACTATACATCTGAAATCAAACAGAGAGTAGAGGGAAACGGACTTTGGCCCCATGGTAAGGGCGTCCGTCTACCACATAGGAGGTCCGCGGTTCAAGCCCCGGGCCTCCTTGACCCGTGTGGAGCTGGCCCATGCGCAGTGCTGATGCGCGCAAGGAGTGCCGTGCCACACAGGGGTGTCCCCCGCGTAGGGGAGCCCCACGCGCAAGGAGTGCACCCATAAGGAGAGCCGCCCAGCGCGAAGGAGGAAGCAGCCTGCCGAGGAATAGCGCCGCCCACACTTCCCATGCCGCTGACGACAACAGAAGTGGACAAAGAAACAAGACGCAGCAAAAAGACACAGAAAACAGACAACCGGGGGAGGGGAGGGGAATTAAATAAAATAAATCTTTAAAAAAAAAAAACAAAAAACAGAGAGTAGAACTGATTGATAAAAAGATAGAAAAACTCCATCTGGGACTTAGGGACCTGAATAACAATGTAAAACACACAAACATACACATTATAGGTATCGCAAAAGGAGAAGAGAAGGAAAAGGGGACAGAAGGGGTATTGGAGGAAATAATGACTGAAAACTTCCCAAATCTACTGAGGGAGATGGCTGTACATGTCCAGAAAGCACAACGCACCCCACACACCATAAATCCCAACAGGCCTACCCCAAGACATATACTTGTCAAATTACCCAATGGTCAAGTCAAAGAGAAAATTATAAAAGCTGCAAGAGAAAAGAGAACGATCACATACAAAGGAGGCTCCATAAGATTAAGTGCTGGTTTCACATCTGAAACCATGGAAGCAAGAATGCAGTGGTATGGCATAGTCAAGGTACTAAAAGAAAAAATTTCCAACCAAGAATACTCTATCCAGCAAAGTTAGCATTCAAAAATGATGGAGAGTTCAAAATAGTCACAGATAAACAAAAACTGAGAAAGTATGCCAACAAGAAACCTGCTTTCATCACTGGACATTGTAAATCCTCACAGGACCCACTGGATGGAATGGGGGGCGGTGTGGGCCATGGTGTGGACCGTTGACCATGGGGTGCGGGGGTGCCCAGAGATGTACTTGCCAAATGCAATGGATGTGTCATGATGATGGGAGGGAGTGTTGCTGGGGGGGGGGGAGAGGTGGGGTGGGGGTGGTAGGGTTCAATGGGACCTCATATATATATATTTTTAATTTAATATTATTACAAAGTCAATTTTTAAAAAAACCTAAAAAAAAAAAAAGAAACCTGCTTTCAAGAAATACAAAAGGGAGTTTTGTAGGGAAGAAAGAAAAAACACAGGAGAGGCAGAGTTGGAGGGGAGTGTAAGAGCAACTAAAAAGACTAAAAGAGAAAAAATCAAACAAAACATGATAAACACAAATCCAAAGAAAATATGGCTAATATAAATAATTCCTTGAAAGTAATAACACTGAATGTCAAAGGATTAAACTCACCTGTCAAGAGACTCAGACTGGAATACTGGATAAGGAAATATGACCCATCTATGTGCTGTCTACAAAAAACACATCTTAGACCCAGGGATTCAGGGAGGTTGAAAGTGAATGGCTGGAAAACAATCTTACAAGCAAACAACAATCAAAAAAGGTCAGGAGTCGCTAAATTAATATCAGAAAAAATAGACTTTAAATGCAAAACAATTGTGAGAGACAAAGATGGACACTACATATTAGTGAAAGGGATAATCTTTCAAGAAGAATGAACCATCATAAACATTTTTGCTCCTAACAAAGGCACCTCCAAATACATGAGGCAAAAACTGGAAAAATTAAGTGAAAGAGCAGATGCTCTGCAATTAGAGTGGGGGACGTTAATACACCACTATCAACTTTGGACAGAACATCTTAAAAGAGAATCAATAAAGATGGGATCTTCCTTCATAAGACTTTCATGCTAATGTGCTGGAGGTGCAGTTAATGTTGGGGTTTAAGATATATTTAGGGGATTTGAATCTCTGGACTGACAATGTGATAGCCAGGTCCTGAGCCTCAACAGACTCCAGCACCTGCAATCTGACTTATTGGACTTACCACACTCAGCTAAGATGGAGTTGAAGAAGGACAACCACCACACCATGGAGCCTAGAGTGATTACAACTGAAAGTGGGAGGATTGCATCCAGCATCCATGTGGAATCTGAGCCTCCTCTTGACATAGAGGTGCAATGGACACAACCAATCCAATGTCCACATAGAAGAGGTGGCATTGGATTGGGAAAAGTGGACATGGTGGCTGATGGGTATGGGGAAAGGCAGGAAGAGATGAGAGGTGGAGGCATCTTTGGGACATGGAGCTGCCCTGGATGGTGCTTCAGAGGCAATCACCGGACATTGTAAATCCTCACAGGGCCCACTGGATGGAATGGAGGAGAGTAGGGGCCATGATGTGGACCATTGACTATGAGGTGCAGAGGTGCCCAAAGATGTACTTACCAAATCCAATGGATGTGTCATGATGATGGGAATGAGTGTTGCTGGGGGGGGGGGGGAGAGGTGGGGTGGAGGGGTGGGGTTGAATTGGACCTCACATATATATTTTTAATGTAATATTATTACAAAGTCAATAAAAAAAGAGAAAAAAAAAGAAAATAGACAATGTGTAAGCAAAAAAAAAAAGAGAGAATCAATAAAGAAAAACTTTGAACAGTATATTAGAGGAGCTGTACCTAATAGACATATACAGAATATTGCACCTAAATACAGCAGGATATACATTTTTCTCTAGTACACATGGATCATTCTCCTAGATAGACCACATGCTAGGTCACAAAGAAAGACTCATTGAATTCAGAAAGATCAAAATCATACAAAACAATTTCTCTGACCATAGTAGAGTGAAGCTGGAAATCTGCAAGGGCCAGATGTCAAGATTTCACAACAAGATATGGGAATTAAGCAACATACTCTTAGAAAAACAGTGGGTCAAGGATGAAATCCCCAAAAAAATCAATAACTCCTTGAAACTAGTGAAAATTATAACACAACATATCGAAACTTATGGGATACAGCAAAAGCAGTATGGGGAGGGAAATTTATAGCCATAGATTTATTCATCAAAAATGAAGAAAGAGCTAAAATTGAAGAACTAACTGCACACTTGGAGGAATTAGTGAAAAACCAACAAACTAATCCCAAAGGAAGAAGAAAGAAAGAACAAAGATCAGAGCAGAACTAAGTGAAATAGAAAATAAGAAAGCACTTGAAAAAATAAACAAAACCAAGAGCTGGTTCTTTGCAAAGATCAATAAAATTGGCAAACCCTTAGCTAGACTAACAAAGAAAAAATGAGAAAGATGCAAATACACGAAATGAGAAATGAGAAAGCAGATATCACCACTGACCCCACAGAATTAAAGACTACCAGAAGAGGATACTTTGAAAAACTATATTCCGGGGGCTGGAGACGACACCGGAAGTCATGGAAGTTCGCAGCCACCCTGAGTCAGGGCGCTCCACAACCCGCTCCCCCAGCAGTGAACTTAACCAACAACAAGTAACTAGAATAAGAAGAAAAAAGTGACAAAGAGAAGATATAACACCTATGCAAAAATAACAACTAATTAACCTCCAAGAGCAGACAATGAAGCTAAGGAACTGATTAAATTCGTCAAAATAAAGAGATGACCAGAAAGCAACAAAAATCTACAAACCAAACCAATAATCAGGAAAACATGGCTGAATCCAATCAACAAACCAATAAACACGAAGGGGAGCAAAACTTGGCACAAGCAATGAAAGATCTCAGAACATTTATCACCGACAAATTTGATGCAGTAATGAAAGAGGTTAACAACATGAAGACATCACTTGGAGGGGAAATTGCAGATATACGCAAAAACATAACAAATATGATGGGAATGAACACCACAGTTCAAGAAATCAAAAATACACTTGCAGCAAATATCTGCAGACTAGAAGAGACAGAGCAGAGAATTAGTGATGTGGAAGACAGTACATCAGAAATGAAACAGATAGTAGAAGGGGTCAATAAGAAGATAGAAAAAATCCAATTAGGATTTAGGGACCTGAATGACAATGCAAAACACTCAAACATACATATTATAGGCATTCCAGAAGGTGAAGAGAAGGGAAAGGGGTCAGAAGGAGTGTTGCAGGAAATAATGGCTGAAAACTTCCCAAATCTACTGAAAGAGACAGATGTACATATCCAAGAAGCACAGCGCACTCCACAAGTCATAAACCCCAACAGGCCCACCCCAAGACATATACTTGTCAAATTATCCAATGCTCAAGACAAAGAGAAAATCCTAAAAGCAGCAAGAGAAAAGAAAACCATCACATACAAGGGAAGCTCAATTAGATTAAGTGCTGATTTCTCTTCTGAAACCATGGAGGCAAGAAGACAGTGGTATGATATAGTCAAGGTACTAAAGGAAAAAAATTTCCAACCAAGAATACTCTATCCAGCTAAACTAGCATTCAAACATGATGGAGAGTTCAAAATATTCGCAGACAAACAGAAACTGAAAGAGTATACCAACAAGAAACCTCCCCTTCAAGAAATTCTAAAGGGAGTTCTGCAGGAAGAAAGGAAAAAACAGGAAAGGCAAAGTTGGAGGAGAGTATAAGACCAACAACAACAACAAAAAAGACAAAAAAATATATACAGTCAAAATATGACAAACAAATCCAATCAAAATATGGCTAACACAAATAATTCCTTGACAGTAATAACACTGAATGTCAACGGATTAAACTCACCTATCAAAAGATTCAGACTGGGACATTGGATAGGGAAATATGACCCATCCATATGCTGTCTACAAGAGACACATCTTAGACCCAGAGATGCATGGAGATTGAAAGTGAATGGCTGGAAAACAATCATACAAGCTAACAATAACCAAAAAAAGGCAGGAGTAGCTATATTAATATCAGACAAAATAGACTTTAAATGTGAAACAATTGTGAGAGACAAAGAAGGATACTACATTTTAATCAAAGGGAAAATCTGTCAAGAAGATCGAACAATCATAAATATCTATGCCCCTAACAAGGGTGCCTCTAAATACGTCAGGCAAACGCTGGAAAAACTAAGTGAAAGAATAGATACATCTACAATTATAGTGGGGGATTTTAATACACCACTATCAACTCTGGACAGAACATCTCAAAAGAGAATCACCAAAGAAACAAAACATCTGAATAGTATATTAGAGGAGCTCGATCTAATAGACATATATAGATCGCTACACCCAAACACAGCAGGATTTACATTTTTCTCAAGCGCACATGGATCATTCTCCAAGATAGATCACATGCTAGGCCACGAAGAAAGGCTGAACGAATTCAGAAAGATTGAAATCATACAAAACATTATCTCTGACCACAGTGGAGTCAAGCTGGAGATTTGCAAGGGACAGAAGCCCAGATTTCACACCACGATTTGGAAATTAAACAGCACACTCTTAGAAAAACAGTGGGTCAAAGAGGAAATCTCAAAAGAAATCAATGACTACCTTGAAACAAATGATAATGATAACACAACATACCAAAATTTATGGGATGCAGCAAAAGCAGTACTGAGAGGGAAGTTTATAGCCATAAATTCATATATCAAAAAAGAAGAAAGAGCAAAAATTGAAGAACTAACTGCACATTTGAAGGAATTAGAAAAACAACAACAAAGTAACCCAACAGGAAGAAGAAGGAAGGAAATAACAAAGATAAGAGCAGAACTAAATGAAATAGAAAATAAGAAAGCACTTGAACAGATAAACAAGACCAAGAGCTGGTTTTTTGAGAAGATTAACAAAATTGACAAACCTTTAGCAACACTAACAAAGAAAAAAAGAGAGAAGATGCAAATACACAAAATAAGAAATGAGAAAGGCGATATCACCACTGACCCCACAGAAATAAAGACTATCATAAGAGGATATTTTGAAAAACTATATTCCAACAAAAATGACAATCTAGAGGAAATGGACAAATTCCTAGAAACACATAAGCAGCCCATATTGACAAAAGAAGAAATTGATGATCTTAACAAACCAATCACAAGCAGAGAGATAGAATCAGTTATTAAAAATCTCCCAACTAAGAAGAGCCCAGGGCCAGATGGCTTCACAGGTGAATTCTACAAAACATTCCGGAAAGAACTGACACCAATCCTGCTGAAACTATTCCAAAACATCGAAATAGAAAGAACATTACCCAACTCCTTCTATGATGCCAACATTACCCTAGTACCAAAGACAAACAAAGACATCACAAGAAAGGAAAATTACAGACCAATTTCTCTAATGAACCTAGACGCAAAAATACTTAACAAAATACTTGCTAATCGTATTCAACAACACATTAAACGTATTATACACCACGACCAAGTGGGATTCATCCCAGGTATGCAAGGATGGTTCAACATAAGAAAATCAATCAACGTAATACACCATATAAACAGATTGAAGGAAAAAAATCACATGATTATATCTATTGATGCAGAAAAAGCATTTGACAAAATACAGCACCCTTTCTTGATAAAAACACTCCAAAAGATTGGAATACAAGGGAATTTTTTGAACATGATAAAGAGTATATATGAAAAACCTAAAGCCAATATTGTTTACAATGGAGAAATCCTAGACTCCTTCCCTCTAAACTCAGGAACAAGACAAGGATGCCCACTGTCTCCACTCCTATTTAACATTGTCTTAGAAGTACTTGCTCGAGCACTGAGGCAAGAACCAGAAATAAAAGGCATTCAAATTGGAAAGGAAGAAGTCAAAATTTCATTATTTGCAGATGACATGATCCTATACATAGAAAACCCTGAGAGATCTACAACGAAGATTCTAGAACTCATAAATGAGTTTAGTAAAGTCACAGGTTATAAGATCAATGCGCAAAAATCAGTAGCATTTCTGTACACCAATAATGAGCAAGATCAGGAGGAAATCAAGAAACAAATACCATTCACAATAGTAAATTAAAAAATCAAATACTTAGGAATAAATTTAACTAAAGAGGTAAAGAACTTATACACTGAGAACTATACAAGATTGTTCAAGGAAATCAAAGAAGACCTAAATAAATGGAAGACTATTCCTTGTTCATGGATAGGAAGACTGAACATTATTAAGATGTCTATCCTACCAAAACTGATCTACACATTCAATGCAATCCCAATAAAAATCAACGCAGCCTTCTTTAAGGAACTAGAAAAACTAACTATGAAATTTATTTGGAAAGGAAAGAGACCCCGAATAGCCAAAGACATACTGAAAAAGAAAAACGAAATTGGAGGAATCACACTACCTGACTTCAAAACATACTATAAAGCTACGGTGGTGAAAACAGCATGGTATTGGCATAAGGAGAGACACATAGACCAATGGAATCGAATTGAAAACTCTGATATAGAACCTCACATATACAACCACATAATATTCGATAAAGCCACCAAACCCTCTCAACTGGGAGAGAGTGGCCTATTCAACAAATGGTGTCTGGAGAACTGGATAGCTATATGTAGAAGAATGAAAGAGGATTACCATCTCACACCTTATACAAAGATCAACTCAAGATGGATCAAAGACCTAAATATAAGAGCGAAGACCATAAAAACCTTAGAAAGCAGTGTAGGGAAACATCTACGGGACCTTGTAATATGAAATGGATTTATGAATATCTCACCAAAAGCACGAGCAGCAAAAGAACTAATAGATAAATGGGACTTCCTCAAAATTAAAGCCTTCTGCACCTCAAAGGAGTTTGTCAAGAAAGTAAAAAGGGAGCCCACACAGTGGGAGAAAATATTTGGCAATCATATATCTGATAAGAAACTTATAACTTGCATATATAAAGAACTCCTATATCTTGAAAATAAAAAGATAAACAACCCATTTAAAAAATGGGAAAAAGATTTGAACAGACACGTCTCCAAAGAAGATATACAAATGGCAAGAAAGCACATGAAAAAATGCTCAAAATCACTAGCTATTAGGGAAATGCAAATCAAAGAAACAATGAGATACCATCTTACTCCCAGAAGACTGACAGCTGTCAAAAAATCAGAAGAATACAAGTGCTGGAGAGGATGTGAAGGAACGGGAACTCTCATCCACTGCTGGTGTGAGTGCAGAAGGATCCAATCATTCTGGAGGACAGTTTGATGGTTTTTCTAAAAACTAGCTATAGATCTGCCATATGACCCAGCAATTCCCCTGCTGGATATTTACCCAGTAGAACTGAAAACAAGGACACGAACTGATATATGCACACCAGTGTTCATGCCAGCACTATTCACTATTGCCAAAAGTTGGAATCAGTGCAAATGCCCATCAACAGATGAGTGGATAAATAAAATGTGGTATATACATACAATGGAATATTTCTCAGCTATAAGAATGAATACAGTAAAAACACATATGATAACATGAATGAATCTTGAGAACCTTACGTTGAGTGAAGCAACCCAGGCATTGAAGGACAAATACATGACTTCTCTGGTATGAAATAAGTAAACCAAGCTTATTTCTCAGAGAGCTAGAGACTGGATGACAGGCTTAAAGGAAATTGGGGATAAAGGAAGATGACACCTACCTGGATGAAATCTATGATAAGATGGAGGTAAGTATTTGTACAGGGAAGGGATAAAATGGGAGCATAGGGATACCTTTGGGTGGGGCTTTGTGGGCTTGAAGGGGGCTAGGGATGGGAGGAAGGGTCAGGTGGCCCAAGAAATTTGGGGGAGGGTGGGGGATACATTTGAACATAGGAGATTGCCAGGTATATGGTTGAAATTATAATGTAAAGAAAACTCTTTAGAAAATACAATAAGGAAGGTTACCTGTTTAAGATGCTTATGGGGGGGGGATCATCTGACACAGGGCAAACTTCTAGGGAGTGTGGGAGTGCTCATTTTGTCATAGTGGGTTATATCATTGTGTGGAGACACATACAATGGGAGTGAAGGTATACCCACATCCTGGGGAGGATTGATGTTCTCAAACAGAGGGAATTGTATCTCTCGAGAGAATTGGTGTTTCCCAATGGGTTAGGGCAGTCTAGTATGTCAAGCCCTCAACATTGTTGCAAGCATCTCAGAATATGTTCCTTCAAGTAATGAAGATTGATTGTCACAGTGGACCCTGAGGGGAGGGGGAAAGAGGTATTGAATACATGGAATCAGTGTAACTGTGGGGCAATGGAAGTGTTCCTCAAGATCATGCAATGATAGATATAGCACATGTAAAATTACACCAAAAATGTCTAAAAATCTATAAGCTAAAATGTAAACTATAATGTAAATCCATAAGGAACCATGTTTGAAAGCTATTGTCTCAATATCTGTATATCAGCTGCAGCAAATATAATATGAATCTTGAAAAATATCATTGTTTGGAAAGGGACAAAGTGTTTGATGTTGGATATGTGGGAATACCATAACTTGCATATGTGAATTACTGTGATCTAAAACACATGTGAAGACAAACTTAATACTTAGAAGAAAAAAACAAAGAAAGGATGTAGACGCCGAGGAAGAAATGGAAGAAATTGCCTTGCCACTCTACATAAAGGGCAACACCTATAGCAGTGATGAAAGGCAAAATGTCAAAAACAAAGCTTTTTCATTTTTTCATTTTTTGATACCCCAATTTATTTTTATTTTATTCAGTTTTTCTAAATTATATGTATGCTATATCTAACATTTAAACTCTTCACTATATCCCATTTTACTATTAATGGAAACTGGCAAAATATTGGGCTTCCTTTTTAAAGAAGTTTTGGACTACAGAGTGGTTCAACTATGGCAGGGGAGGAACACTGGTGTGAGGTGTTATTGATGGGGGCACATGGTTGGGAGGGATTTCTCCAGGGCATGCATACAGGGTACATAAAAATATTTAGATATTTTCATAGTGGTTTCAGTTAAAAATGACAACTGAGAGAGTGTTGAGTTACTAGCCAGGGGAACTCTATCACATTCCCCAATGCAACAGCAACAATCCTCCAAGGCAATGGCAAAGAACAATAAAGATGGATGGTCCAACAATAAGCCCTTGATACTGATGGCTATGATTGTGAGCCTGTGTGCCTGAAATATAAATTAGGCCTAGAGCTGCAGGGAGCATAAGAGTTACATCCCGAGAACCTCCATGTTGCTCAAATGTGGCCACTCTCTAAGCCAAACTCAGCATGTAAATGTATTCCCTTCCCCCTAGTATAGGACATGACTCCCAGGGATGAGCCTCCCTGTTGCTAAGGGATTACTACCAACCACCAGCTGATGATGTAACAGAAAAGGACCTTGAATAAAAGAGTCAACTCAGACCAGCAGAACATCTCAGCCTACATTGTAATATCAGATGTTAAAAGCTGCTTTTTCACTTTGGATAAAAGGGGGACATGGAAGGGACAAATGAGTTTATATGGTTATGAATCTCCAAAAAAGAGTTGGGAGTTCATCAGAGGGGTAATGCTTATGCATGCCTCAGCAGGGTACCAGAGATGGCCAAAGTAAATAGAAGCCCAGGTACTGGTTCTCCTAAGGGCTACAGAGACCCACAGGTTCTAAGGTCATGACAGATGACTCTGGAGTTCATTGCCATATCAGTTGGCCCTACTTTGGAGTTTGTGTTCCTGAGTGTGATGGAGTTGGACTCAGATATGACCTTTCTACACATGCCCCTTCTGTTACTTTTACCGGACCTGTGGTTGGCGTTGGGGTTGGTGTATATTCAGGAGACCTGAATCTCTGGACTGTCCATGTGACAGCCAGATCCTGAGCCTCAGCAGACTTGCAACTCCTACCCTCTGGTTTATTGGACTTATCCCGGCCACCTAACAGGGAGATGAACAAGTTCAATCACCACACCAGGTAGCCAAGAGTGCCTACAGCTGCAAGCAGGAGAATTGCCTCCATCATCCATGTGGAATCTAAGCCCCCTCTTGATGTAGAGGGGGACTGGACATAACCATCCCAGGGTCCACAGGATGGAGGAATAGAGTATGGAGTACAATGGACTTACTGGTGTTCTACTGGGGAACTATTGTGATTAGTAATGGAAGAAATTGTAGTATTTATGTGAAAAAAGTGGCCATGGCAGCTGCTGATGCTAAGGAGACAGAAGAAGAGATATGGTGTGGGGGCATTTTCAGGATTTGGTGTTGTCCTGGGTGGTGCTGCAGGGACAGATGCTGGACATTGTGTATCCTGCCACAGCCCATTGTGTGGACTGGGGGAGAGAGTAGACTACAATGTAAACCACTGTGCATGTGGTGCAGCAGTGCTCCAAAATGTATCTACCAGGTGCAGTGAATGTGCCATGATGATGGAAGAGGTTGTTGATGTGGGAGGAGTGGGGTGAGGGGGGTAGGGGGTATGTGGGGACCTCATATTTTTTGAGTGTAACATTTAAAAGAAAATTAAGAAAAAAAAAAAGATGAGGTTCCCGTATATCCCCACCCCCGACCCTACTCCTCCCACACCAACAACCTCCTCTATCATTGTGGCATACTCATCACACTTGGTGAAAACATTTTGGAGCACTGCTGTACCACATAGATAATAGTTTACCCTGTAGTTCACACTCTCCCCCAGTACATTCAGTGGTTTGTGGCAGGATATATAAAGTCCAGCATCTGACTACTATAAAACTATTGTGACTAGTAGTAGAAGAAATTGTAGCAATGAGGTGGAGAAAGTGGCCACAGTATTTGCTGAAGACAGGAAGAGGGAAAAAGTGATGTGATATGGGGGCATTTTTGGGACTTTGAGTTGTCCTAAATGAATGTTCATTTAATAATGTACAAAATAAGTTAAAAAAATTTTTTTTAAAAACTGAAAAAAAATAAATATTTATGTGCATGATAAAATTTGATATAAGACTTTTTCTTGTTATAACCTGGTAGGGAGATTGTGAAAAACTAAATAGCGCTCATTCATCTCAAATTCAAACTTTTGTGGCTACCATTATCTTCCCATAAACAAATATAGATAAAATCAAATTGATTAAGGACAGTTTGTAACACATGGTAATTGCTCAGTGAATGTTTATTGTTATTATTACATTTCACAAAGAATTTAATTCGAACCTGCCACACAGAGGGAAAAGGGTTTGGATTTCCTTATAATGCAAATAGAAATTTCAAATAACCACACATGTATGACCAGACCAAGTAAAAACCCATGGAGTGTACTTTTCAGAAGCCCACTACCACACATGCATAACTAAAAACACTGCAAGGAAAGGGGTTGGAAACCCATCAAATAGCTTTGCATAGTAATATAAATCCTATTCTTAATCACAAAAGCAAATGTACTAACTCCCAGTGGGTAAAGAATGTTTCTGGAAGTCAGATGGTGTTTAAGCTCCATTTTAAAATAATACATCTTTATCCTTGTAAATGCTTTTTACTTTATTTTTTTCTTTTTTAAATATTTTTATTAAAGTTAATAGATCACAAAGAATGTTACATTAAAAACATAAAAAAACAAGAAACATAGAGGTTCCCATATAACCCACTCCCCACCCCCCACCACATCATTTTTGTAAATTTTATTTTTTTGAAGATATATATATCACAAAAAAATATATGAGGCTCCTGTAGACCCCCACCCCCCTCACCCCACTCCTCCCACCACAACAACTTCTCTCATCATTGCAGCACACTCATCACACTCAGTGAACACATTTTGGGGCACTGCTACACTACACAGATAGTAGTTTATCCTGTAGTTCACATTCTCCCCCAGTACATTCAGTGGGTTATGACAAGATATATAAGATTCAGCATCTGACCCTGCAATATCATTAAGGACAACTCAAAATCCCAAAAATGTCCCCACATCACATCTCTTCTACCCTCTCCCTGCCCTCAGCAACTACTGTGGCCACTTTCTCCACCTCGATGCTAAAATTTCTTCTATTACTTGTCACAATAGTTTTATAGTAGAATTTCAGTAAGCATGTTCACACAGCTGATCATTTTACTTTCTCCACATCAATGTAAGATAGACAGGGAAGGCATTATTCTTATTGTATAGATGAGGAAACTGAGCCACAGTGAAAGGGAATAAATTGACTAAAGGAACGCGTGGACTCACATGTTCTAATTCTCTGCACAAGGTTTTATTCAATGCAAATTCAAGTTGGTATATATTTAGGTTCAATTGGGGTACCAACTAGGAGAATATCACAATTTTGAGGCAAAAAAAAAAAAAACCCAAAACCATGTGAAGCCAAGAGGAAAATATATGATGCATTATTTCCCCAATAGAGTCACACTTTTTCTTTTTCACATTGTAACAACTTTGGTAACATTCAGAGGCAACATCCAAATGTAGATTCAAATCAGAAAACCATGCCACCACTGCTGCAAAATCACACCACCCTACCAGAAGCCAAAGTCATTGGCCTTTACTGTTATGATGAACAGGCCACTAAATGTGAACTCAGAACCACAGAATATCAAGCCTCCACCCTACCTTAAGAGTAGAAGCAATGTGGGCTAGAATGGTAATCCAAATGAGATCACCTGAAACTCAGTGTCAGGACCGAAGCTTGGAAGCTGCTAACTGGATGGGAGTTAGCAAAAAGGGAGTGACTCTGCTTGGAAATTCCTTCCCTTAAGCTGAAAACAGTTCTTTTCTCCCATTACCTATGTACTTTTAGTTTGTGCTATTTAATAAGTATAAAACTGGAAAACATCTATGAATATCTTCTTATGAGCCGAGACTATAATAGGATAATTCAGAATAGCACACATAAGAAGTGGCAAGTACCATTACTGCTCTAAAAAGAGTTTTACTATCAGGTTGTGGAGAAAAGATATTTACATACATTTAACAATGAGCCCAGTGTACAGGGCATTAGATAATAAAAGTCTGTTATGTAATAAAGAGTAGGGAACATAAAATGTCAGAAAAGAGGCAGTAAGGAAGGGAATTAATTTTATACTTATAGTAAGCCTATGAGTTAGACACTAGTTATATTCTGGTTTTACAGATGAGGAAACTAAAACTAAGGACTAAGAGATGCTATATAATTTTCCAAGGAAACAAGGTAGTAAGCAGGAGTGTTGTTAGTTGAACCAAGGTCTGTCTGAATCCCAAGAGAACTGGAGAATTCAGAGAATGTTTCCTGGAGGAACTAAGGGTTGAACAAGTCCTTAAAATATGGGAAAGGCTTAAAGTATGAAGGGTCTTGAAAATAGGAAGGAATTTGGCAACCATCAAAAGTCCTTGTGTGACTTCTGGCTCAGCCATAAGTTGGCATAAGATGATCCAGTGTGCCATTCCCTCACAAAATCTTTGAACAACTACCAAAATCTGGCAGAGCCATCATCGTCCAAAACTCCAGAAAGCTGTTAATGGTTATGAATTACTGAGTAAGTGTTAATTCAAGAAAATGCGCCCACCCAGTCTACGGCGCGGCGGCTCCTTTAAGAGCCCGTGGTGTTTGGGGAGCGCACGAGGACCTGCTGGCGTGTTCTGGGGGTGCCGCCCGGGACCCCGAGAGCAGGAGGGACGTGTCGTCGGCCGGCGTGGGGGGCTGCGGGGAGGGCTCGGCTCCGCGCCCCGGGACCCCGTCCGTGTCCTTGGCCCGCGGTAGCATTGTAGATACTCTCGGTTCCCTGGTGTGGCTGTTGACCATTCTCCACTTCCCTGTCAGCTGACCTGGTTTTGGCTGCTATGCACTTGCCCTAGGAATTGATAGACACAATTTCATTTGTCTTGGATAAATTTCTTGGAGTGGAATTAGCAAGAATTATGGTCCTACAGGAAATACCTCACATTTGCTGGGTTTCCTCACCCTCCACTGCCTCATTTCTCTGTGAATAGATTTAGCCTATCTACACTATCCCCTTTCCCCTACAACTTGATATCCTCCACCATCTGCTATCTCTCCTATATTCCATCTCCCTTTCTTTGATCCACAAAGTGTCTAACTCTTAATTTCTAATACCTTTGTTTAGTTTTCCATCTGGTATTCGTCCCTGAAACTATTACCTTTCTTTTCTCTTTCCCTCTCTCACGAAAACAATAGCCTCTTAGTACATACCACATTCCTCCCATATTCAGTCGTCTACCTCATTATAGGTACTTTCCTACTACTATAACTCTACACAATTTACATGATCTAACCTCCATCCTCCCAGAACTCATATTGTTGCTTTGTAAACATATATCACCAATACTACTTCACACTTTCTCCTTCCTTACACAATTGACTTTCCCCAGCACTAATACTTTCCTTTAAAGTGAGCTTAACTAGCAATAAGAAATTGGAATAAGAAGAACAAAGTGACAAAGAGAAGATATAACACTTACGCAAAAACAACAGCTAATTAACCTCCAAGACTAGACAAAGAAGCTAAGGAACTGATTAAACCCGTCAAAGAAAAAATGTTGACAAGACAGAAACAAAAATCTACAAACCAAACCAGTAATCAGGAAAACATGGCTGAATCCAATCAACAAACTGAAAATCAGGAAGGGGGGTAGGACTTCGCACAAGCAATGAAAGATCTCAGAACATTTATCACTGACAAATTTGATGAAGTAATGAAAGAGGTTAACAGCGTGAAGACAACACTTGGAGGGGAAATTGCAGACATGCGCAAAAAAATAACAGATATGATGGAAATGAACACCACAATTCAAGAAATCAGAAATAAACTTGCAGCAAATATCAGCAGACTAGAAGAGGCAGAGCAGAGAATTAGTGATGTGGAAGACAGTGCATTGGAAATCAAACAGATAGTAGAAGTGGTCAATAAAAAGGTAGAAAAAATCCAGATAGGACTTAGGGACCTGAACGATAATGCAAAACACTCAAACATACGTATTATAGGCATTCCAGAAGGAGAAGAGAAGGGAAAGCGGTCAGAAGGAGTGTTGCAGGAAATAATGAATGAAAACTTCCCAAATCTACTGAAAGAGACAGATGTACATATCCAAGAAGCACAGCGCACTCCACTGGTCATAAACCCCAACAGGCCCACCCCAAGACATATACTTGTCAAATTATCCAATGCTCAAGACAAAGACAAAATTCTAAAAGCAGCAAGAGAAAAGAAAACCATCACATACAAGGGAAACTCCATAAGATTAAGTGCTGATTTCTCATCTGAAACGATGGAGGCAAGAAGGCAGTGGTATGATATAGTCAAGGTACTAAAGGAAAAAAATTTCCAACCAAGAATACTCTATCCAGCTAAACTAGCATTCAAAAATGATGGAGAGTTCAAAATATTCACAGATAAACAGAAACTAAAAGAGTATATCAACAAGAAACCTCCCCTTCAAGAAATTCTTAAGGGAATTCTGCAGGAAGAAAGGAAAAAACAGGACAGTCAGAGATGGAGGAGAGTGTAAAAGCAACAAGAAAGACAAAAATAGAAGGGGAAAATAAAATAATACAAACAAAATATAACAAACACAAATCCAACCAAAATATGGCTACCATAAATAACTCTCTAAACGTAATAACACTGAATGTCAATGGATTAAACTCACCTATCAAAAGATTCAGACTGGGACACTGGATAAGGAAATACGACCCATCTATATGCTGCCTACAAGAGACACATCTTAGACCCAGAGACTCATGGAGGTTGAAAGTGAATGGCTGGAAAACAATCATACAAGCAAACAACAACCAAAAAAAGGCAGGAGTAGCT
This sequence comes from Dasypus novemcinctus, assembly GCF_030445035.2. Taxonomy (NCBI): domain Eukaryota; kingdom Metazoa; phylum Chordata; class Mammalia; order Cingulata; family Dasypodidae; genus Dasypus; species Dasypus novemcinctus. The sequence goes on along the minus strand of NC_080704.1, from coordinate 136,827,286 downwards.
ATATTAATATCAGACAAAATAGACTTTAAATGCGAAACAATTGTAAGAGACAAAGAAGGATACTATATTTTAGTGAAAGGGACAATTTGTCAAGAAGATCGAACAATCATAAATATTTATGCTCCTAACAAGGGCGCCTCTAAATATGTGAGGCAAACGCTGGAAAAACTAAGTGAAAGAATAGATGCATCTACAATTATAGTGCGGGATTTTAATACACCACTATCAACTCTGGACAGAACATCTCAAAAGAGAATCACTAAAGAAACAAAACATTTGAACAGTATATTAGAAGAGCTGGATCTAATAGACATATATAGATCATTACACCCAAACACAGCAGGATATACATTTTTCTCAAGCGCACATGGAACATTCTCCAAGATTGACCATATGCTAGGCCACAAAGAAAGGCTTAATGAATTCAGAAAGATCGAAATCATACAAAACAATATCTCTGACCACAGTGGAGTCAAGCTGGAAATTTGCAAGGGACAGAGACCCAGACTTCACATGACAATTTGGAAATTAAACAGCACACTCTTAGAAAAACAGTGGGTCAAAGAGGAAATCTCAAAAGAAATCAATGACTACCTTGAAACAAATGATAATGATAACACAACATACCAAAATTTATGGGATGCAGCAAAAGTGGTACTGAGAGGGAAATTTATAGCCATAAATTCATATATCAAAAAAGAAGAAAGAGCAGAAATTGAAGAATTAACTGCACATTTGAAGGAATTAGAAAAACAACAACAAAGTAACCCAACAGGAAGAAGAAGGAAGGAAATAACAAAGATAAGAGCAGAACTAAATGAAATAGAAAATAAGAAAGCACTTGAAAAAATAAACAAGACCAAGAGCTGGTTTTTTGAGAAGATCAACAAAATTGACAAACCTTTAGCGAGACTAACAAAGAAAAAAAGAGAAAAGATGCAAATACACAAAATAAGAAATGAGAAAGGTGATATCACCACTGACCCCACAGAAATAAAGACTATCATAAGAGGATACTTTGAAAAACTATATTCCAACAAAAATGACAATTTAAAGGAAATGGACAAATTCCTAGAAATACATAAGCAGCCCATACTGACGAAAGAAGAAATTGATGATCTTAACAAACCAATCACAAGCAAAGAGATAGAATCAGTCATTAAAAATCTCCCAACTAAGAAGAGCCCAGGGCCAGACGGCTTCACAGGGGAATTCTACAAAACATTCCGGAAAGAACTAACACCAATCCTGTTGAAACTATTCCAAAAAATTGAAACAGAAGGAACACTGCCTAATTCCTTCTATGATGCCAACATTACCCTAGTACCAAAGCCAAACAAAGACACCACAAGAAAGGAAAATTACAGACCAATTTCTCTAATGAACCTAGACGCAAAAATACTTAACAAAATACTTGCTAATCGTATTCAACAACACATTAAACGAATTATACACCATGACCAAGTGGGATTTATTCCAGGTATGCAAGGATGGTTCAACATAAGAAAATCAATCAATGTAATACACCATATAAACAGATTGAGAGAAAAAAACCACATGATTTTATCTATAGATGCAGAAAAGGCATTTGACAAAATACAGCACCCCTTCCTGATAAAAACACTCCAAAAGATCGGAATACAAGGAAACTTTTTGAACATGATAAAGAGTATATATGAAAAACCTAAAGCCAACATTGTTTACAATGGCGAAATCCTGAAATCCTTCCCTCTAAAATCAGGAACAAGACAAGGATGCCCATTGTCTCCGCTCCTATTTAACATTGTCTTGGAAGTACTGGCTCGAGCACTGAGACAAGAACCAGATATAAAAGGCATTCAAATTGGAAGGGAAGAAGTCAAAATTTCATTATTTGCAGATGACATGATCCTATATATAGAAAACCCTGAGAGATCTACGACAAAGCTCCTAGAACTCATAAATGAGTTTAGCAAAGTCACAGGTTATAAGATCAATGCACAAAAATCAGTAGCATTTCTATACACCAATAATGAGCAAGATCAGGAGGAAATCAAGAAACAAATACCATTCACAATAGTAAATAAAAAAATCAAATACTTAGGAATAAATTTAACTAAAGAGGTAAAAAACTTATACATCGAGATCTATACAAGATTGTTCAAGGAAATCAAAGAAGACCTAAATAAATGGAAGAATATTCCCTGTTCATGGATAGGAAGACTGAATATTATTAAGATGTCTATCCTACCAAAACTGATCTATACATTCAATGCAATCCCAATAAAAATCAACACAGCCTTCTTTAAGGAACTAGAAAAACTAACTATGAAATTTATTTGGAATAAAAAGAGGCCCCGAATAGCCAAAGACATATTGAAAAAGGAAAACGAAATAGGAGGAATCACACTTCCTGACTTCAAAACATACTACAAAGCTACAGTAGTGAAAACAGCATGGTACTGGCATAAGGAGAGACACACAGACCAATGGAATCGAATTGAAAGTTCAGATATAGAACCTCATGTATATAGCCATATAATATTCGATAAAGCCACCAAACCCTCACAACTGGGAGAGAATGGCCTATTCAACAAATGGTGCCTGGAGAACTGGATAGCTATATGTAGAAGAATGAAAGAGGATTACCATCTCACACCTTATACAAAGATCAACTCAAGATGGATCAAAGAATCTCTGGACTGACAATGTGATAGCCAGATCCTGAGCCTCAACAGACTCCAGCACCTACAATCTGATTTATTGGACTTACCACACTCAGCTAAGATGGAGGTGAAGAAGGACAACCACCACACCATGGAGCCTAGAGTGATTACAACTGAAAATGGGAGGATTGCATCCAGCATCCAGGTGGAATCTGAGCCTCCTCTTGACATAAAGGTGCAATGGACACAACCAATCCAGTGTCCACATAGAAGAGGTGGCATTGGATTGGGAAAAGTGGACATAATGGACAAAGGGTATGGGGAAAGGCAGGAAGAGATGAGAGGTGGAGGCGTCTTCGGGACATGGAGCTGCCCTGGATGGTGCTTCAGAGGTAATCACCGGACATTGTAAATCCTCACAGGGCCTACATGATGGAATAGAGGAGAGTATGGGCCATGATGTGAACCAATGTATATGAGGTGCAGAGGTGCCCAAAGATGTACTTACCAAATCCAATGGATGTGTCATGATGATGGGAACGAGTGTTGTTGGGGGGGGGGAGAGGGGGGGTGGGGGGGTGGGGTTGAATGGGACCTCACATATATATTTTTAATGTAATATTATTACAAAGTCAATAAAAAATAAAAAAATAAATAAAAATAAAAATAAAAAAAAAGATGGATCAAAGACCTAAATATAAGAGCCAAGACCATGAAGACCTTAGAAAGCAGTGTAGGGAAACATCTACAGGACCTTGTAATAGGAAATGGCTTCATGAATATCACACCAAAAGCACGAGCAGCAAAAGAACAAGTAGATAAATGGGACTACCTCAAAATTAAAGCCTTCTGCACCTCAAAGGAGTTTGTCAGGAAAGTAAAAAGGGAACCCACACAATGGGAGAAAATATTTGGCAACCATATATCTGATAAGAGACTTATAACTTGCATATATAAAGAACTCATAGGTCTCGAAAACAAAAAGATAAACAACCCATTTAAAAAATGGGAAAAAGATTTAAACAGACACTTCTCCAAAGAAGAAATACAAATGGCTAAAAAGCACATGAAAAAATGCTCCAAATCCCTAGCTATCAGGGAAATGCAAATCAAAACTACAATGAGATACCATCTTACTCCCATAAGATTGGCAGCCATGAAAAAAACAGTAGAATACAAATGCTGGAGAGGATGTGAAGAAAGGGGAACACTCATCCATTGCTGGTGGGAATGCAGAAGGATCCAACCATTCTGGAGGACAGTTTGGCAGATCTCAAAAAATTATCAATAGATTTGCCATATGACCCAGCAATACCACTGCTGGGTATATACCCATCAGATCTGAAAACAAGGACACAAACCGATATATGTACACCAATGTTCATAGCAGCATTGTTCACCATCGCCAAAAGTTGGAATCAATCCAAAAGTCCATCAACAGATGAGTGGATCAATAAAATGTGGTATATACACACAATGGAATACTACTCAGCTGTAAGAACCAATACATTACAATCGCACGTGATAACATGGATGAACCTTGAGAATCTTATGTTGAGTGAAGCAACCCAGGCATTGAAGGACAAATACTATATGACCTCAATGATATGAAATAAGTTAACTGCCTCAGAGAGCTATAGTCTGGAAAAGTGGCTTACTGGAAATCGGGGGGTGGAGGAAGGCTGTGAGGTAATGTCTGTAGGAGTGGAATCTGTGATGAGCTGGGGGTAAGTATGAGCACAAAGAAGGGACAAAATGGGGGCAAGGGGTTACCTTTGGGTGGGGTTTTCTGGGTTTGAGGGGGGCTGGGGATGGGAAGAGGGGTAATATGGTCCAAGAAATAGGTGGGAGGGAGGGGCAACATACAAACATGGGAGAGTGCCAGAAGTTCATTGAGAACTAAATGTTGAGTAAAACATATCAAAGTATAAGTAGGAGGGTTACCTGGTTAGGACGCTCAGGGGGTATGGTCTGATGCGGGACGGACTCCGGAGGGAATAGCTGAAGGCTCATTTTGCCAAGGTGGGTTCTACCATTGGGTGGGGTGGACCCATATCCTGGGGAAGACTAATGCTGTCGAATAGAGAGAACTGTATCTCTCGTGAGAAAGGACGGCTCCCAGGGCATTAGATTGGCAGGCGTTGTGGGCCCTAAGGGGAGGGGAAAATGGACGTGCAATGGATGGAACAAAGGTAAATAAGGGGGCAAAAGAGGAGTTATGTGAGAGTACACGAGGATGAATATAAAACAGCTAATATTACACCAAAAACATATAGGGGACGACAGACTAATAACGAAAACCATAAGACAAAACATAGGATAACTAAAAAATTTAGAAAACTGTACAACCTAAAGTATGGACCACATAGTAAGCACAAATGTTACCTTGTTTGAAAACTATAGTTTCGGAATCTGTACATCAGTTTCAGGAAATATGATATGAATAAGTTAAAAGATTATTGCTGTGGAAGGGAAAAGGTTTTATGGTGGATCTGGGGAAATACTGTATATTGTATATATGAATTTTGGTGATCTAAGACTCTTCTGAAGCTGGCATTATGTTGGGATTCACTTTACGGGAAGTTTTGGATCACAGAGTGGTTCAACAATGGCAGCGGAGGAATACTGATATGGGATGTTATTGACAGGATATATATGGTTGACAGGGAGTTATACAGGGCATATGCCCAGGGTATATGGTAATGTCTATATATACTCATAGTGGAAACAATTAAAAACAACAGCGGGGGGGTACTGGGCTCCTGGCCGGGGGGTCACTGTTGTGGGCCCTGGGAGAGCAGTGGCAATCCTCCAGGTGCAACGGCAAGAACCAGGAAGGAAGGAGGGCCCAACAGTGGGCTCTTGATACTAATGGCAACACTTTTGAGCCTATGCACCTGCAATAAGAACAAGGCCTAGAGTAGCATTGTGCCTGGGGGTTTCCTCCTGACAGCCTTCATGTTACTCAAATGTGGCCACTCTCACAGCCAAACTCAGCGTGTAGATATGATGCATTCCCCCCAGCGTGGGACACGACACCCGGGGATGAGCCTCCCTGGCACCGAGGAATCACTACCACATACCAGCTGAAGAAGCAACTAGAAAATGACCTTGAATTAAAGATTCAATGCGGAACAGCAGAATATACCTATCTACATATAATAACATGACTTGGGGAAGCGGTTTGACCTAATGTAAGGGGGAAATGGAAAGGAGAAATGAGATTATAAGGCTGTGAGTCTCTAAAAAAGAGTCTGGAGGTTGTCAGAAGGAATACCCCTATGTACAACTGAACAGAGTCTAAGAGACAGATAAGGTAGATACAACCCCAGGTATTGGTTCTTTTGAGGGATAAAGAGACCCACGGGTTCTATGGTCATGGCAGAAGGGGTTCACTGCCATGACAGATGGCCCTTCTTTGGAGCTGGTGTTTCTGCGTGATGGAAATGGACTCAGAGGGGATCTCTTTTCACAAGACTTGCATGCTACTTTATTGGAATTGTAGTTGGTGCTGGGTTTAAGATATATGTAGGGGATTTGAATCTCTGGACTGATAATATGACACCCAGGCCCAGAGCCTCAACAGACTTCAGCTCCTACACTTTGACTTATTGGACTTACTCCACCCATCTGGCATGGAGTTGAAGAAGGTCAACCACCACAACATGGAGCCTAGAGTGTCTACAACTAGAAGCGGGAAGAGTGCATCCAGTACCCATGTGCAATCTAAGCCCTCACTTGACATAGGTGTGCAATGGACACAACCAATCCAATGTCCACAAAGAAAATGTGGAATGGGTGTGAGAAGGGTAGCCATGATGGCTGCTGGGTTTGGGGAATGGGAGGAAGAGATGAGATGTGGAGGCGTTTTCGGGACAAGGAGATGTCCTGGGTGGTGCTTCACAGACAATTACGGGACATTGTAGATCCCCCCAGGGCCCACTGGATGGAACGTGGGAGAGTCTGGGCTATGATGTGGACCATTGACTATGGGGTGCAGTGATGCTCAGAGATGAACTTACCAGGTGCAATGGATGTATCACGATGATGGGAGAGAGTGTTGCTGTGGGGGGAGTGGGGGGCGGGGGCGGTGGGGTTGAATGGGACCTCATATTTTTTTTAATGTAATTAAAAATAATAATAAATAAATATTTTTAAAAAAATAAAAATAAAAAAAATAAAAAAAAAGAAAATGCAGCTGTAAAAATGGTAGGAGAAGCTCACAGTTCTCTTGCTTGCCCCTCTCCAGCATGGTGAGGATCCAACCTGCATTACCATTTTGGGTCCCTGGATCTGTTCCAGAAGGAGAAGAGATAAAGGAGTTGACTCAACAAGAAATCAATTATGAATATATATACCTAATGAGAGAGCCCCAAAATATATGAAGCAAATATTGACAGATTTGAAGGGAGAAAGAGACAGTTCTACATTCATAGTAAGAGAGTTCAATACACCACTTTGAATAATGGATAGAACATCTAGACAGAACATTAATAAGGAAATAGAAAATATGAAAGATACTATAAACTAACTAGATGTAACAGATATATATTGACCACATCAACTCAACAGAATACACATTCTTCTCTTATATATGTGGGTCATTCTGCAGGATAGACTACATTTTAAGTCACAAAACAAGTCTCACTAAATCTGAAAAGATGGGACTCATATAATATATCTTTTTCCAACCACAGTGGAATGAAGCTGGTAATCACTGACAGAGAGAGAACTGGAAAACTCACAAATACGTGAAAATTAAACAACCATCAGGTCAAAGAAGAAATCAAAAAGTAAGTTAGGAAACACCTTGAGGTGAATTAAAATGAAAGCAAAACATAGCAAAATTTATGGAATGCAGAAAAATCAGTACTAGGGGGAAAGTTATAGCTCTAAAAAAAAGAACAATGATATAAAACCATAGATAAATCTCATAACCGGAGAATCTAGAAAAATAAGAGTAAACAAAATCCAAGCAATAAGAAGGAAGGAAACAAATAGTAGAGCAGAAATGAATGATGTACAGAATTAAAAAAACAATGGAAAGAATCAGTGAAACCAAAACTTGGTTCTCTCAAAGGGTCAATAAAATTGACGAACCTTTAATTAGACTGACAAAGAAGAAAAGGGAGAGGATGCAAATAACTAAAATCAGAAAAGAATGGAGGGAGTTACAACTGACTCACCAGAAATAAGATTATAAAAGGATACTATGAACATCTATACATCAACAATTTAGATAACCTAGACAAAATGGAAAAATTGCTAAAAACACACCAACTACCTATACTGACTTAAGAAGATTTAGAATATTTGAACAGATGAATAACAAGAGTAAGGATTAAATCAATAATCTATAACTGCCCAACAAAAAAAGCCCAGGACAAGATGGCATGACTGATGAATTTTACTGAACATTCAAAGATAAATTAACACCAATCTGGCTCAAACTGTTCCAGAAAATTGAAAAGGAGGGAACACTTCCTGACTCATTCTATGAGACCAGCATCATCCTAATACCAAAGCCAGATAGAGATACTACAAGAATAGAAAATTATAGGCCAATATTCTTTATGAATTTAGATGCAAAAAATCCTCAAAAAAAATACAAGCCATCAGAATCCAACATCACATTAAAAGAATTATACAATGTGATCAAGTGGATTTTATCCCAGATATGCAATGGTGGTTCAACATAAGAACACCAATTAATGTAATTCAGCATATTAACAGAATGAAGGGGGGAAACACAGGATCATCTCAATTGATGAAAGAAAAAAAAAAGGATTAGGCAAAATCCAGCACCTCTTTTTGATTAAAAAAAAAAATCTCTTAGAAAAGAAAATGGAATAAAAGGAAATTTCCCCAACAAGATAAAGGGCAAATATGAAACAACCACAGCTAACATCATACTTAATGGGGAAAAACTGAAAGCTTTCCCTTTCAGTTCAGATAAGGAGCAAGGCAAGAATGCCCATTGTGACCACTGCTATGCAACATTGTACTAGAAGTTCTAACTAGTTCTAATTTACATAATAGGAGAATATATTTGGAAAACACATATCCAATAAGGGCTTAATATCCAGAATATATAAAGAAATGCAATAACTTTACAACAAAAAAGACAATCACATTAAAAAAGGGTAAAGGTCTGCATAAATTCCCGAGAGCAACTGGTACTAAAGGGCAGAAAGCTACAAGGAGGCAAACTTTGGCCAGCAATTTAAGCAATTATAACTAATGGGATACATTTAATTCTCGCAGAGGCTGGTCAGTTACCTCTTAAGACTTGTTAATGCTTTTGTTACCTGAAAGCAAAGATCTGACCAGCCTTCTCTAAAACAGTAAGTTACACATCTCAGAAACAAAACAAGAGGAAGTGCTAGAATAGACTAGAACCTTTAGGGTGTCAGGCTGGCATAGAGCTATTTTAAATCTGTTATACAGGTAGAATATAAATTCTATGGAGATGAGCTAATATTTGGGGACACGATGTCCCCAATAAAAGATGCTGCAGATTACCAAATAAGGGGGAAACTGGCATTGAGAGATGTTTCTCTTGCTTTAGAACAGCAGTAACAGTTGAATTTAAGCCACCTCACATTTGTTTGAAAATTACTCTGCCTTTAATTGTATCAGATGGGAAGAGCTTAGCCTGGGCTCTTAGGAGTCCTACATGGAGAGTTGAAGGAGACTTGTACAAAGTAGCAGGATTGAAATACATTCTTGGTTGGATGCGCAGAAACAGGGGAGTGCACTTCTTCACCACCTTACTAATAAGGTGGTGGGAATGTACCTTTGACATTCAGAAAAGTATTTAGCCACATAAGAGTTGGAAATAAAGATTCCCAACTGGAAATGTTGCAAGGGCCCTGAAAGTGTCTCAATAAAAGCTATTTTAAAAGAAAAAAATAAAAATAAAAAAAATAAATAAATAAAAAAGGGTAAAGGTTTTCATAGACATTTCTCCCGAGAATATATACAAATTGCCAATAAGCACATAAAGAAATGATCAACATTATTAGTTAGTAGGAAAATGCAAATCCAAATCTCAAAGAGATGCCATTTCATACCAACTAAATTGTCTATTATTAAAAAAATAAAAATTACAAATTTTGGAGAGGATATGGAGAAATAAGAACACTGATTCATTGTTGGTGGGAATGTAAAATAGTTCAGCCACTGTGGAAACAATTTGGCAATTCCTCAGAAAGTTAAGGATAGATTTACCGTGTGATCTGGTAATTCTACTTCTTGGTATACACCTAAGATTGTTAGATTTATATGTCAACTTGGCTATGAAATGGTGCCCAGGTGTTTGGTCAAGCAAGTTCCAGCCTGATTGTACTGCAAGGACATTTCATGGACTTATATCATTAGTGAGCTGATTGCATCTATGGCTGATTACATCTATAATCAACTTAGGAGACTTTCATCCAATCAGTTGAAGGCCTTAAAAGGAAGAGTGATGTCAGTATTCAGAGAGAATTCCCATCTCTGCTTTAGTCAACCAGCTTCTCCTGGGGAACTCAATAAGGACCTTCATTGGAGTTCTTGACTTGCAGCCTGCCCTATGGAATTTGGACTCATGCACACCCATGGTTGCATGAGACAATTTTATAAAATCTCATAATATTTACTGAACTCTCCTGTCAGTTCTGTTTCCCAAGAGAACCTTTACTAATACAATACCCCCTCAAAAAATGAAAGCAGGAACCAAAGATATTTTTGCATACTATTGTTTATAGCAACATTGTTCACAATTGCCAAAGGATTGCAGCAACCCAAACGTCCATCAGCACATGAATGGATTAACAAATTGTGGTGTGTGTATACACACACACACACACACACACATATTACAGCGGAATAGTGTTCAGTCATAAAAGGAATGAAATTCTGATACGTGTGATAACATGGATGGATCTCAAAGACATCATGTTGAATGAAATAAGCCAGACACAAAAGGACAATTACTGTATGATCTCACTGATATGTTAAGAAATAATTAGAATAAACAAATTCATAGAGTCAGAAACAAGAATACAGGTTACCAGGGCTCAGGATAGTTGTAGGGATTAGCAAATTAATACTTAATTGGTACCAAGTTTCTTTTTGGGTTAATGGAGAAGTTCTGGAAATGGATGGTAGATGAGGGTGGTACATATTGTGAATATAATTATGACAACCAAATTATATACTTGAATGTGGTGAAAGAGAAATTTTAGATTGTATATATGTTGCTAGAATAAAATTTGGAAAAAAAAATCATAGAACTTACAACACAACCAGAGACCCTAATGTAAACTATGGACTACAGTTAACAGTATAATCATAATGATAGTTCCTTCAATTTACTAAAGGTACCACACTAATGCAAATTGTTAACAATAGGTAAAAATGCATGTGAGGGGAGTATATGGGAACTCAGTATCTTCTGCATGATTTTTCTGTAAACCTACAACTTCTCTAATAAAAAGAATATTTTCAAAAAAAAATTTTAAGACAAGGAATCAATTTCCCGTTTAAAAAAAAAAGTCCTGGTGCATTATCTTAGGAATATAAAGCTACAGTGCTATGCAGAATGACCTGGAAGAAGGGAAGACTGAAATCAGGAAGCCAGCCAGAAAAGCTGTTGCAGAATGTAGGTATGCAATGCTGTGGACCAGCCTGAACTAAGATGGTAGGGGAAATAGTGGAGTAGAAGAAAAATATCTCAGGGGAAAAAAATGGTGAGGTGATTTTTTTTAGAATTCAGAGTGAAGGAAAAGGAATTGCAGGAATTTTAGCTGAAGTACTATGAGAATGCTGGTACCATATGACAGACATAATGTTGTCAGAAGGGGGAGAAACCTGGAACACTTTGTTTAGAACAAATTGAGATTGATATGTGGACAAAAGAAATCTAAGTAGAAATGCCAGGTGACATTTGAAGTAGTAGGTCTATAGCTCAGATGAGGTCAGAGCTAGAAGCCTCATTCAATTTCAGAGAAATTCACATTCAAGTGCAAGTTGGAATCATGAATATTGATTAGTTACTGTAACAAACATTGTGATTTACTTGCCAAAAAGCTGTTTCTCATTTCTTCCTTGTTCATAAAATCCCAATTATGTCCTATAGCAGGTATTCATGTTATAAAGGGAGGCTGTGAATTCAACCTGCTCTAGAATCAGATCGAAGCAAGTGGCTCTTAACCTTGACTGCACAGAGGAATCACCTTGGGAGCCTTAAATAAGTTCATGCCTGGGGTCCACTCTCAGTGACTCTAGCTTAACTGGTCTAGGAAGTACCTGGGCATGGGTTTTTTTAAAAAGCTCTCCTGGTGATTCTCAAATGCAGTGAAAATTGAGATCCACTGATGTAAGCCAATCATGATACTTTCATTCTCCTGCTCAGTTACTGGTTTATGTAATCCTAGTTAATGTGTTCTGAAGGGAAGTTGGGTGATGGCTTTGAAGACAGGATTTTCTTACTCAAAATTAAATGCTTTGGAGGAAACACCTTTTATTTAGGTCAACATCATTTCTACATGTGATGCCTGAAACTGCTGCAGCTATTTTGCAATCCTGAAAGGGATATGCTATAGATAGCAGATGCAAAGATGGAAAACACCTGGTCTTTAATGAGGTCATTGAACTACTGAATTGACCAACTCTGGAACCTCCCTGGCTTCAGACAACCTTCAATAAGAAATATTTGTCCTCATTTTTTAAGTCATTTTAAACCAAGTTTTTTGTTACTTGCAGCTGCAAGTATACCAATTGTAAACACAGATAGATGCCCCTGCCATGGGTTCCCATAGAACAATTCATATATATTTCATAGTAAATATTACACCATAATGTATTCATTGATTTCCTGCCAGTTGCCTGTCTCCTTTCCCTGTTTTTGAGATCCCAGAAGGCAAGCATTGTGTCTAATACACTTCTGCAACCCCAGAGAACAATAAATGTCTTAAAACATAAATATTTAAACATTTTTAAAATGTGTATTAAATGTGTATTAATTAATGGATAGATGCAAGTGTAGAGGCAAAGGCACTAAGAAAAGAGGAAGGCACTAAGAACAGGGTCTTTAGTAAAATCCACAGATAGAATGAAGAAAAGAAGAAACAAGCATTAAAACAGAGATGTAGTCAAAAGAATAAAAGGGGGAAGTGGATGTGGCTCAACCAGTTGTGCACCTGCCTACCACAAAGGAGGTCCCGGGTTTGGGTACTGGTGCCTCCTAAAGAAGACAAGCAGATGCTTCACCCACTGCAATGAGCTAGATGCTGCACCACTGAAATGAGCAGATGCCGTAAGCCAGCAGATGCCGCAGCCTTCGAGGAGCGGATGTGGCTCAGGCCATTGGGCAATTGTTTCCCATATGGGAGGTCCCAGTTTCAGTTCCAGTGCCTCCTGAAGAAGGTGAAAAAGCCAATGAGCAGAGAGATGAGAGAACCATCTTGGGGGGGGGGTAAATTTAATTTTTTTTTAAAAAGTAAACAAAAAGAATAAAAGGAAAACTAGCATAGGGCTGGATCACTGAAGCCAATTAAGAAAAAAATTAAGACATTAGAATGAACAGTCAGTGTCAATGGAGATGAGATAAACAAGGGAGTGAAGGAAAAGCTATTGCAGTTTGGTGAGAAAGAGATGTTTGGGAACTTTAAGTATTTATTTTCCCAAGCAGAATCCAAGCCTCATGAGGAACTATTTCTCAACAATCTAAGTTACTCATCCTCTGCAAATGGAATCTTCTCCATGGTCAAGTGCTTTGGCTGAAATTATTATATGTTGAGGATTGAATCATGTCTTCCACAGAAGGCATGTTCACGTTCCAAACCCTTGCCCTTTGGGTGTGAACCCATTTGCAAATAGGAACTTTGAGGATATTGTTAGTTAAGGCATGCCCAAACTGAATGAGGGTGGACCTTAATCTAACATAGTTGAAGCCCTTATATGTGAAGGAAATTGGATACAGAAGGAGAAGCCACAACCAGAAGTTGGAAGTCAACAAAAACCTGAAGAGAAAGAAGATGCTGCCATGTTCATTTCCATGTGATGAAAAGCCATGGAACCCCAAAGATTGCCAGCCAGCCAGAAGATACAGACCCCAGGAGGAAGCTACCTTCTCTCATTTGAAACCATTAGCCAATAAATACAAACCTCTTGTTAAGCCAACCCATTGTATGGGTTTAAATGGCTAGGAAACTAAAACACTGTAATTAATCAATGCAGTGTTTGATGAAATTTCAATAACCTTCTGTGACTTGTCTTCAGTTTGGTTTCTGATGATCTTGTCAGCTTCAAGACCCTATACTAACAGAGATTAGAGTTATTATAATCATCATGAAATATAGCAAAATATCCATAGAGGAAGAAGTGATCAAATTTTCTCTGTAGGTAAGTCTGGCACTTTGTGTGTCAATTTCTTCAAACACAGCACAAATACACTGGGCAGCATGAAAAAGTCACCTGCTTACAATCTTACTTTCTTTTTTTTTTCTTTTTTTTTTTAATGTTACATTAAAAAAATATGAGGTCCCATATACCCCCCACCCCCCTCACCCCACTCCTTCCCCCATAACAACAACCTCCTCCAACATCATGAGATATTCCTTGCATTTGGTGAATATATCTCTGAGCACCACTGCACCTCATGGTCAATGGTCCACATCATAGCCCACACTCTCCCACACTCCACCCAGTGGACCCAGTGTCCGGTAACTGTCCCTGCAGCACCACCTAGGACAACTCTAAGTCCCCAAAATGCCTCCACATCACATCCCTTCCTCCCACTCCCTACCCCCAGCAGCCACCATGGCCACTTTCTCCACACCAATGCCACATTTTCTTCAATTACTAATCACAATAGTTCATGAATAGAATATCAGTAAGTCCACTCTAATCCATACTCTATTCCTCCATCCTGTGGACCTTGGAATGGTTGTGTCCACTCCACATCTATATCAAGAGGGGGCTTAGATTCCGCATGGATGCTGGATGTAATTCTCCTGCTTTCAGTTGTAGGCACTCTTGGCTCCCTGGTGTGATGGTTGACCTTCTTCGCCTCCATGTTAGATGAGTGGGTAAGTCCAGTAAACCAGAGTGTAGGAGCTGAAGTCTTTTGAGGCTCAGGGCCTGGCTATCATATGGTCAGTCCAGAGATTCAGGTCCCCTGGATATATATCAAACCCTAGCACCAACTACAGTCCTGGTAAAAGTAACAGGAGAGGCTTGTGAAAAAAGATCACATCTGAGTCCAGCTCCATCACACAGAAACACAAACTCCAAAGTAGGGCCGACTGACATGGCACTGAACTTGTCCATAGAACCTGTGGGTCTCTGTAACCCTCAGAAGAACCAATACCCGGGATTGTATCTACTTTATCTGTCTCTGGGACTCTGCTGAGGTGTGCATTAGGGCAACCCCTCTGATAACATCCTGGCTCTTTTTGGAGACTCATAGCCATATAAACTCATTTGTCCTTTCCATTTCCCCCTTTTATTCAGGTCAAAAAGCATTTTTACCTCCTGGTATTATATGTATATTGAGATATTCTGCTGGTCTGAGTTGACCCTTTTATTCAAGGTCATTTTCTAGTTACATCATCAGCTGGTACTTGGTAGTAATCCCTCGGCGCCAGGGAGGCTCATCCCCAGGAGTCATGTTCCATGCTGGGGGGAAGGCAACACATTTACATGCTGAGTTTGGCTTCGAGACTGGCCACATTTCTTGCTCACAAATTAACAGGAGTTTTCCCAGAGTGATAACACTCTCATGTAGCACATTCTGGAAATTACCATTTCAAATGATAGGTTATCTCTAATTTTAATAAACAAATAAGTTTAACCCACTGTAATCTAATTCTTTGGTATGACTTTGGGCTCTCTGAGAATTGTATGTTTCTGGGAAGGTGCCTTGGGGATATTACCCTTCTTCAGTGCCCAAGCCCATCCTCCTTCTCCATCCAGGAGTTTTTACCACTGCCCCCCAGTAGAGAGCATCAGACTTTTATGTAATAAGATCCCTCTAGAATTCTGTGGTATCTGTAAGACCCCACACTAACCTTTAAGCATGTAGCTGAGAAATGTCAGGAACTCCTCAAATCCAATCAAGTTGGATTCTGGCATAGTCCTAGAAGACTACAATTTTGTTAATACATTTAATACCATAGTTCAGTGTTTCCCGTTGGAAAATTACTGATGGTAGATAGAATAACAAAGACCCAATGATGTCCACATTCTTATCCCTGAAGCCCATGAATATATTACCTTATATGGAAAAAAAGGACTCTGAAGATGTGATTAAGTTAAGGATCTTGACATGAAAAGATTATCCTGGATTATCCTGGTGGTACCAATGTAATCACAAGAGTCCTTAGAAGAGAAAGATAGGAGTGTCATGGTCAGAAGAAGGAGATGTTATGAGGAAGCAGACCTCAAAGAGAGGGGGGAGGGAAAAAGGGAGGGAAATAGAGGAAAGGATATATATAGAGAGATTTGAAGATGCTATTCTGGCTTCAAAGATGGAGAAAGGGGCCACAAGCCAAGGACATAGGTAGCCTGTAGAGGATAGAAAAAGCAAAGAAATTGATTCCTCCATAGAACATCTAGAAGGAATGCAGCCCTAAATTTTTATTTTAGGACTTTTGAACTACAGTACTAAAAGATAATAAATTTGTGTTGTTTTAAGCCTCTAATTTTGTGGTAATTTGTTACAACAGCAATAGGAAATGAATATACTCCCCCTCATAACTTCCTTTGAAAAATAAAACTAAGTCATCAAATAAGTTTGCAGTCTCTAACCTTCTCTTGGAGGTTCACAGTGCACATTGGTTCACTAAAATCTCTCAGAAGTCCTATGGGAAAGAAACATATTTAATTTGACTTTAGTATTGACCACAGAAGAATTTTTTAACTGCAAAACATCAGTTATCCTACAGAACATGTTCCTTTCTCCAAACTTTGTTTTGGAGCAATGCTGCTGATACCTCATTGTACTATAATTTGACTGAAGCTGAAGATAGATGTGTTAACCAAAGGAGAGGTTAGTGTGGAGAAAGTGAGTCAAAGAGAAAGAAACTCTAAACATATTGCTTAACTGGTCCAGGGGAGCTCATCGTAACAAACAAATAAGATTATTTAGTCCCTGCTCTCTGATCTATCCCTAGGGTGGGACTATCACAGATGAATAACAGATGCCTATAAGACCATTCAAGGAGTTCCCTTAGTTCTCTTTCCTTTCTCCGCAAATTAACTTCTGCTATCATTTAGCTTCCCTTTCAGGTTTGCCCTGACCTGCTGATATGCCAATCCCAGTTTGATTAACCTATTTGTACAAATGAAGTAAAAAAAATTGGAATTCTGGCTTTGCATTTTTATCCCTTGAGATTTATATTCAGTAAGCACGAGTATATCTTCAGGAGATTACTGACCTCTGTTAATGCCTGCATTGGGCATTACCAGAAGACCCCTTTCCAAGGAGAAGTTTTCCAGACGACAAAAATAACTGCCTTCAGGGGTTTCCAAGAAAATGAAACTCACCTTCCAGTGTCACTAATAAGCAACACCTGGTGATACAACACCTGTTGATACACCTCAGTCCAGTAGAGAGTATATCAGAATGATCAAGAATACAATAATAATCACTGTGTATCTGCTTCCCACATTTTAAGACCCTTCCCCATGAAAAATTGAAAATGTCAGCCAATCAGAACATTTCCTCACTTGCTTCTGCATTCACACTCTATATTTCCACCCCCTCAATGGCACTCCCTTCTACTTTGTGAATTGGATGCTGCCCAACTCATGAATCACTCAGTAAAGCTGTGAGATCCCAGACTGCATGAAAAACAGAAAACAAACTTTCTGATAAAATTGGTTTTCTGGGCCTATGTAGTACCCTATGTGATCCTGCCTAAATCACCAGATAGACAAACTTCCTTGATAACACATACACTCTGCCTAGATCCCCTATCTTCCACATTTGCACTTAAGGGCAACTTCTTTGTCCACATCAGTTCTGCCACCATGTCTAGGAAAAGCTCCTTGAAAGTGACTGAGTTCACCTGAAGGAAGAGGTCAAGTAGCATTGGATATGAGCAGGAAAGGGCTACAGGGGCAGAGAGCAGTGGGCAGCTTGAAACATATATGAAAATCTCCCTTTGGACCAATATAATTATGAGTGTAGATGAACCTACCAGATCCATGTCCTATATGGATAGAAGAAGGAGGTTAAAGCAGAGATGACAAATAGGCTTCAAACTAATTTATCAATTCTGATCACTTGGTAGAAGCTGAGTTGAATGCTATGTTAAGGTATCGTGGACAGCTATTGTCATTACAATACATCATTTCAAGGATTTTTCCCTTCCTTTCCCTTCCCTTCCCTTCCCTTCCCTTCCCTTCCCTTCCCTTCCCTTCCCTTCCCTCCCCTTCCCTTCCCTTCCCTTCCCTTCCCTTCCTCTATCCACATGGTATCAGTGGGGACTGCATATTCCTACAATGTGACTTTCAGCCCTCTGTCTATAGTTTTGTGTATCCCTCTTTAAGGAGTGACATTTGGTTAGCAAAAGTTGATCCCCAGGAGTTAGGTTCCAGAATCACCTAAGCTGAGTTGATAAATCCCTTCCCTTAAAGGGGATTTTTATATAGAGGAACCAGTTTCTTTCTCTGGGTAGTCAAATCCATAATATGAAAAACGTGGGTGATCTTAGCCACCATGTTTTCATCCACATGTTTTAGAAAGAGAAATCTGGTCTAAAGTAAGAGAGAACAATGAAACATAGGTACAAAGAGGTGCAGAAGCAGGTAGTGGAAAGAAAGAATCCAGACAACATTTAGCCCATGGTTATAGTTCATCTTTGAAGGTCATTTATATTCATGAACTTGAATGTTATGAATCCTTGTATTTTAAAAAATCCTCTTTTTATTTAACCTGTAAAACTGAGACAATAACCCTCCTTCTTTGATTAATTTTTTAAAGTCTATATGTAATTCATAAATTTGTAAAGACTTTAGAGCCTATTTGACAAATAGTAAGTGCTAGATAAAGTTTGTTTTCTGTCATTGCAACCAATAAAATTCTATCTAGTAAGAGAAGGATTCAAAGGGCATACCCAGTCTCAGGGAGAAAGAAGACTGTGATCAAATAACAGTGTCAGCCAAGGGCACAAAAAGTGAGGGGAAAGCACATATATCATGAGCAACAAGTATATTCACTTTATCAAATCAGGATACAAATATTAAAATTTTTTAAAGTTAAAATTATTATGACTCTGAGTTTTACATACCCATATTGACAGGAAATTCAGCCTTTGTCTTGGAGTACCTTAGAATGCAAAGTATCAGATACACCCCCTGAAACTAACCCACAGCTTTGCCTGCCTGCTATTCTAGGTTAGCTCTAGCACATCCTCTCCCACAGAAATTGTCATGGAAACATGGGTCATGGTTGCCCTAGATAAATGTTCCAAGATAAAGTAGGCCTGGGCTCTTTGAAATTTTTTATGCACACTAATCTTTGCTTGTAGTTTAAACCTACCCCATGAAGGAATTGTGCAGAGGCAGATTCTGGTATTGGCAACCTCAAGAGTCTTGGGAGAAGCATTCCCCTATCCCTCTTGCACCACAAGGCCCCCAGTGCAGGGGTCAGCCACCTGGCCCTGTTTCCTTCTACCTTTTTTTAAAAATGCTTTTTTAAAAATTAATTTATTGAAGTATATCACTCCATATAAGCATACCTAAACAATAAGTGTATAATAATAGTTGTGAACTTACAAAACAAACATACATAACATCATACAGGACTCTCATAACTCACCCTACCACCAATAACTTGAATTGTTAAACCTTTTTAAATAATGATTAAAGAGCATTGTCAAATTGTCAAAATGTTACCACTAACCAAAGTATTTTTCCACAAACCAATACTATTATTATCTTTATATCATTTATATATTGTAGCAGTTTGATATGGTTATGAATTCCAAAAAGATTTTGGATTATGTTTGTGATCTGGTCTGTACCTGGCAATGATTGAATTATGATTGGGGCTTTGATTGGGCCATGCCTTTAGGGCACTGCCCTAAAAATAAAAGACATGGCAAAGGACAGAGTTGGGGTTTTTGATGTTGGAGTTTTGATGTTGGAGTTTGATGCTGAAGCCTTAAACTTGAGCTCTGGGAAGTAAGCTCACAGAAGGAAGAGAAGCTAGGCCCAAGAAGAGAGGAACCCTGAGCCCAGAAACAGGCAAGCCCTGGGAAGAAAGGAACCTTGAACCTGGAGAGAAGCAAGACCCTGGAAGGGATGAACCCTCATAGCCATCGGCAGCCATCTTGCTCCAACACATGAAAATAGACTTTGGTGAGGGATGTAACTTATGCTTTTTTTGCTTTCTTTTAAGATTTATTTATTTATTTATTTATTTCCCCTTCCCCCCCCCCACAAGTTGTCTGCTCTCTGTGTCCATCCGTTGTGTGTTCTTCTGTGTCCACTTGTATTCTTGTCAGTGGCACCCAGAATCTGTGTCTCTTTTTTTGCGTCATCTTGCTGCATCAGTTCTCCATGTGTGCAGTACCATTCCTGGGCAGGCTGCACTTTTTTCACGCTGGGCAGCTCTCCTTATGGGGTGCAATCCTTGTGCATGGGTTCCCCTATGTGGGGGAAAACCCTGTGTGGCACAACACTCCTTGTGCACATCAGCACTGCACGTGAGCCAGCTCATCACATGGGTCAGGAGGCCCTGTCTTTGAACCTTGGACCTCCCACGTGGTAGGCAGATGCCCTATCTGTTGGGCCAAATCCGCTTCCCTAACTTACGCTTTATGGCCTGGTATCTGTAAGCTCCTACCCCAAATAAATACCCTTTACACAAAACAATCAATTTCTGGTACTTTGCCTAAGCACCCCTTTAGCTGACTAATACATATATGAACAAACATGAACAATTAGTGTATAGTAAAAGTTGTAAACTTAGGAAGCAAACATACATAACATCATACAGGGATCCCATACATCAACCCTCCACCAACAACTTGCATTGTTGTGAGATATTTGCTACAAATTATGAAAGAATGTTGTCAAAATCTTACTAGTAATCATAGTCCTTATCTTACATTTGGAGTGATTTTCCCCAACCCAACCTATTACTATTTTTTAAATATACCTTTTATGACAGAAGTTGTAAACTTATAAAACAATCATACACATGTGCAGAATTCCCAAACAACATACCTCCATCAACACACCACACAGTAATGGGACATTTGCTACAGATAAGATAATATCATCTAATTGTTAACCATGGCCATAGTGTACATTTGGCTCACATTTTCCATACTGCCACATTATCAAAGCAGAACATCTTTCACATAGACGCAAGAATATTATATTATTACTGGTATCCACAGTCCATAGGTCACTCCAGCTCTATTTTTCCATGCTTCTCCACATTCCCAATACCTGCAGTAGTGATGTACATTTTGTCTAGCTCACAAAGGACATTCTTGCATCTGTACCACCAACCACAATTCTCATTCACCTCTTGGTTTACTGTACTATTCAGGTCCTAGATTAGTCTCTGGTATTCTGTCAATTGGCATTTGCATATCTGGACTACCACTTTCAGCCACATCCCCATTTATAAACTAGCTTTTACTCCCCATGTGATACCATCCACTCTACACATTTCCACATTTTTACAGTAAAGTTAATTAAAATTTCTACATACATTAAACATCAGTAGCCCATTTCAGTCCTACTCTTATCTCCTTTAGGAATCCATCACAGGGTCCACAGGATGGAGGAATAGAGTATGGATTAGAGTGGACTTACTAGTGTTCTGCTGGGGAACTTTGTGATTAGTAAGGGAAGAAATTGTAATAGTGATATGGAAAGGGTGGCCACGGTGGCTGCTGATGGTAAAGAGACAGAAGAAGAGATATGGTGTGGGGGCATTTTCAGGATTTGGAGTTGTCCTGGATGGTGCTGCAGGAATGGATGCTGGATGTTGTGTGTCCTGCCATGGCCCACTGGGTGGACTGGAGGAGAGTGAGGATTACAATGTGGACCACTGTCCATGTGATGCCGTGGTGCTCCAGAATGTATTTGCCAGGTGCAGTGGATGTGCTGCAATGATGGAAGAGGTTGTTGATGTGGAAAGGGTGGGGTGGGGGCATTTGGGGACCTCATTTGTTTTAATGTAACATTTAAAAGAAAATAAAGAAGAAGAAAAAGAATCCATCACCTACCACCAGGTCTTGGAGATATTTTCCTACAATTTCTTCTACAAGTTTTAAGGTTCTTGCTTTTATTTTTAGGTTTTTAATCCATATTGAGTTAATTTTTGGATAAGGTGTGAGATAGGGATCCTCTTTCCTTCTTTTGGCTATGGATATCCAGTTCTTTCAGCACCATTTGTTGAATGGACTGTTCTGACTGAGCTGTGTGGATTTGACAGGCTAGTCAAAAATCACTTAACCATACAAGTGAGGGTCTGTTTCCGAACTATCAATTTGGTTCCATTTGTCTATATGAATGTCTTTATGTCAGTGTCATGGTGTTTTTCCCACTATAGCTAGGTAATATGATTTAAAGTCTGGAGGTGAGGGGGTCACTTTTCCTTTTTATGATGTTTCTAGCTATTCAGGATGCCTTACCCTTCCAAATAAATTTGATGATTGTGTTTTCAATTTTTTTTTAATGCTGGTGTAATTTTTATTGGGATTGCAATGAATCTGGGATTGCAATTTGAGTAGAATTGACATCTTAATGATATTTAGTCTTCCAGTACATGGGCATGGAATGTTCTTCCAGTTATTTAGACCTTTTTTTGATTTCTTTTAACATTGAGTTGCAGTTTTCTGAATACAAGTGCTTTACATCATTGGTTACGTTTATTCCTGACTATTTGAGTTTTATCTGTCAGATTTTATTTTCACCATGCTTTTGACACTTTTAATTACTTTTATTGATATAATCTTCATTTCTAGACTCTCTTCCAGGCCTCTCTCTCCTGTCCTTTCTTTTCAAGCTCTAGCACACCCTTTTGTATTTCCTGAAAATCTGGTCTCTTGTTAGAAATTCTCTCAGTTTCTGTTTATCTGTGAACATTCTAATCTTGCCCTCATTTTTGAAAGACAGTCTTGCTGGATATAAGATTCTTGGCTGGAAGTCGATCTCTCATAGTATCTTAAATATATCAGACCACTGTTTTCTTGCCTCCATGGTTTCTGTTGAGAAATCAGCACTTAAACTTATTGGTTATGCATTGTTATGTATTGTTTTCCTCTTGCTGTTCTCAGAATTCTCTCTTTGTCTTTGGAATTTGACATTCTGATGATCATGTGTCTCAAACTTGATCTATTTGGATTTTCTTGGATGGGAGTACCTTGTGCTTCTTGGGTATGGATATCTATGCCCTTCAATAGGGTTGGGAAATTTTTTACCATTATTTCTTCAAATATTCCTTCTGACTCTTTTCCTTTCTCTTCTGTAACTGGGACACCCATTGACACGTATGTTTGCATGCGTTTTGCTTTCATTTAGCTCCCTGAAACTTTTTTCAATTTTTTCCATTCTTTTCTATGTTTGCGTTCAGAGGCCATTTCTTCAAGCTCACCAATCCTTTCTTCTGCCTCCTCAAATCTGCTATTACATGGTTCCAATGTTTTTTTAAATTTCATTAATTGCACCTTTCATTCCCATAAGTTCTACTATTTTTCTGTGTATGCTTTCAAATCCTTCTTTGTGTTCATTCAGTTTCTTCTTAATATCCTTAATCTCTTCAGCCGTCTCATTGAATTTATTAAGGAGATTTGTTTTAATATCTATGATTGGTTGTCTCAACTCCTTTATGTCACCTAGAGGCTTATCTTGTTCCTTTACCTGGGCCATAGCTTCCTGTTTCTTGGTGTGGATTGTAACTTTTTGTTGGTGTCTTGGTATGTGGCTTACTAGAGTTTTATTCTAGGTGCAGTTTTTATCTTTAGTTTAGGGCTTTCTGCCCTTTCTCCCTTGCCAGTTGTGCAGTAGGAGCCAAGGTTGTAATTGGTACTGTAAGCTGTGGAGGCTCAAGCTGCCCTCCCTCACTGCACCAGGGACACATGAAGCGTCTTTCAACTTTCTCCTTTGCTAGGGGTAGGGACCAAGTCACAGCTGTGTGGAATAATCCAAGTCGTACAGGCCTAGACTGTAGTTACCCAGAGAGACTGATGAAACTTCACACCCCTTTCTCCCCTTCCTGGGGCAGGGATGGACCTGCAGCAATCTATGCAGTGTGGGTCCACGATGACCGCAGTTGCCCTGGTAGACATCTGATTTTCAGTCTATGCCAGCCAAAGTTACCTGCAATTACCTGAATAGGCTGGTGCAGGGTCCACCAGCCTCCTCCCTGCCAGAGGCAGTGCTGAAGCCTAGTCTAGTGCTGCAGACCAATCTGGATTTAAAAAAACTGAATCCTACCTTCACTGTGATTTTTGGTCAGCCCTGCTTCCCCTCAAACTGAGGGCAGTCAAAATGGTGGCCACTAGCCTCTTTCTGACTTGTGCAGATTCATACTCCAGCTGTTCCCAGTGTTATATCTTAGCCAGCTGTGTCTACAAATAAGTAGCCGAAATTGGCAGCCAACCATCTCCTCTTCATCTGTTTTTGGGAAATGGAGCTTCCAATTCCAGCCATAGAATAGCTGCTGGGGCCGCTCATGCTGCTAGAGTAGGATAATCACTGTCCTCCACAGCTTGGGCAGTAATTTCCAAGAGAGGCTGGCCCGCAGACCCCTGCAACATCCTTCCTGCTGGAAGTGGCACTGGGACCTAGGCTAGAGCTTCAATCTGATCTGGATGGAAAGAAGTTGGACCACATCAGCACTGTGATTTTCAGTCTGCCCAGCTTCCCCTCATGCCAGGCATAGAGTTAAGATGGTTCAAACTTTAGCTGTTCTCAGGATTATACTTTAGCCCACTGAATTTACTCATCAGTAGCTGGAGTTGGTGTTCAACTGTCTCTTCATTCCCCATTTTTGGGAAGTGGAGCTATCAATTCCAGCCACGGAACAGCTCCCAAGTTGGCTTGTGCCTACAGTGGAGGATGGGCACCAGCTCCATGACATGCAACACTCTACTTAAGTGTCTTCTCTGCAAATGGGCAGTCTCCTCATTCCATTCCTTCAAGGATGTTGCAGGATGCTCTTCTGGCCTCCTAAAGCCCCCAAACAGGTGCTTCAGCTAGCTCCAAATAGCTCTGGGTGATTACTAACTGCCTTATAGCAGGAGCTGACTCTAGGAGCTTCTTACTCTGCCGCCATCTTACTGCTTGCCCCCTCATAGTGCTTTTTAACTCAGAAGTTTCACTGCCCTTTCTTGACCCCTGAAATTGTCCAGGGCCACCCTATCCATCCCAAAATGTTATAATAACTTTGGATCTCAAATATAAAGGGCCAGGATCTCAGTCAGAATTTCAGGATCTCAATCTAAGTCACAAACAGAATCTCCACAGCTCCTTATGCAAATTTCTCCATTGCTTCCTGGCAACTTTCAGTATCCTATATTAATGGGCATGTGATGCTTTACATTTGTGTAACTGAAGTGTCATTCTGGTGACAGAAAACTTTGGCATAAACCAGATCATCAATTACAAAAGCAGGTAGGTCACAACTCTACGAGCACCTTGAACTCAGGAAATTCTGAGAAAGCACAGAACATCTGGAGGGTAGGATAAGCTAGAAAATACTTTAGCAGAAAAGAATTGCATTTGAGTTCACAGTACAGTCTCAAGGGGTCCTAGCTGCTATAGTTTCTGAAAATGAGAATTGTATTATTTCTCTGTAAGTAAACTCCTGCTGATGTGGGCTATGGGTGGAAGGCTCTTTGTCTCTTCAGAAATAACTAAGCTGTTTGACTTGTGTCTCTTCAGAAATAACTAAGTTGTTTGACTTGTGGGTGTGGAACGGTAAGAGGCTGCAGTCCTGCCCTTAGGGACGGTGACAGCAGGCTCCAGTCCCAGGAAATGTTTAACAAAGCAAGGGCTATAAACTTTAAGTATTTAGGGGAAATGCAAAAACCAAGGCTTATCTAAAATGTCTGGAGTCCTTGCTAAAAGCTTACCTAAGATGTGGAAGAGATATATGCTAATTGAAGCCTATTGAGAACTGAAACAAAGGGACGATTTGGCCTTTCCTCTCTGTATAAAAGACGTTTGAAAATCTTGTTCCGGGCTCGGGATTCAAACAGAAAGCTCCCGAGTCCGGCCGGCCATCAATAAACCATTTTTCCTTCTCAAAATCATTACTGAGTCCTGGCCTCTCTATACTAAAATAATTGAACTTCTCTTAAATTCCACAACATTAATGGCGACCACGAAGGGACAAAAATGAAGGCCAGAGACGGTAGCATTTTGCTGCCCCTTCCAAATCCCCGAGGAAGCCGGGAGGACTCGGGTGAACCCCAAATCTGGGCGCCCCTGGATTAAATTTAATCCAGAAAAGATGTGGGCTCCACCAGAATCTTCCCGACAAAAATCGAGGGCAATGGAAGGTCTGAAGAGAAAGATTCTGGGAACGAAAAAGAACTCCGAACATGGAAGAAGGTAAGACTCCCCGGGTGAGCAGAGTCTGGAAGGCCCTAGCTTTAATTGCTAGGAAGGGGAGGCTGATCACCTCCCGAGAGAACCCTAGTAGCCCCAGAAGGCTGGGGGGAAGCCGTTCTCTCTAGGCTTGGGAAAAAGAGGAAAACCGGGGAAAAGCCCTGGTGTTTTGGGTTTGTCTAACTGCATGTTAGAATCTGGTACTGGTCTTATATCCACTAAAGGAGTGGAGTCTCGATTTTAATAGGAAGGGTATTTATAGGTTCGAGTCCTAATATCCTGGAAATTGGTCTAGATTAAGGAAAACAAAACTTGGTTACAGGAAAATGGATCGGCTTTTCTGGTGAAGCTTGGTCTGGGTGTAAAGTTTAAACAGTGGAAAAGTCTAGCTGAAATCTTTTGTTATGGTGCTAATTTGTGAATGAATTTGCTTTATACCAAATGTTAAGTGTTCTGAGGTTTGTGATGGCTGTGGGGGCAGCCGTGGTGAAAATAAATATATAAACTTGTGAGTCAGATTAGTGACCTTTGTGCTTCTGTCTGTGTCAGCTCAATGTTAGTGTTGGAGTTGTGTCCTTACATGAAGTAGAATTACAGCTGAGCTGGAGCCCTCCCTTGCCATTGGCAAGGGGGTGAAATGATTCTGGGGCAAAAGCTGAGGAGTCTAGATGTTTGTGCATGTTCTGGTGTCTTGTCTCTGGTCTGGCCCTTTGCCGGGGCTTGGAGGCCATCTGTGTCCGCGCCAAGCACCCAAGTCTGTTGGGAATGTCCCAGTCAGGGCGGCTGGGTTCCTGGGAGAGTTGCCAAATTTGAGTAGGTTCTGTCTGCCCATTTTGGCTGAAAGCTGGAAAGGGGGGAGCGGCTTGCCCCTTTCCAGTGAGTCCACCCTTCTATTCATAAGCCGCATTCCTGTTTGTTGTGCACCCGACTGCCTGGAAGGGGGGGAAGTGAAGGAGGTGAAAAGCAGAATCAGAATAAATGCAGTAAAGTTCCCTCCTTAGGGTGTCAAAGCCAAAATACGTTTGCATTCTGCTCAGGTTCTTAGAAGGTATTGTAGTAACCTTAAGTAAGAGAATGTGTTCTGTGAAGGTAAACTTTGTATTAAGGGTATAAATAATTATAAAAGTTTTACAAAGCATTGTTTAAGGTATTTAAGTGGCTAATTGCAGAAAGTCATTATTTAACAAAACTGAATTGATAATAATAATAATAAAAGGCAATTTTATAACAAACTTATTCGGCAGCCAATCTCCCCTGCCAACTTACTTCCAAAAAAACTGTTTCTGGTATTACATGCTACTAAGTATTTAAAGTGAAGAAAAGTTCATTATTTTAACAAACTTGGTTAGTATTAATGGCAATTATATGTTGCAAGACGTTTGCCTGGTAACTTAGTATGTGGGATATATGGAGTGTGTTTTTATTGTTAAGGCAACAGAAGATGATTTTGTCCTAAGATAAAATGATTGATTATTGGAAAGAGTAGAGTGTGGGACAGAACCTGAATGAATACTGAAAGTGTAGAAGGTTTGTGGAAGGGAAATTTTTATGATTAAATTGAGTAAGATCAATATACAAAGAAAATCTTTTATCAATAGCTTCTTGTGCTTTAACCTCATCATATCCTCAATGTTTGAAGAAGAGTTCTTTTAAAAGAACATTTTATGTTCTAGAAATCAAATCCTGAAAAGTAGCCTTTTATTTCAAACTAACTGCAAGAGATTTATTCTTTCACTTTAAAGGAAAAATTAAAGTAATGGTTAAGTTCATTTAATATGTTATAAGTTGAATGAAAGGTATTTAAAGGTGTTATAAAATTAATAGGTTTTAAAAAATTAATAAAAACTGTAACTAAGAGTTAAAATCATTTATAAATGCATTTATATTGTAAAACAGTGGAAAGACAATAACTGAGATTATAGCTGGGTGAATTTAGCCTGAAACTATTATTTAAGTGTAAATTCTACACTAACCTTTCCTTTGTTTATGGTTGCTTCAGGCCTAACCTCGCCCTTTGCCTTTGCCTGTGGTTATTTCATAATTGAGAAGAGCTGGGACATCACTGTCTCCTCTTCTGGTATTAGTAACCCTTTCTCTCATGAATTCAAGTGTAAACTAAATAAATTGCTGCCTGATAGAATAAGGTTAAATGGCCACTGGAGTTTTATTATCTCCAAAATCAAAAAGGGGGGTGGAGGGGGAGAAGTCTCCTGCCTTGACGGTCAGTGTTCCTAAGAGTGGCAATTCATGAGAGAAAGCAGTCTGTCTCCCTGAGGCTTCAAATAGCCTCGGTAAATATATAAAGTTAATCTTGTGGCTTATCCAAAATTCTGCTGATTTCAAGGTAAAATATAAAGTTCTAAAACAAAATGGTGCTAAGGCATTGAGAACATTTTGGTTATTACAATCCATTAAGTAAGAAAGAAAATTCTTGTGGTAAACTGCATGGTCATAGTGCAAATTAAGAAGAGTTTCAAAACTCTTTGAAAAGTTTAAAGTAACTAAAGTCATGTTGCTGTGTCAAACTATTCATGTCTGCCTATTTGCTCAAATTGTTAAAAATTAAATATGCAGTTATACTTATAAATATTCTTAAAGCCCAAATTGAACTAAGCAGGATGAAAAAGTCATAGAAATCTGATTATGGAAACAATTGGGAAAGGGCCTCCTCTTTGCAAGAGCTTTTAAGGCAAGACTAGGTGTGGCAGATTAAACCTATCTACTAGGCTAGGGAATTAAGAATCAGTTTGCCTGGTAATTTCCCAGTTTAAACCTTTGTCAGCCATAAATTGGAAAAAAAAAAAACAAAACAAAGATTAGGTTAATTTTCACAGAAGAAAAATGTTGATGTAACCTGGCGGCCTGCTGCCTCAGTCTCCCACTCCCGGGTTGGACAGCAGTGGAGGAGACCAGTTTAGGCCAGTCCTATGGGCAGTGGAAGGATGCCCAAGAAGGAGCTAAGTCAGTGCCATTTCAGCACTAAATTCTATTCCTTATTTGACAAAGGGGGGGAGCAGGTAAAAACTAAAATGGTTGGAATGTGATAGAAGAAGCAGTTAAATCAAACTTTTGCGTGGGAAAGTTAAATCTCAGCTGTAACTTCTGAAGTATCCAATCTATGGAAAAACAGGAAGAGCTTGCATGCTAGGCTTAGGGGTATAAATTGTGTCATTTTTCTTTGTTCGGGGCACCAGCCATATCTGGCTCTGCGCCCCTTCTTGCAAGATTGAGAATAAAGTATTTTCTTCTCCACAATCTGGTGAGCCTTATTTTCTTCCAGAAGATTTCTTTCCAACAAAATAAGGTAATTAGTGGCTCTATTAACAAATTTCAGTAAGTAAAGGAAAGTCCATAAAAACTATAGAGAGATCTTTCCTGGGTTATGATTTTAAAAAAATTAAGTAATTGTGTAATGTGTTTTAAAACCTGGTAGTCAGTATGCTTTTAATTTAATAATTTTGATAACTTAAAGAAAAGAAGTTTTTAGCTTCCTGTAAGGGAAAAAGAGAACATTCCTTGCATAAACTATTATGGTTTCAATTTTATTTAACTTGAGTGTAATCTCCCATAGTTAATTTATAAACTAAATTAACATATGTACAAAATCTTTACAGTAATGAAAATTGTAAGTGAAAATTGTAAGTTCACATTGGTGAAATTAGGCTAAAGGGAAAAGATTGTAGATATGCTCTCTTAAATAAAGAGTAAATTTCTTTCATTGGTAATTGTAATTTAATAAGTTTATTTAAACATGAGGTGGCTAGTCAATGTGGTTATAGTCAATTATAAAGAGTTTGTAAAACATCTTCCAAACTGAAAATGTTTAAATAGTTCTAGTTGTAGAAGTTATTGTTAACTAAAGAAACTTAGATTGGTATTGGTAGCAGAAATAACTTCATGATAATAAACCTGTCTGAAGGCCACTGCAAAATACACATTTAAGTAAATGGTAATAAAAAGTTGTCTTGATTCTATTGGAAAAATTGTTTTCATTCTAACAATGAAAAATAATATTTTTCCTCTATTACTAAAGTAAAGCACCTACTGTTATCTTCATAGTAAAATTGTGTAAGTAAATAGTCATTTGATATATGTATTGCGTTAAGTTGTTTAAGATATATATAAAACAAGGAATAAACTTTAACATTGTCAAACTCTTGTGCATTCAAACCAGGCCTTGTATACATTACAGGTGGCCTCTCCATGTGAGTTATTGGCTAGGCTGGTCACTGACCCCTCAATTAAAAATATGTGCTATATCAGTCTCTGGTTCTGCTCCTGAAGTCGATGGAAACTATATTGCAGTTTCAAGCTCCTGCAGCCAATAATGACTCGGTACAGCCAAGTGTACAATGGATATCGCCTCCAGACTGGCACTGTTCCATGGTGCCAGAGAGCACTATGCACCAGGCTAGTAGAATACTGGAAAATCTCTGGAATACTGGAAGGATGCTGCAACTTGCTCACTGCGTTGAAGAACATGCTAAGTGGAGCCATGATACCAGGAGACTGTAAGTAAAACTTAAACACAATTGGCATTATGGCCTGCTCTCATGGAGAGATAACATGTAAAGTATTACAAACCTGAAACTCAAAACTAATAATGGCAACTCTGAATCCTTATGCATTAAGTAATACATTAGTTAATATTAAGTGCTGTACTTTTATCCTGTACTAAATATATGCCTAGTAATTGTAATGTTATCTTTTCTATTTTGGATCAAGTGCAGAAGTATATTAGACATGTTAAATTCCTGGTAAAATCATTTTCTAAACAGTTAATAACATGTCTATAGAATAAGGTGGCAGTCTCAGCCAGTCTCAGTTAGCAAAAGTGAGGCTTGCTTGCTGATGGTGAGTCACCTATTGAACAAGTCAAAATTGCTAGAAATTGTACAATGAAAACCAAGGTGTAAAAATCTTTATTCTGTAGTTCTGATCACTCCCACAGGTGAAAACTAAGAATATTTCCAAATTAGTGTTCTAATCCTGAGTGAAGCCAGTTGCCCAAGGAGTGCCAGTTCACCAGGAGCATCTGACAGAGCGAATGAGTGTCAATCATTGAACAGCTTGGAATGTGTCTTCAGACAAAGCTAAGTGTCTGTTGCAATTTCTCTCTAAAGATGGATAACTTAAAAAAGAATATATATGCTGTTCCCACCAGCTTTTAAGGAATGCCATCTTTATAGGCATCTAATCTTGTCTATCTCTGTAATCCAATGTGTCCTCTTTTAAAAACGGGTATTCCAAATTTTTAATTAAGTTTGTTTCTTTCAGAGTGAACATCTTATTAACCATATGAAAACTTCATCCAACTTCGTACAGAATGCCAGATCCATCTTCCTCCAGTTAGAATAAATTAAAGAGTTTTTACACCTTATTAGGCAATGACTACAGCCCATGGCCAGCAGGAAGCAGTTACAGAAAAGAGATCGTCTCCCTTCAGCACCCCTTTTAAATTAAAGGTGTAAACTCTTTAAGAATAAAATAAAAGTAATAGATGGATCTGGAACCTGACTGGAAATCCACGTGAGTGCCAGTGGCAGCAGAATAACTGCGGGAGGCCCCTGCCCAAGATTCTGCTGTCCAGAATGAAAAGTTCTAAACTTCTAAAAACGGTCCTTGATGCTGTACTAAAGACTGATAAATAATCAGTCAAGACAACAAACAGTCATCCACCTCATAGCTACAACAATAATTATGCCAAAGCTTAGCAAGTAAACTTTGACAAAGGGGGGAATGATGTGGGCTATGGGTGGAAGGCTCTTTGTCTCTTCAGAAATAACTAAGCTGTTTGACTTGTGTCTCTTCAGAAATAACTAAGTTGTTTGACTTGTGGGTGTGGAACGGTAAGAGGCTGCAGTCCTGCCCTTAGGGACGGTGACAGCAGGCTCCAGTCCCAGGAAATGTTTAACAAAGCAAGGGCTATAAACTTTAAGTATTTAGGGGAAATGCAAAAACCAAGGCTTATCTAAAATGTCTGGAGTCCTTGCTAAAAGCTTACCTAAGATGTGGAAGAGATATATGCTAATTGAAGCCTATTGAGAACTGAAACAAAGGGACGATTTGGCCTTTCCTCTCTGTATAAAAGACGTTTGAAAATCTTGTTCCGGGCTCGGGATTCAAACAGAAAGCTCCCGAGTCCGGCCGGCCGTCAATAAACCATTTTTCCTTCTCAAAATCATTACTGAGTCCTGGCCTCTCTATACTAAAATAATTGAACTTCTCTTAAATTCCACAACACTGCCTTGGACCCGTAAGGCACCTTTGTGCAAATCAGAAGAAAGCACCCTTCCTTGGATTGGATGTAGGTATGCACCTGAGTACATAACTTGGAGCATGGATCCCAGGCTGGAGTTCAGCCCTCACTCACCCACCTCAGCTGGGTACAAGTTGCTCAACCCTTTATGGCAGCTCTGAGTCATCCTTGTGACTTATATGCCTGTTTTGTCCGCTAACTTGGAGCAATTCCAATTGCTTACACTCTGCTTTGTTTCAGGGTCCAGGACATCAATGGGGGCACCCTGCCCCCACCAGTCAAGGATCATTTTCTAAAGCCATAGTTGTCAAAAGCATCCCTGTGCAAATTCCTTTGTTCGGAATGGTAGCATTCAAGTTCAATTGCACACAAAATTGTCTTGTTAAAGAAGCAACTTTCTCTATATAAAAAGGGAGGGGCAAGAGAAATTGAAGGATCTGATTAGTTAATAAGAATTCTGAGTAGTGAAATTCTGTATTAGCATAAAACAATTTTTTGTTCAGAGCACGTGCAGTTCCACAGTAAAAGAATTCTTTTCTTCATTTTTTTGTTAAACCATTTTGTTCTAAAATAGTACAATCACAATAAGATATTCCAATGTGTGAATTATAGTATATTAAGTCATGACTAATTGCATTGATTTGCATTCAGGGATTTTTAACATCTGTGTGGTAATTATCCTAATCCAATTTGTTATGCAGAATGCAATCAATGTTATGTATGTTTGTGTTTAGGGTCCCAACACAATTTCCTGTAATAAAAGAATGAAATACAAAGGTAGCTCAGGTGGAAAGACAAGCACATCTTTTATAGATATCAAGCTCCCTTTCTTGATCTCCAAAATTAGCTGAAGGGGAGGGGGGAGTGGAGATCAAGCAAATTTAATTAGCATTTTAAAAGGAGGCCCAAGAAAAAAAGAGAAAGAAGAAAAAGGCTTGTAAGAATGAGCAAGAGCAAGCTGTTTTAAACCCTCAGGAAGGAGATTTTTTTTCTAACAGGCTGTGGCTTTCAGAAGCTGCCAGAAATGATGTCCTGACCTTGCCTGATAATGAGCCCATGAGACCATATTATGCTGACATAGTGCTATTTTCGTAAGGGTTGCATCTTACCTGATAGTCTGGATTTAACTTTAAATCTTTCATTTTTCTTTTCTTTTAAGAAAAATATAGAACTCTGCCTAATGTCTGCCAGAAAGTTCCTGGAACCTAGGGCATAGACAAAGAATCTGAGTCGACTTTAGACATAGCCAGAGGAAGTGGCCAACTATATCTGTGTAATTTACAAGGATTCTAAAGAGCCCTACACCTCCTATCTGCCCACCCCACAAAAAAACTTGCTATTCCCTCTCAGATGCCTGAATTTCCTACTTTGTGACATCTTCTTTAAATTCTGGACTTGTTCCTTTTTAAAAAATGCCAATCTACCTTATCAAAAATAAAAACCTTAGTGAGCAATACTTAACCAGCCTCTTTCAAGAGAAAAAGTATTAATTTAGAAAAGAATAGAAAGAAGGTAAGGATCACAGATGACTGAGTGGCAACAGAGGCCTCAAGGAGTAGAAAAGGCCTGAGAAGCAAAGATGACAGATATTGCTGATAATATTGACTTTATCATCTTGCAGAGTACAGAGATCCTAGTGCCTTCTGAAGCTGGATAGTAAGAGAGGGAATAATAGATTCCAGGTTCTGGAACCTGGCAAGAAGTCCACATGGACGTCAATAACCCCAAGATGACAGCTGGAAGACCCTCCCCAAGATTCTGCCATTCAGAATAAGAATTCCTCCGGAAGCCAGGAGAAGGCCCAGATATTTCCCAAGGACTTTATCATTGGACCCTCCCAGAGGATTGATGGGTGGTAATCAATCAAAACAGTAAACACCTGGAACTCTCCCCTGCTATTAGGAAAGGGGTGGAATAATTAACAGTGCAAAGAGCAAGCACAAGGCCAGACCATGTTCTCTCACCTTTGGAACCCTGCTCTCACCTTCGCCTTGTCACAATGCCAGTCCTGGTGTCAGTCTGTGTGTGTGTTCCAACCATCTGCACCCTCCACTTGCCATTTTTCCCCTGCCATGATGGCCACACAAGTAAATGCTGGGCATTTATAATCTATAATGGGAAACTGTGGACTGTGAATCAGCCCACTTTATTACTTTTCAGCCCCTTCCTCTCTACCCAGGACCCATGATCTACTATTGTCTCCCATTTCTCTTTCCTTCCTACCTTAATAAATTACTGGACTAACTCACCCGACATGCTCTTGAAATTCATTTCTGCAGCATCGTCAAGAACCTGGACAAAATCCGGTAACACTTCCACAGGTGGAACCCATATCTATGAGGAAAGGGAGCAGAGTAGTGACTGCATACCCTCCATCCTCCCCTACTTACCTCCCAACCCCTTCCTAACAACCAGTACCCATGCCCTTTCCATTATCCTTTCTTTAAGTCTGAAATGTAAATCCATGGGTCCAAAGCCTGACTAATAATAAGAATCACCAGGAAAACTGGTTAAATATATAGATGCCTCATCCCCTCCTCATTAATTCAGATTTGGTAGGTATGGGATAGAGCCCAGGCATAGACATTTTTAGTCTATTCCCCAGGTGGTCCATTGGGCAAACACTGGCATCAGCTGAGTTTCCCACCAGGAGTACCTGACTGTGAGAGGAACAGGATGTGCAAATGCTAGGCATAATGAGCAAAATTTAGCCCCCTGCAAAACAGACACTTAGGGAGAAATGACCTCTGCCAGACACAGGAGGCTCCATTTAACCAGCTAAAATTTCTAGTTAGTCAAGTTCTGCTCCAGCTCCCTAAATGGGACTCTGGTGGCTCCACCAAAGTGTCTAATAGACAAGCAGGAAAGAGCCTGCTAAGTACTGGCAGTCATTTGGGGAATTTACTGGCAGTTTTCATGAGCAAAGTTCTGAAATTCCCATCATTCAAACATGCATTTACTGAGAATTTACTCTGGCCTTGCCCTGTGCTAGAAACTAGGGAATAAGACTAGGCCCCTTGACTCTCAAAACTCACAGAAAAGCAGAGAAGACAGACAAGTAAACAGACAATTAAAACACACTTGAGGGCTGTGACCAACTTGTAGCCATTTGCTGGAAGGTAAGGAGCTAATCATGGCAACTAACCAGCAAAGATGTCTTCCATTGGATCATGTCTCTAAGTTGGTTCCTTCACTTTGTTTACCTTTGCAGAGCTTCTTCTGCTTCCTACTTGTCCTTCACAACAACATCCCAGAGCACACTTTGTTCCGAGGGGTTCCTTCTAACCCTCAGCACATTGACCCTCCCATGGCTAACAACTGCCTACAAGATGAAGACCAAAATCCATGGTGCTGAAAGAGTAGTTCAGTCCCCATGGGCATTGTCAATCAGCAAGCCATGCAGACATCTATCTCATGAAGTTAAAAGACAGATCAATGCAGAACATTCTCTGATTTCCTGAGTCCACACAGACTGCACTGGACCTTGGCCACTGGGGAAAAAATACCGGAGAGAATTTTGGACATCAGAGAAAAGAGAGACACTGGGATCAGGAGGGAATCTGAGGAACAAAAGTAAAGCAAAAGAGAGACAAGAGAAGCTGTTGTAGAATTTGAGAGAGGCTTAATTATTTGCGTATAGAGAGGCCAGGACTCAGGAATGATTTTGAGAAGGAAAAATGGTTTATTGACGGCTGGCCAGACTCGAGAACTTTCTGTATTAATCCCGAGCCCCGAACAAGATTTTTGAGTCCCTTTTATACAGAGAGGAGAGGCCAAATGGTCCTTTTGTTTCAGTTCTCAATAGGCTTGAATTAGCATATATTTCCACATCTTAGGTAAGCTTTTAGCATGGACCTCAAGTATTCTAGATAAGCTTTTAGCATATTTTGTTTGCATTTCCCCTGAATACTTAAAGTTTATAGACTTTGCATTGTTAAACTGTTTCCTGGTCACCAAGGGCAGGAATGCAGCCTTTTATCATCCCACACCCACAAGTCACAGATAGTTTAGGTTATCTCTGAAGAGACAAAGAGCCTCCCACCCATAGCCCACATCATTTCCCCCCTTTGCCAAAGTTTAACTTGTTAAGCATTGGCATAATTATTGTTGGAGCTATGAGATGGATGGCTGTTCGTTGTTTTGATTGATTATTTATCAATCTTTAGTGTAGCATCCAGGACTGTTTTTAGAAGTTTAGAAGTTTTATTCTGGACAGCAGAATCCTGGGGCAGGGACCCACTGCAGTCATCTTGGGACCACCGGTGCTTACGTGGATTTCCAGTTAGGTTCCAGATTCATCTATTAATTTTGTTTTACCCTAAAAGAGTTTACACCTTTAATCTAAAAGGGATGCTGAAGGGAGATGATTTTTTTATTGTAACTGCTTCCTGCTGGCCATGGGCTGTAGTCATTGCTTAACAAGGTGTAAACTTCTTATTTTAACTGGAGGAAGATGGATCCAGCATTCTGTACGAAGTTGGATGAAGTTTTCATATGGTTAATAAGATGTTCACTCTGAAAGAAACAAACTTAATTAAAAATTTGAAATACCTGTTTTTAAAAGACGACATTGGATTACAGAGGTAGACAAGGTTAGGTGCCTATAAAGATGGCACTCCTTCTTAAAAGCTGGTGGGAAGAGCATATATATTCTTTTTTAAGTTATTTATCTTTAGAGAGAAATTGCAACAGACACTTAGCTTTGTCTGAAGACACATTCTAAGCTGTTCAATGATTGGCACTCATTCGCTTCATTAGATGCTCCTGGTGAACTGGCATTCCTTGGGCAACTGGCTTTATTCAGGATTAGAACACTAAGTTGGAAATTTTCTTAGTTTTCAGCTGTGGGAGTGATTAGAACTACAGAATATAGGTTTTTTTACACCTTGGTTTTAATTGTACAATTTCTAGCAATTGACCTGTTCAATAGGTGACTTACCATCAGCAAGCAAGCCTCGCCTTTGCTACACAGCAGAGTACAGCAAAATATAGTAAGTTGACTGAGCCTGACTGAGACTGCCACCTTATTCTATAGACATGTTTATTAACTGTTTAGAAAATGAATTTACTAGGAATTTAACATGTCCAATATACTTTCACACTTGATCCAAAATAAAAAAGATAATGTTATAATTATTAGGTATATATTTAGTACAGCTTAAGAGTACAGCACTTAACATTAACTAATGTATTACTTAATGCATAAGGATTCAGAGTTGCAATTATTAGTTTTAAGTTTTAGGTTTGTAATACTTTACATGTTATCTCTTTATGAGAGCAGGCCATAATGCCAATTGTGTTTAAGTTTTACTTACAGTATCCTGGTATCATGGCTCCACTTAGTATGTTCTTCATGCAGTGAGCAAGTGGCAGCATCGTTGATCCCAGAGATTTTTCAGTATTCTACTAGCCTGGTGCATAGAGCTCTCCGGCACTATGGAACAGTGCCAGTCTGGAGGCAATGTCCATTGTACACTTGGCTGTACTGAGTCATCATTGGCTGCTGCAGGAGCTTGAAACTGCAACGTTGTTTCCATTGACTTTAGGAGCAGAACCAGAGGCTGATATAGCAAATATTTTTTAATTGAGGGGTCAGTGAGCCTAGCCAATAACTCACATGGAGAGGCAAAATGCAATGTATACAAGGCTTGGTTTGAATGCACAAAAGAGTTTGATAATGTTAAAGTTTATTCCTTGTTTTTATATATATATTTTAAACAATTTAATGCAACATATCATATATTAAATGACTGTTTATTTATACAATTTTACCGTGAAGATAACAGTAGGTACTTTACTTTAGTAATAGAGGAAAAAAAATTATTTTTCATTGTTAAAATGAAAACAGAATATTTCCAATAGAATTAAGATAACTTTTCATTACCATTTACTTAAATACATACTTTGTGGTGGCCTTCAGACAGGTTTTATTATTACAAAGTTATTTTTTTGCAACCAATATCAATCTAAGTTTTAGTTAACAATGACTTTTAAGAACTGGAACTATTTAAACGTTTTTAGTTTGGAAGATGTTTTACAAACTCTTTATAATTGTCTATAACTACATTGACTAGCCACTTCATGTTTAAATAAACTTATTAAATTATAATTACCAAAGAAATTTAATCTATTTATTTAAGAGAGCATATCTACAATTTTTTCTTTTAGCCTAATTTCACTAATGTGAACTTATAATTTTATTACTCTAAAGATTTGGTACATGTTAATTTAGTTTATAAATTAACTATAGGAGATTACACTCAAGTTAAATAAAATTGAAACCATTGTAGTTTATGCAAGGAATGTTTTCTTTTTCCCTTACAGGAAGCTAAAAACTTTTTTTTAAGTTATGGAAATCAATAATTTAAAAGCATACTGACTACCAGGTTTTAAAACACATTACACAATTACTTAATTTGTTTAATCATAATTTAGGAAAGATTTTTTCATAGTTTTTATGGACTTTCCTTTACTTACTGAAATTTGTTAATAGAGCCACTAATTACCTTTATTTTGTTGGAAAGAAATCTTCTGGAAGAAAATAAGGTTCACCAGATTGTGGAGAAGAAAAGAATTTATTCTCAATCTTGCAAGAAGGGGCGCAGAGTCAAATATGGCTGGTGCCCTGAACAAAGAAAAATGACACAATTTATACCCCTAAGTCTAGCATGCAAGCTTTTTCTGTTTTTCTATAGATTGGATACTTCAGAAGTTAGAGCTTATCTGAGATCTAACTTTCCCCGCACAAAAGTTTGTGATTTAACTGCTCCCTTTATTACATTCTAACCATTTTAGTTTTTATTTGCTCCCCTTTGTCAAATAAGGAATAGAATTTAGTGCTGATATGGCACCGACTTAGCTCCTTCTTGGGCATCCTTCCACTGCCCATAGGACTGGCCTAAACTGGTCTCCTCCACTGCTGTCCAACCCGCGAGTGGGAGACTGAGGTAGCAGGCCGCCACGTTACATCAACATTTTTTTTATGTGAAAATTAACCTAATCTTTGTTTTTTACATTTTATGGCTGACAAAAGGTTTGAACTGGGAAACTACTGGGCAAACTGTTTCTTAATTCCCTAGCCTAGTAGACAGGCTTAATCTGCCACACCTAGTCTTGCCTTTAAAGCTCTTGCAAAGAGGCCCTTTCCTAATTGTTTCTATAATCAGATTTCTATGATTTTTTTATCCTGCTTAGTTTAATTTGGGCTTTAAGAATATTTACTTACATATATAACTGCATATTTAATTTTTCACAATTTGAATAGAACTCTTTTAAGAATTTTCATTTGTTAATTTGATATTATTCTGATGTATGAAGACATACACTGAGCAAATGGGCAGACACAAAAAGTTAGACACAGAAACACAACTCACTGATATTACTTGTAATTTGCATTATTTTATATACTCTTTAGCTTAATTTGGGGTCTAGAAATATATATTACTTATATAACTGCATATTTAACCTCAACAATTTGAGCAAATAGGAAGACATGAATAGTTTGACACAAAAACATAACTTTAGTTACTTTAAACTTCTAATTTT
Source organism: Dasypus novemcinctus (assembly GCF_030445035.2). Classification (NCBI taxonomy): domain Eukaryota; kingdom Metazoa; phylum Chordata; class Mammalia; order Cingulata; family Dasypodidae; genus Dasypus; species Dasypus novemcinctus. Next base: position 136,787,269 of record NC_080704.1, on the reverse strand, counting down.
TACAAAACAAGTGTGACTGCAAAACATTTTAAAGACTTCTGAAACTCTTCTTAATTTGCACTATGACTGTGCAGTTTTATACTATGACTATGCAGTTTTACACAAGAATTTTCTTTCTTAATTAATGGATTGTAACCAAAATGTTTTCAATGCTTTAGCACTATTTTTTGTTTCAGAACTTTATATTTTACTTTGAATTTAGCAGAATTTTGGATAAGCAACAAGATTAATCTTATATATATTTACTGAGGCTATTTGAAGCCTCTGGGAGACAGACTGGTTTCTCTCATGAATTGCCACTCTTAGGAACACTGACAGGCAGGAGGCTTCTCCCCCTCCACCCCCCTTTTTGATTTTGGAGATAATAAAACTCCAGTGGTCATTTAACCTTATTTCATCAGGCAGCAATTTATTTAGTTTACACTTGAATTCATGAGAGAAAGGGTTACTAATGCCAGGACAGGAGACAGTGATGTCCCAGCTCTTCTCTGGCCTGTAGGGGCAGAAGCTATTATGAAATAACCATAGGCAAAGGCAAGGGGTGAGGTTAGGCTTGAAGTAACCATAAACAAAGGAAAGGTTAGTTTAGAATTTACACTTAAATAATAGTTTCAGGCTAAATTCACCCAGCTATAATTTCAGTTACTATCTTTTCACTGTTTTATAATATAAATGCATTTATAAATGATTTTAACTCTTAGTTACAGTTTTTATTAATTTTTTTTAAAAACTTAATTTTATAACACCTTTAAACATCTTTCATTTGACTTATAACGTATTAAATGAACTTAACCATTACTTTAATTTTTCTTTTAAGGTAAAAGAATAACTCTCTTGCAGTTAGTTTGAAATAAAAAGCTAATTTTCAGGATTTGATTTCTAGAACATAATTGTTCTGTTTTTTTAAAAAAAGAGATAAGACCCTTTCTTCTTCAAACACTGAGGAAATGATGAGGTTAAAGCACAAGAAGCTATTTTGATAAAAGATATTCTTTTATATTGATCTTACTCAATTTTAATCATAAAAATTTTCCTTAACAATAAAAACACATTCCACATATCCTACATACTAAGTTACCAGGCAAACTTCTTACAACATATAATTGCCATTAATACTAAACAAGCTTGTTAAAATAATGAACTTTTCTTCACTTTAAATACTTAGTAGCATGTAATATCAGAAAGTTTTTTTTTGGAAGCAAGTTGGCAGGGGAGGATAGCTGCCAACAAGTTTCTTTGTTATAAAATTACTTTTTATTATTATTATTATCAATTCAGTTTTTGTTTAATAATGACTTTTTGTAATTAGCCATTTAAATATTTTAATTTAAACAATGCTTTGTTAAACTTTTATAATTATTTATACCCTTAAGACAAATCTTACTTTTACAGAACAGATTCTCTTACTTAAAGTTACTACAATACCTTCTAAGACCCTGGGCAGAATGCAAAGGTATTTTGGCTTTGACACCCTAGGGAGGGAAATTTACTGCATTTATTTTGATTCTGCTTTTTACCCCCTTCACTTCCCCCCCTTCCAGGCAGTCAGGTGAACAACAATCAAATAGTAATGTGACTTATGAATAGAAGGTGTGGACTCACTGGAAAGGGGCAAGCCCCTCCCCCCTTTCCAGCTTTAGCCAAAATGGGCAGACAGAACCTACTCAAATTCAGCAACTTCCCCAGGGAACCAGCCACCCTGATTGGGGCAGCCCTAACAAACTTGGGTGCGTGGCACAGACAGATGGCCTTCAAGCCCCGGCAAAGGGACAGACCAGAGACAAGACCGCAGAGCATGCACAAACATCTAGACTCCCCAAACATCCAGACTCCTCAGTTTTGCCTCATAATCATTTCACTCCCTTGCCAATGGCAAGAGAGGGTTCCACCTAAACAGAATTCTACTTTACATAACCACACAACTCTAACACTAGCATTGAGCTGACACAGACAGCTAATCTGAAGTGACACAAAGGTCACTTATCTGAACCACAAGTTCTACATATATTTTTTCAACATGGCTGCCCCCACAGCCATCACAAACCTTAGAACACTTAACATTTGGTATAAAGCAAATTCATTCACAATTTAGCACCATAACAAAAGCTTTCAGCTAGACTTTTTCCACTGTTTTAACTTTACACCCAGACCAAGGTCCACTAGAAAAGCCGATCCATTTTCCTGTAACTAAGATTTTTTAAAAATCCAGACCAATTTCCAGGACATTGACTCGAACTTATAAACAACCCTTCCTATTAAAATCAAGCCTCCACTCCTTTAGTGGATATAAGACTAGTACCGGATTCTAACATGCAGTTAGACAAACCCAAAACACCAGGGCTTTTTCCTGGTTTTTCTCCAGGACATTAGAACTCGAACCTATAAACTGCCCTTCCTATAAAAACAAAGACTCCACTCCTTTAGTGGATATAAGACTAGTACCAGATTATAACATGCAGTTAGACAAATCCAAAACACCAGGGCTTTTCCCCGGTTTTTCTCCTTTTCCCAAGCCTAGAGAGAACGGCTTCCCCCCAACTTTCTGGGGCTACTAGGGTTCTCTCAGGAGGTGATTAGCCTCCCCTTCCTAGCAATTAAAGCTAGGGCCTTCCAGACTGTGTTCACCCAGGGAGTCTTACCTTCTTCCATGTTCAGAGTTCTTTTTCGTTCCCAGAATCTTTCTCTTCAGACCTTCCATTGCCCTCGATTTTTGTCAAGAAGACTCTGGCGGAGCCCACATCTTTTCTGGATTAAATTTAATCCAGGGGCGCCCAGATTTGGGCTTCACCTGAGTCCCCCCAGCTTCCTCGGGGATTTGGAAGGGGCAGCTAAATGCTACCATCTCTGGCCTTCGTTTGCAGTCCCATCTGGGTCACCAAAAATGTTGTAGAATTTGAGAGAGGTTCAATTATTTGCGTATAGAGAGGCCAGGACTCAGGAATGATTTTGAGAAGGAAAAATGGTTTATTGACGGCTGGCCAGACTCAGGAACTTTCTGTATTAATCCTGAGCCCCGAACAAGATTTTTGAGTCCCTTTTATACAGAGAGGAGAGGCCAAATGGTCCTTTTGTTTCAGTTCTCAATAGGCTTGAATTAGCATATATTTCCACATCTTAGGTAAGCTTTTAGCATGGACCTCAAGTATTCTAGATAAGCTTTTAGCATATTTTGTTTGCATTTCCCCTGAATACTTAAAGTTTATAGACTTTGCATTGTTAAACTGTTTCCTGGTCACCAAGGGCAGGAATGCAGCCTTTTATCATCTCACACCCACAAGTCACAGATAGTTTAGGTTATTTCTGAAGAGACAAAGAGCCTCCCACCCATAGCCCACATCAAAGCTGCTAGTGCTGTCAATGCCTCTAACCAGCTCCATCCCAGAAAGGAGCTTGGCATGCCAGCTATGGTGTTTCCCTTCCCAGCAACCAAACTTTTCTATCTCCTCCAAAAGCCTCAACAAAAGAGGCATCAGGATGAACTACTAGAAGCTATAGGGAGCAGGAAAGTACCCAGATATCTGGGGTTCTAGTTGGTCCCTGACTCAAACACTACCTTGTAAAGAAACCATAAGGCCTCTTTCTTCATGTCCTCACCAGTAAAGTAGAAATGACACTGCCACCTGCCATCCTTCCTACCTCATGGACAAACAGTGAGAGTGCAGTGAAATTGAGGACTTCAAAATGTGTTGTGAAATGTAGCCAGCCATTCAGGTATGAGGGATTCTTAGGACTATTCTTATGGGCACTGTAAGGCATACTGCAAAGGTTTTACAACAACGTGCAAAGGTAACAGGTTGCTTCCAGGAAAAGGAAAAAAAGAAAGACAATACTGAATCAGACACTGGTCTCCAAGTTCAGCTCTCACAAAGGGACTGGGTGCTTGGTGAAATAGACTCTGCTGCCACCTCCCCAACCCTGTCAATATAGCAGCAAACTCCTGCCAAGATCTAACCATGTGAGGCAATTGACTGGTGTGGTGCTGAAAATTCCAACTCTCCTAAGGGAGCTAGCAGTAGAAAGTGCTTAATAACCTTCCAAGGGCTTATTTAGTGTCCCCTGGGAGAAGGGGAAGTCTGGAAGAGGGTTGAGAGTCATTTATCTGTGGTGAGTTCTGGTACCAGGCTCCCATTTGAATTTCAGAAGGGAATTCAACCTCACCAGGAGAGGTGAGGGGGGATACAATCACACAGGATATTGCATCCTGCTGCCCTCAGAGAGAAAGCAATAAGAATAGAAAGGGGGCAGGATCAGAGAGGCTCTAATCAGCAGGAATCTACCCAACTACAAGAAGTCAAACATGTCCTAGGGAAAGTGAGTGGATAGCTCTCTAGCTAACTGCCCCAATGAGAAAGTTTAGCTCAGGGGAGGAGTCTCACTTTGAATATATGAGGCCCCTGACTCTATTCCAGGCTCTCCCTAGAGTAGTGATCCACCGGGTTATCAAATACCCAGCTGATACAGGGAACACATAGACAGTGTTTTGGTATTAGTTTCTCTTTGGTCTATGATTTTTCTTTTAAAAGGTTCCTTTCTTTAAATTTAACTTAGTGTCCTGAGTGGTGCTGCAGGGACAATTGCCGGACATTGTATGTCCTCCCATGGCCCACTGGATGGAACGTGGGAGAGTGTGGTCTATGGTGTGGACCACAGGTCATGGGGTGCAGTGATGCCCAGAGATGTACTCGCCAGATGCAATGGATGTGCCATGATGATGGGGGAGAGTGTTACTGGGGGGGAAGTGGTGGGGTGGGGGCAGTGGGGGTGAATGGGGACCTCATATTTTTTGAAAGTAATATTTTTTTTTAATGAATAAATAAAATAAAATTTAAAAAAATAAATTTAACTTAGTTTACTCCCTAATGCCTGATTCAAAACCTGCAGAGGGCAGGCTACAGGGTAATTGATTGACAATACAAGCAGCCTGAGAAGCTCCTCAGAGGCCTAAGAGGGAAGGCACTTTTTCCAAAGTTTTTTTTTGAGTGCTTGTTTGAGTGTTTGTTTTTTGTATTTTCCCCCCTCTCTTTCTGCCCACCCCATCTTTTTAAATTAGGTATTGCTATCTTCTTTCCTGTTTGCTGTGTTTCCCCCTTCCTTTGATTCCCCCTTTTTTGTATACCAGTTTTGCCTACCTATGCTATTTATTTTCCTTCCTTCATCTTCCTATATTCTGATTTCTGTTTTTATTTTTATGTTCCACTTCTCTTTGTTTAGTCTTCAGTTTTTCTTCTTTTTATTTCTATCTCTATTCTGTTTTATTTATTTTCCTAATTTTCTTTCATATTGTCTTTTCTTTTCTCTTTCCCTCTCTTCTATCATTCTTTCCTTTTAATTCATTCTAGATATTTTCCTCTACTCAGTTTTACATTTCATTGTTTGTACACCACTTTTTTATTCTTATTCTGCTGCACTTCTTACATGAGTTAATTATTAATTTTCATAGGTCTTATATGGTTTCTCTTCTAACTCTTACTATTATTATTACTATTATCCTTTTTATCTTCTTACTTCTTTCCCTTTCTCTGGCCCTAATCTTTTTTATTTTAGGAAACATAGACAACAGCAAGAAAACAGAATAAGAGGGGAAAAATGTCAAAGAGAATTCTTACCACACACACACCAAAAAAAAACAGCAACTAAATAAAACCCTAGAACTGACTATGTGATAACCAGGTCCTGAGCCTCAACAGACTCCAGCACCTACAATCTGACTTATTGGGCTCACCACACTCAGCTAAGATGGAGTTGAAGAAGGACAACCACCACACCATGGAGCCTAGAGTGATTACAACTGAAAGTGGGAGGATTGCATCCAGCATCCATGTGGAATCTGAGCCTCCTCTTGACATAGAGGTGCAATGGACACAACCAATCCAATGTCCACATAGAAAAGGTGGCATTGGATTGAGAAAAGTGGACATGATGACTGATGGGTATGGGGAAAGGCAGGAAGAGATGAGAGGTGGAGGCGTCTTTGGGACATGGAGCTGCCCTGGATGGTGCTTCAGGGGCAATCACTGGACATTGTAAATCCTCACAGGGCCCACTGGATGGAATGGGGGAGAGTGTGGGCCATGGTGTGGACTGTTGACCATGGGGTGCGGGGGTGCCCAGAGATGTACTTGCCAAATGCAATGGATGTGTCATGATGATGGGAGGGAGTGTTGCTGGGGGGGGGGGGAGAGGTGGGGTGGGGGTGGTAGGGTTCAATGGGACCTCATACATATATATTTTTAATGTAATATTATTACAAAGTCAATAAAAAAATTAACACTGATAAAAAAATAAAAATAAAAATAAAAAATAAAAAAATAAAATAAAACCCTAGAGTAGAGAGAGAAACTAATCAACTGAATAAAACCCATCAAGATAAAGAGATGTTTAAACACTGGAAAAAATTGTAAACCATACTAAGAAACAGGAAAACATGACCCAGTCAAATGAACAATCTAAAAAACAGGAGGAGATGCAGAACATGGAATAACTAATCAGAGCTGCCCAAACAAATATCATGAACCACCTTAATGAAGTGAAGGAAGAGATTAAGGATACCAAGAAGACACTGTGAGAACATACTGAAGAAATTATAAACATACATAAAAAGATAATGGTTATGATGGTGATGAATGGCATATTCCAAGAAATAAAAAATATACTGGAAGCACATAACAGCAGAATTGAACAGGCAGAGGAAAGAATTAGTAATGTGGAATACAGTACATCTGAACTCAAACAGATAGTAGATTGATAGATAAAAAGATAGAAAAAATCCAGCAGGGACTTAGGGATCTGAACGACAACATAAAAAATGCATATACATATTATAGGCATCCCACGGAGAGAGAAGAAGGGAAAGAGGAAAGAAGGAGTGTTGGAGGAAATAATACCTGAAAAATTTCCAACCCTATTCAGGGAGATGGATGTATAAATTCAGAAAGTGCAGTATACCCCAAATAGTATAAATCCCAACAGGCCTACTCCAAGACATATACTTGTCAAATTGTCCAATGCTCAAGACAAAGAAAGAATACTGAAAGCAGCAAAAGAAAAGAAAGCCATAGCATACAAGGGAAGCTCAATAAGATTAAGTGCTGATCTCTAACCTGAAACCATGGAGGCAAGAAGGCAGTGGTATGACATAGTTAAGCTGCTAAAAGAAAAAAACACCCAGTCAAGAATTGTCTAACCAGCAAGGCTGGCATTCAGAAATGATGGAGAATTCATACTATTCATAGATAAACAGGAATTGAGAGAGTATGCCAGTAAGAAACCTGTCCTTCAATAAATACTACAGGGAGTGATGCAGGCTGAAAGGGAAAAAAAAGGAGAGAGTTGGAAGAGAGTGTAAGAAAAATAATAGAAAAATAAAAACAACATAAGACATACATAAACCCAAAGAAAATAAGGCTAATGTAAGTAATTCCTTGACAGAAATAACATTGAATGTTAATGGATTAAACTCACCTTAAAGAGACACAGATTGGCAGAATGGCTAAAGAAATATGTCCCATCTATATGCTGTCTACAAGAAACCCACCTTAGACCCAGGGATTCAAGGAGGTGAAAGTGAATGTCTGGAAACAAATTTTACAAGTAAATGACAACCAAAAAGGGTGGGAGTAGTTATACTGATATCAGACAAAATAAGCTTTAAATACAAAACTGTTTTAAGAGACAAAGATGGGCACTACATACTAGTAAAAGGGGCAATCTTTCAAGGAGAAAGAAGAATCATAAATATTTATGCACCTAACCAGGGTGCCTCAAAATACATGAGTCAAACACTGGAAAAACTATATAGAGAAATAGATGTCTCTACAAATATAGTGAGAACTGTAATATACCATTTTCACCATTAGAAAGAACATCTTGACAGAGAATCAGTAAAGAAGCTTTGAAAAAAAACTTTGGAGGATCTGCACCTAATAGAAATATACAGAACACTACACCCAAATACTGCAAGATATACTTTCTTCTCAAGTTCCCATAGATCATTCTCCAAAATAGAACACATACTAGCCACAGAGCAACTCTCAATGAATTCAGAAAGATTTAAATTATACAGGGTAATTTCTCTGACCACAATGGAATGAAGCTGGAAATTAGTAAGGGAAAGAGAACCAGATTAGACACAGAGATATAGAAGTTAAACAACACAGTCTTAGAAAAACACTGGGTCAAGGAGGAAATTTTAAAAGAAATCTGTAACTACCTTGAAACAAATGAAAATGACAACACAACATACCAAAACATATGGGATGCAGCAAAAGCTGTACCAAGAAGGAAATTCATAGCTATAAACACATATAGCAAAAAAAAAAAAGAAGAAAGAGCTAAAATCAAAGACCTAGCTGCATACAGAGGAATTAGAAAAAGAACAGCAAACTACCCCCAAAGCAAGTAGAAAGAAGGAAATAATAAAGATTAAAGCAGAAATAAATGAAATAGAAAATTTTAAAATGCACTAGGAAAAAAAAACAAAAAGCTCGTTCTTTGAGAAGATCAATAAAACTGACAAACCCTTAGCTAGACTAACAAAGAAAAATGAGAGAAGACAAAAATACACAAAATATGGAAGCTGCTGTGGCTCCCGTCTACCATATGGGAGGCTCTGGGTTTGCATCCTGGGACCTCCTTGTGAAGGCAGGCTTACCCACAGGCTGTGGAGAGCTGCTGGACTGGGCACCGCAGAATGCTACCTGCCCTCAAGCACCACAGAGAGTCGAATCAACTAGGTGATGCAACAAAAAAGGGAGACCAAAAAAATGCAGAAGAACATGCAGCAAAAGGACACAAAGAGCAGAAAGCAAGCAATCCTCAAAGGGGGGGGGGGGGCGCAAATAAATAAGTAAATAAAATACACAAAATAAGAACTAAAGAAAGGTATATCACTACTGAACCCACAGAAATAAAAAGTATTATAAGAAGATACTATGAAAAATTATGTGCCAACATCTAGGATAATTTAGAGGAAATGGAAAATTCCTAGAAACACACAAGCAGCCTACATTGACAAAAGAATAAATTGATGAAGTAAATAGGACAATCACAAGTAACAAGATTGAATTAGTCATCAAAAACCCCACAACTAAGAAGAGGCCAGGACCAGATGGATTCACAGGTGAATTCTACCAAACATTTCAGAAAGAACAAATACCAAACCTGCTTAAACTCTTCCAAAAAATAAGAGTAGAAAGAACACTGCCTAACTCATTCTATGATGCTAACGTTACCCTAATAACAAAAACAAAAAAAGATGCCACAAAAAAGGAGAGTCACCAAGAACATTCTAATGAATGTAGATGCTAAAATCCTCAACAAAATAATTGCTAATTGTATTCAATAACACATCAAACTAATTATACACCATGACCAAGTGGAGTTCATCGCTGGTATGCAAGGAGGTTTCAAAATAAAGAAATCAATCAATGTAATACACTACAAAAACAATTGAAAGAAAAAAATCACATGATCATCTCTATAGATGCAGAAAAAGAATTCAACAAAATACAGCACCCTCTCCTGATAAAAACACTGCAAAGATAGGAATAAAAGGAAACTTCCTCAACATGACAAAGGGTATATATGAAAAACTCATATCTAATATCATATAAAATGATGAAATCCTAAAAGCTTTCCCTCAAAGATTGGGAGCAAGACAAGGAGACCATTGTCACTGCTCCTATTTAACATTAAGTTAGAAGTACTTACTCAAGCACTCAGGCAATTAAAAGATATAAAAGACATCCAAATTGGAAAGGAAGAAGTAAAAATTTCACTATTTGCAGATGACATGTTCCTATACATAGAAAGCCCTGAAAAAATCTACTACAAAGCTTCTAGAGGTTATAAATGAGTTCAGTAATGTCACAGTTTATAAGATCAATGCACAAAAATCTGTATAGCATTTCCATACACCAATAATGGGCAAACTGAGGAGGAAATCAAGAAAAAAATTCAATTTACAATAGCAACTAAAAGAAGCAAGTGCCTAGGAATAAAAATTTAACTAAATATGTAAATTATTTTTATGCAGAAAAATGCACAACATTGTTAAAGGAAATCAAAAAAGACTTAAATAAATGGAAGAATATTCCCTGTTCATGTATGAGAAGATTAGACACCATTAAGATATCTATCCTACCCAAAATGATTTACAGATTTAATGCAATCCCAATGAAAATCAATGCAGCATTTTTTTACCAAATTGAAAAAACTAACTATGAAATTTATTTGGAAGGTCAAGAGGCCCCAAATAGCCAAAGACATATTGAAAAAGAGAAATGAAATTGGAGGACTCAAACTACCTGACTTTAAAACATACTACAAAGCTACAGTGGTCAAAACTGTAAGGTATTGGCACTAGGGTAGATGTAGTGCCCAATGGAACCAAAATGAGAGTTCTAATACAGATCCTCACACATACAATTATCTGATATTTGTCAAGGCCACCAACCCCACTCAACTGGGAGAGAATGGCCTCTTTAACAAATGTACTTGGAGAACTGGATATCCATACCCAAAAGCAGGAGAGGGGAACACCACCTCACACCTTAAACAAAAGTCAACTAAAGATGGAACAAAGATCTATATAGAAGAGCTAAGATAACAAAGACCTTGGAAAATAATGTAGGGAAGCATCTACAGGACCTTGTAATAGGAAATTGTTTCATGAATTTCACACCCACAGCACAAGCAATGAAAGAAAAAATAGATAAATGGGACCTCCTCAAAATTAAAAACTTTTGCACCTCAAAGGATTTTGTCATGAAAGTGAAAAGACAGCTTACCCAATGGGAGAAAATATTTGGTAACCATATAACTGATAGGAGCCTAGTATCCAGCATATACATATCACTCATATATTTCAAAAATAAAAGGCAAACAACCCATTTTAAAAATGGTCAAGTGATTTGAACAGACACTTCTCCAAAGAAATACAAATGGCTAAATACATATGAAAAGATGCTCAACATCACTAGATATTAGGGATATGCAAATCAAAATTACAATGAGATATCATCTTACACCCATTAGACTGGTGGCCATTGCAGATGGCTCTGGAGTTCAGTGCCTTGTCAGTGGGCTCTACGTTGGAATTTGTGTTCCTGAGTGTGATGGAGTTAGACTCAGATGTGACCTTTCTACACATGCCTTTTCTGCCACTTTTACTGAATCTGTGATTGATGCTGGGGTTGGTGTATGCTCAGGAGACTTGAATCTCTGTCCTGGCCATGTGCCAGCTGGGACCTGAGCCTCAGTGTTTCAACTCCTACTTTCCAGTTGGTTGGACTTACCCAGGTCAGTTAACAGGGAGGTGAAGATGGTCAACCACCACACCAGGGAACCAAGAGTGCCTACAACTGCAACAGGAGAATCACATCTACCAGCCATGTGGGATCTAAGCCCCCTCTCTACTTAGAGGTGGAGTGGACATCACCATCAAAGGGTCCATATGATGGAGGAATAAAATATGGATTAGAATGGATTTACTGGTATTCTACTATAGAATTATTGTGACTCTAACAATTGAAGAAATTGTGTCATTGATGTGGAGACAGTGGCCACAGGAGTTGCTGAGGGCAGGGAGAGGGAAGAAGAGTTGTGATGTGGGGGCATTTTGGGGACTTGGAGTTGTCCTAAATGATATTGCAGGGACAGATACGGGACATTATATATCCTGCCATAACCCACTGAATTGACTGGGGGAGAGTGTAAACTACAATGTAAATTATAATCCATGTGGTGCAGGAGTGCTCCAAAATATATTCACCAAATGCAATGAATGTGCCACAATGATGAAAAAAGTTGTTGATGTGGGAGGAGTGGGCTGAGGGAGGGTGGGGGTATATGGGAACCTCATATTTTTTAATGTAACTTTTTCTGTGATCTATATCTTTTTTAAAAAAGGGCATTTAAATTAAAAATTTCAAGAAAAATAAAACAAAGCAAAAGGAAAAAAAAAACCCACAGGTCTATAAGTGTTGGAAAGGATCTGGAGGAGTGGGAACCCTCATCCACTGCTGGTCAGAATGTAGAACTGTCCAGCCTTTGTGGAGGACAGTTTGGTGGCTCCTCAAAAAACTAACTATAGAACTACCATATGATCCAGTAATTCCACCGCTGGGTATATACCCAGAATTGAAAGCAAGGACATGAACAGAAATTTGCACACCAGTGTTCATTACAGCATTATTTGCTATTGCCAAAAGATGGAATCAACCCAAATGCCCATCAACAGATGAATGGATAAACAGAAATAGTATACACATACAATGGAATATTACTCAGCTACAAGAAGGAATACAATACTAACACCCAGGATAACATGGATGAATCTTGAGGACCTTATGTTGAGTGATACAAGCCAAGCATTGAAGGACAAATATTACATGACCTCACTGATATGAATTAAGCCAGTCAATCAGACCCAGGCATCTAGAGTTTGGATGATAGGTTTACAGAAAAGAGATTTTATTTTTCATGGTCAAGGATGATTAAGATTTGATAGGTTTATAAGATTTTTAAGAGTTTTCTTATCAGACAGTATCTCTATGAAAAACTATTTGGTATTCTTTCTGTTAAAATGATAATGTATTCTTGGGTAATTGGTCTGCACTTGATAATAAATTTTTAAAAGGCTTTTCTAAAAAAAATAAAAAATGGAAAATAAAGGAAATATAAAGGGAGAAAAAGGTTGTGAGCCAATGCCCATATAGGCAAAATCTATGATAAGGTGGAATAAGTAGCTGTGCAGTGAAGAGATATGATAGGGATGTAGTGATACTATTGGGTTGAGTGGCACAAGTTTGACAGAGGGGTAGGGTAGGGATGGTAGGTTGGACAGTCCATGGAACTGGATTAAGGTTGGTGGAGGGAGCAGGTGAACACAGGATTGGCAGGTATCTGGTTGAAACTACAACATTTGAAAAGTTCTTTTAGTAATATAACAAGGAAGGGTCACTGGTTTAGGGGGTCGGATGGGGGGAGCATTCAGGACAAGGCAAACCAGGGGTAGCCTTTTAGAGAATGTGCATGTGATCATTTTATCATAGCATATTGTATCAGTGGGTGGAGACCCACATAATGAGAGGGAAGGTGTTGGGCTCCCATCCTGGAGAGGCCTGATATGTTCTCAAATAGAGCAGTGGGTGTCACCTTGAAAGCATGGATGGTTCCTAACAGGGGAAGACAGACCATTACGTCAAGCCCTCAGTGTTGTTGCAAGTATCTATGAATCTTTACCTTCAAGAAATGAAGCCTGATGGTCATGGTGGGCCCCAAGGGGTGGGGGATGGAGGAATAAAGTAGATGGAAGAGGAGGTATTTAGGGGGGAAAGGACGTGTTCTGCATGACCTTGCAATGATGGATACAGGCCATGTTGAATTTCATCAAAAATTTATAAAAGTGTGTGGTCTAGAGTGTAGACCATAATGTAAACCATTGACCATGGTTGATTGCTGTGTTCAATATTTGTACATCAGTTGAAACAAATGTACCATCCACATATATAAAGGTTGTTAATATGGAAAGGGGGGGAAAGGGGAGGATGTTTGGTTTACGGGAGTCCCATGTATTCTATATATGACTGTATTGTGACCTAAAACTACTTTGAAGACAAAATTAAAAACAAGTAAGACACTGGGGAAGAAATGAAGGAAAATGTCACTGTACATACAGAATAACAGATATTACAGTGATGAAAGGCAGAACATCAAAAAAAGTTTTAACTGAAAGCAGGAGGAGTGCATCCAGTATCCATGTGGAATCTAAGCCCCCACTTGACATAGATGTGCAATGGACACAACCAATCCAATGTCCACAGAGAAAATGTGGAATGGGTGTGGGATAGGTAGCCATGGTGGCTGCTGGGTTTGGGGAATGGGAGGAAGAGATGAGATATGGAGGCGTTTTCGGGACGTGGAGTTGTCCTGGGTGGTGCTTCAAGGACAATTACAGGACATTGTAGACCCCCCCAGGGCCCACTGGATGGAACGGGGGAGAGTGTGGGCTATGATGTGGACCATTGACTACGGGGTGCAGTGATGTTCAGAGATGTACTTACTGGGTGCAATGGATGTCTCACGATGATGGGAGAGAGTGTTGCTGTGGGGGGAGTAGGGGGTGGGGGCGGTGGGGTTGATTGGGACCTCGTATTTTTTGAATGTAATTCGTAAAAATAAATAATTTTAATTTTAAAAAAAAGAAAAAAAGAAAAAAAGAAAACAATTCTTAACAAAAAAAAAGATTACTTATTATATTAACTGTCTCTTTTGCTTTTTCCTTTACTATGAAATTTTGGATGGCATTCAGTGTTTTTGTTTGCTTCTTTTAGTGATTGAATTTAAGATTGTTGAAAACAGTTTTAAACATCATTGTATAAGTTACTGTAAAAAATAAAAAGAAATATATTAGCTTTCCTTTAAAAAAAAGTTTTAAAAATATTTTTCATTATTTTTAATATCTGAATTGTTTTTGTTTTATTTTAGTTTTAGTTTTGATAAATTATTATTTTATTTCTTATGTTTAAACCTATCATTATTATTTCATTTTCCCATTAACTGTATTTGGCAAAATTCCTGGCTTCATTTTTGGAAAAGTTTTGGGCCACAGAAGGGTTACAACTATGGCAGGGGAGGATCATTGGTGTGGGGTGTCAGAGATGGGGGAAACATGGGAGGAAGTTTACCTACACATTCTTATAAGGTATAAATGTGTTCAAGTGTTCATGGGGCACTGTTACAGTGGATGGAGATTCACACAAAACTGAAAAAATATTGAATTCCCATCCTGGGGAGGTCTGCCACATTCTCTAATGGAACAGCAACAATCCCCCAAGTGCAAGGGCAATGACTAGGGAAGAATGATGGTATATTGATGGACCCTTGATACAGACAATTATGCTTATGAGCCTTTGCTCTTGAAATTGCAACTTAGCCTGGTGTTTTAGGGTGCCTGAAATTTTCCTCCTGAGAGCCTCCATGCTGCTCAAATGTGGTTTCTCTCTAAGCAAAACTCAGCTTATAAATATATTATCTTCCCCCCAGCGTGGGACATAACTCCTGGGGATGAGCTTCCCTGACACTGAGGGATTACTACCAAGCACCAACTAGCAACGCAACTGGAAAAAGACCTTTAATAAAATGTGGTAAATGTAAAGGCAAATGTGTTTAGATGGCTAACAACAGACTTCAAAGTGAGTCCGGAGATCTTCCCAGAGGTAACACTTATGCACATCTCAGCAGGATCTCATAGACTGCCAAAGTAGGTACTACCCCATTAAGTGGGGCTCCTGAGAACTCTGGAGACACCCAGGCCCTACGGTCATGGCAGATAGCTCTGGAGTTTGGTGCCTTGCCAGTGGGGCCTTCATTGGAGTTTGTTCTCCCAAGTGTGGCAGAGTTGGACTCAGTTGTGACTTCTCTACATGTGCCTCTTCTGTCCCTTTTATTTGAACTTATAGTTGGTGTTGGAGTTGGTATGTATATGTCCAAGAGACTTGAATCTTTGGGCTATCCATGTAACAGCTGGGCCCTGAGCCTCATCAGAGTTGCAAAACCTACTATCCAGTTCACTGGACTCTAGGACAACTAACAAGGAGGTGAGGATGGACAATCACCACACCAAGGAACTGAGAGAGTCTACAACTGCAAGCAAGAGAATCCCATCCATCAGCCATATGAGATTGAGGCCCCCTCTCAATTACAGGTGGAATGGGCATCACCATCCCAGAATCCTCAGTATTGGGGAATAAAATATGAGCTAGAGTGGACTTTCTGGTGTTCTACTATAGACTTATGATTCTAGCAATGGAAGAAATTATATCAATGATTTGGAGACAGTGGCCACTGGAGATGCTGAAGGCAGGTAGAGGGAAGAAAAGGTGTAATATGGGGTCATTTTCAGGACTTAGGAATTGTCCTGAATGATACTGCAATAACAGATGCAGGCCATTATATATCCTGCCATAACCTACAGAACTGAGTGGGAAAGAGTGTAAACTACAATGTAAACTATAATCCATGCCTAGTGACAATGCTCCAAATGTGTTCATCAATTGCAATGAATGTACCACACTAATGAAAAAAGTTGTTAATGTAGGGAAGGGCGGGATGTATGGGGAATGGGGTATATGGGCATCATTTTTTTTTTAAATGTAACCTTCGTGTAATCTAAGTCTCTTTTAAAAAAATAAAAATATATATTTATAAAAAATATTTAACCATGTATAACTACTCAATGATCTCACCTTCTCTTTTTGAAAGCTTGTCATTATCACACTTGAAATCTTGGTCTTGGCATGCACTGAGTCATGGGACTTATCATGCTCATGGAGAAAGTCTTTGCAAATCTTCCTTCCCAAATTTTAACTTGCAGACCGGGCCACAGGCTAAAGAACTGGCAGAGGTACATCTGGTACACCTGAAACTTTTCAGCAAACTCCTCCCCACCTCTTCCTCATCCATTAAAATGTCTCTTCCCTGTCATCCTCTCAGGGTCCAGGAAAGAGACCTTGCTGATGAGATATTTGGCAAAGAAGTAAACAACTCTCCCTCCCTCAGAAGGGGAGGAGGCATCACAGACTTCCTGGACTTCCTGGAATATCCAGAAGGAGATTTTTTTTTTTTTAGGGGTGAAGAGTCCCATAATTTTGCAGTTTTCCTAAAACTCCACTCCATGGAGAACCGCCTGCTAGTAAAGAAGACCCTGCTTTGTCAGGTCTCTGAAAACCCACAAAATCTCCTTTGGTAATCAATGTTAGCCACTTATCTGCTTGCCCCAGCCCTAATGAATTTTGTGGTAATACCATAAATCAGTGCAACAAAAGAGAATTGTTATAGATTTCTATTCAGTGACACATATTTCAGGACTTCTTTAATTTTTCTTCTTTTCTATGCAACACATCAGACTGATTTGATAAAGGCCAAAGCCTGAAGAGAAAAGTAGCAAGGGTCTAACTGCCAACACCCCATTGACTTCTTTCCTTTCCTAACCATGACTTGGGGCTTCAAAAGGGGCTTGCAAGCTTAACACAGTCCAGAACAGAGACTGTGACTCTACACATACTAAACCATCTGTAAGGATGGGAGGTCAGGTCAGCAGAGGGTTTGTAGATAAGGCTCAGGTCATTGTGTGAACCCAGATATTTTAAAATATGGAAAATGCTTTCCTGTCCACCAGTCAAGATAAACAAGGGAAAAAGCAGAAAACTGGAGAGAAATGGAAGTGAAAAACAATGCAGGAAAATAGGGTAATATACTCAGATTATCCTCTGAGTGGGCTACACTTTGTGACCTTTTAACCTTTTTAAAAGGTTAGAATCTAGCCTAGTGATGTAGGCTATGGGTGGGGGCTGTTCATCTTTTCATAGATAGCCTGAGCTGTGTGTGTGTCTGGATGGTGAGAGCTGCAGCCCTACTCTTGGTAACAATGGCAACAACTCCAATCCCATAAGAACAATTAAGCGAGGTAAACTGTATAAACTTTAAATATTCAGGGAAAATGCAAACCAAATGTGTTAAAAGCTTACATGGAATGTATGAAGTTCATGCTAAAAGTTATCTAGAATGTGGAGGATATGTGTTAATTCAAACTTATTGAGCACTAAACTAAAGGACCATTTCACTCTTCCTCTGTATTAAAAGGAACTCAAAAATCTTATTAGGGGCTCGGGTTTTGAACAGAAAGCTCCCAAGCCTGGTCAGTCATAAATAAATTCTTTTTTTTTTTCTTCCTAAAATTATTACTGATTCCTGGCCTTTACATACCCAAATAATTGAAACTCTCTTGACATCTACAACATTTGGGGCCTGTCCCAGGACTTGCAAATGAAGGCCTGAGAAGGTAGCATTTTGCTACCCCTTCCAGATCCCTAAGGAAGCTGGAAGGACTTAGGTGAACTGCAAATCTAGTTGCCCCTGGGCTACATTCAGTCCAAAAATGATGTGGGCTCCACTGGAATGCTCCTGATGAAAATTGGATGCAACAGAAGGTCTGGAAAAATTCTGAAAACAAAAAAAGACTCCAAACATGGAAAAAGGTAAGACTCCCCCCAGGAGAATGTGTGTCAGGAAAACCCTAGCTTTAATTGTTAGGAAGGGAAGTCTGATCAACTTCCAAGAAAACCCCAGTACCTCCAGAAATTTGGGGGAATGCTGTTCTCTCAAGGTCTGAAAGGAAAAAAAGCAGGGGGGGGGGGGAAGCCTCTTGTTTGGATTTGGCTAACTGCATGTTAGCGTTTGGTTCTGCTCTTGCCTCCACTGAGGTGGTGAAGACTTGATTATAATTAGGAAAGCATGTTTATAGGTTCAAGTCCTAACATCCTGAAAATTGGTCTGGATTTAGAAAATCTTAGTTACAGGAAAATGAATTGGTTTCTAGTGAAGCTTGGCCTGGGTATAAAGTTAAACAGTGAAAAGGTTTAGCTGGAGTCTTTTGTTCTGGTGATGAATTGCAGATGAATTCGCTTTGTAAACAGCCAGGGTAAACAGAAAATTCTGTTAACTTTTAGTATTGAAAGTTCTCCTTTCTAAGGTTTGTAATGGTTGCAGGGGCAGCCATGTCTGGAAAATAGAAATTGTAAGTCAAATTAATAGGCTTTGTGCTTCTGCCTGTGTCTGTCCAGTGCTGGTGTTAAATTGTTAATTATGTAAAATGGTGAACTTGGTTAACTGGAACCCTCCCTTGCCATTAGTAAAGGTGTGAAATGATTGTAGTTTATAAGGCAAAACCATGGAGTCTGAATGTTTGTGCATGCTCTGCTGTCTGGTCCCATTTGCCAGGGCTCAGGGATTGTCTGTGTCCATGTCATGTACCCAAGTTAATTGAAACTGCCCCAGTCAGGGTAGCTGTGGAAACCAGTAACTTAAATCATAACCTTGCCAGGGCAGGGGTTCCCCCAGGAAGGCACCAAACCTGGAAGTTTCTTTTTCAAGCAGCCTGGAACTCACCACCATTACCTTCCCCTCCTCCTTTTAGGAGGATGCATAGCAAAAGCAGAGAGCTAGGAAAAGGGGGGAGCAGCTTGCCTCTTTCCAGTGAGTCCATGCCTTCTATTCATAAACTACATTCCTATCTATTCGCTAATCTACCTGGAAGGGGGGAAGTGAAAGGAGGGTGCTGAGC
This sequence comes from Dasypus novemcinctus, assembly GCF_030445035.2. Taxonomy (NCBI): domain Eukaryota; kingdom Metazoa; phylum Chordata; class Mammalia; order Cingulata; family Dasypodidae; genus Dasypus; species Dasypus novemcinctus. The sequence goes on along the minus strand of NC_080704.1, from coordinate 136,768,146 downwards.
AGGACCAGGATAAATGCAATAAAAATTCCCTCCCTAAGATGTCAAAGGCCAAAATAAATTTGCATAATTAAATTCTGCCCAGGTTCTGCTTTTCTGAATCTCTCTCTCTTTGCAAGTCTATGAAAAAAATGATTTGAAATGTTTTAAAGCTGTAAAACTGGTAAAGTACCATTTATCTAAAGGAAGGAGGCTATTGCTTGAAACAATGAACCTCAAATCACTTGATAGCCTTTTTAATGGTTTGGCTGAGAACTATCAGCAGTAAAGGTCATAAAACTATGAAAAAAATGAAAAAAAAAAAAACAAATTTGGCTTGACAACATCATGACTAAATTTAATCAGCCTATCTCCCAATGCCCTGGAGATGCTAAAAATATGGAATTCTTCTATTTTAATCTGTGCTTAACTTTGTGTTCAATTCTAAAATCTGTGTTTGGCTTTTATCAGTTTGCTTGTGCCTAAAAATCACAGTAAGACAGTAACTTAAAAATAAATCTTTAAATGCCAGTGCTGTTTTGCTGATGAATTAAATGCATTGCTCACATATAAATTTGTTCAGTTACTAAGAAAAAAAGCTAAAAACTTCACAGGATTGTTACTAATAATCTTGTAACTTAATTAATAAAATTTCCAATTCATCTTAATGTAAAAACATACTAAAAACTACAACTAAGAATTAAAATCATTGTATAAATGTCTTTATGTATATATATAAATTTATAACTAAAGCTACTACAACAGAGTAAATATGGCCTGGATTTTGGCTATTGTAATAGTAATATTGAATTAATTTACCTCTATTTATGGCTACATCACATTGCTTACTGTGATGGTGGTAGTTATTACTTAAACTTATCCTACAATTATTTCATAACTAATTTCACCCCTGGTCTTCAACTACTGTGGTGGTAATTATAAACTGCATTTTCATTTGCCTTAACTTATGGGTCCACCTCTTAACAATTCAACTTAAAAATTAAACTTTAAAAACTTACAGTTAAATTTTTTAAAAAGGGGTTTATGCATATCACTTTTGTGCCATTCTAAATATTTTTGGTCTTCTCATTTTCTCTTTACCCTTTTAAAGGAAAAGCTCTCTTTTTCCTTAACCTTTAACATAATATAAATTAATTCTAATTGGCCATTTCAACCAGGAATCAGAAATAACTGTTGCCAGGCCTTACTAAGCAACCCCCATTGTTCAGGCTGTCTTAGAGAAAAAAGAAATAAGTAAAAGCTACCTGGTTCCTTTCCAGTCTAAACAAAAGCCCAAATGCTTGCCATGTTCCCTCCACACAGCAATATAATGAGGAAAGCCAGTAAAGGAATTATATTTTGAATTAACCAGCAAAAAAAGTTTTAAATAACTAAATGGTGTTTTTGTATCAAACTGTTCATGTCTGCCTATTTGCTGAAATTATTAAAGTTAAATATGCAGTTATATAAGTAATATATATTCCTAAAACCCAAATTAAACTAAATGGTATAAAAATCTAAATACTCAACCTACATGTAATAGCAGGTGTTAAAAACTGCTTTTTGACTTTGGATAAAAGGGGGACATGGAATGAAAAAATGAGCTTATATGTCTATGAGTCTCCAAAAAAGAGTCCGGAGGTCATCAGAGGGGTCATACTCACACATGCCTCAGCAGGGTCCCAGAGACATCCAAAGTAGATACAACCACAGGTACTGGTTCTCCTACAGAAACCCACAGGCTCTATGGTCATGGCAGATGGCTCTGGAGTTCAGTGCCATGTCAGTTGGCCCTCTTTGGAGTATGTGTTCCTGAGTGTGATGGAGTTAGATTCAGATGGGACATTTCTACACATGCCCCTTCCGTTACTTTTACCAGACCTGTGGTTGGTGCTGAGGTTGGTGTATACTCAGGAGACCTGAATCTCTGGACTGTCCATGTGACAGCCAGGCCCTGAGCCTCAGCATACTTGCAACTCTTACCCTCTCGTTTATTGGATTTAACCTGGTCAGTTAACAGGGAGGTGAAGAAGGTCAACCACCACACCAGGGGCCAAGAGTATCTACAACTGCAAGCAGGAGAATTGCATCCATCAACCATGTGGAATCTAAGTCCCTTCTTGATATAGAGGTGGAGTGGACATAGCCATCCCAGAGTCCACAGGATGGAGGAAGAGAGTATGGATTAGAGTGGATTTACTGATATTCTACTATGGAACTATTGTGATTAGTAACAGAAGAAACTGTAGCACTGATGTTGAGAAAGTGGCCATGGTAGCTGTTAAGGGCAGGGAGAGGGAAGAAGAGATATGATGTGGGGGCATTTTCAGGACTTGGAGTTGTCCTGGGTGGTACTGCAGGGACAGATGCTGGACATTGTATGTCCTGCCATGGTCCACCGGGTGGACTGGGGTAGTGTAAACTACAATGTAAACCATTATCCATGTGGTGCAGCAGTGCTCCAAAATGTATTCACCAAATGCAATGAATGTCCCATGATGATGAAAGAGGTTGTTGATGTGGGAGGAGTGGGGTGAGGGGGAGCAGGGGGATATGGGGACCTCATATTTTTTTAATGTAACATTTAAAAAAATAATAAAATTTTAAAAAAGCTATGAAATCCTTATTAAATTATAAGTAAAACTATTTAAATAATTGTTTTATATTCCAGAACCTGAAAATTAGTATGCTTTTAAAATTATTCACAAGTTTAGAATTATCAAAAAGAAAAGTTTTAAGCCCCTGCAAAAAAGAAAACAACATTCTTTGTTTAATCAATAACAATTTCAGCTTGTTTAGATTAAGTATTATCTCTTGGGTTTATACAATACCAGGTTAATAAGTTAACATTATATGTGTTAAATCTTTAATAAAAACTGTAAGCACGTGTTTAATGAAATTAAATTTAATATAGAACTGCTCTCTCTTAAATGCATAAAGTAAATTCCATTAGTCACTAATTATAATCTAAAATAAATTTGCCAGTTTATAATTGTGGTCAATTGTAAAAAGTGTGTAAAATCATCTTCCAAACTGAAGCATTTAAATGATTCTAGTTCTAAAAAGCCATTATTAACTAAACATCTGAATTAATATTAATAACAAGAAGTAACTTCATAGTAATAAAACCTGTCTACAAGTCACCACAAGGTGCATATTTAAGTGATGGTAATTTAAAAATTACCTTAATTCCGTTGGGAATCTTCCATTTTCATTTTAACAATGGAAAATAACTTTTCCTCCATTACTAAAATAAAATACCTGCTAATGTCTTCAAATAAAAACTGTAAAGGTAAGCAAAGTACTAAAAAGTTAAGTGCATTTAATATGTAACACATTGCATTAAAAATGTTTAAAAGGTATATATAAAAATCAAAAGATAAACTTCAACATTGTCAAACTCTCTTGTGCATTCAAAGCAGGCCTTTACATTTTCAGGACTTGGAGATGCCCTGAGTTGTGCTGCAGGGACTATTGCCGGACATTGTATGTCCTCCCATGACCCACTGGATGGAACGTGGGAGAGTGTGGGCTATGGTGTGGACCACAGACCATGGGGAGCAGCGATGCCCAGAGATGTACTCACCAGATGCAATGGATGTGTCATGATGATGGGGGAGAGTGTTACTGTGGGGGGAGTGGTGGGGTGGGAGCGGTGGGGGTGAATGGGGACCTCATATTTTTTGAATGTAATATTTTTTTAAAAAAATGAATAAATAAAATAAAATTTAAGAAAAAGCAGGCCTTTAATACATTGCAGGTTGCCTCTCAATACAAGTTATTTGCTAGTTTGGTCACTGACCTTTAATACAATAAAGATCTATTACTTTTCTGGTCATGCTTCTGAAGTGGATGGGCTCTACTTTGCAGTTTCAAGCTCCCGCAGCAGCCAATAGTGGCTAAAAACAGCCAAATGTACAATGACTGTCATCTACAAACTGGCACTGTTTCATAGTGCCAGCAAGTGCTATGCACCAGGCCGGTGAAATCTACTCCCTAGTTTCTCCTTAGGATCAATGGTACTGCAGCTTCTGTGAAGAACATATGAAGTGGAGCAATAAATACCAGAATACTGTAAGTAGAACTTAAACAAAATTGGCCTTATGGCCTGCTCTCATGGAGAGATAACATGTAAAGAAACTTAAAATTATTAATTGCAACTCAAAATCTTTATGCATTAAGTAATACATTAACTAATATTAAGTGCTGTACCTTTTTCCTGTTCTAAATATATGCCTGATAATTATAATGTTATCTTTTCTATTCTAAATCATGTACAGAAGTACATTAAACATGTTAAAATCCTGGTAAACTTCATTTTCTAAGTAATTAATAAACATGTCTATAAAATAAGATAGAATACCATCTTTGGTAAAAACAGTCGGGCCAACAGCCCTTTTAATCTAAAGGCCACCAAACTAACTTAAGAGCAACTTCTCACGTCTTCACCCCATATCAGGTAAAGAATGTGCTTAAAGCCACGGAACACCAGTGGCTTACACATAACTGGTTAATTAATACTGGGCTCAGCCACCCTACTACTCTACTGTTCTCTACTCTGTAGCAAAATGAGGCTTGCTTACTAGCAGTGGGTCACCTATTAAACAGTCAAAATTACCAGAAATTATTCAATTAAAACCAAAGTAAAAAATTTTATTCTGTAGTTCTGATCACTCCCACAGCTAAAAGAATTTCCAACTTGGTGCACTAATCCTGAATCAAACCAGCTTCCCAAAAGGTGCCAGTTCACCAGGAACACCTGATGAAGTACATGAATGCCAATCATTAAACAGCCTGAAATGCATCTTCAAAACAAAGCTAAGTACCTAATACTGTTATCTCTTACAATATCTCTCTGAACATAAAATAACTTTATATATATATATAAGTATATATATATGTATATATATAAGTATATATATATGTATATATATATGTGTGTGTGTGTGTATATATATATACACACACACTGTTCCCCACCAACTTTTAAAAGAAGTGCCATCTTTGCAGGCACCTATCTCTGTAATTCAGTGTCCTCTTTTAACAAACAAGTATTCCAAAATTCAAATTAAATTTGTTTTTTTCAGAATGGACACCTTATTAGCAGTATGAAAAGTTCATCCAACTTCATACAGAATGCCAGATCCATCTTCCTCTAGTCAAAATAAATAACAAAGTTTTTACACCTTGTTAGGCAAGGACTATAATCCATGGCCAGCAGGAAGTAGTTACAGAAAAAAGATCATCTCCCTTCAGCACCCCTTTAAGATTAAAGGTGTAAACTCTCTAAGGGTAAAATAAAATTAACTGATGGATCTGGAGCCTGGGAAGAAATCCAGGTAAGCACCAATAACCCCCAGGATGGTTGCTGGGGGGCCCCACCCCCAGTATTATGCTGTTCAGAATCAGAACTTTTTCTAGAAACAGGATAAACCCTGGATGTTACCCAGGAACTTTGTCTTTAGGCCCTCACTGGGAAGTTAATAAGTGCAATAATCAATCAAAACAACAAACAGCCACCCACCTCATAACTCCAATGATAATTATGCCAACGCTTAGCAAGTTAAGCTGGCATAAAGGGGGGGAATGATATAGGCTATGGGTGTGGGCTGTTCATCTCTTTATAGATAACCTGAGCTGTGTGTGTCCAGATGGTGAGAACTGCAGCCCTGCCCTTGGTAAACAAGGCAACAACTCCAGTCCCATAAGAACAATTAAGCAATGTAAACTGTATAAACTTTAAATATTCAGGGAAAATGCAAACCAAATGTGTTAAAAGCTTACATGGAATGTATGAAGTTCATGCTAAAAGCTTACCTAGAATGTGGGACATATGTGCTAATTCAAACTTATTGAGCACTAAAACAAAGGACCATTTAACTCTTCCTCTGTATAAAAGGAACTCAAAATTCTTATATGGGGCTTGGGTTTTGAACAGAAAGCTCCAGAGCCTGGCCAGTAGTAAATAAAATCATTTTTTTTTCCTTTCCAAAATTATTACTGATTCCTGGCCTTTCCATACGCAAATAATTGAACCTCTCTCGATGTCTACAACACTAGCACTAACAATAGAAATTTTTTCAGTGATAGAAATGTTCTGTATCTGTGCCATCACATTAGGTAGCCACTAGCCACAGGTAGTTGTTGAGCACTCAAAATTAGGCTGGTATGAGAAAGTGAATTTTTAAATTTTATTTAAATTTAATTAATTTTAATTTAATCTAAAGAACCGCATGTAGCTAGTAGCTAACATATGGACCAGCACAGGCCTAAAGTTACCATACTCCCTCCATTAAAATCCCTGCTTTGCCCCTGGGGGATTTTGATGAATTACTTAAACCCTCCATACCTTAGTTTATTAATCTGTGAAATGTGAATAATGAGGGTTCTGATGGAAAGTTGTGTGGATTAAATGGGTTAATATATGAAAAGTGATTAAGACAGTGCTTGGTGCATAATAAATCCTATATAAATTTTTTTTCTGATTAGAAATGCTCAGAAGAGTAGCATTCCCACAGCAGAGGAAAAGAGATGCCTCACTGCTCAGAGATAGCAAGTGTAAGTCATATAAACTTCTTAAACCACACTTCAGAAAACATTCAGTTCAAATCATTGCTCTTCTCATGGAATGCTGAGAGAGATGGTGAGTGGAGTGTGGAAGGAAGTGCTTAACCTTAGCTACTACCTGAATCTAACTTTTCATCACAGACACACAGAACACACCTCTTTCCAAGCGCATCCACTTATAGCTAGGTAAGAGAATTCTTGCAGACAGATATCACCATCCTCATCAATAGTAGAGATAGTGTGGTATCATGATAAAAGCTTGGACTCTGCAGCCATGAAGATATGAATTTGGATCCCAACCCAGATATTTAACTGACAAGGAAAGGTTAGAAAAATGACTTACCTTCTCTGAGCCTCAGTTTCCCTTCCTGTAAACTGGGGTTATTTTAATTCCTATTTTCCAAAATTATTGAATAAAATAATATATATAAAGCACTTAGCACAATGCCTGGTAGCTGCTATTATTATTATCCATACATGTGTGTTGGAATAAAAGCCAATCCAGGGTAAATGGTTGGATGGAGTTATTTCATAACTCTCTGAGCACAGATGGCAATAGGGAAGTCTATTTCCTAGTACCTGGAGAAGCAGAAATCAATGGTAAAGCCTGGGTTCAAATCCAGTCTTATTGCCTCTTAGTCCCAGGCCAGGCACTATCAGAGCACTTTCAAAGTGTCTTCTGGCTGCTAGTTTTTCATTGGGTCCTAGAGCATTTTTTCATCAATCACTCTCAATGTAGGAAACAGAAGTGTAAGTTACTTCATTAAAAGCACTCACGCATAACCAGATACATTTACATATTAAGCAGGTAACTGAGACTAATTTTTCTATTTTATATGAAGAAGTTTTCATTATTCAGCATCAGAATGCTTGTTAAATAAGGTATCTCAAATCTTTGCTAAGTACAGGTAAGGATTTGAAACTCTTCCCATTCACAAGTTGGGTGTAATCCCCTTCAGCAGCTCTTGGTCCCTGGTGACAGTGTATGCAGGCAATCCTGGAGCTCATTCAATTTGACCATAAGTATAAACAGAAATGTAACTGTCTGCCCGTGGGGTCCCTGAGGATTAGTGTATCTGATTGGTTAAATGTTACATACAGGGAGCAGCTATAGAAAGAAAGGTTGGTAGTGTGGCTTAATAGAGCATAGGAAGGCAAGGGCAGCACCTCAGAGAAACTTAACCATCTTATAGCACTGTTGCCTCAGTCCAGACCCAAATTCAACCCCACTACTTGAAAAGTAACTCCAATTCAAAACCTAGTCAATACCAAACCAGATAGACATTACAAGAAAACAAAAGACCAGTATCTCTCATGAACATAGAAAAAAAAATCCTCACCAAAATATTACCATATCAAATCCAGCAATTCATAAATGTGAGGGTTTGGCCCAAGAACATACCATTGGTTAAAATTCAAAAATTATTCAATGTAATTCAACAGACTGAAAAATAAAAAATATACAATCATCTCATGATATGCAAAAAAGATATTTGACAAAATTCAACATTGATTCATGATAAAAACAAAATCTCTCAGTAAATGAAAAATAGAAGGGAACATCCTCAACCTTATAAAGGGCATCTATGAAAAACTCACAGCTAACATCGTACTTAATGGTGAAAGAAATAATGTTTTCCACTTACCATTATGAACAAGAACTATCTACCCTCATCATTCTTATTGGACATTATATTGGAAAACCAGCTCAATGAAATAAGGCAAGAAAAAATTAAAAGGTCTAAAGATTGGAAAGGAAGAAATAAAGCTGTATTTATTCACAGGGATCATGAACATCTACCTAGAGCATCCCAAACAGTCTACCAAAAAACTCTAGAAGAAAATGAGTTTAGCAAAGATGTGAGATACAGGGTCAATATACAAAAATCAATTGTGTATCAATTATAAATTGAAATTTTTAAAATGGTGCCTTTTTCAATAGTGCAAAAGAATGAAATACTTAAGGATAAATCCACCAAAATATGTGCAAAATTTGTATGTTGAAAACTACAGAACATTGATGAGAAATCAAAGGGAATCCAAAATTAAAGAGGACCTAAATAAATGGACAGGCATATCATGTTCAAAGACCAGAAGATAAAATATGGTTAAGATGTCAATTCTCTGCAAATTAATCCATAGAGTCAACACAACTTCAATCAAAATCCTAGCAAGGGGGACCTCATATTTTTTTTAATATAATATTTTTAAAAATGAATTAAAAAAAATAAAAATTAAATTAAAAAAAATAAAAAATAAAAAAATCCTAGCAAGCCTCTTTGTAGAAATTGACAAGCCAATTCTAAAATTTCTGTGGAAAAACAAAGGACATAGAGAGGTGTTGAGGGAAGACGGCAGAGTAGGAAGCTCCAAGAATCAATACCTCTATCAGAACAACTGTCAAACAAGCAAAAACTGCCTGAACCAATGTTTCAAAATTCCAGAGTTCAGTAGAACACTGTAAAGTATCCAGGGAGAAGAGAGTGGAAGAGGCTATTAAATTCTGGTAAATACCAGTAAATTCCTTTCTCTGCATGTCAGTTACCATCACCCATCCCCCAATCTCATGGCAGGCAGCAGTGGGGTCTTGCCCTTGGCATAGTTTCCTGGTGCCAGAAAGGGACATAAAAATTCAGTTCCCTAAGATCCAGGGGTGAGGTCATAGTGCATCTGAGGATCACTGCTTTTGATTAGCTACTTCAGAATGCTGGCAGCCCAGCTCTGAGTTCCAAACTGCCCTGGACAAAGGGAGTAAAAGAGACTTTGAAGTAGCTCCATGTGCTCTTCCTAGCACCTTCCTCATTGCCTCTCCAAGGCAGTTTGGAGCTAAACAGCATTCATTTTGTGGGTCCCTGGACTAGTTCCTGCTAGAAAAGACTGACCTAGGAAATTTCTCTCTGGTGTGCCCCCTTCCCCAAATTTGTCCTCCAGGCAAAAGCAGCTTGCAACAAGGAAAGCAGGTTAAGAAACAATTGAATCAAGTGGCCTGGGGAAAAGGCTTACCTGTTCTATGTCCTAACAGTGGAATACCCAGAAGATGGAAGTCAGTTTCCTGGTAAGTAGAGGGGACATTCAAATTTCTGTAAACAGAGGAATTCCTAAGAACCCTAGCAACCATGAACCTAGGACAAGACACAGGTGCAGAAAAAACAGGGAGGGAGGGTCCTGAACATTGCATTAACCTTGGCCTAATCTTACTGTTGGAGAGCTAAATTTTGATAGTGTACCAGCCAGTGCAAAGCCAATTTGCAAAGCTGGTGAAAGAAGATTTTTACTTAGATTTACTTGGTTTATTAGCTCCTGATGCTCAAGAACATCTCTATCATATCACAAGCTGGTTACAAATTCAAGAAATAAACATCTTGAAGAATAAATCCCCGACTAACATATTAAAATATTAAAATATAAAAAATATTGCAAGACAAATAAATAAGAAATGATCCATCAAAAAGAAAAGGATAAAAATGAAAGAAAAAAAGAACAAACAGAAGGCCAGACTGTGGATATATCAGAGACTCTAAAAATAAGATACTCAAAATTTTCAAGGAGATGAAGGAAAATACAGAGAAAGAACTAACGATATCAGGAAAACAATGATTTAACAATATAATAATATCAATAAAGAGAAAGTTTTTAAAGGAACCAAACAGAGCTACTGGAGGTGAATACTGCAAAAACTGAAATGAAAAATTCCCTAGAGAGGTTCAACAGCATATTAGAACTGGCAGAAGAAAGAATAAACTAACTCGAATACAAGAAAATGAAATGAATCAGGCTGAGGAGGAGAAAGAAAAGAATTATGAAAAGCAAAAATAGCTTGAGACTTCTGGTCAACAATGCATACCAAAATATGCATTATGGGATTCCCAAAAGAAGAAGGAGAGAAAGGTGTAGAAGGAATATGCAGAAAATAATGATAGAAAATTCCCAAATTTATCAAAAGAAATTAATATACACAGCCAAGAAGCCCACAGAACACAAAACAGGGTAAACATGAAGAAAAATATGCCCCATCACACTCTGTTCAAATTGTCAAATGCAAATAACACAAATGCAAATGACAAGGGCTTGTTCTGAAATCTTCAAGAGAAAAGCAACATGTTATATAAGAGAGTCTGATTAGATTAAGGGCTGATTTCTCATCAGAAACCATGCAGGCAAGAAGACAGTGGATTCAAATGCTTAAAGTGCTGAAAGAAAACCATTTCCAGTGAAGAATTTTATATATGGCAAGATTTTGTTTAAAAATAAGGGAGAAATTGGTGGGAAAGCAAGATGGTCACGGAATAGGGAGAACAAAGAGTCAGTCAGAGCTATCTAAGGCAACCGCTGTGGGGGGCAGGAAACGATATGAGCATCCTGCAACATCCTTGGAAGAATGGAAGGAGGAGACTGCCCATCAGCAGTGAAGATTCATGAGTGTTCTGCACTGTGGAGGTTGGTGGTCACTATCAACTGGCAGGGCGAGATGCCTCAGGAGCTATTCTCTGGCTGGATTTGGAAGTGCCATTTTCCAAAGATGAGGAAGGAAAAGACAGTCAGGCACTGATTTGAGCTACTAAATAGCAAATTCAGATGGCTAATATCCAATCCTAAGTACAGCTAAAGTTTGAATCTGTTCAAATCAGAAAGAAGCCAGTAGCCACCACTTTAACTCTGCCTCTGGCAAGAAAGGTTGTAGGGCTGATTGAAAATCACAGTGATGGTAGGGACAAGTTCCTTTATAGCCAGGCCATATTTGTGCCCTAGCCTGGGCTCCACTCCCACCTCCATCAGGATGGAACCTGGGGGGACATGCACCAGCCTCTCTGAGAAACTGTAGTCACTTTTGGCCTGCACACACTAGGTTTTTGGTCTCTCATATGGCTACATCCCAACCCTCAATAGAACAGGAGGAGGAATATGGCTTCCTCAGCCTCTCTAGGCAATTGCAGATGCTTTCAGCCTGCACAGACTAGATTGCTGGCCAGTTTAGGCCCGCATGACTTAATTTACTGCACCCACCTGCAGCCCCATCCCTGCCCCAGGCAAGTTAGGAAGGGGCATGGAGCATCATCTGTCTCTCTGGGCAACTACAGAAAGTCTTGGGTTACAAAGCTTGGATTACTGTGCATGGTTGCCACTCTGTCCCCACACCTGTCAGGAGAGAAAGGTGAGAGAAGCTTCATCATTTCTTGTGGCAATTCAGTCAGTTTCAGCCTCCATGACTTACAGAACCAACTGCATCTCACCTCCTAATTCACCCCCAACAAGGAAGAAAGGACAAGAAACAGATGGAAAGCTGCTGAAAATTTCAGATTGGCTAAAAACAAGCCATTATAAAGTTTCAAAATAAGTTGAACCATGTATGAAAAAGAGGCTGTAGCACAAAGTTGATTTTATAGAAAGTCCTAGAATAGAGAAACTGAGTCCAAAATAAATATCTAAAGAAAATCAGATGGCAAGACACCAAAAAAACTTACAAGCAATAACAAGTAACAGGAAGATTAGCCACGTCAAAGGAACAAATTAAACTTCCAGATAAAATAAAGAATTTGAGACAACTAACCATAGATCTTCAAACAATTCTCCTTAATAAATTCAATGAGATGGTGTGGCAGTTTGATATTATTTATGAATTCCAAAAAGAGATATTGATTATGTTTGTAAACTTGTCCGTTCCTGTGGGCATGATACCCTTCAATTGATGTAAATTCAAAGGCTTTACATTTACTTGATTAAATCAAGATTAAGGCTTTGATTTGGCCATGTCCTTAGAGCATGGAAGGTTGAGTCCCTGCCCCTCTTGTGGGCTATATAAATGAACACTCAATCAAGAACACAGAAGAAATACACAGAGAAAGAGAGCCCCATAGACATGGCAGAGGAGAGAACTTTGATCCTGCAGCCCCAGGGAGTGAGTTGAACCATTCACCTGATAGATTACAGCTGACCTTGTGAAGAGAATGGAGCAGCTGAGCCAGAAAGAAATGAACCCTCCAGCTTATAGCTGAGATCAGAAGAAGCTGGGCCCACAAAGCCTTAAAGGAAAGAGGAAGGTTTGCAGACATCACCCACCATCTTGCTTCAACATGTGGCAAATGACTTTGGGTGAGAAATCAACCTTGAGTTGGACTCGTTATGGCCTGTAACTGTAAGCTTTTACCCCCCAAAAAAATACCCTTTATAAAAACCAACAGATTTCTGGGACTTTGCATCAGCACCCCTTTTGGCTGACTAATACAGATGACTAAAGAGATTAAGGATATTAAAAATACACTGAGTGTGCACAAAGGAGAATTTGAAACCTTACATAGAGATGTTTATGGGAATGAAAGGCCAAATAAATGAAATTTAAAATATGGTGGAGGCATATAAACACAAATTTGAAGAGGCAGAAAAAAGGATCAGTGAACATGAAGGTCAGTGAGTTTGAAGATAGAGCCTGTGAAAGCGAACATACAAAAGAATGGAAGGATGAAGAAAAGAATAGAAAAAATTGAACAAGGTCTCAGGGAAAGAATTGACAGCAAGAAACAGGCAAGCATACATGTCATGGGAATGCCAGAAAGAGAAGAGAAGGGAAAAGGGGCAGAAAGAATATCTGAGGAAATAATGGCAGAAAATTTCCCAACTCTATTGAAATATATAGATATGCTTATCACAGATTATGAAAGAACATCATGAAAATATTACTACTACCTATGGCCCAAAGCTTACATTTGTATATATTTTCCATACATCTCCTTCAATATCAACACCATATATTAGTATTGTGCATTTGTTATAGTTCATGAAAGAACACTTTCATATATGTACTATTAATCACAATCCAACACCATCACATCACTGACTGTATTATACAGTACTATCCCTTGCACAATCCACCCAAAGTGTACACTCCATGGCTCTCACTTTGTCACAGATTTATGAAGTCATCACCTCAGTAAATTTTTGAGTTTTCCTTAGTGCAAAAGAAAAAAGTCAATACACCCCATAATTGACCCTGAAAATTGATATAGTACCTTGATTGACATTGATGCAAAAATATTAAAATATTCCTGTTAACTATAACCCATAAATTACATTGATTATATTTTTCCCAAGCACCACTATATTCTTACCACTTTGTAATTAGAATCCTTAAACATTATGGGGATGGTTGAATCTCAGTCTGTAAAAGTCAGTTATCAGCAGTTAATTGCCAAAGACAAGGTGGACACAGCTACTGCAATGAAAGGAAGATCCAACATAGTTATAGCATTGGCTAGTAGATCATGGGGTACCTCAAAGTGGAACAGATGGGCAGTCTACTAAACTTCTTCTGGACCTGAATAACCAGAAGAATTCTAAGTCGAGTGAACAAAACCCTAACTCAAATTACAGATGCTGAGAAGCATGGCCCCTTAATCAATTCCAAGTTAAGATTGTTTACAGACCCAGAGCCTCTTGAATGAGGAGAAAGCCAGGTCCCCTTGGGGAAGGATCTTATTAAAATTCCAAAAAATTTTACTGTTCGTCTTCCTCCCAGCTTTCCCCAAGGAGACCTATGGCCTTTGGCCAGAAATGATGAGATATGTTGGGGATTATTAAACACTGGCTCAGAAGTGACATTAATTCCAGAAGACCCAAAATATCACTGTGGTCCCACCAGTCAGAGTAGGGGCTTATGGAGGTAATGTGCTTAATGGAGTTTTAACTCAGGTCCATCTCACAGTGGGTCCAGTGAGTCCCAGGACCCATTCTGTGGTTATTTCCCCAGTTCCAGAATGCATAATTGGAATAGACATATTCAGTAACTGGCAGAATCCCCACATTGGAACCTTGTCTTGTGGGGTGAGGGCTATTAAGTTAGAAAAGACGAAATGGAAGCCACTGGAATTGGCTCTACCTCCCAAAATAGCAAATCAAAAGCAATACCAGATTCCTAGAGGGATCGTAGAGATTAGTGTCACCATCAATGATCTGAATGATGCAGGGTTGGTGATTCCCACCACATCCCCTTTCAACTCTCCCAGTGGCATGTGCAGAAAACAGATGGATGTTGTAGGATGGTAGGAGATTATCATGAACTTAACCAGATGGTAACTCCAGTTGCAGCTGCTGTCCCAGATATGGAGTCATTGCTTGAGCAAATCAACAACCATACTCTGGTACCTGTATGCAGCTGTTGATTTGGCAAATGCTTTTTTCTCAGTTGCTATTAGTGAGGACCACCAGAAACAGTTTGCTTTAAGCTGGCAAGGCCAGCAGTATACCTTCACTAACCTGACACAGGGGTATATCAACTCCCCAGCCCCTATGTCATAATATTGTCCACAGGGATCTTGATCAACTCGCTCTCCCACAAGACATCACACTGGTCCATTATTTTGATGATATCATGTTGATATTTCCTAGTGAGCAAGAAGTAGCCAAGACTCTAGACATCCAAATTGGAAAGGAAGAAGTAAAACTTCTTCTATTTGCAGATGACATAATACCATATATGGAAAATTCTGAAAAATCCACAATTAACCTCCTAGAGCAAATAATTGAATTCAGCAAAGTGATGGGGTATAAGATCAACACCCAGGGAAGTTCCAGAAAAGTGGTGCTGAGGTCGGTAGGCAAAGTCTGGCCCTCTCATAACAAAGGAGCAGAGAGAGAGTGCAGAGACCTATCTGAAGGAGCTGCTTTGGCTATGTATAGAATGGGAAGGTGCTGTGAGTCATCTAGGAGGGTACTGCAAAGATAAAGAAACCAAAGGAAAACCATGAGTTGCTTGCCCCTGTGGCTGGACTTGGGACATATACCCTGCTCTCAGGCAAATAGCCTAGGTGGGGGCCCTGATTTGCTAAAAATAGAGTGTGAGGGGACATTCCCTGGGAGGAAGAGGGGTCCAGGAATGTGGAGAGTGGCTTTTTGTGTCCAGTTTGGCCAGCTGAGCCCCCTTTGAATCTCAGCAGTGATCCCTACCTGATGGGGAGAAGGGAGGGGGATCTCTTCAGACGCGCTGTCATACATAGCTACTCAGGTAAAGAGAGGAATTGGATTAGAAAAGAGGTTGGGACAGAGGCTCCTAATCAGCAGGACTCTGGCAAACTGCTAGGAATCTAACCTGCCCGAGGCAAAGGGGGTGGATAGCTTTCTGAAAGGCTATCTAACCCAAGGAGACAATTTACCTCAGTGGAGGAATTTCAGCCTTGCATATAGGAGGTCCCTGTTTGGTTCCCTACTCTTCTTAGAGAAGTGATCTGCCAGGTTATCAGGCATCCATGTGATACTTTAGGATAGGGAACACATAGACATTCTTTTTGTAATATCTTTTCTTGGATCTCTCTTTTTTTAAAGGTACCTTTTTAATTTTTTTCTTTTTTTACTTGTAAAGCTTGTTTAAAACCTGCAGAGGGCAAGCTGCAGGATGAATGATTGATAAACACCGGCAGCCTGAGAGGCTCCTTAGGAGCCTAAACAAGAGCCTTGTTTTGTTTTGTTTTTTTAATTTTTTTCTTTCCCCTTTTTGAAATAGTTGTAGCTGTCTTGTTTTCTGTTTGTTATGTTTCCCCTTTCTTTGTTCCTCTTTTCTTTCCTTTTACCATTTTTTAATACCTATGCATTTCTTTTTTTCCTTCATTTTTCTATCTTCTGTTTTCTGTAGTTGTTCTTTCATTCCAGTTCTTTTCATTTGGTCTTCAATTTTTCTTTTTTTTATTTTTCTTTCTCATTTTTTCACTGCTTTCTTTCTTTACTTTGTTCTTTTTCTCTTTAGTTTTTTCTTTTCCTCTCTATTCATCATTCCAGTCTTTTAATTCATTTTATATATTTTTCTCTATTTTGTTTCTCATTTCATTGTTTCTATTCCATTTTTTATTCTTATTCCTCTGAACTTCTAACTCATGTTAATTATTCGTTTGCCTAGGTCTTTTCCTGTTCCTCTGCAACCCTTTATATTATTATTACTATTCTTCTTCTTCTCTTATCTCTTTCATTTTCTCTAGTCCTCATATTTTTTTTCAAGGGAACATAGATAACAGCAAGGAAAGAGAAGAAGAGGAATGAAGTGTCAAAGTGAAACTTTACTACACACACAAAAACAACAACAAAATAAAACCCTAGAGTAGAAATAGAAGCTAATCAATTGAATAAACCCATCAAGACAAATAGATGACTAGACACCAACCAAAAATTACAAACTGTATTAATCAGCCAAAGGGATGCTGATGCAAAGTTCCAGAAATCTATTGACTTTTATAAGGGGTATTTATTTGGGGTAGAAGCTTATAGCTACCATTACCGGGCCATAAAGCATAATTTACTTCCCTCACATAAGTCTGTTTCCAAGTTTTGCAGCAAGAAGTCTGCCAATGTCTGCAAGGGTTCAGGCTTCCTCTTCCTCTCAAGGATCCATGGTCCCAATTTCTTTCAATATCAGCTGTGGGCAAGGATAAGTATCACCTCTCTTTTGGGGCTCATTTCACTCCAGGCTCAGCTGCTCTGCTCTCTCCACAAGGCCAGCTAAAAGCTATCAGGTGAACAGTTTGTCTCTCTTCCCAGGGCCTTTGCTGTGTCTAATGGAGCATTCTCACTTTCCTGACATATCTGCTTCTCTGTGTGCTTAGTTCCCAGGCTCCAGGATCAAAATTCCAACTTTCTCTTCTGCCTTGTCTTTTTCTCTGTGGGCAGGGACTCAAAAGTCCCACTGATATGGCCCAATCAAAGCCTTAATCATTATTTGATCAAGTAAAAGTGAAAACTCTGAATCCAATGTAATCTAACATGCCCAGAGGAACAGAGCAGTTCACAAACATAATCCAATATCTATTTTTGGAATTCATAAACCATATCAAACTGCTACACAAGCCATAATAATAAACAGAAAAACATGGTCCAATCCAATGAACTAAAAATGAGGAGGAGATGCAGTACATGGAACAACTAATCAGAGATATCCAGATAAATATCACAAATCAACTTAATGAAGTGAAGGAAGAGGCAAAGGATGTTAAGAAGACACTGGGAAGGGAAGCAGATTTGGTTCAACTGATAGAGCATCTGCCTACCACATGTGAGGCCCAGGGTTCAAACCCAGGGCCTCCTGACCCATATGGTGAGTTGGCTTATATGCAGAGTGCTGATGCATGCAATGAGTGCTGTGCCACAAAGGGGTGTCCCCCATGTAAGAGAGCCCTACATGCAAGGAGTGCACCCCTGTAAAAAGAATCATCCCACATGAAAAAAGTACAACCTGTCCAGGAGTAGCACTGCACACATGGAGAGCTGATGCAGCAAGATGATGCAATAAAGAGATAGATTCCCAGTGCTGCTGACAAGAATGCAAGCAGACACAGAACACACAGTGAATGGACACAGAAAGAAGACAATGGGGGTGAGGGGAGAAAAATTTTTAAATAAATCTTTTTTAAATAAAGAAGTCACTGGGGAACATAATGAAGAAATTGTAAATTTTCATAAAAAGGTAACAGATATGATGGAGATGAATGGCACAATGAAAGAAATAAAAAATACACTGGATGCACATAACAGCAAATTTGAACAGGCAGAGTAAAGAATTAGTGATGTGGAAGACAGTGCAGCTGAAAACAGACAGATACTAGAACAGAGAGATAAAAAGATAAAAAATACAGCAGGGAATTAAGGATTTGAATGACTACATGAAATGCACAAACATACACTTTATAAGGATCCCAGAGAGAAAAGAGAAGGGAAAGTGGACAGAAGACATGGTGGAGAAAATAATGGCTGAAAATCTCCCCACCCTATATAGAGACATGATGTACATGTCCAGGAAGCACAGTATACCCCAAACAGTAGAAATTATAACAGGCCTACTCCAAAACATATAGTTGTTAAATTGTCCAATGCTCAAGACAAAGAGAGAATACTGAAAACAGCAAGAGAAAAGAGATCCATCACATCAAGTGAAGCTCAATAAGATTAAGTGCTGATTTCTCATCTGAAACCATGGAGGCAAAAAGGCAGTGGTATGACATAGTTAAAGCACTAAAAGAAAAACATAACTGCAAGCCAAGAATTTTCTATCCAGCAAAGCTGACATTTAAAAATAAGGGAGAGTTCAAAATATCCACAGATAAAGTGAAATTAAGAGAGTTTGTCAATAAGAAACCTGCCTTTCAAGAAATAGAAGAAGAAGTTCTTCAGGTCAAAAGGAAAAAACAGGATAGAGGGAGTTGGAGGAAAGTGAAAGAACAACTAAAAAGATAAAAAGGAAAATAAAAACAACATATGGCATAATTACACCTAAAGAAAACATGGCTAACGTAAGTAATTCTTTGAGAGTAATAACATTGAATGTTAATGCATTAAAGTCTCCAGTCAAAAGACTCAGATTGTCAGAATGAATAAGGAAATATGACCCATTTATATGCTGGCTACAAGAAATCCACCTTAGGGAAACGGACTTGGCCCAATGGTTAGGGTATCTGTCTACCACACGGGAGGTCCACGGTTCAAACCCCAGGCCTCCTTGACCCATGTGGAGGTGGCCCATGTGCAGTGCTGATGTGCACAAGGAGTGCCGCGCCACACAGGGGTGTCCCCCGCGTAGGGGAGCCCCACGCGCAAGGAGTGCACCTGTAAGGAGAGCTGCCCAGCGTGAAAGTGCAGCCTGCCCAGGAATGGCGCCGCCCACACTTCCTGTGCTGCTGACAACAACAGAAGCGGGCAAAGAAACAAGATGCAGCAAATAGACACAGAGAACAGACAACCGGGGCAGGGGGGGAAATTAAATAAATAAATAAATCTTTAAAAAAAAAAAAAAGAAACCCACCTTAGACACAGGGATGTGAGAAGGCTGAAAGTTGATGGTTGGAAAACAATTTTACAGGCAAACAATAACCAAAAATGAGTGGGAGTAGCTACACTAGTATTGGACAAAATAGACTTTAAATGCAAAACTATTGTAAGAGACAACAAAGGCCACTATATATTAATAAAAGTGATAATCTATCAAGAAGAAAGAGCAATCATAAACATTTATGCCACTAACCTGGCACCTCAAAATGCATAAGGCAAACATTGGAAAAACTAAGTGGAGAAATATATGCATGTTCAATTATAGTGGGGGGGCTTTAATACAGCATTATTGATTTTAGAAATAACATCTCAACAGAGGATCGATAAAGAAACAAAGACTTTGAATAATACATTAGAGAATCTGGACCTAATAGACATAAGCAGAACATTATACCCAGATACTAATGGATATACTTTTTCTCAAGTGTGCATGGATCATTCTCCAGGATAGACCACATGTTAGGCCACAGAATACCTCTTAATGAATTCAAGAAGATTAAAATTATACAAAGTAATTTCTCTGACCACAAATAAATTTCTCTGAAGCTGGAAATCAATAAGGGGCAGAGAACAGATTAGGTACAAAGACTAAACAATATATTCTTAGACAAACAACAGATCCAGGAGGAAATCACAAAATATATCAGTAACTACCTTGACATGAATAAAATGACAGCACAACCTATCAAAATCTATGGGATGCAGCAAAAGCTGCACTGAGAGGAAATTCATAGCCATAAATGCCTATACTAAAAAAGAAGCAAAAGCTAAAATCAAAGACCTAACTGAACACCTGGAGGAATTAGAAAAAAAAAAGACATAAAACAAACACCAAAGCAAGTAGAAAGAAAGAAATAACAAAGAAAAGAGCAGAACTAAATGAAATTGAAAATAAGAAAGCACTAGAAAAAATTAAGAAAACCAAAAGCTGAGTCTTTGAGAATATTAATAAAATTGACAAAACCTTAGCTAGACTAAAAAATAAAGAGAGAAAGAAGAGGCAAGTATATAAAATAAAAAACAAGGAAAGTGATATCTTCACTGAATCCACAGAAAGGATATTCGAAAAATTGTATGCCAACAAGATGATTAATGTAGAAGAAATGGACAAATTCCTAGAAACACACAAGCAGCCAGCCTACATTGATGAAAAAAAGAAATTGGTGAACTCAACAGATCAATCACAAAAAATGAGATTCAATTAGTCATTGAAAACTTCCCAACTACAAAGAACCCAGGACCAGGTGGCTTCACAGGTGAATTCTACCAAACATTCCATAAAGAACTAACAACAATTCTGCTTAAAATCTTCAAAAAACAGAAATGGAGGGTACACTGCTTAATCAATTTTACGATGCAAAAATCACCCTAATACCAAAGCCAAACAAACACGCTGCAAGAAAGGAAAACTATAGAACAATCTCTGTAATGAATCTATATGCTAAAATGCTCAACAAAATACTTGCTAATCATATTCCACCATATATCAAAAGAATTATATACCATGTCCAAGTGGGTTTCATTTCTGGTATACAAGGAGGGTCCAACATAACAAAATCAATCACTGTAATACACCACTTAAAAAGATCAAAAGAAAAAAATCACAGGATCATCTCTATAAATGCAGAAAATCATTTGACAAAATACAGTACCCTTTCCTGATAAAAACACTTCAAAAAGTAGTAATAGAAGGAAATTTCCTAAACATAATAAAAAAGTATATATGAAAAACCCACAGCTAACACCATATTCAATGATGAAATCCTAAAAGCTTTCCCTCTAAGATCTGGAAAAAGACAAGGCTGCCCACATTCACTGTTCTTATTTAACATTGTGTTAGAAGTATTTGCTTGAACACTTAGGCAAGAAAAAGTTATAAAATATATCTAAATTGGAAAGGAAGAAGTAAAAATTTCACTATTTGCAGATGACATAATCCTATACATAGAAAGCCCTGAGAAATCTACAACAAAGCTCCTAGAGCTTATAAATGTGTTCAGTAAAGTGGCAGGTTATAAGATCAATGTGCAAAAATTGGAAGCTTTTCTGTACACCAATAATGAGCAAACTGAGGAGGAAATCAAAAAATCCCATTTAAAATAGCAACTAAAAGAATAAAATAACTAGGAATGAATTTAACTAAAGATGTAAATTACTTGTACACAGTAAAGTATATGGCGGCGGACTTGGCCCAGTGGTTAGGGCATCCGTCTACCACATGGGAGGTCTGCAGTTCAAACCCCGGGCCTCCTTGACCCGTGTGGAGCTGGCCCATGCGCAGTACTGATGCGCACAAAGAGTGCCGTGCCACGCAGGCGTGTCCCCCGCGTAGGAGAGTCCCATATGCAAGGAGTGTGTCCTGTAAGGAGAGCAGCCCAGTGTGAAAGAAAGTGCAGTCTGCCCAAGAATGGCACCGCACACACGGAGAGCTGACACAACAAGATGATGCAATAAAAAGAAACACAGTTTCCCATGCTGCTGACAACAACAGAAGTGGACAAAGAAGAACATGCAGCAAATAGACACAGACAACAGACAACTGGGGTGGGGGGAAGGGGAGAGAAATAAATAAATAAATAAATCTTTTAAAAAAAACTATACAACACTGTTAAAGGAAATCAAAGAAGACCTAAATAAATGGAAAAATATTTCCTGTTCATGGATAGGAAGACAAACATCATTAAGATGTCTACCCTACCCAAACTGATTTACAGATTTAACCAAATCCCAATATAAATTACCACAGTATATTTTACTGAATTGGAAAAGTCAGCTGTGAAATACATTTGGAAGGGCAAGGGACCTTAAATAGCCAAAGGCATATCAAAAAAGGAAAATGAAATTGGAGGAATCACACTATCTGACATTAAAACATACTATAAAGTTATAGTGGTCAAAGCTGCATTATATTGGCACAAGGATAGAAATGCTGACCAATGGAACTAAATTGAGAGTTCTGATATAGATCCCCACATATATAGTCAACAAGGCCACCAAACCCACTCAACTGGGAGAGAATGACCTCTTCAAAAAATGGTTTTAGGAGAACTGGATATTTGTATCCAAAAGAATGAAAGAGGAATACCACCTCACACCTTATACAAAAATTAACTCAAGATGGGTCAAAGATATAAATATAAGAGCCAAGACCATAATGGCCTTAGAAGATAATGTTGGGAAGCATCTACAAGAACTTGTAGTAGGAAATGGTTTCATGAACTTTACACCCAAAGCACAAACAATGAAGGAAATAATAGATAAATTGGACCTCCTCAAAATTAAAAACTTTTGCACCTCAAAGGAGTTTGTCAAGAAAGTGAAAAGACAGCTTACTCAATGGGAGAAAATATTTGGTAACCATATATCTGATAGGTGCCTTATATCCAGCATATATGAAGGAATCTATACCTCAGAATTAAAAACACAAACAGCCCATTTTAAAAAATCGGCAACTGATTTGAAAAGACACTTCTCCAAAGAAGAAATACAAAAGACTAAAAATCACAGGAAAAGATGCTCAACATCACTAGCTATTCAGGAAATGCAAATCAAAACCACAATGAGATATTATCTTACACAAATTAGACAGTGGCTATTAAAAAAACAGAGGACTATAGGAGTTGGAGACAATGTGGAGGAATGGGAACCCTTATCCACTGATCGTTGGAATGTTGAATGTTGCAGCCATTCTGAAAGACAGTTTGGTGGTTCATCAAGAAGCTAACTATAGAACTTCCATATGATCCAGCTATCTTACTGCTGAATATATACCCAGAAGAACTGAAACCAAGGACAAGAACTGATATTGGCACCAATGTTCATAGCAGCATTGTTCATTATTGCCAAAAGTTGACAACCCAAATGACCATCAACAGATGAATGCATAAACAAATTGTGGTATATACATTCAAAAGAATATTACTCAGCTTTAAGAAGGAATGCAGTATTAACACGTGGATGAATCTTAAGGAACTTATGTTAAGTGAAGCAAGCCAGGCATTGAAGGACAAATATTATATATCCTCACTGATAGGAATTAAGCAAACTGAGCACACTCACAGAGCTGCTGGAAGATAGGTTTAGAGGAGATTAAAAGGAAGAAGGTTGTGAGCCAATGCCCATATAGTCAACATCTACGATAAGGTGGAAGGATGTAGTGTTGCAGTGGATAGTCATAATAGTGGTGCAGTGATTCTATTGGGCTGGACAGTGCTGGGCTGGGAGGGGTGTAGGCTAGGGAGGGTGGGTTGGAGTGTCAATGGAAATGCTAGGAGGGTTGGGGGAGGGAGCATGTGATCTATGGGAATTTGCGGGTATGTGGTTGAAACTACAACATTGAGAATGTTCTTTTGTCAAATAGGGCAGGGGGACTACTGGTTTAAGATGTTGGATGTAGGGGGCATGCAGGACAGGGCGCACCTGAGGCAGGCTTCTAGGGAGTGTGTAGTGTTAATCTTCTCATAATATGTTGTATCAGTGGGTGGAGATTCACTTAATGAGCAGAAAGGTGTTGGACTCCCATCATGGGAATTTCTGCTGTGATCTCAGACAGAGGGGTAAGAGTTTCTTGAGAGCATAGGCAGTGCCTAATAGGGGAGGACAGGCCAGTAGGTCAAGCCCACAATGTAGTTGCAAATAACTGAATCTTATACTTCAATAATTAATCTTGGTGATTACTGTAGGTACCAAAGGGAATGGGAGAGAGGAACAGAATAGATGGAACATGGGGCATTTAGGGCATAATGGAATTGTCCTACATGATTTTGCAATGATGGATACAGACCCTGTTAAACTTCATCAAAATCTATAAAAGTGTATGGCCCAAAATGTAAACCATAATATAAATCATTGACCATGGTTAGTAGCAATGTTTCAATATTTGTACATCAATTGTAACAAATGTACCATCCACATGTAAAATGTTATTAATAGGGGAAAGGGGAAAAGGGGCAGGACGTTGGGTATATGGGAATCACCTATAGTCTGTACATGTCTTTTTTGTAACCTAAAGCTTCTTTGAAGACAAAATGAAAAAATAAGACACTGGGGAATAGATGGAAGAAAATGTCACTGTACATAGAAGACTAACAGTGATGAAAGACATAGTGAAAATAATTTTTTAATTTTATATATTTTTAATTATTTAAAACTTTTTGTATTTTACTCATTATTTTAAAAATTATGATTATATCATTTTCCTATTAATTGTATTCAGTTATTTCGTTGGCTTCAATTTTGAAGCAGTTTTGGATCACAAAATGGTTACAACTGTGGCAGGGATGATTATTGTAAGGTGTCAGAGATAGGGAATGCATGGGAGGAGGTTCACTGGGTCATATTTATAAGGTGTATGAATAAGTTCAAGTGTTCATGGGGGTATTATCATGGTGGGTAAAGATCCACACAATAACCAAAATAACATCAAATTTCCATCCTGGAGAGCTCTGCCACATTTTCTAATGGTACAGCAAGAATCCCCCAAGTACAGGGACAGTGACTAGTGAAATAGGATGGACCACTGACAGGCCCTTAATATTGACGATGGTACTTATGAGCCCTCACTTTTGAATTTGAAACTTAGCCTAGTATTATAGGGTGCCTAAGAGTTACCTCCTGAGAGCCTCCTTGTTGTTCAAATGTGGCCTCTCTCTAAGCCAAACTCAGCATATAAATGCATTACCTTCCCCTCAGCATGGGACATGACTCCCAGGGACGATCCTCTCTGGCACTGAGGGATTACTACCAAACACCAACTAGTAAAGCAATTGGAAAAAGACCTTGACCAAAAGAGGGGAAAGGTAAAGAAAAATGAGCATATATGGCTAAAAGACTTCAAAGTGAGTCAGGAGGTCATTCCAGAGGTTACACTTATGCACATCTCAGCATGTTCTCATTGACTGCCAAAGTAAATACTGCCTCAAATAACAGGTCTCCTGAGGATTCTGGAGACATCCAGACACTATAGGCAGAGCAGACAGCTCAGTATTTGGCACCCTGCCAGTAGGTTCTATTTTGGAATGTATGTTCCCCAGTCTGACAGAGTAGGAATCAGTTGTGCTTTCCCTACACATGCCTCTTCTGTCACTTCTATTTGAACCTATAGTAAGTTCTAGAATTGTTAGACATACATTCAAGAGACTTAAGTGTTTGACCTATCCATGTACCCATTAGGCCCTGAATCTCAACAGATTTGTAACACTTACTCTCCAGTTCATTGGACTCACCCAGGACAACTAACAAGGAGATGATGGTGGACAATCACCATCTCAAGGAACAGAGAGACTGTGCAACTGAAAGCAAGATAGTCCCATCCAGCTGACCCATGGGATCAATGCCCCCTCTCAATTAGAGTCAGGGTGGGCACCACTATCCCAGAATCCTCAGGATTGGGGAATGAATGATGGACTAAAGTAGACTTACTCTTATTCTACAGTAGACTTATTGTGACTCTAGCAATGGAAGAACTTTTATCACTGATGTGGAGGAAATGGCCACCAGAGATTCCAAGGGAAGGGAGAGGGAAAAATACGTGTAATTTGGGGGCATTTTTTGGACTTGGGAATTGTCTTGAATGACATTGCAATGACAGATTAATGCCATTATATATCTTGTAATAACTTACAAAAATGTGTGGGAGAGGGTAAACTACAATGTAAACTATAATCCACACATACTGGCAATGATCCAAAATGTGTTCAATTGTAACAAATGTACCATACTAGTGAAGGATGTTATTAATGCATGAAATTGTGAGATGTTTAGGGAGTGGGATGTATGAGAATCCCCTGTAATATTTATGTAATCTAAGTACCTTTAAAAAAAGCCAAAAACAAAAAAAGTCCACTCTCAAAAATCAGTATTGTTTCTGTTCATTAATAATAACCAATCAGAAAAAGAAATCAAGAAAAAATTTCTTTACAACAGCAACTAAAAAAAATCATGTTGAGGAATAAATCTCACCAAGAAGGTAAAGGATATAAAGGATATAAAGAAAACTATATATATAGGATATAAACTATATATAAAGGATATAAAGAAAACTACAAAACATTTTTAAAAGAAATTAAAGAAGACCTAAATAAATGTAAGTACATTCCATGTTCATGGATTGGAAGACTACACATTTCTAAAATGTCAGTTCTACCCAATGTGATTTATAGATTCAATGTAATCCCAATCAAAATTCCAACAACCTACTTTGGCTGTCTCTGAGATCCTGCTGAGACGTGCATAAGTGCAACCCCTCTGATGACCTCCTGACTCATTTTGAAGTCTCTTAGCCATAAAAACTCATTTGTCTTTACCATTTCCCACTTTTACTCAAGGTCTTTTTCTCATTGCATCACCAGCTGGTGTTCACCAGTACCTCAGTGCTGCAGAATCTCATCCCTGGGAGTCATGTCCTATGCTGGGCAGATGGTAATGTATTCACATGCTGAGCTCGGCTTAGTGAGTGGCCATATTTGAGCAACATGGGGGCTCTCAGGAGGTAACTCTTAGGTACCCTGCAGATCTAGACCTAGTTGAAATTTCAAGCACACAGGTTCATAAGCATAGTCATCAGTATCAAGGGCCCATCATTGGACCATCCTTCTTCACTGGTCTTTGCCTTTGTACTTGGGGGATTGTTGCTGCTCCATTAGGTAGTGAGACAGAGTTTCCCAGAATGGGAACTCAGCACTTCCTCAGGGTGATTCTGAGGGCTATGGAGACAACCAGGTCCTATAGTAATGACAGAGAGCTCAGGAGTTCAGGGCCTTGTCAGTGGGCCCTACTTTGGAATTTGTGCTCTTGAGAGTGATGGAGTTGGACTCAGATGTGAACTTTCTATGCATGCTTTTCTGTCACTTTTACTGAACCTGTGGTTGACACTGGGGTTGGTGTATGCTCAGGAGACTTGAATCTCTGGACTGCATATGTGCCAGTTGGGCTCTGAGCCTCAGCAGGGTTGCAACACCTACTCTCCAGGACTTACCCAGGTCATCTAACAGGGACGTGAAGATGGTCAACCACCACACCAGGGAACTAGAGAATTCCATCCATCAGCCATATGGGATCTAAGCCCCCTTTTGATTTATAGGTGGAATGGGCATTGCCATCCCAAGGTCGTCAGGTAAGAGGAATAAAATATGGATGTGCGGACTTACAGGTATTCTACTATAGCATTATTGTGACTCTAGAAATGGAAGAAATTATATCACTGATATGGAGACTGTGACCATGGGAGTTGCGAGTTGCCAAAGGCAGAGAGAGGGTAAAAGAGGTGTGATATGGGGGCATTTGGGGGACTTGGAGTTGTCCTGAATGATATTGCAGGGACAGGTGCAGACCAGTATATATCCTGCCATAACCCACTGAATAGACTGGGAGAAAGTGTAAACTACAACATAAACTATAATCCATACTGTATAGCAATGCTCCAAACTGTACTCATCAAATGCAATGAATGTACTACACTAATGAAAGAAGTTGTCAATACAGGGACAGTGGGGGGATATAGGGAGTGGGTTGCGACGGTTTGCTCGGTCGGTAGAGGTGGGGTCTGGCTGCGGACGAGGGGTCGGTCCAGCTCTGGACGAGGGGTTGGTCCCGCTTGGGACGAGGGGTCGGTCCCACTTGGGACAAGGGGTCGGTCCGGCAGCAGACAAGGGATCGGTCTCACAGGGGTTGCGCGGTTCGGCTGACGGGGTCGCCCGGCAAAGCCGGCGACGAAGGGGTCGCCCGGAGAAGCAGGCGATGAAGGGGTCGCCCGGAGAAGCAGGCGACGAACTGGGGACAAGGGAGGCCAGGCCCTTGTCGGGGGCTCTCAGGTCTGGAGGGCGCACGGCAGAAGAACTACCGCGGAGACAAGGTAAACACGCAAGTCCACTTTATTGAGGGAGAGGCAACAGTTTTATAGGGGCTGGGGAAGGCTGATTGGTCGAAGCCACGCCCTGTTCTGATTGGTTGCCGGCGAAAGGTCAGTGGGCGGTACTGGACGGGGGAGGGGTGGTGGTTAGGGATTGCCTGCGCAGGGAGAAAGAAGAAGGGTGCCACCCCACAGGCATCGTGTGGCGCCATCCAGGAGGAGGGGTGGCCGCGGAAGTATGGCTGCCGAGAAGGGGAGACCCGAGGGCACTCTGCGCCCGTGCCGAGCTTCCTTCAGGGGTGGCGGTGAGTCCGACCAGCCACCCTATTAAGGGGGCAGTGGCTTGGCCTGCCGCGGCCGCTCCCCCACCAGGCCAGCAAACCACACTTCAGCCCGAGGGGTGACCACATTTCCCCCTTCTTTTCAAATAAGGGCCAGGATGGCAGCAGCAACAAGTAACCGAGGCCCAAGAGGCAGTAAACAATGAGGGAAGCGGGGCTGAAGAGGGAGGTGAGTATGACGGGGATATAAATGTACAATTTAGGGGGCGTTATCTTGCCGTTGCAAGCAAGGGTGGCCAATGTCCAATTCTTGTTGATCTCGGCGGCTATAAGATCCATCTGCTGTTAAAAGTCCAGGATGACAGCGCGTTGCAGGTAGTTGATCTCTCCTTGGCAGCGAAGACATTGTAGGAGAGGATTACTTTTTCCTGCCAGAGGCTTACTGTCCAATTAAAAGGCTGATGGCTGGGGTTGGTGAGTGCAATGGGGAGTGTGAGGAAAAGAAGGGTGATGGTTTTGGACAAGAGGAGGCTTGGTGAAGTCATTATGGGAGGAAGATAAGGAGTAAAGCATAAAAGAGGATAATAAACAGAAAGGCGATGGAGAGTAGAATTCGTTGGCCGAGGTTCCAATCTTCTGGGGCGGTAGCGGCTAGACAGATGGCGAAAAATATTATCAAGAAAGCAAAGGTTATGAGGAAGAAATAAAGTATTAAAGGCTGTGGGGGAAGTGAGAAGATCATTTAGAGGATAGGGTTGAGAATGGTATGTTTAAGACAGAAGCTTTGTGGTTTGTAGGAGACTGCTTTATAAATGAAGGAGAATGAGGGCAGTAAATATAGTAATGATAGATAGGAAGATGACAGTGAGGAGGAGTCTTTGTTTAAGGTTCCAATCGTCCGGCGCAACAGTGGCTAGGCCGATAGCGAGGGGTGTTGCTAAATAGACAATGGCTGCAAAGACAAAATCATCTTCTGTTTCCTTAAGAATAACTTTTCTTTAAATACTTAGTAGCATGCAATATTAGAAACCGTTTCCTAAAAGCAAGTTGGCAGGGGAGCTTGGTTGCTGTTAATCTTTCCTGTTATAAAATTACCTTTTATTATTATTATCATCAATTCAGTTTTATATATATATTTAAGAATGACCTTTTGGAATTAGCCATTTAATACCTTAATGTAAACTATTGAAGATAAATTTTATCTTTACAGAACACATTCCCTTACGTAAAGTTATCACAATACCTTTTACACTTGCCGCATGCAAATTAAGTTTCAAGAGTTTATGAAAAATTAGCCATCCTACTTTAGGACAAAATACGTCTTTTTGCAAAACTTATTACATTTCCGTTAGCATTTTTACAAACTTTTAACCTTTTTTAATATTCATATAAGTTTTACATTCTTTATATTATCCTGTGAAGAAAAATAAGTTATTCATTTTAATCTAGGCAAGAACAACCCTTTATGAAGACGTACAGTTAATTTTGTTAATTAAGACTTACAATTTTTTTTAATTGTAGATACCTTATTAACATTTAAACTTATGTATTAATATAATAAACTTAAGTATTAATATAAGCGCTTATTTAGTTTTTGGCCATTTGAATAGAGCTCTTTTAAAGATTTCTAGTAATTTATATTTACCATCCTGAGGTATCACAATATACGTTGACATTGAACGAACAGACAGACAAACACAGAACAATTACAACACATTAACAGAAATATATAATTTATTTACAGTTGACTCATAATTCTTACTTTCTTGGTATAGCTGCTTTTAAATCCTTTTTTATATAGCATATCATAGATTATACCCTTCAAGATTTCTTCTGGACTTCATGTTGCCTGTAATAAGCCAGGAGGGAATCTTTTACCTTCCTGCTCCACAGCAAAAGTGACCCTATCTATAAGGCGAGTATAGGTGTCCAGGTCCCAAAGCTGACATGTGGTAAGCCACGGATTAAAGGGGAGAAGAAGGTCCCAATATACTTGGAGCTGTTTCAAAGAGATCTTACACTGGTGAGTGTCTAGGAGACCGGCGAGGGCCCGAACTTGTGGGGCTTGCTTAGCAGATAGGATGTTACCCATTGCTAATGGCCTTTTGGAGCCGATAAGAAAAGGGGCTCTTACCTTGAAAGCGCGGCGATGGGAGCCGAGGTGCGCGGTGAGACGAGGGGTCGGAGCCAGTAGGGCTCCGACGGTGGTCACGGGCCAAGAGAAGGCCCCGACAAGGGGAGGGCGGAACGACGAGCAGTGGAGCAAGGCAAAGGGGAGCAAGCACGGAGGGGAGGAGGCAGAGGTGAAGGCAGGGGTGGAGGTGCTCAGGCACGTGCTCCTGAGAGTTTTATTGGCGCCTCTTAATCATAGCGGGTCGGTATAAGCCCCCAACATGGAAGGAGAAAGCCATCCAGCGATTCTCCCAGACCGCCGTGGATCGTATGAGGTCACCAAGGTTCAGGAGCAGCAATGCAGAGCGAAAAGATAGGGGTGAGAAGAGAGGAGGGTGTAGGTCTGTGGGAGGGTTACTTCAGACGTGCAAGCGCACGCTCCCGAGAAATCCAAGGCTCCTCTTAATCATAGCGGGTCAGTATAAGCCCCTGACATGGAAGGAGAGAGCCATCCAGCGATTCTCCCAGACCGCCGTGGATCGTATGAGGTAGCCAAGGCTCAGGTAGCAGCAATGTTGCACGAGAGAAGTCCCAAGGTGAGAAGAGAGGAGGGGGGAGTCTGCCAGGTTATGGAGTGAGGCTGTGGTGGGGTTGCCTTGCCCCACTTTGTGCTGTGGTGGGGTTGCTTTGCCCCACGTTGGGCGCCAACTGCGACGGTTTGCTCGGTCGGTAGAGGTGGGGTCTGGCTGCGGACGAGGGGTCGGTCCAGCTCTGGACGAGGGGTTGGTCCTGCTTGGGATGAGGGGTCGGTCCCACTTGGGACGAGGGGTCGGTCCGGCAGCAGACGAGGGATCGGTCTCACAGGGGTTGCGCGGTTCGGCTGACGGGGTCGCCCGGCGAAGCCGGCGACGAAGGGGTCGCCCGGAGAAGCAGGCGACGAAGGGGTCACCCGGAGAAGCAGGCAACGAACTGGGGACAAGGGAGGCCAGGCCCTTGTCGGGGGCTCTCAGGACTGGAGGGCGCACGGCAGAAGAACTACCGCGGAGACAAGGTAAACACGCAAGTCCACTTTATTGAGGGAGAGGCAACAGTTTTATAAGGGCTGGGGAAGGCTGATTGGTCGAAGCCATGCCCTATTCTGATTGGTTGCCGGCGAAAGGTCAGTGGGCGGTACTGGATGGGGGAGGGGTGGTGGTTAGGGATTGGCTGTTGCTGTTGCTGGGGGAAGGGGCAGGGTTTAGGGATTGGTGGCTGCTGTTGCTGGGGTGGAGGGCAGACTTGAGTTTCCCACCCACGCCTGGCCGTTGCTGCTGTCGGGGGAGGGGAAAAGGGCAGACTGGATTTTTCCGCCCACGCCTGACTGTTGCTGCTGTCGGGGGAGGGGAAAAGGGCAAACTGGAATTTTCCGCCCTGCGCCTGCGCAGGGAGAAAGAAGAAGGTGCCGCCCCACAGGCATCGTGTGGCGCCATCCGGGAGGAGGGGCGGCCGCGGAAGTATGGCTGCCTAGAAGGGGAGACCCGAGGGCACTCTGCGCCCATGCCGAGCTTCCTTCAGGGGTGGCGGTGAGTCCGACCAGCCACCCTATTAAGGGGGCAGTGGCTTGGCCTGCCGCGGCCACTCCCCCGCCAGGCCAGCAAACCACACTTCAGCCCGAGGGGTGACCACAGTGGGTTATATTGGGAACCTGTCATATTTTTTAATGTAACATTTTGTGTGATCTGTGTATCTTTTTAAAAAGATAACAATAAAAAAAGAAGAAAACAATAGATAATAACAAAAAAAAAAGAATCCAACAAACCTTCTTTGTAGAAATGGAAAATCCAATCAACAAATGTTTATGAAGGTGTAAGGGACCCTGAGTAGCCAAAGCCATCTTGAAGAAGAACAAAGTTGTAGGACTCATACGTCCCCTTCTTTTTTTTATTTTATTTTTTGTCTTTATTTTTTTTTTAATATTACATTCAAAAACTACGAGGTCTCCATATACTCCCCACCCCCCTCCCTCCACTCCTCCCCCCATAGCAACAATCTCCTTCATCATCATGAGACATTCTTTGCATTTGGCGAATACATCTCTGAGCACTGCTGCACCTCATGGTCAATGGTCCACATCATAGCCCACAGTCTCCCACGTTCCACCCAGTGGGTCATGGGAGGACATACAATGTCCGGTAATTGTCCCTGCAGCACCACCCAGGACAACTCCAAGTCCCAAAAAAGCCTCCACATCTCATCTCTTCCTCCCATTCCCCACACCCAGCAGCCACCATGGCCACTTTCTCCACACCAATGCCACATTTTCTTTGATTACTAATCACAATAGTTCATGAATAGATTATCAGTAAGTTCACTCTAATCCATACTCTATTCCTCCATCCTATGTATCTTGGAATGGTTGCGTCCACTCTACATCTATATCAAGAGGGGGCTTAGATTCCACATGGATGCTGGATGCAATCCTCCTGCTTTCAGTTGTAGGCACTCTTGGCTCCGGGGTGTGGTGGTTGACCTTCAACTCCATGTTAGCTGAGTGGGATAAGTCCAATAAACCAGAGTGTAGGAGCTGGAGTCTGTTGAGGCTCAGGGCCTGGCTATCATATGGTCAGTCCAGAGATTCAGGTCCCCTGGGTATGTATTAAACCCCAGCACCAACCTCAGTTCTGATAAAAGTAACAGGAGAGGCTTGTGAAAAAAGATCACATCTGAGTCCAGTTCCATCACACAGAAACACAAACTCCAAAGAAGGGCCAACTGACATGGCACTGAACTCCATCTGCCATACATCCCCTTCTTAAAACTTATTACAAAGCCACAGTAATCACAACAGCATGGCTCTGGCACAAAGTAGGCACATAGGCCAATGGAATAGAGCTGAGATTTCAGAAATCATACCTCGCATTGATGGCTAACTGATTTTTAAAAGGGGGAAAAACAACTCCTTTGGGAAAGAATAGTCTCTTTAACAAACAGTACTGGGAAAATTGAATCTCTACATGCAAAAGAATTAAGGTGGATCCCTACCTCATCCCACATTCAGTAATTAACTCAAAATGGATTAAAGGCCTAAATTTAAGAGATAGAGCTATAAAATTCCTAGAAGAAAACAGAGAGAAGCATCCCCAGGACATTGTGATAGGCCATGGTTTCTTAGACTTTACACCTATAGCACAACAAAAGAAAAACTAAATGGGGCTTCATCAAAATTTTTAAAATTTGTGCATCAAAGGACTTTATTATGACAGTATAATGACAACCTATGAAGTGGAAGA
The DNA here is from genome assembly GCF_030445035.2 of Dasypus novemcinctus. NCBI lineage: Eukaryota > Metazoa > Chordata > Mammalia > Cingulata > Dasypodidae > Dasypus > Dasypus novemcinctus. Next base: position 136,734,298 of record NC_080704.1, on the reverse strand, counting down.
AAATACTGGGAAACGACATATCTAATAAAAGTATAATATGTAGAATATTTAAAGAAATCCTTCAAGTCAACAATGAAAAGACAAACAACCCAATTAAAAAATGAGAAAAGACTTGAATAGACATTTCTCTGAAAAAAGACAAACAAATGGCAAAAAAACACAAGAAAATATGGTCAGTATTAATAACCATTAAGGAAATGCAAATCAAAACCATGATATACCATTTCACACCCAATACGATGGCTATTATTTAAAAAATGAAAAATTACAAGTGTTGGAAAAGATGGGGAGAAATAGGAACACTGTAGGAAAATAAAATACTGCAGCCACTTTTGAAGACATTTTGGCAGTTCCTCAGAAAGTTAAATATAGAATTACTGTATGACCTGGCAATCCCATTTCTAGGTATATATCCAAAAGACCTGAAAGCAGGGACTCTAACAGATATTTTCACACTGGTAGTCATAGTGGCATTCTTCACAGTTGCAAAAAATATAACCAAACCATGTGTCCATCAAACAATGAACCGATAAAATTTGATATGTATATGCAATGGAATATTATGCAGCTTTAAAAAGGAATGAAGTCCTGATACATGCAATATCACAAATGAAACTTGAAGACATCATGTTGCATGAAATAAGCCAGACACAAGAAGGTAAATATTGTATGATATCACTGATAAGAAATAATTAGATAAGCCAACTCTAGAATCTAGAATATATATACGTGTATGGTAAGGGGCCTAAATAGGGGTGTAAGGTGCTAGTCTGGATGGAAGAGTGAGGATGTTTGGGGCACTGATTCTGTCTAGCTACTTCCTGCTGTCAAGGGGTGGCCAGGGTTTCCCTTCTGTCTTGCCCCATGGTTTCTGATTTCTGGTTCTGAAGAGACTGGCATTGGTGTTCACACAGCAGAAAGATGCCATTTACATATTCTTGAGCTGTTGATTGTACTAGACAGTGTAAGAATTGAATGAGGAGCTGTAAGAGACAAGGACTAAAGAGAAGCAGCAGCAATAATATCAGTAGTGGTGTTATAAGGGGTAAAAATATTGATTTTAAGAGTGAAGAAAAATAACAGAGGAATGAGGATAACCATGATTGATTCCCATAATTATTAATAATTATGTTAATGTTAAAAACAATAGAGATCAAGGAAGTAAAAGTTCTGAATGTTTTAGGAGGACTGAACATGTGCCCTCCGTGTTGATTAAAAAGATCAGCTTACCTCCAAACTTGATGCTAACCCTCAGTTCAGACTTACTAATGGAGATGTGGGGCTGTCTTGAACCAGGGACCCATCAGTCATTTGCTGTTAATTTGAGGAGGTCTGGAAAGGAGGCTTTCAGCTCCAGGTCAATAGGGTGTACTAGGGGAACTTTCCTGGAAACAGTGTTTTCAGGACAGTCCAACTTCCAATGACCTTTACAATGACATACCGGGCCAGGCCCCAGTGGGGTCCTGGGATCAGGGCAGGAGCATGCCCAGTGCCCTTCCTTTCTACACTTAAAACAGTGTAACAATTAGATGACATTATCTTATCTGTAGCAAATGTTCCCCACAGTGTGATGTGTTGATGGAGGTTTGTTGTTTGGGAATTCTGCACATGTGCATGATTGTTTTATAAGTTTACAACTTCTGTCATAAAAAATATATTTAAAAAATAATAATAGGATTGATTGGGAGAAAAACACACCAAATGTAAGCTAAGGAATATGATTAATAGCAAGATTTTGGCAATATTCTTTCATAAGTTGTCACAAATGTCTCATGGCAATACAAGGTGTTGGTGGAGGGTTGATGTATGGTACCCCTGTATGATGTTATGTATGTTTGCTTTGTAAGTTCACAACTTTTACTATACACTTGTTTATGTATGTTCATATATAAATGATATAAATAATAGTGTTGTTTGGGGGAAAATACTTTGGCTAGTAGTAATATTTTGACAATGTTCCTTAATCATCAGTTAAAAAGTTTTAACAACAATGCAAGTTATTGGTGGTAGGATGAGTCATGAGAGTCCTGTATGATGTTATATATGTTTGTTTTTTAAGTTCACAACTATCATTATACACTAATTTTTATGTATGCTTATGTATGAGTGATATACTTCAATAAATTAATAAAACATATTTTTAAAGTGGGAAAAAAAAAAAAAAAACAGTGTTCTAGAGATGGCCAAAGAGAAGAAGGGGGATTAGGTTTCTGAGAATCAGACATGAGGGCAGCAGCTAGAGGGAGGCTTTAGCCTACTCTGGTTTGTGTTTTTCTATTTTGGCTTCCTCTTCTCTATAGTTAAAGACCTTGAATGCTGCTTTAACCAGGTCTTTCTGAGGAGTTTGAGGGTTATATTTTAATCTCTGTAACTTTTTCTAATGTCTGGATAAGATTGTGTGATAAAGTGGGTGTGTAGGTATAGCTGACCAGAGCTCAACTCAGGATTTAAATTGGTGCATTTAAGGCAGGGCTTGGTTAATCTATTCATAAAAGTGGCTGGATTTTCATCAAGTCTTAGGGAAATCTATTAAATTTTATCATAATTAACTGCTTTAAGGGCAGCCTTTTTCATGCCTTCTATTATACAGGTTAAGAAGTGGGCCATGTGGAGAAGGTCAGCGGACCTTAACTAATAGTCCCAGGGTGGATTAATGGTTGGAACTGTGGTGGGGTTTGCTGGGTGTTCATTGGGGTTTTGAGTGTGCATGGAATTTGCAAAAGCAGTAGCAGCTATTTAAATGTGGCTTTCCTTCAGGTGTAGTTGAAATGGTAAGGATAGTGTATGTGTTCTTATATGTGTAATTATAAGAGTGGGAGAGGTGTTGGAATTCTTTTATATTTGTGGCAGGATTTTCAGAGAATGAGCCTAACCAGTTTTTTATCTGACTTAAATTTAAGAGTGAAAAGAGAATGTGCACTTTATTCTTTTAGTTTTAATTATTTCTCTGAGAGGTAGGAGGAGTGTTGATGTTTGTGTAGAATTAAGAGGTGGAGAGGGGTTAACTTTTGTGTTTACAGAGGTGGAGGTGGATGGTGGAGTGGGGTAAGGACATAGTCCTCATGAATGAATATGAGGAGGGGAGAAAAGAGGGGCAGAAAATGGTGCAGCAGAGGGCTGAAGGGCAGAAGGTGGCGGCAAAGATGAAGACAGAGATGAAGTTGGATGCACGTTGGGAGGAGCTGCAGAAGGATCTGAACTTGCTGGATCAAAGTTGAGATTTTCAGATTTGCGAGGTGGGTGAGAGGGACATGAAAGTTTTTGAGGTGGTTTCTGTTGTAAAAGAAGAATTTGGTAGGAAGAACAGTATTGGTAGAGGGAGGAGCAGTTCACTCACTGAGATTGGAGGCAGAAACAAAAGAAAAGGAAAGTCTGAATATAAGGAACCTCAGACTACCTGCCACTGTGCTGGATATAGTTTTCTAAGTTTTGGAGAATTTGGAAATTGAAGGTGCTGTGTTCTGGCCATTGACTTTCATTGTTTGGCCATACAGAGGTTGAATAGAAAATGAGTTTTTTTTAGGTCTGATGTCTCCTTTCAGGTACAGAGTTTTAAGGTTATAACGGAGACAGCTCAGAGGCATGGTTTTGGGTGGGTGAAATTGAATCCCCCATTTTAGGCATTTTGGGTGAGACTAAGGATCTCTATAAAGGAAAGAACAGGGGAGATTCCAAGTGAGACAGGTGTCTCCTAATCAGTCAGAAATCTCCAAAGAAACAGGAAACTTCACTTGGAGCCAGACATCTCCAAAACCAAGGGGTTTCTTCCCACAGGAATGTGACCTCCCACCCACCATGGCCCTCAGGAACAGTGAGGATCACTGACCTACTGCTAGGTTTTTTCCGTGGGTTATCCTGGACAATGGAAATAGGAGAGAGAGAGAGCAGGACCCTCCAGTGGACCACTCCTTCACTCACCTAGCTATGATTCAGTGCCCAGTGTTGGATGAGCTCTTGGCAGTGGCAGGGAGATATTTCTCACCAATCAGTCAGTCTCAACATGATCCCAGGCCTGGGCTTTCAGTACCAAATGTTAGAGAAAAAAAGCAGTGTTCACTGGGACACGGAGACTGACATGACTGCAGGCAGAAAGTTTATTGGAAGTTCTCCCAATGAAGGGGGTAGGAAGAGAGACTTCAGCCTCCCCACCAGCATGGCAGGGGTCTGAAGAGAGACATCAGCCCACCTCTGACAGAGGCAGGCATTAATTTATACAGTACATCTATAGGTGGGAACATCCTTAGACAGTGGGAGGGGGTTGGGGCTTGGGTAAGACCTGAGGGCCAATAGAGACTAGGGGTTGGTGGGTTAGGGTCAGTGAGTTCCAGAAATGTGGGAGGGGTTGATGGTGTCATGAGGCTTCTTTGTCTATTCTTGTGAGGAAATGAACTGTATCTGAAGATGTAGGCTCTGGATAGGAGGCTGTTCTATGTCACAAGAATGCAAGTTATTGTTTGTTAACCCCTGTAAACCTTGTCACCAGTTAATCACTATAAACCTTGCAGGAGAAAAACCTCTAACACTTAACATCTTTAACCATTAGAAAAATGCAAATAAAAACTATAATGAAATAAAATGCACAGCTATTAAAATTGTTAAAACTAAAAATACTGACCATATCCAAGTATTAGTGAGATTGCTGAGGAACTGGGTCTTTAATGAATTGCTGGTAGAAATACAAAATAGGACAGCCACTTTGGAATCAGTTTGGCAGTTTTTTACTAAGTTAAAAATACGCTTACCCAACAATGTCACTTCTAGGTATTTACGAAAGTGAAATGACGATATATGTTCACACAAAACCCCATACGTAAATATTCATAGTAGCTTTATTCATAATTACTGAAAGTTGAAATAACCCAAATGAAGCAGGCTAGTAATATGGGAAATTAATAGATGGATCTGGAACCCTAGGGGGTGCAGGGCAATGGCAGAGAGCCAAGGGCTTACCCCCCCACACACTGGGTCCATGCTTTGCAAGCAGCATTCCTGTCTGACCACACCCAGCTAGCTAGGGGAATGAAGTCGGAAGCAGCTGGGTAGAACCAAAATGGAAGCCATGGGAATTCCTTTCCCCAGGGCAGTCACAGACCAGGATACCCTTACATAATTTAACCATGTTTTACCTTTTTACTTCTTACTACTGAATTTCTCTTTGCAGGTTTGTATTAGGATGCTTTGCTATGTTTAATAACTGTAAAAATGGGAAAGTGCCTTTGTCTAGCAAGGAAGCTATTGCCTCAGGACCCCAAAGCCTGTTAGCTAGAACAGTTAACCTCTAATCACTTAATGGCCTTTTGATGACTGGTTTAACTGGGAACCTATGAGACAGTAAAGTCGTAGAACTAAGACTGCATCTAAGACTTCTGGAAGGATAGGGGAAAGAAGCACATTTGCCTTGGCAGCTTCAGGTTGAAATCTAGTCAACCTGTCTCCCAAGTCCAGGCTACCCCAGGAATGCCTGGTGGCAAGGGCTCTATGATTCCCTGGGGTGGCAGGAATCAGAGAGAAGCCAAATGTTTCCTGAGTTTTAACTCAGGAATTTCTGTTTGGGTCAGTGGGTCTTGGACCCTGGAAAGTAGGGGTGTAAAGAACCAGTGCAAGAAAGTGAATAGCCCCCATTCCTTGGACCCATACATTCAGAGAGAAGACAAATAGTTTCTGGGATAGACATCTCAGGTGCTTTGATTTGGAGCCACTGCTCAGGCCTTTCACCAAGTTGGCTTGGGCTCGTTAATCTGATATCCAGAATCAGATACCCTCAAGACCTACCCATCCCCAAGGATGTCTGTGGGCCAGTTAAGCCCTGAAAATAGAAATTCTCAGAATGCTGAGACAAGGCTTCATCTCCAAATTATGTGGAGTGGTGAACTTTAGTCAGACTAGGACTCTGGTATGCTAGAATGGCCGACTACAGGGTACTTCTTCATTCTTCATAGAATAATGGGTCCAGCCTCTAGCCTATCAGCAAACTCCCTAGAGAAGTCTCTTAGGAATCAGGAAATTCTGCCTACAGCTGGTGGTGGCCACAGTATAGCCAAGAGCAGCCTCTGTATAGAACCCTGAATTCCAGTTAAACCAGTGGAAAAAACGAAAACAAATAAATCTGAAACCAATGTTGTTTCTCCTTAAAGAAATGAGGAAATGAACTACAAACTTCTCAGGTTAAACTCAATCGTGCCTATAAAAAGTGTGAATAGTGATGAAGATAAAAAACCTCATGTGCCATCAATTAAAGTCAGAGTTCCTTAAAATGATAAAAGTATAAAATTATCTCTTCTGTTTTAATCTGTGCTTAATTTTGTGTTCAACTTTGAAATCCGATTAACTTTGTCAGTTTGCTTGTGCCTAGAAAATCAGATTTGGGGTTCACATGTTACAAATTGGAAAACCTTTCACAGTATTGAGGGTCAATACTGGCTTGCTAGTGGATTTAATGTATAAATCACAAGTGAAATGAATTCAATTGCTAGAAAAGTAGAGAAACTTCACTAAGTTTTTACTAATAAAATTCTTGTGGCTTAGTTAATAAAGGTACCCAATTCACCTTAAGGTAAAAACCTACTAGAAATTGTAACTCAGAGTTAAGATTATTTATAAATGCCTTTATATTTTAAAAGAGCAAAAGAATAAAACTGGATTATAACTGGGTGGATTTAGCCTAAACCTACTATTGTAAGTGTACATTCTCAAATTAACAAATGACAAAAAATCTGAATTCATATCTAATGAAATTAAGTTAAAGAAATGTAAGGCTGCCCTCTCTCAAATTCTTAAAGTAAATTTCATTAGTTGTTAATTGTAATCTAAGGTAAGTTAGCCAGTGTCATATTCAAGTGGTGGTAATGAAAAGTTACCTTGATTCCATTGGGAAAAAAAATAGTTTTTCCTTGACTGATAAATAAAATACCTGCTAATTAATGTCTTCATGGTAAAAGTATAGAAGTAAAAAGCAAAGTACTAAAAAGTCAAGTTCATCTGATATGTAACACATTGCATTGGAAATGTTTAAAAGGTATATAAAAGTCAAGAAATAGGCTTCAGCATTGTGGAACTCTCATGCATTCAAACCAGGCCTTGAATACATTGCAGTTTGTCTCTCCATATGAGTTATTGGCTAAGTTGGTCACTGACACCTAAAACAATAGAGGTATCTACTATATCTTTGGTTGTGCTCCTGAAGTAAATGGAGAGTATGTTGCAGTTTCAAACTCCTGCAGCAGCCAACAATAGCTCAGTACAGCCAAATGTACAATGGATACTGCCTCCAAACTGGCAGTTTCGTAGTGCCAAAGAGTGCTATGCACCAGGCTGGTGGAATACTGGAAACTACCTTCTTAGCTTCTCTCTAGGATCAATGGTGCTGCAGCTTGCTCACTGTGTGAAGGAATACAAAGTAGAGCCATAATCACCAGAGTACTGTGAGTAGAACTTAAATACAAATTGGCATTATGGCCTGCTCCCATGGAGAGATAACATGTAAGGTATTACAAGCCTGAAACTTAAATCTATTAATTTACAACTCAAAGAGAAACTTATGCATTGAGTAGTACATTAATTAGTAATAAGTGCTGTACCTATATCCTATTCTAGATATATGCTTGATGACTATGATAATATCTTTTCTATGCTAGATCATATGCAAAGGGACATTAAAATGTCAAAAGTCCTGGGAAACTTCATTTTCTAAGTAGTTAATGAATGTGCTTAACCCAGGTCTCCCTCCTAGCCCTTATTCCAAAACCTGTCCCACTCATAACCTTGAAAGAAATAGCAGATCCATATGCCATCCTACCAGGGCTAAGCACTTTCCCACCAGAAGGGTAACATCAAACACGGTGGCTAGGACCCATTTCAACTTAGCCCCTTTGAAATGGTCCATAGGCAATCTCTTTCCTTACCCAAGACCTGAAAATCAAGTTCTGATCACAGCTCGGCAAGAAAACAAGCCTCATTCTCAATTAAAGGCAAACTATAAGAAACTTTATTCTATAATTCTAATCACTCCCAGAGCTATTAAAATCAAATTAATTTCCAGCTTGGTGCACTAATCCTGAGTGAAGCCAGCTGCCCAAGAAAATGTCAGTTTACCAGAAGTACCTGATGGAACACATGAATGCTAGTCATTGGACTGCCTGAAATACCTCTTCAAGGGACAAAGTTAAGTAGTGTCTATGTCAAAGTCAGCTAATCTCTCTAACTCTAGCCCAAATGCCTATTGCTAGGGGAAGATCAAACCAAACACCCCTTTAAAAAACCTTGTCTGTTTTCATCTCTTGTAGCTTAACTGAAAAGAAAAATGCCTCTTCTCATTCCTCTCCTCTACCATAGGAACTAGGATTAACAATTTATACCTAACCCTATTGTCTATTGCAATTTCTCTCTAAAGTTAACCAGCAGCATAAAATAATCCAGAAAAGAATATGCTTTCCCACCAACTTTAGGAAAATGCAACCTTTACAGGCACCTGGACTTATCTACTTCTGTGGCCCTGTGTCCTCTTATTGGGATCATATATTCTCAAAATTCTAGTTAAGTTTGTTTCTTCCAGGATCAACATCTTGTTAGGTATATGGGAACTTTATCCAGCTTCATACAGAATACCAGATCTGTCTTCCTCCAGTTGAGATAGAATAGCAGGGTTTTATACCTTGTCAGTTAAGGTCTACAGCCCTCAACTATCAGGAAGTATCTACAGAAAAAATATCATCTTCCTTCAGCATCCCTTTAAGAATAAAAATGTAAAACACTCTGAGGAGGAAATGAAGCAGGCTAGTTAAGATAGGGAATTAATAGAAGGATCTGGGACTTGGCAGAGAGTCCACGTGGACATCAGTAACCCCAAATGGCTGCTGGAAGACCCCCACCCCCAAGATTCTGCTATCCAGAACAAAGACTTCTTGGAGCAAGGAAAAGCTCCAGATATTCCCCAAGGACTTTATCATTGGGGCCTCACTGGGGGATTGATGGGTGGGGTAATCAATCAAAACAGAAAAAAGCTGAAGCCCCTCCCCTGCCATTAAGCAAAGGGGTGGAATAATTAATAGTTTATAAAGAATATTGTGAGGCCTGAGCATGCTTTCATCCTGCTCTCTTGCCTCTGGACCCGTTCCTGCCCTCTGTGAGCCGCTCTCACAATTTTTCCTCTGCCATGTGTCCACGCAAGTAAACCTGGGCATTTATAACCTATAATGGGGAATTGTAGTCTGTAAATCAGACCTCTTTATCCCTTTTCACTCCCTTCCTCTCTACCTGGGACCTCTAATCTGTTATTTTCCCCCATTTCTCGTCCCTCCCTACCTGAATAAATTACTGGCCTAACTCACCTGGTGTGCTCTTGAAATTAATTTCTGCAACATAGCCAAGAACCTAAACAAAATCTGGTAACACAAATGCCCATCTACTGTAGATGAATATGTAAATTGTAGTACATCCATATAATGGAATATTACTTAGTAATAAAATGGAACTACTGATATATGCAACAACATAGATGGATCTCAAAATCTTTATGCTAAATGAAAGCCCCAAAGACTACATATTAAATTATTCCATTTATAAGACATTTGGACAAGCAAAAGTATGGGAATAGAAAATAGACTAGTGGTTGCCAATGATTGGGTATGGAGGGAGGGATTGACTACAAAGTGACATGAAGGAACTTTGTTGGGTTATGAAAATATTCTATATCTTCCTTGTGGTGGCGGTTACACAACAGTATATGTTGGGCAAAACCCATTGAACTGTAAACCTCCAAAAGGAGAATTTTACTGTATGAAAATTATACCTCAACATACCTGGCTTTAAATTAAAAACTAGTCATATCATTGAGTCAGAGGTGTAGAGGGGAGTCTTGTCTTCCACGTTGAAGGAATGCATAGTTGAGAGGAATGTGTCACATTCCTTGCCCTCCTTGCTAGAATACAGATCTTGAGAAGTTTGCCTTTTTGGCAACAGTTGGGTGGGAGTGATTTAGGGAAGCCTGGGGTAAAGGGAGTAGACTGAGCATTGCACAGTAGTTAAGAGCATGGGTATTGACATCTGACCTACTATGTGGGTTCAAATCCTGGTTTTGCTATTTCCTACCTGTTTGACTTTGGGTAACCCACTTAATGTCTCTGAGTCTCATTTTCCTCATCTCTAAAGCAGGAGCAATAAAACAATGCTATCTCCCAGGTAACTTAGAAGCTCAAACCAGCTAACATGTGAAAGTGCTTGGCACATTCCTGGCCTCCCCCACACCAACTCTCATCATTTCTCTCACTTCTTCTCCTCCCAATAAGTGGAGATTTGCTCAGACTTCTTTCATAGAATGCCAAGCAGAACTAAGAAGGTAAAGCTGCTGGGGGATGGGAGGCAACAAAAATCACCACCTCTGTACAATACATTTGACCACCAAATAGAAATGTTTACAAAATTGTCTCTCTTCCAGTTATTTGTGACACTCTCCCCTCCCTGTACCATTGCTTCTCCCATTCTTCCTCATTCTTTCCCCTCCTCTCTCTTCTCCAGAGTTGGCCAAGGTAGAAAAAACTTTTGTCTCCCAGCTGTCCAATTGGGACTAAGGGGAAGGCAACTGAATTATTTCAGTTCAGTAGCAAGTGTGAGCTTGTATTGTTTGCATCACAGCCTTTTAATTAATGAACAATCTTGCACGTTGCTGCTCCTGTAGGTATGCAAAATAGCTCCTTCCTTTGAAATCCCTGTTGTTGAATATACTTTGTAGGGCACAATCACACTGAGCCCTCTGCTTTGCATAAGAAACCACTGTTTCCAAGATAAGAATCTTTTCATTTAGCAGTCATGAGCTCATACTTTTTCCTGTACACTGTGGCTCTCACTCCTTTGATTGGATACCCAAACAATGACTGCCGGCACTCAGTCACCCACCCACCCCAAGCCTTGGGAGGCAGAAGGCCGCTCCCTCCAGAAGCATGCCTAGGCCAGCAACAGACCCAAGTTCTTCTCAGTCTTCAGATGTTGGGAGGGCAAGAAGATCTGAGACCTCTGAAAATCTCCCACTGCCTTTAAAGCAGACTCTGGCAAAGAAGCCCTGAATGGTGTGGTGTGTGTGGTAGGGGGCAGATATGCAGGGTCCTGGGATCATGAACTTATATAGCCTGGAAAATCTAAGGACAGGGAATGAGTCACCTACAAATGTATGAAATTGCCAGACTATATTCCTCTGATTATCAGACTACATCCTGTCCCTGCCCTTTGGTTTGGAACAACCACACTCACAGCAGAAACTACGCAATGGCACTGCACTCCATTTAGAAACTGGAAGAGGTTTCAAGACACTGTGAAATCCAAAACCTCTTCCCCTCTCTGCATGTGGGTAAATTGAGGCCCAAAGAGGGGAAGTAACTTGCTGAAAAGCACTCAGATATATAATTAGTTGTAGAGGTGGATGTTAAAACTCCAGTTTTGTGCTGTTTATTCCACCACACATGACTGCCTCTGGAGGAAATCAATAACATTTGTGTATAAAGCACTGCAGAAAAAGACAAGATAGGAGATTAAAAAAGATCACGGTAACGTACAAAGCCTATACAAACAGTAGGGGTTTTATTGTTAGCCTTCTCATTTGTAGGAGATATTTTCAAAAGATCCAGGAAAAGAGCAAAATTTAACCTTTGCTACTGTGAAAGAATTCTGCAGAAGGCAGTGAATTTCCAGACAAAAATGTGTGACCACTTTACCTAAGGCAACCTACTGTACGGTTGCATCAACTCAGCACTCATTTTTTCCATTTTAAAGAAAGCAAATAATGCAACAACAAAGGTTTAATCAAACCATATGTTACCGGATTTTGTCTAGGTTCTTGACTATGCTACAGAAATGAATTTCAGGAGCACATTAAGTGAGTAACGCCAGGCATTTATTCAGACAGGGAGGGACAAGAAATGGGAGAATACAGGGAAAACGGACTTGGCCCAGTGGTTAGGGCGTCCGTCTACCACATGGAAGGTCCGCGGTTCAAACCCTGGGCCTCCTTGACCCATGTAGAGCTGGCCCACACACAGTGCTGATGCGCGCAAGAAGTGCCCTGCCACGCAGGGGTGTCCCCCGCGTAGGGGAGCCCCACACACAAGGAGTGCGCCCGTAAGGAGAGCCGCCCAGCATGAAAGAAATTGCAGCCTGCCCAGGAATGGCACTGCCCACACTTCCCGTGCCGCTGACAACAACAGAAGCAGACAAAGAAACAAGATGCAGCAAATAGACACAGAGAACAGACAACCGGGGGGGGGGGGGCGGAATTAAAAATAAATTTAAAAATCTTTAAAAAAAAAAAAAGAAATGGGAGAATACAGATCATGGGCCCCAGGTGAAGAGGAAGGGGCTGAAAAGTGATAAAGCTGGCTGATTTACAGATTACAATTTCCCATTATAGATTATAAATGCCCAGGTTTTACTTGCGAGGCCATCATGACAGAGGAAAAATGGCAAGAGCAGGGTGCAGAAGGCGGGAACAGAGGTCCAAAGGCGAGACAGCATGAGTTCAGGCCTTGTGCCTGGCTTTTGAACTGTTAATTATTCCACCCCTTTGCTAATGGCAGGGGAGGAGTTCCAGCTGTTTGCTGTTTTGATTGATTATTCCCCCATCAATCCCCCATGAAGGCCCAATGAAAAAGTCCTTGGGGAATATCCAGGGCTTTTCCTGGCTTCCAGAGGAAGTCTTGTTCTGTATGGCAGAATCTTGGGGAGGGTCTTCCAGCAGCCATCTTGGGGTTTTTGATGTCTACATGGACTTTTTGCCAGGTTCCAGATCCATCCATTGATTCCCTATATTACTAGCCATCTTCATATAGATAACTATGTTTGTCCAGTAGGAGGCCAGGTACACTGAGGCCCACAAGAAAGGACAAAAACAAAGGCCCTGCCTTTAGACATGTTAGGAGCTGCTTGACAGAATGCTTTGTCTTAGCAACTTGATCATAAATACCTTCAGGGCAAATCCATGTATCCTTGGTAACTTCTAGCATTGCCAAGAGCTCACAGTAGGGGACTAGGCTATTCTTGCTAGTTGGTTGGTTGGTTAATGAGAATATTTGGTATAAATCAGGGGCTCTTAACCAGTGGTCCACAGGGTTCATGGGAAGATTTCAGGGGGTCTGTGAGCTTGAATTGAAAAAAATTTTTTAAAAACATTATTGTGGGGATGTGTTCGTGTGGGTGTGATATTTTTATTAAATAATACACATTATAGTGTAGACTTAGTAAGGGGCCCATGGTTTTCACCTGACTGACAAAGGGGTCCATGGAACAAAAAATGGTTTAGAACCCCAGTGTAAAAGAACCTTTATTTTATTTCAATCAGTCCCTGTGTCCCTGAGAAAGCTCCAGTGGTTCTCAGTATGTTTGGTCCTCTGTGGTCAATAAAAGAGGTATCTGGTGGCAAAAAGACAAGAACCAAGAACCACTGGATTGGATAAATGTTTCTAGTCATAATATTTTATGATTCTATGAAATCCAGTTTTTGCTCATAGAATCTGCTTTTACATAAACCTGGGTATTTGCTATTTAAAACAGCTCTGCACTTACAGTTAAATCATGAAAATTGAACACATGAATTTATCTCAGCTCCTTCCTGAGACCCCACAAAAAAAGACAGTAAAGGAATTAAAAGGGCAATGTGTTAAAATAGACCCATCAAATAACACTTGTGTTCTTATATTAAGAAATAATTAGGGATTGATTTCCTTTGTTTTGCAAGTAAATCACGTTTTCAAATTAAAGACATTTAAAACTTTTTTTTAAAAAAAAGGGCAAACCCCATGAGAAAAAGAAACAAACAACAGGAAAGACAACATATCCCCCCAAATATGGGAGCTAGAAAATGGATAAACAAGTAGTAACTGACTTAGCAGATCAGCAAAAACTGAAACCTAAGTAAGCTGTACTGTAAACACCAAAAGACTTAGGAATTGAAGAAACAAGTGTTTATGAAGGTGGGAGTTTTGTTATGGAATTGAAAGTAGGATAATTGATTGAACATTTTGAAGGAGCAGTTAGTCTCCAGATCCCTTCCTCCACCCCAACACAACATGGAAGATTTAAACCAAGCTCAGCTGAAGATTCACTGAGATTCCATGCTGAAAACAGGTATTAAGTTAAAGTCTGCATTATGAACATTTAGACCTTTTGCCCCCTTCCTTGGCTCAGCTCCTGAAATATTGACAGCCAGGTTTACACATTCTAAACAGGAGACTGGAATATTCTGCTCTTGGAAACTCACTGGACTCAGAGAAATAAAACAAATGAGATTGGAGAATTAGGCAGGGTGTCAAATTACATGGTCCTTGTTTTAGTTTCTTAGCCTGCTCAAAGAAAGTACTATGAAATGGGTTGGATTAAACAATGTGAATTTATTCACTCATGGTTTTGAAGTCAGGAAAACATCCAAACCAAAGCAGCATCAAGGCAATGCTTTCTACCCAAAGACCCACTTTTCTGCCACATGACAAGGCACATGACTGTGTCTGCTGGTCTCTCCCTTCACTTTTAGGTTTCATTGATTTCAGCTTCTTGCTTCAGTGGCTTTTCCCCTCTCTCTGTCTGAATTTCATTTTCTCAAAAACTACTCCAGTAGTAAGATTAAGACCCATTCTAACTGAGGTGGGACACATCTTAACTGAAGTAGCCTCATCCAAATGTCCTACTTACAATATGTTTACACATGTAGGAGTGAATTAAACTTAAGAACATCTTTTTCTGGGGTACATACTTCAGACTACAGTTTTATAGACTGTTTTATTTTTCCAGTGTTGCTATGATAAGTACCATGCACTGGTTGGTTTAACAACAGGAATTTATGGTAGGGTTTTGAAAGCTAGAAGTCCAAAAACAAGATGTCAGCAAGGCCATACTTTCTTCCAGGGTTGGTAGCATTCTGATTATAACAGTCCTCCATCATGTAGCAATCTCTCTCTCATCTCTGGCTTCTTCTGACTTCTGGCTACTACTGACTGTGAACAAGTTTCCTCTCTTTATAAGGTCCCCAGTCATACAGATTAAGACCCACTCTGGTTCAATTTGGTCTTATCTAAATAGGATCTTTGGAGATCTTATTCACAAATGAGACCACACCCATAATGAATAATAATATCTTCAAAGGTTCTGTTTACAAATGGGTTCATACCCACAGGACTGTGGGCTAAGACTTGAACATGTCTTTTATGGGGTAAATGATTCAATCACCAACATTGGCCTAGAGACAGAAAGTCATCTAATGGTATTAAGCAGGGGAACATGATCAAGTATGCATTTTGAAAAGGAGTTAGAACCATTTCACACCCACTAGAATGACTATTATTTTTAAAAAGGAAAAGGAAAATAAGTGTGTTGACAAGGACATGGAGAAATAGGAACTCTCTGCATTGCTGGTGGAAATGTGAAATGGTGCAGCCACTGTGAAAAAGTTTAGAGGTTCCTCAGAAAGTTAAAATTACCACATGACTTGATAATCTCACTTCTGGATATATATATCCAAAAGAATTAAAAGTAGGGATTCAAACAGATATTTGCACATCGATATCCAAAGCAGCATAACTCACAATTGCCAGAAGAGAAGTGTCCATCAACTGATGAATGGGTAAATAAAATGTGGTATATACATACAATGGAATACTATTCTAGTCATAAAAAGGAATGTAGTTCTCATACATGTGACAACATGGATGAATCCCGAAAATACCATATTAAGAGAAATAAGCCAGAAACAAAAGGACAAGTATTGTATGATGTCACTGATATGAAATAATTAGAATAAGCAAAGTCATAGAGTCAGAAACTAGAATACAGGTTATCAGGAGCTGGGGAGAGATTAGAGAATGGGGCGTTAATGTTTAATTAGTACAGAATTTCTATTTGAAGTAATGGAGAAGTTTTGGTTACGGATGGTGGTAATGGTAGCACAACATTGTGAATGTAATTAGTACCAATGTAGAGTGTACTTGAAAGTAGTCAAAATGGGAAATATTAGTTGTGTATTTATCACAATACATTTTTTTAAATGAATTACAGTGGATGTGAATAGACCAATTAGGAAGCTATTGAACTGGTCCAAGAAAGAAATTATGGTAACTTGGACTACAGTGGTGGCAGAAGACATGGAGAGGTGCATATATGTACACTCTGAGTCTGTAGCACCCTGCATGCCTATCAAATCAGTGGTACATTCAATCCACTCCAACCCCTCCACACCAGTACTAGCTTTGTAAGTATTCTAGGTAGGAGGATGTCTACCCAAACCTTACAAAAACATTCCCTGGATAAAAGAAAGCTAGTCCCCAAGTCTTTCTCACTTAGTTGATCAGCATCCCCCAAACCCTCTAACTACCTTATGACTATGTGCAAATACTTCTGGGGCCAAGGAGTCTAACTCCTGTCCAAAACCCTATGTGTGATTTCTCAGTCGTGAGATGCAGAGGAGGCAGATGGAGGAGAAGGTTGGTGTAGTTGGGAAACTGATTGTGCAAACAAGTGAGGATTATATTGAGGATAATAAATGCCAGGTTTCTCAGTGTTGTGGAAGATACTAAAGACATTCGAAGGAAGCAGACCAGACTGAACCCTGAGATTTTGGATTGAAATTGGAGGTTCTGATATGAGCCCAAACTTCATAGATACATACATATATTCATAGAAATGTGTCATAGTTATAGATTTTTGTGCTTGTATACACACACACACACATATATTTCCTCCCTCCGTCTGCCAAGAGGGCCTAGAAGAAGCAGTAACAGCCCATTGGCAATGAGCACACCAAGTGCCCAGGTCATGGTTTCCATATACCACCTTCCATTGAAGGAAGTGCTCAGTGACTAATGGTGACATTTCAAAGGACATAGATATCACCTTGAATGGGCTCCCACTGATAAAATCTGGGATGATTTGAGGATTAAAATAAATAAGATAGTAATTGGTTACAAACAATTGGAAAAATAGGAATCTATAAGTTAATATTGATATAAACAAATAAATGAGTAAATAAATGGAGGACGGGGCAGACTGTATTTTTACAAAGATACCCACCACAATATATTCTATCCTACATGCTGTTCTTACAGTGTCATGATAGCAACCTTCCCATCAAGTGGTATGGCCTATGTCCCCTCCCCTTGAATCTCGGGCATTTATTACTGCCTCAAGCAATAGAGTACAATGAAAGTGAAGCTATGTGACTTCAGAGGTTGTAGGTCATGCACTTCCACCTTGCTCTCTTGGGATGCTTACTTTTGAACCTCAGCCACAATGCTGGGAAGAAATAAAAAGTCCAGATGGAGAGGTCTCATATAGAGGTTTTCACTGATAGCCCTAGCTGAGATCCCACGCTCAGTTTGAAGGTGTCAGTGTCAGTGAGAAGGGCTGCCACATGGAGGCCAGTACCAACTTGCCAGGCATATGACTGAGCCACTTTAGAAGTGGATACTGCAGACCCAGTTGACTGTTCTATCTCCTGCAGCATGAGAAAGACTAAGCCTTCCCCAATGAACCTTGCCAAGATTGCAGATTCATGAGTTAAATAAATGATTATTGGATTTTATTCTCTTTTTTTCATTTTAAAAACAATTTATAGAAGTATATCATTCTTTCATGAACATACATAAGCAATAAGTGCATAGCAAAATAAATATGCATAATATTATAGAAGGCTCCCAATACATCACGCCATCTCAAATACCTTATATTGTTGTGAAACATTTGAAAGAAATTATGAAAGAACATCATCTAACTATTACTAATAGCTATAGTCCATATTTTACATTTGGTATATTTTCCTCCAAACCACCCTATTTTTTTTTCAGTTTTTCTAAAGTGTACAATCAATGGCATTTTGTATAATCAGGAAATTGTGCATTTATCACTTCAATCAATTTTAGAGCATTTTCATTACTCCAAAAAAAAAGAAGATGGGTGACGGACCTATTCTTCCCTCTCCCTCCCCTCAGAACCTCTGGTGAACACTGTTTTTATATCAGTTTTACAAGTTCTTCCATTACTAGAATAATAATAAGTTTACTTTGGTCCATAGTTGCATTCCCCCATATGTTTGTTCATTCTCAACCTTGAAGATTTGCAGATGGTGATGCCCACTCTGCTTCTGATTGAGAAGGGGCTTAGAAAGATCAATGGAAATAGAAAATCAATATTTAGCAGGCATTTTAGTAATCATTAATTCAGGCCAAAATTGCCAGTGGAAGCTAAGGGTAATAGGTGGAGGATTAATAAGAAATTAGATATTGGCATAATCTTGGAATATTTGAATTTTCCCCACAAAGAAAACAATCATTTACAAAGGGAAAAAATGGACACTCTGTGGTGGAGAAACCTACAGACACCAACATGACCAGATGATCAAAGTTAACATTACCAGTGGAAGGACAGTTGATGTTGTATGCCCTCTGATAGGATGCACTGAGAAGCACACAAAATCATTTCTGGGGTATTCCTGCCAAGAAAGCATGGCCTGAATCTTGTCAGGAGGAAAGATTGTGGTAATCCTACAAAATGTAAGACCAGGAGTTTCTAAAACTATTGAGGACATGAATGGGAAAAAGACTAAGAAATTGATTGAGATTGGAGGAGCCTGAAGAGCAATTTCAAACTACATTTGGCACACGTTCTTGAATAGACTCCTGGATCAGAAAGGAAAAATAAACATTGTTGGGACAGTTATTAAAATATTATTGGAGTCTGTGGATTGGATTGTCTTGTTGTACCACTGTGTATTTCCTGACTTGGAGAGTTGTATGCTGGTATGATAGGCGAGTGGCCTTATTTTGTGGAAAATTCACACTGGAATATTTGGTGTGATAGGACATCATGTTTTCAGTTTTCTTTCAAATGGTTCAGAAAAAAAGAGTAATGTATATATATAGCATTAAAATAATTACATATTTTGAAGGAGAGAAAAAGATGTTTAGGGAATCTGAGTCTAAGGATTATGAAAGTTCTTTGTATTGCACTTGCAACTTTGCGGTAGGTTTGAAAATATTTCAAAACACATTATTTTTAAAACCACACAATTGCTTATATTACTAAACCATTTTGGATCAAAGGCTCTTTGCTTAATTTCAACCACTCAATTAATTCTATTCTTCAGGGCAAAGAGGTAAAGACCTGGCATGCATAACCCCAAACCACAGATATGAAAATCACATTGCAAACCAGGCCCCAATTCATACTTATTCATCAACATTTCCATACCCAGTGCTGCATCAGCAATCTCACCTCTGACAGCAACATCAGGCTTTTGCAGACTTCACTTACAAAGCTGCAGGTACCCACTGCACAAAACAGTCCCACCCTTAACATGATGTGACAAAGAGGTATTCCTTTGTGGTAATAGTCTTTGTCATCTCTTAGTCTTTGGCAAAGCTGTAATGACTGTCTTCAATACCCTTCCATTTCATTGCACCACTCTTTCTCCTGTCACCTCAGGTGGCACAGGTGGTTGTCTTGAGGCTTGCCCTCCTCAGTTAACATCCTTCAGATAGGACCTCTCTTGTCTTGCCCCAACAGTCCCGTCCCACAACCAGATGTTTTACAAAAGAGATATCCAAATAGTAAATAACTCTATGAAAAAGATTCAACTTTATTAATAACTGAAGAATACAAATTGAACTGTGATGCATAGACATTAATTGTAGATTGGCACCATTTTTCATGGCCGCATGATGGCAATATATATTGAGGCTCATGATAATATTCAGGCCTTGGATCATACATTTTGACACAACTCTATTTTTAGAACTTTTTTCCCAAAAATTATTCAAACTATAAAAAGTATTATTTTTAATATTGTATTCTTTCAACCAGTAGTCACTGCAAACACACTATAAAACAGGTATAGGGCAGCGGACTTGGCCCAGTGGTTAGGGCGGCCGTCTACCACATGGGAGGTCTGCGGTTCAAACCCCGGGCCTCCTTGACCCGTGTGGAGCTGGCCCATGCACAGTGCTGATGCACGCAAGGAGTGCTGTGCCACACAGGGGTGTCCCCCATGTCAGGGAGGTGCACTGGCGCCCTGTAAGGAGAGCCGCCCAGCGCGAAAGAAAGTGCAGCCTGCCCAAGAATGGTGCCGCACACATGAAGAGCTGACACAACAAGATGACACAACAAAAAGAAACACAGATTCCCGTGCTGCTGACAACAGAAGTGGACAAAGAAGACGCAGCAAATAGACACAGAGAACAGACAACCGGGGTGGGGGGGAAGAGGAGAGAAATAAATAAATAAATAAATCTTTTAAAAAAATAAAATAAAACAGGTATATAATGGAATAAAGCAATGGTTAAGTATTATGATAAATTGACATAATGAAATGTTACATAACCATTAAAATACTGAATAAAAACATTTATGGGAAAATGTTTATGAAGTAACGTAAAGTAGAACACAAAATTTTATAGATACTATTTATGTACAAACTATGTCAATTATAATAAGTCCAGAAACGTTGTTAGATCTTAAGCGTCTCATTTAAATGCTCACAGAAATGCTATCATTATTGCCCCCATTGTACAGATTAAGAAACCAAGACTCACAGGGTTTATGAACATACAAAACTAGAATGCAACCTACCCAAGCTAATGTTTTATTCTGTCATGTTTATCGCTCTATTCCCAGCATCTATACCAGTGCCTGACACAAAGGAGACAATAAATATTTCTTGATGCCTAAAGTGACTGAGCCATGATTTGCATCCATTGTCCTTGTCTAAGTTAATACCTTCATTTAAATAAGCTGGACACTTTCCAGGACTTCGGGGGAGTGGTTTAAGAAATCATTGAGGTAGCTTCAAGTTTTGTTGGGTTGCAGGAGCCTCACGTCCTTTCTTCATCTCCTTTTTCTTCTAGTGCCTGCCCTCTGGTGGAGGTTAGTGCTAAAGAGTAGCATGAGGCAGGACAGAAAGGGCCAGAGTCATCACTTACTGACCGGATTACCTCTCTCTTATCTATATATAAATTACATCCAGTTTTGCCTGTTTCTCCATAATGAGGGAATAACAAGACTATTTCAATCAAATTTGGAGATTATGTGTTAAAATGATCTAACTTAGAATATATCTTACTGACAAAATTCACTTTGGGGAATCTGTAAGTCACCCTGGTTATTTTTTCCTTTCATGCTGAGTTGTGTGGTCCATCATTTTAAAGATTTCTCTGAGTTGAGTTTAAAAACTTACACTTTTTGAATTGTGCTAAAATATCATGAATGAAGAGAAGGACCTTCAAAAATTTCGATTTCTCAAAATAATTAATTTTATTTTTTCTCTGAACACAAACTAAATATCATAAAATGCCATAAATTCATCCCAAAGAAGAATAAATCTTACTCTCACATCTCCAAGAGCATTTTTAAAATGATAGAAACCCAATTTGAAAGGAACACCTGTGTAAGGGCCAATTAGAAAAACAGGCTCTTTGAAGGGCAAATGAAAGTGAAGTGCAATGAGAAGAATGTTTGGTGGAAGATCAGGAGAATCATTCTCTTTCACAGGCAGTGGAAACCAAAGCCCAGTTCAAAAGAAACATTTGGCTACTGATCAGAGGATACTTGAGATATGAATTTGAGTTCCAAATCAATTATGCCAAAGAATCTACACCAGTTCTATATCTGGAATCTGAAAGGACAGTCAAAATGTTCCAATGAAAAGGTTTTGTAAACCAATTACTAAACTTCCAAAGTTGCTAAAACCATTATTAATGGAGCAGCACTCAGAATCTCAATACTTTTAAAGATAACATCAGAACATGAACTGTATTTTTTTTTAATTTTTTTATTTTTTATTGACTTTGTAATAATATTACATTAAAAATATATATGTGAGGTCCCATTCAACCCCACCCCCCCACCCCCCCTCTCCCCCCCCCCCAACAACACTCGTTCCCATCATCATGACACATCCATTGGATTTGGTAAGTACATCTTTGGGCACCTCTGCACCTCATATACATTAGTTCACATCATGGCCCATACTCTCCTCTATTCCATCATGTAGGCCCTGTGAGGATTTATGGAGCGCAGGAAAGAGGAACCAGTATTTAGCTCCCACAAACTGCTGGTTCTCTCAAACCAACCTTTCATCTTTAAAATGCATGAAATACCCAGCGAGTATCTTTTCCCTCAATGGTTATTAATAAATCACAACACAGATGTCTTGCATTCTTGGCATTTGTTTGTGATAGATCTGCTTCTCAAATAGGCAACACTATGTAATGTGTTCCTGAGTGGTTAGCAACAGGGATTTAGTCAAACATGTCACAGAGTATAGAAATAAATGTGACCTCTAAAGAAACTTGTTACAAAGTTGAAATTTTTGAATTTTTTCAATATTATTTCAATTATAGAAAATTATTACAATCTCAACATTAATGTTTTGTTTTTTCTATTCAATTTCATTTAATGATAGGTAATTATTTCCCTGTGAAGCACTGGGAGTCTCCTAGAGTCCCTTTCGTTCTTGGAGCATATAATGAAACCTTATAGAGTTTATCCCTGGTTTTTCTCTTATTGACAAAAGAGATCAGCATATTAAGTACTTAGAAAGCTCTACCCAGTGACTAGCACAGTACATGACAAAGAGAATAAATATTTATTAAATGACTTGAATGAATCACCCTTATATGAATTGATGTTTTATGATCGTAACAAAATCCAACTTCTGCTGACTTAGGAAAAGGGGAAATTCATTCAAAGGATACAGGGAATGTGGGGAGCACACAAGTTTAAGGAAAAGCTGGAAAACCTGGTTCTTCAGAAACCAGAGCAGAAACCAGAAAGCTCCAAAAGATGTCAAAGAAGAACTTCTTGACACCTCATCCAGCTTGTCACTTAGATCTGAAACAAATTCAAGAAGAAGCTTCCATTTGACCTAGCTTGGATCCACATTCCTGCTCCTGAGCTAGGAGAGGGTAGGGTTCCTTGATTAATAGCCCCAACAGAATTTATCCAGGAAGGAGAAAGATAAGTTCCCAAAATGAAATTGAGCTACTATACCTAAAGAAGGAAGAATGGGTATAGGGTAAAAAGATGGAAGGAAGGAAGGGAGGAAGGGAGGAAGGGAGGAAGGGAGGAAGGGAGGGAGGGAGGAAGGGGGGAGGGAGGGAGGAAGGAAGGAAGGAAGGAAGGAAGGAAGGAAGGAAGGAAGGAAGGAAGGAAGGAAGGAAGGAAGGAAGGAAGGAAATTTAGTCCATTTTTCTAAATATTGCCTTAGAGGTCTGGACTGCTGGGACTCCACGCTGGGGACAAGTTATAGATTCCAGAACTGGGAAATTACCTTCCAGTGAGCATTTAAGTGAGGAGACTTTGCCATTCACTCTAAATGTAATGCAAGGAACTGAGAAGAAATTGGTTGGTTCAGAAGAGTTGATTAAGTGAAGATGTTGGCAAATAACAATGATTTTCATCATATGAAGTCTCAGTGGAGATGCAGAGTAGGAAAGCGGCTGCAATCTGAAAGACCTCACTATAGTTTCTGATTCACTTTATGAACTCTAACAAGACTTAATCTCTCTTGGGTTTCAATTTACCCAACAATAAAATAAGAGTAATAATACTTGCTTCACCCACTGCACAAAGTTCCTAAGACAATCAAATAATATGAGGCAAAAAAGTGCCTTGTAGGGAAAAATAATTACCCAGGTATGAATTATCATTACTTTAGAATGTCCATGATTAAAATACAATAAGCTACACTGTACATCAACTGGTAGCATAATAATCTCCTAAAAATGTAAATGTCCATGACTACTACATTTTCAAGGTTATTAGCAAAATATGATACAGTTAACATTTCAACTCAATAGACAAAGCATGTGCTATTCCATGAACTATGTACAGATCACTTGTGAAAAAATTAAGTTAGACTCCAACTTCACATCAAGCACACAAAAAATTCCAGGTGCTTTAAAAGCTGCATAATCAAAAAAGTTCAGTGGTATTAGAGGAAAATGTTTAAAACTTTTTTCATAATGTTGGGGTGGAGAATATCTTCTTATGTTTCAAATTCTGAAGCCATTACAGAAAAGATGAACAGGTCCTACTACATAAAAGTTTTCAACTTCCAGTACAATATCCAATAGTAGTGGTAAAATTGGGCATCTTTGTCTTGTTCTGGATCTCAGGAGGAAATCTTTCAGTATTTCACCATTAAGTATTATGCTAGCTGTGAGTTTTTTGTGACTGTGCTTTATCATGTTAAGGAAGTTCCCTTCTCTTCCTAATTTGTTGAGTATTTTTATCATGAAAAAGTACTGAATTTTTTCAAAGGCCTTTTCTGCAAAACCTGAGACGATCATGCCAACTGTTGTCTTCAAAGCTGTCACTGAACTGTAGTGTGGGATGATACCAGGTAAGTTCACATGCCACAAACTGTTCTTACCAAGATTCAGGTGGGTTTTTTTTTTTTCATTATTAAGTGTTCCTCTGACTGTTGTAAGCTTTTGATTAGATTCCAGAAGTCTGAAATTTTGCTTTTGACAATTTTTGTGGAAGGACAGATTTTGGAATTCCCTTCTCAGCCATTTTAACATCCTAGGTAATTCTTTTTTTTTTTTTTTTTTTTTAAGTACAACAAATGTTTATTTGTAATTCTGAGCATAAGCACAGATATCTTTTTTTTCTTTTCTTTTTTTTTATTGACTTTGTAATAATATTACATTAAAAATATATATGTGAGGTCCCATTCAACCCCCCCCCCCACCCCGCCTCTCCCCCCCCCCCCCCAGCAACACTCATTCCCATCATCATGACACATCCATTGGATTTGGTAAGTACATCTTTGGGCACCTCTGCACCTCATAGTCAATGGTCCACATCATGGCCCATACTCTCCTCCATTCCTAGGTAATTCTTAAAATAAAAAATAGTTGATCAGAGAAGCAGATGTGGCTCAAGCAATTGGGCTCCCATCTACCACATAAGAGGTCCATGGTTCAATCCCCAGGGCCTCCTGGTGAAGGCAAGCTAGCCCATGTGGCAAGCCGGCTCATGTGGAATGCTGCCCTGCACAGGAGTACCGCGCCATGCAGGAGTATTGGCCCACACAGAGAGCTGATGCAGAAATATGATGCAACAAAAAGAGACACAGAAGAGAAACAATAAGAGACACAGCAGACAAGGGAGCTGAGGTGGCACAAGAGAATGATCACCTCTCTCCTACTCCACAAGGTCCCAGGATCAGTTCCCAGAGCCACCTAATGAGAATACAAGCATACATAGAAGAACACACAGCAAATGGATACAGAAAGCAGACAGTGGAGGGAGGGGGTAGAAATAAATAAATCTTTAAAAAAATAGGTGATTAATTGTCTTATGAATAACTGTCTAACCTCACTAGTTATTAGTGAAATTCTAACTAAAATGAGATTTTGGGAAGCGGACTTGGCCCAGTGGTTAGAGCATCTGTCTACCACATGGGAGGTCCACAGTTCAAACCCCAGGCCTCCTTGACATGTGTGGAGCTGGCCCATGCACAGTGCTAATGTGCGCAAGAATTGCTGAGCCACGCAGGGGTATGCCACACAGGGTTGTCCCCCGCGTAGGGGAGCCCCACGCACAAGGAGTGTGCCCTGTAAGGAGAGACACCCAGTGCGACAGAAAGTGCAGCCTGCCTAAGAATGGCGCCGCCCACACGGAGAGCTGACACAACAAGATGACACAACAAAAAGAAACACAGATTCCCGGGTGGGGGGAGAAATAAATAAATAAATAAATAAATCTTAAAAAATAAAATAAAATGAGATTTTGAACCATCAGATTAGCAAAACTTAAAAAGATCATATTGCCAATAGTGTGTGAGGAAATAGGCACTCTCATGCTCTTGGTAGTAGATAAAAATAATAACTTTTAGAGTGCAATTAGCTATTTCTCTCAAATTTTTCAATGTGCATTCATTTGACTCAGTAATTTCACTTCAGGGACTCTAACTTATGTACATAATTACACCCATGCATAAGGACATTCAATGCAACTTTGTAATAGTGACAATCTGAAAAAAAATGGGGAGTAGTTAAATAAATTATGGCACTACAAAACCCTACAATAAAACACTATGTGGCAACAGAAATTTCAACCTAACCTGATAGAAATTTGCTTCTTCCTCTGTTCTATTCTCAGATGGGAAAGGTTTTACTTTTTTATAGTGATGGGAGAAGAGTATGGGACTTGGAGGGGAGGGCAAGGTCAGACTGGAGAACCACAGGCAATCCAAGAGACGGAAGTGGGGAGTTGGAGATCAGTCCCCTGTCTCCAATATTCTTTAGTTCAGTCTTCTCAGATGCAGCCCACAAAAGCAAGTAACAAACAAAAACACAGAGTATTTACCTAAGTTTGTATGTATGTATTGTATTCATAAATATGTATTTATGTATGTATGTAATACATACGCAAGTTATTCTATTATAGGAAGAGAAATGGGAATGGAGAATGTGATTATTTCAAGCTGAATGGGGCCCAGAAAATTATATTCTTAAAGTTAATCCATTTCTGTGGGTACAAGCCTATTGTAAGTAGGGCCTTTTGATTAGGTTACTTGATTTGGGGCATGGCCCAGGATGGATCTTAATCCTTACTGGAGTCCTTTACAAAGAGGATGAATAAGGAGAGAAAGAGAGATAGAGAGAAAGCCATGGAAGCCAGATACTGAAAGCAATAAAACCTGGAAGAGAAGGAAGAGACCATTAGACACCTCCATATGCCTTGCCATGTTACAGAGAAGTCAAGGATCTCTGGCAGCTAGTCTTTGCAGAGAAAGCATCACCTGATGATGCCTTGATTCGGATATTTTCATGGCCTCAGAACTGTAAGCCTGTAAGTTAATAAATCCCCATTGCAAAAGCCAACCCATTTCTGGCATATTGCTTTTGGCAGCCAGCAGATCAGAACAGGGAAGGAATGGAAGATTCTTATATTTTACTCTATGATATTCTGTTATTTGAAACTTTAGAACTGAAGTGAGTTCATCTACCACATGAAAATTCATCTAATTAAAAAAAAAAACTTGGCGGCGGACTTGGCCCAGTGGTTAAGGGTGGCCGTCTGCCACATGGGAAGTCTGCTGTTCAAACCCCGGGCCTTCTTGACCTGTCTGTAGCTAGCCCACGTGCAGTGCTGATGCGCACAAGGAGTGCCATGCCACGCAGAGGTGTCCCCGCGTAGGGGAGCCCCATGCACAAGGAGTGCACCCCGTAAGGAGATCCGCCAAGTGTGAAAGAAAATGCAGCCTGCTCAGGAATGGCACCGCACACACGGAGAGCTGACACAACAAGATGATGCAACAAAAAGAAACACAGATTCCCATGCCGCTGACAACAACAGAAGTGGACAAAGAAGACGCAGCAAATAGACACAGAGAACAGACAACCATGGTGGGGGTGGGGGGGAGAGAAATAAATAAATCTAAAAAAAAAACATTTTTAAGAAAAGCTTTTAACTATCATGAAAGAAAATTTGAGTGGAGGAAATATTAGTAACCCCATCATCCTAACAAAAACAATAGCAACAGCAAGCATAGGTAAAGAATTTCAGAGTCCAGAGTAACTTTATAGGCCACAACCTCAAGAGATGAGACTTGCCTTCACTGACATGGTGAGTTAATCAGAGTTAAATGTTCAACCTAGATCTCCTTAATGCCGTAGGGAAACTGGACTCCAAAGTCAAGAGGAAACCTTGAAATGCAAGGGGAATCAATGAACCACCAAATCTGTGAAATCTGCTAGAGGTCAATTGCAGCTCATCTAATCATTCTTCATCACAGTGGAAATTGGGAAGAGAAGTCCAGGTTTTGTAATGAAACCATGGAATGTATCAGGTTTGAGAAGGGTTAACATAAGCTCTTCTTTAAATGTTTGGTAAAATTCATCAGTGCAGCCATCTGACTGTGAACATTTCTTTGTTAGAAGGTTTTTTATTACTGATTCTATCTCTTTACTTGTTATTTGTCTGTCGAGATATTCTTTTTCTTCTTGGGTCAGGTTTTTTTTTTTTTAAGATTTATTTATTTATTTAATTCCCCCCCTCCCCCGGTTGTTTGTTCTCTGTGTCTATTTGCTGCGTCTTGTTTCTTCGTCTGCTTCTGTTGTCGTCAGTGGCACAGGAAGTGTGGGCAGTGCCATTCCTGGGCAGGCTGCACTTTCTTCCGCGCTGGGTGGCTCTCCTTACGGGGCGCACTCCTTGCGTGCGAGGCTCCCTTACGCGGGGGACACCCCTGCGTGGCAGGGCACTTCTTGTGCGCATCAGCACTGCGCATGGGCCAGCTCCACATGGGTCAAGGAGGCCCAGGGTTTGAACCGCGGACCTCCCATGTGGTAGACAGACGCCCTAACCACTGGGCCAAGTCCGTTTCCCTCTCTTGGGTCAGTTTTTGTGATTTATGTGTTTCTAGGAATTTGTCCATTTTATCTAGATTATCTAATTTGTTATCATAGTATCCTCTTATAGTATTTTTATTTCTGTGAGGCAAGTAGTAATGGCCCTCCTTTAATTTCTGACTTTAGCTACTTGCATCCTTT
Source organism: Dasypus novemcinctus (assembly GCF_030445035.2). NCBI lineage: Eukaryota > Metazoa > Chordata > Mammalia > Cingulata > Dasypodidae > Dasypus > Dasypus novemcinctus. The sequence continues at coordinate 136,705,778 of NC_080704.1, read as the reverse complement.
CTTTTTTTTCGTCAATTTTATTGATCTTTTCAAAGAACCATATTAGTTTCATTGATTCTATTATTTTTCTATTCACCCTTTCATTTACTTCCACTCTAATATTTACTGTTTCCTTCCATTTGGTTTGGATTAATTTGCTCTACTTTTTCTAGTTCCTTCAAATATGAAATTAGGGATCTTATTTGAGATCTTCCTTCTTAGTGTAAACATTTACAGCTATATATTTCCCTCTTAGCACCACTTTTGCTACACTCCATACATTTTTGTTACGTTCTGTTTTCATTTTTATTGACCTCAAGGTATTTCTTAATTTCCTCTGTGATTTCTTCTTTGACCCATTGGTTGTTTAAGAGTGTATTATTTAATTTCCACATATTGTGAATTTTCCCATTCTCTGTTATTTATTTCTCGCTTCATTCCACTGTGGTTGGAGAAGATGCCTTGGATTATTTCAAACTTTCCAAAACTATTGAGACTTGTTTTGTGACCTAACATGTGACCTATGCTGCAAAATGATTCTTGTGCACTGTAAAAGAATGTATCCTCCACTGTTGTTGTTGGGTAAAGTGCTCTATATATGTCTGTTAGAGCTAACTGGTTTATAGCATGGTTTAAATCTTCTATTTTCTCGCTCATCTTCTATCTCGATAGTCTGCTGATATCATTAGGCTTATTTTTAAATTATTTTAAACATGGTAAGCATATTTCATAGCTATTTCAGTCTGCACTTGGTAATTCCAGTATTTGACATTTTTGAAGGTCTTTTGTTGGTGGTGGTACTATTTCCTTCTATAAGAATCCAGTTTCTTTCTTTGTCTGATCCCCTCAAACTGCATGTTGCTTATTATATTCAAAAATTATTTGTAAAGATCTTTTTAAATCAAGGATAAAGTTTTCATTTGCCTCAAAAAGGACATGTGTTTGTTTCTGTCAGACACTTGGGTCACTAGCAATATGGCACTGCCTTAAATTTAGTTCAAGCCTTGAGGTTCTGCTAATGACTCAGAGAATCAGACATGGCAGTAATTTTGTGAGGCTTGTTCCATTTTTTAGTTCTCCCTTTTCATGAGGGTGAAGCACTTTGTGGTCATGGCTTATTGTGGTGAGGGTCTCATTTGTAAGGGCTCTGGGTTTTTTGGTTTTTTGTCTTTATTTATTTTTTAATGTTACATTAAAAAAATATGAGGTCTCCATATACCCCCTACCCCCCTCACCCCACTCCTCCCACATCAACAACCTCTTTCATCATCATGGGACATTCATTGCATCTAGTGAATATATTCTTGAGCACTGCTGTAACACATGGAAAATGGTATACACTATAATTTACACTTTCCCCCAGTCCACCCAGTGAGCCATTGTAGGTCATACGATGTCCTGCAACTGTCCCTGCAGTATAACCGAGGACAACTCCAAGTCCTGAAAATGCCCCCACATCTTATCTCTTCTTCCCTCTCCCTACCACACCAGCTAGCCAAGAGTGGCCACTTTCTTCACATAAAAGCTACATTTTCTTCCATTACTAATCGCAATAGTTCCAGAACAGAATATCAATAAGTCCACTCTAATCCATACTCTATTCCTCCATCCTGTGGACCCTGGGATTGTGACATCCACTCCACCTCTATATCAAGAGGGGGCTTAGATTCCACATGGATGATGGATGCAATTCTCCTACTTGCAGTTATAGGCACTCTTGGCTACCTGGTGTGGTGGTTGACCTTCCCTCCCTGTTAGCTGTCTGGGGTAAGTCCAATAAACCAGAGGGTAGGAGTTGCAAATCTGTTGAGGCTCAGGGCCTGGCTATCACATGGACAGTCCAGAGATTCAGGTTTCCTGAGTATACACCATACCCCAGCGCCAACCACAGGTCTGGTGAAAGTAACAGGAGAGACTTGTGAACAAAGATCACATCTGAGTCCAACTCCATCACACTCAGGAACACAAATTCCAAAGTAGGGCCAACTGACATGGCACTGAACTCCATCTGCTATGGTCATAGAACCTGTGGGTCTCTGTAGCCCTCAGAAGAACCAATACCTGGGCTTGTATCTACCTTGGCTGTCTCTGGGACCCTGCTGAGGCATGTGTAAGGGTGACCCCTCTGATGATCTCCCAACTCTTTTTTGGAGACTCATTGCATTTTAAACTCATTTGTCCTTTCCATTTCCCCCCTTTATTCAAGGTCAAAGGAATTTTTAACACCTGCTATTACATGTAGACTGAGATATTCTGCTGGTCTGAGTTGACCCTTTTATTCAAGGTCATTTTCTAGTTACATCATCAGCTGGTACTTGGTAGTAATCCCTCAGTGCCAGGGATGCTCATCCCCAGGAATCATGTCCCACACTGGGGGGAAGGTAATACATTTACGTGCTGAGTTTGGCTTCAGAGTGGCCACTGAGCAACATGGAGACTCTCAGGAGGTTGATTTCAGTTCTGATGCCACTTGTTCTGTGAGTTTTTCAAAGTGAAAATTCAAAACATGTGCGAAAGTAGTGAGCTTCCACATTTGAGCAATAAGGAGACTTTCAGGAAGTAACTCTTAGGCAATATATAATACTAAGCTAAGTTTCAATTTCACAAGAAAACATTCATAAGTACAATCATCAATATCAAGAATCTGGCATAATGGTCTGCCATTCTCTAGGTACTGACCTTGTATTCAGGGGATTCTTACCATTCTATTAAAGAATGTAGCAAGACTCCCCAGGATGGGAATTCAATATTCTTTTAGTTATTGTGTGGGTCTCCTCCACCCACTGAGACAATGCCGCATGAACACCTCCAAAAATGAAGCAAACAAAAATTACAAAAGAAAATTAATAAGAAAATGAAATAATAATAATAGTTGAAAAATAACAAATAAAATACAAAAATAAAAAATAAAAAATTTGAAATAGAATAAATTTTTTTAGACCTTGTGTCTTTCATCACTGTAAGATCTGTTGTTTTGTATTTACAGTGACTATTTCTTCCATATTTACCCACAGTGTCTTTTTTTTTTTTTCATTTTATCCTCAAAGAAGCTTTAGGATACAGAAAAGTTGCATAGAGAATATAGGGGATTCACACATACCCAATGCCCTCCTCCTTTTCTCCTCTCCCTTATTAATAACATTTTACATGTGGGGGGTACATTTGTTACAATAGATGTGCAAACATTGAAGCATTGCTATTATGGCAGTTTGATATTATTTATAAATCCCCAAAAGAGAAATTATGTTTGTAAACTGGTCTGTTCCACTGGGTGTGATACCCTTTGAATGCATTAGATTCAGCTGACATGTATTGATTAGATTACCTGCTAAGATTAGGGTTTTGACTCAACCACATCAGTTGGGCATATCTCAGATTTGAGACCCTGTCCCCTTGGTGGGCTGATATAAAAAGATTCTCAGTCCTGAAAATGTCCCCATGTTACACCTCTTTTTCCCTTTCCCTGCCTTTAGCAACTCCAGTGGCCATTGTCTCAACATCAATGATATGACTTGAAAATGTCCTGAATGACATTGCAAAGACAGATACAATACATTATATATCCTGCCATAACCAACAGAATGGAGTGGGACAGAGTGTAAACTACAATGTAAACTATAATCCATGCTGTGTAGCAGTGCTCCAAAATGTGTTCATCAATTGCAATAAATGTACCACACTAATGAAAGAAGTTGTTAATATGGGAAAAGTGGGAGGTGTGGGGAGTGGGGCATATGGGAATCCCCTATCTTTTTAATGTGACATTTTTCTTTAATCTATGTATTTTTACACAGACACACTCAGAAGACACAGACACACTCAGAGGACACAGAAGAATAGAGAGAACTTTGTCAGTTTTGGTCTTAGACCCCAGGAAGAGATGAGCCATTTGCCTGATAGTTTACAGCTGAGCTGCTGAGAAAGCCTAGAAAGAAGCCTGAAGCCAGACTGATACAGGAAGCCCTGAGAGATGAGCCCTATGCTGGCCTTCAGCTGAGATCAGAAGAAGCTGGGTCCATCTTGCTTCAACACGTGGCAGCTAACTTTGGTGAGAAATTATCTTGTTATGGTACCTTGACTTGAACCCTTTAAGGACTTATAACTGTAAGCTTTTACCCCAAATAAATACACTTTATAAAAGTCAACAGATTTCTAGTACTTTGCATCAGTACCCCTTTGGCCAACTAATCCAGCTACTAGCCATGGTCAATGGTTTATATTATAGTTTACATTTTACACTGTATACTTTTGTAAGTTTTGACAAAATTTAAAATGGCCTGTATTCATGATCAGAAGATCTTGCAGAACAAGTCTAATGCACTAAAAATGCCCTATCCATTTTCAGGACTTGGAGTTGTCCTGGGTGGTACTGCAAGGACAGTTACTAGACATTGTATGTCCTCTGATGGCCCACTGGGTGGACTGGGGGAGAGTATAATCTATAATGTGGACCATTGACCATGTGGTGCAGTGGTGCTCAGAGGTGTATTCACCAAGGGCAATGAATGTCCCATGATGATGGAGGAGGTCATTGTTATGGGAGGACTGGGGTGAGGGGGTGGGGGGTATATGGGGACCTCATATTTTTTTAATGTAACATTTAAAAATTTTTTAAACAAATAAATAAAAATAAAATGAAATAAAAATGCCTTATGTTCTATTTATTCTATTTTTCCCTCCCTCTCCCCTGGAAACTATAGTAACCACTAAACTTCCATTTTTGAGGCGTAAGATTCATAGTTACTTATAATAATATTGATGACTTGACATATTGGTCTGTTTTATTTAATTAGACACTGCCTATGTTCTCAAAGGATTCTTGTCCCTCTAACTGAGAACATAGCAAGACTCACCAGGATGGCACTTTAATATTTTTTTGTTTATTGCGTGGGTCTCCACCCACTGAGATAACAAATTATGACAAGATGAACACTTATATATTCCATAGAAACATGCCCCAGTTGCACCCTATCCCACATATTCCCCAAACACCTGATGCCCTACACCAGTAACCCTCCCCTGACATATTTGTCAAAAGAACATTCCCACCATTGGAGTTTCACCACAGACCTGCAAATCCCCAGAGATCACCCACTCCTTCCTCCAACCCTCCCCCCAGATCCCTGGATAATCCAACCCAATCCCACACCCTACTCACTGATCAGCACAAGCAAACCCAATCACACCACTGCAACACTCTCATTCCCTTCCACTGCCCAACCACACACTTAGACCTTATCACAGATTTTGCCCATATGAGCATCGGCTCACCACTCTCTACTCCCTTTCTATCTCCTGTAAACCTGTCTTCCAGACTCTAGTTCTGTGAGTCTGCTCAATTTGCTTAATTCATACCAGTGAGCTCATGTAATATTTTCCTTCAGTGCCTGGCTCACTTCACTCAACATAGTCTTCAGTATTCATCCATGCTATCCTGTGTGTTAATACTGCATTATTTCTTACAGCTGAGTAATAATCTATCATATGTATACACCACAGTTTGGTTATCCATTTATATATTGATGGACATTTGTGTTGCTTCCACCTTTCAGCAATAGTGAATAATTGTGTTATGAACATTGATGTGCATATATTTATTAGCGTCCCTGTTTTCAATTCTTCTGCCTTTATACTCAGCGGTGGGATGCTGGATCATATGTCAGTTCTACATTTAGCTTCCTGAGGAAACACCAAACTGTCCTCCACAATGGCTGCACCATTCCACATTACCACCAAAAGTGTGTAAGGGTTGCCTTTCCTCAACATCATCTACAACACTTGTAGTCCTCTGCTTTTTTTTAACAGCTTTGAGTCTAATGGGTGTAGGATGATATCACATTGCAGTTTTGATTTCCATTTCCCTAATAGCTAGTGATGTTGAGCACCTTTTCATGTGCTTTTTAGCCATTTGTATTTCTTCCTTGGAGAGGTGTCTGTTAAAATCACTGCCCATTTTTTAATGGGTTGTCTTTTCATTTTCAAGATGAAGGATTTCATTATATAAGCTGGATATTAGGCCCCTATCAGACAGATGGATCCCAAATATTTTCTCCCATTAACTATTCTGCCTTTTCGCTTTTTTGGCAAACTCCTTTGAAGCACAAAAGTTTTAAAGTTTGTGGAGGTCCCATTTATCTATTTTTTTTCTTTTGTTGTTCATGCTTAGGGTGTTAAGTCTATGAAACCATTTCCTACTAGACGATCCCATAGATGCTTCTCTACATTATCTTCCAGGAGCTTTATGGTCTTGGCTCTTATATTTAAATCTTTGATCAATCTTGAGTTAATTTTTGTATAGGGTGTGAGGTGGTGATCCTCTCTCATTCTTTTGAATGTGGATATCCAGTTCTCCAAGCACCATTTGTTGAAGAGGCCATTCACCCCCAGTTGAGTGGGCTTAGCGTCCTTGTCAAATATCAGTTGACTGTATACACAAGAACCTATATCAACACTCTTAGTTTTGTTTCATTGGTTTGTCTTATCCTTATGCCAATGCCATGCAGTTTTGACCACTGTAGCTTTGTAGTATGTTATAAATACAGGTAGTGTGATTCTTCCAATTTCATTTTCTTCCCCAATATGTCTTTGGCTATTCAGGTCCCCTTGCCCTTCCACATAAATTTAATAGTTAGCTTTTACAATTCAGTAAAAAATGCTACCATAATTTTTATTGGCATTATGTTAAATCTGTAAATCAGTTTAGGGAAAATAAACATCTTAATGATGTTTAGTCTTCCTGTATGTGAACAGGGAATATTCTTCCATTTATTTGGGTGTTCTTTGATTTCCTTGAACAATGATGTGTAGTTTTCTGCGTACAATTCCTTTACATCCTTACTTAAGTTTATTCCTAGGTATTAGATTCTTTTGGTCGCTGTGGTGGTTAGGCTATTGTGTCAATGCGGCCAGGTAATTGTGCCCAGTTGTTTGGTCAAGCAAGCACTGGGCTAACTGTAATACAAGGGCATTTATGGACTTTAGTCACCATTGACTTTACTGCAGTGGTAAATCATAGATAACTGCTTATAATTATGTCAGTCAGGGAGATTGCCATCAGCGATGAGTGACGCTTAATCCAATCAGTTGAATCCCTTAAAAGGGGAAGTGATTCCAGCATTCACAGAGAAATTCCCAGCTCATCTTTGGACAGCCAACATCTCTCAGAACTCATCAAGAATCTTCATTGACTTTCATTGGGGCTCCTGGTTGCAGCCTGCCTGTGGAACCTGTCTTGTGCATTCACACAGCTGCATGAGAGACTCTGAAATATCTCTTATGATTGACAGATATCTGTTTTTTATTCTGTTTCCTAAGAGAACCCTGTCTAATACAGCTTGGTACCAGAAGTGATTCTTGAGGAACAGAATCTTAAACATGGGACATCTCAGGTGGTTCTGGGAGTTTTGCACTTGTCTTTCTACTCTAATTGGACTCAAGGGTACTGATGACTCCCTTTCCATTAATGAAGAGGCTCCTAACAGTCCATGGCATTAGTTGACGATCGAGATCCACAAAATAGCATCACTGGATTCCCCTACTTCCATGCTTGTAAAAAGCAAGGATATGGGTGAAAGTGTTTTCAACACCTTAACAGAGATTTGAACGGTATAATGATGTTGGATAGCTCCTCCTAGATACTCTGGATACTGTTACCAAAGAAATAAATGAGTTAAAGGCTTCAAATTAGAAACTTAAACACTGAATGGATAATGCAAACGTTTCTATGTGTGCTCTGAAAGAAGATCTTGTCTCCTGTAGTCACAGGCTTGAAATATCTGAGAACCAAACTCAGACTCTCACTGTATGAGTAGCGAAGTCACAAAGGAAACTAAAATCTCAACCGCAGTGGGTTTCTGCAGTTAAAGTGAAGGCATTGATTGGAAAAGAGTGGAATCCAGAGAATTGGGATGGAGACATAGGGCATGATGATGATATTGATGGAGACATTGGAACCCTGAGTTCTGCCAAAACTTTATCAGATAAGCCTGCCTTGGTCTGTCCTGTCAGGCCACACCTTGTCAACCTTGCATGATCCAGCCTCCAGCCTGCACCAGGGAATCTGAAACAACTTCCAGTCCTGAAGAGGGCAGCAGCCAAACTGAAGCCTGCTCTGGTCAAGCTTTGGCCTGCCCCAGGGAGTCTGGGTACAGCCCTGAGGCATGTATCTGCCAAACTCCAGCAAGAACTGCCAAGCCTCTAGTCTGCCCTGAGGAAACTGCCTTCCATCCCTTGCCTGAAAAGATTAATCCTGTCTCAACAAAAGAAAATGCAAAGGAATGCCCTGAGGTCAGTAGCTTGCAAGACATTTCTAATCCTTCTCCTTACACACTCCTACCACCTCTCTTGTCTTCAAGACCTATTACTAGACTAAAATCACAACAAGCTCTCAAAGGTGAAATACGAAGTGTGATCCATGAGGAAGTAAGTTATACTCAGAAAAAACTGCTTGAGTTTTCCAACTTACATAGATAGAAATCAGGGGAATATGTGTAGGAATGGATACTAAGTGTATGGGATAATGGTGAAAGGAATATAAAGTTGGCTGAATTTATTGACATGGACCCACTAAGCAGAAATTCTGGATTCACCACTGTATCTAGAGGGGTTAGAAAAAGCTCTAACAGTTTGTTTGGCTGGCTGATTGAATATGGGCCAAAAGATGGCCTACTATGTCTGAGGTTGAGATGCTGGATTTACCCTGGTACACAGTAGAAGAGAGAGTTCAAAGGCTTAGGGAGATTGGAATGCTATAATGGATTTACCATTTGAGAGCTGCCCACCCCAGGAAGGTCCAGAGGACACACCTTTAACCAAGACTGTGAAGAATAAATTTATAAAACTAACTCCATCTTCCCTGAGAGCTCTGTGGTTGTTCTTCTCTGTAGTCCTGATACTATGGCAGGGAGGGCTGTGATGGAATTAGAACCCTTAAACATTATGGGGATGATTGGATGTTTGTCTGGTAAAAGTCAACTACTGGCAGTTAATCACCATGGTCAAGGTGGGCATGGCTACCGAAATGAAAAGCAGATTCATAAAAGCACTCAAAATAGGCTGAGTTGCATAGAGTTATGGTGTTGGCTAATACATCATGGGGTGCCTAGCAGTGAAATAGATGGGCATTCTACTAAACTTCTTCAGGATCTGTATAAACAGAAGTGTTCTGGGTCAAGTGAATGAAACCCAAATTCAAATTACAGATGCAGAGAATCACGGCCCCTAAATCAATGCCCAGACTTGAGACAGTTTACAGACCCAGAGCCCCTTGAATTAGGAGGAATCCAGGTCTCCTTGGGGAAGGATCTTGGTAAACTGTCCAAAATTTATACTCTTAATCTTCCTCCCACCTATCTCCAAGGAAGTTTATGGCCTTTGACCAGAGTAACTGTGCATTGGGGAAAAGGAAAAGATGAGACATTTCAAGGATTATTAGACACGGCTCAGAAGTGACATTAAATGTCATCACTGTGGTCCACCAGTTAGAGTAGGGGCTTATGGAGGTCAGGTGATTAATAGAGTTTTAGCTCAGGTCCATCTCACAGTGGGTCCAGTGGGTCCCAGGACCCACTATGTGGTTATTTCCCCAGTTCCAGAATGCATAATTGGAGTAGACATACTCAGTAACTGGCAGTATCCTCACTTTGGATCCCTGACATATGGAGTGAGGGCTATTATGGTTGGAAAGGCCAAGTGGATGCAACTAGAACTGCCCCTACCTAGCAAAATAGGAGACCAAAAGCAATACTGGATTCCTGGAAAGATTACAGAAATTAGTGCCATCATCAAGGATTTGAAGGATGCAGGGGTGATGATTCCCACCACAACCCCATTCAACTCTCTTATTTAGCCTGTGGAGAAAACAGATGGATCTTGGAGGATGACAGTAGATTATCATAAACTTAACCAGTTGGTGACTCCAATTGCAGCTGGTGTCCCAAATGTGGTATCATTGCTTGAGCAAATCAACACATCCCCTGGTACCTGGTATGCAGCTGTTGATTTGGCAAATGCTTTTTTCTCAATTGCTGTTAGTGAGGACCACCAGAAACAGTTTGCTTTCAGCTGGCAGGGCCAGCAGTATACCTTCACTATCCTGATACAGGGGTATATCAACTCCCCAGCCCCTATGTCATAATATTGTCCACAGGGATCTTGATCAACTCGTTCTCCCACAAGACATCACACTGGTCCATTATTTTGATGATATCATGTTGATATTTCCTAGTGAGCAAGAAGTAGCCAAGACTCTAGACTTATTAGTAAGGCATTTGCATAAGAGAGGATGGGAGACAAATCCAACTAAAATACAAGGTCCTTCCACCTCAGTGAAATTTCTAGGTGTCCAGTGATATGGGGCATGTTGAGATATCCCTTCTAAAGGGAAGGATAAGCTATTGCATCTGGCTCCTCCTATGACCAAAAAAGAGGCACAACACTTAGTCTGTATTTTTGGATTTTGAGGAAAACACATTCCTCATTTGGGTGTGCAACTCCAGCTCATTTACCAGGTGACCAAAAAAGCTACTAGTTTTGATTGGGAACTGGAACAAGAAGACGCTCTGCATCAGGTCCTGGCTGCTGTGCAAGCTGCATTACCACTTGGGCCATATCATCCAATAGATCCAATGGTACTGGAAGTTTCCATGGCAAATAGAGATGCTTCCTGGAGACTTTTGCAGGCCCTTATAAGAAGATCACAATGCAGACCCTTAGTATTTTGGAGCAAAGCCCTGCCATCCTCTGCAGATAACTACTCCCTTTTTGAGAAACAGCTTTTGGTCTGCTACTGGGGCTTAGTAGAGATTGGACGTGCATAGCAGCACTCCATAATAAAGTGGAAGTGGTATATACAAGATAGGGCTTGAGTGATTCCTGAAGACACAAGTTACATGAGGAAGTAGCCCAAATGCCCATGGTCACCACTCCTGCTATGTTATCTTCTCTTTCCCAGTCCACAACTTTGGCCTCTTGGTGAGTCACTTACAAGTAGTTGACTAAGAGAAAATGGGCCTGGTTCACCGAGGGTTATGCACTACATGCAGGTACCACCCAAAAGTGGATGGCTGCAGCACTGCATCCCCTTTCTGAAACATAAATGAAGGTCAGTGATGAGGGAAAATCCTCCCAGAGGGCAGAACTTCAGTGTACCTGGTTGTTCATTTTGCTTGGAAGAAGAAATGGCAAGAGGTGCATTTGTACAATGATTCATGGGCTGTTGCCAATGGTTTGGCTGGATGGTCAGAGACTTGGAAGGAACATGCTTGGAAAATTAGTGACAAAGAGGTCTGGGGAAGAGGTACGTGTATTGACCTTTCTGAGTGGGAAAAACCATGAAAATTTTTGTGTCCCATGTGACTACTCACCAGAGGGTAATTTCAGCAGAGGAAAATTTTAATAGTCAAGTGGATAAGATGACCTGCTCTGTGACTAATGCTCAGCCTCTTTCCCAAGGCACTCCTGTCATTGCCCAGTGGGCTCATGAACAAAGTGGCCATGGAGGTAAGGATGAAGGTTATGAATGGGCTTAGCAACATGGACTTCCCCCTACCAAGGCTGACTTGGGTAGAGCCACTGCTGAGTGCCCAGTCTGCCAGCAGCAGAGACCCACACTCAGCCCCCAATATGGCACCATTCCTCGAGGTGACCAGCCTGCTACCTGTGGCAGGTTGACTACATTGGACCACTTCCACCATGGAAGGCACAGTGATTTGTTTTGGAATAGGCACATACTTTGCATACAGGTTTGCATTTCCTGCATGCAATGCTTCTTCCAAAACTACCATCCATGGACTTACTGAATGTCTTATCTACCTCCATGACATTCCACACAGCATTGCTTTTGATCAAGGAACCCATTTCACAGCAAATGATGTGCAGAAATGGGCACATTCCCATGGAATTCACTGGTCTTACCATGTTCCCCATCACACTGGAGCAGCTGGGTTGATAGAATGGTGGAACTGCCTTTTGAAGACTCAATTAGGTGCCAACTGGGTGGCAATACCTTGCAGGGCTGGGGCAGTGTTCTTCAGAAGGCTGTGTATGCTCTAAATCAGCATCCACTCTATAGTGCTGTTTCTACCATAACCAGTATCCATGGGTCCAGGAACCAAGGGGTGGAAATGGGAGTGGCACCACTCACTATTACCCCTAGTGACCCACTAGGAAATTTTTGTTTCCTGTCCCTGCAACCTCAAACTCTGCTTGTCTACAAGTTTTAGTCCTGAAAGGAGGAGTGCTGTCACCAGGAAACACAGCAATGATTCCATTGAACTGGAAGTTAAAACTGCCACCTGGCCACTTTGAGTTCCTCTTACTTCTGAACCAACAGTCAAAGAGGGAATTACTGTACCGGCTGGGGGGATTGATCCTGACTATCAAGGGGAAATAGGACTGCATCTACATAATGGGGGTAAAGAAGGGTTTGCCTGTAATACAGAAGATCCTCTAGGGTATCTCCTAGTACAGCCATGTCCTATGCTTAAAGTTAATGGAAAATTGCAACAACCCAATCCAAGCAGGACTAAAAATGGCCCAGAACCTTCAAGAATGAAGTCCGGGTCCCTCCACCAGGCAAAGAACCACGGCCAGCTGAATTGCTTGCTTAAGGTAATGGAAACATGGAATGGGTAGTGGAGAAAGGCCGTGATAAATATGAACTTCAGGCACGTGATCAGTTACAGAAATGAGAACTATAATGGTCATGAATCTTTCTTCTTTGTTTCGTTATGATGATGATTGTATATGTACACAAAACAAATTTCTTTGTCTTCTTCCCCGAACTTTCCACTTATCATATAACAAGTTATATCTGTTTCATGTCATAATATTTGAGCATGTCAAGTTTGAGAGTGAATATTATCCAAGAACTTGCACGTTATTGTGTATGGAATTAATGTGTTATTAATTTCTGGTTGTATGCAGGAGAGTTGAACATTGTTAGGTGGATATATATATATAGGTGGATATATACATATATATGTATGTATATATGTATATATATATATGCATGTCTGTTATTGTTTTTATTTAGAGACTAAGTATGGTTTAAGGTAATGTGTATGGTTGCCGAGTTGACAAGGGGCGGACTGTGATGGTGAGGTTAATATGTCAACTAGGCCAGGTAATTGTGCCCAGTTGTTTGGTTAAGCAAGCAGTGAGCTAACTGTAATACAAGGGTATTTATGGACTTTAGTCACCATTGAATTTACAGCAGTGGTAAATCATAGATAGTTGGTTATAATTACATGAGTCAGGGAGATTGCCATCAGCAATGAGTGACACTTAACCCAATCAGTTGAATCCATTAGGGGAAGTGATTCCAGGTTTGAAAGAGAATTTCCCAGCTCATCTTTGGACATCCAACATCTCCCAGAACTCATCAAGAATCTTCAATGGACTTTCATTGGAGCCCCTGGTTGCAGCCCACCTGTGGAACCTTGACTTGTGCATCCCCATGGCTGTGTGAGAAACTCTGATAAATCTCTTACTATCAAGAGAAATTCCTTTCTGATTCTGTTTCCCTAGAGAACCCTGACTAATACAGTTGCTCTTGTAATGGAATTTTTTTAATTTCCTCCTCAGATACCCCATTATTGGTGTATAGAAATGCTACTGATTTTTTATTATTAATCTTATATTCTGCCCCTTTACTGAACCAAATTATCAGCTCTAGGATGTTTATTGTAGATTTCGCATGGCTTTCTTTGTATATGATCATGTCATCTGGAAATAGTGAGATTTTTACCTCTTCCTTTCCAATTTGGGTGCTTTTTATATCTTTTTCTTGCCTAAGTTCTTGAGCAAGTACTTCTACCATAATGTTAAATAAGAGCAGAGACAGTGGGCATCCTTGTCTTGTTCTAGATCTTAGAGGGAAAGCTTTTAGCCTTTTACCATTGAATATGATGTTAGCTGTTAGTTTTTCATGTACACCCTTTTTCATGCTGAGGAAATTACCCTTTATTCCTATCTTTTAAAGTGTTTTTATCAGGAAGTGCTGTATTTTTTCAATTGCTTTTTCTGCATCAATAAAATGATCATGTGGTTTTTTTTGTTCAATTTGTTACTATGGAGTATTATCCTGTTTGATTTTCTTATGTTGTACCATCCTTGCATACCAGGGATGAAGTTCACTTGCTCATGATGTATAATTCATTCTATGTGTTTTTTAATACCGTTAGCAAGTGCTTTGTTAAAGATTTTAGCATCTAGGTTCATTAAAGAGATTAGTCTATACTTTCCCTTTCTTGTGGCCTCTTGTGTGGCTTTGGTATTAGAATTGGTTAGGAAAAGTTCACTCCACCTATATTTTTGAAAATGTTTAAGCAGTATTGGTGTAAGTTCTTTTCAGGATGATTGGTAGAATTCACCTGTGGAGCCAACGGGTCCTGGGCTCATCTTATTTGAGAAGTTTTTGATGACTGATTCAATCTTGTTACTTGTGATTGGACCTTTGAGTTCATCAATTTCTTCTTTCATCAGTGTAGGCTGCTTGTGTATTTCTAGAAATTTGACCATTTCATCTAAGTTATCCATCTTGTTGGCATACAACTTTTCAATGTATCCTCCAATGACACTCTTTATTTCTATGGGTTCAGTGGTGATATCTCCTTCTTTGTTTCTTATTTTAGGTATTTTCGTATCTCTCTCTCCTTCTCTCTTTTTTTTTTTTTTTTTTTGGTTAGTCTAGCTAAGGGGTTGTCAGTTATATTAATCTTCTCAAAGAACTAGATTTTGGTCTTGTTAATTTTTTCTAATGTTTTCTTATTTTCAATTTCATTTAGCTCTGCTCTAATCTTTATTTCCTTCTTTCTATTTCTTTGGGATTAATTTTTTGTTCTTTTACTAGTTCCTCCAGGTGTGCAGTTAGGTCTTTGATTTAACTCTTTCTTCTTTTTTAATATAGGCATTGATGAGTAAAAGTTTCCCTCTCAGCACAGCTTTTGCTGCTTTTAAATCATTTTGTCTTCATTTTCATTCATTTCAAGGTAGTTACTAATCTATTTTGCCACTTCCTCCTTGACCCACTGATTGTCTAAGAGTGTGTTGTTTAACTTCAATATATTTGTGCCTAGTCAGGTTCTCTGCCCCTGACTTCCAACTTCATTCCATTGTGGTAGGAGAAATTATTTTGTATAATTTCAATCTTTCTGAATTTGCTGAGAGTTGCTCTGTGGTCTAGCATGTGGTCTATAGCGGAGAATGACTTATATGTTCTCAAGAAGAATGTATATCCTGCTCTATTTGTGCATAATGTTGTCTATATGCCTATTAGGTCTACATCCTCTAACATATTGCACAAGGTCTCTGTTCTTTTATTAATCCTCTGCCTAGATGTTCTGTCTGATGCGGACAATGGTGTATTAAAGCCCCCACTATATTTGTAGAGGCTTCTATTTCTCCACTTAGGTTTTCCAATGTTTGCCTCATGTATTTTAAGGCACCCTGATTAAGTGCATAAATAATTATGATTGTTATTTCTTCTTGATAGATTATCCCTTTCATTAATATATAGTGTCCTTCTTTGTCTCTCATAATGGTTTTGTATTTAAAGTCTATTTTGCCCAAAATTAGTATAGCTGCTGCTGCCCTTGTTTGGTTATTGTTTGCATGTAAAATTGTTTTCCAACCATTCACTTGCAACCTCCTTGCATCCCTGGGTCTAAGGTGAGTTTTTTGTAGATAGAATGTAGATCGATCATATTTCCTTATCCATTCTTCCAATCATGTCTCTCGATTGGAGTGTTTGATCCATTAATATTCAATGTTATTACTGTCAAGAAATTACTTTCATTAGCTATATTTTCTTTAGGTTTATATATGTCACATGTTGTTTTTTTATCTTTTTAGTTATTCTTACCAATAATCTTCCTTCCTACATTTCCTCCATCCCTCTCTCTCTGTTTTTTTCCTTTCAACCTGCAGAACTCCCTTTAGTATTTCTTGAAGGGCAGGTCCCATGTTTATAAATTCTCTTAATTTCTGTTTACCTGTGAATATTTTGAAATTTTCCTCATTTTTCAATACCAGGTTTGCTGGATACAGAATCCTTGGCTGGAAGGTTTTTCTTTTTCAGAACCTT
Organism: Dasypus novemcinctus; assembly: GCF_030445035.2. Classification (NCBI taxonomy): domain Eukaryota; kingdom Metazoa; phylum Chordata; class Mammalia; order Cingulata; family Dasypodidae; genus Dasypus; species Dasypus novemcinctus. Next base: position 136,689,715 of record NC_080704.1, on the reverse strand, counting down.
TACTATGTCATACCACTACCCTCTTGCCTCCATTGTTTCCGTTGAGAAATCAGCACTTAATCTTATCCAGCTTCCCCTGTACATTATGGAACCTTTTCTCTTGCTGCTTTCAGTAATCTCTCTTTGTCTTGAGCATTAGGCAATTTGATAAGTATATGCCTTGGAGTAGTCCTGTTAGGATTTGTGCTGTTTAGGATGTGCTGTGCTTCCTGAACATGTACATCAATGTCCTTCAAAGGACTTGGGATATTTTTAGCCATTATTTCTCCAACTCTCTCTCTGTCCCCTTTCCCTTCTCTTCTCCCTCTGGTATGCCTATAATGCGTATGTTTGTGCATTTTGTGTTCTCTTTCAGTTCCTTAAGTCCATGCTGGATTTTTTTTTCTCTTTTTTATCTATTTGTTCTACTCTCTCTCTGATTACATATGTACTGTCTTTGACATCACTGATTCTTTCCTCCACCATTCAAATCTGCTTTTATGTGCTGCCAGTGTATTTTTTATTTTTTGTATTGTGCCATTCATCACCATCAGATCCATTATCTTTTTATGTATGCTTACAGCTTCCTCAGTGTGTTCCCCCAGTGTCTTCTTATTATCCTTTATCTCTTTCTTCACTTCATTAAGTTGATTCATGATATTTGCTTGGCTATCCTTGATTAGTTGTTCCACATTCTGCATCTCCTCCTGTTTTTTAGTTTGTTCATTAGACTGGGCCATGTCTTCCTGTTTCTTAGTATGGCTTGTAATTTCTTGTTGGAGTCTAAGCCTCTGTTTATCTTGATGGGTTTATTTGGTTGGTTAACTTATTCTACTCTAGAGTTTTATTTTGTTGTGTTTTTTGTGTGTGTGGCAAGGTTCCTTTCTGACACTTTGTTCCTCTTATTCTATATACTTGCAGTTGTTTGTGTTTCCTTGGGAAAAAATTTTGAACAAGAAAAAATGAAAGAGATAAGAAGACAAAAAGTAAAAGTAGTAGTAGTAAAAAGAAAAGTAGAAGAAGAACCATACAAGAGCTGGTAAAATAAGTAACTCAAGTAAAAAGTCATTTAAAAAATATGAAGTGATAAGAATAAAAAGGTGAAATAGAAAAAATTGAACATGAAGCCACATAGGGGAAAAAATAGAAAGAATTAAAAGATCAGGAAGTTGAGAATAGAGGAAAAGAAAGAAAGAAAAAAGAGAGAGAGAAAAATTTAAAATGAAGTTTAAACAAGAAGAGGTGGAATGAAAAAAAGCAACAGAAGACAAGATAGAAAAATGAAGGGAGGAGAACAAAGTAGGTAGAAAAAAAGTAAAAGAAAAAGGGAAACAAAGACAGGCAAAAGACAACAAGAAACAAAACAACAACAAAAACAGTTCAGGGAAAACAACCTTCCCTCTTAAGCCCTGAAGAAGCTTTGCAGGCTGCTGGTACTCATCAATCAATCACCCTGCAGCCTGCCCTCCACAGGTGACGTATCTGGTTTTAGTGAATAAAAACAAAGAAAAAATAAAAGGAACTGATTTTAAAAATGTAAAAATCTAAGACCTAAAACAAGAAAAAAAATCTGTCTATATTTTCCCTATCATTAGTTTGCAGCTGAGCGCCTGATAATCCAGTGGATTCCCTTCCTTTAGGAGGTCCCAGGAATTGAACCAGGGACCTCGTGTATGCAAAGCAGGAATTCCCCTACTGAGCTCCACCAGCTCCACAGGTTAAGCAGGCTTCTGAAAGCTTATCTGGTTCTTCCTACCACCTTTACTCAGGCAAATTGGGCTTCTAAAAGTTTGCCAGAATGGTAAGAACCAGGAAGGAATGAGGGTCCAACAGTGGGCTCCCAATACTAATGACTATGCTTGTAAGCCTATACACCTGAAATAAGAACAAGGCCTAGAGCAGCATTGTGCCTGGGAGTTTCCTCCTGACAGCCTTCATGTTACTCAAATGTGGCCAGTCTCAAAGCCAAACTCAGCATGTAGATGCAGTGCATTCCTCCCAGCGTGGGACATGACACCTGGAGATGAGCCTCCCTGGCACCGAGGGATCACTATGAAATACCAGCTGAAGATGCAACTAGAAAATGACCTTGAATTAAAGGTTCAACGCAGATCAGCAGAATATCCCTGTCTACATATAATAACATGACTTTAAAATGCTGTTTGACCTAATGTAAGGGGGAAATGGAAAGGAGAAATGAGTTTATATGGCTATGAGTCTCTAAAAAAGAGTCTGGAGGTTGTCAGAAGGATTGCCCTTATGCACACCTGAGCAGAGTCTCAGAGACAGATAAAGTAGATACAACCAGGTATTGGTTCTTTTGAGGGCTAAAGAGACCCACGGGTTCTATGGTCATGGCAGATGGGGTTCACTGCCATGTCAGTTGGCCCTTCTTTGGAACCAGTGTTTCTGCGTGATGGAACTGGACTCAGATGGGATCTCTTTTCACAAGACTTTCATGCTACTTTACTGAAATTGTAGTTGGTGTTGGTGTTTAAGATATATTTAGGGGGTATGAATCTCTGGACTGACAATATGATAGCGATGCCCTGAACCTCAACAGACTTCAACTCCTACACTCTGAATTATTGGACTTACCCCACTCAGCTAACATGGAGTTGAAGAAGGTCAACCACCACACCATGGAGCCTAGAGAGCCTACAACTGAAAGCAGGAGGGTTGCATCCAGTATCCATGTGGAATCTAAGCCCCCTCTTGACATTGATGTGCAATGGACACAACCAATCCAATGTCCACAGAGAAAATGTGGCATTGGTGTGGGAAGGGTGGCCATGGTGGCTGCTGGGTGTGGGGAATGGGAGGAAGAGATGAGATGTGGAGGCGTTTTCGGGACTTGGAGTTGTCCTGGGTGGTGCTTCATGGACAATTACGGGACATTGTAGATCCCCCCAGGGCCCACTGGATGGAACGTGGGAGAGTGTGGGCTATGATGTGGACCATTAACTATGAGGTGCAGCAATGCCCAGAGATGTACTTAACCAAATGCAATGGATGTGTCATGATGATGGGAGAGAGTTTTGTTGTGGGGGGAGTGGAGGTTGGGGCGGTGGGGTTGAATGGGACTTCATATTTTTTGAATGTAATATTTTTTTTAAATGAATAAAAATAAATAAATAAATAAATAAATAAATAAATAAATAAATAAATAAAAATAAAAAAATAAAAGTTTGCCAGAGCCATGCTGGGTAGGTGCCTGTCCACCCCCTTACTGACCTAGTTCCTGTCTCTCACAAGGTGGCTGGGTGTGACAGCTTGCCTGATCAGATCCCACTCCCCTCTACCTGGGACTGCCTCAGTGCTGGCTGGGGTCTTCTTTGAGATCCAAAGTGGGTCCAGCTGGCCAAATTCACTGAAAAGAAACCACTCTTCACCCTCTGTCAGACCCCTCTTCCTCCCAGGGAATTCTCCCACTCACTTGGTTGGCTGCAGTGAGCCAGGAGTTTTAATGAGGCTATTTTCCTTGAGGGTGGGGTATATGTGCCATTTAAAGCCACAGGGGTGAGAAACTCAAGGTTTTCCTTTGGCTTCTTTATCTTTCTCACTCCCTCTTGGATGGTGCACAGCACTTTCCTGTTCTATAGAACCCCAAAGCAGCTCCCTCAGGTAGGTTTTTGCCCTTTCTCTCTTGTTTTATTTTTTTGTGAGAGTCGAGTTCTTCCTATCTACTTTGATGCCATCTTCCTGGAAGTCTCCCCTATCACCCTATATTTTCCATGTAACTTTTATGTATCTTAAAACTTCTTCCAAAAAAAAGTTAAAATTTAAAAAGTGAATGAAGAAAAACTGAGTACCAAAAAAAGAGAGAGAATTCTGAAAGTCACAAGATAAAAGCAACTCATCATGTAAAAGGGAATCTCAATAAGATTAAGTGCTTATTCCTCATCAGAAACCCTGGAGACCAGAAGGCAGTGGCATGGCATATTTAAAGGGCTAAAAGGAAAAAAATTGCCAACAAACAACTATGTATCTAGCAAAATGGTTTTACGAGAGAAAGATTAAGACAATCCCAGATTTAAAAAATAAATAAAAGCTGAAGAAGTTCGTCAACACTAGACCACCCCCACAAGAAATGCTAAAAGGAGTTATGCAGATTGAAAATAAATGACATAAGACAAGAGATCATAGCTTCTTGAAGAAATACATGTGTCTGGTGAAGGTAATGACATGGGTAAATATAAGTGCTAGTAATATAATATTTTTGATTTGTAACTCCACTTTTTACTTCCCACAGGATCTAAAAGGCAAATGCATAAAAAGTAATGGTAAATCAATCATTTTAGACTCATAATGTATCAATATGTAATTTGTGACAAGAACTACATAAAGGTAGGAGTAGACAGGGGTATCGGAACATAGTTCATATATGATATTAAGGTTAAGTTGCTATGTATCAAAGGAAATGAGATTGTTATGGATTTAGAATGTTAAATTTAAGTGCTATGGTAATCACAAAGAAAATATCAGAAAATATGCGAACTCATAGACACAAAAAGTAGGGTACAGGCTTCCAGGGATGGGGAACAAGAAGAATAGGGAAATTAATGCATAATGAGCATAGGGTTTCTGTTTGGGGTGACAGAAAAGTTCTAGTAATGGAGGATGGTTAGGGTAGCAAAATATTCTGAATGTGATTAATCCCACTGAATGGTATAGATAGGAGTGGTTGATATGGAAAAGTTTATGACACTCATGTGTTTCTAAAATCTAAAAATAAAAGAAAAAGCAACTAAAGAGACAATGACAATATGTGATCCTGAATGGGAACTGACAATGGCAGGGAAAAGACTCAAAAGAATATTATTAAGGGAAGCAGATGTGATTCAAGTTATTGAGCTCCCACCTACCACATAGAAGGTCCCAGGTTTGGTTCCTGGTACCTCCTGGAGAAGATGGGCTGGTGTGATGGGCACATGCAGTGAGCTGATGCAACAAGGAGACACAAAGAGGAAAGACAATGAGATACACAACAAAGCAGGGAGCTGAGGTATATAAATATATTTGCTTATGAAAACAAACCCCTCTGTGGCCTTTTCCATTCTACCAGGACATGACATAAATTCAATCATTTAGGTTGATGGCTCTGGTACAATATAGCCAATTGTCCAATTTTAGCTATTTTTGACCTGTGTTTTGACTGGCTAAGAAGCACAAACTGAGATGTTTTGGTTTTTTTTAATTATAGAAGTTGTGGGTTGTGATGGTTAGACTAATGTGTCAATTTGGTCATGTAATTGTGCCCAGTCGTTTGGTCAAGGAAGCACTGGGTTAACTGTAATACAAGGACTTTTATGGACTTTAGTCCTCAAGATTTTACTGCATAGATAGCTGATTACAGCTATGATCAACCAGGAAAATTGTCATCAGCAAGGAGTGATGTTTTATCCTTTCATCTGAACGTCTTAAAAAGGGAAGTGATTTCAGCATTCAGAGAGAATTTCCCAGCTCATCTCTGTACAGTCAACGTCTCACAGGAACACATAAAAGATCTTCATCAGACTTTCATCAGAGCCCCTGGTTTGCAATCTGCCTGTTAATTCTGGACTTGTCCATCCCCACAGTTACATGAGAGAATTTTATAAAATCTCATACTATTTACAGATATCTCCTGTTGATTCTGTTTCCATACAGAACCCTGACTAATACATAGGTTTACAGAAAAATCATGGATAAAATATAGATTTCCCATATACCATCTTATTATTAATACCTTGCATTAGAATGGTGCATTTGTTACAATAGAGGGCATAATATAATTATGATTATACTATTAAATATAGTCCATCATTGACATTATGGTACAACATTCCTATGTTTATTCTAGTAACATTTATACTACCTAAAATCTCCCCTTTTAACCACATTCAAATACACATTTCAGTCCTGTTGAAGATAAACTAGGTTCTGATGTAGAAACAATCTTAATAATTTAGCACAACAAAGATATATTTGTCCCTGAAGTCCGACATAGGTTGGAGGGAGTTTCTGGCACAACTGTACCTCTATGTGGCAACTCAACTATCCAGGCATATGGAGGCTATACCATTTAGAATTTGCACTATCTTAAACATACAGTGCTGTGCTTTATAGATTTATTTATTTATTCCACCACCCCTCCATTGCCTGCTCCCTGTATCCATTCACCATGTGTTCTTCTGTGTCTGCATGTCTTCCCTTTAGGCAGCACTGGGAACTGATCCTGGGACTTCCCAGAGTGTGAGAGAGGCACTCAATCTCTTGTTCCACCTCAGCTCCCTGGTATGCTGCATCTCTTACTGTCTCTCCTCTGTGTCTCTTTTTGTTCTGTCATCTTGCTGTGCCAGCTTTCTGTGTGGGCCAGCACCCCATTTGGGCCAGCACTCCTGCATGGTCCAGCACTCCACACAAGTCAGCATTCCACACAGGCCGCCACTCCACACACTCCACACAGGCCAGCACTCCACATGGACCAGCACTCCACTTGGGTCAGCTTACTGGGTAGGCCAGCTTGCCTTCACCAGGAGACCTCAGGAAGTGAACTCTGGATCTCCTATATGGTAGACAGGAGCCCAATCATTTGAGCAACATCTGCTTCCTAAACATTGTTTTTAAGCTTTGTTGATGTCACATGGGAAAAAAAAGAGAGTTTGAGGTTCTTGCATAAGCAATTATATATTCAGTCCTAGAAATTACACCAGAAATCTGTTGGCTTTTATAAAGTGTACTTATTTGGGGTAGAAGTTTACAGTTACCAGGCCAAAAAGCATATTCCTTCCCTTGCCAAAGTCTGTTGCCATGTGTTGTAGCAAGATGGCTGCTGATGTCTGCAAGGGTTCAGGCTTACTCTTCCTCTTAAGGCTCCATGGTCCCAGTTTCTTTCAATATCAGCTGGAGGCTGGCATAAGCCTTGTCTATCTCCCAGGGCTCATATCTCTCTGGGTTCAGCTGCTAGGGGGGTGTCTCCTCAAGGTCAGTGGTAGACTATCAGGCAAATGGATTGTCTCTCTTCCTGGGGCCTCTGCCTTGTCTAATGGAGCATTCTCTCTTTCCTCATGTACCTGCTTCTCTGCGTGTTTACTTCCGAGGGCTGCAACATCACAACTCCCACTAATTCCTCTGCCTTGTCATTTTCTCTGTGAGACTTGATGTCCTACTGATGTGGCCCAGTCTAAGCCTTAATCATTATTTAATCAAGTAAAAGTGAAACCTCTGAATCCAATATAAGATAATATGCCCAAAGGGAAGACCAGTTTACAAACATAATCCAATATCTATTTTTGGAATTCATAAACAATATCAAACTGCCACAAGCCCACAACCCATTGACTAAACTTTCAACATAGTCCTGTCTCACTAAGCACAGTTTGTCATGTATTGGCATGATAAGCTGGTGCATCTGTGGAATGCAGAGTCCCACCAGCCCCTATGGAGCAGAAACATTGAGGACACTGCCCACTCAGTTGGTTTCCATCCCAGTGGCTCCATCCTGGCTGTGGCCTTGGTGACTGGCAGGTGGTTACTGCTGGACACAGAAATCCATGACTAATAGCCATCTACACTGATGATGATGAAGAGATCCCCAGGGTCAGCTTCTCCCAGATGAGGTGCACCTGGCCATGATTTCCCATGACAACTTGGTATATCTATACACAGTGGAGCAGAATGACCTGGGTAAGTGCTTGGGCCATTCCAGTTTTATCACCCACCTAGATTGGTCGCAGGATAGTAGATGCTTTGTCACCAACTCCAGGGACTATGAAATTCTGTACTGGGACTCAAAAACCTGTGAGCAAATCACCAGTGCAGATGATATGAGGAACATGTACTGGGCCACAACTACTTGTGTCCTGGGATTTGGGGGTATTTGGGATCTGATATTAGGGGATATATAGCATAGACATCAACACCATGACTGGTCCCACAATGGAAATTTGCTGACTTCAGCTGATGGCTTTGGCAAAGTTTCCCTGTTTAACTCTGCTGTCAGCCTCGAGCCCTCAGTCACAAATACAAGGGGACATACCATAAGACAAGCATGACTTTCTTGTGGAATAACAGGATGGCCCTGATGACAAGGGGTAAGGACATGACCATGCTGTCGTGATGGGTGGTCAGAAGTGGCAGTCTCAGGAACAGAACTGAGATAAAGTTAAGGTGTAAGGGCTAGAATTCTATTTTTGGGAGATGTCTCTTGTCAAGTATAGTAATGTATACACAGAGTTTGTCTATAGCAGAGGATATTGTGAGGCTGAGAGGGCAAACTGGCAGAGGTTCTATCTGGGTGGGAAGAAGGGGCATAATGATTTAGGGCAGCCATTGGGGTGCTTGGTTTGGAGTGTTTTCTAATCTTTTGTATCAACCAGAAATAAAGAAATTTGCATTGAAAAACAATGGAGAAGTATAATTTCTTATATTCTTGGAAGGAGAGGAGAAACAGACATAGATGAGCATTAAAAATCTTTACCACAGAAGTGCATATCTGAGGTTCTTTCCCTGTCTTGTAAGCTATTGTGTCATTAAATATAAGTGAAAATGTGTAGTTTCTAGCCACAGATGCATGTCAGATGCAGGGTTGTCATATATTGTGGAAGGTGAAGGACCATTTGCAGGTTTGAATATCTTCAGAAAAACGCATTCACACTTCTGAAAGAAGAACATGTGGAATAATACTCCACCCTTTTGTTTTTACAGACCACCAAAACAATTAAGTGAAATGAAATATAGTATCTATTACATTCTCATATACACATAAAATTTGGTAAGTACTATTACAGTGATGAAAGGCAAAACATCAAAAAAATTTTATGAAATTTTTCATTTTTTAATATCCCAATTTATTTTTTACTTTATTTTCATTTTCATAAATTATTATATATTCTATTTCTAATCTTTAAACCTATCATTAGTATTTCATTTTCCTATTAATTGAATTTGGCAATATATTAGTCTTCATGTCTTAAGAAGTTTTGGATCACAGAGGGGTTCAAATATGACAGGGGAGGAGTACTGATGGGGTGTGTCATTGATGGGATGCATGGATGGGAGGGAGTTCTCCACAGCATGCATATAGGGTATATAGATATGTTTGGATGTTCATTGGGTATTGACATAGTGGGTAGATTTTCACATGACAACTGAGGGAGAGTTGAGTTCCCATTCTGGGGAACAGTGTTGCACTCCCCAATGGAGCAGCAACAATCTGCCAAGTGCGAGGGCAAAGACCAGTGAAGAAGGATGGTCCAACGATGGGACCTTGATACTAATGACTATGTTTGTGAGCCTGTGTGCTTGAAATTTCAACTAAACCTAGAGCTGCCAGGTGCCTAAGAGTTACCTCCTGATAGCCTCCATGTTGCTCAAATGTGGACATTCTCTAAGACAAACTCAGTGTGTAAATGCATTACCTTCACCCCAGAGTGGGACATGACTCCCAGGGATGAGCCTCCCTGGCACTGAGGGATTACTACCAAGCACCAGCCAGTGATGTAACTAGAAAAATACCTTGACTAAAAGAGGGAGATTGTAAAGACAAATGTGTTTATATGACTAAGAGACTTCAAAATGAGTTGGGAGGTCATCAGAGGGGTCATGCTTATGTACATCTAAGCAGGATCTCAGTGACAGCCAAAGTACATACAAAGCCAGTTAGGGGTGATCCTGAGAAATACAGAGACACCCAGAACCTACAGCCATGACAGATGGCACTGGAGTTCAGTGCCTTGTCAGTGGGCCCTATTTTAGAATTTGTGCTCCTGAGAGTGATGGAGTTGGATTCAGATGTTACCTCTCTATGCATGCCTCTTCTGCCACTTTTACTGAGCCTGTCGTTGGCACTGGAGTTGGTGTATGCTCAGGAGACTTGAATCTCTGGACTTTCTATGTACCAGCTGGGCCCTGAGCCTCAGCAGAGTTGCATCACCTACTCTACAGTTCATTGGACTTACCCAGGTCAGCTAACAGGGAGGTGAGGATGGTCAACCACCACACCAGGGAACTGAGAGAATCTACAGCTGCAAGCAGAATTCCATCCATCAGCCATGTGAGATCTAAGTCCCCTCTCAATTTAGAAATGGAGTAGACATCACCATTCCAGGGTCCTCAGGATGGAGGAATAAAATAAGGATTAGAGTGGACTTACTGATATTCTATAGAATTATGGTGACTCCAGCAATAGAAGAAATTATATCATGGATGTGGAGACAGTGGCCAGAGCAGTTGCTGAAGGCAGGAAGAGGGAAAAAGAGACATGATGTGGGGGCATTTTGGGGACTTGGAGTTGTCCTGAATGATATTGCAGGGTCAGATGCAGGACATTATACATCCTGCCATAACCCACTGAATGGACTGAGAAAGAGTGTAAACTACAACATAAACTATAATCCATGCTGTGTAGCAATGCCCCAAAACATACTCATCAAATACAATGAATGTACCACACTAATGAAAGAAGTTGTCAATGTGGGAGGAATGAGGGTGGGGTAGGGAGTGTGGTATATGGGAATCTCTTATATTTTTAATGTAACTTTTTGTGTGATCTATGTATCTTTGAAAAAAATAATAAAAAAGAGAAAAACTGAAAAAAAAACTCACTCGATGGCCCTATATTGACACCTCTCATGCATTTGGTGAGAAGATAATGAACGATGTATGTCTACATAAGCATCTTCATTTTAAATATATTTTCATTTTTCATGATGCCACATCATTTGGTAGGTCCCTGATATAAAAATATACAGGAATTTTTTTTAAGTTTTTTTAAAAATGGTAACTAATAACCATGCTTTGAAGCATTACACAAATTGGTGAAATTCATTCCCAATCCTCTCAAGGTTCTCTGGGACAGCTATATCAGGAGTCATGAGAAGAGATTCTTCGAATCCTAGTCAGGGGAGATGGAGTGTACAAAGTCTTATACATTATCACACTTCGAAGGTCTATTTACGCAAAATGTTAATAATAAGGAAATCTATGTGTGAGAAGGGGGGCAGATATGGGAACTCTGCACTTTCTGCATGGTTTTTCTGTAAACCTACAGTGCTCCAAAGAAAAGCAAATAAATAAAATAAATTTTTAAAAAGGTTATTTTTAAGGGGTGCTAATCACACATTTAAATTATCAATTTTTTTTCAGTGAAAGATTAAGGATCTAACAGTTTGCTGAGACTATAACTTTTTTCTCTAAATAGCAGGTCTTGTGACATGTAACTGTCTATAATGGGGGCTGATTTTTTTCATCAAAATACATCTCTCTCTTTTTCTTAGTAAACCACACATACTGTGTATTTCCATGGCCTACGAGTCTCTTCTCCATAATGCCTATCTTTCATAAATAAGTTTGCATGTGAAAGTGATTTTGTTTACTGCAAATGAAGAACTTCATTTGAGAGAGGAAATAAATGCCTCTCATGCTGAGGCATTTCTTATCCAGAACCCAGGTTGAGAAATGTATGTGCCTCTTAGGATAGTGCTTCTCAGATTTTAATGTGCATACACATCACCTGCGGTTCTTGTTAAAATACAGTTCTTGATTCAGTAGGTCTAGGGTGGAGCCTGAGATTGTGCCTTCCTAACAAGCTCTCAGGGGATGTGCATGATGCTTGCCTGAGGACCACACTTTGAGAAGTAAGACTAGGTGTTTCATCTCTGACATGCCCTAATCACCACTTTTATGCTGACAACTCTCAGATATCTACCTTCCACTGGGGTTCCTTTAGTTTCTAACTCCCTCACACTTACCCAGTTTGGTGAATGGCACATCTCATTGCTTAAGCCAAAGACTTGAAAGTAATCCATGACCTCTATTTATTCCTCTCTTCCAACCAATGACTAACCCCTGTCAATTCTATTTTGAAAATATAACTGAAATTCATCAACTATTGCCTCAACTCTGCAAGGCATAGTAATTGAGTCCTCACAAGCCCATTACACTATTTTAGCAATCCAGCTGCTTCAGGCTGATGGGGAACATGGTAAGATAAGTCATATACCCATTCCCACACATCATTTGCTGTGAAATGGGTTCCTTGATCAGAAGCAATGCTGTGTGAAATGACATGGTGGTAGATGAAACACTTGGTAAGACAATGGATGGTAGTTTTGTGCAGGGAGGACAAACACATATCTGAAATATGTGTCTATTTCAGTTAAAATAAACGGCTGTCTCTTCCATGATAGAAGTGGTTCAATGTAATCAAACTGCCACCAGGTAGCAGGCTGATCACTGCAGAGACTGGTGCCATATCAGGGGCTGAGTGTGGGTCTCTGCTGCTGGCAGACTGGGAATTCTGCAGTGGCTGTAGCCAGGTTGCCCTTGGTGAGAGGAAGTCCATGTTGCTGTGACCATGCATAACCTCGATCTGTACCTCCATGCCTCTTTATGCATGAGCCCATTGGGCAATGATAGGGGTGACTGGGGAAAGGGGCTGAGCCTTAGCCACAGAGTGGGTCACCTTATCCATTTGATTATTAAAATCTTCCCCAGCTGAAGTGACCCTCTGGTGAGCAACACGTGGGATAAAAATATTTTCATGTCTTTGCCCACTCAGAAAGGTCTATCCACATAGCTCTTCCTCAGACCTCTTTGTCACCAACTTTGCAATCAGGTTCCTTCCAAGTCCCTGACCATTTATTCAAAACATTGGCAACAGTCCATGAATCAGTGTACAAATGCACTTCCAGACATTTCTTCTTCCAAGAAAAGTGAACAAACAAGTGCGCCGCTCAAACTTCTGCCTACTGGGAGGATTTGCCTTCACCACTGTCCTTCAGGGATGTCCTAGAAAGGGGCTGCAGTGCTACTGCTGTCCATTTTTGGATAGTACCTACATATAGTGCAGTACCACCTGTTAACCAGGTCTGAATTTTCTCTTCTTCAGTGAACTGATTGTAAGGAACTCCCCAAGAGGTTATAGCTGAGTTGGGAAAGAGAAGGTAACATGGCAGGAGTGGTGATGATGGGTGTTTGGGCCACTTCCCCATGTAAATTACTTGTGCCTTCAGAAACTACTTGAGTCCTATCTCATATACACCACTTTCACTTTATTCTGGAGTGCTGCTATGCACACCCAACTTTATGATTTGGTGTGTCAGACAATACTCTCAGCTCATGAGAGGCAACTCAGGCCTCATGATAACTTAGTGACCTTTGGTTAAGTGCTCAGTCTCTACCAAGGCCCAGTAGCACACCAAAAGCTTTTCTCAAAAGGAAAGTAGTTAGTTATCTACAGAGGATAGCAGGACTTCGCTCCAAAATACTAAGGGTCTGCATTATGAGTCTCCTAGAGGGGCCTGCCAAAGGCCCAGGTGGCATATCTATTTGCCACTGACACTACCAGCACCATTGAGTATGCTGGATCATATGGCCCAAGTGGCAGAGCAACCTGCATCTGACACAGAGCCTCTTCTTGTTCCAGTCCCCAATCAAAACTAGCAGCTTTTCTGGTCATCTGGTAAATGGGCCTGAGTAGCACAGCCAAATGAGGAATGTGTTGTCTCCAAAATCCGAAGAGACCAACTAAGTATTGTGCCTCCTTTTTGGTCACAGGAGGAGCCAGATGCACCTGCTTGTCCTTCACTTTAGAAGGGATATCTCAACATGTCCCACATCACTGGACACCTAGAAATTTCACTGAGGTGGAAGGACCTTGTATTTTAGTCAGATTTATCTCCCATCCTCTCTCATGCAAATGCCTTACTAATAAGTCTAGGGTCTTGGCTACTTCTTGCTCACTAGGTTCTATCAACATGATATCATCAATATAATGGACCACTGTAATGTCTTGTCAGAGGGAGAGACAATCAAGATGACTGAAGACAATATTATAACATAGGGCTGGAGAGTTGATATAAAGCTGAGGCAGGACAGGGAAGGTATACTGCTGGCCTTGCCAGCTGAAAGCAAACTGTTTCTGGTGGTCCTTACCAACAGCAATTGAGAAAAAAACATTTGCCAAATCAACAGCTGCATACCAGGTACCAGGAGATATGTTGATTTGCTCAAGCAATGATACCACATCTGGGACACCAGCTTCAATTGGAGTCACCACTTCATTAAGTTTATGATAATCTACAGTTGTTGTGGTGCCATCCAGCGGCTCCGCTCCTGAAGAGGTAAGGATGAATAGAGCAAGACAACACACAGTAACCGCTCTGGAGATGCAGGCTGGTGGCGCAGGTCTGATTTATTAAGGAAGTGTAGTAGCTTTTATAGACCATGAAGCAACGTGCAAGCAGCTTACTGGCTGTGCTAATTTAGCAAAGCTGATTGGTTCATGCACTCTAGTTGCTGGGGGTAAGGCAGATTTCTGAAGGACATGCCCGGGCATGCCTGGGCATGTCCGCCACATGCCTCAGTGCCATCTTTTGGGTGGAACCCCAAAGGCCTTATAGTTAGGGAGTTTTTCCTATGTCTAACAAGGCATTGGCAACTTGCCCATACACAGTCATCCTCCAAGATCCATCTGTTTTCTGTACAGGCCAAATAGGAGAGTTGAATGGGAATGTGGTGAGAATCACCACCCCTGCATCCTTCAAATCCTTGATTTCTGCAGTCCCTCCAGGAATCTGGTATTGATTTTGGTTTACTATTTTGCTAGGTAGGGGCTGTTCTAGTGGCTTCCACTTGGCCTTTCCTACTGCAATGGTTAGGCTATTGTGTCAACTCAGCCAGGTAATTGTGACAAGTAATTCTGAAACTGGGAAAAATAACCACAAAATGGGTTCAGCAAACCCACTGAACCCACTGTGAGATGGATCTGAGCTAAAACTCCATCAATCACTTGACTTCCATAAGATCTAGTCTGACTGGTGGACCACATGACATTTTTGGTCTCCTGGAATTAATGTCACTTCTGAGCCAGTGTCTATTAATCCCCAAATACTATTTCCTTTTCCCCAATATACAGTTACTCTAGTAAAAGGCCATAAGTCTCCTTAGGGAAAACTGGGAGGAAGATTAACAGTGTAAGTTTTTGGCATTGTAACAGGATCCTTCCCCAAAGCGACATGGCCTTCTCCTCATTCAATGTGTTCTGGGTATCAAGTCTGGGAATTGATTAAGGGGCCATGATTCTCTGTGTCTGTAATTCAAGTTATGGTTTTTTCACTCGACCTAGAAATCTGCTTATACAGATCAAGTAGGAATTTAGTAGGCTACCCATGTATTTCACATTTAGGTACCCCATAATCTATTAGTCAACACCATAGCTCTATTTGACTCATTCTTTTGATTGCTGCTTTGAGTCTGCCTTTCATTGCGGTAGCTACACTCACCTTGTCTTTCATGATTAACTGCTGATATTGGACTTTCACCAGTCTGAGATCTGATTATCCCCATAATGTTTAAAGATTCTAGTTCAATGCCAGAGTAATATCTGGACTACAGAGAAGAGCAACCACAGAGCTCTCCAGGGAAGATGGAGTTAGTCTTACAAATTTATTCCTCATAGTCCTGGTTAAAGGTGTGTCCTCTGGACATTCCTGGAGTGGGTGGACAGGTCTTAAATGGTAAATCCATTCTATCAGTCCAGTCTCTCTAAGCCTTTGAATTCCTTCTTCTACTGTATTCCAGGGTAAATTGGGCATCTTGACCTCAGACATTTTAGGCCATTTTTTTTAGCCATGCTTCAGTCAGCCACCCTAACAAACTGTTAGTACCCTTTCTAACCTCTCAAGCTATAGCACAGAATCTGGAATGTCTTCTTATTGGCCCCTTATCAAAAATTTAGCCTGATCCAACTATATATTCCTTCCATTATTCCACACCATTATTGTCCATTCCCACACATATTCCGGATTTCTGTCTGTATACGTTGGAAAACTCTTTTAGAGTATAGCATACTTACTCATGGGTCATACTCTGTACTTCACCTTTTTGGGTCTTGTGATTTTAATCTAGTTACAAGTCTGGAAGAGAAGAGGTGTGGAGGAGTGGATAAGGAGAGGGATTAGAAATGTTTCACAAGCTACTGACCTCAGGGCATTCCTCTGCATTTTCATCTGGGAGAGAGAATTAATCTCTTCAGGCAGGGATTGGAAGGCAGACCCCTCAGGACAGGCTGGAGATTGGGCAGTACATGCTGAAGTTTGGCTAGTATCTGCCTCAGGGCTTCAGGAGGTCCAAACTCCCTGGGGCAAGCTGAAGATTGGGTCATACAAGCTTAACATTGTGTGGTTTCCATAGGGCAGGCCATTATAGGTTTATCTGGAAAATTCTCAGCAGAAGTTAGGGTTCCAATGTCCCCACCAATGTCATCATCAACCCATTATCTCCCCAATCCTCAGGGCTCCACTCCTTTCCAACCAATGCCTTCATTTTGACATAAGACACCCTGCAAAGTTGGGATTTTAGTTTCCTTCATAAGTCTGCTACTCATACAATGAGAGTCTGAATCTGCTTTTCAGAGATGTCAAGGTTATGGCTGCATGAAACAAGGTTTCTTTCAAAGCACACATAGTAACTTTCATATCATTCATGTGGCATTTAAGTTGCAAATTTGAAGAATTTAGCTCATCCCTTTCTTTTATAACTGTATCCAGAGTATTTGGGAAGAGCCAGCCAACATCATTGTACCTTTTGATTCCACAAAACTCTGTTAAGGTGTTGAAAGCATTCTCACCCAGATCCTTGCCTGTTATAAACATAGAAATACGGGGATCCAGTGGTGATATTTTGCATATCTCCATTGCTCACTCACACCACGGACTGTCAGCAGCCTCTTGATTATTGGAAATTGAGTCATTAGTACCCTTAAGACCAAATAGAGTAGAAAGTCAATGGCAAAACTCCCAGAACCACTTCAGAAATCCCATTTTAAAAATCCTGTTTTTCATGAACCACTCCTGGTACCAAGTTGTATTAGTCAGGGTTCTCTAGGGAAACAGAACAAAGAGAAGATGTTAATAGTGTGGGATTTTATAAAATTCTCTCATACGATGTTGGGAGCATGAGTTCAAATTCCACAGGCAGGCTGCAAACCAGGGACTCTGGTGAAAGTCCTTGATGAGTCCTCTGGAGACACCGGCTGTTTGAAGTAGAGCTGGAAGTTCTTTCTGAATGCTGAAATCACTTCCCCTTTCTTAAAAGGGGAAGTGATTGGATAAACATCACTCATTGCTATTGGCAATCTCCTTGGTTAATTGTGGATGTAATCAGCCATCTACACAATCAACTCACTGATTATTAAAGTCTATAAAGTCCTTCTATCACAGTTAACCCAGTGCTTTCTTGACCAAACAAGTGAGCACAATTAGCCCGCTGAGTTGGCCCATTACCCTAACTATCACTTATGGCAATGCTCATGGCAGCCTCTCTCTGAATTTCACTAGGATTGTGAAAGGACTACAGTAATCCTGATTAAAGTCCCAACCTGACGCAATGGGGTTGCACCTTAACTGAAGTAATATCTTGAAGAGCTCTTATTTCCAATGAATCCACACTCACCAGAATGCAGAACAAGACTAAGAACATCTATAAACTGAGGTACACAAGTAAATCTACCACATCCTCCTACAACCCCTTCTCCTCAGTGCAACCAGACTCATTTCTAAAGTACAAACCTAATCATTTCACTTTCCTGCTTAAAATTCCCCCTGACATTAGGATAAAGTCCAAACTCTGATTCCATGGCTTCTACACACTTCAATAACTGTTCCTTGATTACCTTATTTCACTTTTGTCAGTCTCCTCTTCCACCATTGCACTCTTCAATCCTGCGATACAGTCTTTTGCTAGTTCTTCAATTTAGTCTTTCATCCCCATCTTTTTGCACATTGTAGCAGTTTGGTATTATTTATACATTCCAAAAATAGATATTGGATATTGTTTCTAAATTTGTCTGTTCCTCTGGGTACATTTGGTTGTACTGGATTCAGACGTTTCACTCTTACTCGGTTAAGTTATGATTAAGGCTTTGATTGGGCCACATCAAAGGATGTTGAGTCCCTGTCCCTTTAATGGATGGAGACTCACAGACAAAACGACATAGTTTGTTGGAGTTTTAATGCTGGAGACTTAGGAATTAAACACACAGAGAAGCAGATACATGAGGAAAGAGAAAAGGTTCCATTAGAAATGGCAGAGGCTCAGGGAGGAGAGATGAACTATAAGCCTGATGGTTTACAGCTGGCCTTGTGGAGAGAGCAGAGCAGCTGAGCCCAGAGAGGAAGGAGCCTTGGAAGAGAGACAAGACTTATCCCAACCTACAGCTGATACTGGAAAAAGCTGGACCATGGAGCCTTAAGAGGCAGAGGAAGCCTGAAGCCTTGTGTACATCAGAAGCCATCTTGCTGCAACATGTGGCCACAGACTTTGGTGAGGGAAGTAACGTATGATTTATGACCTGGTAGCTTTAAGCTTCTGCCCCAAATAAATACCATTTATAAAAGCCAACACTGCCTGGTGTTCTATCATGCCATTTTGTTTCATTTTGTATTTCTCTTTATGTGGTTTTTAAATATATCACTTTATTGATACATATTAATAAAGCATAAATTGATCCAAATTGTAAAAAAAAAAAAAAAAAAAGAGCCTACAGATTTCTGGTATTTTGCAACAGCACCCTGTTGGCTAATACATAATGTACTTTCTGCCTGGGTCAATCTTCCCCCAACTCATTCCTCCGGAAAACTCCTATTCATCTTGCAGACTTCAGCTTAGATGTCACCAGAATCTTTCCTTGGGCCATGTAAGTGGTGCTGGCAACTCACTCACAGCCCTCTGTTCTCCCTTATAGCACTAGCCTCTCAAAGTTTAATTAATAATTAAGTTGTCTCCTTCACCAGCATGTGATGTCCTTAAGGGCAGGGACTATATCTGTCTTGTCCAATGCCCAGCACATGGTTTAGCAAATAGCGGGTGCTCATAAACATTTGTGAATGAATGAATAAGTAAATGAATGAATGTCAGACATTCTGTCCCTCCTAGTGTATTAGTCAGCCAAAGGGGTGCTGATGCAAAATACCAGAAATGGGTTGGTTTTTATAAAGGGTATTTATTTGGGGTAGGAGCTTACAGATACCAGGCCATAAAGCATAAGTTACTTCCCTCACCAAAGTCTATTTGGAGCAAGATGGCTGCCGATGTCTGCAAGGGTTCAGACTTCCTGGTTTCCTACATTCCTGGGGCTTGCTTTATTCTGCTTTCAAGGTTCCTTTCCTCCTAGGGCTTGCTTCTTCCTTGGCTCACCATTCCTCTCTTCCTGGGCCTGGCTTCTCTTTCCTCTGTGAGATTACTTCCCAGGGCTCCAGCTTAAAGCTTCAGCATCAAACTCCAACACCAAAACTCCATCAGAAACCCTCGCATCAAAAGCTCCAACTCTGTCCCTTGCTATGCCTTTTATCTGTGAGTCTCCACCCACCAAGGCGTGGAGACTGGGTGGGGACTCCATGCCCTAATGATAACTCAGTCATGCCCAGGTACAGATCAGATTACAAACATAATCCAATATTTCTTTTTGGAATTCATCAATTATATCAAATTGCTACACTCCATTCTCTGAATTCCAAAAAGTTATTACAGTATTCAAAAAAGCCTTAAATCAGTTACAATGCAAGTACTAAATCATATTATAATCAATTTAAAGAAACAGTTTGTCTTAGTGCAAAGTCCTGTCAGCTATAGACCTCTGAAACTTACAAAACCATTTACCTGTTTCCAATACACAAATGGACAGACATAGGATAAACATTTTCATTACAATAAGGAGAAATTGGAAAGGAAACATGAGTCATGAGTCTTCTACAGTTCAGTAAACCTGCAGGGCATCCTCCATTCGATTTCAAAGTCTGAGAGTCATTTTTTTTTTTTTGAGCATGAAAGATATATAGATTTTAATTAATACAATAAGGAAACATTCACAGTGAAAAGGGGGAAAAATCAAATTATTTGAAATTTCACATTTCCAAAAACAACTTTTGATGAAGTCCAAATTCCAGATATTTTAGGAAACTCAGGAAGTAATATAACATCATTCTTTTACTTCATTACTAAGAAATTACTATGCCCTGTCATTCTTAAGAAGATGGTTTCCCGTGTGGAGCTGGCCCATGCACAGTGCTGATGTGCGCGAAGAGTGCCCTGTCATGCAGGGGTGTCCCCGTGCAGGGGAGCACCACGCACAAGGAGTGCACCCCATAAGGAGAGCTGCCCAGCATGAAAGAAAGTGCAGCCTGCCCAGGAATGGCACCGCACACACGGAGAGCTGACACAACAAGATGATGCAACAAAAAGAAACACAGATTCCCGTGCCACTGACAACAACAGAACTGGACAAAGAACATGCAGCAAATGGACACAGAGAACAGACAACTGGGGCAGGGGGGAGAAGGGGAGAGAAATAAATAAATAAATCTTAAAAAAAAAAAAGAAGATGGTTTCTTCTCCTTGTTGCCATATGGGGATCTACCCTTTCCACATTCTTCCCCAATGGCCATTTTCTTGGTTCCACACACATCAAGAATTTGGGTGTTGACCAAGCTCGAGACGTCTCTGTCCAAGAGTGTTGGGGTGATTGTCACACTTTACACAATCTTTGGGTTAGAGTCCTACCCCCCTAGCACAGTGATGTGAAGAACTCTACCACTGAGAGTTTCTGCCCTGAAAAGCATCTGGGAATGCTTGTTTTGGTTTTCAAGTATAAGATAGGGTAGGACCTTTCATCAGACCTAATATCTGGTCTTGGGTCTTTCCAGCTGTCTGAGGCAGGCCCCCAAAGGTGGAGTCCAAGACTGCTCAATAAGCAGGGTGCACCTTCCCTTTGCCCACCCCAGAGTCTCCCTCTGAAGCTTCAGATCCTGGATGAGTCCCCAAAGTTGTTAGAAAGAAAGCTGTACCTATAATAGAATTAATGCTCACCCAATTGTGGAGGAGAAAAAAATTTTATTAACTATCTTGCAAGAATGGGCTCACAATCAGAATATGGAAGTTGGCATGCAGAGTGGCAAGATACAGCAGAATTTATTTCCTAAGACTGGCATGCAGCTCTCTCCCCTGTTTCTCCACTGGCTGGGTACTCCAGAGTTTACAGCCTATCTGAGAGATCTAACTAACCCATGTGAGTCTCCCCCACCCCCAATTACAACTCCCATTCCCTTCATTTCAGCAACTCTGGCTTCTACTTATTTTTATCCATATTTATCCATATTGGCACCACTTTCAAGCATGGCACCACCTTTTAAACTTGGTGCCACTTTTAAACTTGGTGCTGACTTTCACACTTAGTGCCACTTTCAAACTTGGCACCTCTTTCAAACTTGGCACCAAAGTCACTAAAGCCATTTTCCCTCCTTCCCTTAACTGAAGAGTTGGTTTTAGTTAGTTCCCCTATTAGGATGTGGGTGGTTGATGCAATAAACTGTGAGACTGTCTTTAGGTTCCATTCCTCCAATTCCACACCACCTTCATGTGAAGTTAAACTTAGCACTTTTTCTTACAATCTGATCCTTATCTCCCTCTCCCCTCTTTGTTGATTTCTGATTGTCACTCAAGGAGCTTATTTTCCCAGCCTCATATTTTAACTAACATCAGAAAGTCCTTCATTTGCACCCTATAAAAAGATAATGGCATAACCATTAGCTGTGCATTCTTCTCCACACCCTTGGACAACCCGTCAGGATGCAAAAACTCCTGATGTAATGAAACTGGCTTTTATTTTCTCAAGCATAGCATGATTTTCTGGAAAGGGTCCATGATTCTGGATTCACCTCTTTTTGGCACATCATTATTGTTCTGACTAGGTGTAAGCACCAATGAACATGTGACTCTTGGGAGACTTCCTCCTAGCCCAACAAGGAGGTCTATGTATTATTGCTAATACTTTCTGCTATACATGGTTTAATCCCTAGGGGAGGTGGAAAAGGAAGTGACTAAATTCAACAACAAGCCCAGTAGCTGCAAAATGTACAAAGACATTCTATGTGGGACCTCCTCAGCTGTCTCTTAGGGGTTGGGGGGCAGGGATGCAGCCATTACTCCAGACAGGGTAGGTGAGGCCCTCATAATGTGGTGCAGCTGCTGGTCTTCCAAAAATCTTACTGTCAACATTGTTCACAGCCATGAGTCCATAGGCTCAACATATCTCTTCCTCCATGTCCAAGGTGGGAGGCAGGCTTATGTTGTGCAAGCTAATGTGGAGGAGTAGGCTAGGCCTGTTCAATAGGCCCAGGAGTGGATTGTTGGGTAAGTCACAGACACACACTAAGCAACCATCTCTCAGTTCTTGCCTTCACTCCTCCCCCCACCTTTTCTATTGTGTGCAGATGTTTCAATATGATTCCATTCGACAGCCCAGGAGAGATATTAGGTCTGATGAAAGGCCCTGCCCTATCTTACACTTGAAAACCAAAACAAGCATTCCAAGATGCTTTTCAGGGCAGGAACTCTCAGTGGTAGAGCCCCTCCTACTGAGGTGGATATTCAACCCTCATCACAGATTTATCTCTTATCTCCAATGAGAAGTGAAGCATGCAGAGCTGCCATCCACTGACACTGACCAGGGCAGTTTGACCTCCCTAGAGGACCAGCCATGATGGGATCTCTTCTCATGCTTTTTTGGACCCTTTGTGCTGTGTAAGTAATAAAGTGGTCATTTGCTAAAATCTCCATTGTTCCTGAGTCTGTGTTCCCATAATGCACTGTGTAACAACTTCCTTCTCAGGACCCTTTACAACACAACCAAGAGAATCAGTGGACTAATTTATACATTGTGTCATTTCAAAGATGTGCATGATAAGAGTTATCCTAAGTTCCAACATAAAGTTATGACCTATCTGTACATAAACATATAAATATGTTAAGAAAGTTCAAGTTTTAAAGAGATCTTAAGCTGAATCCTTATGTAAATTAAATAATTCATTTTCACTATAAACAATAATTGATCTGAATTAAGAGTTTGCATTTTTCATAGTGAATTTTTCTAAGGTCTGACACAATAATACTAAGAAATCACATTCCCATGTGATTTTTTTGTAAACCTGTTGTGGGAAACTGGCTTACCTATTAGTTGTTTCTCGTTATTGTACAAGATGTTCTGAGTTGCCTCCTGTTATTGTAATTTACCTCTTAGTTGTTTCTTGTTCTTGTACAAGATGTTCCTGTACCTTATTGTAGATGTTGCAAGTTGTTCTTATGTTGCAAGTTGCTCGTTAGCTTTCAAATAAATACGATGGAGAAACTAGGGTTGAGGCTCTCAGTTTCAGAAGCTGTGACGCGCCATGATCCCATCTGTGTTTTCTCTCTTGTGTCTTTCTTTCTGTCCTTTTATTTCTTCAGTTCTGTGTCCCCTTCCCTTCGTGCAGACCTATTGCTTAGCTGGTCACTGCATAAGCCCATCCATCTGCGTTCCAACACATGTAGTTGTAAATTGGTGTTGTAAACATTAGTGCTATTCACCAAATTTTTCTGTTTCTCCTTGGGTACATAGTAGGATTTCACTTCCTGGCCTTCTTGAGATTAGGTTTAGCCATGTGAGTTGTGAATAGTAATGATCTGTGTCACTTCTAGGCCAAAGCACTTAGTTAACAATGTGAGATCCCCCAGAATTCTCTCTTCCAATCAATTTTTAATATCATGAGAGTAATCATGATGAGCAGAGATCCTAGCCAACTTATGATGGATGTTAAATATGAATGAGATGAATGAGTGATGGCCCAATGGGTGTATAGGGGGAGAGTGTAGACTACAATGTGGACCACTCTCTATGTGGTGCAACAGTGCTCCAAGGTGTATTCACCAGGTGCAGTGAATGTGCCATGATGATGGAGGAGGATGTTGATGTGGGAGGAGTGGGGTAAGGGGGGTGGGGACCTCATATTTTTTTAATGTAACATTTAAAAGAAAATAAAGAAGAAAAATAAATAAATAAATAAAGGGTGGCTATGATAAAAAATTCTTAGAAGTGCTGGCCTGGGAATGAACATTACAAAAAATAAAATCAATGTTTTTACTAAAATATATATATATATGAATGAGAAATAAGTCTTTGTTATTTTAAGTCTCTAAGATTTGGAAGTTGTTACCCAGCATAACCTAAACTATCCTGACTGATATACCTAGGTATAATATGGTCTACTCATTCTCTCCCAAAGGAAGTGTTCCTTTATTCCATACAGAGGAGAAATTCATGATGTTAATCTTATAGTCAATTATGCTAGGGGAGGCATCTGGGCCCCCTCAGCCCTGTGATAACTGGAATCCTGGATAATATTTGTATGTCACCCGGGGGGAAATTGGAGGGGATTTGTGGGAGTCTATACGGAACTTATCGAAAACAATCATTACTTTTTTGTATCATATAATAATGATAATAAAAATAAGCACAAAATATTAAAGAAGATAAATATTTGTGTGGAACTTATAAATAAAATATTTTCAAAAATATTTAATGAAGAACTCGAGCTTGTATAATTCAATATAATTTTATATCAAGTTTTATGCTTTAAATGATTACATACCATTCACTATCAAACGTTTAATGACAACTCTGAATTTTTAATTGTCACATTGATAAGAAATTTTCTTTCCCACAAGTAGGTGATAAATCAATTTAAACCATATTTTGCAGCCATTCCAGAATTTACAACCATTGAAATTATATTTAATGACTCTAGCAGCTCTTAGTTTTCTTTCATTGGTAAATACTGTGATGAAATATCTTGTGATGACTTCAATGGATTTCAAATCCAATCACATTTTTTCATGTCAAGCTCACTATTTTAAAGTAATGATTGTATCAGGATTCTCCCAGAGAAGCAAAAACAATAAGATATATGTATGTTTATATGTATATATGTGTATGTGTGTTTGCATGTGCATGGATATGTATATAAAGAGATTTGTTTTCATTAATTGGTTTGTGTGATTTTGTGGACTGGCATATCTGAAATCTGTAGGGCAGGCTGGCAGGCTGGAAGCTCAGACAGGAATTGATGTTGCAATTTTTGCTCTTAAGGCCTTCAACTGATTGGATGAGGTCCAACCAAATTATGGAGTGTAATGCCTTTATTTAAAGTGAACTGATTGTAGATGTTGATCACATCTACAAAATATATTTAAAGCAATATCTTAAATAGTGTTTGACCAAACAACTGGGTGCCATAACCTACCCAAGTTGGTATAAAAAATTAACCATGACAATGATGATGTTATAATTTTCTGAACATACATGGAGCCATCCTATGGATGCCAGTAAAAAGACATATCAGCAGCAAATAGACATAAGTATGTGATATATGTGAAGATATGGATTGGGGGCTGGTACCTAGAACTGTGCCCTCTAGCAGTTACCACCTTACTCCTTACCCTAACCTCAAGTAGATGTGCTGGAGGATGAACACTTCCTTGGATACATTTAGCATGAAATTCTACAGCAGTAAGAGACTTAAGTGACCTGAGTACTGGCTGCCCATGAAGATTGTAGCGGAAAATTCCAGACCACATTCTATAGGGTCTGCCTTTGGGGAAAAAAATCCAAGTAGACTAGTAACTGATGGTAATTGGCCTAAAGTCTCAGTCCCCTTCCCACAGGCCCTGCCTGGCTATCCCAAATGTTCAGAGGATCAATAATTCCTCTCCCATTTATAATTCTTTGCCAGCACCCCAGTGTGTAGAGGCCTATCAATTGGGAAACTCTGCATTATTTAGTAAACTTTCACTGGAACTACACAAAGGGATGAGAAAAAGTCTCAACAGTTTAGGCCTCCAGAAGAGGGCTGTCGCATTACATTCTCACATTCTCTCTGAAGTCCTCCCAGTCTTTGTTTTGCAGCCTCTCCAGTGTTCTCACCCTCTTCCTTGGTAACTCTCTTCTCCAAAAAAGAAAAAGATCTAAGTATTTTTTATTCTTTCAGCTGGATGCAGATGAAGCCTTACCTAGGTTTGGGTAGCCTTGAAATGGAGACCTAAGGGTTGTGTGGTATGCCCATACATGAATATAACTCTTCCCACTGTAACCCCCAACACCTAGAGAAACTTCTGTGATACTAATGCAGGCTTCAACCACCACAGCATCAGAGATGGTGTTGAACTGCTGGACTCCTAACAACACTGTGTTGTAGCAACATCAACAGCAGCTGAAGGAAACTCAATTCCTAGGTTGACTGAGCAGGCTCCTAGTTCTCTCTCCTCAAGGCAGTAGGAGCCAATATTGGTCCTTTGAAATGAGTACACACCCCTGAGATTCGTAGAACTCTTATGAGAGGCAACACCCTGAGGAGAGAGAAAGCATATTTTAATGATAAGTAAAATGAGGGGCTATGAAATTTTAATGAGAAAAGTAAGAGAAACTTAACAGTTCTATTTCAAGCTAAATAAGTGGCATATAGTTTTTACATTTTAAATGTGTTGTTTTGCAAAACTTAATTGCTTAAAATTATGATTGGCTTCTATCATAACTGGTCTTGAGATGGATGTGATGACATATTAAGGTAATGAAACAAAGTGGGCTGCCTTTCTGTTAATCTTGCCTGTTGCGGCCTTCAAATCTCATTGGAAAGTGCTTTCTGAAGCCTGTCTTGGCTAATTCCTGCACTGTCAGCCATTTAAATCCTGGATGGCCTTAGCAAGTAAAACAAAACCTCTGAGTTTTCCTCATATTTGCTCATCTGTTCAATGATTTAATCCATCATTTCATCACCTAGTTTATTAAAGTGTTTTTCCTTCTGTAACTCTGGTCTGCCTGAGGAACATGAAGCAAAGAGCCAAGGACAAGGGAATTTGGACCCAGGCAACTTGGGAGTTGCCTTCTTTTCTTCTCCCTGTAATTATAAATATCATTTAGGTCATGAAACTGCTGTCTGAGTTTACAGCCAAGTCACTGTCTACACTTAGCTGGGCTGGCAAGGCAGCTCACCAATCTTGCTATTTATTTCTTGCTTACTATCCTGCTTCCATCTCTGTGCTCCCCTAAGCACATTAAGCTTTTCTCATCATAGCACTTACAACCCTACTTACTTGTGTGTCTTACGGACAGTATTAAAATTTCTGTGAGGGTCACGGCTATATCTGCCTTGTTATCTACAGTATCCCAAACACTTAACATAGGATATGTCTGGCATAGAGTCAGCATCCCATAAATATTTGTTGCATGAATAAACCAAACTCTATTTGGCTAGGTGACTTGAGTAACTTTCTTCCTTTCTCTAAACTTTGGTTTCCCTATCTATAAAATGAGGATGATGGACTAAATACTTTCCAAAATCCATTTTTGTTCTGAAATTTTATGATTTACTTTACTCAAATTTCAATCCCACTCACAATAGTATTTCCTCAAAGATAATGACTTAACCTCAAACAAAAACTGAGGGAGTATGTTACCCAAAGACCAGATTTACAAGAAATAGCCCTTCAACCTGAAAGAAAAGGACAAGGGCAAGAGACTCAGTAAAGAGTGTAGATATTAAGATTATTAGTAAGTGTGACTAAAAGCATAAAAAGAGAGATAATAGTAAGATGACAACTGTTCAAAGGATAAAGTGGAAGAAGCACGTAATGCCTTTACATTAATACATTGAATGCCAATGGATTGAACCCTCCAATTAAAAGATATAGTCTGACAGAATGGATAAAAAAATATGAGTCATCTCTATGCCATCTACAAGAGACTCACCTTAGATGCAAGTACACAATCAGGATGAAAGTGAAAGGTTGGAATAGATATACCACACAAATAGTAACCTAAAAAGATCTGGAGTAGTTATACTAATATTGGAAATAGATATTTTAAATGCATAATTGTTATGAGATGAAGAAGGTCATTATATATTAATAAGAGGGGAAATTTACAAAGAAAAATTAACAATCATAAATATTTATGCATCTAACCTGGTACCACAAAATAACTGAGACACACACTGGCAAAACTGAAGGGAGTAATAGATGTCTCTACAAAAATACTTGGAGACTTCAATACACCACTCTCAGCATTGGATAGAATATCTGAATAGAGGATAAATAATGAAACAGAGAGCATGAATAATATGATAAATGAACAAGATCTAACAGACATTTACAGAGTCTTACACCCTAAAACAGCAGTATATACATTTTTCTCAAGAGTTCATGGATCCTTCTCTAAGATTGACCATATTTTGGTTCACAGGGCAGTTCTCAATAAATTTAAAAGATTGAAATTTTACAAACACTTTCCCTGATCATAAAGGAATGAAGCAGAAAATCAAAAAGAGACAGAAAAAGGGAAAATTCTCAAATACATGGAGA
Source organism: Dasypus novemcinctus (assembly GCF_030445035.2). Classification (NCBI taxonomy): domain Eukaryota; kingdom Metazoa; phylum Chordata; class Mammalia; order Cingulata; family Dasypodidae; genus Dasypus; species Dasypus novemcinctus. The sequence goes on along the minus strand of NC_080704.1, from coordinate 136,661,530 downwards.
TTAAACAACACACTCCTAAATAATCAATGGGCCAAAGAAGAAATTGCAAGAGAAATCAGTAAATATCTCAAGACAAATGAAAGTGAGAATTCAACATATCAAAACCTATTGGACAGGGTGAAGACAGTGCTGAGAGAGAAATATATAGCTCTCAATGTTTATATTAAAAAGGAAGAAAGAGGGGAAGATAGTGTCAGAGTAGGCAGATGGGGCCCAACTCTCTCACAAGAACAGAGAAAGGACCAAAAGATGTTTGAGGGACCTGCTTTGGGGGTCAGCAGACCAGGACAGTGTTATTAAACTCCCAGGAGGGTGAGGCACAGAGAGACAAAGAACCCAAAACAACAAATGTAAGTCATCAAACCACTGCAGTGGCCAGGAAGGGCTCTAGTCCTCAACCCCCAAGATATTAAGCTGGGATAAAATGCCTGGCTGACTGCAGCCAACTGAGAGGGAAAAGACATCTTCCTCCCTGTCAGAAGTTTCAAGGGAAAAAGGAGGGGGAGTCAGGGGGATTCTCTTCAGTGAATTTGGCCAGCAGAGTTCATATGGAATCTTGGCTCTGGCCAGACCAAAACACAAGAAAGCAGAGATTGAAAGTAAGACCACCTTTGAAAGGTGTGCCAATGAGTGCCACCTGCTGGCTAGGCTGGGAATTGTATGGAGAAAAACTACTTTTAGAGATCTCTCTTAAGCTGAACTTCTGGGAGAAAATCTGCACCCCATTAGTGAGACACTGGCCCAATTTAGAAAACTTAAGCTGGGCAATTTTAAAGATGTAGATTACATTGAACCAAATATCAAGGAAGAGCTGTGGGGGCAAAAAAAAACAATAGGTAAGAGAGAGAGATTCTTTTTTTTTTTTTTTTTTTTTTTTTTAATTTTTTTATTTTTTATTGACTTTGTAATAATATTACATTAAAAATATATATGTGAGGTCCCATTCAACCCCACCCCCCCACCCCCCCTCTCCCCCCCCCCCAACAACACTCGTTCCCATCATCATGACACATCCATTGGATTTGGTAAGTACATCTTTGGGCACCTCTGCACCTCATATACATTGGTTCACATCATGGCCCATACTCTCCTCTATTCCATCATGTAGGCCCTGTGAGGATTTACAATGTCCGGTGATTACCTCTGAAGCACCATCCAGGGCAGCTCCATGTCCCGAAGACGCCTCCACCTCTCATCTCTTCCTGCCTTTCCCCATACCCTTTGTCCATTATGTCCACTTTTCCCAATCCAATGCCACCTCTTCTATGTGGACACTGGATTGGTTGTGTCCATTGCACCTTTATGTCAAGAGGAGGCTCAGATTCCACCTGGATGCTGGATGCAATCCTCCCATTTTCAGTTGTAATCACTCTAGGCTCCATGGTGTGGTGGTTGTCCTTTACCTCCATCTTAGCTGAGTGTGGTAAGTCCAATAAATCAGATTGTAGGTGCTGGAGTCTGTTGAGGCTCAGGATCTGGCTATCACATTGTCACTCCAGCGATTCAAATCCCCTAAATATATCTTAAACCCCAACATTAACTGCACCTCCAGCACATTAGCATGAAAGTCTTATGAAGGGAGATCCCATCTGAGTCCAGATTCATCACACATAAACACCATTTCCAAAGAGGGGCCATCTGGCCTGGTAGTTAACCCCATCGGCCATGACCATAACTCCCATGGGTCTCTTTAGCCCTCAAAGGAACCAATATCTGGGGGTTGTATCTGCTTTATCTGTCTCTCTGACTCTGCTCAGTTGTGCATGAGGGCAAACCTTCTGCCAGCCTCCAGACTCTTTTTTAGAAACTCGTAGCCATATAAACTCATTTCTCCTTTCCATTTCCCCCTTACTTTAGGTCAAACAGCATTTTAAAGTCATGGTATTTTATGTAGACATGGATATTCTGCTGATCCGCATTGAACCTTCCGTATAAGGTCATTTTCCAGTTGCATCATCAGTTGGTAGTTGATAGTGGTCCCTCGTTGCCAGGGAGGCTCATCCCCGGGTGTCATGTCCCACGCTGGGGGGAAGGCATTGCATTTACATGCTGAGTTTGGCTTCGAGACTGGCCACATTTGAGTAACATGAAGGCTGACAGAAGGAAATTCCCAGGCACAAAGTTGCTCTAGGCCTTGTTATTATTTTGGGTTTATCAGCTCACAAGCATAGTCATTAGTATCAGGGGCTCACTGTTGAACCCTCACTCCCTCCCGGTCCCCACCACTGTACCTGGGAGACTGTCGCTGCTCCCCTAGGGACCACGACAGAGCACCACTGGCCGGGAACCCAGTACCCCCCCTACTGTGGTTTTTAATTGTTGCCACTATGAGTATATCCAAACATTACCATGCACCCTGGACATATGTTCTGTACAGCTCCCTGTCAGTCATATATCATCTGTCATTGGTATCCCATACCAGTATCCCTCCATTGCCATTGTTGAAACACTCTGTGATCCAGAACTCCCCGAAATTTGAAGCCCAATATAATGTCATGGTCCCTTACTAGGGAATGGCATATAGCGATGAGTTTAAAGGATAGATAAAGAACTTGGATAAAGTTAGATAAAGAACTTAGATAAAGAATGTTGACTTGAAAAAATTCCACATCCTATTTTCCCCCCCCCCCCCTAATTATTCAGCTTTTCTTCACAGGAGTCTTCTTTATCAAAGTAAAGTCAACAATGTATTCAGATGCCTAGACATCAGCAAAACATTAGAAGCCATACTAGGAAACAGGAAAACCTGGCCCAACCAAAGAAACAAACCAAATATCCTGAAGAGATACAGGATTTAAGACAATTAATCAATGATAATCACGCGATACTACTAAATCAATTCAAAAAATTGAAAGAAAAGATGACTAAAAAGATAAAGGATATTAAGACACTGGGTGAGCATAAAGAACAGTTTGAAAGTCTGCAAAGAAAAGTAACAGACCTTATGGGAGTGAAAGGCATGATGCTAGAGAATGGGCATATGGGAATCCCCTTTATTTTTTATTTGAAGAGAGTAAAATTCATTTAATAAGCATATTCTATATAAACAATTTGTCACAAATGTTTCATTTTAAGGTTCTACATGAAAAATCACAATATGCACACACTAGAAGCAAAATTATGAGACAAAAACAGCCCAGAGATGTTCATGTGTCAGAACATGAGTCTTTCCAAATCTTAACGTTTGGGAAAAAATCTGGTTCATTTTTTATTAAAAACACATACTCTATCCATGTGATTTTTCACTGTTCTTTCTTCTCAACAAAATACCTAATTTCCTACAAATACCAATAAATTTCTAACTTAATGTTGCTTGATTTAAGCTTCCCAAGAAATGGTCAACCTATTGCCATAAAAATGGAATTAAAAATACCTCTGGATAATATTTAATCCTAAAGAGAAGATTGGATTTTGTTGGGTTTCTAGACAATGGTATGTATTGAAGTGATCACTCATTCTTTACCTTTTTCTTGGGAGCAATTTGGAAATAGCCTGCCTTTTAATAGCTATAATGGACATAATGATTGTGATTCAAGTGAGTAACAGCACTACTAAATCATCTAACACACACATGTTGCTGCAATATTACCACAGTTACTACCAGATCAAACATCTCAGGAAAATAAAACCACTAAGCCTTTAGACTTGCACAAATTCAGCACTTGATAGGTTATGAGCCTTTATTTTCTTCCTTTTTTGGGGGTTTTCAGATTGGTCTTGTGTTGTTCCTTCCACTTGCTCTTTTACATCTTTTTTCATGCTTAGGGCCTGCAATTTAAGATGTGTGTCTCAGATTCTACCAAGAGCAATCAAACTCTGGATGTCTGGGACAGGATTCCAGTGCCCTGTTCTTGCTGAGGATGCAAAGGTGGTGACCATAGCCTCCACTTCAGTCATTTCTGATGAATCTGCCCTCATAGCAACATACTGTTCATGTGTGTTGAGTGAAGGACTATCCATCACCATTTCAAGAATGGGAGTTTCTCCCTAAAAATGAATTTTTTCACATACTTTCAGCAACGAACTATGGTTAAGTGTCCTCTTTGATAGTTAAAATAGGATTGAAATCCTCAGTAATTTCTTCATGATGCATATCTTCTGATTAATACATGCTATTATTTCTAAGGCAGGTTTAGGAAGAAATGCTGGTGGACTTTCTTTCCTTTATCATTTTGGTCCCTTGTGCAGCCTCTATAACTTGATGATTTCAAGCTTCCCTCAGATTTCTCTTGTTAGAGAATATACTAACCTCACCCCTGCACTTGTTTCATCTCTGCCGAGCCTCTTTCCAACTGCTGCTCACCCTCCACTAGGTACAGACAAGCCATGCGCAGAGCCGCCCACTGAGCCTGGGCCAGGTCCCCGTGCTCCAGCTCGCCTGGACCCTCCGGGACCCAGAGTTGTGACACGGGCTCTAGACCACTGCTGCTTCTCCCTATTTATTTTTATGTAACATTTATGTAGTCTAAGTTTAAAAAAAAATAAAATGTACATTAAAAAATAAATAATTTTTTTTTAAAAAAAGAAAGACATGATGGATGAAATTGAAAATATATTAGAGGAGACAATTAGCAAGATGGTGGCAGAGTAAGGAGCACCCAGAGTTGGCTCCCGTCACAGGGCAGTTATTAAACAAACAGAGCTATCTGGAGCATACTGAAGCACCTGTTCAGGGGCTCCAGGAGACCAGAAGAGCATCCTGCAACATCCTTGGCGGACTGGAAGGAGGAGACTGTCCATCTGCAGAGAAGACTCATAAGTAGAGTGCTCCATGCCATGGAGGCCAGTGCCCATCATCCAGTGGAGACATAAGTCACATCAGGAGCTATTCCATGGCTGGATTTGAAAGCTCCAATTCCCAAAAATGGGGGAGGAAGAGATGGTTGGGCAACAACTTCAGCTACTGATGAGTAAATTCAGAGGGATAAAGTACAATCCTGAGAACAGCTAAATTTTGAGTCTGTCCAAGTCAGAAAGAGGCTGGTAGCTTCCATCTTAACTCTGCACCTGGCACGAAGAGAAATGGGGTGGACTGAAAATCATAGTGCTGGTAGGGACTGGCTTATTTCCATCCAGATCAGATTGAAGCTGTAGCCTAGGACTGAGTGCTACCTCTAGCAGAGAGGAAGCTGCAGAGACCTGCACCAGCCTCTCTGGGAAATTACCAGTCAAACCATGGAAGGTGGTGATTATCGTACTCTGGCAGCATGAGCTGCCCCAGGAGCTATTCTGTGGCTGGAATTTGAAGTTCCTTTTCCCCAAAACAGGGGAGGAGGAGATATTTGACTGCCATTTTGGCTACTGATTGATAGACTCGACTGGTGTGAAATAGCCCAAGTTGGAAAGAGGCTGGAGGCCACCATTTTTACTCCACGAAACCTGAGGGGAAGCCTGGCTGACCTAAAATCACAGTGACAATAGGAAATAGTTTCTTCCACACAGATTGGCCTAGACCAGGCTTAAGCCCCGCCTCTTCAGGGAGAAGGCTGGTGGGCCCAGCACCAACTTATACAGGTAACTGCAGGTACCTTTGGCTGGCACAGTCTGAACATCGGAAGTCTACCAGGGCAACTGTGGTCATCTTGGACCCACACTCCATAGAGTGCTGCCCTCACCTGCAGCTCCATCCCTGCCCCAGGCAGGGGAGAAAGGAACATAAAGCTTCATGAGGCTCTCTGGGCAACTACAGGTTGGGCCTGCATGGCTTGGATTATTCCACACATCTGTGACTCTGTCCCTACCCCTGGCAAAGGAGAAATTTGAGAGAAGCTTCATCAGTCCCTGGTGCAATGAGGGCAGCTTGAAAATCTCCATAGTTTGTAGCACCAATTACAACTTTGGCTCCTAATGCACAACCAGCAAGGGAAAAAGGGCAGGAAGCCCTAAACTAAAGAGAAAAAATGCACCCAGAATAAATACTCTAGTACTCCAGATGCCAAGACACCAGCAAAAAATTACAATCCACACTAAGAAACAGGAAGCAATGGCCCAGTTAAAGGAACAAGAAAAGCCTCCAGATGACATAAAGGAGCTGAGACAACTAATCATAGATGTTCAAACAAATATCCTTAATAAATTCAGTGAGATGGCTAAAAAGATTAAGGATATTAAGAAGACACTGGATGAGCACAAAGAAGAATTTGAAAGCATATGTAGAAAAATAGCAGAGCTTATGGGAAAGAAATGTGCAATAAATGAAATTTTTAAAACATTGGAATCATATTATAGCAGATTTGAAGAGGCAGAAGAAAGGATTGCTGAGCTTAAGAAATGGCCTCTGAAAGGGAACATACAAAAGAACAGATGAAGACAAGAATGGAAAAAATGGAACAAGGTCTCAGGGAACCAAATGACAGCAAAAGGCATGCAAACATACTTGTCATGGGTGTCACAGAAGGAGAAGTGAAGGGAAAAGGGGTAGAAGGAATATTTGAAGAAATAATGATAGAAAATTTCCCAACCCTATTGAAAGATGTAGATATCCATGTCCAAGAAGCACAATGGACTCCCATCTGAAAAAATCCAAATAGACCAACTATGAGACACATACTCATCAGAATGTCAAATGCCAAAGACAAAGAAAGAATTCTGAGAAAGGCAAGAGAAAAGCAATGCATAACATTTAAGGAATATCCAATAAGATTAGTGCTGATTTCTCACCAGAAATCATGAAGGTAAGAAGACAGTGGTCTGATATATTTAAGACACCACAAGAGAAAAACTTCTAGCCAAGAATCTTATATCCAGCAAGAATGCTTTTCAAAAATGATGGCAAGATTAGAATATCCCAGATAAACAGAAACAGAGAATTTCTAAGCAAGAAACCAGATTTTCAGGAAATACTAAAGGGTGTGCTAGAGCCTGAAAGAAAAGATAAGAAAGAGAGGCCTAGAAGAGAGTCTAGAAATAAAGATTATCTCAATAAAAGTAACTAAAAGTGTCAAAAGAGTGGTGAAAACAAAATATGACAGATAAAACACAAATAGTCAGGAATAACCTTAACCAACAATATAAATCACTTCTATTCAGGAAACTGCAACTCAATGTTAAGAGAAATCAAAAAAGGCCTAAATAGCTGGAAGATAATATGACACCCAGGCCCAGAGCCTCAACAGACTTCAGCTCCTACACTTTGATTTATTGGACTTACTCCACTCAGCTAACATGGAGTTGAAGAAGGTCAACCACCACAACATGGAGCCTAGAGTGCCTACAACTGGAAGCGGGAGGAGTGCATCCAGTACCCATGTGGAATCTAAGCCCTCACTTGACATAGATGTGCAATGGACACAACCAATCCAATGTCCACAGAGAAAATGTGGAATGGGTGTGGGAACGGTAGCCATGGTGGCTGCTGGGTGTGGGGAACGGGAGGAAGAGATGAGATGTGGAGGTGTTTTCAGGACGTGGAGTTGTCCTGGATAGTGCTTCACGGACAATTACGGGACATTATAGATCCCCCCAGGGCCCACTGGATGGAACGTGAGAGAGTCTGGGCTATGATGTGGACCATTGACTATGGGGTGCAGTGATGCTCAGAGATGAACTTACCAGGTGCAATGGATGTGCATGATGATGGGAGAGAGTGTTGCTGTGGGGGGAGTGGGGGGTGGGGGCGGTGGGGTTGAATGGGACCTCATATTTTTCATAATGTAATTTAAAAAATAATAATAAATAAATAAGTAATTTTTAAAAAAAATTTAAAAAATATCATTAAGATGTCAATTCTACTCAAACTGATATACAGATTCAATGCAATCCTGATAAATTCCACCAGCATTAAAAAATATATATTATGAAAACATGGTCATCAAATTTATTTGGAATGGCATAGCCAGAAACATCATAAAAAGGAAAAGCAAACCCTCATCTCCAGATTATAAATCATATTACCTAGCTATAGTTGTAAAAAAACAAAAACAAAAAACATCATGGTACTGGCATAAAGACAGACACATAGACCAATGGAACCAAATCAATGGTTCAGAAACAGACTCTCACATGTATGGTCAAGTGATTTTTGACTAGCCTATCAAACCCACACAACTCAGGCAGAACAGTCCATTCAACTAATGGTGCTGAAAGAATTGGATATCCATAGCTGAAAGAAGAAATGAGGACCCCTATCTCACACCTTATCCAAAAATTAACTCAAAATGGATCAAAAACCTAAAATTAAAAGCAAGAACCATAAAACTTATAGAAGAAATTGTAGAAAAATATTTTCAAGACCTGGTGGTAGATGGTGGATTCTTAAAGCAGATAAGAGGACTGAGATGGACTACTGATGTTTAATGTATGTAGATGTTTTCATCAGCTTTACTGTAAAAATGTGGAAATGTATATTGGATGGTAACACATAGTGAGTAACCATTAATTTATAAATGGAGATGTGGCTGAAAATGGTAGTCTAGGTATGTAAATGTCAATTGACAGAACGCTAGAAAATTATCTAGGTACTGAATAGCAGAGTACACCAAGAGGTGGATGAGAATTGTGGTTGATGGTACAGATGCAAGAGTGTTCTTTGTGAGCTAGAGCAAATGTACATCACTCCTGCAGGGTGTTGGGAATGTGGAGAAGCATGGGGAAAATACAGCTGGAGTGACCTATGGACTGTGGTTAGCAGTAATAATATAATATTCTTGCATCTATACAAAAGATGTACTGTGTTGATAATGAGGCAGTATGGAAAATGTGAGCCAAATGTACACTATGGGCATGGTAACAATAAGATATTTTCTTAACTGTAGCAAATGTTCCACCACAGTGTGGTATGATGATGGAGGGGTGTTGTTTGGGAATTCTGCACATGTGCATGATTGTTTTATAAGTTTACAATCTGTCACAAAAATATATTTAAAAAATAATAATAGGTTGGGGTGGAGAAAAACACACCAAATGTAAGATAAGGACTATGATTAGTAGTAAGATTTTGACAATATCCTTTCATAATTTGTAACAAACATCTCATGACAATGCAAGGTTTTAGTGAAGGGTTGATCTGTGTGACCCCTGTATGATGTTATGCATGTTTGCTCTGTAAGTTCACAACTTTTACTATACACTTAATTGTTTATGTAAGTTCATATATAAATGATATAAAGATAATAATGATAGGTTGGTTGGGGGGGAAATACTTTGGTTAGTACTAATATTTTGACAATGCTCTTTAATCAGTTAAAAACAATGCAAGTTATTGGTGGTACAGTGAGTTATGAGTCCTGTATGATGTTATTTATGTTTGTTTTGTAACTTCACAACTATTACTCTACACTTATTTTACATATGTTTATGTATGAGTGATATACTTCAATAAATTAATTTTTAAAAATACATTAGATGGTGGGGTGGGGTGGTGGGGTTGAATGGGACCTCATATTTTTTTTAATGTAATATTTTTACAAAATCAATAAAAATATAAATAAATAAATAAATAAATAAATAAAATAAAAAAATAAAAATACATTAGAGAAAAGTAAGAGCAGATTTGAATTGCTTGAAGATAGAACTAGTGATTTAGAAGACAGAACATCTGAACTAGAAAAAAAGGAGAACAGAAAGAGAAGAGAATGGTAAAAATAGAACAGGTCCTCATGAAACTGAACGACAATGCAAAGCACACAAGCATATACAATATCAGTGTTACAGAAGTAGAAGAGAATGGAAAAGGGGAAGAAAGAATACAAGGAAATAATGACCAAAAACTTCCCAACACTTGTGAAAGACAGAAATATCAATATCCAGAAAAACGTATGCCAAAAAATAAATCTGAATAGATCTATGCTGAAACAACTACTATTCAAAATGACAAATATAAGAGATAAAGAGAAGATTCTGAAGGCAGCAAGAAACATGCAAAGCATAGCATGGAAGGGAATCTGTCATCAGAAACCATGAAGGCAAGAAGAAAGTGTATGATGTATTTAAGGTACTGAAAGAACCTAAATTTTTGGCTCCAGCAAAAATTCTGTATCCATCAAAAATGAGGGTGAATTTAAAAACCTCACAGACAAACAATTTATAGAATATATTACCAAAAGACCAAAATTACATGAAATACTAAAGGGAGTGCTGCAGATTGAAAGAAAAAACAAGGGTGAAAGATTTAAGAAGAGTGTAGAAATGAAGATTATTAAGAAGGGTAAATTAAAGAGTAAAAAGACAGGCAGTAGTAAGATATGACAACAGAAAGCCAAAAGACAAAATGGACGAATAAGTAATGCCTTTAAAGAAATAACATTGAATGCTAATTGCTTGAACTACCCAGTAAAAAGACACAGACTGATAAAATGGATTTTAAAAATATGAGCCATCTATATGTTGTCTAAAAGAGACTCACCTCAGATGTAAGGACACAACCTGATTAAAAGTAAAATCAGATATTCCATTCAAATAATAATTTAAAAAGAGCTGGAGTTGTGATACTAATACCAGACAAAAGAGTTTTTTTAAAATTTCTTAATTTTTATTTTTAAAAGATACTTAAATTACACATATATTATATAAAAAATATAAGGGATTCCTTATGCCTTTCTCCATATATTTCCCACATTTTCCCACATTAACAACAACCTTCGTTTGTGTGGTATATTTGTTACAATTGATGAACACATTTTGGAGCATTGCCTCTAAGCATGGATTATAGTTTACATTGTAGTTTATGCTCTCTCCCACACAATTTTCTAAGTTATGACAAGACATATGATGGCCTGTATCTGTCATTGCAATGTCATCCAGGACAATTACCAAGTCCTGAAAATGCACCTATATTACACCTCTTTTTCCATCTCCCTGCCCTCAGAAGATCCAGTGGCCACTGCCTCCACATCAATGATGTAAGTTCTTCCATTGCTAGAATCACAATAAGTCTATAGTAGAATACCAGTATGTCAATTCTAGTCCATCGTTCTTTCCCCAATCCTGAGGATTCTGTGATGCATGGTGATGCCCCCTCCACCTCTAATTGAGAGGGAGTTTAGATACTATAGGGCAGATGAATGGGGCTCTCTAGCTTGCAGTTGAAGGCTCTCTGTGTTCCCTGGGATGGTTGTTGTCCATCATCATCTCCTTGTCAGTTGATCTGGGTGAGTCCAATGAACTGGAGAGGAGGTGTTGCAACTCAGTTGAGATTGAGGGTCCAATGAGCACATGTACAGCCCAAAGATTTAAGTCTCTTGGACAAACACCTATCAACTCTAGTATTAGCTATAGATTCAAATAGAGGGGCAGAAGAGCCCTGTGTAGGGAAACCACAATTGAGTCCAACTCTGTCACACTGTGGAGCATAAACTTCAAAGTAAGGCCTCTGGCAGGGCACCAGAATCTTAAGCTGTCTGCCCTGCCTATAGTTTCTGGATGTCTCCGGAGTCCACAGAAACCCACTATTTGAGGCAGTATTTACTTTGGCAGTCAATGAGATCCTGCTGAGGCGTGTATAGGTGTAACCTCAGAATGACCTCTGGACTCACTTTGTAGTCTCTTAGCCATATAAGCTCATTTGTCTTTATCCTTTTCCCCTTTTGATAAAGGTCTTTTCCAGTTGTATTACAAGTTGTGGCTTGGTAGTAATCCCTTGGTACCAGGGAGACCCATCCCTGGAAATTTATGTCCCATGCTAGGGGAAAGGTAATGCATTTACATGCTGAGATAGGCTTAAAGAGAGGGCACATTTGAGAAACAAGGAGGCTCTCAGGAGGTAACTCTTAGGCACCCTATAATGCATGTTTCAAGGCTAAGTTTCAATTTCAAAAGAAAAGGTTCATTAGTACAGTTATCAATATCAAGGGCCCATCAATGGACTTTCCTCTTCACTAGTCATTGACCCTGTAATAGGGGGATTTTTGCTGTTCCCTTAGAGAATGTGGCAGAACTCCACAGGATGGGAATTTGATATTCTTTCAGTTATTGTGTGAATCTCCACCCACAGTGACAATGCCCCATGAACATTTGAACACATTCATATGCCTTATGGATATGCCCCAGGTGAATTTCCTCCCATGTATACCCCATCACTGACACCCTGAATGAATGATACTCCCCATCATAGTTGTACACTTCTGTGATCCAAACTTTCTTCAAACCTGAAGCCAACAAAATAACCAAATACAATTAATAAGAGTATGAAATAATGATAGCTTTAAAATAAGAAATAAAATACAAAAAAATTAATTACAAAAATTATTTTTAAACATTGGAATAATAATGATGAAAAATATTTTTAAAAATTTCTTGACACTATGTCTTTCATTGCCATAAGATCTTTTGTCTTGTATGTACAGTGATATTTTCTTCCATTTATTCCCCCTGTGTCCTATTTTTTTTTCATTTTGTCTTGAAAGAAGTTTTAGGTTACAGAAAAGTCATGTACAGAATATAGGGGATTCCCAAATACCCAACATCCTCCTGATTTTCCCTTTCCCCTATTAATAACATTTTATATGTGAATGGTACATTTGCTACAATTGATATACAAATATTAAAACATCGTTACTAACCATGGTCAATGATTTACATTTTGGATTTTCAAATTTTGATGAAATTTAACATGGTCTGTATCCATCATTGCAAGATCATGTAGTACATTTCCAATGCCCCCAAAATGATCTATGTTCCATCTGTTCTTTTCCTTCCTCACCCCCCCCCCCTTAGGACCCATGGCAACAGCCAAGCTGCACTCTTTGAAGGACAAGATTCGTAGTTACTTGCAACAACATTGAGGGCTTGAAATACTGGCCTGTCCTCTCCTGTTAGGCACTGCCTACGCTCTTGAGAGACTCCCCCCCCCCGATTTAAGAACATATTAGGTCTCCCCAAGATGGGAGTCAAACACCTTCTCGATCATTATGTGGGTTTCCACCCACTGATACAAGCCATTATGACAAGAACACTCACAAACTCCCTAGAGACATGCCTCAGGTGCACTCTGTACCTCATTTTCCCCACATCCAACACCCTAAACCAGTAACCCTTCCCTGCCATGTTTGCCAAAAGAACATTCCAAAAGTTGTAGTTTCAACCACATACCTGCAAATCCCGTGTTCACTTGCTCCTTCTCCCAACCCTCCCCCTGTTCCATGGACAGCACGAAACACCCTCCCCATTCTACCCCCTTCAGAAACCAACACTACCCAAAGCAATAGTATCACTCCACTACTCTCATGCCCATCCACTGCACAACTACACCCTTCCACCTTATTATAGATTTTGTCCATATGGGTATTGGCTCACAATCTTTTTCTCCCTTACTGTCTCCTGTAAACCTATCTTCCTTACTCTAGCTCTGTGGGTCTGTTCAATTTGTTTAATTCATATCAGTGAGGTCATGTAACATTTGTCCTTCACTGCCCAGTTTGCTTCACTCAACATAAGGTCTGAAAGATTCATTCATTTTATCCTGTGTGTTATCACTGCATTCCTTCTTTCAGCTGAGTAATATTCCATTGTATGTTTATACCACAATTTGTTTATCCATTCATCTGTTGATGGACATTTGGGTTGTTTCCAACATTTGGCAATTGTGAAAAATGCCACTATGAACATTGGTGTGCGTATATCTGTTCATGCCCTTGCTTTCAATTCTTCTGGGTATATACTCAGCAGTGGCATTGCTGGATCATATGGCAGATCTATAGTTAGGTTTTTGAGAAAACACCAAACTGTCCTCCACAATGGCTGGACCATTCTAAATTCCCACCAGCAGTGAATGAGGTTTCCCATTCCTCCACATCCTCTCCAGCAGTGTAAGTGGGTGTAAGAAGATATCTCATTGTAGTTTTGATTTGCATTTCCCTAATAGCTAGTAATGCTGAGCATCTTTTCATATGCTTTTTCTTAATTTTCTTTTTTTAAGATACATAGGTCACAAAAATATGTTACATTAAGAAATATAAGATATATAATGTCCAGCATCTGACCCTGCAATATCACTTAGGACAACTCCAAGTCCCGAAAATGCCCCCACATAATATCTCTTCTTCCCTCTCTCTGCCCTCAGCAACTACTGTGGCCACTGTATCCACATCAATGATATAATTCATATGCTTTTTACCCATTTATATTTCTTCTTTGGAGAAGTGTCTATTCAAATCCTTTGCCCATTTTTTAAATGGGTTCCTGTCTTTTTATTTTTGAGGTGTAGGATTTCTTTATATATCCTGGATATTAGGCCCCTATCAGGTAGCTGAGTCCCAAATATTTTCTCTCATTGAGTAGGCTGCCTTTTCACTTTTTAAAAAAAGATTTATTTATTTATTTATTTATTTCTCCCCCTCCCTCCCCACCCTGGTTGTCTTTTCTCTGTGTCTATTTGCTGCGTCTTCTTTGTCCACTTCTGTTGTTGTCAGCGGCATGGGAATCTCTGTTTCTTTTTGCTGCGTCATCTTGCTGTGTAAGTCCTCTGTGTGTGTGGCACCATTCCTGGGCAGGCTGCACTTTCTTTTGTGCTGGGTGGCTCTCCTTATGGGGCACACTCCTTGCACATGGGGCTCTACTACACAGGGGACACCCCTGTGTGGCATGGCACTCCTTGTGTGTATCAGCAACGCACGTGGGCCAGCTCCACATGGGTCAAGGAGGCCCGGGGTTTGAACCGTGGACCTCCCATGTGGCATACGGACACCCTAACCATTGGGCCAAGTCCACCGCCTTCACTTTCTTGACACACTCCTTTAAAGTGCAAACGTTTTTAATTTTGAGGAGGTCACATTTATTTATTTTTTCATTCATTGCTCATATTTTGGGTAAAAAGTTCATGAAAGCAATTCCTAATATGAGATCTTGTAGATGCTTCCCTACATTATCTTCCAAGACCTTTATGGTCTTGGCTGTTATACGTAGATCTTTTATCCATCTTGAGTTAATTTTTGTGTAAGGTGTGAGATGCTGTTCGTCTCTCACACTTTCAGATGTGGATACTCAGTTCTACAAGCACCATTTGTTGAAGAGGCCATTCTTCCCCACTGAATAGGCTTGGGGGCTTTGTCAAATATCAGATTACTGTATATGTGAGGATCTATATCAAAACTCTCAATTCAGTTCCATTGGTCTGTGTATCTCTCCTAATGCCAATACCATGCTGTTTTCACTACTGTAGCTTTGTAGTATGTTTTGAAGTCAGGTAGTGTGAGTCCTCCAATTTCGTTTTTCTTTTTCAATATGTCTTTGGCTACTCTGAGTCTTTTGCACTTCCAAATAAATTTCATAGTTAGCTTTTCCAATTCAGTAAAAAAAAATGCTGTGGTAATTGTTATTGGATTGCCTTAAATCTGTATCAGTTTAGGTAGGATAGACACCTTAATGATATTTAGTCTTCTTACCCATGAACAGGGAATATTCTCTGATTTATTTGCATCTTCTTCAGTTACCTTTAATACTTTCATGTACAAGTTACTTACATCTTTAGTTAAATTTATTGGTAGGTAATTGATTTGCTATTGTAAATGGGATTTTTTTTCTTGTATTCCTCCTCAGATTGCTCATTATTGGTGTACAGACATACTTGTGATTTTTGCACATTGATCTTTATAACCTGCTACATTACTGAACTCATTTATAAGCTCTAGAAGCTTTTTTGTAGATTTCTTAGGGCTTTCTATATATAGGACTATGTCATCTGCAAATAGTGGAATTTTGACTTCTTCCTTTCCAATTTGGATGTCTTTTATATCTTTTCTTGTCTAACTCTTCTAGCCACACAATGTTAAATAGAAGTGGTGAAAGTGGGCATGCTTGTCTTGTTCCAGATCTTAGAGGGAAAGCACTTAAGATTTCAACATTGGGGAAACGGACTTTGGCCCAGTGGTTAGGGCGTCCATCTACCACATGGGAGGCCCGCGGTTCAAGCCCCGGGCCTCCTTGACCCGTGTGGAGCTGGCCATGCGCAGTGCTGATGCGCGCAAGGAGTGCGGTGCCACACAGGGGTGTCCCCCGCGTAGGGGAGCCCCACGCGCAAAGAGTGCACCCATGAGGAGAGCCGCCCAGCGTGAAGGAGGGAGCAGCCTGCCGAGGAATGGCGCCGCCCACACTTCCCGTGCCACTGACGACAAAAGAAGCGGACAAAGAAACAAGACGCAGCAAAAAGACACAGAAAACAGACAACTGGGGGAGGGGAGAGGAATTAAATAAATAAAAATAAATCTTAAAAAAAAAAGATTTCAACATTGGATAAATGATGTTAGCTTGGGTTTTTCATATATACCCTTTAACATGTTTAGGAATTTCCTTCTATTCCTATGTTTCAAATTGTTTTTATCAGGAATAGGTGCTGTTTTTTTTTAAATGTGTTTGCAACATCTATAGAGATGATAATGTGATTTTTTTTCTTTTGAAGTGTTTGTGTGGTGTATTACATTGATTGATTTTCTTATCTTAAACCATCCTTGCATACCAAGGATGAAACCCACTTGATCATGGATTATAATTCATTTAATGTGTTGTTAAATCTGATTAGCAAGGATTTTGTTGAAGATTTTAGCATATATGTTCAGTAGAATGATTGGTCAATAGATTTCCTTTTCATGGTGTCTTTGGTATTAGAGTGATGTTGGCATTATTGAATGGCTTAGGCAATGATCCCTCCACTTCTATTTTTTGGAGGAGTTTAAGCTGGATTAGTGTTAGTTCTTTCTGGGATGTTTGGTAGAATTCACCTTTGAAGCCATCTGGTCCTGGGCTATTTTATTTCAGAGGTTCTTGATGACTAATTTTCTCTCATTATTGTGATTGGTCTGTTGAGTTCATCAGTTTCTTCTTTTGTCAATGTAGGCTCCTCGTGTGTTTCTAGGAATTTGTACATTTCCTCCAAATTATCCATCTGGTTGGCATATAATTTTTCAAATTATACCCTTATGATACTCTTTATTTCTGTGGAGTCACTGCTGATATCCCCTTCCTCATTTCTTATTTTATGTATTTCCATCTTCTCTCTTTTTTCTTTGTTAGTCTAGCTAAGGGTTCATCAATTTTACTCATCTCTTTTAAAAAAAAGCTTTTGTTTCTGTTAATTTTTTAGTGCTTTCTTATATTCAATTTCAGTTCATTCTTCTCTAATTTTTGTTATTTCCTACTTTCTACTTGCTTTGAGATTAGTTTGTTGCTATTTTTCTAATTCCTCCAGGTGTGCAATTAGGTCTTTGATTTTAGCTCTTTCTTCTTTTCTAATGTAGGCATTTATGGCTATGGCTTTTCCTGTCAGCACTGCTTTTGCTGCATCTCATAGGTTTTGGTACATTGTGTTATCATTTTCATTTGCTTCAATGTAGTTACTGATTTCTTTTGCAGTTTCCTCCTTGACTCACTGTTTATCTAAGAATTTGTTGTTAAATTTCCGTATCTTTGTGCTAATCTGGTTCTCTCCCCCTTACTGAATTCCAGCTTCATTCCATTATGGTCAAGCAAGAAGTAGTGGAATGGAATAAAAGCAGCAGAAGTCAAAAACAGAAAAATTAAGGAAAGAAGAGAAATAAAGTAGGTTGAAAAAACAAGTTTTAAAAAAAGGTAACAAAGAAAGGGAAAAGAACAGTCATAAACATTTATGCACCTAATCTCAAGATAAATGAGTTAAACACTGGAAACACTAAGTGGAGAAATAGATGCCTCTATAATTATAGTGGGGCCTTTAATACACCCTCATCACCATTAGGGAGAACATTTTGACAGAGAATAAATAAAGAAACAAAGGCTTTGAATAATACTTTTGAGGATCTGGCCTTCATACACATACACAGAACATTACTCCCAAATACAGTAAGATATACATTCTTCTCCATTGCACATGGATCATTCTCCAAGAAAGATCATATGCTAGGCCACAGAACAACTCTTGATTAATTCAGAAAGACTGAAATTTTATACAGTAATTTCTCTGACCACAACAGAATGAAGCTGGAAATCAGTAAGGGACAAAACTATTTTAGGCACAAAGATATGGAAGTAAACAACACACTCTTTGAGAAACAGTGGGTAAAGGAGGAAATCTTAAAAGAAATCAGTAATGACCTTGAAACAAATGAAAATGACAACACAATGTATCAAACCTATGGGATGTAGCAAAAGCAGTGCTGAGAGGGAAATTCATAGCCAAAAATGCCTATATTAAAAAAAAAGAAAGAGCTAAAATCAATGATCTAACAGCACACCTGGAGGAGTTAGAATAAAAAACAATAAACTAACCCCAAAGCAGGTAGAAAGAAAGAAATAACAAAGATTAGAGCAAACCTAAATGAGGGAAGTGGATTTGGCTCAATGGATAGAGCATCCGCCTACCACATGGGAGGTCCAGGTTTCAATCCCAGGGCCTCCTGACCCATGTGATGAACTGGCCCATGCACAGTGCTGATGTGTGCAAGGAGTGCCATGCCCCATAGTGGTGTCCCCCACATAGGGGAGCACCATGTGCAAGGAGTGTGCCCCTAAGTAGAGCCACCCAGTGTGAAAAAAGTGCAGCCTGCCCAGGAGTGGTCCCATACAAACAGAGAGCTGATGCAGCAAGATGACACAACAAAAAGAGGCACAGATTCCCAGTACTGCTGACAAGAATACAAATGGACACAGAAGAACACACAGTGAGTGGGCACAGAGAGCAGAAAACTGGAGGGGGGCGTGGAAGGGGAGAGAAATAAATTAAAAAATAAATCTTAAAAAAATCCTAAATGAAACTGAAAATAAGAAAACACTAGAAAAAATAAACAAAACTAAATGCTGTTTCTTCAAGAAGATTAATAAAATTGACAAGCCTTTAGCTAGACTAACAAAGAAAAAAAGAGAGGAGATGCAAATGCATAAAATAAGAAATAAAGAGGAGGATATCACCACTGACCCAACAGAAATAGAGTATCATAAGAGGATACTCTGAAAAATTATGTGCCAACAAGATTGATAGAGAAAATGGACAAATTCCTAGAAACACACAAGCAGCCTACAATATCAAAAGAAGAAATTGATGAACTCAACAGACCAATCACAAGTAATGAGTTAGAATTAGTCATCAAAAACCTCCCAACAAAGAAGAGTCGAGGACCAAACAGCTTCACAGGTGACTTTTACCAAACATTCTGGAAAGAACTAACACCAATCCATCTTAAAGTACTCCAAAAATAGAAGTGGAGGGAACATTGCATAAGTCATTCTATGATGCCAACACCACCTTAATACCAAAGCCAAAGAAAGGCACCACCAGGAAAAATAGAGACCAATCTCTCTAATGAACCTAGATGCTAAAATCCTCAACAAAATACTTGCTAGCTAAGCATACTCTACAACAAATCAAACATGTATGATCATTTCTATTGATGTGGAAAAAGCATTTGACAAAATGCTGCATGCTTTCCTGATAACAACACTACAAAACTTCCTCAGCATGATAAAGGGTAGATATGAAAAATCCACAGCCAGCATCATATTCAATGGTGAAATACTAAATGCTTTCCTTCTAAGATTGGGAACAAGACAAGGATGCCCACTATCACCCTTTATTGCTCAAATGTCGACTCTATGCCAAACTCAGCACATAAATACATTATCTCCCCACAGCATGGGACATGACTCCCAGGGATGAGCCTCCCTGGCACAGAGGGATTACTACCTAACACCATGGAAGAAATTGTATCATTGATGTGGAGACAGTGGCCATGGGAGTTGCTGAGGGCAGGAAAATGGAAGAAAAGGTGTGATATGGGGGTATTTTCAGGACTTGGAGTTGTCCTGAGTGATATTGCAGGAACAAATGCAGGACATTATATATCATGCCATAGCCCACTGAATGAACTGGGGGAGAGTGTAAACTGATGTAAACTATAATCCATGCAGTATAGCAGTGCTCCAAAATGTACTTATCAAATGCAATGAATGTGCCACACTGATGAAGGAGGTTGTTGATGTGGGAGGAGTGGGGAGGTGGGGAGTGGAGGTATATGGGTACCTCTTATATTTTTAAATGGATCATTTTGTGTGGTCTATGTATCTTTTAAAAAATAGACAATAAAAAAATTTCATTTTCAAAAAAAGGAAAAGGCTTTGACCAAAAGTGAAAAAAGGTAAAGACAAATGAGTTTAAATGGCTAACAGACTTCAAAGTGAGTCAGGAGTTCAGGTCATTCCAGAGGTTATGCTTATGCACATCTCAGCAGGAGCTCGTTGACTGCCAAAGTAGATAATACCCCAAATATCAGGCTCCTGGGGGCTCTGGAGACATCCAGACAATCAAGGCAGATGCCTCAGGAGTTAGGTGCCTTGCCAGTGGGCCCTACTTAAGAATTTATGCTCTCTGTGTGTCAGAGTTGGACTCAGTTGTGGTTCCCTACACATGGCTCTTCTGTTCTTCTATTTGAACCTATAATTAGTACTAGAGTTGGTAGGTGTACATACAAGAGACTTAAATCTTTGGGCTGTCCATGTGCCAACTGGGTCCTGAATCTCAATGGAGTTGCAACACTTACTCTCTAGCTCATTGGTCTCTCCCAAGAAAACTAACAAGGAGGTGAGGATGAATAACCACCATACCAAGGAACTCAGAGGGTCTACAACTTCAAGCATGAGAGTACCATACATCAGCCCTATGGTATCAAAGCCCCCCCTCAATTAGAGGTGGAGTGGGCATCACAACTCTGAATCCTCAGGCTTGGGGAATGAACTATGGACTAAAGTAGATTTACTGCCATTCTATTATAGACTTACTGTGATTTGGTCAATGGAAGACATTATATCATTGATGTGGAGGTAGTGGGCACTGGAGGTTCTGAGGGCAGGAGGAGGGAAACACAGGCATAATATGGGGGCATTTTCAGGAGTTGGGAATTGTCCTGAATGACATTGCAATGACAGATATAGACCATTATATATCCTGCCATAACCTACAGAATTGACTGGGAGAGAGTGTAAACTACAATGTAAACTGTAATCCATTCTTAGTGATAATGCTTCAAAATGTGTTCATCAATTGCAATGAATGTACCACACTAATGAGGGATGTTATTAATGTGGAAAAGTATGGGAGATGTGGGAAGCAAGCATGTGGGAATCCCCTATATTTTAATATAATATTTATGTAATCTAAGTATTTTTTAGAAAATAAAAATTTTAAAATAAGAAAGTATGATGTATTCCTATGTACCCACATTCTCTTCCACATCATTCCCTATTTTTTAAATGTATCAATACAATTTACTATGATGTATGTGTAAAAGCCACTCATTAAAAAATGCACATTTAAAAACTGGACCAAAAAAAAATGATCTGTTAGGCAATGGTTTCTTTGACTTTACAGCCAAGGCACAAACAATGAAAAAAATAGATAAACATGAAAGTTCCTCAAAATTAAAAATTTTGCACATCAAAGGACTTTGTCATGGAAGTAAAAATACAACATATTCAATGGGGGTAATACTCTGCAATCTTATATCTGATAAGAGTTTAATAGCCAGAATTTATAAAGAAATCCTACAATGTAGCAATAAAAAGACAAACACCCCAATTAAAAATGGACAAAGACTTGAATAGTCATTTCTCAAGGAGGATATACAAATAGCTAAAAAGAACATGAAAAGATGCTCAACATCACTAGGTATCAGGTAAATGAAAATCAAAACCACAATGAGATATCATTTCACACCCATTAGAATGGCTACTATTTAAAAAAATGAAAATCCAAGTGTTGTAGAGAACATGGAGAAATAAGAACACTCATTCATTGCTCATGACATTGTGAAATGGTGCAGCCACTGTAGAAGACAGTTTGGTGGTTCCTCAGGAAGCTAAATACAGAATTATCAAATGTCCCAACAATACTGCTACTAGTTAACTACCCAAAAGAATTCACGGAACTTGAACAGATATTTGCATACCAATGTTCATAGGGACACTATTTGTGCAAAGATAGAAGCAACCCAACCATTTATTAATTGATGAAAGGATAAACAAAATGTGGTATATACATACGATGGAATTGTATTCATTTGTAAAAACAGAATGAAGTCCTCAAACATACAACAAGATAGAATAACCCTGAGGACATTTTGCTGAGTGACATAAGCCAGGCACAAAAAGACATCTATTGCATGGTCTTATTGTTATGAACTAATTTTAGTAAGTAAATTCATAGAGTTAGAATCTAGAATATACATTACTAAGGGATAGACTGGGGTAGAGAATGGTAGAACTGAAACTTGATTTGTACAGAATTTCTATTTATGTGAATTGAACGTTTGGAAATGGGTGGTAGTGATGACAGTACATTATTGTGAGTGTAATTAACAGTGCTGAATTATGAATGTGAACGTATCTGAAAGAGGAATTTTGGGGTCATGTATGTTACTAGAATGAAATTTAGAAGATAGAACATGGGACTGTATAACACCAGTGAACCCTGTTGTCGATGTTGAACTGTGGTTAGTAGTACAAATATAAGAATGTTCTTTCCTGAATTATAGCAAATGTACAAAACTAACACAAGGTGTAATAATAGGGTGATAGGTGGGAAAAGAAGGTACTTAATATAAACTATTGACCATAGTTAATAGTACTACTTTAATATTCTTTCATCCATTGTCAAAACATACCACACCTTGCTTCAGAGGCAATCACCGGACATTGTAAATCCTCACAGGGCCCACTGGATGGAATGGAGGAGAGTATGGGCCATGATGTGGACCATTGACTATGAGGTGCAGAGGTGACCAAAGATGTACTTACCAAATCCAATGGATGTGTCATGATGATGGGAACGAGTGTTGCTGGGGGGGGGGGGGGAGAGGTGGGGTGGGGGGGGTGGGGTTGAATGGGACCTCACATATATATTTTTAATGTAATATTATTACAAAATCAATTAAAAAAATGTAAAAAAAAAAACATACCACACTAAAGCAAAGTACCAACCATAAGGGTGTATATGGGAACATTGTATTTTCACATGACTTTTCTGTAAACCTACAATTTCTCTAATTAAAAAAAAATAAGTTTAAAAATTATGCTGTGTAGCTTTATTTTAATAGATGCTAATATTATTTTCCACAATGGATGTAATAATTAAAACTCCCCTCTCTCCCTTGGGAAAAAAAAATATGCTGAGTGAAAGAAACCAGACACAAAGTACTACATATTTTATGATTCCATTTAACTGAAACATAAATATAAATAAATCATAGAACCGAAATTGATTTGTGGTTATGTATGGCAGGGGAAAGATAGAGGGATTGAAAGGTGACTGATAAGGGGGTACGTGACTTTTCTTTTTGGAATAAGTAAATTGTTCTAAAGTTGATTGTGATGATGAATGCATAAATCTATGAATATACTAAAAGGCATTGCTTATACAGCTTGGATAGATTATATTGTATGTGAATATATTTCAATACAACTTTTTTAAAAGGTTAATAATACACATTCTAAAAGCAATTCAAGTATATATTTTGAAAACAAAAGCAGTCACAATAACAAAGGTAAAATATTCACCTGAATGGAGATTTAGATATACACATTCCATAAGAAAAAGTGTCAAAATCATTGTCCAGAAAAGCAAAGGAGGTTAAGGGAATAAAGCATTAAGAAATTTTCAGTTAACCTTTTAACATTTATAAATATGTCTTAAGTTATTTTGATTTGGAGATGTTGATTTTGTTTTCAACATCCATTGACCCTTTTTCTAATTCTGGTGTTCTTTTTCTTACTGATTCAAAAGAACTCTTTATATACTAAGTAAATTCACCCTTTGTCATAAATGTTGCAAATGTTTTCTCCTGTTCATTGTTTATATTTTCCATTCTCATGTGCTCTTAGGAAACTTTAAATTTTTATTTAGTCAAATTTCTTAATTTTTTTTTTTGGATACCTGAGATAGAATAATACTTAAAATATGGTGCACAAAGCCCTTTGTGGTATATCTCTTGGCCCTTTTTAACCTCATCTTTGGCTACCTACCACCCCCTCCTTCCCTCATCACTTACTTAGGGTTTCTTCTTGCCTTGGGCATAGCATTCCATATGCCTGGAACCCCTCTTTACCTTGTCCTCCTAGGAGACTCCCCTCACCAACACCCATATTGAAGAGTGAACTCAAGTCAGGGACTGTCTTATTCATGTTTGTATTTCCAATGCTTAAAGCAATGGGTAGACAGTAGATGTTCAGCTAGTGGCTGTTGAATGAAAAAGTTAATTCAAATCACGCCAGTGCTTCAATTTGTTAAAAGACGCTCTTATACCACCCTGGGGTAGTTTGCATTCAGAAGTTTCCCTGAAAAAAATTGTTTAATTCCCCAACCAATAGATCACTTCTTGCCTCACTATCCCTTTAGCCCAGTGTACTTTACTGAACTAGGAAAGAGTGGGGATAGGTTACAAAAGAGGGGGGAAAAGAGGAGGGGAAAATGAGTGACATCCTTAAAGTAGTAGAGGTGTATAAACAATATCAGTGGAGGATAATAGGATTCTATTTCCATACACATTTTCCTGAACTCATTACTTGTATAAAACAAGGCACACCATAAAAGCAGCAGGGTATTGATACTGTAACAGCAGGGCATTAAAATTGTAATAATAGAATTAATTCAGATAATGCCATTTTGATTTTACAGATATTCAAAAATAATTTGACTGTTTTCTTACACAGATAGACAATTTATGGTATACCTTTGAAATGAGAGATAGTTTCTCTCATAAATATATTCTCATTTGGATTCAAAGAGACATGAACTACATTTCTAAAAAATAAAAATAATTCAGCAGAAATATGAGTTTTAATTTTATTTTAAAAACATGGCTGGTATAAAAAGTGTTTATGCATTCAAATCCCTTTTCTCCAAGGATTAGTCATTTTAATCTTTCACACACAGTCCTTGGAATCAAGTGTATTATAAATGACACTAGTTGACTTGAATTCTTTAAAATTGTTCTCCAATTCTTGATGCATTTTTTATCTCAATATTTCACTTTAAAGTTTTGCTCTTGACTTATCAGTATATTTTCCACAATCTTCAACCACCATCTAATTTTATAGAAACACAAGAAGCTGAGGCTATTATCAGGTGATGAAGCCTTGGTTGATTTGGATTAAAACCAGCAAAGATAACTTCATAATTCATTTTGTTTCTCTTTAATTTGTTTCTTAGAAATGGAATATATAGAGATTTCTTTAAACCTAGTATATTTACTTTGCATTAACTTTTCTGATCGTATTTTCTCAGGATGATGGAGGAAAAGTGAAGGCTTACCTGGATAAATTGCTTTGAACAAAGTAAACCAAGGAAACCTAGCCACTGCATTATTCCCACTCTTAGATGATTTGTTTAGAGCAGCTGAGAAGGGATGGGTGGTACCTTTGTATTTATCACTTTGACAGAGCATTTATGCCCCAGCCGCTGCTCTTACCAGCACACATCTATAGGTAGGTGACTGTGGATAACATGGAAGAGAATCAATGTAATAGTGTAGGTGCAGGCCTCCCTATGACATGGTGTTCACAGTATTTTTTTGTTTGTTTTTACTTTCTATGATGCTTTTGAAATATGCTATATTTACACTGTCACAGAATTTTTAAAAACATGACATATTTTACCACCCTTCCCCCACAACATCTTATATACAGGTAATCTGGTCTCATTAGACTGAGATGCATTTAAGCTATTCCCTGTTGTCATCACAATATTTTACAAGAAACAATACTGAATACCATCTACATTCCAAGTCTGGTTCTTGATACCCAAAAGGGCTCTAACAGGAAATTCCTGATCTCAGGCTGGTCAGAGAGCTATTTTGAGGGTGAATGCAAGAGGTTACCCCCATTACTTGCTCTTCTGACAGAGTTGGAGTCTTGAGCACCTGTTTTCTTCAGTACATTCCCTGCTCCTGAAGTTTACTAAAAGCAGACAACTGAAGAGTTACAGGATTCTACAAGAATGAGGATAGTCAGTGTGAGTACAAGTCTTGATAGTTTAAAGAGGAAACAGGATTTAATCTTTGCCACACTGGGATCTTTACAGAAACTTTTTGCAACAACCTGATGGCAACAGAGGCAATTTCCAGTGCCATCTCACAATTTCTTTCTACACCTCACCATTTGCATTCACAATCCCCCAAAGGGAATATTGCCCATACTCTTTACTTAAAGTCTTTTCTAATTTCTCATAAAAGTATACAAGACCCTCCCTGGCACCAAGGGATTGCTACCAATACCAATAAGCAATTCAAGTGGGAAAAAAACCTTGATCAAAAGGAAGAAAAGGTAGAAAAAAGAGTTTACATGGCTAAGAGACTTCAAAATGTGTCCAGAGGTCATTCCAGAGGCAATACTTGTGCACATCTCAGCATGACCTCATTGACAACCAAAGTAGATAATACCCCAAATAGCAGGGCTCCTGAGGGCTCTGGAAAAAACCCAGACACTATAGTTAGGGACAATAGCTCAGGAGTTTGGTGCCTTGATAGTGGGTCCTACTTTTTTATTTATGCTCCCCAGTGTGACAGAGTTAGACTCAATTGTGGTTTCCCTACACATGGCTCTTCTAGCATTCTGTTTGAACTTTTAATTAGTACAAATTTTGTAGGTGTATATCCAAGAGGCTTAAATCTTTGGGCTGACCAAGTGCCAGTTGAGCCCTGGATTTCAATGGAGTTGCAACACCTGCTCTCCAGTTCACTGGACTCACCCAGGATAACTAACAAGGAGGAGATGATGGATAACCAACATAACAAGGAACTGAGAGTGTCTACAACTGCAAGCAAGAGAGTCCCATCCATCGGCCATATGGGACTGAAGCCCCCCCTCATTTAAAGGTGGAGTGGGTATCACCACCCTAGAATCCTCAGGATTTGGGAATGAACTATGGACTAAAGTAGATTTACTAGTATTCTATATAGACTTACTCAGATTCTAGCAATGGAAGAAATATCATTGGTGTGGAGGCTGTGGTCACTGGAGGTACTGAGGGTAGAGAGAGGGGAAAAAAGGTGTAATATGGGGCATTTTGGGGACTTAGGAATCATCCTGAATGATATTACAATGACAGATACAGGCAATTATATATCTTGCCATAACCTATAGAATTGAGTGGGAGAGTGTAAACTACTATGCAAATGATAATCCATGTTTAGTGGCAATGCTCCAAAATGTGTTTATCAATTACAATGAATGTACCACGCTAATGAAAGGTGTTGCTAACATGGGAAAATGTCGGAGATGTGGTGAGCAGGGCATATGGGAATCCCCTATATATTCTCTGTAACATTATGTAATCCAAGTATCTTTTAAAAAATAAAAAAATGGAAAGACAAAATAAAGTATATTAGACTCTAGGATAAGATAACCCAAACTATTCTAAGGGATTAATGCTTTTTCAAAAGGTATTCTGAAGAATGGTACTCTAACAGGCTATTGCAGAAGGCATAATGCTTTTACAAAAGGAATTTGTGGAACAGTTTCCACAAAAATGACCTGGGAGAAGAGAATTTTTAATCTTAGCAAACCTATGCATGAGGCAGGAGCTGAAGGCACTTGGTTTAATTAGATCATCATTGCAAAATTTTTAAGCTACCTCCTCGTTGAGACAAATAAGTTGGGCTTTTAAATCACATACCCTTCCATAATTCCTGCTGTCTTCATACTATATAATGCAAAACAAAATTCACTGTCAGTTGCAGCATTAGTAAAATGGACCTTGAAAGAAAAAATAAGCAATATGTTTTACATTAAAAAATTTATTGAAGTATATCATTCATACATAAACAGGAAACGTATAGTAGATGTTGGGAACTTACAAACAATCATGCATGCTATCATACAGGGCTTTCATTCATCAGTGGACCACAAATATCTTGCATTGTTGTCAAACATTTGTAACAAATTTTGAAAGAGCATCGTCAAAGTATTACTAACTAAAGTCTGTATCTTATATTTTGTGTATTTTTCCCCAACCCATCCTATTATTTTTTTGGTTCATAAACCATACAGTTTATCTACAGTGTACAATCAATGGCATTTGGCAAAATCAGTGTGTTGTGCATTTATCATGCTAATCAATTTTAGAGCCTAGTCATTACTCCAAAAACAGGAAAAAACAAAAAAAAAAACCATTATCATACCCATAGCACTACAAATTACAGATCCCTTGATGTGCTTTCACCATTTTTATTATTTCCAAAGATTTACTTACTATTTATTACTAATTATGCACAGATTAAATCTCAGCTTCCCCTTCTCTAATCACATTCTATTCTCTCGTGACTTGTACTCTAGATATTAATTCCAATATTTTCCTCATTCTATTTAGTTTATAATCATGAAATCATAAAATATATGTCCTTTTGTGCCTGGCTTCTTTCACTCAGAAGAATGTCCTCCAGGTTAATCCATGTTGTCATGTGCTTCATGAATTCATTTCTTCTTACAGCTAAATAATATTCCATTGTGTGTATATACCACAGTTTGTTTACCCATTCATCCTTTGAGGGACACCTGAGTTGTTTCTATATTTTGGCAATTGTCAATAATGTTGCTATGAACATCGGTGTGCAGATGTCTGTTTGTGTCACTGCTCTCAGCTCTTCTGGGTATATACCTAGTAGTATCTTCCTGTATCACATGGCAGATCTATATCTAACTTCCTTAGGAACCTCCAATCTTCCACAGTGGTTGAACAAGTTTACATTCTCACCAACAGTGAATAAGCATTCCTATCTCTCCACATCCTCTTCAACACCTGTAGTGTGTTGAACATTTTTTTCATGTTTTTTTTTTTCATCATTTGTATTTCTTCTTTAGAATAATATCTATTTGGGTCTTTTGCCGATTTTTAAATTGGGTCATTTATCTTTTTTTCATTGAGTTGTAGGATCGCTTTATGTATCATGGATATTAGACCCTTCCCATATGTTTAATTTCCAAATGTTTTTGCCCATTGAATATACTGCCTTTTAAACTTGTTTACAAAAGTCATTTGAGGTGCCAAAGTGTTTAGTTTTGAGGAAGACCCATTTATCTACTTTTTCTTTCATTACTCGTGCTTTGACCATAAGGTTTAAGAGACCCCCACCTCCTAAAAGGTCTTGAGGATGTTTTCCTACATTATCTTCTAGGAGTTTTATGGTCCTGGCATTTATGTTTAGGTCTTTGATTCATTTTGAGTTGATTCTTGTATAGCGCATGAGATAGGGGTCCTCTTTCATTCTTTTGGTTTTGGATATCCTGTTCTCTCAGCACCATTTGTTGAAGAGACTGTTCTGTCCAAGAAAACTGACTTGGCAGGCTTATCAAAAATCGGTTGAACATAGAGGTATAGATCTATTTCTGAGTTCTCAATTCAATTCCATTGATCTTTGTGTCTCTTTTTATGCCATTACAATGCTGTTTTGACCAGTGTACCTTTATAATATACTTCAAGGTCAGGAAATGTGTCTCCTTCAAATTTGCTCTTCTATTTATAGATTTTTTTGGATATTCAGGACCTCATTCCCTCCCAAATAAATTTCATAATTGATTTTTTTATTTCTTTCAAGTAAGGACTATTGGAATTTTGATTAGGATAGCATTGAATCTATAAATCAGTTTGGGTAGAATTGACATCTTCATGATGGTTAGTCTTCCAACCCATGAACACAGAATGTCTAAAGAAATTCTTTAGATTTTCTTTGATTTCTTTTAGCAGTATATTGTAGTTTTCTGAATATAGATATTTTACATTCCTGGTTAAATTAATTCCTAGATATTAGAATCCTTTTGTTGCTATTGTAAATGGAATTTTTTCTTCATTTCCCCATCAGCTTGCTCTTTAATTGTGTATGGAAGCAATTCTAATTTTTACATATTTCTCTTGTATCCTGACACTTTGCTCAAGTCATTTATTAGCTCAAATAGCTTTATTGTAGGCATTTCAAGATTTTCTAAATATAGGATCATGACATCTGCAATAGTGACAGTTTTACTTCCTCTTTTCCTATTTGGATGATTTTTATATATTTTTTCTTTCCTAATTGCTCTAGCTAGAACACCTAGCACAATATTTTTTAAAAATGGTGACAGAGGGCATCGTTTTTTGTTCCTGATCTTAGACAGAAAGATTTCAAATTCTCTCCATTAAATAAGATGTTGGCTGTAGGATTTTCATATATGCCCTTTATTATGTTGAGGAACTTTCCTTCTACACCTTTCTTTGAAGTGTTTTTTTTTTCCTATCCCCTTACCCCCCTGGCCCCGCCCCAGTTGTATGTTCTCTGTGTCTATTTGCTGTGTGTTCTTCTTTGTCCACTTCTGTTGTTGTCAATGGCACAGGAATCTGTGTTTCTTTTTGTTGCATCATCTTGCTGTGTCAGCTCTCTGTGTGTGCGGCACCATTCCTGGACAGGCTGCACTTCCTTTCGCGCTGGGCGGCTCTCCTTACGGGGCACGCTCCTTGCACATGGGGCTCCCCTACACGGGGGACACCCCTGCACGGCACGGCACTCTTTGCGCGCATCAGCACTGCGCATGGGCCAGCTCCACACGGGTCAAGGAGGCCCGGAGTTTGAAACTTGAACCTCCCATGTGGTAGACAGATGCCCTAACCACTGGGCCATGAAGTGTTTTTTGTCAAGAAAGGATGCTGGACTTTGTCAAATGCCATTTCTGCATCAATCGAGATGATCATATGTGTTTTTTTCCTTTGATTTCTCAATGTGGTGTATTACCTTAATTTATTATGTTGAACCACCCTTGCATACCAGGAATAAAATCCACTTGACCATGGTGTATGATTCTTTTGATGTGCTGTTGGATTCACTTTGCAGGAATTTTGTTGAGAATTTTTGCATCTGTGTTCATTAGAGAGATTGATCTGTCATTTTTTTTTCTTGTAGTATCTTTATCCAGCTTTAGTAGTAAGGTGATGTTGGCTTCATAAAATGTGTTGTGTAATTTTCCTTCCTTTTCAATTCTTTTTGAAGAATTTAAATAGGATTGGTTTTAGTTCTTCTCAAAATGTTTGGTATAATTAACCTGTGAATCGATCTGGCCCTAGAATTTTCTTTGTTGGAAGATTTTTGATGATTGAGTCTATTTACTGGTTCCTTTATTTCTTGTAGAGTCAGTGTAGGTGGTTTGTGCATTTCTAGGAATAAGTCCATTAAATTTAGGTTGCTTAATTTGTTGGCATGCAGTTTCTCATAATATCCTTTTCTGATCTTTTTTATTTCTGCCCCCACTTTATTCCTGATTTTATTTATTTGCATATTCTCTTTATTTTTCTTTGTTAGACTAGCTAATGCTTTGTCAATTTTATTATACGTCTCAAGGAACCGGCTTTTGATTTTGTTAATTTTCTCTATCGGTTTTTCTTTTTATTCTCAATTTAATTTATTTCTGTTGTAATCTTTGTTATTTCTTTTTTTCTGCTTGCTTCGGGAATGATTCACTATTCTTTTTCTAGTTTCTCCAGGTATTCAGTTAAGTCTTTGATCTTAGCTCTTTCTCCTTTTTAAATACAGGTATTAGGGCTAAAAATTCCCCTATAAGCACTGCATTTGCTGTGTCTCCGAACTTTTTATAAGTTGTGTTCTCATTTTCTTTCTTCTTGAGATTAGTAGATACTAATTTCTCTTGTAATTTCTTCTTTGACCCACCGACTGTTTTAGGAGGATGTTGTTTAGGCTCAATATGCCTATTATTGACTTCCAGCTTTGTTTCATTATGATCAGAAAAGGTGCTTTGTATAATTTCCAACTTCTTAAATTTATTGAGAGCTGTTTTATGGCCCAACATGTGGTATATCCTGGAGAAAGATACATG
This sequence comes from Dasypus novemcinctus, assembly GCF_030445035.2. Classification (NCBI taxonomy): domain Eukaryota; kingdom Metazoa; phylum Chordata; class Mammalia; order Cingulata; family Dasypodidae; genus Dasypus; species Dasypus novemcinctus. The sequence continues at coordinate 136,629,790 of NC_080704.1, read as the reverse complement.
CACACTTAAGAAGAATATATAACCTGGTGATTTGGGGTGAAATGTTCTGCATATGTATGTCTGGTCTGTCTTTTTACCCTTTTGGTTACCCTTTCTGATTGGCTTCATTGCTACATTCTCCTCCAAGCCTCTCTGTCTTGTCTTTTCTTTCTTGGCTGCAGAACTCCCTGAGTGATTCCTGCAGAGCTGGATTCTTGTTTATGAACGTTCTTCATTTCTGTTTATCTGTGAATATTTTAAACTCACCAACATATTTGAAGGACAGTTTTGCCAAATAAAGAATTCTGGCTGGCAGTCTTTCTCTTTCAGTACCTTGATTATATTATACCACTGCCTTCTCACCTCCATGGTTTCTGAGGAGACATCCTCACTAAATCTTATTGGATGTCATATCTTCCTTTTTCTTTGTATGGCTTGTAATTTTTGCTGATGGCTAGGCATGTGATTATGTGATGTTTCACTTCTCCCTTGTTGCTTTCAGAATTTTCACTTTCTCTTTGGCATTGGCATTCTGCATATTATGTGTCTCGATGTAGGCATATTTGGATTTACTCTAATTGGAGTACACTGTGTTCCTGGACATATATATTCTTTTTTCTTTTTCTTCATTCTTTTAAATGATACATTCAAAAAATATGAGGTCTCCATATACCCCCCACCCCACCCATGCCACCCCTCCCACATCAACAAACTCTTCCATCACTGTGGCACATGCACTGCACCCTGAATACATTCTGAAGAACTACTGCAGCACATGGACAGTGGTCCACATTGTACTCCACACTCTCCCCCAGTCCACCCAGTGGGCCATGACAGGACACACAACGTCCAGCATCCCTCCCTGCAGCACCACCTAGGATAACTTCAAATCCTGAAAATGCCCCCACACCATATCTCTTCTTCCCTCTCTTGACCATCAGCAGCCACTGTTGCCACCCTCTCCACATCACTACTACAATTTCTTCCCTTACTAATCACAGTAGTTCCCCAGCAGAACACCAGTAAGTCTACTCTAATCCATACTCTATTCCTCCATCTTGTGGACCTGGGAAGGCTATGTCGAGTGACACTCTACATCAAGAGGGGGTTTAGATTCCACATGGATGATGGATGCAATTCTCCTGCTTGCAGCTGTAGGCACTCTTGGCTGCCTGGTATGGTGGTTCACCCTCTTCACCTCCCTGTCAGCTGGCCAGGGTAAGTCCAAGAAACCAGAGGGTAGGAGCCGCAAGTCTGCTGAGGCCCAGGGCCTGGCCGTCACATGGACAGTTCAGAGATTCAGGTCTCCTGAGTACACATCAGCCCAAATGCCAACCACAGGTCTGGTAATAGTAACAGAAGAGGCATGTGTAGAAAAATTATATCTGAGTCCAACTCCATCACACTCAGGAACAAAAACTCCAAAGTAGGGCCAAATGATATGGCCCTGAACTCCAGAGCCATCTGCCATGACCGTAGAACCTGTGCACTGCTGCAGCCCTCAGGAGAACCAGCACCTGGGTTTCCACCTACCTTGGCTGTCTCTGGTACCCTGCATAAGCATCACCCCCTGATGACCTCCTGGCTCTTTTTTGGAGACTCATAGCCATATAAACTCACTTGTCCTTTCCATTTCCCCCTTTTTATCCAAAGTCAAAAAGCAGTTTTTAACAACTGATATTACATGTAGGCTGAGATATTCTGCTGGTCTGAGTTGACCTCTTTGTTCATGGTCTTTTTGTAGTTACATCATCAGCTGGTGCTTGCTTGTAATCCCTCGGTGCCAGGGAGGCTCATCCCCGGGAGTCCTGTCCCAAACTGGGGGGAAGGAAATGCATCTACATGCTGAGTTTGGCTTAGAGAGTGGCCACATTTGAGCAACATGGAGGCTCTCAGGAGGTAACTCTTAGGCACCTCACAAATCTAAGCATAGTTCATATTTCAGGCACACAGGCTCATAATTGAAGCCATCAGTATCAAGGGCTCATCATTGGACCATCCATCTTTATTGCTCATTGCCACTGCACTTGGAGGATTGTTGTTGTTCTATTGGGGAATGTGATAGAGCTCCCCTGGTCAAGAATTTGGCACTCTCTCATATGTCATTTCCAACTGAAACCACGATGAAAATATCCAAAACTTTCTATGTACCCTGTATACATGCCCTGGAGAACTCCCTCCCAACCGTGTGCCCCCCACCAATGACATGCCACACAAGTGATTCTTCCCTGCCATAGTTGAAACTCTTTGTAGTCCAAAACTTATTCAAAAAGGAAGCCCAATATATTGCCAGGTTCCATTAATAGAAAAATGAAATACAGTGATGGGTTTAAAGGTTAGATATAGAATACACAGAAATTTAGAAAAATTAAATAAAGGAAAAATAAATTGGGGTATCAAAGAAATGAAAAAATAAAAAAGCTTTGTTTTTGTCATTTTGTCTTTCATCACTGCTACAGGTGTTGCCCTGTATGTATAGTGGCAAGGCAATTTCTTCCATTTCTTCCTCAGTGTCTACCTCCTTTCTTTCTTTTTTCCTGAGTATTAAGTTTCTCTTGACATAAATTTTAGGTCAGAGTAATTCACATATATAATATATGGTACTCCCACATATCAAACATCAACTCCTTTGTCCCTTTCCCAACAGTGATATTTTCACATGGTCATATTATATTTGCTGCAGCTAATGTACAGATATTGAAAACGATAGCTTTCAAACACGGTTCCATTTAGGTTTACATTATGGTTTATATTTTAGACTATACAATTTTCTAAATTTTTAGTTATCTTATGTTTTACATTATGGTTTACATTTTAGCCTATAGAATTTATACATTTTTGGTGTAATTTAAAATGACCTATATCCATCATGGCATGATCTTGTGGAACACTTCCATTACCCCACAGTTACCCTGATTCCATGAATTCAACACCTCTTTCTCCCTCCCCTCAGGGCCCACCATGACAATCAATCTTCATTACTTGAGGGACCATATTCAGAGATACTTGCAAAAATGTTGAGGGCTTGACATACTTGACTGCCCTAACCCATTGGGAGCCACTGATTCTCTCAAGAAATAGAATTCCTTCTGTTTGACAACATCAGTCCTCCCCAGCATGTGGGTATACCTTCACTCTCATTGTATGGGTCTCCACCCAATGATATATCCACTATGACAAAATGAGCACTCACACAATCTCCACAAGCTTGCCCTGTGTCAGATGCCCACCCCCTTAAGCATCCCAAACAGGCAACCTTCCATATTACATTCTCTAAAGAGTTTTCTCTGCAACACAATTTCAACCACATATCTGCCAATCTCCCACAATCAAATGTTTCCCTCACTCTCTCCCCAGTTTCTTGGGCAATCCGACCCATCCTCCCATCCTTAGCACCCCTAAAGCCCACACAGCCCCGCCCAAAGTTATCCTTGTGTCCCCATTTTAGCCCTTCCCTGTACTAATACTTACCTCCTGCTTATCATAGATTTCACCCAAGTAGCTGTCAGCTCACCACCTTCCTCTACCCTCCACCTACCTTAAAGTTTATCATCCAGTCTCTAACTATCTGAGACAATTTGGTTTACTTATTTCATATCAGAAAGGTCATGTAGTATTTGTCCTTCAATGCCTGGATGGCTTCACTCAACATACGGTTCTCAAGATTCATCCATGTTATCACATGTGTTTGTACTGTATTTGTTCTTATAGCTGAGTAGTATTCCATCGTATGTATATACCACATTTTATTTATCCATTCATCTGTTGATGGGCATTTGGATTCATTCCAACTTTTAGCAATAGTGAATAGTGCTGGTATGAACATTGGTATGCATATATCAGTTTGTGTCCTTGTTTTCAGATCTTCTGGGTATATACCCAGCAGTGGAATTGCTGGGTCATATGGCAAATCTATAGCTAGGTTTTGAGAAACCACCATACTGTCCTCCAGAATGGCTGGATCTTTCTGCATTCCCACCAGCAGTGGATGAGTGTTCCCATTCCTCCACATCCTCTCCAACAATTGTAGTCTTCTGATTTTTTGATAGCTGCCAGTCTTTCAGGAGTAGGATGGTATCTCATTGTTGTTTTGATTTCCATTTCCCTAATAGCTAGAGATTTTGAGCATTTTTTCATGTGTTTTTTAGCCATTTGTATATTATTTTGGAGAAGTGTCTGTTCAAATCTTTTCCCATTTTTAAAATGGGTTGTTTATCTTTTTATTTTCAAGATATAGGAGTTCTTTATATATGCAAGATATAAGTCTCCTATCAGATATATGGTTATCAAATATTTTCTCCCATTGTGTAGGTTCTCTTTTCACTTTCGTGACAAATTCCTTTGAGGTATAGAAGGCTTTAATTTTGAGGAAGTCCCATTTATCTATTTCTTCTTTTGCTGCTCGTGCTTTTGGTGTGAAGTTCATCAAGCCGTTTCCTATTACAAGGTCCTGTAGATGCTTCCCTACTTTGCTTTCCAAGGTCTTTATGGTCTTGGGTCTTATATATAGGTCTTGATCCATCTTGAGTTGATTTTTGTATAAGGTGTAAGTTGGTAATCCTCTTTCATTCTTTTACATATGGATATCCAGTTCTCCAGGCACCATTTGTTGAAGAGGCCATTCTCTCCCAGGTGAGAGGGTTTTGTGGCCTTATCAAATACCATATGGCTGTATATATGAGGATCTATATAAGAACTCTCAATTCAGTTCCATTGGTCAATATGTCTATCCTTGTGCCATTACCATGCTGTTTTCATTACTGTAGCTTTGTAGTATGTTTTGAAGTCAGGTAGTGTGATTCCTCCAATTTCATTTTTCTTTTTCAATATGTCTTTGGCTATTCAAGGCCACTTTCCTTTCCAAATAAATTTCATTGTTAGTTTCTCTAGCTCATTGAAGAATGATGTGTTGATTTTTATTAGGATTGCATTGAATGCATAGATCAGTTTTGGTAGGATAGACATCTTAATAATATTTAATCTTCCTATCCATGAACAGGGAATATTCTTCCATTTATTTAGGTCTTCTTTGATTTCCTTGAACAGTGTTGTGTAGTTTTCTGTGTATAAGTCTTTTACCTCTTTAGTTAAAATATTCCTAGGTATTTTATTTTTTATTCACTATTGTGAATGGTATTTGATTCCTGATTTCCTCCTCAGATTGTTCATTATTGGTGTACAGAAATGCTACTGGTTTTTGTGCATTTATCTTGGAACCTGCGACTTTACTGAACTCATTTATAAGTTCGAGAAGATTTGTTGTAGACTTCTCAGGGTTTTCTATATATAGGATCATATCATCTGCAAATAGTGAAATCTCGACTTCTTCCTTTCCAATGTGGATGCCCTTTATGTCTGGTTCTTGCCTCAGTGCTTGAGCAAGTACTTCTAAGACTATGTAAAATAGGAGGGGTGCTAGTGGGCATCCTTGTCTTGTTTCTGATCTTAGAGGGAAAGACTTTAGGATTTCACCATTGTAAATCGTGTTAGCTGTGGGTTTTTCATGTATCTTTATCATGTTCAGAAAGTTTCCTTCTATTCCAATCTTTTGCAGTGCTTTTATCAAGAATGGGTGCTGTATTTTGCCAAATGTTTTTCTGCATCTATAGATATGATCATGTGATATTTTCCTTCAATCTGTTTATGTGGTGTATTACATTGATTGATTTTCTTATGTTGAACCATACTTGCATACCAGGAATGAACCCTACTTGGTAATGGTGTATAACTTGTTTAATGTGTTGTTGAATATGATTAGCAAGTATTTTGTTGAGGATTTTTGTGTCAAGGTTCATTAGAGAGATTGGTCTGTAATTTTCCTTTCTTGTGGTGTCTTTCTTTGGCTTTGGTACTAGAGCAATATTGGCATCATAAAATGAGTTAGGCAATGTTCATTCTGTTTCAATTTTTTGGAAGAGTTTAAGCAAGACTGGTGTTAGTTCTTTCCGGAACGTTTTGCAGAATTCACCTGTGAAGCCATCCAGCCCAGGACTCTTTTCAGTTGGGAGGTTTTTAATGACTGATTCTATCTCTTTACTTGTGATTGCTTTTTTTAAAAGATTTATTTATTTATTTATTTATTTATTTATTTATTTATTTCTCTCCCCTTTCCACCCCCCCCCCCCCGGTTGTCTGTTCTCTGTGTCTATTTGCTGCATCTTCTTTGTCCTCTTCTTTTGTTGTCAGTGGCACGGGAATCTGTGTTTCTTTTTGTTGTGTCATCTTGTTGTGTCAGCTCTCCATGTGTGCGGCACCATTCCTGGGCAGGCTGCACTTTCTTTCACACTAGGCAGCTCTCCTTATGGAGCACACTCCTTGCACGTGGGGCTCCCCTACACAGGGGACACCTCTGCATGGCACGGCACTCTTTGCACGCATCAGCACAGCACATGGACCAGCTCCACACGGGTAAAGGAGGCCCAGAGTTTGAACCACGGACCTCCCATGTGGTAGATGGATGCCCTAACCACTGGGCCAAGTCCGCTGCCTCTTTAGTATTTCTTGACGGGCAGGATTCTTGGTGGCATACTCTCTTATTTTCTGTTTATCTGTGAATATTTTGAACTCTCCATCATTTTTGAATGCTAACTTTGGTGGATAGAGTATTCTTGGTTGGAATTTTTTTTCTTTTAGTACCTTGACTATGTCATACCACTGTCTTCTTGCCTCCATGGTTTCAAATGAGAAATCAGCACTTAATCTTATGGATCCTCCTTTGTATGTGATGATTCTCTTTTCTCTTGCAGCTTTTAGTATTTTTTCTTTGTCTTGAGCATTGGATAACTTGACAAGTTTATGTCTTGGGGTAGGCCTATTGGGATTTATTCTGTTTGGGGTGCGTTGTGCTTCCTGGACATGCACATCCATCTCCCTCAATAGATTTGGGAAGTTTTCAGCCATCATTTCCTCCAACACCTCCTCTGTCCCCTTTCTCTTCTCCCTCTGGGATGCCTATAATACATATGTTTGTACATTTTGCATTGTCATTCAGGTCTCTAAGCTCCTGCTGGGTGTTTTCTATATTATTATCGACCAGTTCTACTATCTGTTTGATTTCAGATGTACTGTCTTCCACACCACTTAATCTCTACTCTGCCTCTTCAAGTCTGCTGTTATTTGCTGAGAGTGTATTTTTCATTTCTTGAATTGTGCTGTTCATCACCATCATATCCGTTATATTTTTGAGTATGATTGCAATTTCTTCTGTATTCTCTCCAATTTTTTTTCATATTCTTAGTCTCTTCCTTCCCCTCATCAAATTGGTCCCTAATATATGTTTTCAGATCTTTAATTTCTCATTCAATGTTCTGCTCCTCTTCTTGGTTTTTAGTTTGTTCATTGGATTGGAGAATGTTTTCCTGATTATGGGTTTGGTTTGTAGTGTGTTTTTTTTTGTTTTTGTTTTTTTTTTTTGCTGTCAGGTCATCATTATCTTGACTGGTTTAGTCAGTTGCTTAGCTTGTCTAGTTTGGAGTTTAATTAGTTGTTGTTTTTGCATGCATGTTAAGTCTTCTCTTTGTCATTTTGTTCTTCTTGTTCTATGTACTTGTTGTTGGCTAAGTTCACTTGAAGGAAAATATTAAGGCCAGAGAAAACAAAAGGAGTAAGAAAAGAAAATGAATAATAGTAGTATTGATAGTAAATACTAGCCATGTGAAATATAGGAGAATGGATAATAGACTCATGTAAGGTATGTAGAGTTATAACAGTAAGAAAAGTAGAGTATGTAAAAATCTGAATATGGGGAGGAGTACAGTGTGAATTAACAGGCCTGTGTCTTCAGGAGAGAGGGAAAGAGAAAAGAGAGGACAATAATATAAAGAGTGAATATAAGGCAGGAAACAGAACAAAGGTATTAGTAATAAAATGTCCAAAAATAGGGGGGGCAAACAAAGAGAGGTGTAATGTTAGAGAAACAATCAATGATGGAGGATAGAAAGATGTAGAGGAAAGGGAATAGGGTTGGTGGCCAAAATCAATACACACAGAAAAGAGTAAATGGAGGATGAAGAAATACAGCAAATGTGAAGCTCTCCCTGCACCACCTAATGTAAGAAGAATAAGAAAGCAGAGAAAGAAAGAAAGCAGAGAAAGAAAGAAAGCAGAGAAAGAAAGAAAGAAAGAAAGAAAGAAAGAAAGAAAGAAAGAAAGAAAGAAAGAAAGAAAGAAAGAAAGAAAGAAAGAAAGAAAGAAAGAAAGAAAGAAAGAAAGAAGGGACAAAAGAGATTGGGGAAGTAAGCAGGGGGAAAAAAAGGAAAGAAAGAAAAAAGAAAGAAAAAGGGCCTTGGGGGGATAAAGAGGAAGGAAAAACTAGGAAAAACCAACCAAATACTAGGGAAAGTTTCAAGCAAGGGACCCTGTTTGTAAAATAAAATGCTTAGGGATCTGATGTTCCCCCTTTTCTCCCTTCCTCACTTCCCTCTCTCCCAGGCAGCAGGAAAGCTGCCTGAGAGGTCTGGTAAGAGATTCAAGTGGGTCCTTGTTGAGTCAGCTCTGCACAGAAATCGATGACTCTTAATGTCCAGAGAGAGAGCACCCACACCTCGCCAGGAACTCCAAGTATGCTATTGGAGGCTTGGAAAGCACCTCCTCCTGTCCCTCTCCTTTAGATATCCTATGAGAGGTCTAGTTGATTTTCTGACTCCACCTTTTCCCACACCAAGTTTCCTATCCCAGTGTATTTAGGTGAATCAGGCTTTCTCAGCAGATTTGCCACTCCTCTCCTCGCAGACTCTTCCCATGCCAGCCGGTATGCTCCTCTAAGCACAAAAAAAGAAAAATAGAAAAGAAAAAAAGGGGGGGGGGAACACCAAAAAATCGAACCCGCACTAGCCAGGTCCCCCTACTACACCCCCCATTGAATCCCTCCCACCCACGGAGTCAGTCCAAAACTGGAGGGCTAAGGCAGTCCCCGAGCTCCGGGAGCACTGGACTTGGGAAAGGGAAGTCCGGGACTCTGCAGACCCAGGGCACATAGGTCCATGGAACACAGGCTATGGGAGCTCAGTGGACACTGACCTGGGGACCATGCATCTGGGGACCACGGGGCCCAGGAATGCCACTGCACAAACGACAGTTCTCAGGAAACACCACAGCAGCCAGCCACAGGGGGAAGGGTCCCGCCAGCCCACAGCTTCCGACCTCTGTACTCGTAAGCCGCAATTCTACCTTTAGCAAGCACCACCTCTGCCACTCTCTCTCCAAATCAATGTACTGTACACACCCTCCAACCTGCAAGCCCCCAAGACAGCCCACTTCAGCAAGACTCCAACCCCACTTGGTCGCCTCTTCACAAGAGAGACCATAAGGTGCACTCACTCAGATGTCATCTTGGCCCGCCTCTCCTTGACATGTATATTCTTGTCTTTCATGAGAGTTGGGAAAATTTTGCCTCTTATTTTCTCAAATACTCTTTCTGCCACTTTTCTCTTCTCTTATTCTTCTTGAACTCCCATAATACTTTTGTTGGTGTGCTTCAAGCTATTATTAAACTCCCCAATCCTCTGTTCAATTTTTTCCATTCTTTTCTCTCTCTGTTCTCTTTTCAATGTCAGCTGTTGTGTACGCTACATCACTGATTCTTTCATTATTTCCAATCTGCTGTTGTGTGTCTCTATAGTATTTTCAATCTTACATTGTGTCTTTCACTCCCATCAGCTCCAAGGTTTCAAATTTTTCTGTGACCTCACCAAGAATATTCTTAATGTCTTTTATTTCTTTAACCATGTTGTCCTTCAACTCCATGATTTGATTTTGGAGATTTGTATGACCCTCCCTCACTGATTAGTTGTTTCAAGTACTGTGTCTCATCTGCACCTTTGATTTGTTCCTTTGCCTGAGTTATATCTTCTTTTTTCTTTTAATGGCTTATTATTTTTGCTGATGCCTAAGCATCTGATTATGATGCTGAGCTTACTCTGTTTAGTTTCTCTCTCTTGCCTAGGGATTTACTGGTAAGTAGCTGTGTGCTACCACTTTTCCTTGATTCTTGGTTCAACTTGTTCTGCATATTTAAGACTGCCCCTGTAAAACTGCTCAAACCCGGGCTAAGGATCCAGTAATGGGGTGCAGCCCAGTTTCCAAGGGCCTTGGAGATGGGAGCAATAAAGGCACCTCATTTCTTCATTTTATTATTTTTCCCTTCTTTTGTGCAATTTTCTGGTCTACCAGAGAATGGTGTTCTTTGGCAGACCTCTCAGCTTAGAAAATAGAGGGGAATGGATTTACTGTAATGCCACCCTAGCAGCAATGTAGAAGCAATGTTCCCAGGGCAGGCCAAAGCTCCCAAGAAAACTTTCTCATAAGTTTTTCTCCTCTCCTGGCCAGTGGCACCCTCCCTTCCTTTGCTTCCTCAGCAAAAACTCCAGGGCGGTAGGGAGGGTGTTTGAGAAGGTAAATTATTTTTAGCTCCTGCTGGCCCTCAGGGATAAAAATGTATGGCCACACCTAACCTCGAAGTGTGTGACCCCTTCAATGCAGCAGACCAATTTGCTGGACAAAGTCTGAATTTCCTGCAGGCTGTGTCCCTCCCTCTTCCCTTTCTTGGAAAGAGAACCCCTGCACTTGCCTCAATCCACAGCTGCTGCAATCCACAGCTGCTTCAGTCTGCAGACTGCTGTTTGCTTTGAGGGTAGGGGGATGGGCACCAATAGTTGCTGTTGCAGCTTTCCTCACAGGATTTTTTCAGCAGCAAAGTCTCCTTTCCTTAGTCCCTCTCACTTCTGGGTAGTTTCTAGCCTTCCCTGGTGTCCTCAACCCCATCACAGCACCCCAGAGAGACTGCCTGTCCTCTAGTTATTTTTCTAAGAGAAAAGTGATACCTCTGCCTCTCTAATCCTTCATCATAATACATTTTAATTATTGACATGAACTCCAGTAGAACATCTGTACTACTTGATATTTAATATCAATAATATTGCTTTGTAATTTTGGTTTTCTTTTCTCATGGGCATACCTCCGTAACTTAAGTGAGGGCTTAGATTATGTCTAATACTTCTTTGAAGCCCATAGTACTTAGCCAAACTTATGCACAGAGAAAATTATCAGTATTTATTGAGGAACTGAAGCAACACCTGATGTTCAATGATGAGATTTTTTTATATCACTTGGTCTGTGTATTTGTGTATACTTCACACACCAATCAAATCTCCACTTTCTTCTCTCCTTTATGGTTGCCACAATATCTTATAGTAGACAAGCTTTGAGGTGTCTGCACATCTCACACCTTTTGTTTTTCTCAGTACTACTCATCTACCTATATGTATAGGAAGCTTTATTCATACTGTGTGATTGCCCCATAACATACATAACATAACATAATGAAGTTGATTGTATTAGGAGTAGTACCTGACAGGACATTAGTCAATCAGATTTTCTCCCAAGGTTATTTTTAATTGGGACCTACAAGAGTCAGCTAATCAGTCTTTGTGTAGACAGAGAAGCCAAGAAAGTCATTGTACAAAGAGAGAGAAGCAACCATGAGAGGCCAAAGACAGCATACTATCTGGGTTCCTGTGCTGGCTTTCTGGATTCTGTGTTGGCTTTCTTGCTACTTGTTCTATTTCTTCTTGAGGACTAGCCACATTCCTGCCTGTAGATACAATGCAACACATGCCCTTGCCTTTAGTTTCTATTTTGTAAATTACCATTTATGTATTTTTGCTTAAGTTGGCTTGAGATAATATATACTACTTAAAACCAGAGTCTAAACCAATTCATCTCCCATTATCCAAAAGTCTGCAAAAAGGAGATAACCAGATTGGTTGGCTGTCACAACTTATATATACCTGGCTTGGGAGAGCAAGCTAGGTGGTGAAATGATCTGTGACTTGTTACTCATATAGTAACCATTCAGAAATACAAAAAAGCAGTTGTGATCTAAGCCCCAGTCATCATTTACAGACTCAGAGATCATGATGAAGGCCTAGTCTCATTATCAATTCATTCTTCTCCTAGTATATGGTGAAAAACCAAACCAGGTGGATGTAGTTTTTAATCATTTTTTGAAGCCATTTGATTTTTAAATGTGAATGTGAAGATATGAAACAACATGTTAAGGGGGAAAAACAACTATGCACCATTTCACTAGAAAAATTATGGTTTAAGTGCAGTTCAGAAGGAAAAAGTCATCTCTGGTTTCCTGTAACCCTTACCAAGGGGGACAATAGTCAATTCCATGTTAATTAAGCATTGGCTTAAGACTTAAAAGGATGACCTATGTTAGAGAATGAATTTGCATTCAATAATTAATATTTCATAATATACATGTTACTATGGAAATATTTTCCTCAAAATGCACACTAAATATCCTGATGTGATTATATCTCTCTACTTATTTTCCTTCAGTTATGTTGCACTGCCTTTCTTTCTAGTCCATATCTGGAGCAATCCTTATATTCTTCTTATCTTACCTTTTTTATTGCTCCATTTTGCCCTAAGTGTGACACTTTTCAACCAAAACCCAGTATCTGGCATTCAAATTCAGGCTTCTTTTTTTCCCCCACCTTTAACATTTTAAATAAATTTTTCATTTTCTCATAATTTAGATTCACAGAAAATTTGCAAAGATATTACAAAGAGTTCCCAAATATCCAAACCAGTTTCCCTCAAGGTTAACACCTTACATGGCCATAGTACATTTGTCATAAACAAGAAGCCAACATTGATATCCTACCAGTAATTAAAGTCCAGATGTAATTAAGATTTTGCCATTTTTTCAACTAATATCATTTTTTTTTCTGATCTAGGATCCAGTCCAGGACATGACACTGTATTTCAGAGACCTCCCTTTTGATCTGCAGCAGACAACCAGGAGTTTGAGGGCAGCCCATCTCTTGTTCAGGGCATCCACTGTTATAGAAAGCAGTTCTCACTTTTTATAAAAATATAAAGAACATTAAAATGGGAAAGTTTGCCTAATAAATATATTTTCTCATTTCAGAGGACATTATTTTCTTCTTCCTACCCACCTTTGAGGCCCTGTTTCAGCAAATTTCTACAGCATTTAATGTGGCTTCTTCCATCAAAGTGTTTTTTCCTTAAAACCTGAAACTTTCATGCCCATATCTAGGGGAAATTAGTAGCCTCCAGCAATCATTCAATAGCTCAAATGATACTCTACTTCTGCAGCCCTCTCTTGTGTAAAAAAAATCACTGTTTTCTATGGTTCTTCTCATATTCTTTTGAGGCAGGTTAGTATAGGAAATGAGTGAAGGCAGTAAGTTGGAACAAAGCCATAACAATGACACCTGGAACCCAGCAAAGAACATGGTCATGAGACCCCACCCAGAAGCTCCTGAGGGAAGGCATGTATTTGAAAACAGAGTCAAAACAATTACAGTCAGAAAGCCTGCCAAGAACCTGATCATGAGTTCCTGTTTAAAACTCTTGGGTTCAATAGAAGCCCCAGATAACGCCAAGCAGAAAGGCCTCCTCATTGGTTCCCTGAAAGTTGACAAGTGCAACCTGAGTGATCCATAGTATAAACTAGTAGGAAGACAGAAAGGCAATGAATCACATAAGCACATAGCTAAGGTCTCACCCCAGCATGAGAAAGGGGAGAAGGAGAAAACAACCTTAATAAAGCCTGACCCAGGGCCCCAGCATGCATCTCTTGACTGGAGCACCCATGTTTTGGGTGTGTACCTTCCCTTTCACTCATTTTTCAATAAGCTCTTCACTTGCTTGCCTACCCTATGGTGTGTCCTTAAATTACTTTATGTGAGGTAGCAAAAAACCTAGAAACCCAGCCACTAACCACATCTTTGGTGAGCCAGCCAGGAGTCAAGGAAGCAAGAAACACTCCCCAACACCCAGTGAAGACTGGTGAATCTAGGCTTCTAATCAGAACTGGTCCATGCATTTTGTATTATTATCAAGGTCCCTAAGACTCCCACCATTGGCTGTACCCAGTGGTTTGTCTTTTCCTCAGTCCCTTGGAGGCCCTGAGACTCTTGTTAATCCATTACCTCCAGGGCCCCCTATGCTGTTTGTCTGCAAGTTGCAGAACAATCAGCATCTGGCCTCTTAATGTCAGCTTAACTGAAAATCTGAGTCCCTGGAAGTGGCCATAAAATCTCTCATGGCCACTTCCTAAGACCTCTGCAACTGTGGGCCAAAAAAATGGGTCCCAAGCCCAATTATTTTCTAAGGAGGAAGTCCAGCTTGGTAACTTTGGTCTGGGAACAGAACCCAGATGTCTTCCAACACCTCTAAGGTCCTGGAGATGCCCAGAAAGCAGGGCTCCCAATCTCCAGGCCATCAGGAGGGCAAGTAGGGCTCCTGAGCCCCAGGACACTGGGATGTCAAGCAGTTTCCATTTGGTCAGGTCTAGGAGTGGAATGCCACTAAGACTGAAAAATGTGTTTTTCCTTCCTAGGATAATGGGACACTCCTCCAGAGTTCCTACAGACTCCCTGCTGGGGTGCCTCTTCAGGAAATGGAATGATCTGCCACTTATGGTCTAAAAAGGAAGACACTAATCTTTTTCTGCCACACCATGTGGCCACAATACAAATTAGAGGATGGCCAAGAGTGGCCTCTGACTGGGAGTCTGAAATCCAATTAAACCTCCTGTGATGAAGGGAAGGAGAGTACAGGCAGATCTGAGGACCAAAGGCCACGTAGTCATATGTCTCCTCAAAGAGATGAGAACGTGCACTACCAAACCAGTCAATTATAATAAGCTAAAGGAAATTACTCAGAGGTAGGATGAAAACCAAGCCTTATATCAAAGAAAGCTGGTAGAGGCAATAAAAAATACACTCTGGTAGAGCCTGACTCAAGAGAAGGATAGATTCTCCTAGGAAATCATTTCATTAACCAGTCTGCCTCAGACATACCTAAGAAGCTGTAAAAGCTTTCCATGGGTCCCCAAATTTCTATGAACTCCCTTTTAGAAAAAACTCTTCACAGTTTTCAACAATCAAGACTGCACTGCTGAGGGGAAACAGTTAAGGAGGGGCAGGCAAGGGGCCCAGAAACAGGTTCACCTTTTAGTTGCTGCCATTAAAGCCACCCTATCACAAAGGGGCCCCCTAAAACCAGGCTCCATTTCAGCAGGAAGGAGGAGAGGCAGGCCCTTGACCCCAAGCTGCCTCAACACTGGGACCCACCAGGGCTTTGCCCCAGGGGAGGATTGAAAGGGCCCAAGGCAAAGGATGGCTCCCTGGAAGACACCATAAACGATCAACCAGGGGGAGCTTCAGGTGACTCTTGACATGGTAGGTAAGATTGTTAATTTCTTAATTGACCCGGGATCCATCTACTTGATCCTGACCTGCCAATCCAGACTTCCCTTCCTTTGGTTGTGTCTAATAAAAGGAGTGGATGAGGAATCAAGATCTAGGCTGTTTATTAAATCTCTCCCTGGTAGAATAGGAAGCATCCTGATAAGCCATCAATTAAGCAGTATCCCCTCAGGGAAGACTGTGTTAAAGGCCTCTGGCCCATGATTTAAAAGTTCCTGGAGAACAATCAGCAAGACAGCAGCAGAGTAAAGAGCTCCAAGATTCAGCTCATGCTGCAGGGCAGTTAGTAATCACTCAGGGCTATCTAAAGCACTTGTTTGGGAGTTCCAGGAGACCAGAAGAGCATCCTGCAACATCCTTGAAGGAATGGAAGGAGAAGACTGCCCATCTGCAGAGAAGATTTATAAGTAGAGCTATCCATGCAATGGAGGCCAGTGCACATCCACCACCGGCAGCACAAGCCAGTGTAATTAATGGCTAGTAGCTACCATTTTAACTCCTCTCTTCTTTCCATCCAGTTCAGATTGCAGCTCTAGCCTAAGCCCAAGCCCCATCTCTGGCAGGGAGGAAGCTGGGGGACCTGTGCCAGCCTCTCCAGAAAAACACAGGCTACACCACACCATGGAGGCTGGTGCTCATCTTACTCTGTCAGTGCAAGCTGCCTCAGGAGCTATTCTGTGGGTGGAATTGGAAGCTCCATTTCTCAAAAACAGGGAAGGAAGACACATTAAGCTACTAATTAGTAAATTCAGCTGGCTAAAGTATACCCCTAAGAAGAGCTAAAGTTTGAAACTGTCCAAGTCAGAAAGAGGCTGGTGGCCACTATTTTGACTCTGACCCCAGCATGAGGGGAAGCCAGGCTGACTGAAAATCACAGTGAAGGTTGGGACCAAATTCTTTCATCCAGATTGGCCTGTAGCCCTAGCCTAGGCTTCAGCCCCACTTCTAATACAGAGTTTGGTGGTGGGTTCTGCACCAGCCTATCCAGGTAACTGCAGGTATATTTGGCTGGAACAGACTGAATAGCTGGAATTCTACTGGGGCAAGTGCAGTCATTTTGGAGCCACACAGAATAGATTGCTGCCCACACCTGCAGCCCCATCCCCACCCCAGGCAAGGGAGAAAAGGGCATTAAGCTTCACCAGTCTCTCTGGGCCACTACAGACTAGGCCTGCATGACTTGGATTATTACACATGGTTGTGCTCTGTGCAAAGGAGGAAGTTGGAAGAAGTTTCATTGGTCCCTGGGGCAATGAGGGCAGCTTGAGAATCCACAGCTTACAGCACCAACTACATCCTTGGCTCCTACTACACAACCAGCAAGGGAGAAAGGGAAAGAAAGACCAAAACTAAGGAGAGAAACTGCACTCAGAATAAATACATCTAGTAAGCCAGATGCCAAGACATCAACAAAAAATTACAATCCATGCCAACAAACAGGAAGGCATGGCCCAGTTAAAGGAACAAGATAAGCCCCTAGATGACATAAAGAAGTTGAGACAACTAATCATAGATGTTAAAACAAATTTCCTTAATAAATTCAGTGAGATGGCTAAAGAGATTAAAGATATTAAGAAGAAATCTTGGCTTTCCCCCCTACTTTTCCCTTTCATTTATAATCTGACAAGTGTACAAGATCTTTAGGCACATGGGCCATTCACAACCTTCCAGCATGCTATTTCATCTTGCCTTCCTCACCTATCCCATTTCTTTAATTCTAAAGGCAATCAGTGAAGTAGCTTCCTCGTTGATAATTCCTACACAACAGTTTCTAACTGATCTCTTCCAGAGATAAAAAAATTACTTGCTAAAAAATAACAATAAAAGTTTTAAGTCTCCTCTATTCAAAAAAAAAAAGAAGAAGAAGAAGAAGAATACATGGGATGAGAACAAATAATATGAAAGCATACATAGAAAAACAGCAGATCTTACAGGAATAAAAGGCACAAAAAATGAAATTTAAAATATAGTGGAGTCATATAAGAGAAGATTTGAGGGTGCAGAAGAAAGGATTGTTGAACTAGAAGAAATGGCCTCCAAAAGTGAACATATGAATGAACAGATGAAGAAAAGAATGGAAAATATTGAACAAGGTCTCAGAAAAATAAATGACAGCAAGAGATCTGAAAACGTAGGTGTCAAGGGTGTCCCAGAAGGAGAAGAGAAAGGAAAACGGGCAGAAGGAATATTTTAAGAAAAAATTGTAGAAAATTTCCCAACCCTATTGAAAGACATAGATATCCATGTCCCAGAAGTACAACCTACTCCCATACCAATAAATATGAATAAACTAACTCCAAGACACATATTAATCACAATGTCAAATGCCAAAGACAAAGAGAGAATTCTGAAAGCATTAAGAGAAAAATAATGTATAACATGTAAGGGATACCCAATAAGTTTAAGTGCCAATTTCTCACCAGAAACCACAGAGAAAAGATGACAGTGGTATGATATATTTAAGATACTGCAAGAGAAAAACTTCCAGCCAAGATTCTTATATCCAGCAAGATTGTCTTTCAAAGTGAGGGCATTTGGAATATTCCCAGATAAAGAGAAACTGAGAGAGTTTGTAACCAAGAGACTGGCTTTGCAGGAAATACTAAAGGGTGTGCCACAGTCTGAAAAGGAAAAACAGGAGAGGCTTGGAAGATAGTCTACAAATGAAGATTTTACCAGTAAAAGTAACTAAAAGTGTCAAAAGTGTGGTGAAAATAAAATATGACAGATAAAACCCAAAGGTCAAAATTGGTGAAATAAAAACTGCCTTTACAGGAATAACATTGAATATTAATGGATTAAATTCCCCAATCAAAAGACACAGACTGGGAGAATGGGTTAAAAAAATATGAGCACCTATTTTCTGTCTACAAGAAACTCAGCTTAGACCCAAGGATACAAAGAGATTGAAAGCAAAAGGCTGAAAAAGATATTTCATGCATGCAATAACAAAAAAAAAAAAAATTGGGTAGCTATACTTCTATCAGAAGAAATAGGCTTTAAAAGACACTAGTACTGCACAATCTGAAGAAGTCAGGAAAAAAATTCCATTTACAATAGCAAGTAAAAGAATCAATATTCAGGAATAAAATTAACCAATGATGCAAAACACTTGTAGTCAGAAAACTGCAACTCACTGTTAAAAATAATTTTAAAAAGACCAAAATAATTGGAAGAATATCCATGCTCATGGATTGGAAGACTAAATATCATTAAGATGTCAATTCTATCCAAATTGATATATAGATTCAATGCAATCCTGATAAAAATTCCACCAGCATTTTAAAAAATAAATGGAAAACACAATTATCAAATTTATTTGGAAGGGTAAGGGGTCATGAATAGCCAGAAATATCTTATAAAGGAAAGCAAAGTTAGAGGACTCACTTCTGGACTTTAAATCATATTACCTAGATACAGTGACAAAAAAAACCCAGCATGGTACTTGCATAAAGACAGACACATAGACCAATAGAACCAAATTGATGGTTCAGAAACAGATCCTCACATCTATATCCAAGTGATTTTTGACAAGCCTGTCAAACCCACCCAGCTCAGGCATAACAGTCCATTCAACAAATGGTGCTGGGAGAACTGGATATCCATAGCCAAAAGAAGTGAAGAGGGCCCCTATCTCACATTTTATACAAAAATTAACTCAAAATGGATCAAAAACCTAAATAAAAAAGCAAGAAACAAAGCTTCTAGAAGAAAATGTAGGAAAATATCTTCAAGACCTGGTGGTAGGTGATGGATTCTTAAAGGAGATAAGAGGACTGAGATGGACTACTTACTGATGTTTAATGTATGTAGAAGTTTTAATTAACTTTACTGTAAAAGTGTGGAAATTTATAGAGTTGATGGTAACACATTATAGTGGTTTTGATTTTGGAGTTTAATGCTGAAGACTTAAACTGGAGCCCTGGGAAGTCAGCATGCAGAGGAAAGAGAAGCCAGCCCTAGGAAGGAATGAACCTTGAAGCCAGAGTAAAGCAAGCGCCAGGAACATAGGAACCCAGGAAGCCTGAACCCTCAGAGATGTTGGGAACCATCTTGCTCCAAATAGACTTTGGTGAGGGAATTAACTTATGCTTTATGGCCTGGTATCTGTAAGCTATCTTGTTATACCAAGTCTTTCTCCCATAGTTCTCTCAAAGAGAAGGCCCTGGGGGAACAGAGTAGGTCAAGGAGCTTAGGAAAAACTTTTTTCCCTTTACCAATAGTTTCTATATCAACTATTTGAAAAGAACTCTTTTAAGAATTTTCATTTGTTTATTTGATATTACTCAATGTATGAAAATATGCACTGAACAAAATAGACACAAATAGGGAGACACATAAAGACAAACACATACTCACTAATGTTACTTATAATTTCATTCTCTACAAAATAAGTTTGACTGTAAAAATCAAACCTCCAAAATTAAAAGCCCTCAACTCTGTTCTTTGCCATGCCTTTTATCTAATCATAACTCACTCATGCCCAGGTAGAGATCAGATTGCAAGCATAAACCAATATTTCTTTTAGGAATTCATCAATTCTATCAAACTGCTACACTCCACCCTCTGAAATCCAAAAAGACATTACAATATTTTAAAAAAACCTTAAATCAGTAACAATGCAAGTACTAAATCATATCAAAATCAATTTAAAGAAATACAGTTTGTCTCAGGGCAAAGGTCTGTCTGCTATAGACCTCTGGAACTTACAAAACAATTTATTTCCAATACACAAATGGACAGACAAAAAATAAACATTTTCATTACAATAAGGAGATATTGGGAAGGAAACATGAGTCACAGGTCCTCTACAGTTCAGTAAACCTGCAAGGCATCCTCCATGCAATTTCAGTCTGAGAGCCATTCTTAAGATGATGGTTCCTTCTCCTTGGTACCTTATGGGAACCCACCCTTTCCACCGACTTGCCCAATATCCATTTTCTTGGTTCCACCCTCAACAAGCATCTGGGTGTTGACCAAGCTCCAGACCTCTCCTTCCAAGAGTGTAGGGGTGATTGCCAAAACTTACCCAATCTTTGGGGTAGAGTCTTAATCCTCCTCATACAGCAACATGAAGACAATCCCCCCCAACTTTGGCAAAGAGGCTCAACCCTCTCAGAGCAACAAATTGACCACCTGGCCTTCCCTAACATTTGGCATGCAGATTCAAGCTTCTTAGAGCAATGAATTGACCACCTGACCTTCCCTAATTCATGAGAGAGAGGTCCATCCCTCTCAGACCTGTGGGGTGCTCACTTCAACCACCATAATCCTTGGGGAATGTGCTCTACTCTCTCTGTACCCTGGGGTGGCAAAACTCTCCAAGAACATCGGGTGGGAATGTCCACCTTCTTCAACTGCTGGTGCAAACTCACACTCTCTATACACATGGGTGTTTTTCCTCTATTGGCCCAAGGTGATATCTTAATTCCAGATCTCAGCTTCCATGATTTTCCTCTTAAAGCTCTTTCTCCTTTAATCTCTCCTTTCCATGTCCCATTTAGTCCAAACTGACAGTGGTTTTGTTCTTACAGTTCTCTCAAAAATCTTGTTGGTCTAGCATGCAAGAAGCAGGGGGCCAAGCCATTAGACAGTAAGACTTGCCACTAGTCTTTCTGAGATAACTGCATCTTCAAACCCAATATACCAGTTCCAAGTTTAGTTAAGTTCTCCAATGGGGCACTTTCATCTGGGAGCTTGATTTCCAGAGGCTTGAAATTTCCAGAATTAGTGTCTGTTTCCTTTGTGCCTGACGGTTCATTCCTCAATATATCTTTCTTGTCTAGCATTTTGCTATAAGCTGCAAGCAGAAGCCAAGCCACATTCTCTGGGTTTACTTTGGGAATTTCTTCAGCTAAATTCCCAGGCTTGCTATTTTCAAATTCTGCCTTCTGTACAACACCAGGAGTTAATCTTGCTAAGTTCTCTGCAACTTTAAAACATGAATCACCTTTCCTCCATTTTCCAATAACAGTTTCATCATTTACTTCTAAGGCATCATAAAAAATCTCTTTAGCATCCATATTGATATCAGCAGTCTCTTCAAAGCACTGTAAGTATTTTCTTCCAAGCATCTCACAATTCCTCCAAAAAATACCCCTTACCCATTTATAAAACTGTTCCAGTATTTTGGTAATTTCAAAAGGACTTCCCCACTCCTTGGTACCAAATTCTGTATTAGTCAGCCAAAGGGTGCTGATGCAAAATACCATAAATTGGTTGTTTTTTATAAAGGGTATTTGGGGTAGGAGTTTACAGATACCAGGCCATCACCTTAAGTTACTTCCCTCACCAAAGTCTATTTTCACATGTTGGATCAAGATGGCTGCTGATGTCTGCGAGGGTTCAGGCTTCCTGGGTTCCTCTCCTCCTGGGGCTTGCTTCTTCCTTGGCTCAGGTTCCTCTCTTCCTGGGGCTTGCTTCTGTTTCCTCTGTGAGCTTACTTCCAGAGGCTCCAGCTTAAGACTTCAGCATCAAACTCCAACATCAAAAACCCCCAACTCTGTCCTTTGCCATGCCCTTTTTATCTTTGAGTCCCCACCCCTTGTGGGTGGGTGGAGACTCAACACCCTAACAACATGGCCCAGTCAAAGCCCTAATCATAACTTAGTAATGCCCAGGTACAGATTAAATTACAAATATAATCCAATATCTATTTTTGGAATTCATAATCATATCAAACTGCTACATGGATGATTTGGAAATCACAATACATTTTTTTCACAATTTACAGATGTGCATTCTAAAGAAACTATAGTACAATGTAATATAAAGTATTACTGGCAATAAGCAGAAAGATAACCACTTTAATCATTCTTTTCCAGTGAAAGACATGACCTGCAAAAGAATCTAGAACTGCCTTAGAGGATGTTCAAACAAAACAAAATGGCAGCTAAATGTTCACTATGGACCATGGTTGACGGTAATAGTCTGATGATATTATCTCATATATGTAACAAGTATTCCACCACAATGTTGTGTGTTGGTAAAAGGTGTTGTGTGGGAATTCTACACATGTGCATGGTTGTTTTGTATGTTTACAACCTCTATAATAAAAATATTTTTAAAAAATAATAGGGTGGATTGGGGGGAAAAATACACTAAATGTAAGATGTGGAGTATAGTTAGTAGTAAAATTTTGACAATGCTCTTGCATAGATTCTAACAAATGCTTTACAACAAAATAAGGTATTAGTGAAGGGGTGATGTATGGGACCATGTGGTGTTTGCATGTTTATTTTGTAAGTTCACAACTTTTACTATATACTTATTTGTTTATGTATGTTCATGTATGACTGATATACTTCAATAAAAATATATTTACAAATAAAATTTTAAAATAAATAAAATGGCAGCTATTGCATGTTTATAAGTCTGCCTAAATAAGGAAACTCTTGCTTGCAGATAACATTAATAGTAGGACTAACTACTGTCAGAGGTATAATTTTCAAAAAGTTAAAAAACAACTCATAAATATAGAATAAAATTATGGTCAAAGAATAGTTAACTCATTAATGAGTGAACTATTAGGATAGTAAATCTGATTCAAAAAAGAATCCTAATAACAAAGGTTTATTTAATAAGGCAGAAAAGGCATGCTAAATTAAGTTTGCTAAACTGGAGTAAAAACTGATTTGTGTCCTACAGGAAAATAAAAATGTAACCTAATGGATTATCTTCCCTGCTAAACAGAAATAATTTACATCTCTACCAAACCAAAAACATATACAGGTCAACTTCACAGATTGAGCACTTCAATAGTAAATAGTAAATCAAACAAAGGCACATCTCTTAGATAATTAAAATATATATAACTAGGTGGGCTCTGGTATGATATTGAAAAGAAAGACATTGATGTTATATCCTTTGGCTTTATTTCAGAAATTGGATAAATTTTC
This sequence comes from Dasypus novemcinctus, assembly GCF_030445035.2. Classification (NCBI taxonomy): domain Eukaryota; kingdom Metazoa; phylum Chordata; class Mammalia; order Cingulata; family Dasypodidae; genus Dasypus; species Dasypus novemcinctus. The sequence continues at coordinate 136,606,665 of NC_080704.1, read as the reverse complement.
TTAACCCATATTATAATTTGAAGAGAAAAGTAGTTCATTTGCTGGAAGTTACTGAAGATGCTACCAAACCAACATGCCTGAGGAAAGCAAATATACCTTTTTGATACTGTTTGTAAGGATTCTCCCTTCATTTTATTATTGGAAGAAGCTGAAATAAGTGTGCATGCTATGAATGGATTTACTCTTGTTTTCTAAAATTTTTTTTTCTCTGGTAGTAATATTTGATTTTGACCTTGGCTTCAAGGAAATATTGATTTTAACACTTGACCATTTAGTATTTTGCCTAAGTGTGTATTCAGTTGACCTCTAGTCAGCAATTAAAAAAGAACATCAGAATCAAATGGTGTATTCCATTACCCCACTGGAAATTTTCTGATCCACACAACAATCTTGTATTCTGGCTTCTCCTCAGCTTTAGGTGTACCTTCACAACTTAATACCAGTTGAAATTCAGAATGATGCTTCATCTATCCCCATATGCAGAAGCTTTTATTATAAACTAGGAGTGACAGCTATAAAAAGGGGCTTAAAAGCAACCCTTAGAAAACCAAAGACACCATTTTAAGTAGACATTCCCCAACATTTAATAAGTTTAGCACTAATAATTCTATTCAGTAAGTTAATTCATTTAGTTACCTAGGCATACCATTTACAACCAGCTTCTCTTTGGTAGCTGACTCATCAGGAAGTTGCATTGTTCAAAACTAAACTTTTCCTGACATTCTTTTTCTTGACTGAGGTTTGCTTATTGTTTTACTTTTTTTCCACCCTAAAATCAATGTGGTGACTCTCTTTGGAGTCAGATTCATCTATGTACCAAAGCAGAGCACAACTTACTCTCAAGATTTATATTGACCTTGGCAGCAAGTATTCCCCTAGCCTGTCTCCACATAGAAGTGCAGCAACTTTCTCTTCAAGAACAGGTCCTTGTTTGGCTCATCTTTCTTCATTGGGTTGACTTTTAAAACACGTGACTCTATAGTTTGGCAACACAGAATAATTGTGTTCTAAGGACTTGTCAGAAAGCATACCCTTAAACCCACAGCTCCTCAATACTTATAAAAAAATCTTATCTGATGGAAATACTTATAGAGGACTGCCTGAAGGCTATGAAGTCCATGCATTTCTCTAATATAAAATTCATCCTGGGGAAGCAGATTTGGCCCAACGATTAGGGCATCTGCCTACCACATGGGAGATCCAAGGTTCAAACCCAGGGTCTCCTGATCCGTGTGATGAGCTGGCCCACACGCAGTGCTCATGCACACAAGGAGTGCCATGCAACGCAGGGGTGTCCCTCATGTAGGGGAGCCCCTGTGCAAGGAGTGCACCCCATAAGGAGAGCCACCGAGTGCAAAAAAAGTGCAGCCTGCCCAGGAATGGCACCGCACACACAGAGAGCTCATGCAGCAAGATGACGTAACAAAAGGAAACACAGATTCTGGGTGCTGCTGACACAAGCGGACAGAAGAACACACAACAAATGGACACAGAGAGCAGACAAGTGGGAAGAGGAAAGGAAGGGGAGAGAAAGAAATAAAAATAATAATAAAATCTTTTTAAAAAATCCATCCTGGATAAAAGTGAGACAATCAAGGAAACTGTATTACTGGACTGAATTGATTTGGTCACCAAGGAATTGCTTTTATAATTGAGATATAATTCACATACCATATAATTCACCTTTTTAAACTGTGCAATTCAATGGTTTTTAGAATGTTTTCAGATTTTGCAGCAATCAGAATAAGTTTTAGAACATTTTCATCACCTGATTCAAAAACCCCAAACCCGTTAGCAGTCACATCCTTTTCCTTTCACTACAACTCTCCCCTAACCCCAGCCCTTAAAAACCACTTATCTGCTTTCTGTCTCTATGGATTTATCTGTTCTGGACATTTCATATAAGTGGATTCACACAATTCGGCATCTTTTGAGACTGAGTTCTTTCACAACATTCATGTTGTAGCATGTATCAGTACTTCATTCTGTTTTATGGATGAATAATATTCAATTGCATGGATATAACATTTTATTTATCCATTCATCACTTGATGGACGTTTGGGTTGATTCTACTTTTCGGCTATTGCGAGTAATACTACTATGGAATTGCTTCTAATGAATTGCTCTTTGACGTTATAGTAGTAGCCTCCACTGAGGGATATCATAACGAACACACTAGAGGCATGACTTAATGTTAGGTTCTTCCTTCCATTACCCAGGATTCTCTTTATTAGAACCTATAAAAGCTAGGCTTAGTCTAAAAAGTTAGGTTTGAGTTAAATGCTTAGGGACACTGTGAATCCTGAAACAATCATTTTACACCCTTGGTATTGACCTTTAGAAAACACAGAAACAAATTTATGTCCCAATTCTAGAAGGTATACAGGCCTTCATTCCTGCCTTTCATTTTTACTTTTTATCACCCTTTGTCCTGATTACTTGTTTATTTTTATATTGTTGAATTATCCTTTTTTGAACAAAAATGTGATGCAAGCATTAGTGGTTATTTAGCCCACTCTACAAATCATGACTGAACAGAAACAGGACCTGGAATATTCGAAGAAAGTAAACCAGGCTTCAGTTGGGCAAAGGAAGACTGTATACCCTCCCTCTTGCATTTCAATAATTGCCTTCAAAGCAGAGGTACAAAATTGCAAGTTAGCAAAAAACTAAATAATAACCTTTCACTTTTAATCACATTTTCCAAAATGGGTCCCCAGAAATATTAGAGGTATTTCAGTTAATTTTATAAACAATGAAGATTTAAACTACCTGTGGAACTCATTTTTCATTTTCATAAGTTTTGCATATTCACATTCTGTAAACTAGTTCATTTTACCAGGTAGTTCTTCTCCTAAAATGTTTGAAAACCTCAAGGAGTGAGGAAAACTTGGGTTCTTATCTTAGCCAAGCCTTTAACCCACATTGTCATTCCCTGAGCATGCTTCCTACTGTATAAAAGGATGTGAGATGGATTAGAGATTTCTGAGGTTCCTTCCAGCCCTGCCTCTCTGTGAGAAGTCACAAAAATTAAATGTCTTTCTAATGCAGCCATGTACCAATTATTTCATGGCAAAATTGTATTTAAACAGATTGGGTTGATTTAAGTTCGAGGGGTTGTTGTTGTTTAAGTTCTTAATTAAAATTGCAAACAAGAAAAAAAGATAAAAAGAAAAATAAAACTGCACACTTTTAGTGAGACCATACAATATTTGTCCTTTTGTGTCTGGCTTATTTCACTCAACATGATGTTTTCAAGGTTCATCCATGTTTTCATCACGGAGGTAAACTCTACAATATAGATTACTAGGGGATAGAATGTGGGTTGAGAATGGGAGCTGGTGTTTAATGTATGTAGAATTTTTAATAATATTTATTGTAAAAGTCTGGAAATGAATACAGTGGATGGTAACACATTACAATGAGTATAACATTGTTGATTTATAAATATGATTGTGGCTGAAAGGGGTGTCTGTGGACATAAATGTCAATTGAAAGGAAGCTAGAGAATAATCTAGGGAATGTATAACAGTGATTTTGATGTTGGGTGAAGATTGTGGTTAATAGTATAAACACAAGAATGTTCTTTTACAAAGTGTTAAGAATATGGTGATACATGGGAAAATTATTACTAATTTAATTTATGGACAATAGTTAATAGTAATGTGTAATATTTTTCACCAAAAGGGGTTGGAAGGGGGTGTGGGTTTTTTCCTTCTGGAGTAATGAAAACGTTCTAAAATTGACTGAAGTGATGCCAGCACAACTCTGTGATGAAAATGAGATCCATTTAGTGTACACGTCAATGGATTCTGCAAAGCATAGGACTGTGTAACCTAGGGAAACCTGAGTGGAAGATGGACTGTGGTTAACAGAACAAATATGAGAACATTCTCTCATGAACTGTAACAAATAGATAAAACCAATACAGGGTGTAAATAATTGAGTAGGTTGGGGGGAAAATATATCAAACGTAAGATATGGGCTATAGTTAGTAATAATATTTTGATAGTGCTCTTTCATAGTTTGTAATGAATGTTTCACAACAATGCAAGGTGTTGGTTGTGGGGTGATGAATGAGAGCCCCATATAATAATATGCATGTTTGTTTTGTAAGTTCACAACTATTTTTACACACCTGTTGTTTACATATGTTCATGTATGAATGATATACATCAATATTTTTAATTGCACACTTTTAAAAAACAATGGTAAATTAAGTGGTCTTCCAAAACTGTATATTGTCTGTGTATGATTAGTAAACTACCTCAGGATCTATTTATTTGGTACCAGAAACAGGTTGTTAGCCTTACCTGTTTCCACAGAGTAAATTCTCCTAACTCAGAAGTTAGGGATAAATGCTCTTCCTTTCCTTTCTTTCTTTCCTGTACTCTTTCTCTCCTTCTTCCTTCCTCCCTTTCTCCCTTGCTTCCTTATCAACATTTTGCTATGAGAGAAATTGAATGAACTGTATGGTGGACTTTCATATTCCCTGAAGTCTACAATTAACATTATAACTACACTTGCTTCTTTATCATATATCCATTTATCTATATCATCCATGAATTAATCTTACTTCTTTTACATATTTTGAAATAAGTTAAAGACATCAGTACACTTCACACTTACTTCAGCACATTTATTAACTAGAGTTGAAATTTTATTCATAGTTTGTGTTTTTAGGTAAAATATAAATAAGGTGAAATGCAGAAATCTTAAGCATATGAGTCTGAGTTACACAGGTCAAAACTTGCCAATATACAGAACTTTACTCTCACAATGGAAATTTGCCTCATGTTCCTTTTCAATCTTAGCCTCTGAAATCCAGAGGCAACCACTGCTGTGACTTTTTCCACTGTAGAATAGTTTTCACCTGTTTTAGACTTCACATAAATGGAAATATACACTATGTGCTCCATTGTATCTGACTTCTTTAATTAGCATAATGTTTTTATATTTGTCCTTGTTTTGTATAATATTTTGATAGTTTGTTCTTTTCTATTGCTGAGTCATAGTACATTATATAAATAGATCTCAATATGTTTATCTATTTCCTATAGATGGAGCCTCGGTTATTTCCAATGAAACTGCCATGAAAATTCTTGCACAGGTCTTCTTGTGAACAGATGCTTTCATTTCTCTTGAGCAAACACCTAATAGTAGAATTGTTGGATCACAGGATATGTGTATGTATAGATTTATGAGAAACTGCCAGGACTTTTTCCAAAAAAGAGAATGAAAACCCTTGCCAAAATTATATATCGTCAGTCTTATTGATTTTGACAATTTTGGCAGGTGTATCTTATTGTTATTTTAATTTGCATTTCCCTCATGACTAATAATGTTAAACGTGCTTTTCATGTATTTCCTGTCCATTCATCTATCCTCCATAGTGAAGTGTCTGTTCAAATCTTTCCCCCCTTTTTATTAGGTTTTTTTTTTTTATTTTATGGGCCATTAGTTCTTTATATATTCTGAATATCAGTCATTTTTTCAGATATATGTTTTGTGAACATTTTCTCCCAATCTATGGCTTCCCTTTGTATTTTCTTTTTGTTTTTAAGGAGGTTTTGGGGATAGAACCCAGGAACTTAAACATGGGAAGCAGGTGCTCAACCACTTGAACTACATCCACTCTGTTTTCTTTTTTTTTAAGATTTATTTTATTTATTTTTTCTTCTTCTTATTTGTGCTCATGTCTGCTCTCTGTGTCTGTTCATTGTGTGCTTGTCTTCTTTTTAGAAGGCACCAGGAACCAAACCCAGGGAGTCATCCAATCACTTGAGCCACCTGCATTCCCTGCTTGTTGTGTCTCTCATTGTGTTTCCTCATTTTGTCTCTTCATTGCATCATATCATTGCATCATCTTGTTGCATCAGTTTTCCATGCCAGCCCATCATGTCAGCACACTGTCCTGCTCATCTTCTTTAGGAGGCACCAGGAACCAAAGCCAGGACCTCCCCTGTAGTAGGCATGTGCCCAACTGCTTGAGCCACATCCACTTCCCCCTGTATTTTCTTTCCTTTTTTTTATTTTTTTGTCTTTATTTTTTTAATATTACATTCAAAAAATATGAGGTCCCCATATACCCCCCACACCCCTTACCCCACTTCTCCCCCCATAACAACAATCTCCTCCATCATCATGAGACAGTCATTGCATTTGGTGAATACATCTCTGAGCACTGCTGCACCTCATGGTCAATGGTCCACATCATAGCCCACACTCTCCCACAGTCCACCCAGTGGGCCATGGGAGGATGGACATACAGTGTCTGGTAACTGTCCCTGCAGCATCACCCAGGAAAACTCCAAGTCCCAAAAACGCCTCCACATCTCATCTCTTCCTCCCACTCCCTACCCCCAGCAGCCACCATGGCCACTTTCTCCACACCAATGCCACATTTTCTGTGATTACTAATCACAATAGTTCATGAATAGATTATCAGTAAGTCCACTCTAATCCATATTCTATTCCTCCATCCCGTGGACCTTGGAATGGTTGTGTCCACTCCACATCTATATCAAGAGGGGGCTTAGGTTCCACATAGATGCTGGATGCAATCCTCCTGCTTTCAGTTGTAGGCACTCTTGGTTCCATGGTGTGGTGGTTGACCTTCTTCAACTCCATGTTAGCTGACTGGGGTAAGTCCAATAAACCAGAGTGTAGGAGGTGAAGTCTGTTGAGGCTTAGGGCCTGGCTATCACATGGTCAGTCCAGAGATTCAGGTCCCCTGGGTATATATTAAACCCCAGCACCAACTACAGTTCCGGTAAAAGCAACAGGAGAGGCTTGTGGACAAAGATCACATCTGAGTCCAGCTCCATCATACAGAAACACAAACTCCAAAGTAGGGCCAACTGACATGGCACTGAACTCCATCTGCCATGACCATAGAACCTGTGGGTCTCTGTAGCCCTCAGAAGAACCAATACCTGGGGTTGTATCTACTTTCTCTGTCTCTGGGACTCTGCTGAGGTGTGCATAATGGCAACCCCTCTGATAACCTCCTGGCTCTTTTTGGAGACTCATAGCCACATAAACTCATTTTTCCTTTCCATTTCCCCCTTGATTCAGGTCAAAAAGCATTTTTAACTCCTGGTATTATATGTAGATTGAGATATTCTGCTGGTCCGAGTTGACCCTTTTATTCAAGGTCATTTTCTAGTCCCCTGTATTTTCTTAATGGTGTCATTTCATAAGCAGAGTTTTAAAGTTTTGCTGAAGGTTATTGTTTTAGTTTGCCAAAGGGCTGCTGATGCAAAGTACAGAAATGGGTTGGCTTTTATAAAGGGGATTTATTTGGGGTAAAAGCTTACCGTTTCAAGGCTGTGAAAAGTCCAAACTGAGGCACCATCGAAGATGCTTTCTCACCAAAGTCAGCTGCCCCATGTTGACACAAGAATGCCATGGCTCTCTGCTAATGTTTGAGCTCAGCTGAGGGCAACCAGGCATAAGGCTTGATTCATCTCAGGCCTCCTATATAAGTCTAAGCTGCTCCAATTTCTTCCCAAGGTTTGAGCTCGGCTGAGGGCATATAGCAGGGCTCCTCTTGATTTGCTATATGAGCCCTGCCTCTTTGAACCTCTCAGGGGCTTTTGTTTTTCTACAGTTCTCTCTCTTAAATTGCAGACTCAAATATGTCAGATTCATTTTCCTGTGTCTGTCTCTCTCTGTGTCTCCAGGTTTATATCAGACCCAAGAAGTGGGCAGAGACTCAAAGTCATGCCTCACTGATGTAGTCCAATCAAAAAGCCCTAAATGTACCTTATCAAGTAATTTAACCAAAGGACACTCAATCAAATTTAATCCAAAGAGTATCACGCCCACAGGAATAAACTAGTTCAAAAACATTCTTTCTCTTTTTGAGATTCATTAAATAATCTCAAACTACCAGTTATTTTCTGTTTTTTTCATTGATAGTTATCCATGTCCTAAGAAGCCTTTGCCTATCACAAAATCATGAAGGTGTACTCTCCTATGTTCATGAGGGATTTTGGCATATAATTTACTTTTTTGTAACATGTTTGTCAGGTTGTGGTATCAGGGTTATACTATCCTCATAAAATGAGTTGGGAACTATTCCCTTTTCTGCTTTCTGGAAGAATGTATGTAAGATTGGTGTTATTTCTTCCTTGAATCTTTAATAGATTTCACCAGGGAAACCATCTGGGCCTGGGGATTTTTTCTTCCATGGAAGTTTTTTGTTTTTTTGTTTTTTTGTTTTTTAGATTTTTTTAGAAAAATTATTGAGGTAACATATATATAACACAAAATTTTCCATTTAACCATTTTTAACTTTAAACTTCAGTAGTATTAATCATACTCACAGTGCTGTACTATCATCATCACTATCCATTACCAAGATTTTTCATGACCCCAAACAGAACTCTGTACCTATTCAGCAAAAACTCCTCATTCCCTCCTCCCCACCAACATGTTAACCTCTAATCTCCTTTCTGTCTCTGTGAATTTACTTATTCTAGATATTTCGTGTAAGTGTAATCATACAGTATTTGTCTGTTTGTCTGGCTTATTTCACTGAACATAAAGATTACAAAGTTCATTCATGTTTTAGCATGTATCAGCACTTAATTCCTTTTTATGACTGAATAATATTCCATTATATGTATATATCACATTTTGTTTATCCATTCATATGTGGATGGACACTTGGATTGCCTCCACCTTTTGGCTATTGTGAATAATGCTGCTATGAATAATGATGTACAAGAATATGTTTGATATGTGATTTGTGAATATTTCCAAGTTCCTGTTTTCAATTTAACTCTTTGAGGAACTGGTAAACTGTATTCCACAGTGGTTGCACCATTTTTGCCTTTCCACCAACAAAGTACAAGGGTTCCTATTAATATATATCATCACCAATAGTTCTTATTTTCCATTTTTAAATAATAGCCATCCTAGTGGGTGTGAAGTTGTATCTCATTGTGGGTTTCATTTGTACTTATCTGATGACTAATGATATTGAGCATCTTTTTATGTGCTTATTAGCCATTTGTATGTCTTCTTTGAGGAAAGGTCTATTCAAATCTCTTTTAGTTTGCTAAAGCTGCTTGAAGCAGATACCATAGCATGGATTAGCTTTTAACAGTGAGAATCTATTAGCTTACAAGATTACAGTTTCAAGGTTGAGAAAAATGTCCAAATCAAGGCATTATTAGGTGATGCTTTCTCCCTGAAGACTGGCTGCTGGCAATCCTGGACTCTTCTGTCACATAGCAAAGTACATGGCAGCATCTGCTAGTCTCTTCTCTTCTGGTTTTTGTTGCTTTCACCTTCTTGCTTCTGCAGCTTTTCTCTCTTTGACTGCATTTCGTTCTCTTATAAAGTTCTCCAGTATGAGGATTAAGACTCACCCTGAATGAGGAGGGTCTCATCTTAACTTAAGATCCTACTCACTAAAAGTTCTTCCTTACAGTGGGCCCACACCCACAAGAATGGATTAACATTAAGAAAACACTTTTCTGGGATGCATAAAGTTTCAAATGATCACAGTCATTTCCACATTTTAAAATCAGTGTGTTTATCTTTTTGTTGTTGCTGTTGTTGAATTACAGCAGTTCTTTATATTATTTTGGATAATAAACCCTTATCAGATATATGATTTGTAACTCTTATCTCCCATTCTGTAAGTTGTCTTTTCAATTTCCTGAAAATGTTCATTCCATTTTAACCATTTTTAAGTATGTAATTCATTGGTATTAACTGCATTCACAATGTTTTGCTACAGTCACCATTGAGAAATTTAATTTCCTTAATAGACATAGGGGGAGCAGATGTGGTTCAAGCAGTTGAGTGCTCACATCCCACTGAGAGGACCCACATTCATTTCCTGGTGTCTCCTAAAGAAGACAAATAATGAGCAGATAATGAGGAAAACCAACAAGCAAACAACGGGAAAATTAAAAAACAATGAGTAAGACAATGAGTGGATAACAAGCAAAAACAAATGAGCAGGGAGCGGATGTGGCTCAAGTGGTTGAATGCCCACCTCCCACATGGCCACTATTAAAAAGTCAGAAAACTGTAAATGTTGGAGAGGATGTGGAGAGATAGGAACAATTATTCACTGTTAGTGGGAATGTAGAATGGTACAGCCACCGCGGAGAACTCTTTGGCAGTACCTAAGAAGTTAAATATAGACTTGCCATTGGACCCAACAATACCATTGCTAGGTATATACCCAGAAGAACTGAGAGCAGAGATATGAATAGACGTCTGCATACCGATGTCCATGGCAGCATTATTCATGATAGCCAAAAGTTGGAGACAACCTAGGTGTCCATCAATTTATGAGCAGATAAACTGTAGAGTATACACATGATGGAATATTATGCAGTGGTAAGAAGAAATGAAGTTCTCGAGGGGGAAGGGTGGAATAGACATAGAACTATTTATATTTTTCTACTTCATTTTTGTCAGTTTTCATAAATTGTAATTTTTAAGGGATTTGTCCTTTTATCAAAGTTGTGAAAATAATTGGCATTAAGTTATTCATAATCTGCCCTTATTATTTGTTTAATGTCCATAGGATTGGTAGCAAGATCCTATTTCATTCTTGATGTTATTAAATAGTGTTTCTTTTTTTCTTGTCTGGCTAGCTAGGAGATTATTGATTTTGTTGATTTTTTCAAAGAACCAAGTTTTGACTTTGTTAATTTTCTCTCTCCTTTTTCTGCTTTCTATTTTGTTGATCTCCATTCCTATCCTTATTATTTCCTTTCATCTACTCACTTTGGGTTTACTTTGCCCTTATTTTTCTAGCTTCTTAAGATGAAACTTTATGCAATTGATTTTAGACATTTCTTTTTAAAATAAAATATAAATATTTAAAATGATAAATTTCTAAGCACTGCTCTAGCAGCATCCATAAAACTTGATACATTGTTTTCATTTTAATTCAATTCAAAATATTTTATAATTTCTTTTGTGCTTTCTTCTTTCTCTTATGGATTATTTGGAAGTATGTTGCTTAATTTTCAAATATTGTTTCCTTAGATATCTTGTTATTGATTTCCAATTTAATCCATTGTGGTCAAAGTATATACTCTATGATTTCAGTCTCTTGAAATGTATTGAGATTTGTTTGATGGTTTATCTTGGCATTTGAAAAGAATAGGTATCCTCTAGTTTGGGGGCATAGTGTTTTATAAACATCAATTAGGACAAGTGCTTGACAGTGTCATCAGATCAGTCATGACTTTACTGATATTTTGTCTAATTTTTTTTTCATTTTTATTAAGAGAAGGTTACTATTTCTCTCTAATTCTGTCAAATTTTGCATCAGGTATTTTGGGGGTTTTTTTATTAGATACAAATATATTGATAATATGTTTTTCTACTATATTGACCAATTTGTCATTATCACATGTCCCTCTTTGCTACTGGTGTGATGAATAGGTTTATGTGTCAACTTGGCCCAGGTGATATGCCCAGTTGTTTGATCAAGGAAGCACTGGTCTGAGGGTTACTGTGAAGATATTTCATGGATTTAAATCATCAGTAAGTTGACCAGATCCATGGCTGATTACATTTACAATCAACTGAGGAGATTGCCTTCAACAATGAAATTCAGTTCATCCAATTAGTTGAAGGCTTTAAAAAGAGAAGTGATGATTTCAGTAGTTAAGAGAGAGTTTCCATCTCTACATCACCTTGCCAGCTTCTCCTGGAGAACTCATATCAAAAATCTTCACTGGAATCTGCCACTTGCAGCCTGCCTATTGGAAATTCTGAATTGATTCTGGGCTTTTGGGAATTGGGTCTTTAATCTGATAAGAAGCAAAGGCACTAATATCTCTATTTCCAGTAATCAAGATGTCCATGGCATGAGTTTTCAATAGAGATATGCAAAATATCACAACTGAATATGGCTACCCCAATGCTTATGAGGGTGAGAGTGTTTTTGACACTTTAACAAGCTTTTGTGGAATTGAAAGTTATGGTAATGTTGGCTGCTTGATCCTAAATATGCTGGATACAATTATAAAAGAAGGGGATGTGCTCAAGTCTTCATATTTGTAACTTAAGTGCCACATAAAGAATGTGAAAGTTTCTATGTATGCCCTGAAAGTGACCAGAAAAGCTGCTAGTTTTGAGTGGGAACTGGAACAAGAGGAGGCTCTGAAACAAGTCCAGGCTGCTGTGCAAGCTGCTCTGCCACTTGGGCCATATGATCCAGCAGATCCAATGGCGTTGGAAGTGTCAGTTGCAAATAGACATGCTGTCTGGAGACTTTGGCGGGTCTCTTTAGGAGAATCACAATGAAGACCCTTAGGATTTTGGAGCAAAACCCTGCCAGCCTCTGCAGAAAACAACTCTCCTTTTGAGAAACAGCTTTTGTCCTGCTCCTGGGCCTTAGTAGATAATTAACATTTAATTATGGCCCACAATGTTACCATGAGACCTGAGTTACCTATCATGAGCTGGACATTGTCCAAGCCTTAAAATTGGGCATGCACAGCAGCACTCTGTCATAAATTGGAAGTGGTATATATGAGATAGTGCTTCAGTGGGTCCTGAAGGCACAAGTACCTTGGAGGTGGCCCAAATATCCATGGTTACCACTCCTGTCACATTACCTTCTCTTTCCCAGCCCACAGCTATAGCCTCTTGGGGAGTTTCTTACAATCAGTTGACTGAGGAAGAGAAAACTCAGGCCTGGTTTACAAATGGTTCTGCATGGTATGCAGGTACCATCCAAAGGTTGAAGCTGCAGCACTGAAGGACAGTGGTGGGGACAAATCCTCCCAGTGGGCAGAACTTTGAGCAGTACACCTGATTATTCATTTTTCTTGGAAGGAGAAATGACCAGAAGTGCATTCGTACACTGATTCAGGGACTGTTGTCAATAGTCTGGTTGGATGGTCAGGGACTTGGAAGGAAGATGATTGGAAAATTGATGAAAAGGAGGTGAGGAAGAGGTAGGTGTATAGACCTTTCTGAGTGGGCAAAAACATGAAAATATTTGTGTCATATGTGGCCGCTCACCAGAGGGTGACTTCAGCAGAGGAAGATTTTAATATTCAAGTGGATAAGATGAACCAGCTCTGTGGCTAACACTGTCTCTTTCCACAGCCATCCCGTCATTGCCTAATAAGCTCATGAACAAAGTGGCCATGGTGGTAAGGATGGAGGTTATACAAGGGCTCAACAACATGGATGTCCCCTCACCAAGGCTGACTTGGCTACAGCCACTACTGAGTGTCCAATCTGCCATCAGCGGAGACCCACACTCAGCCCCCAATATGGCACCATTACCCAAGGTGATCAGTCTGCTACCTGGTGTGGTTTTTAAAAACTGGAATAGAAATATACTCCAGACATGAATTTGCCTTCCCTGAACACAATGCTCCTTCCAAAACCACCATCTCTGGACTTACAGAATGCCTTATCCACTATCATTGTATTCCACACAGCGTTGCTTTTGATCAAGGAGCTCACTTCACAGCAAATGCAGTGTAGTAATGGGCACATGCTCATGTAACTCACTGGTCTTACCATGTTCCCCATCATTCTGAAACACCTGAATGGGTAGAATGGTGGAATGGCCTTGTGGAGACTCAATTATGGGGCTAACTGGGGGGCAATACCCTGCAGGGACGAGGCAGTGTTCTCAAGGAGGTGATGCATGCTCTCAATAAGCATCCACTCTATGGTGCTGTTTCTCCCATAGCCAAGATTCATGGGTCCAGGAATCAATGGGGTGGAAATGGGAGTGGCACTACTTACTATTACCCTTAGTGATCTACTAGGAAAATTTTTGCTTCCTGTCCCTGCAACCTTAAGCTCTGCTGTCTCCAGGTCTTGGTTCCAAAAGGAAGAGTGCTTCCACCAGAAGCCACAAGAAGAATTCTATTGAACTGGAAGTTTAGACTGCCACTTGGCCACTTTGGGCTCTTTTTGCCTCTGAATCAACAGACAAAGAAGGGAATTATTATACTGACTGCAGTGATTGATCCTGACTATCAAGGGGAGATATGACTGCTACTACACAATGGACGTAAAGAAGAATTTGCCTGGAATACAGAAGATTCCCTAAGGTGTCTCATAGTACTACCATGCCCTGTGATTTAAGTCAATGGAAAATTGCAAAAACCAAATTCAAGCAGGACTTGCAATGGCCCAGAAACTTCAGGAATGACGTTTTGGATCACCCCACAAGAAAAGAATCATGGCCAGCTGCGGTGCTTGTTGAGGTTAAGGGAGCATGGAAGGGGTAGTGGAAAAAGGTACTGATAAGTATAAACTATGACCACGTGACCAATTACAGAAATAAGGACTACAATGGTCATGAATATTTCTTCCTTGTTTTGTTATGAGCATGTTTGTATATGTACATAAAGGAAATATCTTTGTTTTCTTCCCAATCTCATACTCTTATATAGAATAGGTTATATTAGATTCATGTCATAGTATCTAAGTTATATATATCAATTTTAAGAGTGAATATTACCCAAGGACTTGCACACTATTCTAGAGAGAGTTAGTAAATTTCTGATAGCATACAGGACAGTTGAGCATTGTTAGGCCAAAATATGTTACTGATTTTAATTCAGATTAAGTATGGTTCAAAGTGATGTGTATGGTTGCTAAATTCACAAGGGGTGGACTGTGATGGTTAGGTTCATGTGTCAACTTGGATAGGTGATGGTGTCCAGTTTGGTTAAGCAAGAAATGGCCTGATTTTACTGTGAGGGCATTTCATGGACCTAAATCATTAGTAAGTTTATTGCATCTATGGCTGATGTTTTAGTTTGCTAGTCTACTTAAAACAATACCATAAAATGGAATGAGTTTAAATGATGGGCATACTCCAAAAAGAGCCGGCAGGTTATCAAAGGGGTTGCCCTTATGCACATCTCAGCAGAGTCCCAGAGACAGATAAAAGTAGATGAAACCCCAGGTATTGGTTCTTCTGAGGGCTACAGAGACCCACAGGTTCTATGGTCATGGCAGATGGAGTTCAGTGCCATGTCAGTTGGCCCTACTTTGGAGTTTGTGTTTCTGTGTGATGGAGCTGGACTCAGATGTGATCTTTGTCCACAAGCCTCTCCTGTTACTTTTACCGGAACTGTAGTTGGTGCTGGGGTTTAATATATACCCAGGGGACCTGAATCTCTGGACTGACCATGTGATAGCCAGGCCCTAAGCCTCAACAGACTTCACCTCCTACACTCTGGTTTATTGAACTTACCCCAGTCAGCTAACATGGAGTTGAAGAAGGTCAACCACCACACCATGGAACCAAGAGTGCCTACAACTGAAAGCAGGAGGATTGCATCCAGCATCTATGTGGAACCTAAGCCCCCTCTTGATATAGATGTGGAGTGGACACAACCATTCCAAGGTCCACGGGATGGAGGAATAGAATATGGATTAGAGTGGACTTACTGATAATCTATTCATGAACTATTGTGATTAGTAATCGCAGAAAATGTGGCATTGGTGTGGAGAAAGTGGCCATGGTGGCTGCTGGGGGTAGGGAGTGGGAGGAAGAGATGTGATGTGGGGGCATTTTCAGGGGTTGGAGTCGTCCTGGGTGGTACTGCAGGGACAGTTACCAGACATTGTATGTCCTCCCATGGCCCACTGGGTGGACTGTGGGAGAGTGTGGGCTATGGTGTGGACCATTGACCATGAGATGCAGTGGTGCTCAGAGATGTATTCACCAAATGCAATGAATATCTCATGATCATAGAGGAAGTTGTTGTTAAGGGTGGAGGAGTGGGGTGAGGGGTGTGGGGGGTATATGGGGACCTCATATTTTTTTAATGTAACATTAAAAAATAAATAAAGAGAAAAAATAAATAAATAAATACATACATACATACATACATATTGAAAAAAAAATGATGGGCATTTATTAACTTTCAGTATGAGGCTACAAGAATGTCCAAATGAAGGGATCATCAAGATAATGCTTTCTTCCTGAAGAGCAGCTGCTGGCAATCCTTGCATCCTCTGCCACATAGCAAGGCCACACGACAGCATCTACTGGTTCTCTCCCTTCTCTTCTATATTTTGCTGCTTTCAGCTTCTTGCTCCCATGGTGCTCTCTCTCTCTCTCTTTCTCTCCCCCCATCCCCCTTCATTCATCTAATTTATAAAAGACTCCAATAAAAGGATTAATACCCATCCTGAATGAGGTGGGTCACATCTTAACTTCAGGAGCCTCATCAAAAGATTCTACTTACCATGGATCCACACCCAAGGAATTGATTAACTTCATGCTTTTCTGGGGTACATACAGTTTCAAACTACCACAGCTGATTACATCTACAACCAATTGAGGAAATTGCCTTCATGAATGAGAGATATCTTATCCAATCAGTTGAAGACTTTCAAGGGAGAAGTGATGATTTCAGCAATCAGAAGAGAGAATTTCCATCTCTAAGTCAGTTGGCCAACTTCTTCTGGGGAACTCATAAAAAACCTCCCTCAGGGGTGGCAGACTTGGCCCAGTGGTTAGGGCATCCGTATACCACATGGGAGGTCCGCGGTTCAAACCCCGGGCCTCCTTGACCTGTGTGGAGCTAGCCCATGTGCAGCAAGGAGTGCCCTGCCATGCAGGGGTGTACCCCGCATAGGGGAGCCCCACACACAAGGAGTGCACCCCATAAGGAGATCCGCCCAGCACAAAAGAAAGTGCAGCCTGCCCAGGAATGGTGCCACATGCACGGAGAGCTGACACAACAAGATGATGCAACAAAAAAGAAAACACAGATTCCTGTGCCGCTGACAACAGAAATGGACAAAGAAGAAGACACAGCAAATAGACACAGAGAACAGACAAATGGGGTCGGGGCGGAGGGGAGAGAAATAAATAAATAAATAAATCTTTTTAAAAAAACCTTCCTCAGATGGGATTGTAAAATGGTGCACCCTCTGTGGAAGACAGTTTGGTAGTTCCTCAGGAAGCTACATATAGAGCTGCCACATGATCCAGCAATTTCTCTACTAGGAATATATCCAGAAGAACTAAAAAATGTGAAACAAACAGATATCTGCCCACTGATGTTCATAGCAGCATTATTCACAATTGCCAAAAAATGGAAAAAACCCAAGTGTCCATCAACCAATGAATGGATACACAAAATGTGGTATATATGTAAAATAGAATACAATACTGAAGTAAGGAAAAATGAAGTTGGCACACATACGGTAACACACATATGATGAATCTTGAAGATTTTATGCTAAATGAAGTAAGCCAGACACAAAAGGACAAATATTGCATGCTCTCATTAGTATGAAATAAATATGAAGAATAAATGCATGGAGTTAAAATCTAGAGTATAGTCTATTAGGAGATAAGAGGAGGGTTAAGAAGAACCACTGATGCTTAATGTATGTAGAAGTTTCAATTAATGACTGTAAAAGTATGGAAATGGATAAAGTTGATGGTAACACATTATAGTGAGTAGCAGCTGGTTTAAAAATGGGATTGTGGCTGAAAAGTATAGCCCAGCAAGTAAATGTCAGTTGAAAGAAAGCTAGAGAATAATCTAGGGACTGAATAACACATTGAACCCAGAGGTGGATGAGAATTGTGGGTAATGGTACAGATGCAAGAGTGTTCTTCTGTGAGCTAGAACAGATGTACATCACTATGGCAGGGTGGTGGGAATGTAGAGACACATGGGAAAAATTGGTGTGACCTATGGACTGTGGTTAACAATCCTGTAATATTCTTGCATCAATGCCAAAGGTTTACTGTGTTCATAATGGGAAGGTATGGAAAAGGTGTGCCAAATGTACACTAAGGACCATGGCCAGAAAATCCTAATACAACTGGTAATACTTTTTGGCTTGAAGTTTATTTTATCTCATAAATAAGATAAACTTTTAAGGCACTCCAGTCTTCATGCTTACTGATTCAAAGTATGCTTTTTCCACTTATACTTTCAACAAACATGTGTCTTTATATTTAAAGTCTATTATAGAATATACTTGAGTATTTCTCTTTTATCTTTTATGATAATTTTTGCCTTTTGTTGGAGTGTTTAATCAATTAAGATTTAATTCAATTTTTAAAAAATTTATTGAAGTATATCACTCATACATAAACATACATAAACAATAAGTATATTATAATAATTGTGAACTTACAAAACAAACATATATAACATCATACAGGACTCTCATAACTCACCCTACCAACAATACCTTGCATTGTTGTTAAACCTTTTTAACTAATGATTAAAGAGCATTGTGAAATATTACTGGGAAGCAGATGTGGCTCAACTGATATACCATCTGCCTACCATATAGGAGGTCCAGTGTTTGATACTCAGGGCCTCCTGGGCTGTGTTGTGAGCTGACCCACACACAGTGCTGCTGCGTGCAAAAGAGTGCCATGTCACACAGGGGTGCCCCTGCATAGGGTGCTTCACTTGCAAGGAGTGTGCCCTGCAAGGAGAGCCACCCCACATGAAAAGTGCAGCCAACCCATGAGTGGTGCCACACACACACAGAGTTGATGCAGCAAGATGATGCAACAAAAAGAGACACAGATTCCTAGTGCTGCCTGACAAGAATGCAAGTGGACACAGAAGAACACACAGCAAATGGACACAGATAACAGACAATGGGGGGAGTGAAGGGAAGAGAAATAAATAAAATAAATCGTAGGAAAAAAATATTACTACTAACCAAAGTATTTTCCCCCAACCCACTCTATTATTATTATCTTTATATCATTTATATATAAACATACATAACAATAAGTGCATAGTAAAAGTTGTTAACTTACAAAGCAACCATGCATAACATCACACAGGGGTTCCATACATAAGCCCTCCCTCATCTCAGACTTTAATCATATTACCTAGCTGTAGTGGTAAAACCAGCATGGTACTGGCATAAAGGCAGACACACAGACCAATGGAAGCAAATTGATTTTTCAGAAACAGACCCTCACATGTATGGTCAAGAGATTTTTGACTAGCCTGCAAGAGATTTTTGACTAGCCTGTTAAACCCACACAGCTTGGGCAGAACAGTCCATTCACCAAATGGTTCTGAAAGAACTGGATATCCATAGCCAAAAGAAGGAAAGAGGACCCCTATCTCACACCTTATCCAAAAATTAACTCAAAATGGATTAACTCAATTTTTTATGTTTTGACTTAGGATATTTTAGGAAATAATGACTGAAAGCTTCCCAACCCTTCTGAAGGACATAAATATCAATAACCAAGAAGGTCAATGCACTCCTTACAGAATATATTCAAATAGACCTACCCTGAGACACCTACTATTCAGAATGACAAATATCAGTGATAAAGAGAGGATTCTGAACACAGCAAGAGAAAACCAAAGCATCACATCCAAGGGAAACTCGATAAGATTAAGTGCTGACCTCTCATCAGATACCATGGAGAAGAGAAGAAAGTGGTATGATGTATTTAAGGTACTGAAAGAGAAAAACTGCCAGCCAGCAATTCTATATCTGGCAAAGCTGTCCTTCAAAAATAAGTGTGAGTTCTGCTCTCCAGCTGTGATAACCTCCCCACGAGAACATGCCTCTCGCAAAGGACCTCCTCCATCCCTCTCCAGAAAAGGAAAAGAGGAAACACAAGAAGTGCCTGGTACAGAGCCCCAATTCCTACTTCATGGATGTCAAGTGCCCAGGATGTTATAAAATCACCACAGTCTTTAGCCATGCACAAACAGTAGCTTTGTGTGTGGGCTGCTCCACTGTCCTCTGCCAACCTACAAGAGGAAAAGCAAGGCTTAAAGAAGGATGCTCCTTCAGACGGAACAGCAGTAAAAGCACCCTGAAGGAAGATGAGTGGTATACCATCCCAATAAACATTTTGCATACAAAATAAATAAAAAATAAGTGTGAGTTCAAAGCCTTCACAAACAAAAACTGATAACTATGTTACCAAAAGACCAGATTTACAAGAGATACTAAAGTGTGTGCTACAACCTAAAAGGAAAAAACAAGGGTGAGAGATGTGGAGAAGAGTTTAGAAATGAAGATTATTAGGAAGGGTAAACTAAAGGATAAGAAGACAATAGAATGGTATGAAAACAGGCAACCAAAGGACAAAAAGGATGAAGTAAGTAATGCCTTTACAGTAATAACACTGAATGTTAACGGATTGAACACCTTAATCAAAAAACATAGACTGATAGAATGGATTTTTTTAAAGCCATATATATGCTACCTACAAGAGACCCACCTCAGATGTAAGGACACAACCAGGTTAAAAGTGGAAGGTTGGATATGGGATGTCCGCGGTTCAAACCCCAGGCCTCCTTGACCCATGTGGAGCTGGCCATGCGCAGTGCTGATGCACGCAAGGAGTGCCGTGCCACGCAAGGGTGTCCCCCGCGTTGGGGAGCCCCACGCCCAAGGAGTGCGCCC
This sequence comes from Dasypus novemcinctus, assembly GCF_030445035.2. Taxonomy (NCBI): domain Eukaryota; kingdom Metazoa; phylum Chordata; class Mammalia; order Cingulata; family Dasypodidae; genus Dasypus; species Dasypus novemcinctus. The sequence goes on along the minus strand of NC_080704.1, from coordinate 136,586,264 downwards.
GTGAGGAAAGCCGCCCAGCGTGTAAAGAAAGTGCAGCCTGCCCAGGAATGGCGCCGCCCACACTTCCCATGCTGCTGACGACAACAGAAGCGGACAAAGAAACAAAATGCAGCAAATAGACACCAAGAACAGACAACCAGGGGAGGGGGGGGAATTAAATAAATAAATAAATCTTAAAAAAAAAAAAAAAGTGGAAGGTTGGAAAAAGGTGTTCCATGCAAATAGTAACCAAAAAAGAGCTGAAGTAGACCAGATAAATGTAAAATAACAATATTATAGTGTATGAACAATAATTTCTCTGTGCAACTAGAGAATTATTCCTGTGATCAGTATTCTGTAAGTTTCTTCAAACAAAATAAACACTTGCTTTTAATTGAAGAGGACTGGAGAAAAGAATTTTTTTGGATGCTTTATTTTTCTTTAACCCTTTCTCATGCATACTCATTAATTAAAATAATCCATATGGATCAATAATGATTTAGCATGACTATTGTTGGAAAAGATTTTGAGGTTTTCTGCCTCATAAAATTATGAGTCGACATACTTTATCTGATCATTCCAATAAGATGTTAAGGACTCCCAAATAGGAATATGATTATCCAAAAATAATGGCCTAAATGGAAATTAAATAACTAAACCAATAATCTATTTCATTCTTAGGGATTATTATGTCTACTACGTTAGACGGGTAATAGAAAAATTAGAACTAAGTTATAATTAAGTTCTATTATATTAGAATTATTTACCTTTATAAATGTTTGTTGGTATACGATCTATTTCTTTCTTTAATTATTTATTTCTCTCCCCTCTCTTCATTGTCTGCTGTGTCCACTTGCTGTGTGTTCTTCTGCTTCTGCTTGTATTCTCATTAGGTGGCTTCGGGAAGCAATCCTGGGACCTTCCAGAGTGGAAGAGAGGGGATCATTCTCTTGTGCCACCTCAGCTCCCCGATTTGCTGCATCTCTTATTTTCTCTCCTCTGTGTCTCTTTTTGTTGCATCATCTTGCTGCGCCAGCTCTCCACATGGGCCACACTCCACACAGGCCAGCTCACCACACGAGCCAACTTGCCTTCACCGGAAGGCCCTGGACCTCCTATATGGTAGATGGGAGCCTAATTGCTTGAGCCATATCTGCTTCCCCCTATTTCTTATAATTGATTACACTGAATCTAAGCTGGCCTTGCACTCTTTTTTAAAATTTGTCATTTATTTCAATCTACTTTTTTATTTATTTTACAATTTTACGATAAAAGTCTTTTTATCAGCTAAAAAAAAGCCATTGATTATACACTTTGGATAGATCATATGGTATGTGAAAATATCTCTGAAAAACTGCTTAAAAAACAAATAAATACTTATGCAAGAATAGCCAGAAACACCAGGGGAAACACAGAGATTGAGAGGGGAAGAATTCACTTGTTTGTCTGTTTATTATTAGTATTATTGAAATAATGAAAATGCTTTAATAATGATTGAAGTGATGAACACCCACAACTATGTGATTATACCGAATACCATTGATTGCATACTTTGGATAAATTGTATGCTTTATTAATATGTATCAGTAAAATGTATTTGTTTAAAAAAAGTAAGGGAGAGAGTAAAACAGTCTCAGATAAATAAAAATTAAGGCCATACATCAATGCACCTGTCCTACAAATAATGCTAAAGGGAGTTCTCCAGCCTGAAAGGAAAGGACACTGGGCAGTGGCTCAAAGCAGCATAAAGAAATAAAGACCTGCAGGAAAGGTAGCCATTTGTGTAATTATTTATGCCAGCACTATTGTACTGTTTTATGTAACTCTACTTCTTACTTCCTACAGGTACTAAAATGCAAATGCATAAAAAGTAATGACCAATTTAGGTTTTTGGACACACAATCTACAGAGATGTTAGTGGTGACAAGTACCAAAAAAAATGGTGGAGGGAAAAAGGGTTACAGGAAAATTACATGTGCATGCTATTGATTTAAAACTGGTATCAAACCAATATAATTGTTATATATTTAGGACATTAAATTTTAACTCTATGGTAAAATAAAGAAACAATATATCCAGATAGAAATGAGAAGGCACTCAATATGGTACAACACAAGTAAGCAAAAAAACATAAAAGTAGGCTTTTAGGGAAGCGGACTTGGTCCAGTGGTTAGGGCGTCCGTCTACCACATGGGAGGTCTGTGGTTCAAACCCCGGGCCTCCTTGACCTGTGTGGAGTTGGCCCATGTGCAGTGCTGATGCACGCAAGGAGTGCCGTGCCACGCAGGGGTGTCCCCATGTAGGGGAGCCCCATGCGCAAGGAGCGTGCTCCATAAGGAGAGCAGCCCAGCATGAAAGAAAGTGCAGCCTGCCCAGGAATGGTGCCGCACACACAGAGAGCTGACACAAGATGATGCAACAAAAAGAAAAAAAGATTCCTGTGCTACTGAGAACAACAGAAGCAGACAAAGAAGAACACCCAGCAAATAGTCACAGAGAAAAGACAACTCTGGGGGGAGGGGGAAGGGGAGAGAAATAAATAAAAACTAAATAAATCTTTTTTAAAAAGTAGGCTTTTAGGGAAGTGAGGGGAAAAAAGATAAGACTTACAAAGGCTAAATATCAAGCAGAAGAAAAATCTGTATTATCAATAGCGATTTTAAATGTAAATGGATTAAACTCTCCAGTCAAGAGGCAGAGACTGACAGAATGGATAAAAAAGCATGAACCAACTATATGCTATGCAAGAGACTCATGTTAGAGGTAAAAGATACAAGTAAGTTGACTGTGAAAGGATGGAAAAATATATACACTATGCAAGTAGTAACCAAAAGAAAGCTGGGAAGCTATACTAATATCAGATAAAAGACTTTATGTCAAAAGCAGTTAAAACGGGGGAATTCTGAGAAGATGGAGGCTTAGAGAGGCACAGGACTCAATTCTCTTCCAGAAAAATTGCTAGAGAACAGGTAGAAAGTACCTGGTAAGCTGTTCTAGGGCTTAGGACACCAGGGGAGGGCTGGACACCACCCAGAAGAACTGAGAACAGTGACATGAACAGACTTCTGTACAGTAATGTCCATACCATCATTATTCATAATCATTCCAAAAGATGGAAATGACCCAGCTGTCCACCACCAATGAATGCATATACAAATCATGGTACATTGGAATATTATGGAGTTGTAAGAAGAAATAAAGTTGTGAAGCACATGACAACATGCATGACCTGGAGGACATTATGTTCAGTGAAGCAAGCCAGGAGAAAGAGAAGGGAAAGGGGGATGAAAGAGTATTTGAGGTAATAATGGCTGAAAATTTCCCAGCTCACAAGAAAGACATGAATACACAGGTCCAAGAAGCACATTGGACTCCAATCAGAATATATCCAAACAGATCTACTCCAAGACACATACTATGCAGAATGTCAAATGCCAAAGATAAAGAGAAAATTCAGAAAGCAGCAAGGGAGAAATGAAACATCACATACAAGGAACACTGAGTATGAATTTCTGTCGATTTCTCATCAGGAACCATGGATGTGTGTCCAGCAAAGGGCTGCTGATGTAAAGTACCAGAAATCTGTTGACTTTTTTTTTTTCATTTTCTTAAGGAAGTACTGGGGATTGAACCCAGGACCTCATATGTGGGAAGCAGGCACTCAACCACTGAGCTACATGTTCCCTGTGTTGGCTTTTACAATGGGCATTTATTTCAGGTAAATTCTTACAAGGCCATAAATAGTCCAACTCAAAGTTGCTTTCTCACCAAAGTAAGTTGCTATGTGTTGAAACAAGACAGTTGCTGATCTCTGGCTGGTCTCTGCCTTTCTCTTTGCTCTTCCTCTTCCTCTTGAGGCTCCACTATTTCCCAACTTCAGCTGCAGGCTGGCATAGGGCTTGTCTCTCAGGGCTTCCTATATCAGTCTCAGTGGTCTTCCCAAGGTCAGCTGTAAACTATCAGGCAAAATGGTTCATCTCTTCCCAGGACTTTAGTTGTTTGAGCTTTCTTCATCCTGCCACATGGCAGGATTGAAATGAAAAAGTTCTCTATTCTGTGTGTATTTCTTAAGTGAGTATCCATTTATATCAGACCCAGCAAGGGGACAGGGACTCAACCTGAGTCACACCTTACTGATGTAGTGAAATCAAAAAGCTCTAATATTAACAGGTAGTCTAATCAAAAGTCCCTCAGCTGAATTTAATACAATCAAAGGGTATCACACCCAGAGGAATAGATCAGTTTATAAACATAATAATCTTTTTGGGATTCATAATCTCAAACTGCCACAAGGTGAGAAGACATTGGTATGATATAATTAAAATATTAAAAACAAAAAAACTATGAGTAAGAATTATTTATCCAACAAAACTGTCCTCCAAATATGAAGGTGAGTTTAAAAGATTCACATATAAACAGAAACTAAGAGAGTTTATAAATAAGAATCTGGCTCTACAGGAAACACTAAAGGGAGTTCTGCAGGTAAAGGAAAAAACCAGAAAGATACAGTTGGAGGAGAGTGTAGACATGACGACTATCAGAAAGAGTAAAAAAAAGGGTAAAAAGTCAGTAAAAACAGGATATAACATAAGAAAGTCAAAGGATAAAATGGGTGAAATAAGTAATGCCTTTACAGTAATACCACTAAATATTAATGGATTAAACTCCACAATCAAAATATAAAGGCTGACAGATTGGAAAATCCACTAGGAACCAGTAACTGTCATAAATATCTATGAATCTAACCATGGTGCCCCAAAATACATGTGGCAAACTCAGGCAAAACTGAATAGAGAAACAGACATCTCTACAATAATAGTTGGAGACTTCAACATACCACTCACATCAATAGAACAATAAGACAGAAGATCAACAAGGAAACAGAGAACTTAAACAATATCATAAATGAGCTACACCTAACGGACATATAGAGAACACTGCACCCCAAATCAGCAGGTTATACATTCTCCTCAAGTGCTCATGGACTTTTCCCAGGATGGACCACATGTTGTGTCACAAAACAGGTCTCAATAAATATAAAAAGACTGAAATTATACAAAGCACCTTCTCAGATCATAATGGAATGAAGCTGGAAATCAATAATAGGCTGGAAATGGGAAAATTTGCAAATATATGGATGCTAAACAACACACACCTAACAATCAGTAGGTAAAAGAAAAAAGTGCAAGAGTACTTAGTAAATATCTCAACATGAGTGAAAATGAGAACACAACTTATCCAAACTTATGGGATTCAGCAAAAGAGATTTTGAGAGGGAAATTTATAGCCCTGACTGCATAAATTTAAAAGGAAGAAAAAGCTAAAATCAAAGACCTAATTGAACAACTGGGAGGAACGAGAAAAATGACAGCAAAACAATACAAAGATTAGAACAGAAATAAGTGATTGAGAAGAAAAAAGCAATAGAGAAAATCAACAAGTCCAAAAGCTTGTTCTTTGAGAAGATCAATGAAATTGACAAAGCCTTAGCTAGACTAACAAAGAAAAAGAGAGAGAAGATGCAAATAAAGTCAGAAATGAAAGGGGGGACATTATGACTGATCCCACAGAAATAGAAAGGATCATAAAGAGATATTATGAAAAACTGTATGCCAACAAATTAGACAATTTAGATGAAATGGACAATTTAATAGAAATGTGCAAACAACCCACTGACTCTAAAGAAATACAAGAACTCAGCAAAGCAGTCACAAGGAAAGAGATTGAATCAGTCATCAAAAATCTTCCAGCAAAGAAAAGTTCAGGACCAGATGGATTCACAGGTGAATTCTATCAAACATTTCAAGAAAAATTAATATCAATTCTGTTTACACTCTTCCAAAAAATTAAAAAGGAAGGAAAATTACACAACACGTTTTATGAAGACAACATCACCCTAATACCAAAACCTGGTAGATACTACAAGAAAAGAAAATTACAGACAAATCTCTCTAATGAACATAGATGCAAAAATTCTTAACAAAATACTTGCCAATTGAATCCAAAAGTATATTAAAATAATTATACACCATAATCAAGCAGGTTTTATTCCTGATATACAAGGGTGGCTCAACATAAGAAAATCTATTAATGTAATACACCACATTAACAAATCAAAGAAAAAATTCAACATGATCATCACAATTGATGTAGAAAAACACTCTGAAAGATAGGACTAGAAGGAAAGATCCTCAACATGATAAAGGGCATAGGTGAAAAACCCAGTCGACCTTGTACTCAATGGGGAGAGGTTGAAAGTTTTACATCTAAAATCAGGAGCAATACAAGGATGTCCACTGTCACCACTGCTTTCAACATTGTGCTATAAGTACTAGCTAGAGCAATTAAGCAAGTAAAAAACAGAAAAGGCATCCAAATTGGAAAAGAGGAAGTAAAACTCTAATAGATGGCATAATCGTTTATACTTGCACAATCTGAGGAGGAAATCAATAGAAAAAAATCCATTTACAGCAGCAATGAAAAGACTCAAATTTATAGGAATAAATTTAATCAGGAATGTAAATGATATTATTCAGAAAACTACAAAACACTCCAAAAAGAAATGAAAGACCTTAAAAAATGGAAGGGCAATCCATGTTCTTGGATTAAAAGTCTAAATATTGTGAACATGTCAATTCTACCCAAATTGACTTACAAATTTGATGCAATTCCAATCAAAATTCCAACAGCCTATTTCACAGAAATATAAAAGTCAAACTTGTGAAGGATGGTGGCTAATGGGTATGGGGAAAGGCAGGAAGAGACGAGATGTGGAGGCGTCTTTGGGACTTGGAGCTGCCCTGGATGGTGCTTCAGGGGCAATCATTGGACATTGTAAATCCTCACAGGGCCCACTGGATGGAATGGGGGAGAGTATGGGCCATGATGTGGACCATTGACCATGAGGTACAGAGGTGCCCAGAGATGTACTTACCAAATGCAATGGATGTGTCATGATGATGGGAATGAGGGTTGCTGGGTGGGGGTGGTGGGGTTGAATGGGTCCTCATATTTTTTTTTTAATGTAATATTTTTACAGAATCAATAATAAAAAAAATTTAAAAAAGAAAGAAAAAAACTTTCCCCTTCTTAAATAAAGGCCATGTTTTTCATCAAAAAAAAAAAAAAACTTGTGAAGGAGGTGTAGCTCAGTGGTTGAGCACCTGCTTCACATATACAAGGTCCTAAGTTCATTCCCTAGTAACTCCTTTTTAAAAAGTCAATTACCAAATTTATTTGGAAGGAAAAGGGGCCCCAAATAGCCAAAAACATCCTTTAAAAGAAGAGTGAAGTTGGACTCATGCTTCCTGACATTGAAGCATATTATAAACCTACAGTAGTCAAAACAGCATGGTATTGGCATAAAGACAGAATATCAATCAATGGCATTGTTGAGAGTTCAGAAATACATTCTCACCTCTATGGCCAACTGATTTTTGATAAGCTTACAAAGTTCACTTTCCTGGGACAGAATAGTCTCCTCAATAAATGGTGCTGGGAGAACTGGACATCCTTAACCAAAAGAATGAAAGAAGATTCCTATCTCACTTCATATACAAGAATTAACTCAAAATGTATCAAAGACCTAAATATAAAAACCAGGACCATAAAACACCTAGAAGGTAATGTAGGGAAACATCTTCAAGATCTTGGGGTAGGAAATTTAAACCTTATACTCAAAGCATGAACAACAAAAGAAAAAGTAGATAAATGGGACCTCCCCAAAATTAAACACTTTTGCACCTTAAAGGACTTTGACAAAAGAGTGAAAAGGCAGCCTATTCGATGGGAGAGAAAATATTTGGAAATCATACATCAGAAAAGGGTTTATTGTCCATGATATATAAAGAGATCATACAATTCAACAATAAAAAGTCAAATGGCCCGATTATAAAATGAACAAAAGACTTGAATAGACATTTTTTTAAAGAAAACAAATGGTGAAAAAACACTTTAAAAATGTTCAACATCACTAGCTATTAAGGAAATGCAAATCAAAGCTGCAATGAGATATAACTTCACACCTACTAGAACGACCACTATTAAAAAGTCAGAAAACTACAAGTGTTAGAAAGGATGTGGAGAGAGAGGAATATTTGTTCACTGTTGGGGGGAATGTAGAATGGTACAGCAACTGTGGAAGTCTTTTCGGCAGTTCCTAAGGAAAATAGATATAGATCTGCCATGAGACCCAGCAATACCACTACTAGGTATATACTCAGAACTGACAGTAGGGACATGAACAGACATGCATACCAATGTTCTTTGATTGTACAAATAAATGGTTTGTATGGCTTATGAATGTTTCAATAAAACTGATAATAAAAAAATGGTTACAAGGGACAAAGGTGGTCATTACATACTTAAAAAAAGGGGACAATTCAACAGGAAGATGTAACAGTTATAAATATATATGCACCCAATAGGAGAACCTGAAAATATATGAAAAAAACCCAACAGATTTGAAGAGAGAAATTGATGGGTCTACATTATTAGTACCACTCTCAATAATGGATAGAACATCTAGGCAGAAGATCAATAAGGATATACAGAATTTGAATGTACAGTGAACCAACTACTCATAAAAGACATATTTTTAAAGATTTTTTATTTCTCTCCCCTACCCTCCCCCCCATTGCCTGCTTTCTGTGTTCATTCACTGTGCGTTGTTCTGTGTCCGCTTGCATTCTTGTCAGCAGCACCAGGAATCTATGTCTCTTTTTGTTGTGTCATCTTGCTGCATCAGTTTTCTGTATGTGCGATGCCACTCCTGGGCAGGCTGGGCTTTTTTGCGCCAGGCAGCTCTCCTTGCAGGGTGCACTCCTTGAGTGTGGGACTCCCTACATGGGGGACAACCCTGTGTGGCATGGCACTCCATGTGCACATCGGCACTGCACATGGGCCAGCTCACCACACGGGTCAGGAGGCCCTGGGTTTGAACCCTAGACCTCCCATGTGGTAGGCAGATGCTCTATCAGTTGAGCCAAATCTGCTTCCCTCATTGAATTTATTAAGGAGATTTATTTGAACATCTATGATTAGTTGTCTCAAATCCTTTATGTCATCTGGAGGCTTATCTTGTTCCTTTAACTGGGCCATAGCTTCCTATTTCTTGGTGTGGATTGTAATTTTTTGTTGGTGTCTTGGTATCTGGCTTACTAGAGTATTTATTCTGGGTGCATTTTTTCTCTTTAGTTTAGGGCTTCCTGCCCTTTCTCCCTTGCTGGTTGAGCAGAAGGAGCCAAGCATATAGATGGTGCTGTAATCTGTGGAGGCTCAAGCTGCCCTCATTGTGCCAGGTACCAATGAAGCTTCCTTCACCTTTCTCCTTTTCCAGGGGTAGGAAGAGATTCACAGCTGTGTGGAATAATCCAAGTCATGCAGGCCTAGACCATAGTTGCCCAGACAGTCTAATGAAGCTTCTCACCCCTTTCTCCCCTGTGTAGGGCAGGGGTAGAGCTGCAGGTGTGGGCAGCAATCTATGCAGTGTGGGTACAAGATGACCGCAGTTGCCCTGGAAGATTGCAATTTTCAGTCTGTGCCAGCCAAAGATACCTGCAGTTACCTGGATAGGCTGGTACAGGGCCCTCCAGCCTCCTTCCTGCCAGAGGCGGGGCTGCGTGAAAAAAACCAGTTCCTACTGTTACTGTCAAAAGACATATATTGAACAATGCACGCACAAAAACAGAGTACACTTTCTTCTCAAGTGCACATAGATCATTCTCCAGGATAGATGATATTAATATGTTGGGTCACAAAACAAGTTTCAATAAATAAAAAATTACTTAATTTATAAAATATATATTCTCTGACCACAATAGAATGAAGCTAGAAATTAATAATGGGGGGGGGGGGGAGCAAAAATTCATAAATATGTGAAAATTAAACAGCACATTCTTAACTGATGAATGGCTAAATAAAATGTGATATATATATACACACACACACACAATAGAATATTATTCAGCCATAAAAAAGAATCAAGTCCTGATACATGTGACAACATTGATGAACCTTGAAGACATCATAGAGTGATATATACTAGACACAAAAGGACAAATATTGTATGATCTCACTGATTTGAAACAATTAGAATAAGCAAACTCATAGTCAGAATCCAGACTACCAGAGTATGCGGTGGGGATAGGGAATGCAAAGTTAAGGCTTAAAATGTACAGCATTCCCATTTTGAATGTTGGAAATGTTTTGGTAGGGATGGTGGTGACAGGAGCATAACATTTTGAACTCTAATAACAGCACTGAAATACATATCTGAATATGATTAAAAGTTTGTATATATGGTAACAGAATAAAATTATTTTTAAAATCCATGGAACTACACTACACAGTGAACCCTGAGTTTAAACGTGGACTTTAATTAATAGTATAATTGTAAAAATGTGCTATCACGAAATGTAACAAATGTTCCACACCAATGCAAGGTGGTGGTGGGGTGGTATATGAGACTCCTATATTTTATGCATGATTGTTCTGTAAACACACAAGTTCTCTAATAAAGGGGACATTTTTTAAAAATCCACAGTGAGACACTAATTCACATCCACTACAATGGCTACTGTTAAAAAAAAACAGAAAATTACAAGTGTTGAAGATGATGTGGAGAAATAGGAACACTCATTCCTTTTCAGTGGGAATGTAGCCATCATGGAAGGCAGTTTGGCAGTCCCTTAGAAAGTTAAGTATAGTAGTACCTTATTGGGAGGGGATGTGCCTCAAGTGGTTGAGCACCTGCCTCCCACATGGGAGGTCCCAGGTTCAGTTCCCGGTTCCTCCTGAAAAAAAAAAAAAAACAACAACAAGCAAAACAAATGAAAAAAAAAAACAACAACTCAGGGAAGCTAATGTGGCTCAGAGGTTGAGCACCAGCTTCCCACATATAAGGTTCCAGATTCAATATCTGGCCCCTAGTAACTCAAAAAAAAAAAAGTATCATAGGACCCAGCAATCACACTTCTAGGGATATACCTAGAAGAATTGAAAGCAAGGAATCAACAGAAGATATTTGTACATCCATGTTCATAGTTATATTATTCAAAATTGCCAAAAGATGGAAGCAATCCAAGTATCCATCAACCGAGGAAGTTATAAACAAAACATATGATGGAATATTATTCAGTCATAAAAAGGAATGAAGTTATGATACATGCAACAATATGGATGATCCTCAAGGACATCATGTTGAATGAAATAAGCCAGATACTAAATGACAATTATTGTATATTTTCACTTATATGAAATAATTCGTATAAGCAAATCCATAGAGTCAATAGTTAAAATACAGGTTACATGGCCTGGTGGTATAGGGATTATGGAGTTAACTGTATGTAATTTCTATTTGAGATGATGGAAAAGTTTGGTAATGATGGTGGTTATAACACAACATTGTCAATGTAATTAACCACCCTGAATTATATATTTGAATATGGTTAAAAAGGTATATTTTAGGTTGTATATATATTCCTAGAATAATTTTTTTAAAAAAATACCATAGGACTGTACAACACAAACAGGGAATGCTAATGTACACCATTGATTATAGTTAATAATATAATTATAATAGTATTAATTTATTGTAACAAACATACCACACTAATGCAAGGTGTTAATAATAGGGGATATATGAAAACTGTATTTTCTGTATGAGTTTTATGTAAACCTACAACTTCTGTAATAAAAAAAAAACAATTTAACATGAAATATCATGATTGTCTCCATAAATATTGAAAAGCCCTTGAGAAAATTCAATACCAATTCTTTAAAAAAAAGAAAGAAATCCAGAATTGAAAGATACTTTCTTAACATGATTTTATACATATGCACACACACATACACATAAGGAATATATACCTTATTGGCAAAGCCAGAATCTTACAAAAAAAAAGGAAGGGAATTTGTCAATATCTATAAAAAATACACAGGCATGAACTATTTAAACCAGCAATTCCACTTCTAGGAATTATCCTGAGGACACATTTCCAATAATACAAAAATATGTAGATGTGGGGTTATTCATTGTAGCAGTTTTGTAAATGCAAAACCTTGGAAAACAACCTATGTGCCTATACATGAGACAGTGGTTAACTATAGTACACGGAAGCAATGGAATAAGTAACCACAGGAGGGAACATGGAAGAATCTATGAATGATGAGTGATTTCCAGGACATATTGTTAAATTAAAATATTAATAGTGAAGTGCAAAAGAGGAATAAGAAGGGATAATAAGAATATATGTACATATCTGCTCATTTTGCAAAAAGTACCACATGAAATATTAACCGGAAACTAAAGATAATGGTTACCTGGGGTGGGGGCGAATGGGATACATTTAAAGCAGTTATCAAAAGAGAATTCATTATTCACTATGTTCATTTAACTGTGTAAAAAGGAAAGACTGGAAACAAATTAAATCCCAACTCAAATAATGAACAACAAAATGAACAAAAGGAAGGAAAAATGACTGGTAGATGGGACTGGGATTGAAGGAATTGCAGTGGGAGTGCGACTTCTCAGTATTTTTGTACAGTTTTTACTTTTTGGGGCTGTTTATATTTCACATATTCAAAAATAAATCCACAAAGATCAGGGAGGACCCTACCATTCAATATAACCATAAATAAATGAACCTAACTATATGTAAAATGAATGACAGAACATAATCACATTGTGGTGGAGGGGAGGGGAGACTGTAGGTAGAATCACTAAACAACATGCCTCCTGATACGATGCACTGAAAAGAACACAGCATAACAGTTGTGGTATTATTCCTACCAAAAATGCAGTTTAACTTTAAGCACAAGGAACTATTAGACAAGCTCAAATGGGAGGACATTCTTAGAACTGGCCTGTATTCTTAAAAAATAACAATGTCTTTGAAAGACCAAAATTAAGGAATGGTTTCAGATTAAGAGAATAAAAAGACATGACAATTAAATACAACATGTGAACGTAAATTAGTTCATGTACCAGAATTTTTTTCACACACTGTAAAAGACATTAGTTGGATGGTTGTAAAATTTTGAATAAGGTCTGCAGATTAGGTAACAGTTATTGTATACATTTAATGTCCTGACTTTTGAAATTGTACTGTGATCACGTAAGTGAATGTCCTTATATTTCAGGAAATACACACTAAAGTACTTCAGGGTAAATGGTCATTAAGTCTGTAACATACTCATATTTTTCAGAAAAAAGGATGTATATATTGAGAAAGAATGGTAAATATGGTAAAATGCTAACTAACACTTAGGGAATCTGGGTAAAGGTTATACAGGAATTCTTTTTATTAATTCTTGCAACTTTTCTTATAAGTCTGAAATTCTTTCAAAATAAAACATTTCATATATAAACTTTACACCAAAAGAAAAAACTGTGGACATATATTGAACTCTAGTACATGATATGTTTACTGAAAAAAGGTTTTTAAAAATGACCAAAAACCCCAGAGCTTCTCACTGTCTTTCTGGATCCCCACATGACCACACAGAAAAAGAGTCACCTGTAACAGCTACTCTGAACTGTTAGAACAGCAAGGAAAAAAAGTCTCTCCTTAAATTACTGGATTCATGTTGAGTATTGTAACAGCAACTTAACCTACAGCAACTAATATAGAAACAGGTATCTTAAAGTGGAACGCTGTCAAACGAAATGAACTGTACGGCACTGCCTAATTCATAAGTGGCCATAGAAGGTAATGGACAAAGAAAAACTTCCAGGGGAGGGTAAGGAAGACAAAGGACAAGGGAATTTCGTCCAGAGAGCATAGTCACACTTTAACCAATGGTTTTTCTCTACTACCAGGGCAGGGAGTCTTCATAATTTCTGTCTAGCCAGGTTCCTATGGACCAGTGACTGCTGTTTCCTATTCTTCCTTTTTCTGAACGTGAGTCATCTATGCTGTACCATTGCATATTGGGTATTAGAGGATATCTCTGTATCTGGACCTGACATAGAAGCCTAATTCAGAGAAATTGGATTTTGAGCTGGATGTACAAACTGAATAGGATTTTGTTTATTCCCTTGGGAAGGGGTTGAGTGTGACTGCCTGTGTCTCTCCACAACCACATAGAGAAAAGGCATCTACAAATTTGGAAGAGCTGTCATGAATTGCTACCAGAGAGAGACACAAATTTATATTATTTAAGTCACTGAATTGTTATGGAGTCTCTTCTTAAAACAATTTAGCCTTACAAAGGTCACTGGGGCTCTCAAAACAGACAACTCTTAAGAAAAGGCTTTTGAAGCCCAAATCCTAAGAACAAGCCAGATAAAACTTTAAATGCTATGGAAGTTGGTTAAATGTGTCTACGCTTAGTCTGAGAACAAAGGACACTGATCCCAGGAGATTTAGATTCAGAAATTGTGAACCTAACCCAAACAGGCTTGGCAAGCATGAAATTGAATGCCATGCTTTGCGCCAAGCTTAATTTAAAACACACTGATTAATCTCCTCTCAACTTCATACCAAAAAGTTTGCCAAGGAGGGGAAGATGGTGGAATTGGTTGCTTGACTAAAGAGACCCAGTAACATATAGGGCAATTTTCATGTGACATAAGCCAATGACCTGACAGCTGGGGTGTTTGGGGACTTAATACAGCAGTTACAAGTCCCGATTACTATTGTGGTTCAGGAAACCACATGGGAGCAACCTTCTGTGGGTTCCCTTAGAGATGGCTGGCAAAGAAAAGCATACAAAGAACTCCAACAAAAAGGACCAACTCTCAACCTGCCATCGATGGGGTTGCCTGGGGCTCAGAGGGAGAGACTGTGACTCGGAGGAAGAAATTAGATTCTGTAGATAGGTTAGAGAGAACACTGGCAAGGTGTTTGGCAAGATGAAGACCTGATTGGCATGTATTCAGGAGAGAATGGGAGAACCAGCAAGAAATAACAATTGTAAACATTTATGTAATTAACAACAATGCCCCCAAATGAGGTAAACTATTGACAAAACTGAAGAAACACACCTCTACAGTAACAGTTGGACACTTCAACGCGCAGCTTTCATCAATATATAGAACATCTAGAAAGAAGATCAGTAAGGAAACGGAGACCCTGGACAATATTACAAATTAACTAGATCTAACATATACAGAACACTGCACCCCAATACAGTAGAATTGACATTCTTCTCAAGTGCATATGGAGCATTCTCAAGGACAAACATTAGGTCACAAAACATGTCTCAATAATTTTTTTCTTAATTTATTGAAGTAGAACACTCATACATAAACATACATAAACAATTAGTGTATAATAATAGTGAATTTACAAAACATATAACATCATACAGGACTCATAACTCACCCTACCACCAATAACTTACATTGTTGTTAAACCTTTTTAACTATGATAAAAGAGGATTGTCAAAATATTACTACTAACCAAAGAATTTTTCACCCAACCAATCCTATTATCTTTATAATATTTATATATTAACAAACATAAACAATTAAATGTATAGTAAAAGTTATGAACTTCCAAAGCAAACACACATAACATCATACAGGGGTCCCATACATCAACTCTTCACCAACACCTTGCATTGTCATGAGATGTTTGTTACAAATTATGAAAGAATATTGTCAAAATCTTATTCCTAATCATAGGTGTATTTTTCTCCCAACACTCCATATTATTATTTTAAAAATATATTTCTTATGACATAAGTTGTAAACTGATAAACCATGCACATGTGCATAGTTCCCAAACAACACCCCTCTGTCAACACACCACACTGTGGTGGAACATTTGCTACAGTTAAGAAAATATCTTATTGTTACCATGCCCATAGTGTACATTTGGCTCACATTTTCAATACTGCCTCATTATCAACACAGTACATCTTTTGCATTGATGCAAGAATATTATATTATTACTGCTAATCCCAGTCCATACATAGGTCACTGCAGCTGTATTTTTCCCATGCTTCTCCACATTCCCAACACCCTGCAGGAGAGATGTTCATTTGCTCTAGCTCAAAAAGAACACTCTTGCATCTGTACCATCAACCACAATTCCCATCCACCTCTTGGTTCACTCTGCTATTCAGTTCCTAGATTATTCTCTAGCACTCTGTCAATTGGCATTTACATTCCTAGACTACCATTATGAGCCACATTCCCATTTATATTACTATGTTACCACCCACTATACATTTCCACGCTTTTACAGTAAAATTAAAACTTCTACATACATTAAACATCACTAGTTCATCTCAGTCCTCCTATCTCCTTTAAGAATCCACCACCTACCATCAGGTCTTTTCTTACAATTTCTTCTAGAAGTTTTATGGTTCTTGCTTTTATTTATGGGGTTTTTGACCCATTTTGAGTTAATGTTTAGAAAAGGTGTGAGATAGGGGTCCTCTTTCCTTCTTTCAGCTGTAGATATCCAATTCTCTCAGCACCATTGGTTAAATGGACTCTTCTGCCCAAACTGTGTGGGTTTGACAGGTTAGTCAAAAACCACTTGACCTATACATGTGAGGGTCTGTTTCTGAAACATAAATTTGGTTCCACTGGTCTATGTGTCTGTCTTTATGCCAGTACCATGCTGTTTTTACCACTATAACTAGGTAATGATTTAAAGTCTAGAAATGAAGATCCGCTTTTCCTTTTTATGTTTCTGACTATTCTGGAACCCTTACCCTCACAAATAAATTTGATGATTGTGCTTTCAATATTTTTTCTAATGATAGTGAAATTTTTATTGGGATTGCATTGAATCTGTATATCAGTTTGAGTAGAACTGACATCTTAATGATATTTAGTCTTCCAATCTATAAGCATGGGATGTTCTTCCAGTTATTTAGGCCTTTTTAAATTTAACATTGAGTTGCAGTTTTCTGAATTAAGTGCTTTACATCATTGGTTAAATTTATTCCTATTTGAGTTTTAGCTGTCATATTTTAATCACTCTTGACGCTTTTAGTTACTTTTATTGATTGAATCTTCATTTCTAGACTCTCTTCCAGGCCTCTCTCTCCTATCTTTTCTTTTTAGGCTCTAGCACAGCCTTTAGTATTTCTTGAAAATCTGTTCTGTTGCTTAGAAATTCTAAGTTTCTGTTTATCTTTGAATATTCTAACCTCTCATATTTGAAAGACAGTCTTTTTGGATATAAGATTCTTGGCTGAAGTTTTTCTCTTATAGTATCTTAAATATATCAGACCACTGTCTTCTTGCATCCATGGTTTCAGATGCGAGTATACTGTACTTTCTGGGCATGAATATCCATGGCCTTCAACAGGGCTGGGAAATTTTCTACCATTATTTCTTCAAATATTCCTTCTGCTCCTTTCCCCTTTTTCTTCTCCAAGACACCCATGACATATATGTTTGCACGCCTTTTGCTTTCATTTAGTTCTCTGAGACCTTGTTCCATTTTTTTTTCCATTCTTTCCTTCATCTGTTCTTTTGTATGTTCACTTTCAGAGGCCATTTATTCAAGCTCACCAATCCTTTCTTATGCCTCCTCAAATCTGCTAGTACATGATTCCAATGCTTTTTAAAATTTCATTTATTGCAACTTTCATTCCCATATCTATTTTTCTACGTATGCTTTCAAATTCTTTTTTGTGCTCATCCAGTGTCTTAATATCCTTAATCTCTTTAGCCATCTTACTGAATTTTTTAAGGAGATTTGTTTGAACGTCTATGACTAGTTGTCTCAAGTCCTTTATGGCATCTGGAGGCTTACCTTGTTCCTTTAACTGTGCCATATCTTCCTGTTTCTTGGTGTGAATTGTAATTTTCTGCTGGTGTAATGGCATCTGGATTAGTATTTATTCTGGATGAAGCTATTCTCTTTAGTTTAGGGCTTCCTGTTCTTTCTCCATTGCTGGTTGTGCAGTAGGAGCCAAGGTTGTAATTGGAGCTATAAGCTGTGGAGGCTCAAGCTGCCTCCATTGTGCCAGGGACCAATGAAGCTTCTCCTAACTTTTCCTTTCCCAGGGGTAGGGACAGAGTCACAGCTGTGTGGAATAATCCAATTTGTGAAGATCTAGACCGTAGTTGCCCAGAGAGACTGATGTTCTCCCCTGCCTGGGATGGGGATGGAACTACAGGTGTGGGCAGCAATCTATGCAGTGCGGGTCCAACACGACCACAGTTTCCCTGGTAGACACTCAATTTTCAATCAGTGCTAAAGCCAAAGTTATCTGCAGTTACCTGGACAGGCTGGTGCAGGACCTGCCAGCCTGCTCCCTGCCAGAGGCAGAGCTGAAGCCTAGGCTAGAGCTGCAGGCCTACCTCGGGGAAAGAAACTGGTTCCTACTGTCACTGTGATCTTTCGTCCTGGCTTTACCTCATGCTGTGAGTGGGGTCAAAATGGTGGCCACCAGCCTCTTTCTGACTTGGACAGATTAACACCCCAGCTTTTCTCAGGGTTTTATTTTAGAAAGTGAGTCTACCAATCAGTAGCTGAAATCGGCAATCAGCCATCTTCTCCTCCCGTTTTTGGGAAGTGGAGCTTCCAATTCCAACCACAGAATAGCCCCCAGGATAGCTCGTGCCATCAGAGTAGGAAAATCACCAGCCTTCATGGCTCGGCCGGTAATTTCCCAGATAGGCTGGCACAGGTTCCAGCAGCAATCTGACCTGGATTGAAAGAAGCCGGTCCCTACCAGTACTGTAATTTTCAGTCCCCTTGTGCCAGGTGCAGAGTTAAGATGGTGGCTACTGGCCTCTTTCTGACTTGGACAGGCTCAAACTTTAGCTGTTCTCAGGATTATACTTTAGCCTGCTGAATTTACTCCTCAGTAGCTGAAGTTGGTGCCCAACCGTCTCTTCCTCCCCCATTTTTGGGACATGGAACTTACAATTCCAGCTGCAGAAAAGCTCCCAAGATGACTTGTGCCTCTAGTAGAGGCTGGGCACTGGCCTCTGTGGCATGGAGGACTCTATTTACGAGTCTTCTCTCCAGATGGGCAGTCTCCCCCTTCCATTCCTTCAAGTATGTTGCAGGATGCTCTTCTGGTCTCCCAGAACCCCCAAACAGGTGCATCAGCTACCTCCAGATAGCTCTGGGTATTTACTAACTGCCCTGCAGCAGGAGCTGACTCTAGGAGCTCCTTACTCCACCGTCATCTTGCTGGTTCTGCTGTCTCAATAAATTTTTAAAAGATTTAAAGTATACAAAGCATCTGCACTGACCACAATGGAATGAGGCTAGAAACCAGTATCAGGTAGATAACTAGAAAATCCACAAATACATGTAAATTAACACACTTAACCAATGGGGCTAAAGACGAAATCAAGGGAAATGAGTAAATATCGTGAGATGAATGAAAATGAGAAACAACATACCAACACTTATTGGATGTTGTGGAGGCAGTGTTAAGGGAAATGTATACCCCTAAATGCTTACATTAAAAAGGAAGATATGGAGCGGATATGACTCAAGCAGTTGAGTGCCCACCTCCCACATGGGAGGTTCTGGGTTCTGTTTTCAGTGCTTCCTAAAAAAGACAAACAATAAGTAAAAAAAAAAAAAAAAAAGCAGACAAGCAAACAAAACGAGAACGAGCACAAACAATGAGCAGAAGCAACAAGACGATGGAGGGTGGGAGAGGAAGAGCTCAAATCAAACACCTACCTACACACTTGGAGGAACTAGGAAAATAAACCTGCCAGCTAAACCCCAAGTAAGCAGAAGGAAGGAAATAAAGATTAGACCAGAAATAAATCAAAGAGAATAGAGAAGCAATGAAACCAAGAGTTAGTTCATTAAAAGATGAATAAAATCAACAAACCTTTAGCTAGACTGACAAAGAGAAAAGAGGGGACACAAATAACTAAAATCAGAACTGAAAGGGAGGATATTACAATGGACCTCCTAAAAATAAAAAGGATAAGTGGATACTATGAACAACTGTACATCAACAATCTAGATAACCACCCCAATCAGTTACTAAGTAGTTCTTTCTTTTTTTTTTTAAGATTTTAAAAATTTATTTATTTAATTCCCCCCCTCCCCCGGTTGTCTGTTCTCTGTGTCC
Source organism: Dasypus novemcinctus (assembly GCF_030445035.2). Taxonomy (NCBI): domain Eukaryota; kingdom Metazoa; phylum Chordata; class Mammalia; order Cingulata; family Dasypodidae; genus Dasypus; species Dasypus novemcinctus. The sequence goes on along the minus strand of NC_080704.1, from coordinate 136,566,266 downwards.
ATTTGCTGCATCTTGTTTCATTGTCCGCTTCTGTTGTTGTCAGCAAGCATGGGAAGTGTGGGCGCCATTCCTGGGCAGGCTGCACTTTCTTTCGCGCTGAGGGGCTCTCCTTACGGGGCTCACTCCTTGCGCATGGGGCTTCCCTATGCGGGACACCCCTGCGTGGCATGGTACTCCTTGCGCGCATCAGCACTGCACATGGGCCAGCTCCACACGGGTCAAGGAGGCCCGGGGTTTGAACCGCGGACCTCCCATGTGGTAGACGGACGCCCTAACCACTGGGCCAAGTCCGTTTCCCATAAGTAGTTCTTATACCCATGATAGTCCTTTATGCTATCTCCTTTGCTTATAGAGTTCTCAACTTCAGTCACTCTGCCCCCCTTTAACCTAGCCCACCTCTTAGTCTTTAAAATTCAACTCAAGTAACCAAAAAGGATATAAACCAAAATGACCATCAACTAATGAGCAGATAAACTGTATTTGCCTTACAATAGAATGCTACTTAGGAATAAAAAATAAACCATTGATACACACAAATCTCAATAAAAAGGTTATACTAAGTGAAAGAAGCCTTACATGAAAAGAGTATAGCACGTATGGTTCCATTTACACGAGGCTCTAGAATAACGAAATTTAATCTATGGTGGAAACAGAATAGTTGTTGCCTCTGTAGGAGGGATGAAAGCAGGGATTGACTGATTAAGAGGCATAAAGGAACTTTCTGGGCTGATGGTAATATTCAGTATCTTTGATATGGATTTGGGTTAAATAACTGCAAGCATTTGTCAAAACTCAGAAAATAAACAGTTTGTGTATTTCATTGTACATTTTACTTCGAACAGAAAAAAATGGTAAACAAATTTATTAAACTCAATGATATGTATTCTTAAGTATTTAGGGAGTAATTTGCAATTTACTTTGAAATAATTTTTAAAATGAAATGGGTTGATAGATGACCATGTGATAAAGCGAGTAAAATGTGTTCACTGTAAAATTCTTTCAATTGCTTTGCTGTATGTCTGAAAATTTTCATTAAAAAATGTTGGGAAAAAATTTCAACTGGAAGAAGCCCTGAGCAGCTAGTGCCTCTCCTTTGTGTTCCTGTAACCCAGTGATAGCCTAACATTGAACTTACTCCATTTTATTAGTTTTGCCTCTGCATCCCAAACGTCAATGAACTGTGAGCAACTTGAAAGGAAAGTCTGGCTTATTGATCTTTGGCTGCTTAGCAGATAGCACAAGGTCATGCACATAGTAAATGGTCAATAAAATTTGTTGGTCTTAAGTGATATGTATTTAATGAACTTCATTACCTAGTTTCCTTATGACCAAAGGCCTCATGCTTCATTGGCTTATTTTCTTTGGCTGAATCTTTACAGTTCCCGGAATCATTAATGTCATCTGGTACTCACTCATTTAAGTCCTTATAGTTCCTTTCATGGGAGGATACTGAAGACATCTCTTCTTGGTTATTCTACTCTTCTTCCCCAGGCTCCCAACTTTTAAAAATCTATGTCATAAAAACTCTTGATGGACTCAGATTTAATTCATACCTTCTTTATAGAAACTAGCTGGGTAGCATACTAAAGACATTGCTCATTCACACCACTTAATTCTATAGCCAGTTGGACTCTCTTAAAGATGCTCCATTTTCTCACCATGGCACAATGAATAGTATGCAGCCAGACTGCCTGGGCATATTAGCCATATATTATTAGATGTTAACTATGCCCGAGGTATATTTTTAACCTATCTGTACCTCATTTTTCTCACCTCCTCTGGATTTCTAAAGCAGAAGTAACAAAATGTATCACCTATTCTTGTGAGGTTTAATGAGTATTATATGTAAACTGTTTAAAACAGTACCCAGTTATTAGCTATCATTTATTAGGTTCAGTTCTGTATCACCAGTGAAAGGAAACTGGTCTTATGACCTTTCAAAGCAGCCCAACATGACCAATGTGCTAGTGTTATACTGACTTAAATCTTGAAGAGTACAATGAAAATCAATTTTTAACACATTGATCGGAATCTTTAATAAGAATTTGAATAAATTATTTTTCAAATGTTGGCTTTCACTTACCTCCACCCTGAGCCCCTTATCTATGCTCTACACACACATACTCTCTAGGTTCAATATGCCCTGATAGTTTCTTTCCTAGCATTTTATAACAAGATTAATTATGTTATTTCTTTCCTTATTTGTCTTCCCTACTAGATCTATGAGGGAGGGACCTTGTCTGTCTTGTTCACTGTTCGAGCTCTTAACACATGCTAGTATATGTATCCATATGTATCCTGAATAAACAATGTAGACATTTTGAAATGGTGTTTTAAACACATTTCAGATAAGAGTAAAGTAATAATGGTTTTAACTTTCTATTTTTAAGTGTTACCCAATTAGGGATTTAGTCTCACTTTAAAATGCATGTAATTAAAATATAAAATGGTGATGTTTTCTATACATTATTCCCACTTAAAAATATTAAAGACATGATCACAGATACAATTTCTAAACCGTCTGTAGCCACCCTCTCCCTTCAATTACAAAAGATAAAAATATACAACATACTGTAGGTTTATTTTTATTCAAAAAGTTACTGTCTCAAGACATAAATACAAATCAGAAAACAGTACAATTAGGACAATAGAATGTGGAGGACAACAGGTTAAGAGTAATATATAAAACATTTTTAGCTGGTTGAAAACAAAGCTGTAAGAACTGCTTTCACAAAGAAGTACTCCTTTCCAGAGTGAGAAAAAAAAATCAACTTATGTTTAAAATCATATATACAGTCCTCTCAGCAGTTCTAGTAAATGCGGTGGTGTGAAAACAACATAGGCAATAATTTTGCACATAATAGTATTTGTTGATGGAAAATTTATTAGACAAGTCTGGTTCCATTTGTTATTAAACATGATTTAATAAAATAATTGCATTTTATCATGATTTTTTAGCTAACCTATGGTTTTTGGCTACCACAGCCCAATGCTTGTTGATTTTTAACTCTAAAACTGAAAGCCTTTTGGTATTCACCCAACTGCAGATATTCTTGTATTGCAAGCGTATTAAGGCATGGAATGATTAAAATAATATACTTCAAGAACTGAGAGACGACTGACAAAAGATACACATGTAATATAAGTTAATATTTTGTTTTAAACGATGTCTAGCTGCCTAAGCCTTGCAAAATGAGTTGATGGCAAAATGGCAAGTAGCCACTTTCTGTTTTAAACTAATTTATTTGTGAAAGGACACAAAATTAAGTTTAAAGCTTAGCTTTCAAAGAATATTATGGGTTATGAATTCTATTATCCCACCTAATTTACATACAGAGGAAATGTACTGTAACCTGTTAGAAGTATCTTTAACCTGAAGACTGCTTGCAAAGACAGATAGATAAAACAATATAAAATACAAATTTAAAAATCATTTTAAAGCATGAACACTCATGCTTTTCTATTTTTAAACATTGTTAAACTTTCAATATATTTCTGAAACCTCATAATTTTAAGTTGGAATTTAAAAGTAAGAAAAAACTAAACAAACTGCGCAATTATAAAATCAGCACCAATTTATATATATATATAATTTTATTTAAAATTTAGATCCCTATTCCCACACTCTAATAAGCTGTATAATTTTTGTTTAGAATTTTTCTGCAAACATACTACAATAAGCTTCTTTTATTTGGAGACAAAATACAGTGGCACTACTGGAAGGAATATCACAACATTACATTTTTATCTTAAAGGACAAGCAAACTTTCAGGGTTGATAATGGGATAAGCATGTTTGAGACTGGTTACCTTCTGGCAGTTCACTGCATCAGGATATTTCTGAAAAGTATAGAGTAGCTCTTGGATTTTAAAAATATCTTAAAATACATTTTAGATGAAAAAATTGTAAAAGTTCTGCTTATAAGTTTACTTTTTCCCACAATTACAATATTTTAAAACAAAGCTTTGTTGATTGACGTTTTAAGCATTTAAATTGAGAATGCTAAAAACAATTCTATCCTATAATTTTGGGGTGGGGGAATTCTTCCTTAACTTTGTTTCTCGGATGTAAACAGAAATCCAGCAGAGATCATTATTATTTAGTACACCTAGTAAATAAATGTGAAAGGATTCATATCGGTACCAAATACCTCTTCAGATTGTTATATTTTTTTTAAAAAAGCATGAAATAATTGATTCAAAAGCCAACTAACAGCGCATAAATAAAATATTTACTTTCTAAGAAAAACTGTAGCTTATCATCAAATTGTTTACTTGTCCTTTACATTTTTTCAGGCAAACAAAACTGCCCCTCAATGCACTTGATCTTGGTAAGCGTAAGCGTGTCACATTCTCCTTAGAGAAAAATCTGTACAGGATTTCACTGTATCTACCACACTTTATTTTAAAATTTCCTCTTCCACTTAGAAAATGACTTCACCACAGATTTAATTGTGTACTGGTATTAAAACATTGACACCCCAAGAACCTAATGAGAGAGAGGGAAAAAAAAAACTCATTAAAATAGCCATTCATTTCTTTGCAAAATATATCTGTAAATATTACATTAAAAACACAAAACACATTTAATACTTGCTAATATTAAGTTCAAAAACATTTTAATAAAACCACTACAAAAATTTGCCCTCTCTTCAGATACGTAATTCTAGAATTAAACTGGCCATCAATAAATAATGAAATACTAAAATCACGACTAATCAGGAAGCAACTTACCATACAAATATAACTGATAAAATCTTTCCACAAAGTGAGCTTCCTGAGAGCAAGGGCCATGTCTTATTTATGTTTATGCACACCCCTAATGAGTAAATAATGCCCTGAATTCACACAGGCATTCGGCAGTTGTTGAATGAATGAATGAATTAATGAATGAATGAGTGAGGTTCCTGACATACTTATGGCACAAGTTATTTTGAAAGCGTTTAAGGAGGCTTTGCAAACTTGGTCATTTGCACTCTGAAGCAAGCATAGTTTATTAAAAAGCATTTGAACATGCAGACCAAAGATATCCAAGAACAATACATATATGTAGAAAACAGGAAGCTTTCTTTAGAAAATCTGGCTTAAGTAATCAAATAAGTAAGGTGAAATCTGGGTAAAATGCCTTATATTGATGCTTTTCTATACGTTACAGTTGGGAAAAGAATGTTAGCTAAAATCAAATAATTACCTGTCCCTAACTAAAAGAGAATTCCTCCTTATTCATTAAATAAGAATGGGGCATAACTTTTAGCTGAATATACTAAAAGATAGGCTGGTCAATTAAAATTCTAGCACTTACTAGGACAATTAAGTTACTGAGCTGTATAAGAAGAGATATTAACATCAGAGGTAATGCGCTGACACTGGCATCACAAGAACTTTTATTTGTAATATCTTACTTGAACCTATGGAACTCAAATTGTTTTTTATCTGAAGGAAGTATTTTCAGACCAAGAAACAAATATCTATCTGACTGCATTATATTTGTACTGAATTATCAAGTGAAGTGTTCTGAATCCCCAGTAATGGGAATCAACAAGATTAATGTACCTCTCTTCTTAACTGTCATTCACCATAACCACCAACACTACTCACACTCTATCCTCCCTGTTCCCCAAGAAGTTTCTGAGTTCTCCTTTTACTGGTTAGAGTCAGAATTTGAGTGGCTAGAGTGTTTCCACCAAAGAGGCCTAGATGACGTGACTTTGGATAAAGGAAGGTCTGATGATTAATAAAAGGATAAAATCTTAATTAGCAATTCTTAGTGTAGAGTGTGGCATGAAGATGAACCCAAGTTATTTCCAAAGACAGAAGAAAGCACCTGAACAGATTTTTTTTGCCATTTTTGTACATACTAGGTTATAACTAGATTTTATTACTAGAACATTAAATTAGCCCCATTATACTGAGCCCTTCTTTTACCAATTTTATACTACAAATAATTCTAATAAGAGAATTTCAATGTAGGAGAAGCACAACATTAATAATACTTAAATCTCTTTCTGTGCTAACACGGACCATCCCTGTTTCCGGTGTTAACACTAATAAACACTTCATCATGCATATATGATATGGCAATACTGGCCTATTAAGTAGCAGGAAAGAATCATTACCACAATGGGATAAACTGACTTTGTTTGCAGATGTGAAACCAACTACATTACAAATCTAGAATCATATGTAAATGCAACCCAAAAATTATCTTTTCAGAGACTTTATATTACTACTCCTGAATGGTATGGAAAGATATTAGGATTTATTTAGTAATAATCTCAAGTATCTATACTAGGATGCTTTGAGTTATTTCACTTAGAATCAGAGGCTCGTAGAACTGGGCATAAAAGGATTTGAGTCCCAATTTTACTACTGTTTTGATGGCTCACTTATAGACTTGGTAAAAGCAGACATATACTATAGTATAAAGGTAAAGACATTTTTTTACTTTAAAAATTTCTGTCATTCAATTTTTAAATTTATCGTTGATATAGGGTAAATTTTAATGTGTATTTTTTTAAAACTAACATTACTTTGATCATATATATTTGTAAGGACTTCTAAAGATACCTGAACCTTTAAAACTTAAGCACTCAGTAGTGACAGACTGCTGCCATCATGTGGTAATATTATAAAACTACAAGTATAGGTACATGTGATCATTTTCCTAATCTTGGTAGCAGAAGAAAATTAATTGCTAAACTACTATAAAACTAGAATAAATAAAGGCCTTGTGTCCTAACATATTAAACATAGGAATGCCACAAAGTTGCCATTATTGACAAATAATTGTTTTACTCAGACTGTAGTCTTCTCTAAATGTTGTGTTAAAAAAGATATTTACATATTTTACATTGCTGTTTCATTATTTCAGTAATCATTAGAATACCATTTTACAAATCTAGTAATTGACTAAGCAAACAAATGGATTAAAATTCTCCTGACTTTTAGATATAGGTAAGAAAAAAAAATGGAGATCTCTACCGAGTCCATCAATGTTCACTACAGTTTTCAACTTCTAAATTACTTTTCTTGGTGTTTCTTCCCTTTGAGGTCTGATTTTAGTTTTGGGAAGTACACAGTAGAGACAGCATGAGAATTTTACATCAAGAAGAACTGAGCTCAAATAACTACTCAAGTCACTAGTTGTGAAACTCTGAGCAAGTCATTGAACCACCTCTTCAGTCTTAGTTTGCTTGGTTTCACCACTCACAATGTTGAGAGGATCAAAATAACTCATGCCTAGCACATTCATGCCTGACAGGCACATAAGTTCTGAAATACTAGCTTCCATCCTTTCCATTTCAAATGCTAACTTCTATTCTTTCCATCGTTTCCACTGAAGGTACACTAGAATATAAAATCCTTGAGAACAGGGAGAATATCTTATTCATTTTTGCACCAATTTCCAGCTCAACAAATTGTTTAATGATTGCAGTTGATCACATCTGATTGAAAAGATTCTAGCTCTTTCACCCCTCCTCACAATCACTGCCTTCATGATTTATTGAGCAAATTAGGAAGAAACACTCTTAGGTTACCAGAGAAACTATATACTTCAATATAGACTTATGTGTAGAAGGCAGGCCATCTATATGCTATGATTTAAAACCTTGCTATTCAAAGTATGGTCTGTGGATCTGATGCATCAAAAGCACTTGCTAGAAATGCAGAATCTCGGGGTGTATTCCAGACCTAATGAGGTAGAATCATTTTAACAAGATCTCCAGATTATTCACATGTCCATCAGAATCTGAGAAACATTGATTTAAAGGATCCCAAGGTAGCCTGTCTATTCAAAGATTTCTCTATCTGCTACTCTACAAAACTGCTTCCTTTGGGTCAAATAACTGGCCTTATTAGCATGTTAGTGTGAATTAGTTTTTCAAAAACACTTCCAAGAGCTATCTCAAAGCAAAGCATGAGATGGGGGGAGGCCAAGGAGGGAATGGCAGAAATTAGGGTAGGACTCAGGATGGTAAAAGAGTCGCCAGAGATAGTAATTGCTAGAAGAAAGGAGTATAAATGGGTAGACACTGAAAAGTGAGGTGGAAGTGCAATTAAATGATTTATTCATCTGACAAATAAAACTAAACATCAAGCTATGGAAGGCAGAGCTCAAGATGCACAAAACTGTCTCTGCCTGGAAAAGTTCAATCTATTGAGGGTCCTGAACATATAATACTCTATCTCATTACACTACTCTGGTAATTACCACATGAAAGCATATACAAAGTATTATGGGAATTGAGAATACAGTATCTGGAGAGATCAGCAAAAACTCCATAGGTAATGTTAAAACTATTAAAGAAAGAATGCACTGGAAGGAAAAGGGGCACTTCTGGGAGAGAGAGACGCTTATACAAACCCATGGAGTTATGAAAGAGCATAAGAGTATTTGAGGAACTACAAGATTTGGTATGGCTGGAGTACAGGATGCATGTAAGGAAAAGGCCAAGGTTAAGACAGTAGAGGAGACAGATCACAAAAGGTTAATGTTCATCAGGCTGAGAAGCCAGAATTTTTTCTTATAGGCAATGGGCGAAATCAAGAAAAGACTTAAAACTGTAAGTGAGAGAATCAGATTTGCATTTTAGAAAGATGATTCCGGCAAAGACATAAAGGAGGCTTTGGAGGGGCAAGGGGGCAAACAAGTCTAAATCTATTGAAATTTGAAGGTGAAAATTGAGAAGAACCTGAACTAAGGCACTGTTATGGAGAATATGGGAAAGTGGATTAATATGAGAGGTACTTAAGAACTGGCTAAACCTAATAATAAGCAATTATAGATTACAGAGGGATAACTGACTCTTCATCCTAGATATCTCAATCCCTTCTCTTTCTTACCAAAGCCCTGGTTCAAGTTCTCATTATTTTTCACCATGACTTCGTATTATAATTATCCCCCCTATTCATCCTACCCACCCCATAAATGGCAGGGAAATCTTTCTGAAATGCAAATTCTGATCTTGCCATTTACTCATTTGAAACCCTTCAATGTGTAACCCAAGCCTACAAAAAAAAAACCCCAAATTCCTCAACATTCAAGTCAGAGTCTGCTAGGGATTCAGAAACACTTAATCTGTCACCAACAAGCACCACCCCCTTTCTAACTGAAATCCTTCCTCTTTTTCACATGTCCAATGGTTTCCCTCCATGCTCAAAGTGCTGTCCCAGCTCATCAATCTTATACTTGGAGGTTGCCTATAATTTTGATTTTGCAATCTTGGGGAATACTTAAATTAAACGTACTGATTCATCCATAATTGACGCTGGATCAAAGAAATCAGGCTTCAGTTCTGTTCTCTCTCGTCTGTTCTTTGATGGTGGCTAAGGAAAAAAAGGAAGTTCACATTTGCCATATCTATAAACCACACAGTAACTGAAAACAAAGAAATTACTTTGTCATTAAGCATTCACATGGCCTATGTAGTTCCAAATGTACCTTACAATACTTTAAAAAATATAGATATAGATTCAACCTACAGAATGTTTAAAAGTACAAAAGCAATTCACTCATGGAAAATTATTCTGAAACACATTAACTAAAAAAGTCATTTTTCTTTTTACATTCTTAATGCCTCTCTCAAATCTTCATTTTTCCTTTAAAGACTCCAAATTATACTCCTCTGAAAAGACCATATTTAATTTTTTTTCTTGTAAGCAGGGCATAAAATTGTATATTTAAAAGAAGAAATCAGAAGACCTGGCCTATAATCTCAACTTTACTGTTTTACTAGTTTTGTCTTCTTGAACAGGCTGTCTGAGCTTTGATAGCTTCAAGACACTCAACCTACTTCACAAAGTTGAAATGAGATATATAGAAGCACTTATAGACTATAAAGCCCTAATCACATATATCATGTAAATGTTAATAATAAGCATAAGCTTACATGTATTTAACTTCCTCCCAAGTAAACTTTACTTTATTATCTAATATAAAAATTTGTCTTGGCCTTATTAGTTGATAATGGTAAATAAATGGAAAATTTTAAGATGATGTGATACTTAGTAGAGGATCTCTTAAAATATTTTTGAAAATTTAATATATACCATTAAAAATTATTTATCTGTAGTCAGTTCATTTTAATACAAAGCAAAATATATACCTTAAAACTATTTATTCCTGAATGGCAAACTACTTATTCCTCAAAGGCAAACAAATTATATTTATCATTCAAAACTGGGATCTAATATAATACCCTTACCATCATCAACCTCTCTTCAATCCCTTCTCATATGTCTAAACACCTGTCAACTATTTTATTATTTTACAAAACTTATTTCTCATGGCAAGTATTTCTCTCCTCTAATAGACATGGCATAAGACTAACCAACTTAATTTCCAAAGGACCTAAATTGAAAATCTTACAGAAATCATTAACATTCTTACCAAGTCTATATCCATGGTGTCAAAATCCATTCCCTCGTTGAGATCCTCAATCCTCCCTTCTGAGGACATCATAACATCTTCAACAATTGGCTCTTCATCATCTTCCATTAGGCTTGTACCACGCCGACTAGAGAAATAAAAAACAAGGTCAAGATCTGAACCGATGTGGCGCCTATTAATATATTGGCAGCAACTATGTGGTTCTCTATATTCAATTATAATGGAAAAGGATGAATTAAAGGTCAGGGAGAATGATCAGGCATTGATTATGTCATCAATGATGCCAAAACTCCAATGTTCATGTCTAAAAATGCTAAGGAGTTATGTTTATTCTATATTTATTTCAAGACATATAGCTTGATAGTAGATATCCCATATACAAATATACAAAGTTCAATGAGAAATATTCACATGGGAACATACAAGATACCTCAAATCCTTTTTGAAAGTAGGCAGGGTACAAATTAATAAACAAACATAAAACAGAGACCAAAGAAATGACATTTTTAGAATACATATATTTTCATTAATATATCTTATTCACTGATATATTATAACCATCACTCATTCACTCAGTGCCTAACACGTACCAGGCACTTACTCATTCAGTCACTCATGCCTACTATGTGACAGGCTTCTACTGTGTCCTACAGATGCAAAAAAAAGAAAAAGGATGAAGAAGACATGGTTCCTGCCCTCAAGGAGCTCACAGTCTACTATGGAAAACAAACACGAACAGCTAATTATGAGAAAATGTGATAAATACTGCAAAAGAAGTATGCATTGAGTGCTGACAGAGGAGATTAATTCTGTCTCAGACAGAAATGAGGAACACTTATGCTAAGACCCGAATTCTGTACCCCATGAAATTCAAAATTAAGATATATATATATATATAAAGTAAAATTTAAAATTGAAATCAAAAGCTCTGTATGTTATCACATGATTGCAGAGAATAAGCTCAAGTTTACAAATTAGCCCAGATTGAGCATAAAGGAGTCAATGTAACAGTTAACTTGAATGTGACTTCTTATTCCCCAGTTTGATCAATATTACCTTCTTTTCTCAGACAAAAAGAAGACCCATCATTTATTGAATGTTTATATTTTACAGGATATTATGGTGGATCTTAAAAGACACAGATAAGAAGATATGATGTCTGATCAAGGCTACCTTTCAAGCTTCTTCTAACAGAAAAGACAAATGTGTTGACAAGGGTCCTCATTTCCTAAGAGTTTTGAGTAGTAAAAGACTATTTTACTCTACTTGATGGAGGCAACAATGAGTGCTTTGTGGACCATGTATGAAAACCTGAAATGTGAGTGCTTTGTGGACCTTGAGGACCATGTCATGGAAAACCAGAAATCCATTCAGCATTTTCATTTGCAGTATAAGAGAGATGAATGTAACATAAACTATGCAAAAAAAGATAGAATTTGGAAATATTTTCAGTTACAGGGCAAACACATTTACAGAAAAATCACTGTAAAATGAAAATATTTTAAAGTCTAGGCAATATACCACTGATGGTAAAAATAACAACAAAAAGAATCCTCTGGTAATAGTTATTTAACTAGAATAATCCCTTGAAGTTGCGGGGGGGGGGGGGCGGTTTACATAAAATTGAGAATTAAAACAACGGCAAATAAAAAAAATAATGATAAATGGTGGTACTAACTAATGAAATGCTGTGGAGGATTTTGGGAACTGGTAGAAAATTGCCAGGGGAAACATGGTCCAAATGATTGCATGGTAGAATTCTGGAAATGTTTGGATTGGTGAATCAGTTGTAGAATCCAGCATGAAATAAGAATGTATATTCTATGTGGCCACAGAAATAGAGAAAAGGGGATAGAACTAAGTGATATTATAGATGACAATAATGTTGCAAGTTAGGATCAGAACCTATAAATGTAATAGAATATACTTTGCCTCTATGGTTCTTAAAACCATTCTGGAGATACTAACTAAAGTGATTCTAAATAGCCTATCATTCATGTGGCAAATGACTAGCTTCTTAAGAAAGCCAGGTAAAATCCTCATTATTTAAAAATAAAACAAAATATAAATTAAAAGAAAGAGGGTAACAATTACTATCCTCCAGTATTAAACTATATCACATTATGTTACAAGTTGTACAAGGCTTTCAAACTTAAATAATCAGAATCATCATACTTTCCCTTTTGTACAAACCAAGACATGAAAACATTATCTAAAGACTGCTTGTCTGCCACTTCTTTTACCACCAAAGTTAATGAAGATTTCATTAAAAATCTTCTAGAGTCAAAGCTAATGAAAACTCCTAAAGTTTTTATACAGACTTCAATTTAAAAACAAATTATTTAGAAGTTAAATTACGAAAATTTTTAGCACTGAACATTAATCATTCAATGAATATCTACTGGGCACCTTTTATGTACCAAGTACTTTCAGTCAATGAATGTGGTCCTTGCCCTTAAGGAGCTCACAGTCTAGAGAAAGGGACAAACTCATAAACAAATAATTACAATACAATGTGGTAACTGCCACAAAAAATATGAATATACAAAGTGTTACGGGAGCATAGATTACCGCAGCTTCACATAAGGTGACATCTGAGCTTGCTCTTTCAGGATGATTATTATCAGTTGCCAGGGAATGGCACATAACACTAAAATGTAGGCAGGGACAATATTTTGAAAGGTCTTGCATGCCATGAGCTAAGGAGTTTGAACTTATCCTGCAGGCAATGGGGTAGCCATGGAAAAGTATAAAGTAGAAGAGTTACTTGATCAGATTTTTATTCTAGTATAGTACTGTTGATAGCAGCGTGAATGATGGGAGTGGTGGTGGGAAGATGGTGGAAGCGGAAGGGTGTGGTGAGGGGATAAATGGGAGACTGAAGAAGAAAACTAGTTAGTAAGCTGACAAATTGTTTAGGTGAAAGATGAGGGCCTGAACTGTGGGGAAGCAATTAAGGTCCAGCAAAATTGGATTTTTGGCTACAATTCTGTGCACCAAAATAAACAAGGATTTATATTTAAACTTTTCCAACAGATCAATCTAAGTTGGTCCTTTGGCTAACTAGTTATTATTTAACTTTAAAAAGTATTTTTTTTTAACTGTTGGAAAGACCAATTTTCAGTTATTTGATTATTTCAGCTTAGTTACTCTAGAGAGTTCGCTGAAATTTTTAGATACGGCACACATTAAAATATGTTAAAATGAATTAGTGAACTTCCTAGACTCAGACAATAAGGCACTCTCACTTACATGGCATGCTGAAGATTAGTTCGCAGTTTAACATAGCTCATTGCTGCTCTCTCCTGCTGCTGCCTTGCTTCCTCTTGTTGTCTTTGAGCTAACATCCATGTTACCTGCGTGCTTCAAGGAGAATTTTATTCTTCTTTTAACTTAACTTTTTTCTATGTAATTAATAAAGTTGTAGTACAGAAAATGATCAAACGTACTTACTTATAATCAAGAGGAGTTTGATGATGTTCAGTCTGCATTGGATAGACATTCATGAAGCTATCCTCAGGTCTTAATCTTTTGGGCTCTCTCATAATAGTTGAGGTGAGTTGGGGTGTCTGCATCATAACTGGGGTGTGCAGCGTTTGTTCTCTGCTTAACCACATGCTGTCACTACTACTACTTTCTTCAGCTGAAAAAGAAATGAACAGCAATGAGGGTCAGTCAATAATTTTGACTAATCAGATGTCTAATACAACCCATTCAGGACAACAAACATCTGGTTGCTTTCCACATGCTAGTGCTAGGAACAGGGGGATATAAAGGTATGTATGGCATATAATAATTTGATATGTTGGATAAGCTATTATTAAACAACACAAATCTCAAAGAAAAAAATAAGGTGAGCTCAATGGCAATTCAATTGGTAAACATTAGGGATAAATATAAAGAGACTAAACTGTATTCTTACTGAGTGCAAGCTGCATGCCCTCAACCACTTTCCGTTTTCCTGTAGATGGTTTTGATTTTTTACTCCGCACAGTTGATCCCCGACTGCTTATTCCACTAATGACTGACATAGTATCATCATCACCACCAGCTAGTAAAGAATTTCTGTAAGACATCAGTGGAAGCCACACATCTTCTCTTCGGAGTGACATTTGAAAGGTCATGAACTTTTCCAAGTAAACATACCTTTAAAAAAAAGTAGAAACTGTTAAAAGTCACTGCTTTTTTATCTTTTCATTTTTTCTCTCCATAAATTCCATAAAGAACATTTAGTGATTTAATAAGAATTAAATAAAAAGCAAAGCAAGTAAGTATGAAACAGAATAATGGTATATAACCTATATTTTCTCAAAGTATACATTAGCGACTGAAGGCTGTTAGTATTTTCTTTCCGAAGATGTTTATATATTGTCCTTATTTTTCAGGCCCTCTATTATACAACAAACCTGTGTTATATTTCTGAAAGAACATTGGATTTGAAGTAAAAACAATTTGGGTTACAGTCCCAGTTCTACAAACCCCCATGGTCATATTATAATACTCTACAATTCAATCTCAGCCTTATCAGCATACTAGAGCAATTCTAGAGTCTTGCATCAAATTAAGTAATTCAGAGCACTTCAGCTTCATATTTATTAAGCACCAACTATGTCCCAAGCCCTGAGGATAAATATAAAGATGAGTTAGATGATCCCTACCTGTAAATAAGTTTCAGCTTAGTGGAAATCATAAATTCACCCTTAGATTCAAGTATCACAAGGGTTCTATGGCTTTATACCTAATTTTGCAATCAAAATTCAACTAACATTTGTGTGACTCCTATTTACTAGTCATTTTTCTCTCAGATTCTTTTAGTCTTTTACAACCCTGTGAGGGAGAGATTCTCCCCATTTTATAGAGGACAGAAAGGGTCAGAAAAGTGAAGAATTAATCTGCCCAAGGTTATAAAAATGAGTAAGCACCATATGTTTATGTGTTTTACTGGTGAAATCATGCTTTCAATAGCTGCCATAATAATAACTAATGCCCATCAACACAAATTTATCACTTCTGAACATAAATAAAGACAGGAGATAGCAGTTAAAAATATACTGTTTTGTGTTAGCGTTTCAATATTTCTTTTCAACCATGGCACACTTCAGTCATACAAAACAGTAGAGAACAGCACTCTTCAAAGTGTGGTCTGTGAACTGGGCACCATTCTGAAAACTGCTACCATTATGTAATAAGTTAAGGAGTCTGAGCCAAAAATATACTCACTTATGGAGAGATTTACCAGTATGAACTCATCACACAACTTTATAGAACATTAAAGATAAGTAGCCCTCCCTAAATCTATTCCCCTTTCTCCTCCTCACCAGAGGCTACCACTAACCTCAATACGCTACTTTTCATCTCTATGCATATTTTTATACTTTTAATATATATTTATGTATGTCTGTAAATATCCTAACACTATTTTGTACTTTGCTTTTTCCACTGAACATTGTTTTTAAATCTAGCCACACTGACATATGTAGTTTCAGTTCCATCATTTTGACTGCTGTATGGTATTCCACTGTATATCAGTTTATTGATTACTTCTACTTCACAGTGGTTTAGGCTCTTCTGAGGTTTTCCCTGTTCAAACAATGCAACAATAAGCATTTTTTTATTAGTCTCCTTATTCACGTGTCCAAGAGTTTCACATATGCTATCTACTTATGAATGGAATTGGTGGATCATAAAGTAGGGAAAACCTTAAACTTTATTAGATATTGTCAAATAGCTGAACAAAGTTGTCTTGTACGAACTTACACTCTGACCAGCAGTGTATGAGTTTCCATTGCTCCACATCCTTGGCAATACTTGGCATTATCAGACTTCTTAATTTCTGCCCAATCTCCCAGATGAGAAAAGGTATTTCATTGTTTTAATTTCTATTTCTCTGATTACTAGTACTTAAGCAATTTTTAAAATGAGATAAATTTATGTAATAAAATGCACAGAAATTAAGAGTACAACTGGATCGGTTTTGCAAATGACTATCATCCACATACCAATCAAGATACGGAACATTCCCAAGATAACAAAAAGTACTCGTGTCCCTTCCTACACTCTCCCACCTTAGAAGCAACTATAACTCTGATTTCTATCACCACAGATTACTTCTGTCTACTCTGGAATTTCATGGAAAGCCCATGCAGTCTTTAAACGCAAAATACTAGTGGATTTTCAGTAAAGGTTTTCTATACTAAGAGATATTCATATTCTTCTGTCCTTTTATACCTCAAAGCCACAGGAGTGGGGGCATGGCACAAAGATTTTGGGAACTTAATTCCATTTCTTTGGTCCTCTTTTAATTCACAATTTAAGAAGAATATACCAGAAAACCATTCTGCTCAAATGCTTTAGTGAGGATGGGATATTAATTAAAAGAAAAAGATAAAACAGGGAGTTCCACTTTCCACTGTAGTCACAGCTCAAGACACAGATTAACTAGGAGGGTCCTGATGGATCACCAGTCTTACTCCCTTTTAAATGCTCTCACTTTAGTTAAACTGAGCTAAGAATGCAAGCAAGAATACATAAAACATTCAAGTTACACCTCTAAAGTGCTCAGATTTCAAATGGAGTAGCATGAGTAAAATAGTTATAATCCTTAAATTTAAAACTTGCTTAAGTACAAAGATTTTTGCTCATTAATGCAATCCTACATTTATAATCTGTGTGGAGGAGAAACACAGTATGATGACTGCTCTTCAGAAATATAAAACAAAATGAAATAGAACATTTCTAGTAAATACATACACTGTCCGTTTGTCTTGTCGGAGTAATTTAGAAGAAAATTCACTCAAAATATCAAGAAATGCCAAATTTAAAGGTGGATGGCTCTCCCCTTGTGGATTAGGCTCCTTAAAAGCAAATTCTATGCCATCTCTGTAAAGATTTAAAAAAAAGACTGAAATAAACATTTAAGGGATTACAGTATAAAACTGAATAACTTATACTTTCTTCCCATTAATAAGATCTTTCTTTTGCCATGCATTTAATCAGAGAAATATAGAATAAGGAGACTATACTGTGAGAATGAGAAAGCAAATTCACATTTTCTTTAACTGTTACTTTAAACAAACAACACAAACACAAATTTCAGCAATATGTTTCTCTAGCCCTCAGAATTAAGGGGCTGGTTTTCAGTTTGAATGTGGGTTAACATATCTACATTCTTTCTTCAGTATTCTTTCCATAGAAATTAACACAAATTTTCTCACGCAGAGAGCAATATATTTTCAGTACTTTTAAAGACATAAAAGAGGAGGCCTACTGAAAGAGAGGATTAATTTTAAAACAACTATTAAATATTTTTATTTATTTTTAAAATTAATGTATATAAGTATGTCACTCATACATAAACATATATAAACAATAAGTGTGTATTAATACTTGTGAATATACAAAACAAACATATATATCATCATACAGGACCCTTATAACTCACCTTACAACCAATAACTTTTATTGTTGTTAAATTTTTTAACTAATGATTAAAGAGCATTGTCAAAATATTACTGTTACCCAAAGTACTTTTCCCCCAACCAACCCTATTATTACCTGTATATCATTTATATATAAACATACTACATATACAAATTAAGTGTATAGTAAAAGTTGTGAACTTACAAAGCAAACATATATAACATCATACAGGGGTCCCATATGTTAACTCTCCACCTACACCTTGCATTGTTGTGAGATATTTGTTACAAATTATGAAAGAATATTGTCAAAATCTTACTACTAATCATAGTACTTATCTTACAACATTTGGTGTATTTTTCCCCCAACCCACCCTATTATTTTTAAAATATATTTTTTATGACAGAAATTGTAAACTTATAAAATAATCACGCACATGTGCAGAATTCCCAAACAACACCCCTCAGTCAACACACCACACTGTGATGGAACATTTGCTACAGATAAGATAATATCATCTGATTGTTACCACGTACATAGTGTATATTTGGCTTACATTTTCTATACTGCCTCATAATCAAATCATAACACAGTACATCTTCTGCACAGATGCAAGGATATTATATTACTACTAAAAACAGGCCACTCCAGTATTTTTCCCATGATTCTTCACATTCCCAACATTCTGCAGTAGTGATGTAGATTCGCTCTAGCTCACAAAGGACACTCTTGCATCTGTACCATCAACCACAATTCTCATCCACCTCTGGGTTTACTGCACTATTCAGTTCCTAGATTATTCTCTAGCATTCTGTCAATTGGCATTTACATACCTAGATTACCATTTTCAGTCACATTCCCATTTATAAACTAGCTGTTACTCACTATGTGTTACCATCCACTCTATACATTTCCGGTTTTCAAAGAAAGCTAATTAAAACTTTTACATACATTAAACATCAGTAGTCCATCTCAGTCTTCCTCCAATCTCCTTTAAGAATCCACCACCTACCACTAGGGCTTTAAGCTATTTTCCTATGATTTCTTCTAGAAGTTTTTTTTTTAAAGATTTATTTATTTATTTCTCTCCCCTCCCCCCCTCCCTGGTTATCTGTTCTCTGTGTCTATTTGCTGTGTCTTCTTTGCCCACTTCTGTTGTTGTCAGCGGCACAGGAATCTGTGTTTCTTTTTGCTGCGTCATCTTGTGTCATTTCTCTGTGTGGGCGGTGCCATTCTTAGGCAGGCTGCACTTTCTTTCCCGCTGGGCGGCTCTTTATGGGGTGCACTCCTTGTGCGTGGGGCTCCTCTACGCAGGGACACCCCTGCGTGGCACAGCACTCCTTGCGTGCATTAGCACTGCGCATGCGCCAGCTCCACACAGATCAAGGAGGCCCCGGGTTTGAACCGCAGATCTCCCATGTGGTAGACGGACGCCCTAACCACTAGGCCAAGTTCGCCACCCCTCTTCTAGAAGTTTTATGGTCCATATTTTTATTTTCAGGTTTTTCATCCATTTGAGTTAATTTTTGGATAAAGTATGAGATAGGTGTTCTCTTTCCTTCTTTCTGCTATGGATATTGTAGCAGTTTGATATGGTTATGAATTACAAAAATAGATATTGGATTATGTTTGTAATCTGATATGTGTCTGGGCCTGACTGTTATGATTAGGGCTTTAATTGGGCAATGTCATTAGGGCACTGAGTTTCTGTCCCTTGGTGGGAGGGGAATTCACAGATAAAAGGCATGGTGAAGGACAGAGTTGCAAGTTTTCTGATACTGGAGTTTGGATGTTGGAGTTTGATGCTGAAGTCTTAAGCTGGAGCCCTGGGGAAGAGACAGAGCCATTTGCCTATTCATCTACAGCAGACCTTGTGGAGAGAGGCAAAGCCTAGAGAGCCTCAAAGTCTACACCTGACCTCGTGGAGGAAACAGAGGAGCTGAGCACAGAGGAACCCAGAAAGCCTGAACTCTCACAGATGTCAGCAGCCATTTTGCTCCAACATGTGGAAATAGACTTTGGTGAGGGAAGTAACTTATGCTTTATGGCCTGGTAACTGTAAGCTCCTACCCCAAATAAAGACCCTTTCAACACCCAGCAGATTTCTGGTGTTTTCCATCAGCACCCCTTTGGCTAATACAGATATCCAATTCTTTAGCACCATTTGTTGAATGGGCTATTCTGCCTGAGCTCTGTGGGTTTGACAGGCTAGCCAAAAATCACTTGACCATACATGTGAGGGTCTGTTTCTGAACCATCAATTTGGTCCCACTGGTCTATGTGTCTGTCTTTATGCCAGTACCATGCTGTTTTTACAACTATAGCTAGGTAATATGATTTAAAGTCTGGAGATGAGAGTCCTCCAAATTTGCTTTTCCTTCTGAAGATGTATCTGAATATTCAGGGATCGCTTACCCTTCCAATAAATTTGAAAATTGTGTTTTCAATTTAATTTAAAAATGTAGGTGGAATCTGTATCGGGATTGCATTTAATCTGTACATCAATTTGAGTAGAATTGACAATTTAATGATATTTAGTCTTCTAATTCATGAGCATGGAATGTTCCTCTGTCTTTAGACATTTTTTGATTTTTTTAAACATTGAGTTCTACTTTTCTGAATACAAGTGCTTTACGTTGTTGGTTAAATTTTTTCCTGAATATCTGGCGTTTTATCTGTCATATTTTATTTTCACCACTCTTTTGACACCTTTAGTTACTTTTATTGATACAATCTTCATTTCTAGACTCTCTTCCAGGTCTCCCTCTCCTGTCTTTTCTTTTCAGGCTGTGGCACACACTTTAGTATTTCCTGAAAACCAGCTTCTTCGTTAGAAATTCTCACAGTTTCTGTTTATCTGTGAATATTCTAAACTCGCCCTCATTTTTGATAGACCATCTTGCCAGATATAAGATTCTTGGCGAGAAGGTTTTTCTCTTGCAGGATTTTAAATAAATCATACCACTGTCGTCTTACTTCCATGGTTTCTGGTGAGAAATCAGCACTTAATCTATTTGTATATCCCTTATATGTTATGCATTGTTTTTCTCTTGCTGCTCTCAGAATTCTGTCTTTGGCATTTGACATTCTGATTAGTATGTGTCTCTGAGTTGGTCTATTTGGATTTTTTCAGATGGGAGAACGTTGTGCTTCTTGGACATGGATATCAATGTCCTTCAATAGGGTTGGGAAATTTTCTACCATTATTTCTTCAAATATTCCTTCTCCCCCTTTACCCTTCTCTTCTCCTTCTCAGACACCCATGATATGTATGTTTGCACAACGTTTGCAGTCATTTAGTTCCTTGAGCCCTAGTTCAATTTTTTTCCATTCTTTCCTTCATCTGTTCTTTTGTATGTTCACTTTCAGAGGCCATTTCTTCAAGCTCACCAATCCTTTCTTATGCCTCCTCAAATCTGCTAGTACATGATTCTAATGTTTTTTTAAATTTCATTTATTGCAAATTTCATTCCCATATCTATTTTTCTACATATGCTTTCGAATTCTTTTTTGTGCTCATCCAGTGTCTTCTTAATACCCTTAATCTCTTTAGGCATCTTATTGAATTTATTAAGATATTTGTTTGAACTTCTATGACTGGTCATCTCAAGTCTTTTATGACATCTGGAGGCTTATCTTGTTCCTTTAACTGTGCCATATCTTCCTGTTTCTTGGTGTGGATTGTAATTTTCTGCTGGTGTAATGGCGTCTGGATTAGTATTTATTCGGGTGAAGATTTTGTCTTTAGTTTGGGGCTTCCTGCCCTTTCTCCCTTGCTGGTTGTGCAGTAGGAGCCAAGGTTGTAATTGGAGCTATAAGCTGTGGAGGCTCAAGCTGCTCTCATTGCTCCAGGGACCAATGAAGCTTCTCCCAACTTTCTCCTTTCCCAGGGGTAGGGACTGAGTCACAGCTGTGTGGAATAAAACAAGTCATGCAGGCCTAGACAGTAGTTGCCCAGAGAGACTGATGACGCTTCATGCCCCTTTCTCCCTGCTCTGGGGCTCGGACAGAGCTGCAGGTGTAGGCAGCAATCTATGCAGTGCCGGTCCAAGGTGACTGAGGTTGGCCTGGTAGACTTCCGATTTTCAGTCTGTGCCAGCAAAAGGTACCTGCAGGTTACCTGCATAGGCCGGTGCAGGGCCTGCCAGCCTCCTCCCTGCCAGAGGTGGGGCTAAAGCCCTGTCTAGGGCTGTAGGCCAATCTGGGTGAAATAAACTGGTTCCTAACATCACTGTGATTTTCGGTCAGCTGGGTTTCCCCTCAGGCTTGGAGCAGAATCAAAAGCAGCCACTGGCCTCTTTCCAACTTGGGCAGATTCATACCCCAGGTATTGCCAGGGTTATATCTTAGCCAGTCTAGTCTACCAATGAGTAGCCGAAATCGACAGCCAACCATCTCCTTCTCCCATTTTTGGGAAATGGAGTTTCCAATTCCAGCCACAGAATAGGTCTTGGGGTGGCTCATGACACCAGAGTAGGATAATCACCATCCTCCTCACCTTGGCTGGGAATTTCCTGGAGAGGCTGGTGTAGGTCTCCGCACCTTCCTCCCTGCTGGAGGTGGGTCTGGGGCCTAGGCTAGAGCTGCAATCTGACCTGGATGCAAAGAAGCCGGTCCCTACCAGCACTGTAATTTTCAGTCCCCTTGTGCCAGGTGCAGAGTTAAGATGGTGGCTGCTGGCCTCTTTCTGACTTGGACAGGCTCAAACTTTGGCTGTTCTCAGGATTATACTTTAGCCTGCTGAATTTACTCCTCAGTAGTTGAAGCTGGTGCCCAACTGTCTCTTCTCCCCCATTTTTAGGAAGTAAAACTTTCAATTCCAGCCACAGAACAGCTCCCAAGGTGACTTGTGCCTCTAGTAGAGGTTAGGCACCGGCCTCTGTGGCGTGGAGCACTCTACTTTTACAAGTCTTCTCTGCAGATGGGCAGTCTCCACCTTCCATTATTTTAAGTATGTTGCAGGATGCTGTTCTGGTCTCCTGGAACCCCCAAACAGGTGCTTCAGCTAGCTCCAGATAACTCTGGGTATTTACTAACTGCCCTGCAGCATGAGCTGACTCTAGCTTCTTACACTGCTGCCATCTTGCTGGTTGTCAATTAAATAGTTTTTTAACCACCCATTTAGGTGTAAATTTTTAAATTAAACTCCACATAGGGCCCATTTTAAATATATTTACATGGCAAAATAGAATTACTTTTATTTATCAAGAGAACAACCCAACATTATACTCCCACCAAAAAAAAAAATGTAACCCAGATGGTGGAATTGAGGAGTAACAGTAGAAAGGCTCTTACATAAAGAAAATCACATATCACTTACAAAATCATTACCACATGTGTGGTCCTTAAATATTACCTAAAATTATAACCTAATGGATTAAAAGATGTAAAAATGAATTTGTTAGTTTTAAAACAACATAAAAGGAGGAGTTGAGGAAGAAATGTACACTATGGACCATGGATGGTGCTAAGAGACTGATGATATTATCTCATCGTCTGTAACAAATGTTCCACCATGGTGTGGAATACTGGTGAATGGATATTGTATGGGAATTCTATGCATGTGTATGATTGTTTTGCAAGTTCGCAAGCTCTGTAATAAAAATGTATTCTTAAAAAATAGGGTGGATTGGGGGAAAAATACACCAAATGTATGATAGGAACTATAGTTAGTAATATTTTGATGATCCTCTTGCATAGTTTGTAACAAATGTTTCACAAAAACACAAAGTGTGGGTGGAGGGGTGATGTATGAGACTCCTGTATGATGTTATGTACGTTTATTTTGTAAGTTCACAACCGTTACTATATACTTATTCTTTAGGTATGTTCATGTATGAACGATATACTTCAATAAAAAACATATTTTAAAAAGTTGAGGATCGTTATGTCCATAACTTTACCAAGAGCAGGAAATTTTCTAAAGGGAGATATTCAACACTATAAAAATCAGCAAGGGAAGGAAAAGAGAAACAAATAAAACAGGTAAGTTTTAACTAGGTTTCCCCAAAGGCAAGGATCTTTAGTCCATAATTAAGATATAAATATCATAATCAACACTGATATTTTGTAATGCTGATAAATATATGCTGCTTTGCATCATATAATTTATAAAGACTTTGTATTTTTTAAATACATAGATTTTCTTATAAAGGCAGTTTTAGTCTCAACTCATTTGTTAACTGAGAGAGCACTATAACTGCTCTTAAATTTAAGAAAGAGAAATATATCACATAATTGTAAACAAATAATATAGCATCAATTTGGCTATCCCCAATGTAGAAACAAGACAATTTCATGATTAAAAAAAATGAGTTGAATAAAATATTTGGACATTACTTGTGTAGCATGGCAATGGCTTCTCTTGTTTTCAATTGATCAAGTCCAAAAGTTAAAGCAAAACGTCGAGCAAGTTCTTTTATGCCACTGAATGTTGGAGATGATCTATCAAAATTATAGCCATTTTCTTGTATCATTTCATTAAAAAGCTGTTCAGAAAGAAGTAAAAAGTTAAGTGTTTTAATAATTAAGGATTATTAACATCTTTGAAATACCATATTTTGTAATTAAACTATAGCAGGTGCTCAATAAATGAGGCATTATAATTTATTCTAAAACATGTACTATAATAAACATATGATATACAAATGACCAAAACTATAGCACTTTATACCTTTAGACTAGGGGAAGTCATTGACATCAGAAACCCATTAGGTTTTGGCAAAATAATATTCTGCTGGTATTAAATGGATATTAACATAACATTTACAAATATATAGAAAAGGAAGCCAAATAAATTATTAGGCAACTATTCTCTATTATTTTTACCACATACACTGCTTATAAATGGTGAATTGTCAAATTGGGAACTTTTATCATAATGTAAGCAAAGCAAAAACCTATGTTTCAGAGGGAGCAATGTAGCTCAAGCAATTGAGAGCCCACCTCCCACATGGAAGTTCCCAGGTTCGGTTCCCAGTGCCTCCTAAAGAAAAACAAATCAAACAACGAGGAGACAACAAGCAGAAACAATGAACAAACGAGGAAAAACAACAAGCAGACAAGAAGCAAAACAACTAGCAAAAATTCAATGAACAAACAGAAGAGGGAACAAACTCAAGGGAGCCAATGTGGCTCAGTTGTAGAGCGTTGGCCTCCTATGTATGAGGTCCCGGGTTCAATCCCCGGTCCTGGTACCTCAAAAACAAAAACAAACACACCAAAAAACTATTTTTCAACTACTGAATTGGCAATGTTTTAACAGATAAGGTTCATTACTGATAATACATTGAAATGAGTACTCTGGGTTGCTGGGAGCATAAACTGAGATAACCTTTGAATCTATGACTAAGCAATTCTAATTCCAAAACTATGTAAAATAATAAAACCATTTATGCACAGTGCATAGGTACAAAAATATTTTCAGTGCAATTCATAATGGCAAAAAATTGGAAAAGATCTCAAAATCAAATGAGAGATTGGATAAATTACCGTGCAACTATAAAACAATGTTATAGTCATTCAAAATGCCATGGAAAGTAATGTGCAAATGTTCATAATTAATATGAATACTGCAGTCTACAAAACAGAATGCACAGTATAGTTTAACTTTGTAAGAGATAAAATTTCATAGAGGCATAAAACAGACTAAGGCAGATACTAAAAACAAAAGGTTGAGCTTAGACTTTCCCTTTAAACCACTCTCATACCTACATAATAGTACTGTTAGTTACAAGCATTATGTTGGGCTTTCACCTTCCGTATTCATTTCCAAAGATTAACACACATCCTTTTTATCACTTTTGCACAAGTTAACCCTCAGCTTCCCATTCTCTAAGATCATGTATATTACTAAAAGAAAACTAAAAAACGTAACATGGAACTGTATAGCATAGTAAAATGCATATGAAATAAGAATATGGGTAAAATCGCATTTTTTCCTTTGAAATTGAACAAATGTACTACAAGATTTTAATTATCAGACACAAAAAAACTATTATGCTGAGTGAGAGAAACCAGACACAAAGTACTACATATTGTATGATTCCATTTATATAAAATATAAATATAAATCAATTTATAAAGATGAAATTAGATTAGGGTTTATGTAGGGGTGGGGAAAGACTGCTAAGGGATGTGGAGTGTTTCTTTTCGGAGTAATGAAATTCTTCTAAAATCTTTTGTGGTACCAGGGAGCCATCAGTGCCTACAACTGAAAGCAGGAGAATTGCATCCAGCATTCATGTAGAATCTAAGTCCTCTCTTGATATAGATGTAGAGTGGACACAACCATTCTAGGGTCCACAGGATGGAGGAATAGAGAATGGATTAGAGTGGACTTACTGATATTCTATTCATGAACTATTGTGATTAGTAACGAAAGAAAATGTGGCACTGGTGTGGAGAAAGTGGCCATGGTAGCTGCTGGGGGTAGGGAGTGGGAAGAAGAGATGTGATGTGGGGGCATTTTTGGGGGTTGCAGTTGTCCCAGGTGGTGCTGCAGGGACAGTTACCAGACACTGTATGACCTCCCATGGCCCACTGACCATGAGGTGCAGTGATGCTCAGAGATGTATTCACCAAATGCAATGAATGTCTCATGATGATGAAGGAGGTTGTTGTGATGGGCGGAGGAGTGGGTGAGGGGGTTGGGGGTTATATGGGGACCTTATATTTTTTCAATGTAACATTAAAAAATAAAGAGAAAATGAAATAAAATCTTTTTTGGTGATGAATGCACAATACTGTGATTATGCTAAATGCCACTGATTATATACTTTGGATAAATTGTATGGTATGTGAGCATAGCTCAAGAAAACTGCTAAATAAATCAATAAATAGTGCAAGAATAGCCAGAAACAGCAGCCATGTACAGCAGGTGAAGCATAGAGATATTAAGAGTTGAAGAATTTTCTTGTTTGTTTTTTTGATTACTATTAACACTGAAATAATGAAAATGCTCTAATAAAGATTGAAGTGATGAATGCACAATTATGTGATTATACCAAATAATCAAACTGATGGTACACTTTGGATGAACTGTATGCTTTATTAATATGTATCAATAAAATTGTTTTTTAAAAAGGGTACTGTTAAGTAAAAAAAATTAACTTGTATTTTTTTCTATTTTCCTGTATTTTCTAAACTTTCTATAGAGTAATTATTTTACACTATTTTTTAAATAATAAAAACTGCACTTTTTTATTACAAGAAAGAAATATTTTTATGATAGCCACATGATACACCAATTTTTTCAAAATCTCTTCTGCAGTAACACTTTATTAACACTC
Source organism: Dasypus novemcinctus (assembly GCF_030445035.2). Classification (NCBI taxonomy): domain Eukaryota; kingdom Metazoa; phylum Chordata; class Mammalia; order Cingulata; family Dasypodidae; genus Dasypus; species Dasypus novemcinctus. The sequence continues at coordinate 136,539,168 of NC_080704.1, read as the reverse complement.
TGATTCATAGGTTGATTCAATGAGGTCACAGAGACAGGCAGGAAGGTGGTAAAAATATAAAACTCACTGAGGTGTTAGAAGACTCTAATATTTACTGACTACCTACTAGGCACAGTGTACTAGGTTTCACACTCTACATAAGTTAAATGTGAACTTAAGTTCTACAGTTAACTATTAATAGAATAACAGTGCTACCATCAGGTAAACCTGTTTTTAGTGCTTTCACTTTAAAGACAAATTATGGAATCTTTGTGTTTAACAAAGATCTTTGTCCAAAGAAGCATGCAAACATACACTAATATATGTTTTCCATTTCCAAAGATTTTATACAAGTGTATTAGCAAATGGGAACATCCAATCTGTTTTTAACTTAACTTAAACCTTGAGTTGTTTCACTCCCACCCATTAGGTAACATTTGGTCAGCATCACAGTTCCCTGGTTTCATCACCACTGTTTAACCTTTAGTTGGGAAAACAGTGTTCACATGCTAATTTTTAAGTGTTACACAACAGTTATTGCGGAGATGCACTAAATGATATATTCATCTAATAATCTACTGATGGACATCTGGATTATTTCTAATTTCTTACAATTTTAAGTAATGTCACAATGTACAAGCTTGTATACTTATTTTTATAACCTTGTTCTATTACGATCCTGGATACATTTTTAAAGTACAATTGCTGCCTCAAAAGAAATACATGTTTTAATTTTGACATGTATTACCAAATTGCCTATCAGGAAGATTTGCCAATCTACACTGGTGGTAGTACATATTTTCCCCATACCTTAGACAGCTGTAAATTTTGCCAATCTTGCCAGTCTAAAAGCAAAACATGATATCTCACTTGGACTTCTCTGCCTGCCTAGGTGAAGTTATTTTGTATTTCTACTTTTATGAATTATCTTTTGCATTCTTCTGCTACCTTGTGAACTATTGTTAATTATGTTAAAGCCAGTAAATACTCTTCATGTCTTACCTGTTGTAAACTGAGAATAAGGGTCTTTGCACACTGAATTTTGTCTATCTGCCTTGTTTTACTCATTGTTTCTTTGATGATATCTCCATAATCATTATAATACTAGGGGAAAAATGCACAAATTAGCAGATCATTATCTTTTTAAACTATTAGACAATAAGACTAATTTTAAGTTAGTCACATATTAGTATATATTTGGCTGAAATCATGCTTTCGAACACCTTGAAGTAGTATTAGTAACATCAGAAGTTCCAGGCAGTTAAAATCTAATCAAATTAAACTCCAGGCTTGGTTTTAAGTAAAGGAGGCATGGAATAAAACAATTATGAGGTTATGCAGATTTTCAGAACATAAAGGATATGAAAACAAAGTTCACAAATACTTTGTGAACAATTAAATGACTATCATCACAGTATCTGTAAAACTTATTCATGCTACTTCAGTATATCGTTCATGTTCGTTTCTAACTTTATTAATTTGGCTTATAGAATCTAAAAGCCTGTAAACAGCATTTAAAAGAAAACTTACAGCATGTGACATTTACACTACAAACTGCAGGTAATATTTTTCTAATTTAAGATCCAGTTTCAAAATAACATCAGAGGTAACAGGATAACCATGGCCCTATGGCTAATAAAATTAACTTTATTCCAGAATACCTAAATCGAAAAGTTTAAAATGTGCTATATGAATCATAAACCATGATTTTAAAAAAAAAACAACAACAAATTAATCATGTCAAATGACTTAAGTTCCAACGTAATTTTCAAATTGCTCCATGGCACTACAGTTACATTATGTAGCAAACATTCATTCCATAGAAAGGATTAACTGGGGTTTGTCCAATTTATTACATATATTTTATTTCTTGAATGCGAAGTTTTTTTAAAGTTTACATTTATAATTAGATTTTACTTGAGAAAAGAGTAGAAAAAAATTATAAGTAACATTGTGCTAGTGCAATTAACAATATCCTCTCTATTGCTACTTAAAATTAGAAAATCTTGCATATATTCATGAAAACTATGCATAACCTACTGTGAAGCACATCAGACTTTTAGAGTCAAAAGGAACCTTAGCTATCACAGTGGAATAGAGGATGAAATCTGGCCACAAAAGGTACTGAGAGTTACTCAAGGTCACAACATACATAGTAAACAAGCTAAAACCACCATCCAGGTCTAAAAAGCATCAAGTTTTTGTACTACATCAAGCAGAAGAGTAGCACCACCCTGTTATCTTAAACTAAATCACAAATTGAGTTTCTAATAGTAACACCCTAAGACAGACTGTTTTCACTACTCCAAATACAAATGAACTTGATAAACCAAAAATGTCCATTAATAGGAAAAGTGAAGGTATGGGGCAACGCACCTGAAAATATCAAAGATTTTAAAATAGAGAGTTTACTATTAAAAGAATTTAACAGCAACCAAGCACAAAAGCTAAAGTGCTACACATCATCATTTAAGCATTTTAATAAAGCTATATTGGCAATCCATTTTTCAACTTTACCTTCATATACTGCTTGAAGATATCTGCAGCTGTATTCATCTCCACCACAGTATATACAATTAGCTTACAAAATGCTGCAAGTAAATTTCTCCTCTTGTGCAGAGCTTCAATTTTACTGGCTTCATCTTCCTGCTGACCATCTGGGGGAAAAATTCTAAACATTAAGCTATCTATTTTACTTCACCCATTTAAAAAAACAATCCTCAACATAAAACATTCTTATTTTGGAATATTTGAAAAATAAAAAAAAACATTTAACATAAAAATTTAAATTACCCATAATCTTGTAACTCAGAAAGAACCACTCTTAATATCTTAGTGAATGACGAGTCTGTTTATTCTAATAGACAAAATTTTCATGTAGCCAAATAATAATCACAAGGTTGCTTGGTGAACATGGAACATGAACAAATGGAGTGATTTGAAGGAAATTATCTTTAATGAAGTCAAGCTAATACATTCATCTACTTCCCTAATAGAAATTGTTTGCCAATGAGATCTGCATATTCAAAGTCTATCAGTTAAGGCTCCTTCTTTCCTGGAGGCAGCCAGCCTCACAAACTCTCCTAATCCTTCCAAAGATGATACCATCAACATCACCCCTGATTCTTATTGATATATTCTTATGTATTAAATATATTGAGATAGCCTAGCCAATTAATCATTGTCTTTATAAGACAACTTTGTATACTTCTGCTCTGATATATTATGTGAATCTTGACATTCAATTTTAAGAAGACAGACTTATTTCTGAATTCTTCAGTGGGAAAAGCTTCACTGTAGCCCCCAAGTACTGCCAAAGGATTGTTTATAATTATTAATATTGTAAATAAAACTGTAATGAAGACTTTTACATAAAAAGCTGTATAAAGAGTTTTCCTCTGGGCAGATTTTACAAATGAAATTACTTGCTAAAAAATACTATTTCAAATTAATTTATGTTTCTTTGGTTACCACTGAAGTTAAAGTTTGTTTATGCATTTATTCACCATTTATATTTCTTCTTTTGGTACTAGTCTTTAGTTATCCTGTGAACTTCTCAATGTAAGATTCCCAACGTCAAAAAAGATTTTGTGTAAAATAAGTAAGTTCTTTTAAACAAGTATTTTTTACACTGTCTCTGGTAATCCTTGATAGCTGCTAGTAAATTAAAATGAAAATTTGAGAAAATTTAAGACAATCAGGAAAAGCTTTATGATATCACAAGTACACAGAATGCCAAAGCCATTTGCTTAGAAACCTAAAACATACTGTTTATTCTTTTAAAACTACATAAAGTATATAAGCTAAACTTTTCTTAATGACTATCATTATCATAGACCATTTCCATACAATATTGTTTCCAATCATTGTTCAGTGTTCCTATAAGGAACTGGAGGTATGCAGACTCTCTTCCTTTATAGTTTAAATTACCCAGATACTAAGTGCTTTTCTGAGTGCTGATTAGTTTTTCAACTTCTGTCAAAAAATTAGAAACCACTTCTTTTGTGGGGATTTAAGAACTTCAGAGAAGTACCTGTCATTATCATTAAGTATTGTCAGAAATATTCCCTATTTAATGCTCCCTTTCTAATCTGATGTAGGCTAACAAATTAAATAACCAAGGCTCTAAAATACTAGAAGTCGGATGAGGAAGAAAAGTAATGCAAACTCAAGTAGGTTGCTGGTGGGGGGTGAGGGGAGTAAAATGATAAAACCACCTTGGAGAATAATTTGGGAACATGTGATCAAGTTTAAAATGCATATACAGCAATTTTACTCTCAAGTATACATTAGAAGAACTATAAAAATCAAAGAGGACCCCTATCTCACACCATACAAAAAAATTAACTCAAAATGGATCAAAGACCTAGCTATAAGAACCAGGGCTAAAAAACTCCCAGAAGAAAACGTAGGGAAGTATCTTCAAGATCTTGCGACAGGCAATGGTTTCTGAGAGTTTACTCCCAAAGCACAGGCAATGAAAGAAAAAGATAAATGTGAACTCACAAACTTAAAACTTTTGTTGTGCATCAAAGGACTTTGTCAAGAAAAAGAAAAGACAACCTATACAATGGAAGAAAATATTTGAGAACTACATATCTAATAAAGGTCCAATATCCAGAATACATAAAAAATTCTACAACTCAGCAACAAAAAGAAAAACAACCCAATTTAAAAATGGACAAAGGACCTGAATAGACATTTCCCAAAAGAGGATATACAAATGGCTAAAAAGCACATGAGAAGATGCTCAACATCACTAGCTATTACACAAATGTAAAACAAAACCAGAATGAGACACCATTTCACACATACTAGAAGGGCTGGTGGCAATGTAAAATGATACAGCAGCTGTGGAAGACAGTTCAGCAGTTCCTCAGGAAGCTAAGTATAAAATTACCATATGATCCTAACAATCCCACTTACTAGGATTATATCCAGAAGTACTGAAAGCAGGGACTTGAACAGCTATTTGTACACCAATATTCATAGCTGCATTATTCACAACTGCCTAAAGATGGAAACAACCCAAGTGTCCATCAACCAATGAATGGATAAACAAAATGTGGTATATACATACAATGGAATATTATTCAGTGTAAAAAGGAATGAAGTCCCGATGCACGCAACAACATGGATGAAATGTGAGGGCATTATGTTCAGTGAAATAAGCCAGACACAAAAGGACAAATATTATATGATCTTACTGTTATGAACTCATTATAATAAGCAGGGTTAGAATCTAGAATATAGGCTACTAGAAGATAGACTGGGTTAGAGAATAGGAAGCTGATGCTTAACTTGTACAGAATTTGTATTTAGGCTGATGGTAAAGATTTGGAAATGGATAATGGTGGTGGAAGCACATTGTTTTGTGTATCATCAACAGCACTGAACTGTATAGGCGAATGTGGTTAAAAAGAGAAACTTTAGGATGTATATATTACTAGAATAAAATTTAAAGGCTTAAACAACAGGACTGTACAACACAGTGAACCCTATTGGAGACAATGGACTATAGTTAATAGTTTAAGTACAAGAATATTCTTCCATGAATTGTAATAAATATACAAAACAAAGTGTTAGTAACAGTATGGCATATGGGAAAATAAACACCTAATGTCAATAATGGACGCTAGAAAGAACTATTTTAATAATTTTTCACCAATTATAACAAAGGTAACTCACTACTGCTAAAAAAATTGTACTATTATTTAAAAGTGCTATCATCAATTCTAACACACATTCCACACTAACGGAAAATCCTCACTATAAAACATCCTTTTTTCAATCAGTGGTGCTGGTAGTGGGAAATTTTACATGTTATGCATGACTGTTAACTTACAACTGCTCAAATAAAAAAATTTTTTGAACACACACACTATAATCCAGCAATTCCCCTTTTAGATACAAAGTAGAAGAACTTCTGAGAGCATGTTTTCATGGGTTAAGTGTAAGAATATTTGTTTTAACATTATTTGTTAACAGGGAAAAAAATACCAGTAACTTAAATGCCCATCAATGGCAAAATGAATAAACTGGTTAATTTATAATGTTTAACATTCAGCAATTAAGATAAACTATAGCCACGTTATTACTGATAAAGCTCAAAAACATTAACTCAAAAGAGCAAGTTACAAAATAGTGTTCAACCAATTATGTAAAAGTTAGCAACAGGGGATAAAATTAATTTAAAATGCAAGAGAATGATAAACACCAAATTCAGGATAACAGTTATCTTTTAAGAAAAGCAAAAACAGGACTGGAGAAGGATGTAAATGAGGTTTTCTATTGTAACGATGCCTTACTTTAAAAAAAAAAATGGTAAGATTTGACAACTACTGGTGGTGGGTATGTATTTGTAATGTTTTATACTTTTCTATAGGATTGAAATACTCAAAGGATAATTAGATAAAAAGAAAAAAACAAAAACAAAAAACTCCAGAGACAAGAGTCTGTGGGTAATTCCAGGAAGTTCCTAGAAAATTCAGGAGTAGCGACAAACTTATTCTCATTCTACTTCCCATCCTCTAAATCAGGGGTCCTTATCCTTTTTTGTTCCACTGATCCCTGTACCAGTTAGGTGAAAACAAAAGACACAGACCTCTTACTATACTGTGTATTATTTAAGAAATATATCACTCCCACACCAATAAGTCCCCACAAGATTAATGCTTTTTTTAATTTAAATTCAAGCTCACAGACCCTTTGTTAAGAACCCCAGCTCTAAATGAAGTAGAGGCCATCTCCAACTAATGAAAGGATTATGTATCAAAGCTGTGATTTGGTATCAGTTTTTTTTAATGGCTTTAATATGCAATTGGTCAGGTATTTTAAAAAAATTTTAGTAACATAAAATTTCCCATTTAAACCAGTTTCAACTATACAATTCAGTGGTGTTAATTACATTCACACTGTTGTGCTACCATCTCCACCATTTGTATCAGTGACTGGAATACAACCATGCTTTCCCATAAGTTTGAAGAAGTCTTAGTCATCTTTGAGGATCCCTTTCAGATGTTAACTAATCTCAAAGCCTTTCTGACCAATGCAGACCAGTTGAACTTGCTCGACACTCCCACAACACTATAAACATGCCTCTATTGCTTATCATATTCCACTGTAATTACTTGCTTATAGGTATAGATACGTCTTTTCTATTTCAAGGTGAATTCTTGAAGGAAAGGGCCTTGTCTCATTTTCTGATATCTGCAACATCTAGTATACTGACCAATAAATGTCTGTCAACCAGTTTTTTTAAAAAAGTATAATGAAACCAATAGCTGAGAACAAAATGAAAAGTAGAAAGTATAAGCTTTAATAAATAGACTTAGACAACTGCTTTGGCTGTTCAAGTTTTCTCAATTGCTTTCTGGGCAGGTTTTTAGTTCTTAAGAACAAAGCTCTTAATTGCTAAAAAATAAGCTATAAGCCATGCATAGAATGATATATATTTATTTAGGCCCCAATTTGCAGTGATTTGTCAAGATTATTTATGGCTATACACATGATGATATGTTTTCATTCAAGCATATTTCAAATGAAAAACAAACCCAAAAAGAAGCCACCAAATATGACTTGTTTTACCTCAACTCTTGTTCAGATTAAGACATCTGTGTATGCAATCAGGGTGTGAAGAAAACACTAGGCAAGGGTGGTTTGATTATTTTCTTGTGAAAATTTTGTACTGCCCCAGAATTTTAGAGTAGTTTCAAACATCTAACACTCAGAAATCACATTGTTTAATACCTCAAAAATATGAAAATGTATGTAAAATCATACAACAAAAAATGTCACATTTTAAAGAAACACTTTATTCTCCTCAAAATGCCTGAATATTGGTATTTCTAATGAATAAGGGGAATGGCTAATAAATTTTATTGAGTACCTATTATATGCTCATATACTCTACTAGGAACTTTACTAAACTTTATTTAATCCTCACAGTAACTCTATGGGGTAGCTTCAAATGAGAAAAAACAGGCTCAGAGATAGTAAGAAGCAGAGATCTGAATCCAAAGCTCACGCTCTGCAATACCACATTGTCTTTCCAATATTACAAAAAATGAACACAAATGTGTTGGAACATGTACATGTGTCTCATGTTTAAAGAATAAAATATATACTTGTGCAAAACCTTACATCATTGTTACTTGAATTTGATTTATGCAGGACACAGAGATTTAACAAAAAGATGGCAATAAAATTACCTGCACTATTATTATCATCATCCTGTTCAATGAAGACATGATCCAAAATAAAGCTGAGCAACTCAGACTGCAATGAAGAATCAGGGGTGTAAACTAATGGCTCTAACATGTCACGCCCCCCTGACATAATTTGATGGCTGAAGATCATCAAAATATCACATAGAATAGTGAAGGCCTGTTTAAAAAAAAAGGAGAGCATGCTAAACCAAGGTTTCTCACCAACTGCCACAAGCAACTTACATGCTTAACACAGAAACAGAATCTATTTTTTTATATTTGAAACTTAAAACTCAATGTTCAGTATTTTCCTAAGATTTTTAAAGCTGAGAACTACAATCTGCGTAACAATGATCACTAATATTTGGGTAGTGTTTTACTGACTGCAAACTAATTTCACAACATTCTTCTTTTATTTTCAGCAACTTTAAGTGACTGATACAATATTATCACTGCCAAAAGGAACAAAACCAGGACTCAAACTCAGTTTGCTGATCCAAATTCAATACTCTTGCAATATACCCCAATGCCTCATGGTAAACATTCTCAAATATGAAATAATATATAAACCTTTTAGCATTAATTGATTCTATGGAAGAAGAAAAAAACCGTATACTCAAGATAAGTATTAGAAAAGAAATCACAAAGTCTATGGAACTTTTTAAGCACTCTCATTGTCAATATGCTACAGTGATTAAGAAGAGAAAACAAAACCAGGTATGGGCCTGCTTACTACTCATCAGGTAAACCTGATAATATCGTTAATTATACCTCAAGGACTTTAAGCTCAATAACTTGAAAAGAAACTTGCCGTGAGTTTTAAATGAAATGAAACAATGATAAGTCAGAACGTAATAAGAAAAAAAGTTAAACATCTGTTGGGAAGGAGTAATAAAAATAAAACTTTTTATGTCACAAAGTTACCTGGAAAATACATTTAATAAGGAATACCACTGATGGAAAGACAGATTATAATACAGAACATACAGCAAATCTTAATAGTTTTGCCATTTTTGAACTAACCACGTTTACTTTTTCTTTACTGTATACTTTTATCCCCTTTAACAGACTCTTCTTATTTCACTTCTATAGATGTAATTTACACTTATCAGGATACTTGAGTTTACAAAAGCTTTTGCCATATTACACATTGAGAATATGAGGTGATAAGTATGATATGTTTACTAATTTATGTGAACCAGCAGGTCTAGTGAGCTGACCAGGACACATTCCCGGAAGCTGTTAGGAACACTGACATACAGGATGTTTAATGACCAAATAATTAATCTCCAAGGCATACATAGGAAGCATATGTAGGCGGTTACACAGGATAACCCAAAAGGATATGCTAACACTAAAATAAAGGTGTAGTGGTGGTGGTATTAAGATGAATATCTTGGTGGCACAGGCAAATGATGATAATACTAATATTTCATGTATTAGTTTTGGACCTGTACATTCTTCTTCATAAAAATCCTACTCTAAAAGTTTAACTCTAAACTCAAGTTACCACCTTCAAAAACTTTGATCCTTTCATGGAATTGGAGAGCTGAAGTCCCACATCCTTTATTGCTACAACTCAAAACTACATACTTAAAACTGGAAAGAATTCACAATATAAGAGCTATGATAATATACTTCCAACTTTTGAAAGGAAGATACAAAATGCAAGAACTACTCAGTAAATAGAATGATCAACAAATGTGAAATGTGGTAAAATGTTAAAACTGGTGGACCTGGATATCTGGGGAGGGGGTATGTTGGTTTTGCGTTATTTTTGCAACTGTGCTATAAGTTTGAAATTATTTCAAAATAAAATATGTAAAGAAAAATTCTTAGTTATTAGATCTTGGCCCATTAAATATAATTGCTATGTGTCCAAGCATATATGTATGAGAGGGATGAAAGGGAGGTGGAAATGAAAAAAGGAAAGAGATTACCAGGCATTGAAAGTATATTTTTAAATATAGAAAATTCAAATATTTTGTTAAAATTTGTTTTTGATATTTTAAAATCAACAAAGATAACTGACAAATAAAAGGGTTGGTCATATTTGAACAACTTTCTTGATGACATCAAGAATAAAATATATTCCAAACTAAAATAAACAGTACCCAACATACCACAAGCTACCAAAAACAGCATTGAGGGTAACTACTGGGCTTCATTTTACAGATGGGAAAACTATCTCTGGCACTAGGTAACAATCTACTTGTTATCTAGTGTTAGAATCATGAAGGCATGTGGAGTGGGAAGGTAATGCTTCGAAGGCAGGTATGTGATTTAAAAATTTTATTTCAGAAAAGGTCCATATAAAGAAAAATAACCAGGGTGGACAGGGCAGTGACTGCAACGTCACCATTTGATAATATTCTCAGAGATGACAAAAACCTCATGGACTTTCCTCTCTGAAGCATACTGGTTGCTTTCAGGAATATTAACTTTTGAAATTTTATACATCTAGTTTGTTTTAAATGGGGTTTCTTTACCAAGTATGTCACAAAGAAACACTATAGGATAACTACAATATAAGGAAGTCTATGATGTAATTATAAATGCCACATGAAATTAATAAATTTTATTATATGCAAGCCTGATATATTAATGTACTTTTTGTGCATTGTATACATGGATAGATACAAGATATTTACACTACACTCAATTGTAGTATTACATAAATTTTCTATATTATTTCAGATTTTATAAGGGTTGGTTACAAAAGATTACTATTTATAGTAACTACTAACCTGTTCCTTAACAGTAGTATTCACGTTGGTCAGGTAATGCTGACATATCTGACAAAATACCCTCATCTGTTTCTTTAAACGAAGCAAGTCCTCCTTGAAAAAATTTAACATGAAAATTTTAAAACACTGTATAAAAAACTCATTCACTATTTTAAAAATATGTTTAAATGACATAACTATATTAACTAACACTACTTGTTCAACTAAAGATTTATACTTCTTCTTTATAATTTGCCAAAAAAGAAAACAAGAAAAATATTAGACCATTTTTCTTACAAATCTCACCAAATTGCAGCCTTAAAAATATCAGACATATTAATAGATACTATCCAAAGCATTCTAGGTCATTTAGAACTAGAGTCTATGTATAGCTATCTTTTTTTTTTAATTGAAGTTTATCATTCATATATTGTACAGCTATCTTTAACGAAGCCACTAGCCAGAGTGATTAAAGATTTATGTTCCATGAAAACTTTATAATTTGAAGAGTGGCCAACTCATGAATAGAAGAAAATGGTAAAAAATAATTTTAAAAAAGGATGGCATTTACCTTTTAAATTATTTTGGAAGTACCTCATCCATGGTAAGCAGGAATTCAACCACTGAGCTACACCCGCACCCTATCTACCATTTCTTTTATATGTAGGATATTGATTATACTTTTCAGAAACTCAAAAAGGGACAAAAAAATTCATTTTGTGTTATCACTCCAGTTTAAAAAAAAAAACATTTAAAATGTCTCTTAAACTTACACTAAAAAGATAAATATTATTCATGCATTTTGTCTGTTTCTAAATATTTACCCCAGTTAATTTAGAAGAGAAAATTATTCTACGAAGATCAATCACATTAATTAATTCGAGGCTCAAAGGATTTTGGCCCATCTTCTCATACTGAATGCCAAATGACAGAATATCTACATATTTATATGCACTACATAAAATATATCTACTACAAATGTAACATTTAAGCTTCTTATTTACAAATGGAAAAAGCAGTACTAGTTTGTTCAATTACTAAACAAGAACAACGTTTAAGCTTCTAATTTACAAATGGAAAGGCAGTACTGTTTAGTTCAATTACTAAACACATCAAGGATTACCATAATGGGTCAAGTTTTTAAAGTTTTATGATCTGGCAGCTAGCACATTATATTCAATCAGAGAATGATGTAACATGAATTTGGAACATCACTGAGCGATCATGAGTATGAACAAGGTGATTCCAGAACAATACCTGGGTATAAGAAGATCTAGGGGCAGCCGGCTGCTATCTTGAATTTATGTGATCTAATAGCTGTATCTGTTTGTTTCAAAGGCTCTTGCTCATGATTTATAAATGTTATCTTTCTAGCTGTACATTTTTCCGAATATAGGAAACTATAAATTATGCTACCTTCAAATACGAACAACAGCTTTAAATTTAAAATCATATCTTGAAACAAACCATATTAATGTTTTCTTTGAATATACATCAAAAGACTAACAGGACTACTTTAAAGTACTTTTATACTTTAAATAGATTTAAAATAAGTAAGAATTCATTTATATAATCCATCTTATTAAATGTGTAAGTTGAATGAAAACAGATAATGATATTTGATCTAATAAAAACACAACTGAACCACCACAAACCTTTGTAGAGCTGCTTTCAGTTATCTTTGCAAGTTGCCAAAGTATTACATAGTGAGTACACTGCAGTGCATGAATAACAATCTGGAAAAAGAACCAAGAAAATACAGTCAAAATTTAAAAATCACAATACTTTCATTCTCAAATTTAAATATGCAACTTATAAATAAATAAAAACCTGCTCAGGCATGTCTCCATTTTCAATTCCGGTTTTCAAAAGTTTATAATTACAAGCAAACAAATCCCATTTTGAGAGATCATGGGCACTATAAAAAAAAGAATTACATTACATTTAAAAGGCTGTACTTAATCACAATTGCTTTGGGCTTGAGTATCAACAGAATGTTGTTTAAACTAGAAACAGTAAACTTTTTAAAACGCTCCCTCAACAACAAAAATAGCATTTTTTAAAAAGTATGTTAAGATAATAATGTCAGGACATCCCCCAATTCAAAACATAACTTTACAAAGTATCTTTTTCTCAAAAGTCCAAGAAATCTAACAAGATATAATAATCCACAAACTATGCAAGTTGATGTTGATTTTGTTACAGTTTTAAGAAATCAGAAACTCTATGATTCAACTTACTTATGAAAAGCAGTGATCCTCTTCAATGTTGACAAAACCTGATATGCATCATCTTCATCAGGTTCTTCACCCTATTAAGATTTATTACACGAAATTGAACATTAAGAATCACTAAAGTGAAAAATTCTAGGCTATCAAAAATGGTGAAATCACATTGAAAAAAGAAATAATCTAATATAAACCCCAAAAACTTTCTCATCTGATGCCCAGATTTGGCTAAATTTAAGGCAATATGAGTAAATATAGAGTTATCACAGGTAGAGTAAAGCCAGGAAAGAAAAATAGAATGATAGTCTCCCCTTCTCCGTTAAGTACCCTTAACACAAACTATGAAGACATCTACTGTTTCACAGCAATAAATGCATCAGGACAATAAAGAAAATATATTAGAGAACATGCACAAGATCATAAAGACAACACCAAAAGTGACAAAACCTATGTACACTAAACAGTGTTCTTGAAAAAGATGTAGTTACCAGATTAATCAAAAATAAATGGGAAGAAAATCCTCTGAATAAAGAATAGATGTGCTACCTCTTTTTGGGTAACAGCATTTGTTATTACATTTTCCAAATTAGGATAAACTAATCTTTTGAAAGTTTCCAAGTCTTACTAAAATTTTAAAAACACTATTGAATTTACTTTATTGAACTCAGGGTCTCCCAAAAAGTACTTGTTTTTAAACTTTTAATTTTTCTACTATTATAAGTAATTAAACTTAATTAACAGAATGCTTGAGAATTTAAATTAACTTACCCTAGTCACAATCATATTCAGTCAAAAGTAGAGCCACTAAACATTTAACCAAGAATGATAATTATACATCAGTATAGTTCAAAGCCTCTAATTAGTAAAATTCAAATAAGCATGGAATAATGCTACACAAAGAAATGAAAATTTAAGTAAAGTTAACTGCTAAAACAAGAAAACTATAAATATAAAAAAGTCCATATGGGGAAGCAGACTTGGCCCAGTGACTAGGTTGTCCGTCTACCACATGGGAGGTCGGCAATTCAAACCCCGGGCCTCTTTGACCCATGTGGAGCTGGCCCATACGCAGTACTGATGCACGCAAGGAGTGCCGAGCCAGGCAGGTGTGTCCCCCATGTAGGGGAGCCCCAAGCACAAGGAGTGCGCTCCGTAAGGGGAGCAGCCCAGCACAAAAAGAAAGTGCAGCCTGCCCAGGAATGGCGCCGCACACACAGAGAGTTGATGCAGCAAAAAAAAGAAACACAGATTCCCGTGCTGCTGACAACAACAGAAGGGACATAACGAAGAACAGAGAGCAAATGGACACAGAGAACAGGGGGAGGGGGCAGGGGGATGGGGCAGGGGGAGAAATAAACAAAATTAAATCTTAAAAAAAAAAGTCCATATGAATTTTGCAGCACCAATGCTAAAGCGATGTGATGAGAATTATGATTCATTTATTTAAACCAAACAAAATATCTATTTCCAAAAAAGATAATCACAAGAAAAATACAAGAGAGTATTGTAGTGCCACGCACTTAGCAACCCTCTGAGAATTCAATAGTGTAACACAGGAAATTCTAAAATTAACAGTGGCTTATAACAGTTTATCAAAGCTTTATAATAGCTAAGACCACAATGGCCTTCCCTCACCAACACTGCCAAAACACTAAGAAAAACAATGCTTTTGAAATTACAAGACCACAGCTCTACTTCTCTGTTCCTTTAATGCCCTCTTCCCTAAGAGCCCCTTGTTCAACAATAGGTAACTTCTCAGATCATTTCTTTAAATTAAAGAAAGAAGAACGTTAGCTTTGCTTTTACCTTCTCCAAATCACAGAATCTAATAACCCCCCTATATTGATAGAGGAGTAATGGTGGTATGATGAGACACAGAACAACCTGAACAACTTTTCAACATACTGATAACCAGGACTAACAACACTTGGGTAACAAATCAGGTTACTGAAGAGGGAGGAGGGGAATCCAACTAATAAAATACTTGTAATATATATCATACCTCTTGCAGAAAATCTTCAAGAAGTCTGTTAAATTTATCTGCCAATTCATCTATTAGTTGACTTCTTGAAATATCTACTCTGTTGAAGATGGTGAATTCTTCATTACAGAGAGCATGGTAAGTTTTAGAACATGCTTCCAAAACATCTGTATCTGTGTGCTTCTCAACTATATTCCGGATCTGTCGCAATAAGGCATCCAAATGCTGCAAAATCAGAGTTTTTCATTAAAACATCCCTTTGAAATACTTCAAAGACAATAAGTCTACAATCAACAGGACATATATTTTAAGGTGTTTTTCTGTTTCTAGCCATGGTAAATAAATACACAAATGCTCCCATTCCTCAACATTAACTTTTACCTATCTTATTGAGCTGTGGTAATATAAAGTGTAAATACATATAAAGAACTTATAAAGGTTTCTGAAACATAAGAAAGTGCTCAATGACTACTGGCTGCTGTTGTTTACATTATCCAGTTACCCACCCTTAATCTCCATAACTCATCACAAGCAGATAGTCACATAATGGCTAGAAAGAAGATATGGGCTAGGGTGATTAAGCAAAAGGAAGACTCATTAGGAGCATGCTCTAAATCCAAGTGTCCTAAAATATGGAAGACATGTAAGGAAGGTTTCCTGTCACATAAGTTACAAAAACATTAAAAAAAAAAAGGAAAAGGAAAGATGGTATGAACTAAACTATGGATTTTTCTTCAAGGTTTTTTAAATACAGAAGTCTTACCTTTTCTAGTCGTCCAGTAGTATATATTTCCAAATCAAAGTATTGTGGCAATTGCAATAAGTTAGTTACCTTTTCTGCATCTACAGAGTACTTTAAAAAAGAAAAAAAAAAGAGTGTTAAAAAGATTACAGGCGGCAGACTTGGCCCAGTGGTTAGGGTGTCCGTCTACCACATGGGAGGTCCGCGGTTCAAACCCTGGGTCTCCTTGACTCGCGTGGAGCTGGCCCATACGCAGTGCTGATGCGCGCAAGGAGTGCCATGCCACGCAGGGGTGTCCCCCACATAGGGGAGTCCCACGCGCAATGAGTGTGCCCCATAGGGAGAGCCGCCCAGCGCAAAAGAAAGTGCAGCCTCCCTAAGAATGGTGCCGCACACATGGAGAACTGACAGAACAAGATGACACAACAAAAAGAAACACAGGTTGCCATGCCGCTGACAACAACAGAAGCGGACAAAGATGCAGCAATTAGACACAGAGAACAGACAACCGGGGTGGGAGGGGGAAGGGGAGATAAATAAATTAATTAATCTTTAAAAAAAAAAGATTACAATAATGGGTAAGTAAACATCATTATAAAATTCTGTTAGGACCTTCTAAACAGAACCTGTAATTTCTTAGTAACACAACAATACTAACACAAACTTACTTTTGCTAATAACTGAGGAAGAGCCACAGCAAAAAGTTCAGTGATTTTTGTCCTGTCATCCAACTGTGTCTTCTTCTCCTTTGCTGTCAGCACCTAAAGTAATAGACATTTTTAAATGTTCATTAAGCCCACAAACATTGTTAAGTATTCAAATGTTAGTTAAGACATAAAAAAATTAATAACTTATTTTAAATGATGGATCAAATAATTTATACTACAAAACATCAACCCCAAAATTGACAAAAGGAATAATTTACAGATTATAAAAAAACAAAGCTACCTAAAATAAGAAAAAGCTTCCAATAGTTCAATGGACAAAATCAATACCCAATTAGATTACCTCTACCTTTGGATGGAAGGAAGCAGTAGTATGGGAACAGAAATATGGTTTAGGAGCTTATGTAACAAGTGCTTTGAGCAATATTTCTCTCCACTCCAGCCTGTGGGGCATAGCCCACGGGTTATCAATTCAATATAATAAATTGCTACAATAAGAGTCTCAAACAAGAAAATAAGATTTCCAAAAACAGGGAGAAAGAGAGTGCTTTAAATTTTAGTTCTTTTTTTTTTCCGACAAGGGTGACAAGTCCATCCAAGGGGGAAAGAATGGCCTCCTCAACAAATGGTACAGGGTAAACTGGGCTTGCACATGCAGAAGAATGAAGTTGGACACCTGCTTCACATTATACATAAAATTAATTCAAAATGGATCAACAACCTAAACCTAAGACCTAAAGCCATAAGACGTAGGGGGAAAAAAAGTCAGGACCTTGAAATTTCTGTGCAAAGGACATTATCAAGAAAATAAAAAGCCAACCTATATAATGGGAGTTAATATTTGGAAATCATATATCTAATAAGGGTTTAATATCTAGAACGTATAACTGCGCAACTCAGTAACAAAGACAAACAACCAACTTAAGAAATGGGCATGCTACATAATTCTTGTGGGTTCCATTAATGATGCTTATATGAGTAGATCATTGTTTTCATTGTTGGGTAAGTAGTCTGTTCTTTGGATATAGCACTATTTTTTTATATACTGAACTGTGGACATTAGGGTTATTTACAATTTTTGGCTACTGAAAATAAAGTTCTTCTAAACATTAGCCAAAAAAAAAAAAAATGGGCAAAGGACTTCAATAGGCATTCCTCCAGAGAAGATACACAAATGGCCAATAAGTCAATGAAAAGATGCACATCATTAGCCATTAGGGAAATACAAATCAAAGTCACAATGAGATACCACTTCCCACCCACTAGGATGCCTATTGTTAAATAAACAGACAATAACAAATATTAACAGGGATTTGGAGAAACTGGAACATCCATTCATTAGTGGTGAGAATAAAGAATGGTGTAGCCACTGTGGAAAAGTCTGGTGGTTTCTCAAAATTTTAAACACAGTTATCATATAGCCTGGCATTCCACTCTTAGGTATATAACCAAAAGTGATAACAGGGAACTTATAGGTATTTGTATACCAATGCTCATGTACCAGCATTATTCACAGCAGCCAAAAAGTGAAAGCAACTGAAGTGTCCACTAATGCATGGATAAACGAATTGTGGTATATACATATAGGGAACAATTATTCAGCCGTCAAAAGAAATGAAGTGCTGATACAAGCTATAACATTGATGGACCCTGAAGACATTATGCTGACTGAAATATGTCAGACACAAAAAAGACAAATACTGCATGATTCCACTTACATGAAATATAAAGAACATGAAAATTCAAAGAGACAGAAAGTCAAATTAGAGGTCACCAGTGGCCAGAGAAGTGAGAATGGGGAATTATTGTTTAATAGTACAGAGTTCCTCTTCTGAGGTGATGAAAAAGATTTGGTAAAAGACAGTGGTAACTGTAGAATAACGCTGTAACTGTAATTAATGCCATTGAATTGTACACTTAAATATGGTTAATATGGCACATTTTATGTTATACATATGTTACCACATAACATTTTTAAAAAACTTTGTTCTAATACATATAAGCAAAGGTCATCTGAGAAATGTACTATAAGAGGGAAGTGACTGTGGCTCAATCAACTGGACTCCCGTCTACAATATGGGATTCCTGGGGTTTGTGTCCCAGTACCACATTTGAAGGCAAGCTGGCCGGTGCCCGTGGAGAGCTCGTACAGCAAGATGATGCAACAAAGGGAAACAAGCAAACACAGAAGAATGTGCAGCGAATGGACAGAGAGCAGATGGCAAGCAAGCCATAGGTAGGATAAATAAATAAATGGATGGATGGATGAAATAAATGTACCATAAGATTCAAAAATTTTTGTTCTGTGATTAACAGTAATAAAGAATTTTTAAAAAGATAATAGAAAAAAGAAATAGTTTAGGACACCAAAAATATGCTTAGTATATGTTGCATTATTAAGAAGGTTAACTGTAGAAGTGTGGAAATGAATAGAATTGAGAGTAACACATTATAATGAGTTTAATACTGCTGATTTATAAGTGTGATTGTGGCTGAAAGAAGTAGTCTGTGGAAGTAAACGTCAATTTAAAGGAAGCTAGATAATTTAGGAAGTGTATAACAGTGATTTTGGGGGTGGATGAAGATTGTGGTTAACAGTACACATATAAGAACGCTCTTCTTTTACAAGTGCTAAGAATATGGGGACATACAGGAAAATTGTAACTAATGTAACTTATGGATGATAGTTAACAGTAATACTGTAATATTTCTGCAGCAATGGTGAGATGATATTATTTCAATACTAAGGGACAACTATGGGAGGTCTAAGAGGGTATGGGATTTTTCCCTTTGGGAAAACGAAAACGTTCAAAACTGACTGAAGTGATGACAACACAACTCTGTGATGAAAATGAGCACCACTGAGTGTGCCCTCTGAATGGACTGTACTAAGCACAGGACCGTATAACATACAGAATCCAGTGGTAGAAGATGGACTGTGGTTAAAAGGATATATATGAGAACATTTTCTCCTGAACGTTAACAAATACATAGTACAAATACAGCATATTAATAATTGGGTATGTTGGGGGGAAAATACACCAAATGTAAGAGATGGGCTAAGGGTAGCAGTAATATTTTGACAATGCTCTTTCATGGTCTGTAACAAATGTTTCACAACAATGCAAGTTGTTGGTGGTGGGGAGATATATGGGAGTCTTGTATGATGATATATATGTTTGTTTTATAAGTTCACAAATTTCACTATATACTTACTCTGTTTATGTATATCACGTACGAATGGTATATTTCAATTAAATTTTACTTTACACAGATACTGGAAAAGGAAATATACAGTTTAGAATACTAAAAATATATTGGCATACCCTTTTTCCTGTCCCTCTTCCCACAGGAGGATGGCATTCAGCTGCCTGTCTAATGGTACAAAGCATTATTTCTATCAGGGCACTCTCTTGTCTGTCTGTTAATGCTGAAAAAAAAAAAAACACCATAAAAAGTTAACCTATTTCTTCTACTTCTATGCCTCATGTGGTCATTACATAACAGTTTCTTCTTCTGTCTCTGAGCAGAATCAGATCTAATGTACTAATGAAGACAAAATCCCCTTACTCTATCACCGAAAGGATCAGAACAAGATACCCTTTCTAAATCCTCAGCATTCCTCATCTATGCACGTCGTGCAGATTCAAGGGGGGAGAAAAAAGGAAAGAAAAAGAAAGATTTAAGAAGGAACCTAGATACAAAAAAAAATGAAAAATGTTGATAGCAATTACATCATTCTACTTAGTATGATGTGTGTGAAAAAATTTATGCAAAAAGTAAAATTTTATATCAATTATTTTAGCACTAAAAAGATAAGCATATGGAATGAGAAAAATCTATTCTCAAAATTGTCTAAAAATTAATTTTAAAAAAATTTGTAATAACCATAGGACTTCACAATACAAACCGAAAACCCTAATGTAAATCATTAAGTATAGTTTTCAAAACTGCTATAATAAAATTCTTTCATAAACTGTAACAAATGGACCACATTAATGCAAGGTGTTAATAATGAGAAGAGTGTATATGGGAACTCTATATTCTGCATTGTTATTCTGTAAGCCTACAACTTCTATCATTTAAAAAAGAAGAATAAGAAAAAGAAAAAACATTATCTAGATAACAAAAATACCATAATTAACATGTCCTTACCTTCCTCTCCACTAAGTGGCTCCTCCAGCAGCAAACTATTCATACATTCCCAGTCTTTCAGCAGCTCAGTAGCACAGTCCCACATGCTATCCACAAGGTATGCTGCATGCTCATGTAACTAAAATTTTAAAAAGAGCAATGTGCTCTTAGACAAATACCATACTAGCCTTAACTCAAAAGAATGGAAGTTTTGCTGGCACCATGTGCAAACTCTCAAAGAGTGATGTATTTTTGAGATCAAGTGGAAGAAAGGACTAAGATAAAAACACAGAGGAGAAACTGCCTTAGCTCGCTGTTTAGTATAAGTAAACCTATTAGGTAAAATTAAACATTTCTCATAATAATCATTAAAACATTAACATGAAAAGTTATTTTTAAAAGATTATATGCAGATTTTTTTTTTTTTTTTTTTTTTTTAATATTTTTTTTTTTTATTTTTTATTTATTTATTTTATTTTTTTATTTTTTAAAGATTTATTTATTTATTTAATTCCCCCCCCCCCCTCCCCTGGTTGTCTGTTCTTGGTGTCTATTTGCTGCGTCTTGTTTCTTTGTCCGCTTCTGTTGTCCTCAGCAGTATGGGAAGTGTGGGCGGCGCCATTCCTGGGCAGGCTGCTCTTTCTTTTCACGCTGGGCGGCTTTCCTCACGGGCGCACTCCTTGCGCGTGGGGCTCCCCCACGCGGGGGACACCCTTGCGTGGCACGGCACTCCTTGCGCGCATCAGCACTGCGCATGGCCAGCTCCACACGGGTCAAGGAGGCCCGGGGTTTGAACCACGGACCTCCCATATGGTAGACGGATGCCCTAACCACTGGGCCAAAGTCCGTTTCCCTATATGCAGATTTAACTACCTATTTGGTCCTAATATTACATCAGTTAACTACTCTGAATTCTAAAGCATACTATGAATTTATTTTAACTGAATGGGAGTGATAATGGTTGATTAAAACATAATATGTTTACTTGTCAATTCAACTTTATAAACAAACAATTTAACTCATTTTAGGGGTCCACAAAAAACATGATACCAAAACCTGTCAAAGACATTACAAATAAAGAAAAATAAAGATCAGTATCCTCCATGAAAGTAGCAAGAATATCCTCCAACAACTGCAAACTGAATCCAGCAACATATAAAAAGATAATAGATCATGACCAAGTAGTGTTTATCCTAGGAATTCAAACTTGGTTCAACATTGGAAAAAATCAACCAACATAATCCAACAAATTAACATACTAAAAGATAAAATTAAATAATCATGTCAAGAGATACACAAAAATGGGGAAAGGCAGGAAGAGATGAGAGGTGGAGGCGTCTTTGGGACATGGAGCTGCCCTGGATGGTGCTTCAGGGGCAATCACCGGACATTGTAAATCCTCACAGGGCCCACTGGATGGAATGGGGGAGAGTGTGGGCCATGGTGTGGACCGTTGACCATGGGGTGCGGGGGTGCCCAGAGATGTACTTGCCAAATGCAATGGATGTGTCATGATGATGGGAGGGAGTGTTGCTGGGGGGGGGGGGAGAGGTGGGGTGGGGGTGGTAGGGTTCAATGGGACCTCATATATATATATTTTTAATGTAATATTATTACAAAGTCAATAAACAATAAATTAATTAATTAAAAAAAAGAGATACACAAAAAGCATTTGACAAAATTCAATATCCATTCATGATAAAACCTCTCAGTAAAGAAGGGAGAAAAGGAAAGGAGGCCCTCAATCTGATATTAACTATCTACATAACACCTATGTTTAACAATATACTTAATGTTGAAATACTGGATGATTTTCCCCTAAGATCAGGAACGATGCAAAGATGTCCACTCTCATCACTTCTATTCAACTTTCTACTGGAGGTCCTAGCCAGTTCAATAAGGCAAGAAAAAAATAAACGGCATAAATGTTGGAAAAGAAGTAAAATTACCTTAATTTGCAAATGACAAGATTGTGTATTTTAGAATATCCTAAGAAATATACTTAAATATTACTAACAATGTGACTTAATAAAGTCGTAGGATATAAGGTCAGTACACAAAAATCATATGTATTTCTACATTCTAGTAACAACCAGAAAATTAAATTAAAAGGCCCTAACATTGATTTAACAATGGATTGTATGAATACCAAAAATGTATGTGAGTCCTCTCAAAATCTAGTTAACAGGTAGATTTTCACCTTGGAGATGTAAAAGTTGATGTGTTATATCTAAAACCACATCAACAACAATAGCTATAACAGGTTACAACTATTGAGAACTTAAAATGTGCTAAGTTATACATTAAGAGTTTTATATGGATTATATCTCAGTAGTATCTGCAAAATTATTACCCATATAAGGCTTAAAAAGAGTAACTAAATGAAGGTTGTACAAATTATTAAATAGAGCAGCACAATTGGTAAACAGGTTTTTCTGACTTCAAAATTCATGCTTTTAGCACCACTCATAAATCCTATTTTTGAACATGTTACTAAAAGCAATAACAATTTTTAAAAATTCTGTGGAATGGTAGATTTCCATTCTTCTCAACATTTACTGAATATATAGAAAAATTTCTCCCAAAATTTTTAAGCATTAACATAAAGTAAATAACATCAACTAACCTCACTTTCCAGAAAGAAAAAAACCAATGTCTTAACAAGGTTGGCGTTTGGGCCCTGTCTTCCTCTTCTTTTCATCATTCCATCCTCCTCTGGGTCTCTACGACTGAAGAGCCTATGTTCAAAGTGAAATATTTACTTTCATTAAAAAAGAAAAAACACTTAACTGTCTGGAATCCATATCCAAGAATCTAACAAAGGAGTTAAGGGACACTTGAGGTTTGATTTTGTACTTGATTGAGCTCCTTAGTCCCTATGGCAGTTTGACATTATTTATGAATTCCAAAAAGAGATATTCATTATGTTTGTTAACTGGTCTGTTTCTCTGGGCATGAAACCCTTTGACTGTATCAGATTCAGCTGAGACATCTGACTAAATTATGTTAAGACTAAGGCTCTCACTGAGCCACATCATTAGAGTATGACTCAGCATTGAGTCCCAGCAACCTTGGGCTGATAAAACAGACTCTCACATGAAAGTAGATATATAGAAGCAGGTACAGAGAAATAGACAAGGCCCCAGGAAGAGATGAGCATGACAGCCTACAGCTGAGAAGCCCTCAGACGAGCCTTAGACCAGCCTACAGCTGAGATTGGAAGATGCTGGGACCAAGGAGCCTTAAGAGGAAGACGGGAGGCTGAACCCTCACAGACATAGCCTGCCATCTTGCTTTGACATGTGCCCAATGACTTTGGGTGTGAGAGTACCTCTTATGGTACCTTGAGTTGGATTCTTTAAGGGCTTTTTAACTGTAAGCTTCCAAATAAATACCCTTTATAAAAGCCAACAGATTTCTGGTACTTCTGCATTAGCACCCCCTCTGGCTAATAGAGTCCCCTTAGCTAAATTAACTGTGTGGAGCTATAAATTCTTTTTAGAAACCTTACTGCAATTACGAGACTTTCCTTTCAGAAAAGAATTACACTGATTAACTTATGCACATAGACATAAGACATATATTCTTCTCTTTGTAACCGTATATATCTTTTCATTCACCCTTCTGTTTCTTTTTTTTATTAGAACAGTTTTAAGTTTATAGAAACATTGTGCAGAAAGCACATCGTTCCCAAATAATCCCCTCTCACACTCAGTTTTTCCTATTATTAACATTTTGCATCAGTGGTGTACCTTTGTTACAATTCATGCACAATGTTTCAACTATACAATTAACTTTAGTGCTCTGTTTACATTAGGGTTTACTCATTGCACTGTACAGCTTTGTGGGTTTTGTGTGTGTTTATGTGTGGCCAATAAGAACTTGAAAAAAATGCTCAATATCTTTAGTCATTAGGGAAATACAAGCCAAAACTACAATGAGATATCATTTCACATTCACTAGAATGGCTACTGCTTAAAAAAATGGAAAAAAAGTATAGGACAGGATGGACATAAATAGGTACACTTGTGCACTGCTGGTAAGAAGGTAAAATAGTGCAGCCACAATGGAAAAAATATGGTGATTCCTCAGAAACTATGGATTTACCATCACCAAACAATCCCACTTCATCTTTCTTTTACAATTATTCCAATGTTGGAACTTAATGGCCTCTGTCTATGTATGTCATGGTTCTTTTTCCTCAAACTCAACAGAATTAACATCAGATAAGAATGAATAGAAACTGTAGTATGTTTTACATCATCTACTCTAATAACTACTTCTGCTGTAATGGGCATCTTGATAAAATTTTACAATAGAGTTTATTCCATGTAGTTACACAAACTGTTCTTTTCGAAAGCTTTGATAGCATTTGCTGAATTGTTTCCTGTGTTCATAGTGACACTGCTATTCATATTACCAAATCTGAGATGTTAAATGAACCATAAAAGTAAGGAGACTGTAGGATTCTGAGAATTCTTATGTCAAACTATACTAAGCACTTAAGGCAGAACATTTATTATTTTCTAAAGCAAAATAAACTAACACAGGCTTAGATATTCATTAAAGACATGGGTGCAGTTCCCTGTAAAGATTTAACTTAAATAAATAAAAAGAATTGGAGGGGAAAAATCTAAACTTTTAAAGGAAATAAACTGAAAATTTCACATTGACCTGTATTGCATAATTTTTAAAAAATAATATGTATTTTTAATATGCTGGATAACACAAGTTAAAAGTATGCTTTAGAAAATGAATAACAGAAACTTAGATTTACTTTTTATAGAGAAATTCCCCCGCTGCTACTGCTACTGGCCGATGAGCTGAATAAACCAAATGATAGACATTTTCACAATCTTCTGCAGTAAGAACTTCTTCACTGCTCCTGAAAAGAAATAAGCAATACCAGTTTTAAATAATGTCATAATTCTAAGTGAAAGAGTAAAAAATCCATGCTCACACATTTAAAAATAGTAAACTTTCATAAATATGTATTAAAGAAAATATAAAAATAGAAGAAATCAACCTTATTTGATTATGGTGTGCCAGTAAAAGCTTGCCCTGACAAAAGAGCTGAGTATTTTATTAAGATTTTAAAAATAGTTAAAATTAGAGTGAATAATGAATATAAACTATTATATGAAAAGAAGGAGTGCAACACAAATGCTAAAGGAAAACGAAGACAAAATAATGGAAACTACTATAGAAAATAAAGTGGCAGCACGCTAAGAACTTAAGTGTTAATAATCGCAGAGAACACTTTACATTTAATTCCTAGTTAAATTAAGGAAAGATATACTAATGCCCCGAGTTATCTCACGTTAATGAAGAGTACTTTATCTGAAATTTACTGAATACCATATATAAGGAAATCCAAATGGATTTTCCAAATAATTAAAATTTAAGTGTCAAAGAACTTTATTTGGAATCACTGGATAATCTTATTAAAATATAGTACTCATTATGCAGATTATATTTTTTAAAAAACACAAATCTAAGAAAATTTCTTGATGAATCACAGTCATTAATAAGTACATCAACCATTGAATCTCAAGGTAAACCTGGCAGGGTTCTTCCCTTGCTGGGGACATTCAGGGTACTGGCATCTAGCAGTTCATTCCTTCCTAATATGCTTTTAATTTACTGTGAGATAAATTATCTAGGTTTTTAGTATTATATATAAATTATGAATCACAGTATCACCTCCAGAGATAAAAGCCTAAAAAAATTAGATGTTTATTTGAACAGCTTAGACCCTTTTTACTTTCTGCTTTTCTCTTGTGCTCAAGGGAGACAGAAGTTTAATGTCCAGGTAAATATTACTTTTTGAGAGAAACTAAACTAAAATGTGGTGAAAATACAAGTTTTAAGAGCACTTTCATTTAAATTACTATATATATAATACTGGGTGGTTTCTGGAAAAAATAACTTATGCCTCTCTATAATGAAAAATCATATATTGAATAAAATCAGTTAAAGTATTGTAAGTCCGTAGTGGTTTACAAGTAAAGAAATCAGTACCTTCTCTCAACTATTTAAGAAATTATATTCTTGACAACATTCAAAAAATTATTAGGTATGTACTTTGCTAAATCAACGTAATAGCTATGTGTATTACCCTTCATAAAAATATCAGAGGGAGTAGGGAAGCGGACATGGCTCAACTGACAGAGCATCTGTCTACCATATGGAGGGTCCAGGGTTCGATCCCCAAGGTCTCCTGACCCATGGGGTGAACAGATCCACACACAGTGCTGCTGTCACGTGCAAGGAGTGCCATGCCTCTCAGGGGTGCCCTGGCGTAGGGGTGCCTCATGCACAAAGAGTGCACCCTGCAAGGAATGCCGCCCTGCATGAAAAAAGTGCAGCCTGCCCAGCAGTGGTGCCACACACATGGAGAGCTGACGCAGCAAGATGATGCAACAAAAAAGAGACGCAGTTTCCCAGTGCCACCAGATAATGCAAATGAAGGCAGAAGAACACATAGCAAATGGACACAGAGGGCAGACAACTGGGGGAGGGGAGAAATAAATAAAAATAAATCTTAAAAAAAAAATCAGAGGGAGCAGATGTGGCTCAAGTGGTTGGGCGCCCACCTCCAACATGGGAGGTCCCAGGTTTGTTTCCTGGGGCCTCCTGAAGAAGATGAGCAGAAAACAAATGGACACAACAAGCAAAGACAATGAGTAGACATACGAAGGAGCCATCTCAGGGGGGAGAAATAAATATTTAAAATATCAGAGAATAAAAGATTACCATAGTATATAATGGAGAAGAGGGGAGAAGCTACAGAAATATATGTAGAATACTATTATTTTCTTGTTCATTTTAGGAGACTTTCAATATTTTTATAAAATGAATAAACAATAATTTTTAAATCCAATTAAAAATTATGGAAAAATTCAGTAACAACTACGACTGATCAAAATGCCCCTAATTTCCTTTGATTTGTTAATGTGGCATATTACATTAATTGATTTTCTTATGTTGAACCACCCTTGAATACCAGAAATAAAACCCACTTGATCATGATGTATAATTGTTTTTATATGATGTTGGATTCGATTTGCAAGAATTTTGTTGAGGATTTTTGCATCTATGTTCATTAGCAACAATATTGAGAGCAATGACACGAACAGGCATCTGCACACCGATGTTCAAAGTAACATTATTCACAATTGCCAAAAGATGGGAACAACCCAGATATCCATCAACTGACAAATGGGTAAAATGTGGTATATACATATGATGTATTATTATTTAGCTGTAAGAAGAAATGAAGTCATGAGGCATTAAACAACATGGATGAACCTACAGAACATTATACTGAGTGAAGCAAGGTAGGCATAAAAAGGACAAATATTATATGATTTTGCTATTATGTGCTAAATAATGAGCAAACTCGTGGAGTTAATAGCTAACCACCAGAGAAAAGAATGTGATTATTAGAGAATGGAAAGCTGAGTTTTAATCTGTGCAGAATTGGTAAAAAGTTGTTTGTAAATGTTTGCAAATGAATAGAAATGGTGAAAACACGCCACAGGATTTGTAATTACTAGCACTAACATATGGGTATGACAGAGATTTGTTTTTTTTGTTGTTTTACTTTTTTTCTTGGAGTCATGAAATTGCTCTAATATTGACTGAAGTAATGAATGCGCAACTCAGTGATTATAACAAATACCACTGATTGTACACTTTAGCTAAATTATATGCTTTATGAACAGAAAAAAAATAGGGTTGGAGGAGAAATACACAATATGTAAGATACAGACTACAGTTAGTAATACTTTGTCAATGTTTTCATAATTTGTTACAAATATTTCACAATACAAGGTATTGTGGCAGGGTGATGTATGGGAGCCCTGTATGATGTTATACATGTCTGCTTTGTAAGTTCTCAATTTTTACTATATACTTATTGTTTATGTATATTCATGTATGAATGATATACTTCAATAAATTGTATTAAAAATGAAAAAGAACGTCCCTAATCAAGTGGCTACTTAGGAAATGGTCAGTGCTCAAGGACATCTAGAGCTGCCTTCTTTGAAATGACTACAATGTAATCCATTTCATATAAATGGGGATAACCACTACCACCATCTCACCAGGCCAGTGAGATGATTAAATGAGATAATCCACGGGTAAGTTTATATTAGCCACAATAATTTAATTATTTCTCTAACTGATGAACATCTAGGTTGTTTCTAAAATTCTGCTGTGGCAAACAATGCTTTGCCAGAAAATGTCGGGATTTTAAATTTTCATCGATACTGGCAAATTACCAAATACTTTTATACCTCTGCCAAACAAATTGGTAAAAATGGTTTCATTTTACTATACTTGTCTCTAATATAAGTAAGGTTAACCAACTTTCAGTATGCTAAAATTTGCATTTCCTTTCCTTTCAATGATCTAACTCAAATTTTAACTATTTTCCTCCTGTTTGTTTTTTTAATCGATTTATTTTACATACTTTAATCCCCATGAAACAAAAATTTTACCCATTTTGTCATTTATTTTTGAGTTTGTTATGGTATTTTATGACATGTAGATATTTTTAGTTTTTTATGTAGTTAAAATTCATTGATCTTTTCTAGGTTTGTCATGCTCCCCAAAGACCTGGCTCAGTTATGTTACATATGATGCAAAATTTTAAAACCTTTTCAAATTTGCACCTACTACTTTTATGGTTTTACTGTTTTGCATTTAAGTATCTCATCCATTTGGAAATTATTTTGGTGTAAATTATGAAATATGGATCCAATTGTATTTTTCATCCAAAATAGAATCAGCTGTCACAAACCAGTTAATGACTCTATTTCCAACTGACAGGAAATGCTATCTTCAACCTACAGTAGATTCATGTATGAATTTGGGTTTGTCTCAACTCTTTATTCTGCTCCTCTGATCTCTTTGTCACTACCAAAATTTACAACATAGAGAAGCAGATGTGCCTCCAGTGATTGGGCTGAGTGCTGTCCACTGTGGCAAGCTGGCCCGAGCAGAGAGCTGGCACAGCAAGATAACGCAACAAAAAAAAAGACACAAAGGAGACCAGGAAGCTGAGATTGCTCAAGAGATTGAGCACTTCTCTCCCACTCCAAAAGGTCCCAGGATCGGTTCCTGGTGCCATCTAAAAAAAAGACAAGCGACAGAAGAATGCACAGCAAATGGACACAAAGAGGAGACAACAAGGGGAGGGGGGTGCAGTGAAAAAAAATCTTTTTACATCACTAAAACAAAATTTACAATATAATTTGAAATTGTACCAGGCTAGTCCTTACTCTTTACGTTGTGTTTATTTTTTAGTTTTCTCACTCATTACATTTTATCATAACTGCACTGCCTACTCCAACAATAAATGTTCCATATGAACATCAGAATTAGCTTGTTATGATTTTTTTCAAGTATCTTTTGCTATTATTACTTAGATCATGGTTCAGTATACAGATGTAGGAAGCTTATAAACCCTTAAAAATAATGAGTTTATCTTTCCGAAGAAGAAACTCTATCTACACACAAGTCTTCTTTTGAGTCTTATAGTTGCATTTTATTAAAGAATTCTGTTCACATATCTGACAGATTTTTCATTAATATTATTCCTAGGTATTTTTAACAAAATGTTTGTATCTCAATGCTTGGTAAAGAAACCATACCTGATAATTATATTTTAAACAGAAACAAAATAGCATCACTATTATATAACATAGTAGTACATGTTTTAAGTTTATATATTTTTAAAGCTCCTATGAGAAGCATGACAGAAGTTTCAATAAATACTCTTACCATAAAATAATAACAAAATGTAAGTGCATTTTCTAGTATGCTCAGGTATTTAACTTTATTTCAAGGGCACCTAAAACACAGTAGAAGCTAGCCAAGAGAATGGAAACACATGAATTCCTAGTTCACCTAGAATTTCATTAGATAAATTGTTTCTTTTTCCTCTATTTTCTCAATCTTAGATGAGGAAATTACACTTTTAGCTACAAAACTCCATGATTTCAATTATTAACATTTAGAAGACTTAAATTTCAACCAATTACTCAATTGTATCATTTAGATGGCTATACATTAGTAATATACAACAAATTCATACTTACTGTAAAACAAGAGTGAGTAATTTTATTGCTTGTACTGCAACATCATATTCTTTATCAAGAGTCATAGAAACAATTCTATCCTAAAGACAAAAGATTAAAGTATTTTTAAAGAGAGAATAAGAGAAATATTTTTAAATTATAAGTAATTTTTAAGATATTTAAAATAAGACTAACCTTGAATCGACTGGTAAAAAGCTCTAATTTGGAATTAAGCTCTTTGTTATAATAAAGCCCTTGTAGAGCAGTAAGACATTTGAGTCTTACCTCACCTTGCTAAATAAAACAAGGAGAAAAATGCATTAAATTTCTTAAATATTCTCAAACTGAACATGTAAGATTTATACAATATTTTCTACTTTACAGTCTAAAATATGTTCTCTACAACAGCTTTTTTTGAAAAGTGTCAGCTTTGAAAATGTAACAAGAGGAATCAGAACAGGAACTGAAGAATAAATTTACCAGCATGTTGAGATGGTAAGACACCAGCAAAAAATTATAAGACAAGGATTGTGGAAAGATGGAATAGGATTAGAGAGATAATGCCCAGCTCTCTCACAAAAAGCTAAAAGCTGCCTGAGGGACCTGCTTTGAGGGACCTGTTTTGGGGATCAACAGACCAGGACAGTGCTTCGCAATTCCCAATTCCCAGAAGGGTGAGAGACAGAGAGACAAAGAGGCCAAAACAACAAACTGAGTTCCTAAACCTTCTCACCAAAAGCAAGGACTCTCTCCCCACAGGCTGGAGATATTTAGCAGTCATCAAACCCCTGGCTCATTGCAGCTGAGAGGGTAGCATTTATCGTCCTCCCTGTCAGCTGTTACAGGGGAAGAGGGAGGGAGAGTCAGGGGGCTTTTCTTCATTGAATTCTGGCAGGGGAGCCCACTTTGAATCTCAGCTCTGGCCAGAAGAAAACAAAGGAAAGCCAAGAGGCCACCTCAGTGGAACACAGCACCAGCAAGTGCCATCTGCTAGCCAGTCTGGAAGTTAAATGGACAAAAACTGCTTTTAGAGTTCTCTTTACCCCACACCTGGTAGAAAGTCTGCGCCCAAGTAGTGAGTCCCTGGTATGATTTTAATAACTTAAGTTGAGCAACCTTAAAGACTTAGGGTAAGTTGAACCAAAAATAAAAGAGCTGTGAAAAAAAATAATAACTATAGGCAAGAGAGAGAAATTGGCCATCAGAGTAAATGCAACAACATATCAGATGCATAGACATCAGCAAAATATTACAAGCCACACTAGGAAACAGGAAGAGATGGCCCAGCCATAGGAACAAACCAAATATCCTGAAGAGATTCAGGATTTAAGACAATTAATCAATGATAATCACACAACTCTCCTAAATCAATTCAAAGAACTGAAAGAAAATATGACTAAAGAGATAAAAGATATTAAGACAACACTGGGTGAGCACAAAGAACAATTTGAAAGTCAGTGGGGTGAGGGGGTGGGGGATATGGGGACCTCTTATAATTTTTGAATGTAACATTTTTTAAAAATAGAGAAAAAATAAAGAAAAAAAAAAGAAACATAACAGACCTTATGGGAATGAAAGACACAATGGATGAGATTAAAAATACATTAGAGGGGCTCTCTCTGTCTAGAGAGGCCGACAACAAAGCTTGGTGTGTATTACCATCTTTCACTCCCATTTCTCAACATCTATATTCTTTCCCCCATTTCCCAAATAAATTCTTTTTACTGGGCTTAAAAAAAATACATTAGAGGGAAGCGAATATGGCTTAAGCTACTGGGCTTCTGCCTATCACATGGGAGGTCTGTGGTTCAGTTCCCAGTGCCTCCTAAAGAAGACAGCAAGTTGGCACGTCGGGCAGGTGCCAGCTGACACAACAAGATGACACAACAAGAGACTCAAGAAGAAATACATAATGAGAGACCCAAAAAAAGCAGGGAGCAGAGGTTCCCACTGCCTCCTAAAGAGAGGATGAGCAGGAGAGCAAGCTGGAGTGATAGGCAGGCATGGCAAGCTGATGTGACAAGATGACGCAACAAAAGACACAAGAGGAAAAACATAGCAGAGACAGAACAAAGCAGGGAACAGAGGTGGCTTTAAGCAATTGAGCTCCTCCCTCCCACATAAGAGATCCCAGGTGTGGTTCCCAGTGCCACCTAAAGAAACAAAGAAGATGAACACACATAGCAAGTGCAAACAATGAGGGGATGGGGAGAAATAAATAAATCTTTTTAAAAAAATACATTACAGGCATAAGAGCAGATCTGAATTGCTTGAAGACAGAATTAGTGATTCTGAACATAGAATATCTGAACTGGAAAAAGACAAGAAGAAACAATGGAAAAATGGAACGAGGTCTCAGGGAATTGAATGACAACACGAAACACAAAAGCACATGCATTATTCATGTGCCAGAAGGAGAAGAAAATGAAAAAGGGGCAGAAAGAATATTTGGAAAAATCATGACAGTAAACTTCTCTACCCTTATGAAAGACATAAATATCAATATCCAAGGACAATTCACCCCAAACAGAGTAAACATGAATAGACCATTCTAGAGACACCTACTATTCAGAATGATGAATATCAAAGATAGATTTTGAAAACAGGAAAAAGAAAAAAAAAGAAAAGCATCACACACAAAGGAAACTCAATAAGATTAAATGCTGACCTCTCCTCAGAAACGATGGAGAGAAGAAAGTTGTATGATGTATTTAAGGTATTGAAAGAGAAAAACTGCCAGCCAAGAAATCTGTGTCTGACAAAGCTGTTATTCAGAAATGAAGGGGAGTTCAAAGTCTTCACAGGCATATGAAAACTGAGAATATGTTACCAAAGACCAGAATTACAAGAGATACTAAAGGGAGTGCTGCAGCCTGAAAGGAAAAAACAAGGGCGAAAGACTTGGAGAAAAGAGTGTAGAAACAAACGAAGAATATGAGAAAGGGTAAAAAAGAGACGATAGTACAATATGACAACAGAAAGCCAAAACAGATGAAGGTAAGTAATTCCTTTACAGTAATAACATTGAATGTTAATGGCTTGAACTCTGCAATCAAAAGACACAGATGGGAGCAGAGGTGGCTCAATTGATTGGGTACCTCACTCCCACATGGGAAGTCCCAGGTTTGGTTCCTGGTAACTTCTAGAAAAAGAGGACAAGAGGGCACAGAACAGACAGCAAGTGCAAATAAGGGGGGAGGGGGAAAGCAAATAAAATAAATCTTAAAAAAAGGACAGACTGATGAAATAGATAAAAAAATATGAGATCTATATTTTATCTACAAGAGACTCCACTCAGATATAAGGACACAACCAGGCTAAAAGTGAAAGGCTGGAAAAAGATACTCCATGCAAATAGTAACCAAAAAAGAGTTGGAGTAGTGATACTAACATTGGACAAAATAGATTTTAAATACAAACCTGTTCTATATTAATAAAAGGAACAATTCAACAAGAAGAAATTACTATTTTAAATATTTATGCGTCTAACCTCAGTGCCCCCAAAATACATTAGACACACACTGGCAAATCTTAGGGGAGAAAGACATGTCTCTACAATTATGGTTGGAGACTTCAATACAACACTTGCCGTATTAGATAGAACATCTGGACTAGAACCAATAAAGAAACAGAGAGCATGACTAATATGGCAAGTAAAATAGACCTAACAGACATCTATACATCAAAAAAACTTATCTAGACTGACAAAAAATAGAAAAATGCAAATAAATAAAATCAGAAATGAGAGGGGGGGAATATTACCAGTGACCACACAGAAACAAGAGATGTCATAAGAAGATACTTTTTACAACTATACACTAACCAACCAGACAACATAGACAAAATGAACAAATTCCTTGAAACACACCAACAACCTACACTGACCCAGGAAGAAAGGAAACCTCAACAACCCATCCAAGTAAAGTGATTTAAAGTCATCAAAAATGAAAAGCCCAGCACTTTTCACAGGTATATTTTACCAATTATTCAAAGATGATCTAATACCAATGTTGCTCAAGCTCTTCCAAAAAAAATAAATAGGAAGGGACACTAACCAACTCAGTCTATGATGCCAACATCACTCTAATACCAAAACCAGATAAATATACTTGAAAAAAGAAAATTAAAGACCAATTTCTCTAAAGAATACAGATGAAAAAAATCCTCAATAAAATACTTGCAAACTGAATCCAAAAGCACACTGAAAGAATTATATACCACAATCAAGTGGGTTTTATCCCAGCTACTCAAGGGTGGTTCAACGCAAGAAAATCCATTATTGCCATAAACCACATTAATAAACTGAAGAAGAAAAACCACATGATCCTTTTGATTGATGCAGAAAAGGCACTTCACAAACTACAACATCCTTTCTTGACTAAAAAACTCCAAAAACTAGGAATAGAAGGAAATTTCTCAACATGATATGTGAAAAATGCTAGTGCTGTACTCAATGGTGAAAGAGTGAAAGCTTTCCCGCTAAGATCAGGAAGAAGAAAAGGATAACCACCGTCACCACTGTTGTTCAATATTGTGTTAGAAAGTCTAGCTAGAACAATCAGACAACCAGACAACATAGAGAAATAAAAGGAACCCAAACAAAAAGGAAGAAATAAACTATCAGCAATTCATTGATGACATGATCATATATCTAGAAAGCCCCAAAAAATCTACAATAAACCTACTAGAACTAATAGACGAGTTCAGCAAAGTGGTAGGATACAAGATTAATATGTGAAAATAACTGTTTTTCTATACATTACTGATGAACAATCCAAGGAAGTCAGGAAATTTTCCATTTATAATACTAAAACAATCAAATATTTAGGAATAAACTTAACCAAGGACATAAAGGACCTATATTCAGAAAACTAAAAATCATTGCTAAAAGAAACCAAGTCAGTCCTAAATAAATGAAAGGACATTCTGTGTTCATGGATTGGAAAACAAAACTATATATCGTTAAAATATCAATTCTACCCAAAGCGATTTACAGATTCAATGCAATCCCAATAAAGTTCTCAACAGCTTTTTTTGCAAAAATGGAAGGCAATTATCAAATTTATTTGGTAATTTATTTTGCCCCTGAATAGCCAAAAAGGTCTTAAAAATGAAGAATGAAATTGGAAGACTCTCATGCCCAGACTTTAAAGCTTATTACTCAGTCACAGTGGTTAAAAAAAAAAAAAAAGCATGATACTGGCATAAAGATAGACATATTGACAAATGGAACTGAACTGAGTACTCAGAAATAGACCCTCACATCTATGGTTAAGTAATTTTTAATGAGGCTGTCATAGAGTCTGTACAGCAGGGTCAAAAAATTCTGTTAAAAAAAAGGCACTGAGAGATCTGGATATCCACATACAAAAGAAAAAAAGAGGACCCCTATCTCACACCTTATTCACGAATTAACTCAAAATGGATCAAAGACCTCAATATAAAAGCTACAATCATAAAACTCCCAGAAAAAAATGTAGGGAAACATCTTCAGGATCTTGTGGTAGGCAGTAGGTTTCTTAAACCTTACACCCATAGCATAAGC
This sequence comes from Dasypus novemcinctus, assembly GCF_030445035.2. Classification (NCBI taxonomy): domain Eukaryota; kingdom Metazoa; phylum Chordata; class Mammalia; order Cingulata; family Dasypodidae; genus Dasypus; species Dasypus novemcinctus. The sequence goes on along the minus strand of NC_080704.1, from coordinate 136,502,873 downwards.
AATGAAAGAAAAAATAGATAAATGGGACCTCCTTAAAATTAAACACTTTTGTTCTTCAAAAGACTTTGTCAATAAAGTGAAAACGTAGCCTACTCAATGCAAGAATATATCTGATAAGGGTTTGGTATGTGTTATATAAAGAGATCATACATCTCAATGATAAAAAGACAAGCAACCCAATTTAAAAATGGGCAAAAGACTTAAATGGACTTTTTTCCAAAGAGGAAATACAAATGGCCAAAAAACACTTGAAAAAAATGTTCACACTACCATCAGCTATTAGGGAAATGTTGATGCAAATTACAATGAGATACCATTTCACACCTTATAGAATGGCCATTATTGGAAAAAAAAAAAAAAACTACAAGTGCTGGAAGGATGTGCAGAAACAGGAACACTCCTTCACTGTTTGTAAGAATGCAGAATGGTGAAGCCTCTGTGGAAGACAGTTTGGCAGTACCTCAAGAAGCTGAAATGCTGTGTGACCCAGCAATCCTTTTTCTAGGAATATATTCAAAACTGAAAGCAGGGATGTGACCTGACATTTGCACACAGAGGTTCACAGCACTATTCACAATTGCTAAAATATGGAAACAGCCCAAGTGTCCATCAACCAATGAATGGATAAACAAAATGTGGTAGATAAATAAAATGGAGGATTATTCTGCTGTAGGAAGAAATGAAATCAGGATGCGTATGAAAACATGGATGAATCTTGACATTACGCTGAGTGAAATGAGTCAGACACAAACAGACAAGTATTTTTATGATCTTACTAATATGAACTAAATACGATAAGTAAACTGATGGAGACAAACTAGAGAACAGGTTACTAGGAGACAGAAAGTGGGTCAAGAATGAGAGTTGTTGCTTAGTGTATGCAGAATTTTTAAAAAGGTTTATTATAAAAGTGTGGAAATGAACAGAGCTGATGGTAACACATTATAGTGAGTATAACTAACACTGCTGATTTATAAAATGTTTGTGACTGAAAGAGGTAGTCTGTGAATGTAAATGTCAATTGAAAGGATTCTAGAGAATAATCTTGGGACTATATAACATATTAATTTGGGTGATGGATGAAGACTGTGGTTAATACTACAAATATAAGAATGCTCTTCTTTTACAGTGTTAAGAATATGGTGATACACAGGCAAATTACAACTAATGCAACTTATGGATGATAGTTACCATTAACATTGTAATATTTTTGTAGCAATGGCAAAGAAGGTATATCAATTCTAAGGTAAAACAATAAGGAAATACAAGGGGTTATGGGTTTTTTTCCTTTTGGAGTAATGAAAATATTCTAAAAATTAACTGAGGTGATGACAGCAAAATTACATGTATACTTTAAAGGGACTGTAGAAAGCATGGGACTGTACAACATAGTGGATCCTGTGGTGCAAGATGGACTGTGGTTAACAGAACAAATATGAGAACAATTTCTAACAAACTCTAATATATAATAATTACACAGGGTGTTGATATTCAGGTGAGTTGGGGGAAAAATACATAAAGGTAAGATATTGGCTATAGTTAGTAATACTTTCACGATATTCTTTCATAGTTTTTAACAAATGTTTCACAAAAATGCTGGTGACGGTGGCGAACGTATGGGAGCCCTGTATGATGATATATATGTTTGTTTAGTAAGTTCACAACTTTTACTATACATTTATTGTTTATTTACGTTCATGTTTGAATGAAAGACATCAATAAGATTTTTTATAGGTAAAATAAGTTTTTGAAAATTTGTTTAAAGGAAAATTATTCTAAAAGATAGTAGCATACCTCATGGAATATTTTCCTTTACAGAAAGTAGTATTATGTAGGGATATATACAAGGAAGTATATCAAAGCTAGTGAAAATACAGCCAAAAAAGAGCCCCAAAATTTTAAAAGTTCAGAAGCCAAGTTATAACTTATAATTTGGCTAAAACTCATGTTCACCAAAAGAAAATCAAGGGATAAGAGGATGTGGCTCAAGCGATTGAGTTCCCGTCTACCGCACAGAGGTCCCTGGTTTGGTTCCCAGTATCAGTAGCTTGGATTCCAAATGTAATAGAGACCAAATTTTCATAGAGCAGATGGAAGAGAACAAGGAAAGAGGCTTATCTCTGTATGTAGAAAACTCATTATGAACTGGAGCTGTAGACAGCTATGCCTATATGTAAATTAGATAAGCAATCTATAGGGCACATCTTACCTTATCATGCATAGTCCAACCAACATATTTTAAGTAACTGTCATTAAGAAAGGCATCACTATACATTTTCATCCAAATACCAATCTCTTCTATGCATATAGCTCGGATTTCAGCTATTGCATCACTGAATGAAGGAGAAAAATTATACATATTAATCACACAAAACACAACAAATACTTACTTCATACTTACTATAAAGTATTTCACTATCTTATTTTAAGAAATCTGGCATGATCCCCAAACTCCTAAAATCTTATAGTCTACTTGGCTACATGTAATTACTACCAATTAAATACTTAATATTAAATACCAGTATAAACGAAATTCCATTCCCACCTTTTACACCCTGGAACATCCCAGCCTTTGTGCATAACTGCTTGGCATATTGTGTTCAGAAGACAGTAGTCACACTAGTCTTGTTGGGCATAATTGCCAAGGCAAGAATTAGTTACACACAACACTGAGGCCATGCTCAGCTACGATTTGAATGTCAAACTTATTATTTAAACTTCATCCTATAGGTACCAGTGACTCACTGAAGGTTTTTAAGGAGAGGAATGACATAATAAAAGGATGTTTTGGGAAAACTGCAATAATCTCTAGGCATGAGATGATAAGGGAATGATGAGAACAGAAACTTAACAAGAATGGACACAGGAGACATTCCAAAGGAAGCATAACCTGATTTGATAGCTGCCAAGCTGAGAAAATGAGAGAAGTTGCATGAAAACATCACCAACATTTAAAAAATCGATTACAGTGAAAACGGTGCTAAAAATTACCTACTTCTTTCTTCTGTTCACTCAAAATAGCAAAAGAAAAAGTTCCACCATAATCTATCCAAATTTTCTCACTGATATTTGAATGAAGGAGAGTCAGAAGTCTTCAAGGTACAGTCCCTACTAGCACAGTACATTAAAAAAGGAATGAAGAATTCTGTACCATGACTCCTAATAGTAGCAATAGTTTCTATTTAATGGACAGTTAAGTAAGCTCATATTTCAGATGGGAAATAAATTCAGAGCAGTTAAATAACTTACCCAGAGTTTCTCCCTCAGTATCAGAGATTAGATTCTAAAACAGATCTTACTCTAAAGTTCTTTCCACTGATTTATACTGCCTAACCCACTAAATAGCCAAACTGTAATACAGTAAAAAAATTACAATGACACATATGAAAAAATCTGTCTTGACTTACCGGTATCTATGTACAAATACTCCTTTAAATATTGCATTCATCATATTTTCTATTTCATCCTGATTTTCCTGAAGCTGAAAAGAACAACACACCAGTTATTTTCAACAGTAAAGGAAGACAACCAAAAGAGCATTAGTTAGTGCTACGAGCACAAATGTGTATTTTCTCCAATGTTTTCATGATTATATCTAATTTTAATTCTACTAGACAACAGCAAGCACCAAAAAAAAAATTAATAGCTGTTCTATACCAAGTAGCTAAATTCCCTTAATACCTGAAATATGATATAGCTTTAAATATTTAGCTGGTAGATTAATTTTAAATGCTCACAAATTTACAGTATATAATGGTACTCTAAAAAAGACTGTTAAGTGGCTTATTATTACAAGAAGCATCATTTATCATATAACATATGTTCATATAAAAAAAGCATTAACAATTTTATAGTCTAAAAAGGAAAAGAAATGTTAACTAGCCACCTTCTCAAAGAACAAAAAGGATTAGAGTAGAATAACTAGGTTAAGTTTGTCCCCTCCTAAATTCTTGAGGGAAATAAGACTGACCTGAAATAATCAAGTAAACATTTCAAATCTTTTTTTTTACACTTTTTAAAATTAAAGTTAAGAGATTACAAAGAATGTTACATTAAAAAAAAAAACATAAGAGGTTCCCATATCCCCACTCCCCAACCCCCATCATTTTTGTAAATTGTGTTTTTTTAAAGATATATACATCACACAAAAAAATATAAGAGGTTCCCGTATACCTCCCCCCCATCCCTCTCCTCCCACACCAACAACCTCCCCCATCATTAGGGCACACTCATCACACTCAGTGAATACATTTTGGAGCACTGCTGCACCACGTGGATAATAGTTTACCCTGTAGTTCACACTTTCCCCCACTACATTCAGTGGGTTATAGCAGGATATATAAAGTCCAGCATCTGACCCTACAGTGTCATTTAGGACAACTCAAAGTATGAAAAATGCCCCCACATTACATCTCTTCTTCCCTCTCCCTGCCCTCAGCAACTACTGTGGCCACTTTCACCACCTCAACGCTACAATTTCTTCTATTACTAGTCACAATAGTTTCATAGTAGAATATCAGTAATCAAATCTTGACTAACTTATCTACTCGTATATATAATCAATTCAGATCCTGAAAATTAAGAGAAATTTTTCTTTTTAACAATCTAAGACTTACTTTGCTTTTAAATTATAATCAATGCACTTGTAAAATACATCTTTTTCTTTTTATAAATATAACCTTGCCATGCATTTCTTATATTCATTAGCACAGATGTACCCCAAAGGTACAGGCTGTCTCTTAACATCTTTGAAAATTTTACTCTAACCCCTAAGTATTAAAAGCTTATATCTGCACAAGAATTTTAACGACAAAATCCTTTTACCCATCTATATCCTATGTTCACAATATCACATGTACATTCAAGAAATTAGACCAAAATTTCAAGGACTATGACATGCTTCATATTCGTCTAATAAGTCACCTGCGTTAAGGGACAAAAGTGTCATGTCAATTCTTCATTTCAAGTTACATGAGAAAGATGAGGAAATAAGGCATGGGGGAAATATGAGCAAGCTTTTTCTGACTTTTCTTGCATCAGAGCATTTCAAAAAGTCACTGAATATTTCCAATACCTAATTACAGCTAATACCCTCCCCTCCAAATCCTAAGATCAAATAAGTAGTTTGTGGATTACCACAGCAAATATTTGAATGACTGCTTTACTGATTGTTTGAAACATCAGCTCTCACCTATCAAAAAGAGAATAAGTATCACCATTATCAGATAGCAAAAAACTCTACCACCAATGAAGGAATAATTTCAATCACAAGAGCAACATCAAAAGATTTCAGTTACTATTATTTAGAATAAAGCTGAAAAACTATTTTCCTTATTCAACACTGAATTTAGTGGGTATTCATTAATGTTAACCAAGTGCCTCCCACTGTACCAAAAACACTAGAAAAACACTAATTTAGACACCATTAATAGCTTATACTTTATTTTCAAAGTGATTTCACATAACCAAGACCTCATTTCATCCTGACAACAAGCTGAGGGAAGCAGTTGAGAGATATTTTTACAGTAGAGATGGATAATAATAAGGCTTAGAGAACATATTAACAGGCCCAGAGGCACACAGCTGAGACTATAATCCAGGTCTCCTTATTAAAGCCCAGTATTTTTTCTCCTAGTCCAGAGACAGAAAATAAACACATTATGTACTGTTGGCAAGGACATTCAACAAAATTTTAAGTTAGATACTGAAACAATTAAAAATATTTCATTTAAATGTAAATCTCCAAAAATCTTAACTTGAGAACTAGCAAAGTATATCAATATTAGTGGTGGCCAAGTTCCACTTGGTTACATACCGATAGACAAAATATTCACGATGTAAATTTACCTCTTTCCGCTTTTGTAGCAGGAGTTCTAGCCTCTCATTGGCTCGTTTTCCAATCATTTTATTCCGTTCAGCCTCATATTGTCTTTGTGTATTATCCATATTAATGCTAAGATTTAGTGCCACATTCACTAAAGCTGTCATCAACTTCATAGCTATTTTTAAAGGAGTAAAATGTTGATTAAATTAGCTTAACAGATACAAAAATTTACAATTTAAGACCAAATTAAGAAATTAAAAAACATCAAGATGGGCTGCTCTGCTTTTAATAGAAAAGAAAAATAGAGCTGCTTCAAATGACAACAATATTAAAAAAAGCTAATGTGTACTGAATACTGACTATATGTATTACCTATGTTAAGTACTTTTCATAGATAATCTCTTAATCCTCAAACAGCCCTCCAAGGTAGGTATTATCCCCCATTTAATTCATGAGGAAAATGAAGCTCGGGGAGATTAAGAAACTTGCCTCAGATTACAAAGATGATATAATGTGTTAAACCAGGATTCAAAAACAGGTAATCTGACTCCAGACTTCATACTCCAACCCCACTATGCTGTCATATGTCCCTTACAATGCTCTGTTTTAGAGTATGTGATTCCTCTTCTAAGTAAATTAGTTCAAACAGCAGTCATTCAGCTCTCTTGGTAACCAAAGGGAGACTTACTGCTTTATATCAAATTATATTGCATAAAAATGTTACCTTTATTAGTATTTGCTTTCCTTTAATTTTACTCTATTACATATCCTCATAAAGACAAGGTGAAATTGTGAAGAACAGATAAAGCTAAAAAGTCAAAGGTACAGTTACAATATCTCTCAATAAAGTGCATTCATGAGACCTCTTCCGAGATAACCACCTTCTCTTACTGTACTCTTGCTCCCAAGAGAAGACTTTCAATGCCTATGCTTTTTAAAGACCTAATTATTTTATGCTCTCTTTAGCTAACTCTAGACTATTTCTCAAACCTGGTACATTCTATAATAAAGCAAAATGAAACCACATCTTAATTTGTGGCTATTGCCTCTTTCAAAAAGATTTCCTAATTTTCTGCTTTGAGCTATTTCACATCCTCAGCAAGTAAGTTGATCATTCTGATCTGAAATGATTCACCTTATGCCATTATACTTGTTTAAATTTTCTGAAGTCATCAAGTTCTTGACACTGAATGCTACCTTAAATTTATCATAAAGACCACATTCATATTTTGTGACTTCAAATCTAGAAACAACAGCAAAACCTATAAAGCAGATTGCATTTTCTTTATAAAATGGAGAACTAAGCAGTATACCTCCAATCACAGCTTTAATACCCTTGGAAAGTACTCTTAAAAAATACCACTAGAGTTTAAAAAAGGAAGATTTTTGAAGTTACGGATCAATATACTGCATCGTTAAGGCTTAGAATACTATAGGTAAACAATTAATACCTAGTTAATTTAATATAAATAAAAATCAAATGTTCAATAATAGTGTATGAGCAGCAAATATACCTTTAGAACAAGAGACCAAAAGATTATCACCAATACCAAAAATCTGTCTTCGAATTAATCATGACTTAAAAATGTAACTCATTTCACTAAAATTCAAAGTTTAAAGGTCAAAGAATTTGACCAACTTGTGATGTGACATGACGTGATGTGATATTTACACAGAAACATGAGAAAAAGCAACTTTCTGCAGTGTGATTAAAAGACTAGCCATCACACAGTAAGGGCCATCATACCAGAAAGAGCTATACCTATCAGGGACAAACATAGGATCATTAAGCAGGGCTACATATCCAGAATGACTGCCGGAACGCTTCTGTCTGCTCAAGTTTGTTTTCAACACCTTTTCTGATAAAACACCTTTAAGAACACAAAACATACATATGCTCCTCTAAGTCACTGCTCTGGCATTGTAATCAAATGGGTTTACCATATACCAGCTATAGCACACCTTCAAAGAATCCAAACTGAAAATAGCATCCCACTGCCAGTAAATCATGGAGAGGGGACCTTGTTATGGTAACTTTATCAACAAAACTAATTAATTTGTGTCACTATTATTTCTCTTTTAATGAGAATCTTTTTCATCTCCAACCTAAAGCACTACACACAAGATATTTTGAAACACTGACCTGCCAGGGTGCTTGTATGTCGAAATGCTCGGACTTGTGAGTCAGACAATCCTGTAAGAAGTGAAATGACTGTATCCATCATGTACTCATCATATATGATACTATATTGACACTGCCGTACTAATACGCCAATGAATTCACAAAAACTGGATTTGAACTTCTTCCACTGAGGACCAGCCATAGTAAGTGGATAGTCTCCACTATCCTAAAACAAAAATGTTAAAACAGTAATTTCATTTAAAATACAGGACATAAAACTGTACTTGCTTTTGAAACACCCTAGGCAGAAGCATGAAAAGACCCATTTACTTCACCTTTCTTGTCTAATAAATCCACAAAGCAGGCAGAATAATATTCGAGGGTATCTTTGAACACTTCTGCTTTTCAATTTAAGAGTAGAATGGACAGTCTGAATTCACTTTAACCAATAAAAGTATATATCAATTCCTGAGGTTTTAAAAAAATCCCTCCCCTCAAAGGTAACTATTTTTCTGAATAGCACAGATTATGCTTATTGAATTTCTCTGAAACAAAATCAAAGTAAAACCAAATTATTTTCAAATGGTTTCAAAATGATGAAATCACATAGAATGATGTATGATATATAAGTCAACAAAAGATTACAATGTATATTTTCATTAGCTTCAGGATGTCAAGTAGGCAGCAGACCTGAACAATCAAATAATTTTTAAAAGAAATGGAAATGTAGCTAGTATAGGATTGAAAGACTGGTGCTTAGGTTTTCCTGCATACAAAATTTTGTAAATACAATTTATAAAAATGATGGGGTGTGGGGGTGGGGAGTGGGGGATATGGGAACCTCTTATGTTTATGTTTTTTTAATGTTGTTTAATGTAACATTCTTTGTGATCTATTAACTTTAATTTAAAAAGTACAAAAATAAATAAAACCAATATGTATAATAACTGTCTAAAAGAGAATCTGCATATCTCAGTATCTTATTATGCTATGTTTCGTATATAAGTTGAATTGTTTCTCATCTGGGAATAAGGTCCCAATACACCATGAAAATGTTTTCTTCCAACTTTTCTGATCAGTTCATTTTAACAAACATACTGAAATATATCAACTTCGTTGTTGTTAGCAACTTAATTTGCTAACGTTTTCAAATCTTATTTCAGAATTCCTATCTCAGATAGTTTTTGCCTTTTAGAAAGAATGTTCTCACTAAAACATTTAAAATTAAAGAGTTAAAAAATATCACTATTCATAATTACCACCCAACTATACAGGGATTAATTAATAGCACTTAGTGATGATCACCTAAGCTCTTTTTTTTTAATGATAGAAGTTGTAGATTTACAGAAAAATCAAGCAGAAAATAGAGTTCCAATATAAAACCATCTCATTTCATCCCCAATTATTAACTCCTTGGATTAGTAGTGTTAATAATCCAATTCATGAAAGAATATTATATGATTAACAATAGACCATGACTTATATTAGGGTTCCCTATTTGTGTTGAACAGTCCTATGGAGTGCAATTTTTTTATTCTAGAAATGTATATACAATCTAAAATTTCCCCTTTTATCCACATTCAAGTATATAATTCTATGCTGTTAATTACATTGCTAATTACAATCACAATGTTGTGCCATTACCAAACACCACCACCCATTACCAAAACATTTCCATCACCCCAAGTAGAAACTCCGTACAATTTAAGCATTAACCCCCCATTGCATATGCCACCCAGCCCCTGGTAGCCTTTATCTTAGTTTCTGATGCAATTAATTTGCTTATTCTCATTGTTTTTTATCAGTGAGATCATACAATATTTGTCTTTCTGTGTCTGAATTATTTTACTCAATATTGTATCTTCAAGTTCATCCATGTCACACATACCAGAACTGCATTCCTTTTCGTGGCTGAATAATATTCCATTGTATATATGTACCACATTTACTTAACCATACAGTTGATGGACACTTGGGTTGCTTCAATCTTTTGGCAATTCTGAATCATGAAGTAAGAACATCAGTGTGCTTATAACTGCTCCAGTCCCTGGCTTTTAATTCTTTTGGGTATTTATCTAGAAGTGGGATTGCTGTTCTCTACTTAACTTTCTAAGGAACCACCAAACTGACTTCCACACTGACTACACTATCTTACATTCCCACCAACAATGAGTAAGTATTCCTATTTCTCCACATCCTTTCCAGTACTTGTAATTTTCCTTTTTTTTTCCTCCAATAGTAGCCATTCTAGTGGGTATGCAATAGCATCTCATTGTTGTTTTGATTTGCATTTTCCCTAATGGTTAATGATGCTGAGTATCTTTTCCTGCCATTTATAAATCTTTGGAGAAATATCTATTTGAGTCTTTTGCCCAGTTTTTAATGGGGTCATGTGTCTTTTGTTCTTGAGTTGAAGGATTTCTTTACATATTATGTATATTAAACTCTTGTCAGATATATGGTTTCAAAATATTTTTCTCCCATTGTATAGGTTGTCCTTTTACTTTCATGATAAAGTCCTTTAATGTACAAAAGTTTTAAATTTTAATGAGGTCCCATTTATCCATTAGTTGTTGTTATTGCTTGTGTTTGGTTGCAAAGTCTTAACAAACCACTGCCTAACACAAAGTTCTATATTTTCTTTCCTATATTTTCTATTTTTATAGTTCAGGTTCTTATATATTTAGGTCTTCTACTTCTTGAGTCAGTGTACTTAATTTGTGCGTTTCTAGGAATTGGTCCATTTCATCTAGGTTATCTAATTTATCGGCATACAGTTGTTTATAGTATCCTCTTATAATGCTTTTTATTTCTATGGGGTTGGTAGTGATGTCTCCCCTTTCATTTCTGATTTTAGTAATTTGTGCCTACTCCCTTTTCCTTCTTCAGTCTAGCTAAAGGTTTGTCAAAGGTTTTACCCATCTTTTCAAAGGACCAAACTTCAGTTTTGTTGATTATATTCTTTTTATTCTCTATTTAACTCTGTTCTAATGTTTGCTATTTTGTTCCTTCTGCTTACTTTGGGCTTAGTTTGCTCTCCTTTTTCTCAATCCTCCAGTTGCGAGGTTAGGTCTATGATATGAGAGCCTCTTTCTTTTTTAATATAAGCATTTAGAACTATGAATTTCCCTCTCAGCACCGCATTTGCTGCATCCAGTAAGTTATGGTATGTTGAGTTTTCATTATCATTTGCCTCAAGGTATTTCCTAGCTTTTCATGTGATTTATTCCTTGACCATTGGTTGTGTAAAAGTACACTACTTTTCACGTATTTGTGAATCTTCCAGTTCTCTGTTATTGATTTCTAGCTTCATTCAATTGTGTTTAGATAAAATCAGAAAGGAGAAGGGGACATTACCCTTACATTGTATATTTCAATAGGTTTGAATTTATTGAGGTTTGTTTTGTGATTTAACTATGGTCTACCCTGGAGAATGATCCATGAGCACTAGTGTAAAATGTAATTTTCTGCTGCTATTGCATGAAGTGTTCTATATATTTCTGTTAGGTCTAATTGGTTTAGAGTATCATTGAAGGCTTCTATTTCCTTATTGATCTTCTGTCTATATGTTCTTCATCTAAGCAATTTTAGTAACTTTATATTTTAGAATACTAGTTGAAATTTCCGTAGAAGAGTTAGCAAGGAAAAACTACCAAAAATATAAATGATACAAAGTTCTCTACTTGAGAATTTTTCAGAGTAAAATTTTCAGAGTAAAACTAATGACGCTGGAATACAGCTGTTAACAAAACAAATATCCATGCCCTGAAGGAGTAAATTTGTCTTTATTGGTAATAATACTTCAAAGACAGCACAGTGATAAAGTAAAACTAAATCTAACCCACTATTTCTTTTCATTGTTCGTATTACCTATAGTTGAAACATAAAGTTTTTAACAATATATTGATCTAAACATTCCTTTGCCTACGCTGCCCTGTTCCTTACACACTAAAACTTCCTTTCACAAAATCCAGAATATGTTCTTATGCTTTAAATTTCATTCCTCCTTGAAATTTTAATTTGTTTAACAATAATACCATTAAAAACCATTAAGTTCTTGCTATGTGCTAGGCACTATAAAATATGAAGCAATTTTCACACATTACCAAATTAAATTTTCATAACAGCCTTGAGAGTTAAGAATTATTATCCCCATTTTACAAATGATGAAACTGATGCTTAGAAAACTGATTTGTCCAAGTTTGCACAGCCATTGTTTGACTGACCCAAGACTAAATCTGACTCCAAAGCTCTTATCTACCCAACACTAATATTCAAGCTCTAATAATATACCAAGAGTAAATCAAGATCAATATGCATAAAATTACCAAAACATTTAGGGTTATAAGTTACCTCATCAAATTCTTCAGTCATTTTTCGAATTATTTCAGAGTTCTGCATATGTCTAAACATTTCCGCTGTGACAACTCCTGAAATGTGCAAGTGTCAGCAGTTAATATGTGGTATAATGAAAAGAATAAAGAGAACTTCTAAGTAAGTCTCTCTAATACTGAGACGTCTTACAGTCATACAATAAAGGCATGTTTCTTCATGTGATCTTTGCTGTTGATTCTCACCCCTATAATCTAAAGCACAAATACCAATGGCCACTCTCAACACCCACACTGACAGGCATCTTTCTTTTTTAGTACAATCATCCTTAGCCATTTCTACCTGACTTGTTTTACTCATCTCTCTAACACATATACTGCATTAGCCCATTTAATACAAACATATGTAATCAAGGGTAAGGTAGCATACTGGGTAATGTTTAAAACTTTGAAGATGAACCTAAAGATAAGGAAAGGATTAACAGCTAGAGATCTTCAGTCAGGCTTCTATAATTCAAAAAGATCAAGTAAATTTTTATTAAGCACTACTGTGTGTAGGCCAACTACATCCTTATATCCTCTAAAGGATGGCAAATAAGTGTAAATAATAAGTTGTAGTTGCCACCCCTCAGGGAGCCTGTACACTATTAAGTTAAAATAAAGAATAACAACAGGAAAGAAGAAAAACAAACTATTTTTTAAAAGAACAAAAAAATCTATTAAAACAGTACATAATATATTCCCTGATGATTCTCAATGCCAAGAAATAATATAGCTCAGAGGGGGAGAAAAAAATGATTCACCATAAGTTAGGGAATCAAGAATGGTTTTATAGAGAAGGAATCTGATAAGGCCATTTAGAATTTTAAAGGAGGATGGCAAAGGGGTAGAGAAAGGGTGTGCATTACAAGAAAAAGTAAAAATAACTAGATAAAGAGCAAACATCAAAACAGGAATTTCTAGGAAAAAATTAGTAAGAGATAATGCAGGAAGATGATATACCCAAAGTTCTACTGATGGGGTATCAGATTTATTTTTTAAAGGAAGAAAAATACAAAAACTGGATTTTTAAATCTATCATTTCTATTGCTCAATTATTTGTTTACTTGCCAGTCTTATTACTGGGAATAACATAAATATAGTAACATCTAAAAGAAGACTGTTTTGGTACAGAAGGATGAGATTTTAAAATTGGATATAATTTTAACTGACCAGAGCAACATTCTGTCTCTACATGATTTGTGTGTGTACATAAATATATATAAATAACAAAAAAATGTTTTAAACAATTAAACATCATACTCTGTCTTCTCCAACCCCACACCTGAAAAAAAACAAGATACATTATAGCTATTGCTTTACAGGCATGCAATTTCAAATTCTCCACTAGCATAAAGCCTGATGCAGTATAAAAGGAAACAAACATTACTCAGGCCTAGTATGTACCCACCACTTCACATCCACATACACTTAGCACTGGTAATAATACTATAAGGTAGGCATTAGGATTCCTGCTCTACAAATGAGGAAAAGAAGGCTAAGAGAAGTTAAATAATTTTTTCAAGATTACACATCTGCATCAGAATTTTAAAAATTTGTCCAAGATTAGACATCTACCTCATGCTGCCTCCCCTAGATGAGAATGCTTTCTAGTAATGTCCTAGAAGAACCTTACCACAACCTTAAAGAATCAAATGATTGTTAAATAACATGGCCAAATTTGGAAGAAAGCACCATTTCCCTGGCTAAAGACATACATTCTCAAAGACATTTTTAAGGGTTTTGTTTTCAACCAAGAACCAGAGATATCTGTTCAAAACCTTCCTGTGCTTTATATTCATGTGCTGTATACTTGGTGGTGCTGGAGAAGGACAAGTAATTGAATCTCAGAAATACTTCCTATGAAATAAACATAAGCAAAAAGGGTCTCTGAGCAGAAAAGAAAAAGTAGCTGACACAAACTCCAGGCACTCAAGACAGGTGTGTGAAGCCACGATTAGGATATTAGGCCAGAGCCCATTGACTTTACAATGTAGAAGGCATGAAGCAAGAGTGCTAGCTGAGGGATAATCATTCTGTTTTGTTTTGTTCTGTTCATTTTTTGTGGATTCTCCTTAATTCTCAAAGAAAAACCCTACAAGACAGTGTGGATAAGAATATAGGCCACTGTATATTTTGTCATTTTCTTCAAAATTGTGCAGGACAGGGTGTAAACTGTAACGTAAACTTTTTCCACAGTTAATAGCAATGCTCCAATACGTGTTCGCCAATTGTAACAAATGTCCCCCACTAATGAGGGATGTTGTTGATGTGAGAAAATATGGGATGGCGAGCGAGTGTGGCATATCGGAATCCCTTATATCTTTATGTAACATTTATGTAATCTAAAGCTTTTTTTAATAATAAATAAATAAATAAATAAATAAATGCACACATGCTAGCTGATAAACTGACCAGGAAGGAAAGAAGGAAAACAATGGTTGCAGAATTGCCAACCACACATCAGCCTGAGGCAATTCAGTATTGAGCCAAAGTGCCCTCCACACCCCAGAAGGCATCACTGTATAATAGCAAAATAACTGATGTGCGTAATGATGCATAATGATGGCCCTGTGTCCACAGGAAAAAGGTTAAAGTATGTTAAAGAAATTTCTAATGTAAAGAATTCTATCATTAGTAGCAATATTTTGATGATGCTCTTGCATAGTTTGTAGCAAATGTTCCACAAAAATGAAATGTGTTGGATGGGATGATGTATGGGACCACTGTATGATGTAACACATGTTCAACTTTTACTACACACTTATTATTTATGTTCATGTATGTTATACTTCAAAAAATATATATTTAAGAAAAATAATTCTATCAAATTCTGAGTGTACCTTAAACGTACTTAATGACCTAAACTTTAATTATATGGTAAATTCTCCTTTATGCAGATTACTTGAATCTAAAATACGGTAGTACTAAATATAACTATCGATGAGAAAATGCAGAACAAAATTACAAAATTTTAGTCAGCAGTGACTAACAGTCTCAAAAGGAAAGTGAGGGAAGCAGATGTAGTCCAAGTGGCTGAGTGCCTGCTTCCCATGTACTAGGTACTGGGTTCGATCCCTGGTACCTCCTAAAAACAAAAACTAATGAAAAAACCAAACTCTCATTGGAGAGGAGATATAGCTCAGTAGTTGAGTGCTGCTTCCCACGTAGG
Organism: Dasypus novemcinctus; assembly: GCF_030445035.2. Taxonomy (NCBI): domain Eukaryota; kingdom Metazoa; phylum Chordata; class Mammalia; order Cingulata; family Dasypodidae; genus Dasypus; species Dasypus novemcinctus. The sequence continues at coordinate 136,487,385 of NC_080704.1, read as the reverse complement.
AGGTCCTGGGTGAATCCCTGGTACCTCAAAGAAAAAAGCCAAATTGAAGACTAAAAATGGTCAAAATTTAGAAATCTTGGTAACCTGCTTTATGATAAGGTATACCCAAATGTAGAATAAACAACCTTCTGACTATAAAGACAATGGATGCCACAAAAAGAATCAATCTGATAAAGGGAAACTATAAACTATGGCCGTGTTTCAAAACCATAATTTACAAGCCAAATCAAGAAACTAAAATTAACCAAACTACACTGTAAAGACTGAAGTTAAAAATTAGAAGTCTGAGGTTAAAACTTAGAATTTCAACTCATAAAATTATATCTGGCACCTGTTCAGCTGTTATGCAATTAGCTTCCATTTTCAAAGAGAAAGGACTTGGCCCTTGATTAAATGATACAAATAGTTACCTGCACCCATTCTACTCCAGAAAACAACATCAATTCAAAAACAACTCAGTTTTTATAAGTAGGAATCTAGTTCAGAACCTTAAGAATACATATTAACTTGGCTATAATATTTCTTCTCATCAGAGGCAATACAATTTTCAAATACTGAGTGGCTGCTACCTTTAAGAAGTCAAGATTTAGTCAAACTAGACAGCTCTCTACTAAGACAATTTCAAAAGCTCCCCAAAGTTGTCCAAATTAGGCTTCATACAGATAACACTTAGTATGTATGATGCACACAATGTTAACAATCTCGAATAAAATTTATCAATTTTTACCATGTTTCCTAATTCCATTTTACAGAATTGTTTAAATGTGTCAGTCATTTAGCATCTCAACTTTTTAGATCTATTTTGAAGCAGTATTCCCCTCTTCTAACGCCCATGTTTTTGGTGATATTTTCATAAAACATATAACACCCCCGTAAAACTCAATAAAACTTATTTCCCTGGACGTCTTCTAGAATTTCAAGGACAGGCCAAGTATTAGGTAGACATGGGACAGAGCAGAACTAGTCCATAATTTTGAGTCACTCATTTATTCATCTGGATCAGGATGTATGGCTCCTATACTTACATAATTTTATCTCCCTACCAAATGTCTACTTAAGTATTTTTGTCCTATGGAAGACATTTCAATATTCTATACTTTCCCCACTCCTACTTCAAAATCTTTTAAAATAATTTAAAAGTACTTTAAAGGAAACAACCCAACCCACCCAGAGTTCCTCAACGTTTTAGAACCTGCAATTTCACCAATACCTTACATATTTACCTACTTTCTGTTATTCACAGCACTGTATAATTTCGTACACTTTACTACACCCTGCCATTTGAACCTGTATCTCTTCATTATCTTCCGCCTCCCCTATTAATTCACTTCTTTGTTCCTAAAACCATATAATGAGGGTGGGAAATACATCTAATAAAAGTATATCATAACAGTAATAAATTGCCATGTTTTTAGGTAAACTTTCACAAATGAATACAACTGTCTCAACAGACTTTTTCTGTCTTCCTTTGCTCCTTGCTCTTTTTTCCTTATATATTTTGTATGGGTATAGTACAAATAATTCAAAACCTTGTCATTAGTTTCCATGTAAAGTGCTAACATTTTTTAGGTAGAACAAAACAAAACAGGCTATTTGAAGACATTCTGCTTCAATAATAAATATACCTTACCTTTACAGCCTGAACACTGAATAAAAAAATTGATGAGGTCAAGAAGTGCTATATCTCGGTCATGCTTGTATGATTCTATCCAATCATCTACCACCGACTACAACAGAGGGGAAAAAACAAAATTATTAGCTTTTTCTAATGTTCTAAAAATAAAGCCTGACGAAAGACACAAGAATCAACATTATGTGGTATTATATTACTTCAAATTGAAATATATATACTTGTATGAAGAAATGTAAATTTTAAGAATAAAAAAAGTAGAATCAAATTCAGCAAAAGGAACACCTAATATAACAAAATGAAAATCAATCTTCCTATTTATTTTGCAGTTTAGGATCTGCATGGGACTCAACTGTAAAAAGCCTATGAACTAATAATTTGCTAATGACATTAAACATATCCAAGAAAATATACCCATATGTCTTTTCTAATAAATTTTAAAAATAATATGTAAATATTAACACTGCATACTAGATTCAAGATAAAAATTTTAAAAATAAGTGAATGTCAATGAAAAAATGCAGAACAAGATTACTGATTTATAGTCAACAGTGACAAATAATTCTCATATTAGTAAGAAAGCCAAGTGAAGACTAAATAAAGGTCAAAATAAAATAAAGACAGGGAGTAGAAGTGGCTCAAGTGATTGGGCTCCCGCCTCCCACATGGGAGGTCCTGGGTTCAGTTCCTTAAAGGAATAAAAACAAACAACAAGCAAAAAACAAAACAAAACAAAAAAACAACTCAGGGAAGCTGATGTGGCTTAGTGGTTGAGTGCTGGCTTCCCACATACAAGGTCCTGGGTTCAATCCCTAGTTCCCAGTGCCTAAAAAAAAAAAAAAAGACAAGAAAATAAAAAATTTTAAAAAAAGGTCAAATGAAAGTCTTTGGACTTAACATTGTAACAACAGCAATAACCCCAAATCAACAGATAGATTCAACGTAATCACTATCAAAATCCCAACTTAACAGAAATTGAAAAGCTGATCATAAAGTTCTTACGGTAATATAAGGAAAGGCATAGTCAAAACAATCTTGGAAAAGACTGAATGGAAGACTCACACGTCATGATTTCAAAACTTACTACAAGGCTCCAGTAATCAAAACAATGTAGAACTGGCATAAAGGTAGACATATAGACCAACAGAATAAAATTCAAGTCCCAATATAAACCCTTAAATTTGTAATAAATTCATTTTCAACAAGGATGACAAGACTAATTTGGAAAAAAGGATAGTCTTTTCAAAAAATGATGTTGAGACAATTGCATATTGATATGCAAAAGAATGAAATTAGACCTACCTCATACCATAACACAAAAATTAATCAAAATGGATCAAAAACCCAAATGTATGAGCTAAAACTACAAAACTCCTAGGAAAAAAACAAAGAAGTAAATCTTTGTGATATTGGGGGTTAATAAGCAAAGGCTTCATAAATACTACATCAAAAGCACAATGAAATAAAGAATTGATAAAATGGACATCATCAAAATATAAAACTTTTGTGGTTCAAAGAACATGAACATGAAAGTGAAGAGACAACAAAGAATGGGAGAAAATATTTGCTATCTGATAAGGGACTTGCATCCAGAATATATAGACTTCATATAACTCAATAATAATTTGAAAAATTAATCCACCTAAAAATATGAGCAAAGGTTCTGAAATATACATTTCTCCAAATTTGATATATAAATGGCCAGTAAGCACAAGAAGAGATCCTCCATAATGAAGTCATCAGAAAAATAGAAACAAATTAAAATGACAATACCACTTTAATACCCACTAGGATTGCTGTAATAATAACAACAGGCAATAGTAAGTGTTAGTGAGGATGTGGAGAAATGTGGACCCTTCATACACTGCTGGTAGGAATATAAAATGGTACAGCCACTTTAGAAAGTTTTCCAGTTCCCTAAGAGTTTAAATACAGAGTTACCATATTACCCAGCAATTCCATTCCTAAGTATATATACCACCCAAGAGAAATGAAAGCATACATCCACACAAAAACATGTACAAGAATATTCATAACAGCGTTATTCACAATAACCAAAAAATAGAAAGAACATCAACAGATGAATGGTAAACAAAATGTGAGATACATACATAATAGTATATTATCTGGTAATAAAAAAGAATGACATTTTAATACATGCTACAACATGGATGAACTTTGAAAATGCTATGTTAAGTCAAAGAAACAAGTCATAAAAGACCACATATTGTATGATTCCATTTATATGAAATGTCCAGAATGGGCAAATTTAGAGGCAGAAGATAAGGATTAGTGGTTGCCTAGGCATAGGGTGGGAGAGAGACAGTGAGTAACCACTAATGGCTACAAGATGACTTTCTGGGATGCTGAAAATGTTCTAAAATCAGATTATAGTAATGGCTTCACAACTCTGTGAATATACTAAAAGCCACTGAACGTTACACTGTAAAAGGGTGAATTTTATGGTATGTGAATTTTATTTCAATACAGTTATATTTAAAAATAGAAAATAGGGTATAACTAAAAAATAAATATTCCTTTGGGGGTAGAAGGGGCAACCACAAAACTGATTTTTTAAATTTTAAATAAAGCAAATCAATAAAAATAGAACAATTAATAGCTAATATAAACGACTAAAACTCATGAGGAGAAAATGTTTCTAAGTTATATACCAATGAATGTGGAACCCAGATCCAAACTGAATGAATAAAATATGCACAACTTAATGTACAAGAAAGATAATACGATTATACAATAAAAAATGAAAATGGGTAGAGGATGTGGCTCAACTGGTTAAGCGCCCACCCCACATGAGAGGTCCCGGGTTCGATTCCCAGTGCCTCCTGGAAAAACAAGAACTATAACACACGAAGAGGCCAACTCAGGGGAGCCGGAGTGGCTTAGTGGTTGAGCGCCAGCCAGCTTCTCACACACAAGGTCCCGGGTTCAATCCCCGGTTACCTAAAAAAAAAAAAAAGAAATGAAAAAGGAAATATTACCTACAAATACGCTGGCTCTGACAGACTGACAGTAGATACTCTATAATTTTCATTAATTTCTACTTTTCAATCCTTTGCTGTATTTCACAACAGCTTGTATATATTAACCAACTAAATACTAAAGAAATGTGTTTAATATTATTCCTAAATATGATATAGTCCATAAATATACAGAGATTATATCATGGTACTGTAATGGTTTTAAAATATGGTCCCAAACTCTTTGACATTCCTCCCCATTAAGAGGTAGGGACTATGTTCCGTTCCCTAAAATAGAGTGTAATGGAAACGTATGTGGCTTCCAAGATTAGGTCTTAAAAGACCAAACAGCTTCAAATGGGTCTGGTGGAGCACTACCGAACTGGACACTCCCTCTCAGGACACGATCTCCAAACCAGCTGCAATATGGTAAGAAGCCCCAAGCCACATGAAGCTGAGCCCAGTCTTTGAGTCACTCCAGACTAGGCACCAAACATGACTGAAGAAGCCTTCAGATGAGTTATGGTCCCTAAATGTTTTTTGTCACCTCCAGCCATCACAGAACATAGACAAGCCATCCCTACTTAGTTCTGTCCTAATTCTAGAATCACAGACTCATTAAGCATAATAAAATGGTTGTTGCTTTAAACAACTAAGTCTGGGGTGGATTGTTATACAACAATAAATTGATAATTGCAACAGGCCCTAATCTCTCATCAAAGAAGATACAAAAATCTTTAATGAAGCCTTAACAAAGAGAACACATCACATGAAAAAGTTATTAACAAAGACTAAGTAGAGTTTATGCTAGGAAGGCAAGGCTACTGTAATAAAAAAAACTAAGAAAAAGCCATTACATCCAAAATTTTAATCATCTAATACTACGCAGAGAACTTATTCAATAAAATTCAACATCTATTACCTCATAAAACTAGGGAGCATATGCATAGTTTTTCTTTCAATGTTAACAACTATTTTCAAACCAACAGCCACTACTGCACTTATACACTCTCACAACTACTGAGCTAATTATATCCTAGGGATATAAATAATACAATCCCTAATCAAGGAATTAACAATTTAGAAGCAAAGGGGGACATTTATACATAACTAACTGTAACACAATATGCTAGGTGATATAATGGAAAGATGAGCGCAAGAAACAGATCCAAAGGGAAAAGATGACAGTGTCTTGAGAAAGCTTCTCAGAAGAGAAGTAATCTTTGAGTTAATCAGACCTATCTGATAAGGAGAGGAAGAAGAGAAGACTATTCCAGACAAAGTAAAGAAGAAAGACATACGGGCAGAGTACATACTGTGGCTGGAAAAAAAGCAAGTATGTCATAATGAAATCTAGGCCAGAACTTCTGGATAACAAAAAATTCTCAGAAGCTACTAAGCAAGGAGACTTCCTTGATAAAATTTCAATTTTAGAAAGGTAATACAAGGGGGAGTACACATAATGAGTAGAGAGAAAGAAGAGTGAGGGAAATCAAAGGAGAGATACTGGAGAAATTCCTCTTTTAAGGAGAAATATACAGAAACAGAAAAACAATATAGTGATATAGAACTTAATATATGACAAACTATAATAAGGGAAAAAAGGGGAGCGGATGTGGCTCAAGCGGTTGAACACTTGCTTCCAGGAGTCCCAAGTTCAGTTCCCAGTGCCTTCTTAAAAAAACAACAACAACAAAAAACCAACTCAGGGGAGCCAACATGGCTCAACATGGCCAACATCTTCCTATATACGAGATGCTGGGTTCAATCCCCTGACCTGGTACCTCAAAAAAAAAATGAAAAAGTTCATTCTTAAATTAATAAAAAACATATAAAACTAAACTAAAAAAACATTGATTCTACACTTTGGATAGATGTATGGCATGTGAATATATCTCAATAAAACTGCTTATTAAATAAATAAATAAATAATTGTGCAAGGATAGCCAGAAATAGCAGCTATGTACAGCAGGGGAAACAGAGAGGTTGAGAGGTAAAGAATTTTGTCTGTTTAATACTATATTGTTGAAATAATGAAAACGTTCTAACAATGATTAAAGTGAGGAATGCACAAATATGCGATTATACCAAATACTGATGACTGTACACTTCAGATGAACTATATGCTTTACTAATATGTTAGCAATAAAATTGGTTTGTTTAAAGATTTATATTTTTTATTTATTTCTCGTCCTTCCCCCTCCCCACCCCAGTTGTCTGCTCTCTGTGTTCATTCGCCGTTATGTTCTTCTGTGACCGCTTCTATATCCTTATCAGCAGCACCGGGAATCTGTTTCTTTTTGTTGCGTCAGCTCTCCGTATGTGTGGCACCATTTTTGGGCAGGCTGCACTTACTTTCACACTGGGCGGCTCTCCTTATGGGGCACACTTCTTGTGCTGGGGCTCCCCTACGCAGGGGACACCCCTGCATGGCAGGGCACTCCTTGCATGCATCAGCACTGCACATGGGCCAGCTCCACACAGGTCAAGGAGGCGGCCCCCGGTTTGAACCGCAGACCTCCCATGTGGTAGGCAGACGCCCTAGCCATTGGGCCAAATCCGCGTCCCAAAACTGGTTTGTTAAAAAAAAAAACTCTCACCATATTCTATAAAAAGAATCTTGATTAGCTAAAAAGTGAAACAAAAACCCTACAGATTAGACAAAAATAGAACAGCCTAATTGCTATAGATATAAGTTGAGATTTTTAATGTTAACAAAAATGAAAGATATAAAAAAGATTAATGACTAAATACTTAGAACAAAATATTACAGAGGAAAAGCATAATATAAAAATGAAAAGGAAAAGTAATAAAATGGTATATAATATAACGGATTATTTACCCCCTTTATAAAATTAATCCAAAAGAGGAACTGGAGGGGAGGAGGTAATTTTTCTTGTCTTTAAATCAGTTTTATTGAAATGTATTCATAAACCGTACAATCCATCCAAACTGTACTATCAATGGCATATGGTATAATCACAGAGTTGTGCACTCATCACTTCAATCAATGACAGTGTTTTCACACTCCAAAAATAACAATAAACAAAAAGCAAAAAAAGGAAAGAACAAAACTCTATCCTTTAGTAGTCACCTCTCAATCTCGCTCCTTCACCTGTCATACATAACTGCTAATCTATTTCCATCTCTCTAATTTATTTGTATTTAAATTATGTATAGATGAAATCAAACAAGATACAGTTCCTTTTCTCTAGTTTCTTTCACTTAATGTATTTTCTTTCCTTACATAGATGGAATATTAATATATTGCTATGAACTACAGTTCAGTTTGCTTTGGTTGTATTTCTGCTGAAATGTCACACTATTATATACATCTTGTAACATAAACAGACGGGTTCTATTTCAGAGAAAAACATTCTTATATATGCACTATTAAACCACTAACTATTAAATTTAGCAAATGACTAAATAAACCATAGCACAGGGATAATAAAAAATATATATATAGCTATCAAAAATGTCAAATGTATATACAAAATGATCTTTTTCAAATATTAAACACAAAATAGAATCCACACTCTAACCACGACTAAATAGAAGCAAACACTGATATATTAATAAATGAAGGAAAATTCAAGTGATATAAATGGATGACATAAGAAGTTCTCTGCTATGTAAAACTGGTAAAAGCTCAAAGTATTATTCTGACATTTTTCATGTAAAATCCCAATTATGGTATTTTATAGTTTATTTACAAAATCACATGCATTTAGATACTGTGTATGAACAAGATTTGAGTTTCAGTTATTTACTAATAACAAAAAGCCTAAATTGCTCATTCTAAGTAAACCATCTATGTATACCTTTTATTAAAATTAATTTTATGGGGGACTGGATGTGGCTCAAGTGGTTGAGCACCCACCTCCCACACGGGAGGTCCCAGGTTCAGTTACTGGTGGCTCCCGATTTTAAAACAAACAAACAACAAGCAAACAAATTAAAACAACTAAACAAAGCCAACTCAGGGAAGCCAATGTGGCTTAGCAGTTGAGTGACACCTACCCACATACAAAGTTCCAGGATCCAATTCCTGGCTCAGAGTTCCACAAAAAAATAGTATTAATTCTCTGAAGAAAAAAGTATTCTCTACAGGATTTATACATTAAATTAAATTTTATTAAGTATATATACATTTGTTGAATATAGTGTTTATTCAATTAAAAAAAAAGTTTTAGCCTAAACTGTATGTAAAGCCTAAATGCTCCTCCTGTCCTAAAATTAAGAAGAAACATAATTTGGATATGACATGGATATGTCTCCACCTTTGTACTCTTCTGCTAAGAAACAAATACAACCAATAAAATTTTTAATAGGCAACAGTAACCAAAATAATTCAGTTCAATGAAGGATAGTGATTATATTAGATAACTCAACCAAGAATTCCATAAGAGCACGGGACTTTATATTTTAATGGCAATTCTATAAATAGAGGAAATTGAAATGTCATAACCAGGTTTATATCAGTGTATTTTTTGACTAAATAGTTTTTATTATATACTACTAAAAGAAAATGCAAAACTTCCAAGAAGACAGTAGTTCAGAGAGACATAGGACTCACTTCTCTCCCAGAAAAATAGGTAGAGGATAGGTAGAAACAGACTGGAAAAAAAATGTTCTAAGATTTAGGACACCAGGGGAAGGTTGTACACCACCCAGAATAGAGAGGGGGTCAGGAAAATAATCTCCACGAAAAGACTCTCAGTAGAAGCTGCAGGTGCAGGTACCCTTCCCCCCACCGTCCAAGCAGTTTCTGGGCAAAGGGGGTTGCTGGGATCCACCACCCCAGGAAACAGGATAAGGATGATACAGCTTTTTGCCAACAAATTTAGTCTGCTGTCTTACCACAAGCTCTTACAAGCCCGGGGGGGGGCCTTGCCATTGTTTGTCTTGGGAGCCAGCACAGTACTAAAGATATATGACTCTCTCAGTCATCCTCCAACTGACCAGAACTGATTGCTGAGGACAAAGAGGGGAGTGGAATTATTCCTACCCTGGAAAAAGGAAGGGATTGCTAGCAAAAGCTGGAAAATAGCCTCTGAGAAAGTCTGAATTGCTGGGGTCTAAATAGCTTATTGGTATTGCAGCACACAGACCCCAGCCACAAAAAGAAAGAGAAATTGAGCATCAGAGTAAACTCACCATCATAATTAGATGCATGGACACTGAAAGATAAAATGTGTAATGAAATCTTAAAAGCCATACTAAGAAAATTAAAGAAATGGCCCAAGGAAAGGAAAATATCAAAGCCCCAGAAGAGAGCAGGATTTGAAACACTAATCAATGAGGTTCATACAAATCTCCAGAATCAAATGAATGAGCTGAAAGACAACAGAGCTAAATAGATAAAAGGCATCAAGAAGACACTGGGCAAGCACAAAGAAGAATCTGAAAACCTTAATAGGAAAAATTGAAAAAAAGCAAAGCAGTACATATGGGAATGAGAGAAATAAGTGAGATAAAAAAATACATTAGAGGCATACAAAAGCAGACTCAAAATGGTAGAAGAAAGTATAAGTGATGCAGAGGACAGAACAGCTGAAATTGAAGAAGAGAGAAGAGGAAGAAAAGAATAGAAAAACCGAGCAGAGCCTCAGGAAGTTGAATAATACCATGAAGAGCAACAACAAACATGTCATGGGAATTCCAGAAGAAGAAAAGGGAAAGGGGGCAGAAAGAGTATTTGAGGAAATAAAGGATGAAAATTTCCCAACTCTCATGAAAGAAATGAATATGTCCAAGAAGCGCAGCATACCTCAATCAGAATAAATCCGAACAGACCTACTCCAAGACACGTAATGCTCATAACGTCAAATGGCATAGATAAAGAGAAAATTCTGAGAGAAGCAAGGAAGAAAGCAAACCATCATATACAAGGGACACCCAGTAAGACAGTAAGACTTAGTGTGGTTTCTCATCAGAAACCACGGAGGGGAGAAGTCAGTGGTATTCTCAAAATTAAGAGCGACATGGGAGGACTTTCAGTGCCTGACCTTGAAATGTATTACAAAGCTACAGTGTTCCAAACAGCATGGTATTGGCATAAAGATAGACATATTGATCAATGGAATAGAATTCAGAGTCCGGAAATAAACCCTCACCTCTACAGCCAACTGATTTTTGACAAACCTACCAAATCTATGTTAACCAGACAAAAGAGTCTCTCCAATAAATGGTGCTGGAAGAACTGGATATCCATAAGCCAAAGGAATGAAAGAGATCCCCTATCTCACTCCTTATATAAGAATCAACTCAAAGTGGATCAAACACCTAAATATAAAAGCCAGGACATAAAACTACTAGAAGAAAATGCAGGGAAACATCTTCAAGACCTTGTGGTAGGTGTTGGTTTCTTGAATCTTACCACCAAAGCACAAGCAACAAAAGAAAATATACTTATACAGGACCACCTAAAAATTAAATGCTTTTGCACCTCAAAGGACTTTGTCAAAAGGGTGAAAAGGCAGCCAACTCAATGGGAGAATATATATGGAAATCACATATTTGATAAGGGTTTAATATCCATGATATATAAAAAAGATGCTCAACAATAAAAAGTCAAACAACCCAATTAAAAAATAGGCAAAAGACCTAAATAGCCATTTGTCGAAAAAAGAAACAGAACTGGTGAAAACACACATGAAAGAATGTTCAATATCACTAGCAAATAGGGAAATGCAAATCAAAGTTAGAATGAGATATCATTTCACACCTCACAGAATGGCCACTATTAAAAAGATAGAAACCTACAAGTGCTGGAGAGGATGTGCAGAAAAGAACGCTTATTCACTTTTGGTGGGAATATAAACCAGTACAGCTACTGTAGAGGACTGTTTGACAATTCCTAAAGAAGTTGAATATAGATTTGCTACTTGACCTAGCAATACCACTACTAAGGATATACCCAGAAGAACTGAGAGCAGTGACATGAAAAGACATCTGTCTGCACACTGATGTTCATAGCGGCGTTATTCACAATTGCCAAAATATGGCAACAACCCAGGTATCCATCAACAGATGAACAGATAAACTGTGGTGTTAACACATGATGGAATATTATGCATTGGTAAGAAGAAATGAAGTCATGAAGCATATGACAACATGGATGAACCTGGAAGACATTATTTTGAGTGAAGCAAGCCAGACACAAAAGGACAAGTACTCTATGATTGCACTACTATGAATGAAATATATCACGTAAAGTCATGGTGTTATTAACTAGAATATAGGTCACCAGAAAATAGAATAAGGTTAAGAGAATGGAAAGGAGAGGGTTAATCTGTGCAAAATTGGTAAAAAGACTGTTAATATTTGAAAAAGAATAGAAAAATTAAAAGCACATCATAGTTTGTAATAAGCAGTGCCATTATATGAGCATAACAGTACTTGAAAGGGAAAGCCTAAGGTCATGTATATTACTAGAAGGAAAGCTTAAAGATGTAACACGGGACTGTACAGCATAGTGAAACCTCGTGTGAAATATGAATATGGGTAATACAGCATATATAAGACTGTTTTTCTTTGAAACTGAACAAATACGTTATTGTTATGTTAATATCAGAGAAAAAACTTTATGCTATGTGAAAGAAACCAGACCCGAAGTACTACATATTGTATGATTCCATTTATGTAAAACGTAAATATAGATCAATTTATAAAGATGGCATTACAGGGAAGTGAATTTGGCTCAACTAATAAGAGTGTCCACCTACCATATAGGAGGTCCAGGGTTCAAACCAAGGGCCTCCTGACCTGTGTGGTGAGCTGGTCCACGCGCAGTGCTGATACAGGCAAGGAGTGCCGTGCCACACAGGGGTAGTCCCCGCATAGGGGAGCCCCACGTGCAAGGATTGTGCCCCTCAAGGAGAGCCGCATTGCACGAAAAAAGCGCAGCCTGCCCTGCAGTGGTGCTGCACACACGGAGAGCTGACGCAGCAAGATGACACAACAAAAAGAGACACAGATTTCCAGTGCCGCTGACAAGAATGCAAGCAGACACAGAAGAACATGCAGCAAATAGACACAGAGAACAGACAACAGGGGTGGGGATGGAGAAATAAATAAAAAAATAAATATTTTTTAAAAATGGAATTCCATTAGTGGTTACACAGAGTTGGGGAAGGATAGAGGGATTGACAGGTGATAAGGGGAACAGTTTTTCTTTTTGGGGTAATGAAATTGTTCTAAAACTTTTTGAGGTGATGAATGCATAACAGTGTGAGATTATACTAAAAGCCACTGATTGTACACTTTGGGTGGATTGTATGCTGTGTGAACTTATCTCAGTAAAACTGCTTTTATTGAAAACAATGCAGCAGAAAGTGGTGATGAATGCACAATATGATGATTGTCTTAAAAGTCACTGATTATACACTTTGGATAGATATTATGGCATGTGAATATATCTCAATATAACTGCTAAATAAAAAAAGAAATGTATTTTAAAGATTTAAAGAAATAAGGGATATATTTTATACAATTCACTAAAGTTTAAAATGTACAAATAAAAGAACACAGTATTACCTGCATAGCACTCTTGCCCATTTTCACAACTTCAAACAACATCATGTTTTCCACTCCATTCTGTTGATGATGACCATTCATTCGGTTTGGACCAGAAGGAGGTTTTCCTCCTCCATTTCCACCTTTGCCCTTTTCTCCTGGGCCCTTTTTGCCTTTTTTACAAGTCTGCATGAAAAAGACAAGTTAGTTAAGTTGTATCACTATCCTTGAAAATTCAAAATAAAGCAACAGCAGAAGCAGCTGACATTGTACATTACTATAACATGCTTAAACTGAACCTAAAGGAGAATGCCATACAATATAAGAAAATGATATGGCTGTGACATAGCCTCTTTTATTCCTTTCTTTTCTTTTTTTAAAGAGGTACCAGGGATTGAACAAGGGACCTCATATATGGGAAGCAGGCGCTTATCCACCCGAGATACAGTCACTCCCTGATAGAGTCTCTTTATAGCATCACTTTTTAAAATTTATTCTACCACATGCCTCACATGACACTGTAGATGTCATATAAGAGCAAAGCCTCTGGTGACAGGCTGCTCAGGCCCAAATTTCTCATCCTGCTATTAGATGAATGATCTTGGGCCAGTTAGCACACCATGCTTCAGAGAAATTTTCTTATTTTTAAAGTGGGGATTAAACTGGGCCTGTCTCAGAGTGTTGCTGTGATGATGAAAACACAAAGTATTATATTTAAAGACAACCCAGCACATAATAGAAGTCTGAAAACATATTTGCTATTATAGTAACTGTAAAATGAGAAAATATACATAAAATAGAAGCTCAAGAAATGTTACTTGAATATAAATCTGCCAGAAAGGACAACTGGAACATCTTAAACAAAGTGAGATCTGTATCAAAGTACTCAAAATATCAACAATGTCTGAAACCAAGTGCAGAAAAGATCTGTAAGGTAGACTCTGAGAAATCCCTGGAAAAGAATAAATAAGAATGGCTATCACCAAGCTTTAGGGGTACAGATTTAAGGGGACAACAAGAATAGCAAAACTGGTATCAAATAAGTAACATTCTTTGTTCAAGACTTTAAATTGATTTGTATTGTTAGTCCTATAAACCATAGAAGTGACCACTGAACAAGGAATTCTGAATTGTATGATTGGGTATACCAATCTCATTCTTGTCCTGGGCCCTCTCTCCAATACTTCTTTATCAAGAAAGCCCAATAAATGACTACCATGGAAATGAAGCCATTTTTTTAAGGAAGTTGGCAGTATTGGGGATGGAAGCTTCATAAATCAATGAAAAGTTGCCTACATGCCTCAGTTATAAAACACCTCCCACAGCTTTCATACTTTGTTAAAGATGAAAAAAGCCATTCCCTAACTCAAAGCCCTCATTTCTAATACGCTGGAGGGTTGGATTAAAAAGGAAAGGTTTGGGAAACGGACTTTGGCCCAGTGGTTAGGGTGTCCGTCTACCATATGGGAGGCCCACGGTTCAAACCCCGGGCCTCCTTGACCCATGTGGAGCTGGCCATGCGCAGTGCTGATGCGCGCAAGGAGTGCCCTGCCACGCAGGGGTGTCCCCCGCGTAGGGGAGCCCCACGCGAAAGGAGTGCGTCCGTGAGGAAAGCCGCCCAGCATGAAAAGAAAGTGCAGCCTGCCCAGGAATGGCGCCGCCCACACTTCCGTGCCGCTGACGACAACAGAAGCGTACAAAGAAACAAGACGCGGCAAATAGACACCAAGAACAGACAACCAGGGGAGGGGGGGGAATTAAATAAATAAATAAATCTTTAAAAAAAAAAAAAAGGAAAGGTTTGCCAACCGTTGGACTAGATAATTTTAAAATTTCTTGTAGACCTACACATTGCTATGACCTAAGCCAAGAGTCAGCAAACTTCCTGTAAAAGGTCAGACAGTCAATATTTTAGACTTTATGAACCAGATACCATCTCTGTCACATATTTTTCATGTACTTTTATAATCCTTAAGAAATGCAAAAGCCAGTCTTACATCATGGACAGTACAAAAAAAAAAAGCCATAGTTTACTGACCCCCTGGATCTATAGCCACTAACAAGTCTGTGTGTTTGTGTAATTTATTCCATAAAGGGTTCTTTCTCCTATTTCAAGAGTCCAAAACCATCTTGCTTTTAACTATTTCAAACCACTTTCTAATGGTTAATTAACAAATCACTTGTTAATTTGTAATATTTTGTTAATGACATTCAGTCTTTATGGACCTAAGTTATTAATTCCTAATTGTAGAAGGAAAGACTTTTGCTCCCAATTAAAGGAATTTCAGAGATAAAGTTGAAAGAAAAGACCAAGTACAAAGAGTACACTAAAGAAATATAAAATTTTCATGTTAATTAACATGGAGATATATCTTTGCAATTTATTATACACCTCAATATCCTCTGTAGATATAAAAAACTAATTAGTACATCACAACTATTACTATACACTTATTGTTTATGTATGTTTGGGTGTGGGTGATATAGCCAATAAATTAATTTTTTAAAAATTGAGTACAATTAAAATGGTCAATGGATATAGTGTACTAGAGAAAAAAATGTGTAAGGAGTGATTATACAAGGAATTTACAAGTAAACATGGTAACCTCCATACAGTCTTAAGCAGGCAAAAAAAAAATCTTTAAAAAAAAAAACAGGTGGTATATACATATAGGAGGTGGTATGAATAGTAGATTAAGAGCAACATCTTCAGGCAGACGCAGGTTCAAACCTTTTAACCACTGAGCCTCCCTGGACCTCAGTTTCATAATCTATAAAATAGGAGGAAGGTTATCTAATGCAGAGTTTGACTATTAAATCAGATAACACAAGTAAAATTATTAGCACAGCACATAGAACATACATAGTATAATGTCAAAAGGCAGTTGCTCTTAATATTATAATAAATTTTTTATCTGACCTCAAACACCTCTCCCACAGCAATGGCTACATAAAGTAGGTTAAAAAATGATTTTCTAATGAATAACCAATTTACAGCTTGTCTTTATGCTAAATCATGAAACATTTTTAGTCAAATAACACATCTCTCAAAAATTCTACTTCTTAAGGAACTAAGAAAGCATAGACAATTATGCAGCATATGGACTATAAGCACTCATAAAATATTCTAAGAACTAGCTATATACATTATGTTACACATATAAAATGCTATTCTATGCTGCCATTAAAATATTACAGAGCACCATTCACTGACAGGGAAGTTGTTCACAACATAGCTCTGAGCATATTCAGAATAGTTGCATACTATTATTCCATTTAAGATACTATGTGTATGTTTATACACAGGTATATGTATACAAGTATGTTCATTAAAATGTTTAAACAAGTAATTACCTGAACAATAGAATTATGGGAAGTTGTGTTCATTGTTCATTCTGTTCATTGTATTTTTCTGTACTTTTTAGAGTGTTTTAAAAGTAAATTTCTCATGAGAATATAGATAACTAAATTCTTTTTCAGAAAAAATTGCTGAACAACAAAAACAAGTCATCTCAAATAAAGTAGATACAATCTCAGGTATTGGTTCTTCTGAGGGCTACAGAGACCCACAGGTTCTATGGTCATGGCAGTTGAAGTTCAATGACATGTCAGTTGGCCCTTCATTGGAGTTTGAGTTTCTGTGTGATGAAGCTGGACTCAGATGTGATCTTTGTTCACAAGCCTCTCCTGTTACTTTTACCGGAACTGTAGTTGGTGCTGGGGTTTAGTGTATACCCAGGGGACCTGAATCTCTGGACTGACCATGTGATAGCCAGGCCCTGAGCCTCAACAGACTTCACCTCCTACACTCTGGTTTATTGGACTTACCCCACTCAGCTAACATGGAGTTGAAGAAGGTCAACCACCACACCATGGAACTAAGAGTGCCTACAACTGAAAGCAGGAGCATTGCATCCGGCATCCATGTGGACTCTAAGCCCCCTCTTGATATAGATGTGGAGTGGACACAACCATTCCCGGGTCCACAGGATGGAGGAACAGAGTATGGATTAGTGTGGACTTACTGATATTCTATTCATGAACTATTGTGATTAGTAATCAAAAAAAATGTGGCATTGGTGTGGAGAAGGTGGCCATGGTGGCTGCTGGGGGTAGGGAGTAGGAGGAAGAGATATGATGTGGGGGCATTTTCGGGACTTGGAGTTGTCCTGGGTGGTGCCGCAGGGACAGTTACCGGACATTGTATGTCCTCCCATGGCCTACTGGGTGGACTGTGGGAGAGTGTGGGCTATGGTGTGGACCACTGACCATGAGGTGCAGCGGTGCTCAGAGATGTATTCACCAAGTACAATGAATGTCTCATGATGATGGAGGGGGTTGTTGTTATGGGGGGAGGAGTGGGGTAAGTGGGATAAGGGGGGTGGGGGGTATATGGGGACCTCATATTTTTTTAATGTAACATTAAAAAAATTAATAGACCAAAAAAAAAAAAACAAAAAACCAAGCCATCTTTTGTCCAATTTATTTAAACAGAGTAAAGTGTATTTGGCCCTCAGGCTACCCACTTATAATCCAAACTTGCATTCTGTTGACTCAGAACTTACCTGCTTGTTCTTATCCTTGATATTACAATAAGAGTAGAACAATTGCCAATCATAACCAATTAGATTTGAACTGGTTATATGGCGTATGTTTTAGAGTGCTTTAGAATAAGAAAATTTACTTATTGCTCTGCTTTCTATTTGACTATTCATGGAAAAATTAAAATATAGCCAACAGAATATGACTGTTTGCTTAGTATACTGCTTTTTACAAAAGAAAGTATTAGAAACAATGATGTATTATTAATTTCAACTTTATATCAGAAGAAATAATCAGAAACTAGTTGGTATACAAGCCACAGACTCGATGTGTTCAGAAAGGTTTACCATACCAATGAGCAAAAAATAAGCAATTTTTAAAAGATACAAAAGCATTAAACAAGTGTATGTTTGTATGTTATATATATATATACACACACATATATACATATATATGTATATATGGCCTTAAGAACCAAAATAAAGTAACATATTTGGTACATACTTTTCCTTTGCCTTGCTTTTGATTTTTTCCTTCAATGTCTTCAAAATCTGTGTCAGAAGAAAAATGTGTCTCTGACTCCCTGTGACAGAAAAATAAGCAAATATTTAAAACTTCCTTATAAATATAGATTTCTTTATTCTTGCCATATTTTCTAAAAGATAGGCTTGGTTAATTCATTGCAAAATTACACATCAGCATAAATAAGATTCTTCCCAAAAACATCATACTATTCTGCCTTAACCAAAGCATAAAAATAACCAATGGCTCTCAAAAAATTTAACCCTAGCAACTGCAGTGTTGTGGTATAATGGCTGGTTTTATTTTCTGATTCACAGACCACAGTGCTGATAAAAAACTGTTTTTTTTAGGAGGTACCAGGAATTGAACCCAGGACCTCATACATGGGACTGACTACTACATGGGACACAGGCACTCAACCACTGAGCTACATCCACTCCCCAATGAGAGTTGGTTTCTTCATTTGTTTGTTTTTAGGAGGTACCAGGGATCAAACTAGGACCTTGTATATGAGAAGCAGGCACTCAACCACTTGAGCTACATCCACTCCCCAGAAAATTGTACTTTAACACTAAGCATTTGATGAATTTTATCAGGGAATTTTAGCACTATTAAGGATCCTCTGACTTCTCCCTTACTCAAAAATATTTAGATATCTAGGTGTAAGTCACTATACAAATCATTTATTTTGTCAGAGTATGCATAAAATATATTTAAAAATATATTTTAAAAAAACATTTGAAATACAGTAGGAAAGTGTGCTAATTGACAGAAATCCTATGTTAAGTAAAGAGGTGATAAGCTATACAGGAGAACCAATTCTAGCACTACATAACTGTGATATTTGACAAGTTACAACCTCTCAAGGCCTCAATCACCTCTTCTTATAAACAATTTATCACAGAAAAACACAGAAATCTTCAAGTCCATTCAATTTCCAACATATAAATCTACAGTTCTAAGAAACTGTCTCTTGTTTGGGTAGGGGGCACTTTAAATAATCTGGATTTTCTCACACGCATAAGAAAGCAGGCTGATTTACATGTATGATGCTTCCCGCGTGCATCAGCATGAGCCTATCTATCTAAACAGTAATAACATACCTTCATTTAAATGCTTAAGTCAAGACATACTTATATAGGAATTTGGGTCACACTGGATTTTAGAATCAATTCAGACCCAGCAAACATAAATGTTTTATCACCCTAGTATAAGCATAGTACCAGTTGTTCTTAAATGGAATCAAAGTAAAAGACTACATTTCTAAAGCTAGTCTTCTCTAACTAGATTTTCTTCTATTTCCATTTTTATTGCTACAATAACTAGTTGTGCAGAGGCTATGAGATAGGAATACTTTTTAAATCCAAAGTATTGGTTAAGATGCTAGTAGGGAAAAATTACTGTTTATAGCACTTACCTAACAAAGTAATTTAAACAATGTATTAAAGATAGTGGCTATTTTAACTATGTTCTATAATGTTGAGAGGAAAGGGCCTAGAATAAATGCTATTCCCAGAGGTGATGCACCAAAAACTAAATAACTACTATAATGGTAACCCTGAAACTCATGCCTATCCCATCTTAAGAAGACTGCCATCAATATTCTTCCCAACTTACCTATACGGCCTTACAAAAAATTGAAAAGGCTTTTAAATGTCTCAGTGTATCATTAACACTTTTTCCTTGTCAAGATATATGTGGGATACCAGCTCTCTTAGAAAGTTCAGTAACTGAGGTCGGCAAACAATCACTTGTTTTCCCAATATTCCAATGGCTCAATTACAGTCTTAATCCTCATCTGCTGGTTATCCTCATCCCAGGTAAAAGAGCGAGCCATCACAGTTTAAATTACTAATGGAAAAAGTCTTCCAAACAAAGCTAAAGTAATCAAGATGGAAATCTAAAATACCTCCAAGTAGGGAAGAAACATTATCTAAAGGCTTTCTTTCTCCAACAAGTTTTCCAGAGTTTTTTGAGATCAAAAGAACAAAACAAACCGAAAAAAAAACACCTACCCTAGGTAAAATATCATGTTAATGGAGCATATTGGGTTAACCATGTAGTGGCCTGAAAATTCTTGAGTCCTCTATCACATGACTAAAACTGTCTACTCCTTTCTTTTTATCATGCCCCTCCCTCTCCCACCCCACATATTCAATCAAATGCTGTCTATTCTATCTGCACATCAATTCCCTTTTGTTTTTTTAAGGAGGTACCAGAGATTGAACCCATGACCTTGTCCATGGGAAGTAGGCACTTCAACACTGAGCTACATCCACTCTCCAATAAGTGGGGTTTTTTTTCCATTTCTTTGCTTTGTTTTTCCTTTAGGATGTACCAGGGATTGAACCTGGGACCTGTTACAAGGGAAGGAGGCCCTCAACCACTTGAGCACTCCATAGTTTCCTCTTGTCCATTTTGCTATTTCAGCAAACTCTAATTATGTCAAATAGTCTAATAGTTTAGTATATAAGGAAGACATTTAAGAGTCTCTAATCTTAAGTAATATACTTGAGAAATTTTGTACTCTTCCCTTCAAAATACGAGCTCATTAGGGCCTAAGTGTCTAGCTTAACTCCTCACAGAATCTAATATAATATCTTATATATAGCAGGTACTTAATATTTTTATCAACGGTAATAATTAACTTTTACAGAAAAACTTAAAACTTAGAATATATGAAATCCTCATTAAAGATACTAATTTTAAGTAATAATGTCTTTGATAATGAGACTAATCAAAACAAAAATTTAGTTTTTTCTTAAGACTATCCCATATCTTTCCCCCAAAATCAGACAAGCATAAGGAAGAACAAGAGTTTCCTCAAGAATGTTAAAACAGAGTATATACACTGGGTTTACAATCACACTTAAAATCATACTTTGAATTACTGGCAATGTAATCCCAATAGACCCAGATTCTCTACTTCAGTATTATTTAAAAATACCAAAATTTACATAACATCAAACACAGACACTGGCTACCATTCTGTACAATGGTCTATCAGTCATTTTCAAAAATTTTAGCAACCAGACTCTCTTTACAAATCAAGTCCCATATGGACCCTAATATCCTAATATGAATATATGTGTGTATGTATGTATGTATGTATGCAGAAAATAAAGTTACAGGTCCCATGGGCAGTTGAGTACACTTTTCAAAGAAGACACGTCATGAAACTAGAGCTTGGCATGAAAACCACTCTTATATATCTCAAATTCCTTCCCACATCTTAAAACAGCAAGGAGTAATTAGAATAAAGGTTAACTAATGAGTATAAATAGCTTCTAAGACTAGGATTAAGAAAAGATCTGTGTTGAAACCTCTTTATGAACCTATATACACGTAACTTGTTTCTGCAAAAAATATGGATAGCATGTCCTACCCTCTTAAGATCTGTTTTAGTCTACACCATTTTATTTTATAATAAAAATCTGACACTAAAGCCTAAATAATACTGCATGGTATATATTCCTTACTAATGAGAATACCCTTAACTTTGAAGAATCTGATGGCACTTCCTATAAACAGCTGCTATTGCAAAATCAAGTATGAACCCTTAGAACTGAAGAACAAAAATTGTAAATTTCACAGTATGTAAATTAAAAACTAAAGTAAAATCATAGCACACAAATGCACAAAAACAAGTATAGAATTACCACCAAGTTAAAAACCCAATGAGTTTTGATATAAGCAGTTTCAAAGCATACATACTATCTTCTATCTTCTCAAACTGATGTTAATCCATTTCCCATTTTGTGGAAAAAAAACAAGTATTTTTAAATTATCATCATATAGTTTACTTACTGCAGTAGATTAAAATCAGTTGGTATTTCTGGAGCTGCTATCATTTCTTTATCATCTTCTGGAACGCCCCAATGTCAGAAATATATTCATATATTTATGTGGGTAAAATGATGGTTTCCTTCCTTCTTCTAAGACAGACAATACCTTCAAAAGGGGGAGGGGACCATATTTATTATAAACATACCAAAAATACTGGGAGAGGTTATCTATTCTCAAAAGCTAAATTCTCCAGTGACAGGTGATGTGTTTTATTTTGTAAATAAGGATTCTTCTCCTTTCACTTAACTGCTATAGATATGGATGTTACAACTGTTATGGTGGCAGAGTAATGACAAGAGATAGAAAGAACTTTGTACCAAATGTTTTTAAATGTTATAATTCTGAAGCCTGACTTTAAAATATATATCCTATATAATAAATAGGAATAAGATGTAGCTCTTTTATTGGTAATGAAATCCCCATGACAAATTTAAACCATAACATAAAATGCCTGCAAAGTCTGTCACTTTCTGCTGATGGTATACAGATATAATTAAAAGATAATAAAGAACCTAAGATACAATTTTAAAACCCTTAAAACTGGGTTTTTTCACCCAAGAGGAAATATACAATCCAAACTCTAGCTCCTTAATAACCACCTCATGATAATTCCACACTGTTGAGAAAAGAAGGGGAAAAAATGTTAGATCTCATCTATAATCTCAAGGAACTTAAAATCAACCTAAATCCTAATATCATCATATGGACAACAGATGAATGCCACTTGTGACCAGAGTTAAGTACAAGTTTGGCCATAAGCAAGAGTATTATTTCTAGTTTTGAAGGTTTATGGATGAAGTTTCTAAATGAGAGAATGACATAAAGGCAAATGGCTACTCTATAACAAAAAAAAACAAAACAAAACAGAAAACAGGCTTGCTGTGGAGCTTTCAGCCTAATCGTATGTATAATTTTCCTTTGATTCTCAAGTAAATCCAGTATTTGGTGGCCACCTAAAGAACGACCAGGTAAGAAAACCTATCTGATTAATAATAATGTACAAATATAACATACTGATAAACTCAATGATTTCTCTAGCAGACTAGACAGCATTTGAGAAACTCAAAGATAATTCAAGTTTTTTCCATTCATTAAAAAGATCTACAAAATATTGGAAATGGCTACAAATATTTAATTACTATACTGATGTTTAAAACATTACATTTCATAGCTCACTCTAATTAAACTCTAACTAATTGAATTCAACAGCTGTGAAAAGCAAGGGGTAAAATAAGAAGACTAAATAATCAACAAAGTATGTCCTGAATAATCAAGAAGATAAAATACACTATTATATTTTATCTTCTTTTCTAAAGAGTACTAGTACTCATATTGCAAAATCTTTATTTAGGTATGACTATTAGTATAGTCTTCCTCTTGCCCTAAATCATTGCCCCATGACTGTTCTTCTCCAAGACCACTTTGTACTAATCTAACTTTATTTTTATTGTATTATTGTAATCTAAGGAGTCATCTAAGCTGTACACCAAAGTTCTGAGGCTTGCCATCACATGTAGGACAAACCCTAGACTCCTAAAATCCTTACTTTTAAAATAAAACTATTTTCCTTTTAAAAGAAATAAAATTGGGACGCATACGATAACATGGATGAACCTTGAAGATATTATGCAAAGCAAAGTAGGCCAAACACTAAAGGAAAAATACTGCATGGTCTCACTGATATGAACTAAATATGAAAAATAAATGCATGGAGTTAAAACCTAGAGTATAGGTTATTAGGAGATAAGAGGAAGGCTGAGAGGAACTACATATGCTTAATGTACGTAGAAGTTTAAATTAACTTGACTGTAAAAGTGTGGAAATGGATAGAGTTGATGGTAACACTTTATACTGAGTAGCAGCTGGTTTATAAATGGGATTGTGGCTGAAAAGGGTAGTGTGGGGAAGTATATCAATTGAAAGAAAGCTAGAGAATAATCTAGGGACTGAATAACACAGTGAACCCAGAGGTGGATGAGAATTGTGTTTGATGGTACAGATGCAAGAGTGTCCTTCTGTGAGCTAGAGCAGATGTACATCACTTTTGCAGGGTGGAAGGAATGTAGAGAAGCATCAGAAAATTACAATTGGTGTGATCTATGGACGGTGGTTAACAGCAATATTATAATACTCTTGCATCAGTGCCAAAGACATACTATGTTAATAATGGGGGGTATGGAAAAAAGCATGCAAAATGTATGATATGGACCACAGTTGGTGGTAATATTCTGATGATATTATCTCATAATCTGTAACAAATATTCCACCACAGTGTGGTGTGTTGGTGAAGGAGAGTGGTATGGAAATTCTCCACATGCACATGATTAAGTTCACAACCCTGTAATAAAAATATATTTTAAAATAATATAAAATAAAACCATTTTCTTTGTAAAATGGAGACAGCAAGGAGCAGAATTAATAAGTTATAGCCAATAAGTTGGTCATCTTGTTGGCAAACTAAAACTTCTTTTAAGTTTTGTTTTTTAAATATACCTTTTTTAATTATTGTCTTAAAGATACTTATATATTACATAAAAGTTACATAAAAAATGTAGGGAATTCCCATATGCCCCACTCCCTATCCCTCCCACACTTTCCCACAACAACATCCCTCATTAATGTGGTACATTTGTTACAACTGATGAACACATATTGGAGCATTGCCACTAAATGTGAAATATAGTTTACATTATAGTTTAAGCTCTCTCCTGCACAACTTTTTAAGTTATGACAAGATATAGAACCACCTGTATCTGTCACTGCAACATTATTCAGGACAATACCAATGTCCCGAAAATGCCCCCATGTTACACTTATTTTTCTCTCTCCCACCCCCTCAAACCTCCAGTGGCCACATCCTCCACATCAATGATGAAAGTTCTTCTACTACTAGAATAACAATTAAGTCTGTAGTAGAATAACAGCAAGTCTACTCTAGTCCATTGTTCATTCCCCAATCCTGAGGATTCTGTGATGGTATGCCCACTATGCCTCTCATCAAAAGTTGAGGGGCTTAGATTCCATGGGGCAGATGGATGGGATTCCCTTGCTTGCAGTTGTAGACTCTGTTTCTTGGGATGGTTCCATCATCATTTCCTTGTCGGTTGTCCTGGGTGAGTCCAACGAACTGGAGAGTAGGTGCTGCAACTCTGTTGAGATTCAGGACATAACTGACACATGCACAGCCCAAAGATTTAAGTCTCTTGGACATAAACCTATCAACTCTAGTACTAACTACAGGTTCAAATAGAAGGAGCAGAAGAGCCCTGTGTAGGGAAACCATAACTGAGCCCAACTCTGTCACACAGGGGAGCATCAACTCCAAACTAGAGCCCACTGGCAGAGCACCAAGCTGCTGAGCTGTCAGACCTGCCTATAGTGTCTGGAGGTCTCCAGAGCCCTGAAGAGTCCTGCTATTTGAGGTAATATTTACTGTGGCAGTCAATGAGATCCTACTGGGACATCCATAAGTATAACCTCTGGAATGACCTCCCAACTCATTTTGAAGTCTCTTAGCCATATTAACTAATTTTTGTCGATACCCTTTACTCCTTTTGCTCAAGGTCTTTTTCCAATTGCATTGCTAGTTTGTGCTTGGTAGTATTCCCTCAGTACCAGGGAGACTCAGCCCAGGGGTCAATTTCCATGCCAGGGAGAAGGTAATGCATTTATACACTGAGTTTGGCTTAGAGGACACATTTGAGCAACAGGAGGGATCTCAGGAGGTAACTCTTAGGAACTAGGAGTTATAGTTTCAATTTCAAAAGAAAGGGTTCATAAGTCATCAATATCAAGGGCCCATCAATAGTCCAATCTCCTTCACTAGTCACTGCCCCGTACACAGGGATTCTTGATGTCCCATCAGAGAATGTGGCAGAACTCCCCAAGATGGTAATTTGATGTTCTTTTGGTTAATGTGTAGCTCTCCATCCACCATTACAATGCCCCATGAACACCGGAACTCATTCATATGCCTTACAGGTAACCTCCTCCCATGCATTCCCTATCTCTGACACCCTGCACCAACGATCCTCCCTTACCACGGTTGTAATCCTTCTGTAATCCAAAACGTCTTCAAAAATAAAGCCAACGGGACAACCAACAAGATGGTGGCAGAGTAAGGAGCTCCTAGAGTCAGCTCCTGCTACAGGGCAGGTGCTAGACATGCAGAGCTACCAGGGAGCTAACTGAAGCACCTGTTTGGGGGTTCGAGAAGACCAGAAGAGCATCCAGCAGCCATCCTTGAAGGAATAAAAGGAGAAGACTGTCCATTGGCAGAGAAGACTCCATTGGCAGAGAAGACTCTTAAGGAGAGCACTCCACACCACGGAGGATGGTACCCATCCACCACTGGAGGCACAAGCCGCCTCGGGAGCTATTCTGCAGCTGGAATTGAAAGCCCCACTTCCCAAAAACGGCAAAGGAAGAGAAGTTTGGGCACCAACTTCAGCTACTAATGAGTAAATTTGGTGAGGTAAAGTATATTCCTAAGAACAGCTAAAGTTTGAACATGTCCAAGTCAGAAAGAGGCTTGGTAGCCGCCATATTAACTTTGCGCCTGGCATGAGGGGAAGTAGGGCAGACTGAAAATCACAGTACTGGCAGGGACCAGCTTCCTTCCATCCAGATCAGATAGGAGATCTAGCCTAGGCCCCAGCCTCACCTCCTGCCGGAAGAAGCTGTAGGGACCTGTGCCAGCCTCTCCAGGAAATTATTAGCCAAGTCGCGGAGGCCAGTGATCATCTTATTTTGGTAGTGCAAGCCTCCCAGGAGCTATTCTGTGGCTGGAAATTGAAGCCACCATTTCCCAAAAACAGGGGAAGAGGACACGATTGGCAACAGACAGCAGCTACTGATTAGTATTTTTGGCTGGCTAAAGTATAACCTTAAGAACAGCTAAAGTATGAAACTGTCCAGGTCGGAAAGAGGCCGCTGGTAGCCACCATTTTTTTTCTCTATTTTTTTTCAAATGTCACATTAAGAAAATATGAGGTCTGCATATACCCCCTACCCCCCCCCCCTTACCCCACTCTTCCCACATCAACAAACTCTTTCATCATCCTGGGACATTCACTGCATTTCATGAATACATTCTGGAGTACTGCTGCACCACATGGACACTAGTTTCATTGTAGTTTACACTCTCCACCAATCCACCCAGTGGGCCATGGCAGGCCATACAATGTCCAGGACTACGCCCCCAGCCTGAAGGGAAACCCAACTGACTGAAAAATCACAGTAACAATAGGAACCAGTTTCTTTCACCCAGATCAGCCTGCAGCCCTAGCCTAGGCTTCAGCCCCACCTCTGACAGGGAGGAGGCTGGTGTGCTCTGCTCCAGCCTATCCAGGTTAACTGCTGGTACCTTTGGCTGGGACAGAATGAATAATGAGATGTCTACCAGAGCAACTGTGGTCATCTTGGACCTGTACTGCATAGACTGCTGCCCACGCGTGCAGCTCCATCCCTACCCCAGGCAGGGGAGAAAGGGGCAACTACAGTCAAGGTCTGCATGACTTGGATTATTCCAAACAGCTGTGGCTCTGTCCTTATCCCTGACAAAGGAGAAAGTAGGAAGAAGCTTCATCAGTCCCTGGGGCAATGAGGGCAGCTTGAGCCTCCAAAGCTTATAGCACCAACTACATCCCTTGGCTCCTACCCAACAACCAGGAAGGAAGAAAGGGCAGGAAGCCCTGAACTAAAGAGAAAAACTGCACCCCAGAGTAAATACTCTAGTAAGCCACATACTAAGACACCAACAAAAAATTACAATCCACACCAAGAAACAGGAAGCTATGGCCCAGTTAAAGGAACAAGAGAAGTCTCCAGATGATATAAAGGAGTTGAGATAACTAATCATAGATGTTCAAACAAATCTCCTTAATAAATTCAATGAGATGGCTAAAGAGATTAAGGATATTAAGAAGATACTGGATGAGTACAAAGAAGAATTTGAAAGCATACACAGAAAAAGCAAATATTATGGGAATGAAAGGCATAATAAATGAAAATTTAAAAATATTGGAATCATATAATAGCAGATTTGAGGAGGCAGAAGAAAGGATTGGTGAGCTAATTAATGGCCTCTGAAAGTAAACATACAAAAGAACAGATGAAGAATGGAAAAAATTGAACAAGGTCTCAGGGAACTAAATGACAGTGAAACATGCAAACATATGTGTCACGGATGTTCCAGAAGGAGAAGGGAAAAGGGGCAGAAGGAATATTTAAAGAATTAATGGTAGAAAACTTCCCAACCTTATTGAAGGGACATATTCATGTCCAAGAAACACAACGTTCTCCCATCTGAAAAAAATCGGAATATACCAACTCCAAGACACATACTAATCAGAATGTCAAATGCCAAAAACAGAGAATTCTGAGAGCAGCAGGAAAAAAGCAATACGTAACATATAAGCAATACCCAATAAGATTAAGTGCCGATTTCTCATCAGAAACCATGGAGTAAGAAGACAGTGGTATGATAAATTTAAGATAATACAAGAGAAAAACTTACCACCAAGAATCTTATATCCGGGAAGACTGTATTAAAAAATGAGGATGAGTTTAGAATATTCACAGATAAACAGGAACAGAGAATTTCTAACCAAAAGACCAGATTTTCAGGAAATACTTAAGGGTGTACTACAGCCTAAAAAGAAAAGACAGGAGAGAGAGGCCTGGAAGAGAGTTTAGAAATGAAGATTGTATCAATAAAAATAACAAAGTATGAAAAGAGTGGTGAAAATAAAATATGACAGATAAAACTCAAATAGTCAGGAATAACTTAACCAAGGCATAGTGTAAAACACTTATATTTAGAAAACTGCAACTCCGTGTTAAAAGAAATTTAAAAAGGCCTAAATAACTGGAAGAATATTCCATGCTCATGGATTGGAAGAGTAAATATCATTAAGATGTCAATTCTACTCAAATTGATATACAGATTTAACGCAATCCCGATAAAAATTCCACCGACTATTTTTTAAATTAAAAACATGATTATCAAATTTATTTGGAAGGGTAAAAGGTCCTGAATTGCCAGAAACATCTTAAAAAGGAAAAGCACCTCCAGACTTTAAATCATATTACCTAGCTATAGTGGTAAAAACAGCATGGTCCTGGCATAAAGACAGACACATAGACCAACAGAACCAAACTGATGGCTCAAAAACAGACCATCACATGTATGGTCAAGTGATCTTTGACTAGCCTGTCAAACCCACACAGCTTGGGCAGAACAGTCCATTCAACAAATGGTGCTAAAAGAACTGGATATCCATAGCCAAAAGTAGGAAAGGGGACCCCTATGTCACACTTTATCCAAAACTTAACACAACATGGATCAAAAACCTAAAAACAAAATATGAACCACAAAGCTTCTAGAAGAAATTGTAGGAAAATATCTTCAAGACCTGGTGGTATGTGATGAATTCTTAAAGGAGAAGATGGACTACTGATGTTTAATGTATGTAGAAGTTTTAATTAGCTTTACTGTAAAAATGTGGAAATGTATAGAGTGGATGGTAACCCATAGTGAGTAATAGCTTGTTTATAAATGGGGATGTGGCTCAAAATGGTAGTCGAGGTATGTAAATACCAACTGACAGAATGCTAGAGAATAATCTATGAAATGAATAACACAGTAAACCCAGAGGTGGATGAGAACTGTGGTTGATGGTACAGATGCAAGTGTCCTTTGTTAGCTATAGCAAATGCACATCACTACTGCAAGGTGCTGGGAATGTGGAAAGACATGGGAAAAATACAACTGGAATGACCTATAGACTGTGGTTAGCAGTAATAATATAATATTCTTGCATCTATGCCAAAAATGTACTGTGTTGATAATGGGGCAGTATGGAAAATGTGTGCCAAATGTACACTATGGACATGGTAACAATCATCTGATATTATCTTAACCTGTAACAAATGTTCCACCACAGTGTGGTGTGTTGACAGACTGGTGGTGTTTGAGAATTCATGCATGCATATGACTGTTTTATAAGTTTACAACTTCTGAATTAAAAAAAAATTTAAGAAATAATAATAGGGTGGGTTGGGGGAAAAACACACCAAATGTTAAGATAAGGACTATAGTTAGCAGTAAGATTTTGACAATATTCTTCCATAATTTGTAACAAACGTCTCATGACAATGCAAGGTGTTGGTAGAAGGTTGATGTATGGGACCCCTGTATGACGTTATGCATGTCTGCTTTGTTTGTTCACAACTTTTACTATAGACTTAATTGTTTATGTATGTTCATATATAATAATAGGGTGGGTTGAGGAAAAATACTTTAGTTAATAGTAGTATTTTGACAATATTCTTTAATCATTTGTTAAAAATATTTAACAACAATGCAAGGTATTAGTATTAGGGTGAGATCTGAAAGTCCTGTATGATGTTAAATATGTTTGTTTTGTAAGTTCACAACTATTACTAAACACTTATTTTTATGTATATTTATGTATGAGTGATATACGTCAATAAAGTTTTAAAAATGAAGCCAACAAAATAACCAAATTAAGAAAATGAAATAGTTTTAAAAATAAATACAAAAAATTTTTTTTTAATTTTTTAAAATTCGGCTTTATGTTTTTCATCATTGTAAGATCTGTTGTCTTATACGTACAGGACTTTTTATTTTCATTTATTCCCCTGGTGTCTTATTTTTTTTTCATTTTACCTTCAAAAAAGCTTTAGGTTACAGAAAGCCACGTACAGCACATACGGGATTCTCATATACCCCAAATCCTTCCCCTTTTTCACTTTCCCCTATTAATAACATTTTACATCTGCATGGTACATTTGTTACAAGTGATGTACAAATATTGAAGCACTGCTACTAACCATGGTCAATGATTTACATTATAATTTACATTTTGGACCATACACTTTTATAGATTTTGATCAAGTTTGACATGGTCTGTATCCATCACTGCAATAGCATGTAAAACAATTCCAATGCCCCAAAAATGCCCCATGTTCCACCTATTCTATTCTTTCCTCCCCATGCCGTCCAGACCAGCCAAGCTTCATTCTTTGAAGAATAAGATTCAGTTACTTGCAACAACACTGAGGGCTTGACATACTGGCCTGTCCTCCCCTATTAGGCACTGCCAATGCTCTTGAAAGACTCCATCCCTCTATTTGAGAACACAGCAGGGCTCCCCAGGATGGGAGTCTAACACCTTCCCGTTAATTGTGTGGGTCTCCACCGATACAAGGCACTATGACAGGATGAACACTCACATACTCCCTAGAAGCCTGCCCCAGTTGCACCCTGTCCCTCATGCCCCCCACATCCTACATCCTAATCCAGTTATCCACCCCTGCCATATTTGTCAAAATAACACTCCCATTCATTGTAGTTTCAACCATATACCTGCAAATCCCCAGAGTTCATCTGCTCCCTCCTCCCAGTTCCATGGACAGTGCGACCCACCCCCCACCCTAACCCCTCACAGACTAACACCACCCAACCCAATAGCATCACTGCACCACTGTCATGCCCATCCAATGCATAATTACACCCTTCCACCTTTATCACAGCTTTTGCCCATACAGCCACTGGCTCACAACCAAAGACTAGAGAGTTGTTGAGTCTCTGATTATTTTATAAAATGAAACACTGCTTTTCTTAAAGAGTTCTCAAGCCAAATTTAAAGGTAGCTCATAAACATGTACTGCTAAGGAATCACAGGTAAGAAAAATAGAGTGTATCACCTCTGAAAAGTAAAGATCACTAAATAAAATAAGTATTGTGTGATATACTACATTCCTCTAAAGAGCACAAAATTAATTTGTAGTATAGAAACAAGAAGTCTTGCCAGGTCAAATACTTTGGTCGGCACAGACTACAGTAATATACATATATTTGGTTACTGAAATCCAAAACAAACATAAAAGCAAATCTGTACCTATGAGAAGGTCATTCTCTCAGACAAGGTGCCTATATTCTTTGAAAAAATTGACAAGGTCGATAGATTCTAGAAAAAAAATATTAAACTGGCTAATTGCATAGCCCTGTAAAATAATTGCTTTTAAAAGTTTCTAAATATCAAAAATTCAAACAAACAAAAGTATCTACTATGTGCCAAATGCAGCGCTGGTCACTAGGGATATAGTGGTGAACAAGACAGCAATAATTCTTGCCTTTACGGAATAACCCTGAACAAGAAATGTAAAAACAATTATTTCTACTAGAAAGAACCTACCTCTATTGCCACCTAATTTTATTAAACATATGAATACTAAATTCCATGTATCTTGAGTTTTACAATTTTATAATCACTCTCTAAATATCTGACTTGCCACGAGAACAATCCATATTTCATTAACAAAAATTATGTAAGTTGCTTTGTCATTTAAAAAGAGGGACCACAATGAATGAACTGGTACTGGGGATTATTTTTAAAGAACGTGGACGTTAATCTATATGAAAAGCTGAGAATGTTTCCACATTTTTAAAATTTATTGAAGTATATCACTCACACATATACATAAACAAGTATACAGTAATAGTTGTGAACTTACAAAAAAAATACATAGCATCATACAGGACTCTCATAACTCACCCTACTGCCAATATCATGCATTGTTAAACATTTTAATCTAATGATTAAAGAGCATTGGCTTTTAGTTGTCTACACCTGTATAAAATATAATTTGCTTCCACCAAAAATTCACGTGAAAAATTCACAGAACATCTTTAAATACACTTTATATCATTTGACCTACATTGGGAAACCTAAAACTATATGCATATGTTTAAAAAGAAGTATGAGTTTAATAATCAAACTCACCATACCATTTCTAGGCTACTGCAATTTATTAATTTTCTTTAAAAAATATGCTCAAAGATCACAAGGTGGAGCTCTCACCTAGTGTCAAGGAATAACTTTAAAACAGAGGTCTTTATTACATGTACCAATTCTCTATTACTAGTATAAAAGAGCTAACATTCCAACAGCTTTGGAATAGAAAGCATAGAAATGAAATTTACATTAAGTCTCAATTATATCCAATACAACCAGCTTTTGCTTCTCCTTACTGAAATTCCAGCAATCACATTTGTATAGAGAGGCTACATAATATATTTTAAAGTATAACCGCTTTCTTAGGCTCAGGTATACAGTATGCTGTCTTTAAAGGTTTATTAAGAATATTTACACATAATTACTGGATTAAAAATAGGCTACAACATGGATGAACCTGAAGGACATTATGTTGAATGAAGCAAACCAGACACAGAAGGATAAATAATGTATGACAGCATTACTATGGACTAAATATATTGTGTAACATATTGTATAATTTCATTTATATAAAATGTAAATATAAATCCATTTATAAAGATGAAAAAAATTTCACATGTTCTGTTTGTTTTACTTCTGATAAAATACTAATGAAACCATTTTGACCTGTGAACTTAGTTTGACCCACTGAATGGACTGGAGGAGAGTGTAAACTACCATGTAAACTAAAATCCATGCGGTACAGCAGTGCTCCAAAATGTATTTACCAAATGCAATGAATGTGCCACAATGATGAAAGAGGTTGATGATGTGGGAGAAGTGGGGGAGGGGGGGGGGTTTGGGATATATGGGAACCACTTTCATATTTTTTAATGTAACATTTTTGTGATCCATGTATCCTTTAAAAAAAAAAGACAATTTTAAGAAAAAAATTAAATAAACAAAATCATTCTCTTTTCCTAAGTTTCAGTTAAAAATAAAATATAAACACTTTATAAATTCAAAAAGAAATAGGTGATTATATATTTTAGCCTTAAATAATAAATTCAAACAAATGCGCTCAGTAGCACTGCTTTTGATATAAACAGAGAACTAAAAGCTGAAACTTGATCACCATAACTTTTCAAATTATCTATAATTAGTGTGTTTATGGTCTATTACCTGAAATTTAGGTTCCAAGTTAAATTCACTAACGAAAAAATTTTCTTCTTTCTACTTCTGAAGAACTGTTGCACAGGTAAATACTTCAGCATTTAAACACAAATAATGTAATGATTACATGCAATTCCACTTGCATCTTCAACTCCAAAGAGTAATAAAGACTTGCTAAATTCATTAAAATTTACCTCCTCCCAATAAAATAACAAAAAAACCTGATTTTTCTCTTCAACATTGTTTTTTTTTTTTTTTTTTTTTAAGATTTATTTATTTATTTAATTTCCCCCCCTCCCCTGGTTGTCTGTTCTTGGTGTCTATTTGCTGCGTCTTGTTTCTTTGTCCGCTTCTGTTGTCGTCAGCGGCACGGGAAGTGTGGGCGGCGCCATTCCTGGGCAGGCTGCTCTTTCTTTTCACGCTGGGCGGCTCTCCTCACGGGCGCACTCCTTGCGCGTGGGGCTCCCCCACGCGGGGG
The DNA here is from genome assembly GCF_030445035.2 of Dasypus novemcinctus. NCBI lineage: Eukaryota > Metazoa > Chordata > Mammalia > Cingulata > Dasypodidae > Dasypus > Dasypus novemcinctus. Next base: position 136,452,954 of record NC_080704.1, on the reverse strand, counting down.
ACACCCTTGCGTGGCACGGCACTCCTTGCGCGCATCAGCGCTGCGCATGGCCAGCTCCACACGGGTCAAGGAGGCCCGGGGTTTGAACCGCGGACCTCCCATATGGTAGACGGACGCCCTAACCACTGGGCCAAAGTCCGTTTCCCTCAGCATTGTTTTATAATCAAAAAATCAAGGTAACTCTGATTTTCTAAGAGAATTATTGTGTTTTATTCCTTTTTCATTTAATCCCAAGTGGTCTCAAGACAGCAAACAGAAAGCTACAGAGCCATCACTAATAATCTTCCTCAGAATCCATTTTATCAGGGAAAGGCAGAGGGGCAAGTAAAGTACCTGGTATGTTAATTCTCTCACTAAAAGTCCAGAAATGTTCAACTGCTAAAAGCTAGAAAATTCAACACAATCACCACATGCCACCTCTTATTTAACACTCCTCCCAAAAGGGTCACATCCTTCTATGTGTAAGGACCACATGCAGGAAATGTATATACCCTTTTTAAAATGCCACCATTATTACAATACAAAGATTTAAATTAAAAACAAGAACTACTTACATGTCTGGCCATGGATTAAGTTGTGGTACATCAATGTAACTAATACAACATTCACATACAAACTACTATGATGACTATGTAGCAATGTGGGCAAAGTTTGATACATTAAAACCTCTTATTAAGATGCAACAGTTAACAAAAAGGAAAAGAAAGTAAGAAAAACAGTTACTATATCAGGGTGGTGAAAACATGGGTGACTTTTAAATTTTAATTTATAATTTTACTGTTAGTATTAGAGAAAGTAAATTGAGTAGAAGAAATTTTTTAAAGCAGTCTTTTAAAAATCTGAACTACCCTGAGAAATTGCAAAATCATCAATGTTACTAAAATCTGATGTATTCATATCTCAAAAGTCCATAACCTCATAAACTTAAACATCTACTAAAAAACTCTGAGAAGTTACACCATCAAACTGTCATAATTATTTTATTTAATTTAAAGATTAGCAGGGAATATTTTTACAAACTGCTGACGATACCCAAAAGGTATGTTCTTTTTATTGGCCTATCCACTTTCTTAGAAGACAGGAGACAAAAGCATGTCATCTAGTTTGAGATTGTGAATGTTGAAAAGTTAGACTAATTCCTGCAGTAGTATATTTAATAAAAAAAAGGTTACTATCATTCCTTATGTCAAAATGATACATGGTATCTTTGAGTCCATACAGAAAGAAATGAAAGGTTCACCAAATTTAAATTATACTTAAATACCTACCTTCAACAGGAGAATAAAAACTTACTGCCTCTTTGATGATTAATAACCTTCAAAAATATTATCTTTGCCCAAAAGATCTTCTTCACTCAGTTTATCTCCCTAATTTCTGTTACAGTTTTCTGAGTAAGTGATAAGGTGAAAAGAATGACAAATCAAGCAATGATCATACTCATACCAGCAATAAAATTTTAAAATTAAAAGTTTCTTGATAGCATACTCAGATTGCAGCTACCAGATATATCGTTTGCAAATATGTTTTCCTTTCCAAAAACCTGGATGGGGAACTAAAGAATTCCTAATGATAGCCACTGCTCTAGTAAAGGAACTGCAGGACTAGACCATCTGGAGAAAGTATACCTGAAAGAAATCTGCATTCATAAGATAATTAATGACCTATCTAAAATGTTTAATTGTAGGATAGGTCCAATATCTGTCCTTAGAAACATTTTTAAAAATGTAGAGAAAGAAGTAGAGAAGCCAAATATAAAATAACTAAGTTGATAAATTAACAAGCACAGCACTTCAAAATCAACCTTAGGGAATCGGGGTGTGGCTCAACTGATAGAACGTTCGCCTACCACATGGGAGGTCCAGGGTTCAAACCCGGGCCTCCTGACCTGTGTGATGAGCTGGCCCACGTGCAGCGCTGGTGCACAGAAGAAGTGCTGTGCCACACAGGGGACCCCCACGTAGGGGAGCCCTACTCACAAGTACACCCCCCTGTATGGAGAGCCATCCTGCGTGAAACAAGTACACCCTGCCCAGGAGTGGCGCTGCACACACAGAGCTGACGCAGTGAGATTACTCAACAAAAAAACAACACAGATTCCCAGTACCGCTGATGAATACAAGCAGACACAGAACACACAATGAATGGACACGGAGAGCAGACAACTGAGGGGGGGGGGGCATGGAGGGGAGAGGTAGAGAAATAAGTAAAAATAAATACATCTTAAAAAAAAAAAAGAAAACAAAATCAACCTTACTTTCACAAAGACGGGAAGGAACAAAATGGAGCACAGCCTGCACACATATGGCATTCTCTACACACCACAGTAACTAAAGCCAGAGAGAACCAGAAACATCTATGATGGTAAGTGTTCAGAAAACTGGCAACATTCCTTGTCTACCCAAATTCTCCCAATATATTCTCTTTTTTTTCTGCTCAATTTCATTCTTTAAATTTTTTATTTTTAAAGAAGCTTTAGATTACATAAATGTCAAGTAAAAAATATAAGGAATTTCTATATGCTCCACTCCCTCCCCTTCCCACCTTTCCCACATCAACAACATCCCTCCTTAGTGTGGTACATTTGTTATAATTGATGAACACATATTGAAGCATTGCTACTAACTATGGATTACAGTTTACATTATAGTTTACACTCTGTCCCACACCATTGCTGAATTTGAATGTTAACACTCATAAACAGTATACACCATGATATAAGTGATTGCATTATTACCATCAAAACTACTTCACACTGGTCACTACTGAATTAGTGGCAGATTTCATAGCAAAGTAGATGAAGACAAGGTAATTCTGCCTGAATTTGGGGGAAAATCTTACATTTTTCATGTATTCTCAACTGAATACACCAAAAGCATCTACTTTTATTTATTCAAATTAGTAAAATGCATCTAAATAAAAAAGGCTATTAATAATGCACATGAAGATGGAAATATGATTGTAAAAGAATTCAATTAATTAACCCCAATTATCAGGCATGAATTATATTCAAGTTAAAAAATAAAATATACTTTTACTGTTAAGTTTATTAACACATTATAGGTACTCCCATTTTTATAACTGCTCTAATAAGTTGCTGGTTCTTCATTTCATAACTCTGTATGACAGCAAAACCAGGAGAGTAAAACATATAGTATATGCTAAAATTTTTTTGGGGGGGTTACTTTTAAATATTTTATTTAATTGGAGAAGTTATGGATTTTACAGAACAAACATGCACAAAATACAAGATTCCCATATACCACCTGTAGCAGTTTGATACTGTTTATGAATTCCAAAAATAGATATCGGATTATGCTTGTAAACTGGTCTGTCCCTCCAGGCATATTAGATTATATTCGATTCAGGTTTCACTTTTACTTGATTAAATAATGATTAAGGCTTTGATAGGGCCACTTCAGTAGGACATTGCATCCTCGCCTCCTTGATGGGTGGGGACTCAGAGAAAACAACGAGGCACAGCAGTTAGTTGGAGTTTTGAGCTGGAGGCCGGGGAAGTAAACATGCAGGAGAAGAACACAGAGAAGCAGATACATGAGGAAACAGAGAAAGCTCCATTAGACATAGCAAAGGCCACGGGAAGAGAGTCAAGCCATTCGCCTGATAGTTTGCAGCTGCAGAAACCAGAGCCCTGAGCAGCTGAGCCTGGAGAGAAACAAGCCCCAGGAGAGGGATGAGACTTATGCCAGCCTACAGCTGGTACTGGAAGAAGCTGGGACCACAGAGCCTTCAGAGGAAGAGGGAGATTGAACCCTCACAGACATCGCCCACCATCCTGCATGAACATGTCAACAGACTTTGGCGAGGAAAGTAACTTATGCTTTATGGCCTGTTAACTGTAAGCTTTTACCTCAAATACCCTTTGTAAAACCCAACAGATTTCTGGTATTTTGTATCAGCACCCCTTTGGCTGACTAATATACCACCCTATTATTAATACCTCGCAATGGTGCAGTACATTTGTTACAAGTGATAAAAGCATTGAACTATTAACTATATAGTCGATGGTTTAACTTAGGATTCACTGTGTAGTGCAGTTCCATGGAATTCATTTTAATTTTTATTCTGTTACCATATACACACCCTAACATTTCCCTTTCAACCACATTTAGATACAAAGTTCAATGCAGTAAATTATGTTCACAATGTTTTGCTACCATGACCAAAGCATCTCCACTTTCCAACAGGAACTCCACATTTTAAGCCTTACCTTCCCATTCCCTACCCCCACCCCATCCCCTGGTAATCCATATTCTAGATTCTGACTCTGAGGTTTGCTTATTCTAATTATTTCCTATCAGTGAAATCATACAATATTTGTCCTTTTCTGTCTGGCTTATTTCACTTAATATGATGACCTAAAGGTTCATCCCTGTTGTCACAGGTATTAGAACTGCATTCCTTTCTACAGATGAATAATTTTCCATTGTATGTATATACCACATTTTGTTTACCCATTCATCGACTGATTGACATTTGGGTTGCATCCATCTTTTGGCAATTGTGAATAACGCAGCTATGAACATCAGTGTACAAATATCTATTAGGATGGTGCAAAAGTAACTGCGGTTTTGCATGGTTGAAATTTGCCATTTGATCATAAAATGATTGATCATTTTAATGTGCATATATCTCTATGTTTCTTTGCTAATGACATTAATTGCTGTTTATTTTATATTTCTTTTAGACTATGGATATTATGTTGGACAAAAAGCAAATTCAAGTGATTTTCTTATTTGAGTTCAAAATGGGTCATAAAGCAGTAGAGACAACTCACAATGTCAACAATGCATTTGGCACAGCAACTGCTAATGAACCTACAGTGCAGTGGTGGTTCAAGAAGTTTTGCAAAGGGATGAGAGCCTTGAAGATGAGGAGCATAGTGGCCAGCCATTGGAGGTTGACAACGACCAATTGAGAGCAATCATCAAAGCTGATCCTCTTAAACTACACAAGCAGTGCCGAAAAACTCAACGTCGACTATTCTACGGTCATTCGGCATTTGAAGCAAATTGGAAAGGTGAAAAAGCTCGTTAAGTGGGTGCATCATGAGCTGACCGAAAAATCAATAAGTATTCCTATTTCTCCACATCCTCTCCAATACTGGTAATTTTCTGGTTTGTTTTCTTTTAACAGCATCCATTCTAGTGGGTGTGAAATGATATCGCACTGTGGTTTTGATTTGCATTTCCCTGATAGTTAATGATGTTGAGCATCTTTTCATCTTTATCAGAGATGTAGCTTCCAAATATTATCTCCTATGTGTAGGATGTAATTTTAGTTTCATGACAAAATCCTCTGAAGCTCAAGGTTTTAATTCTGATAAGGTTCCATTTATCTATTTTTTCTTTCATTGTTTGTGCTTTCAGTGTAAAATCAAAGAAACCATTGCCTAGCACAAGGTACTAAAGATGCTTCCCTATATATGAGCTGGCAAAAATTATAATTCTTTCTCTAATCAAACTTTCCTAGACATAATAAATCATGCAAATTACTTTTTAACACAAGTATGTAACTAATACAAGGTATTAATAATAGGGTGGCATAAGGGGAAAAAATATACCTAAAGCAAAACATGGACTATAGTTAAGTAATATTTTAATATTCCTGCAGCAACTGTAGCAAAGGTACCACACCAATGTTAAGTGTTAAAAATAGAGGGGGTATATGGGAATGTATTCTTTCTTCTTAGAAAAATGTTATATGTCACAGAAACAATCAAATTTCCTTGTCATTTATACTGTTTAATCTGAGGCTTCTCTGAAAGTACACGCAGCCAGCTGCAAGTCAAAGCTTCATCTTCAGAAAGAACAACAACAAAAACAAAAACTTTATATGAGAAGAGAATTAAAGTCTTTGGATTGTTCATATGCCTGTTGAGCCTTGAAAACCAGCAGATAATTGGCCAACTCCTACTCTCCAGTCCTTCAGACCTGCCCTGACAACTAACAAAATGATGATGGACAAGCCCCATCCAAAAGCAAGGAATATCTTCAACTGCATGCAAAACTATTACACTTCTCTGCCCCATGATATCTACAGCCCTTCTTAGACTGAAGCAGCGTAGACATCATCCCAAATCCCTCAAAGCTGAGGAATGAACAAAAATAAGGGGGAGGGGGGGGAGTGTAACCACGGAACTAAAGTGGATTTACTGTTATTGTAGTTATTATCTTGTGTTAACTGAATAATTTGTAACACTGATATAAAAATAAATTTTTAAATATAAAAATATTATTTTTCAATACCTTTTTATCAAGCAACCATCTCTCAGATGATATAGACTCACAAAATTTTGCTTAAACCACCAAATCACTTGAGAATCTTTCACTATAAACTATTGATATCGTTTGATATGTAATTTTACAAAGATACAATATCTACACAGAAGTTTGACATTTCTTTCTCTCTTATTTAATATGGTAACAAATGAAACAAAGCTTATCTAATTTTACAGCAAAAGATCAAAAGATATATCTAGCTGTTCCTGAAAACATGGAAGCACTTGGTTAAATAATATGTGCTAATCCAAATACATTTTAAAAGTCAGTAACCATAGGGTATGAAAACGATCACTGAAACCCATTCAATGAATGGTCAACATTTCTCTCTCTCGCTCAAAATCTGACAGTACAAGTCTAGTCTCGTAGTTACCCACAAGAAAACAGCAACACACAACCAGAATCTTCCACCAGCAGTACAGGCAAGCTACACACCAGAGCTAGCATGTTAGAATGGCCACAAATGGTGACACTAGGAATTAATGAAATATTGATCCCTAAAAATGTACCATTTAATAATATTTAAAGTTGGGGGGAAGGTAGCTTATTATTAGTGTGTATAATAAAAAGTAAAAAAAGGTAGCAAAATGTTAGTGCTATCACTAAGACAGTGGAGTGAGATGCTCCAAGGTTCCAAACCCTCACAAAACATTTGAAAAAACAAGCAAAACCTTGCAGAACCCGCTTTCTCAAAGTTGTGGAAAACAAAACATTATAGTAACTGGATGAGTGCAGAATCAAAAGACAACTTAAATACAGTAAGGAAAACCACGTAGCACCTTTGCTGGCCCTTCCTCCACTCCCTCCCCAGCTTGGTAAAGAGCCAGCCTGCACTCCCAAGGCTGGTCCCCAGTCCAGATTCTGGAGGGAGCAGAATAAAGCTCATGCATACTGGAGTGAATGTATGTCTGTACCTATATCTCTGGTGACAGCCTGCAGTGTGCAGAAAATATATACAAGGTATACAAAGAAACAGAAAACAATGGCCCATTTAAAGGAATGAAATAAAGCATCCAAAAACATCAACAAGGAAGCCCAGTCTTTAGACATAGCAGACAAAGACTTCTAGAAACAATGTCGATGGGAAGCAGGTGTAGCTCAACAGCTGAGCACCTACTTCCCATGTACCAGGTCCTGTATTCAACCCCCTGTGCCTCCTTAAAAAAGTAAAAAATAACATCAAATAGCTAAAGGAAAACATGAAAAAAGAACTAGAGGTAATTGGGAAAATGATTCATGACAAAGTAAGAATTTCAGTAAACATGGAGAAATGATAAAAAGGAACCAAAGAGAAATACTGAAGACCAAACTAACTGAAATTAAAAATTCCCGAGGGGTTGAAGAGCAGATTAGAACAGGCAGAAGAAAGAATCAGTTCATTTGAATCTAAGATAATTCAAATTATCTTCTTTCTCCAAGGAGAGAAAGAAGCATGAAGAAAAGTGAAGAGAGCCTGAGAGAACTGTGAGACATCTAATTTACCAATACACACGTGGTATGAGACCCAGAAGTAGAAGAGAGAAAAGGCAAGAAAGAATATTAAAAGAAACAATGGCTTATGGGTATGACAGTGGTTTATTTTTTGTTGTTGGGATTTTTTGGGAGTAATAAAAGTGCTCTAATATTGATTGAAGTGACGAATGTACAACTCAGTAATTATACCAAATAACATTGATTGCATACTTTAGATAAATTGTATGGTTTATGAACAAAAAAAAAAATTAATAGGGTGGGTTGGGGGAAAAATACACAAAATGTAAGATACAGACTACAGTTAGCAGAAATACTTTTGACAATGCTCTTTCATAATGTTACAAATGTTTCACAACAATGCAAGGTATTTGTGGTCTAGTGATGAATGGGAGCCCTGTATGATGTTATGCATGTTTCTTTTTTAAGCTCACAACTTTTACTATATACTTATTGGTTATGTATGTTCACATATGAATGATATACTTCAATAAATTGTTTGACTTGTTGTTGTTGTTGTTGTTTGATATTGGGGCCAGGGACTGAACCCAGGACGGCACCCAACCATCAAGCCACATCACCTCCCTTGAGTTGGCCCCATCGTCCATTTACTCATTGTTCATTCCTTCCCTCTAGGAGGCACCAGGGACCAAACCCCGGGACCTTTCACATGGGAATAAGGCACTCAACTGCTTGAGCCACATTCATTCAATTAAAACAAAAAACAAACAAACAGCTGAAAACTTCCCAAATTTAAGAAGAGACATGAGTAAACACATCCATAAAGCTCAATGAATTCCAGACAGGATAAATTCAGGGAGATCCATGACTATAATCCAACTGTCAAAGAATAAAGACCAAGAGAGAATCCTGAAAGAGAAGTAATGAGTCATGTACACGGAAGCCTCAATGACATTAAGTGCCAATTTCTTATCAGAAACCATGGAGGCAAAAACCACTGGAGGTATACTTTGCATGGACTGTATGCTTCACTAATATTTATCAATAAAATTGATTTAAGAAAACAAAAAGCAAAATGGCATATTTAAACTGCTGGAAAAAAATGCCAAGATGAATTCTCTATCTGGTAAAACTATCTTTCAAAGCTGAGGGGCAAATTAAGAAACTCCCAGATAAAAAAAAGCTGAGAAAATTCATCATCACTGCATCTGCCTTACAAATACACTAAACGGAGTTCTTCAGGTTGAAAGGAAATGAAAAAATAGATAAATAAGACCTCCTCAAAATTAAACACTTTTGCTTTTCAAGAGGTTTTGTCAATAAAGTAAAACAGGAGCATATCCAATAGGAGAAAATATTTGGAAACTGCACATCCTAAAATGGTTTGATATCCATTTTATACAGATATCATACAACAACAATACAAATACAAGCAACCCAATTAAAAAATGGGCAAAAGACTGGATTAGGCATTTTTCCAAAGAGGAAACTGCCAGAAAGCATATGTAAAAATGTTCAACATCACTACCTATAAGGGAAATAGAGATCAAAATTACAATGAGATACCATTTCACACCTTATAGAATGACCATTATTTTAGAGCATTTTCAGTATTTCAATAATATTAATAAATAAATAAGAAAATTCTCGCCCATCGATCTCTACTTCCCCTCCTATACATAACTATTGTTTCTGCTATTCTTACACAATTTTTGTTTAGTAAGCAGTTACTGAGATATATTCATAAACCATATGATCTACCCAAAGTGTATAATTAATAGTTTTTTGCATAATCACAAATTTGTGTATTCATCACCAAAGATTTTAGAACAATCTCATTAATCCAGAGAAGAAAAACGCCATAGCCCTTAGCAATCCTTCCCCAGTCCTAAATAGCCAAATCTAACTTCATCTTTATAAACTGATTTATATTTACATTTCATATAAATGGAATCATACAATATGTGGTACTTTATGTCTGTTTCTTTTACTTAGCATAATGGATTTTTTTGTCTGATATTAACATCTTGTAGTACTAATATATATTTGTTCAATTTCAAAGAAAAACAGTCTTATATATGCAATTTTACCCATATTCATATTTCACATGCAGTTTTACTATGCTATACAGTTCCGTGTTACATTTTTTTATCTTTCCTTTTAGTTACATATATGACCTAAGACTTTCCCTTTAAACTCCTTTCATACCCACATAATAGCACAGCTAGTTACGGACATTATTTTGGGTTTTCACTTTTTCTATTCATTTCCAAAGATTAACACACATCTTTTTTACCAATTCTGCACAAGTAAACTCTCAGTTTTCCATTCTCTAACCTCATTCTATTGCTGTTTTTTGTTTTCTTTTTGTCTGTTTTTTTTGAGGTACCAGGGCTGGAGACTAAACTCGGAGCCTCATATATGGGAAGCCAGCGCTCAGCTCAACCACTGAGCCACATCAGCAATCATGAGTTGGTTTTGTTTGTTTTTAGGAGGCACAGGGAACTGAACGCAAGACGTCCCATGTGGGAAGAAAGCGCTCAACCACTTGAGCCACATCCTCTCCCCATCATTCTATTTTCTAGTGACCCATATTCAAATTATTAACTCAGCGAGATGATACAATATATTTAGTTCACAGAAGCACAACCATACAGTATTTGTCCTTTTATGTCTGGCTTGATTCACGCAATATAATGTCCTCCAGGTTAATCCATTTGTTGTATGTTTTACGACTTTTTTTTCTTACAGCTGCATAATATTCCATTGTGTGTATACACAACAACTTGTTCATCCATTCTTCAGTCGATGGGCCCTGGGTTCTTTCACCTTTCATTAATTGTGAATAATGCAGCTATGAACATCAGTATGCAGACGTCTATTCATGTCACTGCTCTCAGTTCTTCTAATATTTTAAAAAGCAGAAATCTTGGAAGTGGATGTGACTCAAGTAGTTGGGTACCCCCTACCACACAGGAGAGCAAACAGTGAGTGCAAACAAGATGGGGAGAGAAATAAATTAAATCTTTAAAAAAGCAGAAAACTACAAGTGCCAGAGAGGATGTGGAGTAACAGGAATACTCCTTCACTGATGGTGGGAATGTAGACTGGTGCAGCCTCTGTGGATGACAGTCTGGCAGTACCTCAAGAAGGTGAATACACAGAATTGCCATATGATCCAGCAATCCCATTACTAGGAAAATATTCCGAGGAAATGAAAGCAAGGACACAAACTGAAATTTCCACACTATGCTCATAGTAGCATTATTCACAATTGCTAAAATAAGGAAACAGCCCAAGCATCCATCAACCAATGAATGGATAAACAAAATATGATATATACATATTCAGCTGTAAGAAGGAAATTGGAATGCATATAACATGGATGAACCTAAAGAATATTATGTTGAGTGCAATAAACCAGACACAAAAGGACAAATATTGTATGATCTCACTAATATGAACTGACAAATACTGTATGGTCTCACTAATATGGACTATATAGGTTGTGTAAATTCATGGAGGTAAATTCAAGTATAGGTTAGCAGGATTTAGAATATGGGTTGAGAATGGAAACTGATGCCTAATATATGTAGTGTTTTTAATAAGGTCTATTGTAAAAGTATGGAAATGAATAGAGTTGATGATAACATATTATAGTGAGTATAACACTGCGGATTTATAAATGTGATTGTGGCTGAAAGGGGTAGTCTATGGACGTAAATGTCAATTGAAAGGATGCTAGAGAATAATCTAGGGATTATATAGCAGTGATTTTGATGGTGAAGATGGTAGTTAATAGTATAAACATAACATTCTTCTTTTACACAGGAAAATTACAACTAATGTCACTTATGAATGATAATTGACAGTAACAATGTAATATTTAGGTAGCAATGGCAAAGAATTTATTCTATCAATTTAAGGGAAAACAATAGGTGGGTATAATGGGGTATGGGACTTTTCCTTTTGGAGTAAAGAAAACATTCCAAAATTGACTGAGGTGATGACAGCACAACTCTGCGAAGAAAGTAAGAGCCACTAAGTATACACATTGAATGGATTATACAAAACCTAGGACTGTGTAACACAGGGAATCCAGTTAGGGAAAATGAACTGTGGTTAACAGAATACAAAAATTTCTTTCATGAACTATAACAGATATATAATACTAATATAGGGTGTTAATAATTGAGTGGTTTGGGGAAAAATACACCAAATATAAGATACTGGCTGTAATTAGTAGTGATATTTTGACAATGCTTTTTCATAGTTTGTAACAAATGTTTCCCAATACAAGGTGTATAGACGGGAGCCCCATATAGTGTTATGCATGTTTGTTTTATAAGTTCACAACTTTTACTATATATTTACTGTTATATACATGTTCATGTATGAAATACTTCAGTAAAATTTTATTTTAAATAAAGCAAATAGAAAAATTTTTAATTTTTTATTGGAAATGCTAGTATGAACAAGTTTTAAGATATATACATATATCTATCTTCTAAGCTCTGTCCACTGAAATGACATCAAAGAAATGTTGGGAGCGGATGCGGCTCAAGGGCTTAAGCTCCCACCTCCCACATAAGAGGTCCAGGATTCATTCCCCAGCCCCTGGTACCTTAAGAAAGAAAGAAAAAAAAGTCATCTGGTATCAGTGAGCCGCCTGGCTGCCAGAACTTGTTCTTTCTGCATTAAATGAAATTAAGGTTCTTTAGAGAAATAGCTGGTTCCAAGGCTAGAACTGGAAAAGTGCAAGGAAGGCCTAGAAAATCTTGTGCCAAAAAGCAAGCAAGCTTTTACTAATTAATAGGCTTAAATCAAAAGGATACAGAAGCAATTTTGACAAGGGCCCTACTGGTTCAAAGGTGACATTTGATCATCAAAAATAATGAGTGCATTGTACGGAACCATGCTAAATGGATGGAAATCTGTAATAAAACTCAAAAAAAAAAAGCCACAAAAGAAATCCATGTGCTATCATTATAGGTAATTATTAAATCAACACCGTACTTTGAAAATTGGCAAATAAATGAAAATAACATTTATCCTGCCCTTTCCATTAAAAATTATATTCCAGGTATTAAATTTAGTTGATGAAGGAAAGCTCTAAAGAAGCTATGATGCTAGTCCAACATTGTGAATGTAATTAATACTGCAGAATTGTATACCTGAAAGTGTTTATAGTGTGATTTTTTTTTTAAAAGGAGGTACCAGATACTGACCCGCACCTCAGTCATACCAAGCAGGCACTCAGTCACTGAGCTACACCTGCTCCGCAAAGTGGAATATTTTGAGTTGTATACATGTTACCATAATAAAGAGCCCCAAAAAAGAAGCCAGCTTATAATAGAATTAGAAATTTATTATATAACCCCTAATGAAATTAGTGACTCAAGGAAGGTTTAACAGTTTCTAAAAGTATTAGATGCACGATTGTTGCAGAGCTGGTCATCTTTAATTCCTATCACACATATTTTCTACTCACAAGATGAAAAACCTAAGAGTACAATGGGAGTATCAGACTATCACACAAGGATTAATTTTAACATCACTAAAGTGTCTCCTGATGAGAAACAATATAGAATATGGAATCTACAAAATCACTTAGGATGTATTCTAAAGAAAAATCTTTAGACTGAATTCATGAAGGCTCCTGATATAGCTTCCAGTACAGGAAATAAAAAGACAGATGAACAACTCTAAATGATACTTAGAGGAAGAACAACAGAAGGAGAAAAAAAAACAAACAGAAAAAGTAACCCTCTGCAGAAAATTGTGCCAGTCTATTCAACAAGATGAATTGGGGAAGATGGAGCAGCAACAGAGCTATGGCTGATTCTCAACATGCTGAAAGAAGCCAGACATAAAAAGAGCACCTACTGTATGATATAATTTATATGAAATTAAAGGAAATTCAATCTACAGGGACGGAAAGGAGATCAGTGAGTGCCTGGGGTCAGAGGTAGAAGGACTTGAGTGCAAAGACGCAGGAAGAAACTTTTGGAACTGATGGAAATGTTTTGTATCTTGATGATGGTGGTGGTTACAGAGGTACATATTTGTCAGGATCACAGAATGGCACACTATAAATGAAGTTTATTGTTTTATTATATGAAAATAACACCTCAATATGGTTGATATAAAAGGAGAGTGGGCTATGCTAGATTATTAGTTATGGGGAGTTATTGCCTAATGTGTACAGAGTTCCTATTTGGGGTTATGGAAAAATTTGGTAATGGATGGTGGTAATGATAGCACAACATTTTAAATATAGTTGTATATTTTAGAGTGGTTAAAATGGGAACATTTATGTTGCTTGTATGTTACTACAATTTTTTTTAAGACAGCATGATAAGGGTGTAAGAACAGGCATAAAATAGAATAAAATAGAAAGTCCCCCAAAAGACCCACACATATATAGTTATTTGAATTTTGACAAAGGTACCAAAGCAGTTTAATTAAGCAAAGTCTTTTCAACAAATGGTACTAGAACAACTGGATATCCACAAGCAGAAAAAAAAGTACCTTTGTCCGTATCTCCCACCACATGTAAAAATTAACCCAAAATGGATGGTAGAGCCAAATGTAAAAATCTAGAAGTATAAAAGTTCTCCATGGCTTTATCTGTAATCACCAGAAGGTGGAAACAACACAAATATCCTTCAACTGCTGAATGGCTAAGCAAATTATACTGAATGGATAAGCAAATTATATTGCATCCAGGGGAATGGGTGAAACTCAGTGTTTGAGTGCCGCTTCACTAGTAAAAAAATGTATCTGGTAAAAAATTCAGTGGTTGAGTGCCTGCAACACAAGTAAAATAATATATACATGTATGCAGTATTAGTCACTATCTGAAGTCTCGCTAATAAAATCAGGAACCAAACAGGTCTGGCTAAAAAGGGATAGTTGTAGTTCTAATTTGCATTTATCTTATTTTCTTATGTTCAGAAGCCATTCTATTTTCCAACTCTATGCTCACATCATTTGCCCACTTTTCTAATAGGTAAATGACCTCTTTCTTACTGACTTGGAAGGTCTTTATATTAGGATAGTCTTTTAGGCTTCAAAAGTCAAAGGTCGGGAACCTGATGTGGCTCAATCAATTGGGTTCCCATCTACCATATGGGAGGCCCTGGGTTCACTTCCCAGGGCCTCCTTGTGAAGGCAAGCTGGCCTGCGCCCACAGAGAGCAGACGGCCGGCACCCACGGAGAGCTGGCGAAGCAAGATGACGCAATAAAAAAGGAAACAAGCAGACATGGAAGAATGCACAGCAAATGGACAGAGAGAGCAGACAGCAAGGAAGTAGCGGGGGGTGGTGGGAATAAATAATAAATCTTAAAAAAAGTCAAAGGTCCTTTCTACTGCTTCCACAAAGACCATTTCCTGTTAAAATGGCTTCTTTGTGCATTATTTGTTACTGTATATACTACCCTACCATCTCTACTTGTCTAATTCAGGCTTATGGGGTCTTTATCTTCCAGAGGCTCACTCCTACCTGCTTGCAATGTCATATATGAAGGATATTTATCTTCTACACTTGAGCTTTCTGAAATCAGCCAGGGCTAACTTAACTATTCTCCATGTCTCTTTGATGCACTACCTACTCCCCCTTATATATTTTTGTAATCTGAGTGTTTTATCTGTCTCCAAATATGCTAAAAAAAGAGTTTTCAGAGGGTATTTTTCTGTTCACCTTGTTGTTTCTGTATTATATCCAAGAAAGGAAAAATGCTGTCACACCACCATGCTAAGACCAGAAACCTTACGAAAATATTTAAGCAAGTAATGGCATAAAATGGTTTCTATAACACATCATCAACTTTACCTAAACACTCAACAGGAATAATTTTTAAAAGTTTAAGAGCCTTGTCTAAGTTCATACAGCTACTAAGAGACAAAAATCTGGGCTTGAACCCATCTGCTGCATATCTGTCTCAGATATATGACTGTCTTGTTAGGATAATTCAAATACGAGTTTTTCAGAACATAAAAGAAATTATGCTCTTAAAATATGCCCAATCAGTCAATTTCAAAAATAAGGCTATTTCCTTTAAGCGTCTAAAACCATTGTATAAAAACCCTTAAAATATCTTACACATTGTTAAATACATGCAATAAAGTTTCCTTAAAATTGAGTACACAAATTGATCTCTATTAAAATCTTGAGCAGGACAAAATCCTCAACAGCTGCACTTTACCATCAATCTTACTATACAGCAAATAGGAATTTGTTACCTGTAACTGTACTTTGCTGAAGGAGAGCAGCAACTCCTACCATAATACTTACAAGTGATCACTTAATCAATAGATAATGGAAAAGTCCATCTACAGGATAACGGTTCTCTTAAATTCCAGTATACATAAGAATCACAAAAAATCCTCATTAAAATGCAGGGCTACAGGACCCAAATTCAGAAGATCTGTGTACAAGTGTCAGGTATTCCTACTATTTACAAGTCCTCTATATTGTAAGTGGGTGTTAAGTCATGGAATCAACAACCTGTGATGTACAGGATGACCCAGTTTTAGAGAAACAGAAACCATAAGTAGTTAGGGGAGAGAAGCAAACACACTTTCCCCTTCCTATTTTGGGCTACTTAATCACTTGAAGCTTATTCACTCAAATACCAGGAAACCACAACTCAAAAATGCATTTCCTAAGATTGACCTTAAGTAGCTTCCCAGAGACTAAGCCACCAGTGGTCACAACACTCTTCTTTCCACAAGAAATGTGCCTCTACTGAAAAATGGAATTGCCCATGTTTAATCCAACAAAGACTGAAAATCTCCAGGAAGTTCATTCCCTGTAGACCTTTTTTTTCCCTAAAAATTTATTTATCCACCCCCCACCCCTCCGCCCCAGTTGTCTGCTCTCTGTGTCCAATCACTGTGCATTCTTCTGTGCCTGCTTGTCTTCTCTTCAGGAAGCACCGGGAACTGATCCTGGGACCTCGATCAGTTCACTGATCCAGAAGATCACCAATGGGATCTTCCTCTTTCTATTCTCTATCTTATAAAGAAACACTAGGAGCTACCAGTTTCTAGTATGAACATTCCAAGACAAAAGTTTACTCAATTGGAAAAATGTATCAGGTAAAAAAGAAAATACTTTTTAAACTGTGAGGGGGAAAAGAATATATAAGATAAACTCTTCAGGTACTTGTAATATTTTAATATCATCAAGCCCCATCTCAACCCCAATGAAATCGGACAAAGACCAAAGACCAATGCCTTTTATTTTTTAATGAAATTGAACCCATCGCTCCAATTACAATATGTTTCTCCTTCCATGAAAAGTGTTCATTCCCATCTCTGCTTCTCCAGCCTTTAACCATATCTGTCCCCTTCAGTTAAACCTAAAATCACTATTCAAGGTCCAGGTAAAACATTAGCTGCTAGGATCATTTCTGATATTCTCCCATTCTAGCTATCCCTAACCCTATCTTAAATTCACTGCCTGACTGTCCTCTTCTTTTCTCTGCTTACCTACCATTTATCTCAGTCCTTTAAACAATAAATTCTTCTAATAATCATCATCATTATTGCTGCTCCATGAGGTTCTCTCCACTATAGTCCTCACTGAAGTGCAATACACTTAAGAGTCAAAAGCATAAAATTAAGGATTTCAATTCAATTATTAAGTACCTTGTGCCAGCACTGTGATAGCCCTGATGATAAAAATAACATACACAATTTTCAAAGTGTAAAAAAAGGTTAAAAATGAATAAAACATGAACTCTAGTTAATGACGGGTATGCTGAAGTCTTAAAGCGTGAAGTGTACTAACGTCTGCAACTTACTTTGAAATGCATCAAAAAAAATAGGTGTATGATCCATGGATAGAAGGGAAGGATGGCTAGATTGACAGATACTGACAAAGCAAATATAGCTAAGAGTTAAAAGGAGAATCTAGGTGACGGGTCATGGGTAATCACTATAAAATTCTTTCAGATTTTCTGTATGCTTGAAATTTTCATAATAAAATGTTGGGGGGATATGAATAAAACATAGTGCCATTCACCACCCCACCCCCAAATGAGCTTACAGTGAAGGTGCCATACACACAATTACACAACAGCATATATTAAGCACACTAGCATACATATGAATAGAAAGCCCTAGGGCAGAGAGGTGGCACTTAACTATAAAAAAGGAACTCAGGTATGGTTTCCCAGGTGACCCCAATCTAAATCTGGAAAGACATATACTGTCATGCTGGCAAGTATTGTAGACATTAGGAACAGCCCAAAGAAAGGTCTAGGCATCAGTCTGGTGTGTTCAGGGAAGTAAGAGCAATTGGATATTACTAGAATGGGAGGGAGCGGCTGGGACAGTTGGTTTGGAATGCTCTGCCTCTCATAAACTCCTACTGAACCTTAATCACTACCTCCTCAGTAAAGCACACTCCCTGAAATCTTCTGGATAATTACTGCCTCTTCCTGCTCCTATACAAGCTTCCATCATCACAATAATGACCCTGTATTTTAATGTGTTTTTTTTTTTGTTAGCTGCCTTCTGTATTAAGACTGAACTCTGTGAGGACAAAAAAATGCATCTTATACACAATTAACTTTGAAATTACACCATTAGAATACACTCATAGTAAAGTTTATTCTTTAGTCTTAAACTATGCCCTAAATCAAATCCCCATGAACTACTCACACACAAAATGCCTAGGCTACTTAGTATGGAGAAACAATTATATGGTACCACCTTTTCCAGAAGAAAAAAAGACTAGACGATGTATGTACCCAGAAAAACTTTGCATACTTGAAAGCCACAGGATTTTCCTGTGTCCTGTTAGCTGCAGCAAGGAAGATGTCTGGCGTGTTAGGAGGGCTCCTTATTCTTTCTGTGCTGATTCATGATCATAAGGATAGCCCACCCATTAGCTATTCTCACTGAAAGTTCAATCAGTTCTGAACCTGTGAATTTAAATATCAGAGGATACATCCCAATACCAAGCTATGTTCCAAGAAAATTTTCATTCACCCCTGTGAAAAAAGTGAAAGGATATCCTAGCCATACATCCAGCCAGCCAGTGAGAAAGAGAAACACAACATCAACTCAAGTGCAAAACAAGAGTGTCTATCCAGGAATATATTTTGGAGTAATTGACCCTCTGTTATTTTATCGTTCCCTCTTAAATTTTAGAATTATGCTATAAATTCTAGACAGTGAGGCAAATTTAATAACCTGGATAAAATGACAGCCTGAGGACTGCATTGTTAGAAGCTGGACAAATGTTCTTTTTAAATGAGGAACTAGCTTTGTTGCCCACATTTATGAATGCTTTGTTGGGGGCAGGGATGAGCCTCCCCAGATTTTAACTTTGTAATGAAGGGATTTTTAAAAATAAAATTTCCATATTTAAAAAAATGGTGATGATTACATTCATAAATATGAAGTATTGTGTACACTGCTAAAAATGTGCTGATATTGTAAAATGCAAGATCATTTCATGGGAAGCAGATGTGGCTCAGTGGTTGGGCACCTGCCTACCACATGGGAGGTCCCAGGTTCAGTTCCTCGTGCCTCTAAAGATGAGCAGCCAGATGGCACAATGAGATGGTGCAACAAGATGAAGCAACAAGGAGACGTAGCAGGGAGATGCAACAGGAGACACAACAAGCCAGGCACATGTGACTCAAGCCATTGGGTACCTCCCTCCCACACAGGAGGTTCCAGGTTCAGTTCCCAGGGCCTCCCACAAAGAAGACAATGAGACACAAGGAGCACACAACGAACAGACAGAGCAGACAGTGAGCGCAAACAACATGAGGGGGTGGTAATAAATAAATCTTTTAAAAAAAGACAGTATCATTAAGTGAGATGGAAAAGTAATAGAGTAGTACACATAAAAATGGTCCCATATGTTTATGCATAGAAAATTTCTGGAAGGATATAAAGAAACTATCAGCAGCAAAAACCTCTGAAAACAAGGAATGAATGGATGCGAAATTTTTACTTTACAGCCTTTTTGTAATATTTGAATTTTTACCATGGGCAAGAATCATTATTTTTATACAAGTCATAATAAAGCTCTTCTTTCTTTTGAAAAGTAGTATGCTCCAAACTTTTTTAAAAAGTCCTTTGAAGGTATGAAGATCATGCACTATAGAACATAAGTCTTTCTAACACTGCTTCTGTAAAATACACAGCAACCCAAGAAAGTCAAACATACCAAGGAATTAGGAGTACTTTCAATGGTTTCAACTGCAAACATACTACCTGAAGATAAGTTTAATGCAAATGGAGAGGGGAGGAGTGGGAGAATGTGATCGATTTAACAATACCTTTAAACTAGAAACTGAAAAAGCATTCATTTTCAAATAACCAACACCATCATACCTTTGCCCAGGCATATTCTTTAACAAGTTTCTTTTTAAATCAGAATATAAATGAAGACTACAAGAATAAATGGTACACTCTTTTGTAGTACCCACAGATGAATGAAAAAGAGAAGGAATCAAACTAACACTTCAAACCAGACTTTTTTTTAATGGAAACAATGGAACAGAAAAGAACACACATACCACAAAGTATATCAAAGATAAAATATATGAAGTAATTCAAAGGACAGAAAGCACAAAGTATTTGCTTTGGTGACTGACAAGACAGGCTACACAAAAAAGCAACAAGCAAAGAAGATCATAATGAATGATTTCCTTCATAACACTGTAAAGGGACATTATCTTGAGCTAAAACATGTTTATTTAATGACACGAAGAAGTTAAAGACTGTCCAAAAAATTCCATCAAGGAACAAAAATAGTTATACAAAATCTACTTACTGTGTCTACAATTTTTAAGAACAAGAAAAGAATAATATGGTAACACTAAAATTCCATGGTAATATGCAATGGGCTGAATGATATGTGCTGAGAGTTTATTAAAAAATAACAAAGTAAAAAGCTAGTAGTTGACACTACTAAAGTCCCCCAAAGTTTAAGAAACAGTATTGAAAGTTTTAATGGCGATGTTCTTCAATGCACAATACATCTGAACCATGTCACCTTGGTTTTCCCTTTATTACATGAAAGTATAACACACATACCAAAAAACAAATAGCATTCCAATACCCAGAATAAGTCACCTATTTTCATTATCCTACTCAGACTCTGTTCCTATGTGAATGCATGCATCTGTGTAGATTTTTCAAAACTGCAAAAGAAAATAGACACAACTGTGTACAATTTTTTCATCGCCCTATGCATTCCTATCATTTCTGTAATATTCATAACTTGTACAGTTTTATGACATTCCACCTAATTTGATGCACCATAACCTACTTAATATTTTTAGGCATTCAGATTGACCCCATAAATATTTCACTGTAACAACTAACATTGCTAGACATCTTCTTGTGTGTAGATTTTCTGTTTAATTATTTCCCATTTTCTCATTATTAAAATCAAGTGGATCAAAACTTATTTTAGGGCTTTGATTACAGAGAGTGTGCATCTTTATAGTTTTTGCTATTTGTAAAATGGGGAGATTTGCACCTATTCCTTGCAAGGTTACCACCTAAGGTTTTACAACAATAGACGTGAAGCACTTAGCTCAATACCTGGCACTTAGTAAGACTCAACAGATGGTAGTAAGTATTTAAAACCTCATATCCACTAACATTTAAAATCCTAACAGTTGTTCATATCAATCTGTATGACTGCTAAGTAATATAAAACCTTTGGTCATCTTTGCTACAGATGTTTTCCTAAATTTGTTTTCATCATAGTTCTCTTTTTTTTTTAATGTAAGGACGTTAAGTTTTGTCTGTGGTATTTTGTAAAATAACGTTAACATCATTAAGCACTCCATCACGTATCAGATGCTTAACATAATCAACTATTTTTAATTCTTTCAAGGTAAATGATATCCTGCCCATTTTACAGATGAAAGAACAAAGAAGTTAAGTAATTGCCACAACGGCACACAGTTAATGAAGAAAGGAGTCATAAGATTCCAACTTAAATCTGCTTGGCAATAAGGCTTAAGATCTTTCTACTTTCCCAACCTCCCTCAAAATATTCAAATGTTTTCTGGAGATTACTCACCTTTACAAGTACAGATATCAATCAGGAAACTATTAAGAAACCCAAAGGCCTTTTTTTTACCAGCCAGTTACTTCATTCAAGAGCATATACATCTCCAGGATCAAAGACATGGAAGATTAGAAAGAACACAGAAGAGATCTGAGGAGGAAACATGGGCTGGCATCCTGACTCTGCCACATTAGCTTTATGATACTAAATAAAGTTAATTCTCTCATATTTACAAATAAAATAAGTTAGAATACTGGTCAGTTAACGGGGAGGTGAAGAAGGTCAACCACCACACCAGGGATCCAAGAGTGCCTACAACTGCAAGCAGGAGAATTGCATCCATCATCCATGTGGAATCTAAGCCCCTTCTCAATATAGAGGTGGAGTGGACATAACCATCCCAGGGTCCCCAGGATGGAGGGATAGAGTATGGATTAGAGTGGACTTACTGATATTCTACTGTGGAACTATTGTGATTAATAATGGAAAAAATTGTAGCATTGATGTGGAGAAAGTGGCCATGGTACCTGCTGAGGGTAGGGAGAGGGAAGAAGAGATATGATGTGCGGGCATTTTCAGGACTTGGAGTTGTCCTGGGTGGTACTGCAGGGACAGATACTGGACACTGAATGTCCTGCCATGGCCCACTGGGTGGACTGGGGGAAAGTGTAAACTACAAGGTAAACCATTATCCATGTGGCACAGCAGTGCTCCAAAATGTATTCACCAAATGCAATGAATGTCCCACAATGATGAAAGAGGTTGTTGATGTGGGATGAGTGGGGTGAGAGGCATGGTGGGTATATGGGGACCTCATATTTTTTTTAATGTAACATTTAGAAAATAAATAAAGCCATAAAAAAGAAAAAAAAAAAAGAATACTGGTCCTTTAAGGCTTCTTCCCACTCAAATTCTATGATCCTACAGAAACCAGAACCAGGAAATACAGGATGTATGTTCTAGTATTTATTTTACCAACCCTAGTTGTGTGACCTTGAGCCAAGTTGCTTGGCTCCTCTCAGCCCAATTTTTTATTTGTGTAAAATAGCATCAATATCTTAAGACTTCCCTCCCTGAAAGATTATTAGGACTATAAATTCTATGTAAACTTTGCAGTGCACTAAGCCACAGTGGAATCATTATTACTACATTTGATTAAAACACATAATGAGCATCACACTCAAAATCTGATATTAGGTAATACCTTCAACAGTAGGGATTACTGTATAAGCAAATATACCTTTCCTCTGGCCCCAATCTCCTACAAGATGGTAACAAAAAAGCAACATAGCTTTCTTTAACTACTCTTTTCTCACCTGCTCCAGATTTCTCAACTTCTGCAACTTGCAAAAGAAACTGGTCTAAGTTTGGAAATACACCAAATCAAACACTTAAGGACTTAAAAGCTTGTCTTATGAAGATAAAACTCATCACAGAAACATAAGCTCAATAGTCATAGCTCAGATAATGAATTCAAACACAGCTTAATACAGCAAAAAAAATTATGTATTGAACTTTGGAGACTTGTCTTTTTTTAACCTTAGGCTTCAATTTCTTGTATACTATAGTAATACCGGCATGCCCCTCTACTTCTCCAACTGAATTAAAAAAATAAAAACTTGAGAGATTTCTAAAAGTTCAGAAGTTTAGTTACATTTACAACTAAGACTGAATTTATTTCTAATATTTTAATCATTATCCAGATAAATTACTAAATGAAATAATTCATTCTCCCAACAAATATTTCTTGAGCATGTATTACGAGACACTGTCAGAGACACTGAGGTTACAGCACTGAATAGAATAGTACCTGCTCCCATGGAACTTAAATTCTAATGTGAAGACTACAAATAAATAATAAAATACCAACCAGTAGTAAGTACTATTAAAAAAATAAAACATAATTGTGTTGAGAGGGGGTGGGGCTCCATTCAAAGATAATGAAACATGCATGGCTATTTTAAGCAAAGCTAAAAATAGTATAATAGTACAGTCTATCTTTCTAAATAAATAACATAAAGGTATTTGAAAATTAACTATTCCATTTGCTCTTAACTTCTCTCCCTAGACATGAAAAAATTTCCCTAAGTTGCTAGTGTATCATTAATCACTCTAAACTTGGCTAGTTCAGAACATTCTCAGATGTCCTAAAGAAGGCTCTCTCCTTTTCCATAGGTTTCATAATGCCTTAGCACTGAGAAAGCCCCATAAGAGGAAGTCTATGGAATTATACTACCTAGTATAACCGTAAATGCAATCATGTAATTACTTTTTTAAAGAATGACGTCAACAGCCAATTTTACTTTATCCATACTGCTCACAACTAAAAATAAACATCCAACTATCAAGAAACAGGCTAACCTACTAGTAACAATTTTGTTTAACTGCAGGCTTCACTGCTAATTACACTGCAGTGTGAAAAAAATCTGGATGTTTCCTACCCGTTCTCTCATACTCTATTTACAAAACACTTGAGAGCACAGCTCATCCACAAACTGATTGTCTGCTGGGCTAGACGAGGATGGATAAATTATTACAGGTTTCCAAAGTAACTGCTAGTGTAAAATGAACTGGGAGAACAGCAAATAATGTAAACAGATGTTACAAAATAATACACAACCCAATTTAGAATACTCTACTTAATACTAAAAAACAGTACCACCAGCAATACCTCAGAAAACTACTGTATACTCATAATCAAAAGGTCGTCAGGTTAAACTTAAGTGTAGTCTGTCACATTCAAGATACCTTGCTGAAAAACAAGGGGAAATGTTCATTCTACCCAGCAGTCAAAGAAATGCAAATTAAAGGAACTGAGTATATCGCTTCACAAATACAGAACTGCAAAAACTGTTTAAAATAGCATTTCCAAAGCAGGGATAATGTGGTTACCATATCATGGCACTGGTGGGTATTAACCCTACTGGAAAACAATACAACTTCAGTTACCAAGACGCTTTAAAAATGTTCAAACTGATTGACAGTGTGATCCCACTGCTGGACAGCATTACACAGAAAGGGTTAAAAAACGCTTTGTAGATGCCACGCTATCTAAAACAGAAGGGAAAGAGACAAACAACTCAAATGTATAAGGAAAATAACTAGGTAGTTCATGGTATGCCCAAAATTAAAAGGGGGCAAAAGTATATATAGTCCAGGGAAACGGACTTGGCCCAGTGGTTAGGGCGTCCATCTACCACATGGGAGGTCTGCGGTTCAAACCCCGGGCCTCCTTGCTCCGTGTGGAGCTGGCCCATGCGCAGTGCTGATGCGCGCAAGGAGTGCCCGGCCACGCAGGGGTGTCCCCCGCGTAGGGGAGCCCCACGCGCAAGGAGTGCGCCCGCAAGGAGAGCCGCCCAGCGTGAAAGAAAGTGCAGCCTGCCCAGGAATGGCGCCGCCCACACTTCCCATGCCACTGACGACAACAGAAGCGGACAAAGAAACAAGAGGCAGCAGAAAGACACAGAGAACAGACAACCGGGGGAGGGGGGGAATTAAATAAATAAATAAATCTTTAAAAAAAAAAGTATATATAGTCCAAATTTCAGATGTGTTACCATTTTTAAATGTGAAAAGCAGAAAAAATATTTTCTTCTATGATATTTTATCATCTTGAGGTGGGGGAAGCTTTCGTAGTCCTAATACCAAGGCTCTGACAAGATTCAATCACATAAAAATTTTTAATTTCTATATGGGCACAAAGACAGTGGGAACAGATAAAAGACAACATACTGGAGGAAATTTTGTAACAAAAATGAGAGACAGTAGTTCATTTCTTTTATATACAAAAATCTCTTACAAGAACCAACAAGGGCACGGACCAGCAGAATGTCCCTGTCTACGTATAATAACAGGAGTTGAAAATGCTGTTTGACCTAGGGTAAGGGGGGGGATGGAGAGGAAAGATGAGTTCGTATGGCTATGGGTCTCTAAAAAGGAGTCTGGAGGTTGTCAGAAGGATTGCCCTTGTGCGCGCCTGGGCAGAGTCTCAGAGACGGAGAGAGTAGATGCGGCCCCAGATGTTGGTCCTTTTGGGGGCTGGAGAGACCCACAGGTTCTGTGGTCGTGGCGGATGGGGTTCGTTGCCGTGCCAGTTGGCCCTTCTTTGGGGCTGGTGTTTCTGCGTGGTGAAGCTGGACTCGGATGGGATCTCTTTTCACAGGCCTTTCATGCTGCTTTACGGGAGTTGTGGTTGGTGCTGGGGCTTAAGATATATCTAGGGGATTTGAATCTCTGGACTGACAGTGTGATGGCCAGGCCCTGAGCCTCAACAGACTTCAGTTCCTACACTCTGATTTATTGGACTTACCCCACTCAGCTGGCATGGAGTTGAAGGGTGTCGGCCGCCATACCGTGGAGCCTGGAGTGCCTGCGGCTGAGGGCAGGAGGATGGAATCCAGTATCCATGTGGAATCTGGACCCCCTGTTGACGTGGATGTGGAGTGGATGCAGCCGGGTCGGGGTCCACAGCGGGGAGAGGAGTGCAGTGGGGATGGGAGTGTACTTAATGATGTCCTGTTCATGAACTATTGTGGTTAATAGTCAAGAAAGTGGGGCATTGGTGTGGAGGGGGTGGCTGTGGTGGCTGCTGGGTGCAGGGAGTGGGAGGAGGGGGTGAGGTGTGGAGGCATTCTCGGGACTTGGGGTTGTCCTGGGTGGTGCTCCAGGGACAATTGCCGGACGTTGTGTGTCCTCCTGTGGCCCACTGGATGGAGCGTGGGAGAGTGTGGGCTGTGGTGTGGAGCACGGGACATGGGGGGCGGCGATGCCCGGAGATGTGCTCACCAGGCGCGGTGGGTGTGTCATGATGGTGGGGGAGAGTGTTGCTGTGGGGGGAGTGGTGGGGTGGGTGCGGTGGGGGTGAATGGGGACCTCATGTTTTTTGAATGTAATATCTTTTAAAAGATGAATAAATTGAGTAGAATTTGAAAAAAAAAAAAAAAAGAACCAACAAGGGGAGTGGATGTAGCTCAAGAAGTTGAGCACCTACTTCCCACATGGGAGGTCACAGGTTTGGTTCCAGATGCCTTCTAAAAAAAGACAAACAAACAAAAAACAAGTAAACTAAAAAACCAGGGGAGAGGATGTGGCTCAGTGGTCAAGCACCAGCTAGCTTCCCACATACAATGTATTGGGTTCAATCCCCAGCCTCAGCACCTCAAAAAACAAAAAACAAAACAAACCAAAAAAAACGCAACAATCCCACTTTCCCAAAAGAAAGGAAACAAAAGAAATACAAATGGCCAGTACAATGAACATGTACGAAGTTGCTCACTCTCACTGGAAACCAAAAATAAAATACACAAATTAAGACACTCAGGCTTGTATGTGTGTGTGTGTATTTGTGTGTTTGCCCAAATTAAATATTTACTGATAAAGGCTAGGGATTAGCTAGGTTGTGGAAAAATCGGACATAAAAAGGTCGAGCCTTTCTGGGGGTAATCTGGGAGTACTATCAAAATTTTAAAAGTAAAGTTTATATAGCCCAGAAATTCTACTTCTAGGAATATATTCTAGAAAATAATTATACCAAGGGTCACAGATGCATCTCCATCAAGAAATTAAATAATGTAGCATACCCAAGTAAAATACAGCTGTTGAAAAAATGAAGTTGTTCTATATGTATTGAAATGGAAATCTGTCCAAAATTCAACAGGAAATAAAAACTAGGTTATAGGACAGTATGTTTGGTATGATCAACTAGCATATATATCACATGTGTACATATACACAAACATGGTAGAATAAACTATTCAGCGTCTTCTGCAGAGGATGGGGAAATGGTATTAAAAAGGAATGTTTACTCTTTTGCTTAAAATATGCTTAAAATAATCTAAACCAATACGAATTACCTTTATAAGAAAAGAGATTTCCATGTGGTAGGGGTGGGGTGCGGCAGGAGATTATTTTGGAACATGGATAATTATTTGATGTTTTTTATGCTCTCTAACTTAACAATATATACATTAGTTAAACATTATAAACATGCATACCAGTCTGTTCTTCTACTTTTATAACCCCTTAATCTTCCCCTTTTGTAACACTTGTACTTAATTGTAATTGATTATTTAATAACTTTTTCCCTACTAGACAGCTCTCTGAGGGCAGAAACCACACCTGTCTTGTTCACTACTATATCCCCCCAGTGCTTAGCACAGTGCCTGCATACTAGATACTCAAATTTGTGGAATAAAGAGAGTAGTGGAATTATGAACGGCTTTTCTGATAACAATAACTTCTCTTTGAAATATTATTCCAAGAAGCATAAAAATTAGATTTTAAGATACTTATATCTAGCATCATTTCTACCTAAAACGTAGCTTTTCCAAGATACCAGAAGAAAACTAAAGTGGTTGCCTACACACTTATTTTATGAGAAGTACATAGTAGAAAAAAAGGTTTTCTTTTCCAAAACAGACTCCAACAAATCCAATCATATTTATCACAGCTATTTTGGAGAGGACACCAAATAACAGTATATTGTCCTAATACCACTCACATATTTAATTCCAATCAATTCTTTGATTAACCACACTAACAAATATTTCATACAAAACAATTCTAATCAAATTTTATTTGACTCTTTAGAATGCAGTAAGCCCTCCCTTCCTGTCTCTGACCACTTCCCAGCTCAGTCCTATTCTTCTTTTTTTAATTCATTTTTTAAAAATATTACGTTCAAAAATTATGAGGTCCCCATTCAGCCCCCTCCCCTCCACCCCATCACTCCCCCCACAGCAACACTCTCTCCCATCATCATGACACATCCATTGCATTTGGTGAATACATCTCTGGGCATCGCTGCACCTCATGGTCAATGGTCCGCATCACAGCCCACACTCTCCCACGTTCCATCCAGTGGGCCATGGGAGGATCTACAATGTCCAGTAATTGTCCCTGCAGCACCACCCAGGACAACTCCAAGTCCCGAAAATGCATTCCTATTCTTATTAACCTGGGACTCAGTGTGGGAAAAGGAGAACCCAACTTCCACATGATGTCGCAAAGAAAACAATCTACATAAATACAATTTATTATATCAGCTTTAAAGGTAATTTTGACATAATTGGAGCAACAGTTTTTATACTGTATACAGTTTACATGCATCTTCCAGATGGGAGAACATGCCATCTGGATTCTTTTCAAATTTAAAATGCTTATGGATTTTATGCTACATTATTCTAGATCTCCTACTTCTCTGGCTACCCATTTCTTCCTCCTGCCCAGTTAACGCTGAAGGTTTCATCCCTGACCCCCTTGTTTCATCCCTGACCCCCTGCTCCTCTTTATTTATATTTCTCCCTTCTAAAAGCCAACATACTCTGTGCATAGAGATCCCTAATAAACATCTCCTGCTCTTATATCTGAACTCCAGTTGCATAAATCAGTTTAAGATTGAAGTACCTAAAATTCAATTCATCCATTTCTCCCCCAAAATCAGCTACCATGTTGATACAAGAGTACTACACAATAGTAACACTACTCATTCCAACTACATAAATTATTGCAAGAAATTTTTCTGAGAAGTAGAAACAAAGAATGAAAAGGGTGTGGATTCTAGGACATCAGAATAGAATGGCTATGTGCTACCAAAATATTAACTAAAATCAAGTTATTCAAAGTTTCAGTACATGAAAGATTTTTAAATTTATATATGCACACGTACGTATGTATATTGTATATGTTCCCTCCCCCTAAATTGCAAGGCTAGGATTTTTGTTCTGAAGCCAATCCCCCTTCTAGCTCCATGCTATGCATATCACAAATACACTATAAATCAAGGATTATTAACAAGGAGTCTGTGAGCTTGAATTGAAATTCAAAAGAAAAAGCATTATTCTTGTGGGGACATATTATTGCAAATATGATATATTTATTAAATAATACACAGTAGAGTGTGGTCTTAGTAAGAGATCCATGGAACAAAAAAGGTTAAGAATCCCTGCTATAAATGGTCACTGAAAAAATCTTTAGGACAAATGAGTTGAAAATTAAGACCATTAAGAAGGAGCTGGAGGGAGCAGATATAGCTCAAGTAATTGAGTTCCTGCTTCCCATGTATCAGGTCCTGGGTTCATTCCCAGGTACCTCCAAAGAAAAAAAAGGAGGAGGAGGAGGAGCTGGAGGGCACACCAGTGCTAAGAGAGAAAAGGCTCTGCAGAACCTAGAAGCTGAAAACACATTCTCCTCCTGGAACTTAAAGCAATTCATGAGGATAAGCCTCTAACATAACCTGAGCGTCAACTGGCACCCAACCCTATCCAACAAAGGCGCAAGCAAAGGTCCTTGGACTTCTCATTTCAAGGGCCATTCAAGACCATCTTGATCCATTAAAGACTAAGTCAGGTTACCTTTATTACCTACTTGCAAAAATGTCTAGTGTGTCTCAGGATGCCACATAATGCATTCAATCAACAAATATTAAATGCCTACTATGGTCCTAGGCACTGTTCAAGGTGGTTAAGGCAACAAGGCAGACAAATATCCTTGCTCTCATTGAGTTTACATTTCAGTGCCATGGAAGAAATAATTAAGTGTATTTTTATCATGTCAGAGCTAGGGAAAGAAATAGAGTAGGGAGAAAAGAGAGTGTTAGGAGCAAGGGGTAAAAAAACAGGGAAAGAATGTTTCACTGAAAGGATATTTGAACAAAACATGAAGAAACAAGGAACCAAACCAGGCAGAGGTGATCAGCAAGTGCAAAGGTCCCGATACGGGAACTTACTTGGGCAGATTACTTGAAACCTGTAAGACTTAATTTTCTCATCTATAAAATGGGCATTATCCCTACCATGTAAGAAATAAAGGCAGTGTTATGTGTCCAGTGTCTGACAAATAGAATATACTCAATAAATGGGATTATTATGGTTATCTGGGGTTCCATCATGCAAATAAAACCCTCAGTATACTGTCTGGCACACAGAAAGGTCTTAGAAAAAAGTACTGCTATCTAATTCTAATATTAACCCATAATGCAAATGAAACTGTACCGATTTTACAGGTGGGAAACCTGATTATCACAGATTTGCCCAATTCGTACATGAACAGTCATACTCCATAACTAAACAGAGGTCTTAAAATACACTTCCAGAGCGAAGAAACCATTCACATTAAGGTCAACAAATCAACAGTATGGTAGTACAGCATTAAGAACATTGACCATGTAGTCAAACTGCCTGTTCATATCAAGGTCCTACCACCTCCTAGGTATGTACCCTTGAGTAAAATTTAAGTTCTCACTCACATTTTCTCACCTGTAAACATGAAGTAACAATAGTACCTGCCTCAAGGGTTTATTGGGAAGTTTAAATGGATGAATTTTTAAAATCACTTCTATTTCACTGCCTGGCATAGAGGGTTACCTAATTTTAATAATAGTATTAATAGCAGAGAAGTAAAGTAAGGAAATCATCACCAAACCATTTCCACTTTCTATGGATAACATTGGAAACTGTAAACATACAGAGGTGGAAAAGAAGCATAAAAGGGATGCAAGAGGAAAATGAAAAATTAACACCACCAAACTGGCATCAGAATGTTGCATGGATTTAGATCAGTTTTTACCTGAACAGGTTGTTCCTATTAGTATTACTGTCCTTTAACAGAAACACTACATTTGAGCCACTGAGAAATATGCCAACAATGCTTTTGAGAGCATTTTGTTCTAAAGTTTATTTTTTAAAGGTTAATTTCCTAAAATTAATTCAGATACTGCTGTACTTGAACAGTAGAACAAGTAAAATATAACTTTATCATCCCCAACCCTTTTTTCCAGATGCTACTTGATGCTTATAATAAAATGTGAAAACATATCACATGTAATTTCAGACTGAGATTTATCCTTTTATCAGTTTGACAAAAAATAAACTTTCCTCTAACTGAATCCCCAAAAGTTTTCTGACTACTTTGTGAAGTTTAACTTCCTCCTCTGTCCCATCCATTTAGGATTCTTATTCTCCAAAATATATATCACTATGAAATATATAAATTATCCCACTGGGAGGCAGTGTATCACCATGTAAAGAAGTACCCTGAACTTCCAGGAAGATGACAGATTAGAAAGACTATCTTCTCTCCCCTAAAAAATAGAGGGCAGGCAGAAACGGTCTGGGAAAAAAATGTTCTAGGGCTTAGGATACCAGGGGAAGGCTGGACACCACCCAGGAGAGAGAGGGGAACAGGAAAAAAAATCTCGATATAAAGACTATGAGTAGAAGCTGTAGCTATAGCTGCTGATGCCTTCCCTCACCCTACGAGTATATAATTTTGAAATCTCCAGCCTTGGGCTGGTAGCTCAGACAGAGGGGATCCCAGGGATGCAGCCTAAGGCTGCATAAGAAAAATGCATGCAGCCTAAGGCTGATTCAGCTTTTGGCCAACAAATTTGGTCCTTCCAGGCAGGGAGAGACTGCACCATTGTTTCTCCTGGGAGCCTATGTGTGGGACTAAAGAGATCGGACCCTTTCAATCACCCTACCTACTGACCAGGTCTGACTGTTGAGGATGTAGAGGGGAGTGGAATTATTCCTACCCGGGGAAAAGGAAGGGGGCTGCCAGCAAAGATTGGAGAACAGTCTCTGAAAAAGCATGAATTGTGAGGCTCTAAATAGCCTCCAGGCAGGATCTTCTGTCACACTGTTGTCATATGTGTTGCAGCAAACACACTCCAACCAGGCTTTGAACTGAGAGGGCTTCCGAAGAGCTCCATCTGCTGATGGACCAAGGAAGTGCATGTGAGAAAATTAAAAGGAAAATGAGAGGTTTTTTCTGGCTTTTATAGATTCCCTCCCCAAGGACCTTGGGAGCAGGTCTGCAACCCATTACTGGGTCCATGGCTGAGATTTGAGCAACTAACAGGGACAATACTAAAGACCTAGGACAGGTTGAACCAAGAATCAAAGAAAAGCAGTAGAGTAGCACACAGCATCCAGCCACTAAATCCCTATGAAAGAGAGACAGAGCTTCAGCGTAAACTTACCATCATGATCAGATGCCTAGACATCCACAAAAATTACAAATCATACTAAGAAAATGTAAGAAATGACCCAAGCAAAAGAATATATCAAAGCCCCAGATGAAACCAAAGATTTGAGACTACTAATCAAGAGTCATACAAATTTCCAAAATCAAATGAATGAAGATAATATGGCTAAAGAGATAAAGGACATCAGGAAGACACTGAACTAGCACAAACAAGAATCTGAAAACCTGAATAAAAAAATAACAGAATTCATAGGAATGAAAGATACAACAGATGAGATCAAAAACACATGAGAGACATATAACAGACTCAAGACGATAGAATAAGTGACAGAAGACAGAACAGCTGAAATTGAAGAGAAAAGAATGGAAAATAATTAGCAAGGGCTCAGTAGTTGAATAATAACATGAAGTGCAACAACATACGTGTCATGGGAGTTCCAGAAGAAAAGGAAAAAGGGGCAGAAAGAGTATTTGAGGAAATAATGGCTGAAAATTTCCTAATTCTCATGAAGAAATGAATTTACATGTCCAAGAAGAACAGCACACCCCCATCAGAATAAATCTGATTAGACCTACTCCAAGACCATAATACTCAGACTATCCAATGTCAAAGTCAAAGAGAAAATTCTGAGAGCAGCAAGGAAGAAGGTAAACCATCACATTCAAGGGATGCCCAGTAGAGCTTAGTGCAACTTTCTACTCAGAAACAATTACGGCAAGAAAACAGTGATACAGCATAATTAGGATAATGAAAGAGAAAACTGCTAGCCAAGAATTCTTTATCCGGCAAAATTCTCCTTCAAATATGAAGGTGAGTTTAAAATAGTCACAAATAAACAGAAACTAAGTTTGTAAAAAAGAATCCGCCTTTGCAGGAAGTATTAAAGGGAGCCTTACAGCATGAAAGAAAAGTACAGGAGAGAGAGCCTTGAAAGACAGTGTAGAAGGCAAGAACAGTAGAAAGAATAATGAAAACAAAGAGTAAAAAGACAAAAATAAGACATATGAAAACCAAAGAATAAAATGGTAGCAATAAATAACATATTTACAGTAATATCACTGAATGTGAATGGATTAAACTCCCCAATCAAAATACATAGGCTTGGGAAGTAGCTGTGGATCAATCGATTGGGCTCCCGTCTACAATATGGGAGGCCCTGGGTTCGCATTCCACTGCCTCCCCGTGGAGGCAGGCTGGCCCGCGCCTGTGGAGAGCTGGCGCAGCAAGATGACACAAAGGGAGACAAGCAGACACAGAAGAACGCACAGCAAATGGACACAGAGAGCAGACAGCAAGCAAGCCGCAAGAGGAGGGGATAAATAAAAAATTTTTAGAAAACATAGGCTGACAGAATGGATAAAAAAACATGAGCCATCCATATGCTGCCTACATGAGCCTCGCTTTAGATGGAGGGATACAAAGTGGCTGAAGTGAAAGGTTGGAAGAAGATATTCCATGCGAACAGTCACCAAAAAGAACAGGGGAAGCTATACTAATACTATAGAAAACAAAGCTTTAAATTAAAAAAAGTAACAACAAATGGGGACCATCCGCCAAGAAGAAATAACAGTTGTATCTATGCACCTAACCAGGGTACACCAAAATACGTGAGGCAAACTCTGGCAAAACAAAGAGAGAAATAGGCATCTCTACAATAATAGTTGCAGACTTCAACCCACCACTCACATCATTAGATGGAACTACAAAGAAAACCAACATGGAAACAGAGAACTTGAACAATATGATAAATGAGCTAGACCTAACAGCCATATACAGAACACTGCATCCTAAATCGGCAGGTTATACATTCTTCTCAAGTACTCATAGGTCTTTCTCCAGGACAGACCACATGTTAAGTCCCAAGGCAGATCTCAATAAATAAAAAAGACTGAAATTATACAAAGCACATTCTCAAGATCATAATGGAATGAAAGGGGAAATCAATAATAGACAGGAAAGGGAAAAATTCACAAATGTGTGGAGGCTAAACTATATACTCCTAAACAATCAGTGGGTCAAACAAGAAATCGTAAGTGAAATCAGCAAATACATTGAGACAAATGAAAATGAGAACACTAAAACGTATCAAAATTTATTGGAGGGAGCAGATGTGGCTCAAGCAGTTAAGCGCCTGCTTCCCACATGGGAGGTCCCAGGTTCAGTCCCTGGTGCCTCCTTAAAACAAAAACAAAAAACAAAAACGAAAAAACAACAAGCAAACAGATGGGAAAAAAAACAATTCAGGGGAGCTGATATGGCTCAGTGGTTGAATGCCAGCTTCCCACATACAAGGTTCTGGGTTCAATCTCTGGCCCCAGCACTTCAGAAAAAAAACAAAACACTAACAAACGAAAGTAAAAAAACCTCATGGGAGCTGAGGGTCAATATGTGCAGAATTGGTAAAAAGGTTATTTGCTAATCTTTGGAAATGAATAGAAAAGGTGAAATCACAGTATAGTGTTTGTAACTAGCAAACTACTATAGGGGTATGGCAGAGGTTGAAAAGGAAGTCTAAGGTCATGTATATTACTAGAAGGAAAGCTACAATATATAATATGGGACTGTATACCACAGTATAACCACATGTGAAATATGAATATAGATAATATTGCATATAGAAGACTTTTTCTTTAAAACTGAACAAATGTACATTAATGTTATAAAATGTTAACATCAGGACAAAAAACACTATGCTAAGTGAAAGAAATCAGACCCGAAGTACTGTATGATTCCATTTATATAAAATGGAATTAGATTAGTGGTTATGTAGGGAGGTGGAAGTATAGAGGGATTGAGAGGTAACTGCTAACGGTTACAGACTTTCTCATTTTGGAGTAATTGTTCTAAAATTTTTTGTGGTGATGAATGCACAACACTGTGACTATACTAAAAGCCACTGATTGTGCACTTTGGATAGAATGCATGGTATGTGAATATACCTCAATAAAATTGCTTTTTAAAAAAAGTTCTGGGGAAGTGGACGTGGCTCAAGCATTTGTGCGCCCGCCTCCCACATGGGAGGTTCTGGGTTCAGTTCCCGGTGCCTCCTAAAGAATATGAGCAAACAACAAGGAAACAAAGAGCAAACAGATGAGGAAGCCAACATAGGGGAGCCAACATGGCTCAATGGTTGAGCATCAGCCTCCCACACACAAGGTCCCAGGTTCAATTCCCAGTCCCAGTATCTTAAAAGAAAAAAGTTCCCTAGACTCTGGCAGGACTGGATTCAAAAGTACGCTCTGGGAAAGCGGATGTGGCTCAGGCAACTAGGCTACTGCCTATCATATGGGAGGTTGCTGGTTCAGATCCCAGTGCCTCCTAAAGACAGTGAGCTGACACAATGGGCAGGAGCGGCAAGCAGGCATCGTGAGCTGATGCAACAAAATGACACAACAAGAGACACAGGGAGGAAAAACATAATGAGACATAACAAAGCAGGGAGCAGAGTTCTTCAAGCAATTAGGTACCTCCCTCCCACATCATAGGTCCTGGGTTCAGCTCCCAATTCCTCCCAAAGAAACAAGGAAAACAAACAGACACAGCAAGTGCAAACAAGGGGGTGGGGAGAAATAAATAAAATAAATCTTTAAAAAAAACAAAAAACCATAAGCTCTGCCACTTACTAGCTGAGTAATCTTGAACAAGTCACTTAACTACCACAAACCTCAGTAAATGTAAATACCATCAACTACCTTAATGGGTTAATTAAATGTTAGGGCATCCAATACAAGTGTCATGAGGGAGATGCTGTATATGGTATCCTGTAGAGAGAAAACGTTATCATTACTGCAAAGCCAATGATATCAATATTAGCAATGTAATTACAATACAGGGCTACATCTCCAGAAAACCTAAGGTTTTAATTCAATTACCATTTGAGAGCCTGTATAACCATACACTGAACAATAAGAGAAGAATTCAAAATCAGATAAAAATTTGGTACCTTGCCCCAAAAAACTTAACTTAGATCAATTTGGATACTTCCCAAACATTTTACATTTAAGCACTTTATATTTTATACACTCACACACAACATATTCTCATGTTGGGTCTGCTAATTTTCTGCAGCAATCTAGATAACTATTTCAGTCTAAGTTCAACGGATCAAGAACTAATATCCTACTACAGTGTCTTTTCCAATGTAATCCTATATTGTCCAAATAATCCCTCTAAAATTTTTCAAGTACATTTAGAACACCCAAATATGAATACAACTCCTGAGTATTCTTCAATGAATAGTGGTACTTTATGCACTCAAATTTAATCAAAACCAAAAAAGTATATACAAATCAGAGCTAAAAAAATCCATTTGTCATTGACAAGTTTGCTTTTCAAAAACACACCTTCATGCTTCTGTATCCCTGCCAATCATGGCTACCACCACTTCCTCAATTTTCTTGCCAGAAGTAAAGTCTGATGAAGGTCCTTTGGCCTGAGTAAGTGGTTGAAAAAGGGAGGGACAGATCCCAAAAAAAAAATATTATGGCTTTTATAGTATTTCCTATATTTTCTTTTCTTCTTTAGTGTCAAAGGGAAGTTCTCAAAGGTTCATGTTCCTATCTTTAAAACTATTTCTTTAGACCAAAAAAAGGCCCTTTTTAGTAAGAAGATGATTAAACTTGTTCTTTGTAATAATATTCTAGTCACCATAAAGTTGGCAAATAAAGTACAAGGCAGTAGGCACATTGGTGAGTAGAAAACTTCTTGCTTTTGGAAAGATTAAAATGTTAGAAATCTAAGAAAATAATTAACACAGATCTCAATCCTGAAATGGAAATGTTTCAAATAAACCATACTTTTTAAAAAATCATATATATCACACATATGGAATGAATTTAATGAATATCATATACTGCTTACAAAGATATTTCAAGCTAACCCTCTAACAAAGAATCTGAGGTCAAAAAGTAAAACACAAGCATATATAAATTTAAAATCCTTTAAAATCAAGCATTCAGAATTTGAAATCAAGAAAAGCACACAAGAGTCCCATATAAGGAAGCCGATATGGTTCAAGCGATTGAGTTCCTGGCCTACCACAAGGGAGGTCCCAGGTTTGTTTCCTGGTGTCTCCCAGAGAAGAGGACCAAGATAGTGAGCTGGCGCTGTGAGTTCGCGCAGCAAGATGATGCAACAAGTAGACACAAAAGAGGAAACACAATGAGATAAACAAAGCAGGGAGCAGAGGGCATCTCTCCTACATATGAAGTCCCAGGTTCAGTTCCCAGTGACTCCTACAGAGAAGATGAGCAGACACAGAGAGCAGAACGATGGAGGGGGGGGTGTGTGGAATAAATAAATAAGGCTTTAAAAAAAAAAAAAAGAGTCCCATATAACAGTGATTGTTGACTGCCTTTTTTTGCTTTTACACAGAACTGTAATAACACTTAGGAGGTCTCAACCTTTGGCTAAAGTAACTGGTTATATGGGATGATCGTGGGCACTTTTACTTAGTTTATTAACACCCAAAGAACACAGCATTCCAAGGCTACATAACAGTCCTTCATTGTTATTTTCCCCTAAATGTTTTCAGAGCAATCCTTATTTTTAAATACTTGTCACTAATTTCAAAATAAGGACACTGTACCAAAACTGCACTGATAGCTATTGGTTTGAGCCAAATGTTCTTTAATGCATAGTAATCCCAGTATATAATGTAAAAACAACAAAGGGTTTTAGGGGAGCGGATGTAGCGCAAGTGGTTGAATACCTGCTTCCCAGGTACAAGGTATTGGGTTCAATTCCCAACACTGCCCTTAAAAAAAAAAAGCCTTTTAAGGTATTAAGCCCAACTGACTATATTCCCTGTAATCTATTAGTTTACCGTGGTAAATAAAGCATCTCTAGTCTGCATTCTCTAAAAGGCATTTTTAGTTACCAGCTGATTTAACAATGAATGGACTCTTTTAAGAACTTGATGAAATGCACACTTTAACACGTTTTGTACATAATTTCAGAGGGTTCACACACTTCCACCCATGGGCCTCAGCTTAAGAACCAGTCAATGGTGTTTTATTTTTTTAATCAACTGCATCATATAATAAATAAAAATACTGCCCCCCCCCCCAAAGAATAACCTTTGCCTCACAGTAACTGCTGCCCACAAGTCCCTTCATCTGGTAAGAAATGTAGTCCTCCTTCAAGCTATAACTTCTTATGATGGCTTTAATGAACTAAATAAAAGACAATTTTTAAAACTGAATGGCCCTGGGGAGCAGATGTAGCTCAAGTGGTTGAATTCCTGCCTCCCACATACCAGGTTCCAGGTTCAATTCCTGGTACCGCCTCCTAAAAAAAAAAAAACAAACAGAAAAGCCAACACTCACTGAGGAGCAAATGTAGCTCAGTAGTTGAGCGCCTGCCTCCCATATATAGGTCCCTAGTACTGTCTAAAAAAAATTTTGAATGGTTCTATTTAATGACTTCTCAGTTATGTTTGTAAAATAGTGATGCCAACAAAACCTCCAAAAGTAAACTAGCTAGAGAAAAAAACACATAAATCACTCACTAAAGTATTAAAATAGCCAAGTATGAAAACAAAACTGAGACTCCTCTTATCAGTTTCCTACCACTCACCCATTCAAAGGAAAAGAGAAAAAAAATCTTAAGTTTGCAACATAGTAGATTCACGATTATACTGAAATTGTTTCTTCAAATGTCTAGACTCATATTCAGTAATCATTTGGGAAGACTGGGGGTGGGGGATACCACAAACAAAAAGAGGCCAGGAACACAAAACTACTATAAAAGTTACCAAAAATAAATACAATATGAAAACGGTACAGGGAGTCTGAATATGTAAGAAAAACAAACTCACATATAAACAGTGAAAAGTTTCCATTAATTAGGAGGATCTCAGAGAAGTTGCTTTATAGCATTAAGG
The DNA here is from genome assembly GCF_030445035.2 of Dasypus novemcinctus. Taxonomy (NCBI): domain Eukaryota; kingdom Metazoa; phylum Chordata; class Mammalia; order Cingulata; family Dasypodidae; genus Dasypus; species Dasypus novemcinctus. The sequence goes on along the minus strand of NC_080704.1, from coordinate 136,413,302 downwards.
CATATATATAATCACCACAGTTCTAAGAGTCACTTGAAAAAAAAAACAACTGGAGATTCTACTGGGTTTTTAAAAAACACTGTAACTTGTCTTCTACTATTAATTCTGTACCAATAAAAACTCCCCCAAAAGAGTAAAAGTAAACAAACTATCAGAATTTGGCAGTTTAAAGCAATTTAAATCACGTTCATGCCCAAAGAAATCTCCTTAGGGGTTTCAAATCCCTTCTTATCACTTACTAATATTTAACTTTGGACAAGTAACTTTCCTCTTCTGAAAAATGAGCATATTATTCAGGGTCATCATACATCTTCAGTTTCTCTGGTCCAGTCTTCATTTATGCCTATTATTCCAGTATCCCATTCAGTTAGTGCCCCTCCCCCAAATATCCTAGGCAGAACAATAATTTGGTCATCTTACCTCATAGAGTTATGAGGAGTTAGTGACCAAATACACATAAAGCATTTATATCAGTGTCTGGCACATAGTAGGAGCTCAGTTAGTATTAATGTTAGTCACTGTCAATGACCTTTTATAAAAAGGTTTTGGATTGTATAATGAACAATGCTCCTACAATATTCTTTTTTGCAAATAAAATTATGTATTTATCTTCCCACATTTAATTATTTAAAAGGCTGAATAGCACTGACCACTTGAAATCAACACTAACTGGTTTATCCCACAGAAATGGCACTGCTATCAACTGTATTCCTATTTTATCATACATAAGTTTCGATAGAGGTTATATTAGTTAATGGCAGGAAAGTGACTGAGAAAATAAAACTTTCCTAAGGGCCAAAAAAAGTCCCTTAATAGTCTAGCAACCTTTTTCAACTAGGTTCCCCACGTTAACCACAAAACTCAGAAAATGAATGGAGTGCCAATTTCCTATTGTCCCAAAGGACGGTATACAATTAGTATCAGTATCATTCTGCATACAATGGATGCCTTAGGGCATAATTCTTCCGTGATGGAACACCAGTTTTGGGTATTCTTGAAATACAAAGGGGAAAAGATATGGATGAAGAGACTCAATAATAAACACTGTGGATAAAAGACTGCTGTCCATCACCCGGAAAAATTTCCTACAGGAAGAAACTGAAGGTAAAGAGCAACATAAATATATAAATTTGACTCATGTCTATGAAAAGCACTAATAAATTGTTTTACCTCATCTCTACTAACTTATCTTAGGACAGATATCCAACATTCAGCATTTCTTCAGCTAAGAAAATGTCTATAGTTTATGAAAAGCAGAAAAGAAAAAGATTAAAAGGAAAGAAACAAAGATAATGATCACTAATGAACCTAATAATCTGGGGCACTGATAAACTATCACCTGATGAAAATAAGAGCAAGAAATTTAATAAAGTAAAAAGATGAGGTAGAATACAAAGTAGAAACATAGAGAAGAGATATTAACACTGAGAAGAAAGAGAATATTTAAAGAGTACCATTAAATATAACCAAAAAAAAAAATCCCCCTACAGAAACAAACAGAGCAGTGAATTACTAAAAGATTCACCTAAATTTTTCAGAAACATTTACCCTCCATTTCGGATAAAACATAAATGACAAAGGAGAAAATAAAATCAGTGAAAACTATTAGCATGACCGAAAAAATCAAGAATATATTTCAACATACTGTCCCACAAACTTCTTCATAATGAGCATATTCAAAGGAAACCAAACTGAGATTTATTTAGGAGTTACTATAAAACACAATTTAGACTAGACCTTTTATCAGACAGCAATTCATCTGACCATAAGTCTGCAATTACCTTGTCCTATACACGAAAAGAACTTGATTTTGTAAAATTAAAATGATGCATGCTTTCTGGTGGTAGATAACCCAAGACCTAAACCAGATAAGATTAAACTGATTTTAACAGAAAAGCACAAAGGTTTTGAGGCCAGGCTAATCTGCGTGTAAATCCAAGCTGTCAATTATTAGCATATGATTTGGAACAAAACACTTAATCTCTGGGAGCCTCAATTTCCCCATCTATAAAATGACAATGACCACTTATCTTGCAAGGTGATTGAGAACATTAAACCTGTTAAAACACAGCACAGCTATTGGTATTTAAAAGGAACTTAAATGTCAGCTAAATTAAGTTTCTTAGGTTAAGTCAGGATTCAAAAATTTATAGGTTAAATCCTGTTATAGTACATGATATTCATGCAAAAATGTTTTCTTAAAGATGACTTACTTTTACCCCTCTAAAAACATTCAATAGAATTTAAACAATAATTTTTTAAATAGAATTTTACTTCTGAGTTGCACATTAAGATTATCCAGTTTATAGAAATCTCCCCAGTTTGTCTCATCCAGCCGTCATATATTCTCCAACTAAAATTAAAAAAATAAAAACATCACTGACATTATTCATCCTTTTTTTCTTGGGGAGGAGGTGGTTTAAAACAATTTCACTAATCAATCTCTTGACTAAGTTAACTATATATGTAAAGACCTCTTGGCTTCTTCTGGTTACTATCAAATAAAGAACTATGGCAAGCATACGTTAAAAACACAGTTCCAGGAGCAGGCCACCACAGCTGCTAAAGAGATTCCAGTTTTTTAAATGCACATACACAAAAATTAAAACTCTACCAAGCATCACCATTTATACTGAAGAAATATAAAACCTGGTTAAACTAAATAGAAAGCAATTTTCTATTTTCTGAAATTGAAAATTCAGAAAATTGAAAAATCAAACTAACAATTTTGTATTCTCATATTTTTTCCACATAGCACATGCAATAGCCATTATTTATGACAGCTGGAAATATAAAGAATTATTATACAAGGACAGTATTGAACCACAAATTAAAAGTCCTAAATGTTATAGCAAATGGAGAAAATTACAAAAGAAAAATGTAAAAAAAAAATAGCCTCTTCCTCAAGTCCCTTCTTTACTCTCCAATGATTAGTCACATTTCCTTATATACTAGTACCTGTAGCTAACTGGGATTATTCCATTCCTTTGCTGTGCTCCCCAATTTCCAAAATAGGTATATAATAGTGCTCCACTAAACAGTAATGGCCATGTTCAAGTCTGATTCTACCAATAGCAATTTCAAAGTGCTAATACAGGACAACTTTTTTAAATAATCCTGTAAGACACAAGAAAATTCACAACACTAAAAAAATGACTGTAATCCCACTGAGATGTAATGGACCGATAACTGCATGCATTTAATGTAAAATTTAAGGTCAAAAGCTAACTTGCAACTCAAGTCTTCTATTATAAAAAACCAAAGCAAAAAGAATATGCTTTCCACTGTTTTCCCTCTCACACATGACTGTAGGAGGTATTAAACATGGAGATAGTAAGCATTACTAAACTGTCCAAGGCATATTTTCACATCTAACCCTATATTCCCAAAGGATAAATTTGAAACTGAGCCTGAGTCTGCCCCCCACTCCACCCCACCCATTTTGATTCACAGTTCTTCAGGAGACCACAGAAGTTAATAAGGTCAAAAATGAAAAGAATGAAAAAGGAATGTAGAATTTCACTTCATTCAAATCTTATTTGAGTGTTTGGACTTTTAAAAATCCCTACTAAATAGATTTCAAATGTACCAAACTCATAATTTGTTGGTTTGTTAATTTAGCCTTTACCTCACCACAAAAACATAAATCTGATGCCACCATCCTCATAACCTACTTAAAACTATATTTGCATATGCATAAAATTCCAAATATGTACATTCTTAACCTTCTAGAACTACATTTTTGAATACGAAACATTATAAAGAGTCTATTCTAATACTGGGGTTGAATTTTTTGCTATAGTACGTACAAAATAATATGTATAAATATATAAGCATATATTTTACAAAATATATAAGTACATGTAAATATAATACATATAAAATAACCAGAGAACACACTTGACAAAAATTAAATTCCCTTCATTGTACAAATACTAGGACTATATAACATAGTGAATCATGGGATGGAAGATGGACTGTGGTTAACAACAAAAATGAGGACATTTTCTCATAAACTATAACAAATATATAATCTAATACTGGAGTTAATAATCAAGTGGGTTGGGGGAAAAATACATCAAATGTAAGATATGGGCTATAGTTAATATAATTATTTTGAGAATGCTCTTTCATAGTTTGTAACAAATATTTCACAATAATTTGCAAGGTGGAGGGGGGGTGATACATGAAGCCCTGCATTTTTTTTTTAAGTTCACAACTTTTACTATATACTTACTGTTTATGTACGTTTATGTATGTTCATGTATGAATGATATTCTTTCACTAGTTTCTTAAATTTGCTTCAGAAGTTTGATATATATTCAAAAATATATCTCACAGGAAAAAAACTTGATACTAAACAATACAAAATTGCAGAAAGTAAGGCACTTACCTTAAAAGAATTTAGGAACATTTCACAAATACACTAATGAAGCAGACTGAAGGTTTTAATTGCAGTGCTCTTTTACTACTTGATGGGTCAGGGTCAGAATTTTTTTGACGGAAAACATTAACGTATTTTACACAGCAACTTTTAACCAGTTATAGCACTAGGCTGTTAAAAAGGGAGGGTGGAGTTTAAGTCATTTTAAATGTAAACACTCACTTTCACACCAGTTAAAAAAAAAAACAAAAAACACCCACCCCCCACTGCCAGTCTGACTACTAGAGTTATTTCACAGTGGGAAGGAATGGCTAATAAGTACATTTCTTTTCCAATCCTTTTCTCTATCCAATCATTAAACACCAAATACTGAAATTGAATTCAACTGCTACCTGGATCTTTCTACCAAGAATGCTACTGACAACATTTCCATCTCTTCCATTGTCACGTATTCCAACTGCCAAAGCCCCTCCTATTAATAGCAAATCCCTTTCATACTGATTCACTGTAACTCCAACTTAATGAAATAGGCACCAAGCAGAATTTACAAAATTTGCAAGTGGAATTTTCCTATTTTCCAAGGATTGAAAATGGAACTAAACGTAGAGCACATTCAACCTAAGTTATAAGCATTTAAAGTTCAACCAATTTATAAGCAGCATTTATGTTGCTTATTCTATACGGGTTCAGTTCAAATACTTTGTGAAAGTGTATGCCAGGCAGTGCGTATTTATATAAAAGACCACGTTTCCCAGACAAATAATTTCAATATGTAAATATAAACATACTTAAGTCATTACACCAAAATTCCAAGACACCTTGGAAATTTTTCCTCAGTTTTGTTTCTTTAATTACGGAAAATTTCAAGTACACACAAAAGTAGTGAATCATCCACTCAAGGCCACTTGTTTAATTTCTACCTCCAACTCACCCCCTCCCCCCATTAGTATCTTCAATAAATAAGAGGAAGACACTACTCACCAAGTACACTGAAAAAAAAAACTAAAAACAGCAAGTTAAGTCGTCAAAAATCTAACAATGTACCTGTACCGCTACCCCAAACAACTCCTTGTTAGGTGATAAATTTCCCTAAGAATTCATTTGAAAACAAAGAAATAAACATCTTTAAGAATTTAATGAAGTCCATAAAATCCAAAGGACATTAAAAATTTTATCTACTAGAATAAAGAGTATGTGATGAAAATGAACTTAAAACATCTGCAATTCGCTTGCATTCATAAAACTTTAGCTCAAAAGGAAAAACTAGACTATTTAACATAATGTGTCATAAAATTACAATTCAACCACTTGAAAAATCGCTGAACACTTATGCCTTAACTGGTCCTTCTGATCCCTAATTATAGACTGATACCAAGATAGAAAGGAAACCAGGCATTTTAACGTAAGTGGCTTAAAATGTTCCAAATTAGCCCCACTGTTCATTTGAAAATATATGAAAGCAAGTCTAAACTACCTGAATTGCATGCCATTAAAGAGAAATGTATCCACTTTCCAGGCCTTTTTTTTTTTAATAAGTTCACATATACCCTTAAGAGCAACGCGCTAGGCTCCTTGATAGAATTAGGAGACCGCCTCCTGCTTTTGCTCCCAACCAATACGCAAAGAGAGAAGGTTGGCAGGAAAGTGCTCCGAGGACAGTAACAAACACCAGCAGCTCTGGAGCAGGCCCAGTTAGAGCCAGGAATGACGCACTTCGGTAACCCGACTCTTTCTCCCCTCCACCCCCGCCCCCAACAGCGGTGCTGACACGGCCAACAGCCCGGAGTAGGAAAAAAGACAACAGAAAAAAAAGGCAGAGGTTGGACCGCACCAGGTTTCATCAAGAAACCTCTATTATTCCTCTTTCGACACTACAAGGACTAAACAGGAAAAGAAGCTTCGTGCTTAAGCAAGTCCCATCATGGTGGTTTAAGAGTCACTAAGTTAAGCTGATAATGAGTCCAATCCACAGAGACAAATACAGGGTGTGGCTGCTGTGAAACACGGCGGTCCGTGGGAGAAAAGGGGTATGGAATTTACACTCCACTGTGAAGTGAAGATAGGGCTTTACTGGGGGGTGGGGGTGGGGGTGGAGGGGGGGCTGGCGGCCCGCGCATTTTAAGGGACCATTGCAAATCAACACAAGCTTTTCGTTTACTTATACGTAACCATATATAGATCAAAAGTTTCTAACACGTATTATATAAATCATATAAACTATAAAAACCATTTAACCAAACACTAGGACCCCCAATTTAAAAACTACATCCAAAAGAACAGAGGGAGAAGGGGAGGTCAATATAAAAAAACATTTCTAGGCCACGGAGGCTAAAGTCTCACAAACCAAATTAAACTACTAATTCAAGATTAAAATTTACAGCTGAACACTGCAGCAACGAAAAATCACCCAATAAACCATTACAGTTTAGGATTAAAAAATAAAATGACATATACACCAAGGGAAGGGAAAACTAAATGTCTAAAGTACAGCGGCTTATAAAAACTAAAGGCAAAACAAAATGCTCTTGCGACGAAAAAAAAAAAAACAGAAATCAACAATACGTTTTCCAATCTAGGCCAGAAGAAAATGGGAACGGGGCTCAAAGTTTTGCGGAACTACTTGATGCTGTTTCCCACACCTTCTCTCTCCGGCGGCCCATCCGACCATTTCAGTCCTAAAATCACCGTCTACATGATAAAATGGGGGGGAAAGTCAACCCCAAGGGAGAATAAAAGTGTGGAGGGAAAAATCAGATGCTGCCTACCTGGGGCAGTTGAGTTCGAGCCTTCAGAAAGATAGCGCGGATGGGGGTGGGAACGAAAAGCAGCACTAAAACTAAAACAAAAGTGGCGCCAAAACCCCCCAACAAACAGCCTTCCACTCCCGCCCTTCCCCCCTCCTCCCATGGCAAGCAGGCTGGGGCCCCCTTCGGGATACAGTCTACACGCGGGGGGCCAACACCGCAAGACCCCAACCTACTTATAAAAATTGTTGCCCTGAGAAAACTGACCTAAGTCGGGCCTCGGAAGGGATGGAGAGATCGATGCCAATCGCTTTCCCAAGCAGTTCCCCCACCACGCGCTGGAGATGATGGGGCGGGGGAGAAGCAGAGGGGCCCGTCACATGAATGTTGTTCCCTCTCTAGGAAGGGAGGAAGAGAGGGAGGGAGTGGAGGGAGGGAGAAAAGGAAGGAGGGGAAGGGAGAGGGAGGGGGGCACGAGGGAAGGGTGTGATCAGAGTAGATTTTCCCTCGCCTCCGTCGGTCCGAGGCCCAAATATACACAACTGAGCCTCCTTTCTCCCCTCCCCCCTTGGTTCCCAGCACCACCATTTTGCTCTCTTCCTTCCCCTCACCATGATACCGCGCTCTCCCCACCCCAACCACAGTCTCCCGGCGTTCCTCCTCAGACTATGGATCGCACCCCACCCCACCTCCAGTTTCGGCTCTCCTAGACTTAAGAGCCTTCTGGAGAAAAGGAGCCTAAATCTAATGCTACACAGAGAATCGTGGCCTCCATCTTGCGCTGCTCCGCGTTCTCCATTTTGGGCCACCCGGGGGGGGGGGGGGGTCTCCGTAGAGGCCCCGAGGGAGAGTTGGGCGAGGGAAGGGAGAGAAAATCTTCAGCGAAGGTAGTAGAAAAGAGTCCTGCGGTAGAAAGCCACGCTATAAGTAGGAGGTAGGGAGGAAGGGGGAGTGCTGAAGTTCCTTGGTAGTGTTGGGGTAACGACTGGGGGGAGAAGGGAGAAAAGAGGGTTGGGGGTTATGCGGGAGCAAGGGAGGATTGTCCCCGACTTGACTTAGCCACCCGCTCCAAGGCTGACCCGGATGGGGAAAAGGAAGAAGAGGGGAATTAAATGGCAATAGAGCGCCCAGCTTCTTCCCCTCCCAACACCTCTCTCTTGCCCTATTTTAACCATACACACCTCAGGGTGGGCCCCGCGCCGTCCGGGTACCCCTCCAAACTTCTAGAAGCTTCGCCTCCGCCATTTTATAACTTACCTCCCCCCTCAGCGTACACAGAGGCAGCAACGAGACTGATCGCCTCCCCCACTCCTCCTTCCTCCTTTCTCAGGCCGGGGGCTTCTTCACCCCTAGGCTGGTACAAGATTATTCCCCTTCCTCTTCTTTACACCCTCCAATTCTACTCAGGGACGGAAGCTCCCGCGGTTCTAGAGCGGCGGGGGGTTTTGAAAGTGGCGGTCGGATCCGGCGGTTTTTTTTTTTTTTTTTTTTTTTTTTTTTGGTGGCGCTTCGGGATTGTTTGGGGTGTTCGCTCTTTGGCGACTTGGAGGCGAATGGAACACGCAGGCGCCATCTGTCGGCCACGAGTCCGCGTCCGGCTACGGTTAGGAGGGAGCGGCATCTAGCGGCAGAGGGTTAGCACTGCAAAGCCTGGCTCTCAGCCCTCCCACCGAGCGTCGGCCTCCCAATCATCAACCAATCGCAGCCGACTGACTCTCGTATTCAACGTATCCGACCCCGCCTCCAAACCCGGCGCCCGCTGGGGCGCGCGGCCGAGTGGGGTAAACAAGGTACTGTGCCCGCGCTTAAGTTACTCATTCGTTTGCTGCGCTTCCGGCGCGGACTCGCCGAGGCAGTGGTTCCTTTCTTTACTAGGGAGGGCTGTAGGAATGTCCGGCAGAGCCCCGGGCCGTGGGAATTCAGGAGGTGGGCTCGCCCGGGGACACGTCCCGTACAGCTCCGAGGTGGCATCCGGGTCGGGGATACTTTTCGAAGTCCCTTCCTCTGACATGCCCCAGCAAAGGTCCCTCGGCCTTGTTCCCGGCGCCTCATTTCACCCCGACCCCTACACCTTTCCACCAAAAGAACCTTACTCGCGTAACTCTTGACACCTGATCCTAAGTGATTTGAGGGATTATGTTTTGTTTTGTTTGCTTCTTGCTTCGGGTATGGAGAGAGAACGAACTGATTCTCCACCGGAAAGACCTGGCACTGAAAGAAAAAATGTTTTTCGGTTGTTTTGTTTTTTTTTTGCAACTCGGTGTTCCCGTCTGCTAGAAAAGGTGGTCTCTGTCTCCAAGGTCTAGGAGACTTAGGGAACTGGACTACTACTGGGCTAGGCCCTCACTTGGCAAATTTATTCTCCTCTGAGGGGTAGGGGATGGTACGGAGCGAAATGGAGGGAAATCGAAATTTGGGCAAAAGGAGTCCAACGAGACCTACCCTGTCTTCCCCGCCTTCCCGGCTTATTGAGTGCCTCCCTGTGCGGAGGTGGCCTCTGGATTTTGTAAGGAATTTAGAATTTTTCTCATCCTGCCTCCCCCACCTCTAGCCCAAGATGTTTGAAATGCGAAAAAATCTTTTCGCTCCTTCAAGCCCTCTTGACTCGTCTTTATCACCCATTTTATGTTTTTGTTTCTAATCCAGTGTACTGGACCTTTCACCACCAAGGGCTCTCTAAGCGGGGGAGAAAAGCCCAGGAGGGCCCGAAGGGCCGCTTTTCCCTGGACAGAAGTGACCTATTATATTGTCTCCATTGCTGTTAAAGTTCCCACATTTATACGATTGGCGTTCACTTAAGATTCTTTGTTTCTTTTTATTTTTATTTATGTAGTTAAAATTCTTTAACATTGATTTTTCAGTTAGAAGAAAAGAAATAAAACGTATCTAATAACAAGGAAAATTTTCCAAATGCGAAATAGTGCAAGCTCTGTGTAAATCGTGCTTTCACCCATTATCACTTCTACAGCTTTCCTAATGAATATAGTGATTATTTTTCTGCCTTAGTTTCTCCCGTCCTCTGTGCTTATTGTTTTATCCTGTAACTGGAAAAAAAAAGTTATGGTATATTTAATCAGCTGAACAATAAAAGTTAAACAGAAGCATCTAAAGATCAATAAAATGAAATAAAGTCTGAGACATTTTTACCTACCTCTAAAGATTTGGGGAGTGGGATACTATTCAAAATAAATTTCCATTTCTTTTATAGACCATCTTTGGTACAATATTATACAGTTTTCAATAGATTCAAGTTACAGAATGATGCAGCTAGAACATTAAATAGAGATAGTGGAAATTTTACAGTTATATAAGTTGATACAAAATTCCACTTAAAGTATTAGAAAAACAAGGTTCCATACCAAATCGTTTTATATTAATTTATTCAATTGTGCCAATTTAATATTAACTAATATTAAATAATTTCCTGTCTCAGTATTAGGTGAAAACCACCGATTTTCTGCTCCAAACATCACAATTACACTATATATTGCTGTTTTTCATCTATTGTGTAATTTTATGTTCTCAGTTAATTGTCTATGTAGCAACTGAGATTTTAAACAATTTTATGCTTTCAAAAAAATTGAAACATTCCTCTGTTTACTAAACTTATTTTCATTTCGTGAAAAGTACCTCTGAAGATGATTAATAACTGTAACTGGTATAACATCAGAAATAAGTTTTGTAGCAAATTTATACTGTTATTTGAGGATGTTTCACAATATCTGCTCTACCATAACTTTTTTGTCCTTTTTTTTTTTTGCTAGAGTTCATTCAAAAAAAATTTATTGAGCCTTCAGTATGTGCAGGACACAATGATGTGTCCCATCCGAAGAAGTAGCATTTATTTCATAGGATACTAAAACACCAAAAGAGAGTTCACCCTTTAGAATTTTAGGGTAAAGTAAGAAAATGATACCATCAAGCGAAATATGTAACCAATGTAAAATATTTAATCTCAAATGATTTCTAACATACCCTTCATGAGATAATATCATATGGTAGAAGCTTTTGGTGCCTGATAAGAAATAATTGAAAATAAAGAGTTGAACTCTTAGAACTTCTGAACATTTGATAATATGTGGGAAGCAATACAAGATTTGATGCAAAAATATTCTGGTCACTAGAAATATATATCCTACAGTGTAGCAGAGATAATCCTCCAAGCTTACCACAGTCTGAACAAACATCTCACAATTCTCTTTGCTCTGGCTCCATGCAAACGGAACAACCATCTGATTATAAATTAGGTGGCCTAGATAGTCTTATACTCTTTACAGCATATATATATATATTTCTTATTTTCTAACACTATTCTAAATGTGACCTAAAACCCACAAACCTAAAGATGAATAAATCTGAGTCCACAGAAAATTTAAATTATGTATGTCAGAAATATAAAGTCAGGGAGCAGGTATAGCACAGTGGTTCAGTGTCTGTTTCCCATGTACGAGGTTCTTGGTTCAATCCCCAGTACCTCCTGAAAAAATAAAAAATAGAAAAGTAAAGAGGCTTTAGAATATCCCACTATATGTATATGCATAAATATATATATATATATATAAACAAGTGAACGGTAAGCTGTGACAAAATATTTGCTACATGAATGAAGAAGACTAATTTCCTTAATTTATAAAGAACTCTCAATAAGATAAAAATCAATACTTCAATAGAAAAATATGGAAATTATATAAACAATGAACTTAAAGATGAAATACAAATGGCCAATAAATATATAAACCTGTGCTCAACTTATTCACCACTAAAAAATCCAGCTTAAATATCTTTTTTTTTTTTTGAGGTATCAGGAGTCAGGGATTGAACCCCGGACCTTGTATGTGGGAAGCCAGCACTCAACCATTGAGCCACATCCACTTCCCTGAGTTGGTTTTTTTGTTTGTTTTGCTTGCTTGTTTTTATTTTTTCAGGAGGCACCAGGAACCAAACCCAGGGGGCACTCAACTGCTTCAGCCACATCCACCTCCTTAAATAATTTTCACTCTTACCAGATTGGCAGAGATTTAAAATTTTGATGATATTCAGTGTTGAGACTACAGGGAACTAAGAGCTCTCATATACTGTTGATAAGAGTGTAAGTTGTTATGAAAAAAAAATTTTTTTAAAGAACAAGAGAAAGATTTGGACTATAAAATGTAAAATGCAATATCCTTTGACCTAGCAATTCCATTTCTAGTAATCTATCATACAGATATGCTCATATGAATTACACCAAGATATATGTACAAAGATTTTCATGAGAGCCAATGTGACTCAAGCAGTTGAGCACCTGCCTGTCATATGGGAGGTCCTGGATTCATTTTCCAGTGCCTCCTAGAGAAGACAGACAACAAGCAGACATCAAGCAAAAACAATGAGCAGGCATCAAGCAAAAACAATGAGCAGGCATCAAGCAAAAACAATGAACAAACGGGCAAAAACAACAAGCAGACTGCACAAAAACAAAAGAAGCAAGGAGCGGATATGGCTCAAACAGTTGAGCACTCACCTCCCACATGGGAGGTCCTGGGTTCAGCTCCCAGTGCATCCTAAAGAAATAAAAAAAAAAACAATGAGCAGACAACAAGGACAAAAATAATGAGCAAACAGAACAAGGAGCCATGGGGGGAAGACCCTACCCTCAGGCCCTGCTTTAAAAACTAATATTAAAAGAAAAGATTTTCATTATATCCTTATAATAGAAAGAAACTGACAACAGTAGAAGTGGCTATCATTAGGCAACTGGTTAAAGAAATTAGGACACATTCATGTAATGGGTCCTATGTCCACTATTAAAACAATATGGTATGTCTTTACTCACATGCGAATGTCTAATATACATTGTTAAGTGAAAAAAAATCAAGTTGTGGATAACTTGTATAGTGTGATCCTATTTGTGAAAAATACATACATACACACATGTGCTTGCATACAGGCAAAACATTCTTGAATTATCTACAGAAACCTAACAGTTATCTCTCAGTAGGGAGGCAGTGCAGGGTCCCAGGGCTTGAAATTTTTTTATTTTATGCCTTACTACCTTATTTTAATTTTTTCAGTGTGTATATATTATTTATGTAATTTTAAGAAATATACTGGTTATGGTCATTCTGGAAAACAATTTGGCAGCTTCTTATGAAGTTAAACATAGAGTTACCATATGACCCAGCATTCTTACTCCTGAGCATGAATCCTAGAGAAATGAAAATGAAAATTTATGTTCACACAAAAAACCAGTTCATGTATGGTTAAACACTTTACTTGTAATAGCCCCAATGTGGTACATTCACACAATGGAATATTACTGAGTAATAAAAAGGAACAAACTATTGATGCACACAAAACTTGGATGTATCTCAAACGCATTATGCTCAGTTTTTTTAAAAAGCCATTCTCAGAGGGTTACACAGTCCATGATTCCATTTATATAATATTCTCAAAATGACAAAATTATAATGATGGAGAAAAGATCGGTGGTTTCCAAGGTTTAGATTTGGGGAAAGGGTGTGACTATTAAGGGTAACATGAGAGATTTTCTTGGTGGTGATCGAACAGTTCTATATCCTGATGTGTTGGTCACTCAGATCTACACATGATAAAATTGCATAGATCTCTAGTCACCCAATATATGCACAATGAGTGCATGTAAAAACTGGTGGCATCCAAATAAAGTCTGTCCTTGAGTTAGTATTGTACCAATGTTGATTTCCTGAGTTTGACAATGTACTATGGTTATGTAAGATACTATCATTGGGCAAGACTGTGTGAAGTGTATCCGGGAACTCTACTATTTTTGCAACTTCTTGCGGGTCCTAAACTATTTCAAAATAAAAATTACCATTAAAAAAATCTAATCCTAGTAATAAAAAATCTCTGGTTAGTGGAAAGGTAAATACTCCATTGAATTAATAAATTGAATTTCTGGTTTACAAATCAGCTCTTCCATGAATTTGGGTATAATGACTTAATTTCAGAGATCCTTATCACCCCTGTATGAATTTATACACTTAAGGACCTAATATTGCAATATTCAGGAGTAGACCATGGATTTGTGTCATCAGTAGGAAGTACATGTACCAGAAATAAGCCTTGTCTAGAACAAATAACTGCCACCTTTTAAGATATCTTAAACATTACTACTGAATTTGATGGTTTTTTTTTTCACTTTGAATAACATGTAATATTTCTAGTATGAGTTAATGGAACTGAAGCTATAGCCATATGCAAAAGGTACAATCTCTCACATCCAACCCCACCCAGTTCTCATCTGAGCTAGTTAATAGTCCTAGCTCCAGGTTCTTTTGCATTCTAACCCAATGCTGATTAGATTACTCCCTTACTTAATTACTTACTCATATGCTTAATTGCTCCTTTATTTACTCCCTTACTTACTCTTATTGGCTCAGCACTCTACAGTGATGCGTCTCAAACTCTAATGTGCATAAAAATCACCTGGAGATCTTGCTAAAATGCAAATTCTGTTTCAGTAAATCTGGAGCAGGACCTGAGATTCTGCATTTCTGACAGACTCCCAGCTCACGCCCATGCTGCTGGTCCAGAGTCCACACTACTAATGAGAGCCTGAAGTACAAAGTACAAACGGTTTATGGTGGCTTTCAGTGCCTTCCACAGTCTTATCCAAATCTCATCACTCATAACTGTCAGTTCTTCTGAGGCAATGACTGTATAGTTAACTATTTTACCCCCAGTGCCTAGAGCCCAAAATAGAATAGGTGTTCAAAAACTGTTGAGTGACTGAAGGGATGAGTGAATAAGCTAATCAATTATGCCCTGCTCATATACCATACATTTTAAGCTAATTAAATTTCTTGCCATTTACCAAGTTCTTTGCCACCTCTATACATTTGCTCACATTCTTTTCTCTCCTTTCTCAGGCTGTCCCCTACTCAAATTTGCTCCATCCTTAAATGCCCAGTTTTTGTGGGGCTTTTTTTTTGTTTTTTTCCTAAAGATTTATTTATTTCTCTCCCCTCCACACCCCCCACCCCCAGTTATCTGCTCTCCGTGTTCATTTGCTGTGTGTTCTTCTGTGTCTGCTTGTATTCTTGTCAGTGGCACCAGGAATCTGTGTCTCTTTTTGTTGCGTCATCTTGCTATATCAGTTCTCGTGTAAGCGGTGCCACTCCTAGGCAGACTGCAATTTTTTCACACTGGACGGCTGTCCTTACGGGGCACACTCCTTGTGCGTGGGGCTCCCCTGTGTGGGGGACACTCCTGCATGGCATGGTACTCCTTGCACGCATCAGCACTGCGCATGGGCCAGCTCACCACATGGGTCGGGAGGCACTGGGTTTGAACCCTGGACCTCCCATGTGGTAGGTGGATGCTCTATCAGTTGAGCCAAATCTGCTTCCTATAAATGCCCAGTTTAATTGGGAAGCGGATGTGACTCAAGCAATTGGCTCCCACCTACCATATAGGAGGTCTAGGGTTTGATTCCTGGGGCCTGCTGGCGAAGGCAAGCTGGCCCGCATGGCGAGCTGGCACACAGGAATGCTGGCCCACACAGGAGCACTGGCCCGCATGGAGAGTTGGTGCAGCAAGATGATGCAATGAAAAAAGACAGAGAGGAGAGACTACAATACCCAGCAGGCCAGGAAGCTGAGGTGGCATAAGAGATTGAGCACCTCTCTCCCACTCTGGAAGGTCCCAGAATTGGTTCCCAGTGCTACCTAAAGAGAAGACAAGCAGACACAGAAGAATAAATGGTGAATGAACATAGAGAGCAGACAGTGAGCACAAAAACGACAAGGGGGGAGAGAAAAATAAGTAAATCTTCTTAAAAAATGGGAATCACTCCATCAAGCTTCTCCTGCTGTTCCCATATAGAGATACTTTCTCTCAGTTTGCATATCCTCTCCCCACCAGGTTTTGACTGCCTTGTAAATAATCATCATAATAGTCATCATGTTTTCTTCACATGTGCTATAATCACAGTGCCTAACACAAATGGTAGTATGTATTAGGCAATCAATAAATATTTGTTATATTGAAATGGGAGAATTATTATTTAGATCAGCACTGTCAATTAGAACTTTCTATGATGATGGCAACTTCTGTCATCTGTGCTGTCCATCATGGTAGCTACCAGCCACATGTGGCTATTGAACACTTGAAATGTGACTAGTTTGGGGAACCGAATTTTTTTATTTTATTTAATTTTAAATAATATATTTAAATTTTTAATAATATACTTAAAGCTAAACAGCCATATGTGTTTAGTGGCTACTGTATTGAACAATGGAGATCTATATCATTCTGGTTACAATTCTTCATTGAACAGTATTTATTGAGTGACTTCTATGTGCTGGACACACAGTATTCTAGGGTGTGGCAGTTTGATATTATTTATGAATTCCAAAAGAGATATTGATTATGCTTGTAAACTGGTCTGTTCCTCTGGGCATGATACCTTTTGTTTGTTAAATCCAAAGATTTTACATTTACTTGATTAAGTAAAGATTAGGGCTTTGATTTGACCACATAATGAGGGTGTGCAGGGTTGAGTCCCTGCCTTCTTGCTGTGCTATATAAATGGACACTCAATCAAGGAGAACACAAGAAGATACATGCAGAAATAGAGAGCTCCATAGATGTCAGTGGAAGGAACTTTGTAAACTTTGATCCTGTGGCCCTGGGAAGAGAAATGAGCCTGATAGTTAGCAGCTGAAGAGAACAGAGCAGCTGAGCCCTATACCAGCCTACAGCTGAGATACACAGAAGCAACTGGGCCCATGGAGCCTTAAGAGGAAATAGGAAGGCTGACCTGTCACAGACATTGCCTGCCATCTTGCTTCAATACGTGGCAACAGATTTTGGTGAGGAAGTACCTCTTATGGTACCTTGAGTTGGCTCCTTAGGGCATTGTAACTGTAAGTTCCTGCCCTAAATAATACCCTTTATAAAAGCCAACAGATTTCTGGCACTTTCCATCACACCCCTTTGGCTGACTAATACAAGCTGCTGGAAGAAAATGTAGGAAAACATCTTCAAGACCTGGTGGTAGGTGGAGCATTCATAAACTGAAAGCATGAGCAACAAAAGAAAACATGGATAAATGGGACCTCCTCAAACTTAAACACTTCCGTGATTCAAAGGACTTCATCAAGAAGGTGAAAACGCAATCCACTCTGTGGGAGAAAATATTTGGAAACCACATATCCAATAAGGGTTTAATTTCCATTCTGTATAAAGAAATCATACAGCTCAACAGTAAAAAAACAAAGAATCCGATTTTAAAATGGGCAAAAGGTTTAAATAGATGTTTCTCCAAAGAGGAAATACAGTTGGCCAAAAAGTACATGAAGGAATGTTCCATATCGCTATTAGGGAAATGCAAATCAAAATGACAATGAGATGTCATCTCATACCATATAGAATGGCCATTATTTAAAAATCAGAAAACAAGTGCTGGAGAGGATGTGGAGAAATAGGAACATTCCTTCACTGTGGGATTGTAAAATGGTGCAACCTCTGTGGAAGACAATTTGAAGGTTCCTCAGGAAGCTAAATATAGAACTGCCATATGATCCATCAATTCCTCTACTAGGAATATATCTAGAAGAACCAAAAACTCTAACAAGAACAGACATCTCACACCAAAGTTCATAGCAACATAATTTACAATTATCAAAATATGGAAACAACCCAAATGTCCATCAACCTGTGAATGGATAAACAAAATGTGGTATATACATACGATGGAATACCATGCTGCATAAGAAGAAATGCAGTTGGAACACATATGATAACATGGATGAATCTTGAAGACATGCTAAGTGAAGTAAGCCAGACAAAAAGGAAAAATATTGCATGATCTCATTAATATGTACTGAATACAAAGAATAAATGCATGGAGTTAAAACCTAGAGAATAGATTATTAGAAGATAAGAGTAGGGTTGAGAAGAACTACTGATCTTTTATGTGGATGTTTGAATTAACTTGACTGTAAAAGTGTGGAAAGGGATAAAGTTGATGGTTACATAGTGAGTAGCAACTGGTTTATAAATGGGATTGTGGCTGAAAAGGGTAGGCTAGGGGTGTAAATGTCAATTGAAAGAAAGCTAAAGAATAATCTAGGAAATAAACAGCACAGTAAACCCAGAGGTGGATTGGAATTGTGGTTGATGGTACAGATGCAAGTGTCTTTCTGTGAGCTAAGCGGATGTATGTCACTATTGCTGGGTGGTGGGAATGTGGAGAAGCATGGGAAAACTACAATTGGTGTGATCTATAGACTGCAGTTAACAGCAATACTATAATATTCTTCCATCAATGCCAAAGCTGTACTGCATTGATAATGGAGGTGTATGGAAAAAGTGTGCCAAATGTATGCTATGGACCATGGTTGGTGATAATAATCTGATGATATTATCTCATAATCTGTAACAAATATTCCACCATGGTGTGTTGTGTTGGTGAAGGGGTGTTATATGGGAATTCTACACATGTGCATGATTGTTTTGTAAATTCACAACTTCTATGATAAACAGTATTTTAAAAATAATAACAGGTTGTGTTGGGGGAAAAATACACCAAATATAAGATACAAACTATAGATAGTAGTAATATTTTGACAATGCCCTTGCATAGTTTGTAACATGTTTTACAACAAAGCAAGATGTTGGAGGGGTGATGTATGGGACCCCATATGATGTTTTGCATGTGTATTTTGTAAGTTCCAATTTTTACTATACATATACTTATTGTTTATGTATGTTCATGTATGAATGATATACATCAATAAATATATATTTATAAAAGTCAATTGATACAACAAGGTGATGCAACAAAAAGAAACACAGATTCCTGGTGCTGCTGATAAGGACAGAAGTGGTCACAGAAGAACACAGCGAATGGACACAGAGAGCAGACAACTGGGGCGGGGAGAGGAATTTTTTTTTAAAGTCAATTGACCATAAAAAATGTTTCTCATGAGTCAAAATCAAAGATAATGTCCACCCCAAGTGCAATGGCAAAGACCAACAAAGAAGGATTTTCCAGCAATGAGCCCTTGATACTGATGACCATGCTTATGAGTCTGTATGCCTGAAATATGAACTAGGCCTAGAGCCGCAGGGTGCCTAAGAGTTACCCCCTGAGAGCCTCCTTGTTGCTCAAATGTGACCACTCTCTAAGCCAAACTCAGCATGTAAATAAATGCATTACATTACCCCCAGTATGGGACATGACTCTGGGGATGAGCCTCCCTGGTGCCAAGGGATTACTACCAAGCACCAGCTGGTGATATAACTAGAAAAAGACCTTGAATAAAAGGGTCAACTCAGACAAGCAGAATATCTCAGCCCACATGTAGGACCATGTGTTAAAAACTGTTTTTTGACCTTGAATAAAAGGGGGAAATAGCAAAGACAAATGAGTTTATACAGCTTTGAGTCTTCAAAAAAGAATCAGGAAGTCACCAGAGGGGTTATGCTTATACACTCTTCAGGAGGACCCCAGAAACAGCCAAAATGAATACAACCCCAGGTACTGGTTCTCCTGAGGGCTACAGAGACGCACAGGGATATGGTCATGGCAGATAGCTCTGGAGCTCAGTACCATGTCAGTGGGCCCTACTTTGGAATTTGTGTCCCTGAGTGTGATGGAGTTGGACTCAGATGTGATCTTTCTACATATGCCTCTTCCGTCACTTTTACTGAACCTTTGGTTGGTGTTAGTGTTGGTGTATACGCAGGAGACTTGAATCTCTGGACTGTCCATGTGCCAGCTGGGCCCTGAGCCTCAGCAGAGTTGCACCTCCTACTCTCTGGTTCTTTGGACTTATGCAGGTCAGCTAACAGGGAGATGAAGATGGTCAATCAACAAACCAGGGAACTGAGAGTGCCTACATCTGCAAGCAGGAGAATTGCATCCATCATCCAGGTGGAATCTAAGCTCCCTCTCGATATAAAGGTGGAGTGGACATCACCATCCCAGGGCCCACGGAATGGAGGAATAAAATATGGATTAGAGCGGACTTACGATATTCTACTATAAACTTTTTGTGACTACTAATAGAAGAAATTGTATCATTGATGGGGCGAAAGTGGCCACAGTAGTTGCTGAGGGCAGGGAGAGGGTACAAGAGATGTGATGAGGGGGCATTTTGGGGACTTTGGAGTTGTCCTAAATGATATTGCAGGGTCAGATGCTGGACATTATATATTCTGCCATAACCCACTGAATGTACTGGGGGAGAGTGTGAACTACAGTGTAAACTATTATCCACATGGTGCAGCAGTGCTCCAAAAGTGTTTGCCGAGTGCTATGAGTGTGCCACAATGATGGGGGAGGTTGTTATTGTGGGTGGAGTGGGGTAGGAGGATTAGGGGTACACGGGAACCTCTTATGTTTTTTATAATGTAACCTTTTTTGTGATGTATGTATCTTCAAAGAAATAGAATTTACAAAAATGATGGGGGTGGGCTGGTGGGGTGTGCTTTATATGGGAACCTCTTACTTTTTTTTAATGTAACATTTTATGCGATCTATTAACTTTAATAAAAATGTTTAAAAGAAGAAAAAAAGTCCAGATTCATAAAAATATCTGTTGTCATACTTGATGGGTTATTCTGTTTTGCTTTGAATTAGAGTTTGTTTGCAAAAGGACCTAGAACTGAAGGTGGAGCAAAAAAAAAAAAAAAAAAGTGGCATAGTAGCAAGCTCCAAGAGTCAGCTCATCGTACAGTGCAGTTAGTAATCAGCCAGAGCTATGTAAATCATCAGCTTGGGGAACCCAGGGAGCCAGAAGACCATCCTGCAACATTCTTGGAAGAACAGGAGACTGCCCATCCACTGTGAAGATTCATGAGTAGAGCACTCCATGCTGCTGAGGCCAGTGCCACCTCCTGTTGGTGGCTTAAGATGCCTTGGGAGCTATTTCCTGACTGGGGTTGGACGCTTCATTTCCCAAAAACTGCAGAAGGAAAGACAGGCACTGACTTCAGCTAGTGATTAGTAAATTCCACTGGCTAAAGTCCAGTCTTAAGTACAGCTAATCTTTGAACCTGTCCAAGTCTGAAAGAGGCTGGTAGCCTCCATTTTAACTCTGACCCCAGCATGAGGGGAAGCAGGATTGATTGAAAATCACTGTGAGGGTAGAGATCAGCATCTTTCCACCCAGGCTGGATTGCTGCACTAGCCTGGACTCCAGCCCTGCCTTCAGCAGGGAGGGGGCTAGAAGGACCTGCACCAACCTCTCCAGGTAGCTGCGGTCACTTTAGGCCATCATGGACTAGATCATTGGGCACCCATATGGCTACATCCTCAGCCTTGGTAGGACAGGAGGAGTGGCAGTGTTTCATTAGCTGCTCTGGGCAATTACAGGTGCTTTTGACCTGCACAGACTAGATTTTTGGGCACTCCTGTGGGTCCAGCCCCACCCATGACAAGGCAGGAGGAGGGATAGTGCTCCCTTAGCCTCTCTGGGCAACTGTAGCCACCTGTGACCCACCCAGACTAGGCTGTTAGACACACCTGTGGCTCCATCCCTGCTCCTGACAGGATAGGAGGAGGGATAGTGCTTCCTCAGTCTCTTGGGGCAACCACAGTCACTTTAGACTTGCCAGACTACATTTTTGGGAACAACAGTGGCTACACCCACACCCCTGATAGAATAGGAGGGTGGGAGGTGTTACCCCAGCCTCCCCGGGAAACTGCAGATGCTTTCAGCCCACATGAACTAGATCCTTGGGCACAGCAGTGGCTTCATTCCTGCCACTGATAGGGCAGGAGGAAAGGCAGTGTTCCTTCAACCTCTCCAGGCAACTGCAGTTGCTTTTGGCCAGCACTGACAAGACTGTTGTGCACACCTGTGGCTCCATCCCTGCCCCTAACAGGGAAGGCAGAGGGCAAGTCTCTTGTCAGTCTATCTGGGTAACTGTGTCAGTTTTGGCATACTTGACTTAGTTTACTGCCCACATCTGCAGCTTCATCCCCACTCCAGTTGGGAAGAAGGGGAATGGCACTCCATTGTTCTCTTTGGGCAACAGTAGATGGTCTTGGCCTGCGTGGTTTGGATTACTGAACATGGCTGTGACTCCGTCCATACCCCTGGCAGGGGAGAAAGGGAGATTAAGGGTCTTAAGAAGACACTGAGTGTGCACTTGGAAGAATTTGAAAGCATACATAGAAAAATAGATTCTATGGGAATGAAAGGCACAATGAATTAAATTTTAAAATACACTGGTGGGGAGCAGGTATAGCTCAGTGGTTGAGAACCTGCTTCCCATGTACTCAGGTTCAATCCCTGGTATCTCCTAAAAAATAAAAATAAAATACACTGGAGGCATATAACAGCAAACTAGAAAAGGCGGAAGAAAGAATCAGTGAGCTTGAAGACAGGATCTCCACTGAGAGCAAACACACAAAAGAACAAGTAAAGGATATAATGGAAAATATTGGACAGGGTTTCAAACAACTAAATGACAGCAAGAGAGGTGCAAACAAGAGAAGGGAAAAGAGGAAGAAGGAATATTTGAGGAAGTAATGGTAGAAAATTATTCAACTCTATTGAAGGACATAGATATCCATGTCCAAGAAGCATAACATACTCCCATCCAAATTAATCTGAATAGACCTACTCAGAGACACATACTAATCAGAATGTCAAACTCCAAAGATAAAGAGAGAATTCTGAGAACAGCAAGAGAAAAGCAATTCATCATATACAAGGAATGCCCAATAAGATTAGGTGCTGATTTCTCATCAGAAACCATGGAGGCAAGAAGGCAATGGTATAATGTATTTAAGAAATTGCAAGAGAAAAACTGCCAGGCAAGAATCTTATATCCAGAGAAGCGGCTGTTGCTCAATCAATTGGGCTCCCATCTACCAAATGGGAGGCCCTGGGTTTGTGTCCCAGGGCCTCCTTGTGAAGGTGCACTGGCCCACACCTGCAGAGAGATGGTACAGCAAGATGACACAACAAAGGGAGACAAGCAGACACAGAAGAATACACAGCAAATGGACACAGAGAGCAGACAGCAAGCAAGCAGCAAGGGGGGGAGGATAAATAAATAATAAATCTTTAAAAAAGCATCTTATATCCAGCAAGATTGCCTTTCAAAGGTGAAGGCAAGCTTCACAGGCCTCTGGAGTAGGGGCAGAGTTCACGCCCATCTCTAAGGATACCTACTTGGACCCAGAGGATGCAGGGACCAGCAAATTGTGCATGTCCTTTGTGTCTTGAATCTTAAAGGGCAAAGGGGCATACTCTAGGATTCACTCCCCTGAAGGCCAGGAGGTGGGAAGATGTTGTGTGGGTGGGGGTCAGGGGTGAGAGGTCAGAGGGCTGTGAAGGGGGCAGAGCAGCTGGAGGCGGATGGTCACTGTGGTGGTTCATCATCTTCCATGGCAGAGATGCTGAAGCAGGGACCCGGGTCAGTCACATCCAGTGGTGGGAGGAGAGCAGTGGCCAATCCCAACATGCACAGCCTGGCTATGACTGCACCTGTGCCTACAGCACTGGCTCAAGAGGATAAAGAAAATATCAGTGGATCAATCAGCTGTCCCATCTGAGACAGGAGAAAATGCTTTGCTGGAGCTAAGTAAGAAGTGAGAATCTGTTCCTGATCTTGCACCCATGGTGTGGCATTTATTTATTTATTTATTTTTAGGTCTCATATCATTTATTGCCCTGATAGATATTTGGAGAGCTGAGGCTTAGAGTGTTAAACTTGCCCAAGGCCAACTAACTAGTTCCCCATAGGTAATAGAATACACAGATATGTGGGACTCTTACTTCAAGGGTTTTCCCATCCATCACATGACCTCCCTAGAACTGAAATTCACTCAATTCTTCCTGGGAATTAGTGTGTCACAACGATGTTCCAGCACCTAGACAAGATCACCAGGTTGAGAAAAGGATGGGCCCCCTGTCCTGGGTAAGAGAAGTGAACATGTCCTGTTGGGGAACTTGGACCTTCCCCAACCAAGGCAGGTAGCGGTGGGGGGAAAAGTCTCTCAAAGATTGTTGGTCTTAGTGTTCCAGAGACGTGCTCTCTAGGCATCGCCCCTTTCAGAGCCCACCCCCAGGGCAGGGGCCTCTCTAGGCATCCCTCTCTTCGAGCCTGCATGTGGTATTTATTTGGTACTATTGCAGCACTTTTACAGGAAATTGTAAATATCCATCTATCAACCCCCCACCTTGACAGCACACCAGTCTAACAGTTTGCAATGCTCTGGCATTACTGAAGTGTGTGACATCACACCCAGAAACCAGGTTAGCATTTCTAGTAGCACACATCCCTCTTTTTTTGTATCCCTTTATCCACACTGTTAGTGAGACATGTCCCTTTGAATATCTTTGGCTCACCAGCCTCGGAGTTATTGGGGCCCTGGTGAGAAAAGATAAGCAAGAAGTAATTAACTTTTTATTGTCAACAGAAATCATCCCTTTGTGTTTGTGCATTATGGAATCTGGAAATGAACTTTCTAAAATGATTCCCACACTCATCCTCCAGAAGATCCTCTTAAATGACACCAGTTTGGCTTACATGTCAGAAATATGAGTGTTTCTCCCATGTTACCATGATCTTGGGTAAGATGGTCCTTCAGCTGTCCAAAGAGCCTTCCACCCATCTGCTGAAGCATTTTACCTTCAACATTCAGATAATCCCAGGGCACGTGAAACATTCAGGCAGTGCCTTCCTGGCCAGCTAAAGGACACAACCTTCTCTCGGGGGCTAAAAGATGACACCACCACTAAATGCTGTCTTGCACAACTAGTAACCTTCAAGAGGGCCACATTACCAACCTCCGAGGTATCTCCTTGCCCCCTCAATGAACTTCCTCTGTCCTTTCCCACTACTCCCTCAAGTTGGGGAAGGGAGGGGGAACCTGTGAGCAAAACAGCGCAGGTTTTATTGCTAACTGGGAATAGACAACCTCAATGCTGAACTGCACTGGAGAAGAGGGCTAAAGTGTGCCTGCTGAGGTATATGGGCTGCCTTGAGGAACTGGGCCCCTGCTGCTACTCCCAGGAAATGAACACAGCAGTCTGTCACCATGGTCCCGGAAGGGTGTCAACACCAGCAAATGCTGTATTTGCAGCATGCCCATGATGACCCTTCTCCCCCACCTCTACCTAGCCACTGGCAGGAGGGGAGACAGTGGTGATAGCAGCAGCACTCTAGGTACAGTGAACACCTGGCACCAAGCCATGTGGCATTTTTTATTTTGCCTACCTGGAAGACTCAATATGTCTCTTCATTCTCTCAGTGTTTGTTTACTTTGGTTTTTTGTTTATTATCTCAGAGAGAGGTGTGTTTAATGGGCACAAGCTGTAATATTCAGCAAAACTTAGTCATTTGGCACTGTATAAAAGCCTATCATGGGAAGCAGACTTGGTCCAGTGGATAGGGTGTCCGTCTACCACATGGGAGGTCCGCGGTTCAAACGCTGGGCCTCCTTGACCCATGTGGAGCTGGCCCATGTGCAGTGCTGATGCACGCAAGGAGTGCCGTGCCACGCAGGGGTGTCCCCCGTGTAGGGGAGCCCCACGTGCAAGGAGTGCACCCCATAAGGAGAGCCACCGAGCGTGAAAGAAAGAGCAACCTGCCTAAGAATGGCCCCTTACACACTCAGAGAGCTGACACAGCAAGATGATGCAGCAAGATGACACAACTGAAAAAGAGACACAGATTCCTATGCTGCTGACAACAACAGAAGCGGACAAGAGCATGCAGCAAATGGACACAGAGAACAGACAACTGGAGGAGGGGTGGAAGGGGAGAGAAATAAATCTTTAAAAAAAAGTCTATCAGCTGCATAAGCTCAGAAAAAGTTGGTTTGGGCATTTTTAAAAATGAGGTGCGAAGCAGCTGTGGCTCAAGCATTTGAGCTCCCATTTACCATATGGAGGACCCAGGTTCAATCCCTGGGAACTACTGGTAGAAAAAAGGCATCCCAGACCTGCATGGTAAGGTGCAGGCCCCCACACGGTGCACAGAGGTGCAGGCCCCTGAGCAGTGAAGCAACGCACCAAAAAGATGATGATGCAATCAGATAGGAAAAAAAAAATGAGGGGGAAGTGGAGATGGCTCAAGCAATTGGGCTCCCACCAACCACATAGGAGATCCTGGTTTGGTTTGGGTGCATCCTATAGAAGACTAGCAGGACAATAAGCTGATGTGATGGGCTGGTGTGGCTAGCTGATGCAACAAGATGATGCAACAAAGAGATACAAAGAGGAAAACACAATGAGAGACACAACTATCAGGAAGCAGAGGTGACTCAAGCAATTGGTTGTCTCCCTCCCACATGGGAGGTCCCAGGTTTGATTCCCAGTGCATCCTAAAAAGAAAACAAGCATGCAAACTGAGACAGAGGGCAGACAGTGAGCACAAACAACAAGGGGGGATGGAGAAGGGAGAAATCTTTTTTAAAAAGTGAGAATGACAGGGAGCAGGAGTAGTGCCTATTGAGTGCCTGCTTCCCATGTACGAGGTCCCAGGCTCAATACCTGGTACCTCCTAAAAAAAAGTGAGGACAAGTTTAGAATAGTCATAGATAAATAAACTGAGAGAGTATTTAAGATACAAGAGACCAGCCTTGCAGGAAATACTAAAAGACAGGAGAGAGAGACTTGGAAGAGAGTCTAGAAATGAAGATTATATCACTAAAATGTAAAGAGAATGGTGAAAATAAGATATAACAGATAAAACCCAAAGGTAGGGGAGCAGATGTAGCTCAAGTGGTTGAGCACCTGCTTCTCACATGGGCGGTCCTGGGTTCGATCTTAATTAATCACATCTTCAAAGACACTATTTCTAAATAAGGCTACTTTCATGGGATGGGTTATGACCTGAACATGTCTTTTAGGAGACACAATTAAATCCATAATAGAATAGAACTGTTTTCCTCAATAAAACAGTGAGTTCAAAAGATTCCCCAATCCCAATGACCTCTTGGACTGATGACCCTGACACAAACACAGGGTGAAGGACAGTATAAATTAATCAAAGGGGCAGTTCACCAGGAATAAATAATAATAATTAATGTATACCCACCTAACCAGTGTGGCCCAAATTACATGAGGCAAAAACTGGCAAAACTGAAGGGAGAAATAGATGTCTCTACAATAATATCTGAAGACTTCAATTCATTACTCTCATCATTTGATAAAACATCTGGGCAGAGAATCAATAAATAAAAAGAGAATTTGAATTATATGATAAATGAACTAAACCCAATAGACATATACAGAACACTGCACACCAAAACAACAGGATATACATTCTTTTCAAGTGCTCATGGACCTTTCTCCAGGATAAACCATATGTTGGGTCACAAAACAGATCTCAATCAATTTAAAAAGATTGAAATTATGCAGAGCCCTTTCTCTGATCATAATGGAATGTAGCTGGAAATCAGCAACAGGCAAAAGAAGAGAAAATTAACAAATATATGAAGATTAAACAAGACACTCTTAAATAATCTGTGGGACAAAGAAGAAGTTGCAAGAGAAATCAATTAATATCTTGAGATGAATGAAACCAAGAACACAATGTTTTAAGACCTGTGAGATAGAAGTGGATTTGGCTCAATGGACAGAGTGTTCGCCTACCACATGGGAGTCCAGGGTTCAAACCCAACGCCTCCTGGCCCGGTGGTGACCTGGCCCATGCGCAGTGCTGATGCGTGCAAGGAGTGCCATGCCATACAGGGGTGTCCACTGTGTAGGGGTGCCCCACACGCAAGGAGTGCACCACGTAAGGAGAGCAGCCCTGTGCAAAAAAAAAATGCAGCCTGCCCAGGAATGGCACCACACACAAGGAGAGCTGACGCAGCAAGATGACACAACAAAAAGAGACACAGATTCCTGGTGCTGCTGACAAGAATACAAGCAAGCACAGAAGAGCACATAGTGAATGGACACAGAGAGCAGACAACTGGTGAGGGCAGAAGGGGGGAGAAATAAATTAAAAATTAAAATTTTTAAAATTTTTAAAATAGACCTGTGGGATGCAGTGAAGGCAGTGCTGAGAGGGAAATTTATAGTCCTCAATGCTTCCATTCAAAAAGAAGAAAGAGCTAAAATCAAAGACCTAACTACACGCTGGAAGAACTAGAAAAAGAACAGCAAACTATTCCCAGAGCAAGCAGAAGGAATGAAACAGCAAAGATCAGAGCAGAAATAAACAAAATTGAGTACAACAGCAAAACAATACAATAGAATTAACAAAACCAAAAGTTGGTTCTTTGAAAAGAACAACAAAATTATTGACAAATCCTTAGCTAGACTGACAGAGAGAGAGAGAGAGAAAGAGAGAGAAGATGCCAATAAAATTAGAAATGAAAACAGGGACATTACTACAGAACCCACAGAAATAAAAGAGATCATAAGAGTACACTATTAACAACTGTAAGCCACCTAGACAACATAGATGAAATAGACAAATTCCTAGGAACTTATGAACAACCTATACTGACTCTAGAAGAGATAGAAGACCTCAGCAAACCAATCACAAGGAAAGAAATTGAAACAATGTTTAAAAACCTCCTCAATGGACCATCCTAATGGAAGAAATTGTATCATTGGTGTGGAGACAGTGGCCCTGGGAGTTCCTGAGGGCAGGAAGAGGGAGGAAGAGTTGTGATATGGGGCATTTGCAGGACTTGGAGTTGTCCTGAAT
The DNA here is from genome assembly GCF_030445035.2 of Dasypus novemcinctus. NCBI lineage: Eukaryota > Metazoa > Chordata > Mammalia > Cingulata > Dasypodidae > Dasypus > Dasypus novemcinctus. The sequence goes on along the minus strand of NC_080704.1, from coordinate 136,384,520 downwards.
TATATTGCAGGGACAGATGCAGGACATTGTACATCCTGCCATAACCCATTGGATGGACTGGGGGAGAGTGTGAACTACAATGTAAACTATGGTCCATGCAGTGTGCCAGTGTTCCAGGGTATATTCACCAAATGCAATGAATGTGCCTCACTGATGAAAGGGGATGTTGATGTGGGAGGAGCAGGGATGGGGTGGGGAGTAGGGTATATGGGAACCCCTTATGTTGTTTAATGTAATGTTTTGTGTGATCTATTTATCTTTTTTTTTAAAGACAATAAAAAAATAATAAACCTCCTCAATGATGAGCCTCCCTGGCACTGAGGAATTATTACCAAGCACTAACTAATAATGCATCTGGAAAAAGACCTTGACTGAAAAGAGAAAATGGTAAATACCAATGAGTTTTTATGGCTAAGAGATTTAAAAGTGAATCCAGAGGTCATTCCAGAGGTTACACTTATGCAAGTCTCAGCAGGATCTCATTGACAGACACTGTAAACAGTGCCTCAAATAACAGAGCTCCTGAGGGCCCTAGAGATATCCAGAAACTATAAGCAGGGCAAGCAGATCAGGAATTCAGCAGTGGGACTTACTTTGGAATTTATGCTCCCCAGTGTAACAGTTAGAATCATTTATAGGTTCTCTACACCTGGCTCTTCTGTCCCTTTTATTTGAAGCAAAAATTAGCACTACACTTGATAAATATATGTCCCAGAGACTTAAATCTTTGGCCCATCCATTTGCCAGTTGAGCCCTGAATTTCAGCAGAGTTGCAACACCTACTCTCCAGTTCATTGGACTCACCCAAGACAATTAACAAGGAGATGATGGATAACGCCCATCTCAAGGAACAGAGAGTGCCTGCAACTGCAAGCAAGATACCTCCATCCATCTGCCCCATGGGATCTAAGTCCCCTCTCATTTAGAAGAGAATGGGCATCATCCTTCCAAAATCCTCAAGATTGGGGAATGAACAATGGACTAAAGTAGACTTATTATTATTCTACAATAGATTTATTATTATTCTAGCAATGGAATAATTCTTATCATTGATGTAAAGGCAGTGGCCACCAGAGGTTGTGAGGAATGGAAGAGGGAAAAATAGCTGTAATATGGGGGCATTTTTGGGACATTGGATTTGTCCTGCATGACATTGCAGTGATGGATACAGGCCATTGTATATTTTGTCATAACTTACAAAATTGTGTGGGACAGAATGTAAACTATAATGTAAACTGTAGTCCATGGTTAATACCAATGCTTTAATATGGGTTCATCAATTGTAACAAATGTACCATACTAATGAAGGATGTGTTTAATGTGGGAAAGTGGGAGGAGGAAGGGGGGACATATGGGAATCCCTTATATATTTATGTAACATTTATGTAATATAAAGCTTCTTTAAAAATAAAAAATAATTTTAAAAAAATATCCCCAAGGGGAGTGGATGTAGCTCAATTGGTTGAGCACCTGATTCCCATGTACAAAGTCCTGGGTTCAATCCCTGGTACCAATGGGAGAAAATATTTGGTAGCCATATATCTGATAGGAGACTAATATCCAGCATATATAAAGAAATCCTGTATCTCAAAAATAAAGACAAACAACCCATTTAAATAAGGGGGAAGAGATTTGAAGAGATGCTTCTCCAAAGAAGAAATACAAATGGCTAAAAAGCACATGAAAAGATGCTTAACATCACTAGCTATTAGGGAAATGCAAATCAAAACTATAATGAGGGAAGTGGACTTGGCCCAATGGATAGGGCATCCGCCAAGCACATGGGAGGTCCACAGTTCAAATCCCTGGCCTCCTTGAACCTTGTGGAGCTGGCCCATGCACAGTGCTGATGCGCGCTAGGAGTGTCGTGCCACACAAGGGTGTCCCCTGCATAGGGGAGCCTTACGCGCAAGGAGTGCACCCCATAAGGAGAGCTGCCCAGCGCGAGGGAAAGTGCAGCCTACCCAGGAATGGTGCCGCACACATGGAGAGTTGACACAACAAGATGACGCAACAAAAAGAAACACAGGTTCCCGGTGCCACTGATAAGGATAGAAGTGGTCACAGAGGAACACGCAGCGAATGGACACACAGAGCAGACAGCTGGGGGGGGAGGGGAAAGAAAGAAATAAAAAATAAATCTTTAAAAAAAACCCCACAATGAGATACCATCTTACTCCCATTAGACTGGCAGCTATCAAAAAAATGACTACAAGTATTGGAAACGATGTGGAGGAATGGGAACCCTCATCCACTGCTGGTGGGAATGCAGAAGGATCCAGCCATTCTGGAGGACTGGGGGTTCCTTAAAAAACTAGCTATAGATTTGCCATGCGACCCAGCAATTCCACTGCTGGGTATACACCCAGAAGAACTGAAAACAAGGACACGAACCCATATATACACAACAATGTTCATAGTGGCATTATTCACTATTGCCATTAGTTGGAATCAACCCAAATGCCCATCAACAGATGAATGGATAAACAAAATACGGTATATACAAAGAATGCAACACTACTCAGCTGTAAGAAGGAATACAGTACTAACACATGGGATGGCACGGATGAATCTTGAGGACCTTATGTTGAGTGAAGCAAGCCAGGCGTTGAAGGAAAAATACTACATGAACTCTCTGATATGAAGTAAGCAAATCAAACTGTCTCAGAGAGCTAAAGACTGGACAATAGGCTTACCGGAAATTGGGGGGAAGTGGAAGTTTGTGAGCTGATGCCTACATGGGCGAAATTTATGATAAAGTGGAGGTAAGTAGATGTGCAATGAAGGGATAAGACGGGGGCATAGGGATACAATGGAGGGGGGGCTTCGCAAACTTGAGGGGGTCTGGGGTTGGTAGGATGGTTCAGAGGGTCCATGGAATTGGGAGGAGGTTTGGGGGAGCAGGTGAACACAGGAGATTGTCAGGTATGTGGTCGAAATTATAATGTTGAGAAAACATTTTAGAAAATATAATAAGGGAGGGTTACTTGTTTAAAGTGTTTGACAGGTGGCAAGTGGCACAGGGTGCACCTGGGGCAGGTTTCTAGGGAGTGTGTGAGTGCTCACCTTGTCAGAATGTGTTATATCAGTGGGTGGAGACCCATACAATGAATAGGAAGGTGATGTACCCCCATCATGGGGAGGCCTGATGTTCTCAAACAGAGGAAAGAGTGTCTCTTGAGAGGATGGATGGCTCCCAATTAGTGAGGACAGACTAGTGTGCCAAGCCCTCAGCATCATTGCAAGTATCTATGAATCTGGTCCTTCAAGCAGTGAAGCTTGGTTGTCACAGTGGGCCCCGAGGAGAAGGGGAGAAAGAAATAGAATAGATGGAAGACGGGGTAACTAGGGGGCAATGGAAATGTTCCACAAGATTGTGCAACAATGGCTATAGGATATGTTAAATTTCACCAAAAATTTATAAAAGTGTGTAGTCTAAAATATAAACCATAATGGAACCATGGTTAGTAGCTATGTTTCACTATCTGTCCAGCAGTTGTAACAAATATAACATCCACTTGTAAAAAGATCATGGCTAGGGAAGGGGGAAAAGGGTTGATGCTGGGTATATGGGAGTCCCCTAATTCATATGTGACTTTATTGTGATCTAAATCTTTTTTGAAGACAAAATTAAAAAAAATTTTTAAAAAGGATGTAGACACTGAGGAATGAATAGAAGAGATTGCCTTACCACTGTACGTACAGGGCAACACCTGTTACAGTGATGAAAGTCAAAACATCAAAAACAAAGTTTTATGATATTTTTAATTTTTTAATACCCCAATTTATTTTTTACTTTATTTTAGTTTTACTAAATTAGTATGTGTTCTATTTCTAATCTTTAAACCTATCATTACTATTTCATTTTCCTACTAATTGAATTTGGCAATATATTAGGCTTCATTTTTTAAGAAGTTTTGGATCATGGAGGGGTTCAGCTATGGCAGGGGAGGAGCACTGGTGTGGGGTGTCATTGATGGGGGACACATGATTGGGAGGGAGTTCTCCAGGGCATGTACATATGGTATATAAAAATGTTTGGGTATTCATTGGGTATTGTCATAGTAGGTAGAGTCACACACAACTGAGGGAATGCTGAGTTCCTAGCTGGGAGAGCTCTGTCACATTCCACAACAGAACAGCAACAATCCTCCAATTGCAAGGGCAAAGAACAGTGAAGAAAGATGTTCCAATGATGGGCCCTTGATACTGATGACTATGCTTAGAAGCCTGTGTGCTTGAAATTTCAACTAGGTCTAGAGCTACAGGGTGCCTAAGAGTTACCTCCTGAAAGCCTTCCTGTTGCTCAAATGTAGCCACTCTTTAGGCCAAACTCAGCATATAAGTGCATTACCTTCCCCCCAGCATGGGACATGACTCCCAGGGATGAGCCTCCCTGGAACTGAGGGATTACTACCAACCATCAGCTGGTAATGCATCTAAAAAAGACCTTGAATAAAAGGGGGAAATGGCACAGACAAATGAGTTTTTATGGCTAAGAGACTTCAAAATGAATCGAGAAGTCATCAGAGGGGTCACACTTACACACATCTCAACAGGATCCCAGAGACAGCCAAAATAGATACAACTCCAGTTACTGGTGCTCCTGAGGGCTATGGAGACACACAGGCTCTACAGTCATGGCAGATTGCTCTGGAGTTCAGTACCTTGCCAGAGAGCCTTATTTTGGATTTAGTGCTCCTGAGTGTAATGGAGTTGGACTCAGATATGACCTCTCTACACATGCCTCTTCTGTCATTTTTACTGAACCTGTGGTTGGTGCTGAAGTTGGTGTATGCTTATGAGACTTGAATCTCTGGACTGTCCATGTGCCAGCTGGGCCCTGAGCCTCAGCAGAGTTGCAACACCTACTCTCCAGTTCACTGGACTTACCCAGTCCAACTAACAGGGAGATGAGGATGGTCAACCACCATACCAGGGAATTGAGAGTGTCTACAACTGCAAGCAGGAGAATTGCATCCATCATCCATGTGGGATCTAAGCTCCCTCTCGATTTAGAGGTGGAGTGGACATCACCATCCGATGGTCCACAGGATTTAGGAATAAAGTAAGGATTAGAGTGGACTTGCTGGTATTCTACTATAGAACTGTTGTTACTCTAGCAATGGAAGAAATTATACCATTGATGTGGAGACAGTAGCCACAGGAGTTGCTGAGGGCAGGGAGAGGGAAGAAGAGGTGTGATACGGGGGCATTTTCAGGACTTGGAGTTGTCCTGAATTATATTGCAGGGGCACATGCATGAAATTATGTATCCTGCCATAACCCACTGAATGGACTGGGGGAGAGCATAAAATATAATGTAAACTGTAATCCATGTGGTGTAGCAGTGTGGCAAAATGTATTCATCAAAAGCAATGAATGCACTACACTATCAAAAGAGGTTGTTGATGTGGGAGGAGTGGGGGGGTGCGGCATATGGGAATCTCATATTTTTTAATGTAACATTTTGTGATCTATATATCTTTTTAAAAAAGGCAATTAAAAACTTTGCTAAAAAATACCTTATTGATGAAGAAAAAATAATTTTAAGAACAGCGTTTGAGATAAACTTTAGCTTAAGATGCCAAATTAAAATTTTTTAATTAAAAATAAACAATAAAATACTAAATTTACATTGTCATTTAATAATTTGTGCCTTTGTTAAAATTGCTGAAAGAATATTTTTCTAAAAACAAAACAAACATGAAAAAACCAACTCTCATTGTGGAGTAGATGTAACTCAGTGGTTGAGTGCCTGCTTCCCATGTATGAGAACCTGGATTCGATCTCCAGCATATGGTGGGTAGCAATGCTTCAATATGTGTCCACCAATTGTAACAAACACACCACAATAATGAAAAATGTTGTTAATGGGGGAAAGTGTTTGAGGGAGAAGGGATGGGGTATATGGGAATCCCTTATATTTTCTTATATATGTAACCTAAAGCTCCTTTAAAAAGAAAAAATATATATATTAAAAAAAACCTTGGGGGTGTGTGTTGGCTCAAGCAGTTGATCTCCCACCTCCAACATGGGAGGTCCTGGGTTCAGTTTGTGGTGCCTCCTGAAAAATTGGAAGCAAAACAAACAATAAAACCAATCCAAGGAAGCCAATGTGGCTTGGTGATCGAGCACCAGCTTCCCACATACAATGTCCCAGTTTCAATCCCTGGCCTCTGGTACCTAAAAAAATAACCTCCCCAAAATGAAAATCCCTGGATCAGATGATTTCACAGGTGAATTCTACCAAACGCTCAAAGAAGATTTAATATAAATCTTAACCCAAACTTTTCCAAAAATTTGAACAGGAAGGAATGCTACCAAACTCGTTCTATGAAACCAACATCACCCTAATACCAAAGCAAGATATAGATAATACAAAAAAGAAAATTACAGACCCATTTCCCTAGTCAGTACAGATGCAAAACTCCTCATCAAACTATTCACTATGTGAATCCAACAACATATAAAACAATTATTCATTGTGATCAAGTGGACTTTATCCCAGGCATGCAAGGTGGTTCAACACAAGAAAATCAATCAGCGTAATACATCACATTAATAAATTGAAAAAGAAAACTCACTTGATCATTTTGATTGATGCATTTTGATTGATTGACAAAATCCAGCATCCTTTCTTGATAAAAGCACTCCAAAAGACAGGAATTAAAGGAAACTTTCTCAGTATGAAAGAAAGGGTGTATATATGAAAGACCCACGGTTGACCTTTTACTCAATGGTGAAAGACTGAAAGCTTTCCCACTGAGAATGGGAATAAGACAAGGATGCCCTCTGCCACAGCCATTGCTGAATATAGTGCTAGAAGTTCTAGCTAGAGCAATCAGGCAAGAAGAAATAAAAGTGTCCAAATTGGAAAGGAAGAAGTAAAACTTTTGCTATTCTCAGGTGATATGATCCTATACCTAGAAAGTTCTGAAAAATGTGCAGCTAAGCTACTAGGGCTAATAAATGAGTTGAGCAGAGTGGCAGGATACAAGATTAATATGTGAAAATCAGTAGTGTTTGTATATACTAGGAAACGGCAATTTGAGGAGGAAGTCAGGAAAAATTTTCCATTTACAATAGCAACTAAAAGAATCAAATATTTAGAAATAAATTTTACCTGTATTCAGAAAACTACAATACATTGCTAAAAGAAATCAAAGTAGACCTAAATAAATGGAAGGATATTCCATGAAGACTAAATGTGGTTAAGATGTCGTTCCTACCTTTTCCCCAGTGGTTAGTGCTCAGTGTGCAGAGTGTGTGCTCTGGGCTTGGAACACACATTAATTATTTAAAGATTTTTAAAAATCTAAAAAATCTTTTAACCCCTCCCCCCCAAATTTACAAACTATCCACATTTCTCCCATCAGAGACAAGTTTTTCTTCCTCTTTTATAAAATAACACTATGAAGAAGCCAAGACCAACCCTGTGGCCTGGGGCCTCTCAGCAGTTCCAAGAAGGAACCAAGGTCAGAGGTCTTCCTGCTGCCCAAACCCAACACTGCTAACCTAGCTTCCCAGCCAGCAACCAGCAGCAAACAGCAAGAGATCGCCCGTTCTGCAGCCATTGAGTAGTTTTTTATTCCCTTTGATTTTTGTTCCTCTGGGCTTGCACCTCCTCCAGCACTCACTCTCTTATGGAAAGCTTGTGGCTTGTGGCCCTGTGGACAGCCAGGCTGAGATGAACCCCAGCTACCATATCTCCTTGCTGTACGTGGGATACCTATACCTTGACATGAGGAGGCAGTGCTCTATGAAAAGTTAAGCCTGGCAGGGGGTCATCCTCTCCATCCAAGTCTGCAGGGACATGATCACCCATGTCTCCTTGGGCTATGCTTATGTGAATTTCCAGCAGCTGGCGAACCTGGAGCATGCTTTGGACAACATGAAAATTGATATTATAAAGGGCAAACCAGTATGCATCATGTGGTACCAGCATGATCCATTAGTTTGGAAAAGTGGAGTGGACAAAATAGTCATTAAAAATCTGGACAAATCTATTGATAATAAAGCACTGTATGATATATTTTCTGTTTTTGGTAACATCCTTTCATGTAAGGTGGTTTGTGATGAAAATGGTTCCAAAGACTATGGATTTATACATTCGAGACACAGGAAGCAGCTGAAAGAGCTATTGAAAAATGAATGGGATGCTTCTAAAAGATCGCAATGTATTTGTTGAGCAATTTAAATCTCATAAAGAATGAGAAACAGAACTCAGCTAGAGCACAAGAGTTTATCAATGTGTACATCAAACATTTTGGAGAAGACATAGATGATGAGTGTCTTAAGCATCTCTTTGGCAAGTTTGGACCTGCCTTAAGTGTGAAAGTAATGACAGGTGAAAGTGGAAAACCCAAAGGTTTTTGAATTTGTGAGCTTCAAAAGGCATAAAGATGCACAGAAAGCTGTGGATGTGCTCAATGGAAAACAAGTTTACGTTGGTCAAGCTCAGAGAAATGTGGAATGATTAACAGAACTTAAGCATAAGTTTGAACAAATGAAGCAAGATAAGATCACTAGATACCAGGGAATTAACCTTTTTTTGAAAAATCTTGATGATTGTGTTGAAGATGAAGGTCTCTGGGAAGAGTTTTTTCCATTTGGTAAAATCACTAGTGCAAAGGTTATGATGAAGGGTGGTTGTAGCAAAGTGTTGGGTTTTGTTTGTTTCTCCTCCCCAGAAGAAACTACTCAAGCAGTTACAGAAATGAATGGTAGAATTGTGACCACAAAGCCTTTGCATGTAGCTTTAGCTCAGCACAAAGAAGAGTGCCAGGCTCACCTCACTAACCAGTATGTGTAGAGAATGGAAAATGTACGAGCTGTCCCATACCATGTAACCAACCCCTACCAGCCAGTACCTCCTTTAGGTTACTTCATGGCAGCTATCTGACAAACTCAGAACCGTGCTGCATAGTATCCTCCTAGCCAAATTGCTCGCTGAAGACCAAGTCCTTGCTGGACTGTGAATGGGCCTCATCCGTTCCAAAATATACCCTGTGCTATTCACCCAGCTACCCCTAGACCACCATTTAGTACTATGTGACCAGCTTCTTCACAGGTTCCATGAGTCATGTCAACAACACATTGCTAATACATCAACACAGACAATGGATGCACACCCTGCAGCTGCTACTGCTGCAATTACTCCTGCTGTACACACCATTGCACAGTATAAATATGCTGTGCAAGTTTGCAATCCACAACGTCTTAATGCACAGCCACAAGTTGCCATGCAGCAGCCTGCTGTTCATGTACAAGGTCAGCAGGCTGTTTCCATGTTGTTGTCATCTGCCCCTCCTCAAGGGCAAAATCAGATGTTGGGTGAACAGCTCTGTCCTCTTATTCAAGTCATGCACCCTACACTTGCTGGTAAAATCACTGGCATGTTGTTAATGACTAATAATTCAGAACTTCTTCATATACTTGAATCTGCAGAGGCTCTCCATTCTAAGGTTGATGAAGCTGTAGCTGTACTACAAATCCACCAAGCTAAAGCTGCCCAGAAAGCAATTGGTTAACAGTGTCCCAGGTCAGGAATTTGGTACTCTGTCAGTGGAACCTTACTTTGCAATTTATGCTCCCCAGTGTAACAGTGTTAGACTCATTTGTAGGTTCTCTACACATGACTTTTCTGCTCCTTTTATTTGAGCCCATAATTAGCACTATACTTGGTAAATATATGTCCCAGAGACTTAAATATTTGGTCCATCCATGTGCCAATTGATGCCAGAATTTCAGCAGAGTTGCAACACCTACTTTCCAGTTTATTGGACTCACCCAGGATGACTAACAAGGAGATAATGATGGACAATGCCCATCCCAAGGAACAGACTGCCTGCAACTGCAAGCAAGATACCTCCATCCTTCTGCCCCATGGGATCTAAGCCCCTTCTCAATTAGAAGCAGAGTGAGCATCACCATTCCAAAATCTTTAAGATTGGGGAATGAACAGTGGACTAAAGTAGACTTATTCTACAACAGATTTATTATTATTCTAAAAATGGAAGAATTCTTATCATTGATATAAAGATAGTGGCCACCAGAGGTTCTGAGGGATGGGAGATGGAAGAATAGGTGTAATATGGGGTGTATTAGTCAGGGTTCTATAGGAAAACAGAATCAACAGGAGATATCTATAAATAGTATGAGATTTTATGAGTCTCTTATGTGACCATTTGGATGCACAAGTCCAGGTCCGGTCTCAGGCAGGCTGCAAACCAGGCACTCCAATGAAAGTACAGGTAAGGTTATTGATGAGTTTCCAGCAGACTTTGCCTGTCCAAAGACAAGCTGGGAAATTCTGAGTGCTGCAATCACTTCCCCTTTTAAGGCATTCAACTGACTGGATAAAGCATCACTCATTGCAGACAGCAATCTCCCTGATTGATGTAGATGTAATCAACTATCTATGCAGTAAACTCACTGATGACTAAAGTCCATAAATGTCCTTACATTATAATTAGTCCAGTGCTTGCTTGACCAAACAACTGGGCACAATTACCTGGCTGAGTCGACACATTAAACTAACCATCATATGGGAGCATTTTTGGAACACTGGATTTGTCCTACATGACATTACAGTGACAGATACAGGTCATTATATATTTTCTCATAACCTACCAAATAGTGTGGGACAACTCTCTAAGCCAAACTCAGCATGTACATGCATTACCTTTCCCCCAGTGTGGGACATGATTCCCAGGGATGAGCCTCCCTGGCACTGAGGGATTAATACCATCACCAAACTAGTGATGCAACTAGAAAAAGACCTTGAATAAAAGGGGTAAATGGTAAAGGCAACTGAGTTTATATGGCTAAGAGACTTCAAAATGAGTTAGGAGGTCATCAGAGGGGTTGCGCTTATGCACGCCTCAGCAGGATCCCAGAGATAACCAAAGTATATACAAACCCAGGTAGTGGTTCTCCTGAGGGCTATGGAGACACACAAGTTCTACAGTCATGACAGATGATTCTGGATTTCGGTGCCTTGCCAGTGGTCCCTGCTTTGGAATTTGTGCTCCTGAGTGTGATGGAATTAAACTCAGATGTGACCTCTCTACACATGGCTCTTCTGTCACTTTTACTGCACCTGTGGTTGGCGCTGGGGTTGGTGTATGCTCAGAAGACTTGAATCTCTGTACTGTCCATGTGCCAGCTGGGCCCTGAGCCTCAGCAGAGTTGCAACACCTACTCTCCAGTTCATTGGACTTACTCAGGTCAGCTGGCAGGGAGGTGAGGATGGTCAACCACCACACCAGGGAACTGAGAGTGTCTACAACTGCAAGCAAGAGAATCGCATCCATCAGCCATGTGGGATCTAAGCCCCCTCTCAATGTAGAGGTGGGGTGGACATCGCCATCCCAGGGTTCACAGGTTGGAGGAATATAATATGGATTGTAGTGGACTTCCTGGTATTCTACTATAGAACTGTTGTGACGTCACTCTAACAATGGAAGTGATTGTATCATTGATGTGGAAAGAGTGGCCACTGTAGTTTCCTGAGGGCAGGGAGAGGGAGGAAGAGGTGTGGTATGGGGCATTTGCAGGACTTGGAATTGTCCTGAATTATATTGCAGGGACAGATGCAGGACATTGTACATCCTGCCATAATCCACTGGATGGACTGGGGGAGAGTGTGAATTACAATGTAAGCTATGGTCCATGCAGTGTGGCAGTGCTCCAGGGTGCATTCACCAAATAAAATGAATGCAATGAATGTGCCTTACTGATGAAAGGGGATGTTGATGTGGGAGGAGCAATTGGTGGGGGGGTGGGGAGTGGGGTATATGGGAATCTCTTATGTTTTTTAACATAAAGTTTTATGTGATCTATTTATCTTTTTAAAAAGACAATATTAAAAAATAATTAAAAATAAAAATAAAAAAAATTTGCAGGACAGAATATAAACTATAATCTAAACTGTAGTCCATGGTTAGTAGCAGTGCTTCAATGTGGGTTCATCAGTTGTAACGAATGTACCACACTAATGAAGGATGTTATTAATGTGGGAAAGTGGGAGGGGGAAGGAGGGGAGCATATGGGAATCCCTTATAAAATTAATATATATATATTTTTTAGAAATGTTGATCTTTATTTCACAATGACCTATAGGAGCTTGTTCATATAAAGGTCCTGGAGGGAGTCAGAAGAAAACAAAAATATAAAAGCTTACGTCTAGTAAGATCCAAATTGCCACATCCTTATATTTTTTATGTAACATATAATATAAAGCTCTTTAAAAGTAAAAAAGTTAATTATTTTTTTAAAAAGTCCACAGGTGTTCCAATAGTTTAAAATTGATGAGAAAACACGAAAAGAAACTTGCACTTCACGGAAAAAAAATCTAAACACCGAAAAGCATAAATGTTGTGGGGAAAAAATTGCAAAGTATAAAATAAATAAAGGAAAAGAAACTTTGAACCTTATGCATTAAGCAAATGCCAGATCTAGCAAACATAATGCTAGTCTTAGATTACTTATTGCTTTTTTTAAAAACTGCAAAAATAATAAAATATAAAAGCAAATAAATGTTTTATAAACCCTGGGAAAAAGAATTTTCAGCAAAGTGCAAAAATGTAAAGCATTCCTTTCTTTAATTTTGTAATTCTTTGCTGTGGAATAGCTCAGGATGTCACTTCTGTTTTAGATAATAGAACTGATAATTGAGCAAAGAAATTTAATTTGGATTATAAAATTCTTCCTTTAACAAAAATTTCTTAAACAGTGAAAAAAAAAGATGTCAATTCTACCCAAATTGATATACAGATTCAGCGCAATCCCAATAAAGCTTCCAACAACCTGTTTTAGGAAAATCCAATTATCAAATTTATTTAGGAAGGGAGGGGGCTTCAAATAGCCAGAAGGATCTTTTAAAAAGAACAAAGTTGGAGGACTCTCACTTCCAGACTTTAAATCGTATTATCTAGCTACAATGGTAAAAACAGCATGATACTGGCATAAAGATAGACAGATAGCAATGGAACCAAACTGATTTTTCAGAAACAGAACCTTACATCTGTTGTCAAGTTATTTTTTAACAAATAAATTTTATTGATAAATATTAATAAAGCATACAATTCATCCAAAGTGTACAATCAATGGTATTTGTTATAATCACATAGTTGTGCATTCATCACTTCAATCACCATTACATTTTCATTATTTCCATAAGAATAATAATAAACAAAAACCAGACAAACAAACAAGAAAATGCTTCAGCCCTCAATCTCTCTCTGTTTACCCTGCTGTACAAACCTGCTATTTCTGGCTATCCCTCCACAATTATTTATTAAGCAGTTTTATTGGGATATAGTCACGTAGTCTACAATCTATCTAAGGTGAATAACCAATGGCTCTTAGTATAATCTCAATGTTGTGCATTCGTTATCACACAAAAAACTTTAGAATTGTTTCCTTACTCCAAAAAGAAAACCTCCACATCACTTAGCATGCTTTCCCTAGCCCTACATAACCACTAATCAAATTTCATCTTTATAAATTGATCTAAATTTACATTTTATATACATAGAATCATACAGTATGTTACACAATATATTTAGTTCATAGTAGCGCAATCATACAGTATTTGTCCTTTTGTGTCTGGTTTGCTTCACTCAATGTAATGTCCTCTAGGTTCATCCATATTGTCATATGCTATGACTTCATTTTTTCTTACTGCTGCATAATATTCCATCATGTGAATACACCACAGTTTGTTTTTCCATTCTTCAGTTGATGGACAACTGGGTTGTTTCCAACTTTTGGCAATCGTGAATAATACCGCTATGAACATAGGTGTGCAGATGTCTTTCCGTGTCATTGCTTTCAGTTCTTCTGGGTAAATACCCAGTAGTAGTACTGGAGGGTCACATTGCAAATCAATATTCAGCTTCTTTAGGAACTGCCAAATAGTCCTCCACAGTGGCTGTACCATTCTGCATTCCCACTAACAATGAATAAGTGTTCCTATCTCTCCACATCCTCTCCAACATATGGTCAAGTGATTTTTGACAAAGCTGTCAAGCCTACCCAGCTGGGTAGGAACTGTCTATTCAACAAATTGTGCTGGGAGAACTGGATATCCACAGCAAAAGAAAGAAAAAGGACCCCTATCTCACACCTTTTACAAAAATTAACTCGAAATGGATCAAAGGCCTAAACATAAAAGCTAGAACCATAAAATTCCTGAAAGAAATGTAGGGAAGTGCATGTGGCTCAAACAATTGGGCATCTGTCTACCACATGGGAGGTCCCAGGTTCTGTTCCAGTGCCTCCTAAAGAAGAGAAGCAGATGCCACAACCTACCGCAATGAGATAGTCCCAGGTTCAGTTCCTGGTGCCTCCTGGAGAAGGCGAGCAAACAATGAACAGACAGACAAAGAGAACCATCTGGGGGAGGGGGGAAAATTAAAAATTAAAAATAAATAAAAGTAAAAAATAAATAGATCTTTTTAAAAATGTAGGGAAACATCTTCAAGACCTGGTAGTAGGTGGTGGTTTCTTAAACTTTGCACTGAAAGCATGAGCAATGAAAGGAAAAGTGGATAAATAGGACCTCCTTAAACTTAAACACTTTTGTGATTCAAAGGACTTTGTTAAGAAGGTGAAAGTGTAGCTTAGTCAAAGGGAAAAAATATTGGGAAACTACATATCTGATAAGGGTTTGATTTCCATTCTATATAAAGAGATCATACAATAAACAATAAAAGGGCAAACAATCCAATTTTTTAAAGTGAGTGAAAGAGTTAGATATTTTTCCAAAGAGGAAATACAAATGGCCAAAAAGCATGTGAATTTTTCAATATCACCAGCTATTAGGGAAATGCAAATCAAAACTACAATGAGATATCATCATCAAAAATAATCATAGAAGGGTGATTATTTTTTTAAAAACTAAACTAAAAGTGCTGAAGAGGATATGAAGAAATAGGAACATTCCTTCACTGTTGATGGAAATGCAGCCTCTGTGGAATAAAGTTTGGCAGTTAATCAGGAAGCTAAAGTAGAACTGCTGTATGATCCAACAATCCCTCTACTAGAATATATCCAGAAGAACTGAGAACAGTGACAAAAACAGACATTGGTACACCAATGTTCATAGCGGCATTATTCACATTGCTAAAAGATAGAAACAAATCAAGCGATGAATGGACAAACAAAATATGGTATATACATATGATGGAATACTACGCTGTAAGAAGAAATGGATTTGTGACACATTTGACAAGGGTGAACCTTGAGAACAATATGCTGAATGAAATAAGCCAGACAAAAAGGACATATAGTATATTGTCTCACTAATATGAACTAAGTACAAATAATAAACACACAGAGTCAAAACCTAGAGTATAAGTTATTAGGAGATAGGATGAGGGCTGAGAAGGGGTACTGATACTTAATGTATGCAGAATTTTTAATTAGGTTAACTGTAAAAACATGGAAATGGATAGTTTATGATAACACATTATATTAATAGTTAGTATAACTAGCATGGTTGGTTTATAAATGGGATTGTGACTGAAAGGGGTTGTTTAGGTACATAAATGTCAATTGAAAGAAAGCAAGAGAATAATCCAGGGACTGACTAACATAGTGAACCCAGTGGTGGGTGAGGATTGTGGTTAATAGTATATATACAAGAATGTTCTTCTATGAACTAGAACAAATGTATGTCACTATTGCAAGGTGGTAAGAATATGGTGATGCATGGGGAAATTACAACTAATGTAACTTACGGACAGCAATATTGTAATTATATTGTTAACAGCAATATGGTAATATTCTTGCATCAATATCAAAGAAGGTTCTATTATCAACGCTAAAGGTGTATAATAAGGTGGTATGGGATTTTTTCTTTTGGACTAAGGAAAATGTTCAAAAATTTACTGAGGCGATTACAAAGTCCTGGAATTAAAATGAGAGCCATTGAGTGTACAATTTGGATGGACTGTACAAAGCATGGAACTGTATAATACAGTGAACCATGTGGTGGATGGTGGGCTGTGGTTAACAGTATAAATATGAGAGTGTTCTCTCATGAATGTACAGTACTAATATATGGTGTTAATAATAGGGAGGTATATGGAAAAAATATACCAAATGTAAGCTATGGACCACACCTAGTAGTAATACTTTGATGATGTTCTTTTATAATCTGTAACAAATGTTCCACAACAATACAAGGTGTTGGTGGAGGGGTGATGTATGAGAATTCTGCATGATTATTTTGTAAGCGCACAATTTCCTTTATATATATATATATAAAGTTTAATATATATATACATATATGACCTAGCACTGTTAAATACTCAATAATAATAGTAATAACATATATTTTAATATGCAGTCTTCTAATCAACTGAAAGTATCTTTCAAACTTATCTTTCCAAGGAAATAGATGGACGTATACCTTATCCTAGTTTTAGTTATTCATTGTACACTGTATACTAGTTTAAGTATTCATTGTACAGCAATTACTTATCTAGCACTAGGAACCAATTTAGCCATGCCCAAATATATTGCTTGCCTCCCAACCATCCGAACCCTACACAGGTTCTTTCTTGAATACCCCATTCCACATTGTTTCCTTCCTTTCAGTTCATAGAATTATGTGAAGATACAGAGGAAAGCATCCCCACCAACCCACTCGTTTTTTCAGAGGAAATGCTAAAGCGTCAAGAGATTAAGTAACTTCCCTAGTAAAACATGATGTCCAGTGACTGAATAAGGAGCACCACCCATACCTCTCATCCCCTCATCCTGGACTATTTCCTCAACCCCTCTAGAGGACACACCTTTCAGACCAGAGTAGATACAGACTCATAGTCTTCTATTTCCTGGTTAAACTTATTATTCTTATTCATTTGGAGACTAGAAACATCTACCTAGCACAGTAGATGTTCAATAAATAAAACAGTACTCAATAAATACTTTCTATGTCCATTAGTTTGGAATGCCTTTCATGTAGAATGATTTTGTATTTATTTACAAAACTATAAAACCTGATATATATTTTCTTACAACTGTAAGTGAAAAGCAAGCTTTTCACAGAGGATGGGGCATCCAAATGTCTATTTGCCAAAATTATAAAATGAGATCAGCTTAGAGACTTTACTGAGTTTTTCTTTGTTCTGACTTAATTATGGTTTATAAAACAATTTGAAATTCAATTTAAAAATCATTTAAAAGGCAAAACATTATAGACATTTAGATATTCTTGAAAAATGTACATCAATGAGCAAGAGGGGATAGAATGAAAAAGAATGGCTATCTGGAGGTTTTTTTTTAAAGAACACTTTTCTACAATATTTAGACTGAGAAAATGATTCAATTTGAATGGTATAAACTTTCAAAAGGACTATTATATAAAACTTAATGAGGTTCGGAGTTATTTAAGGTCCCAATCATCAGAGACTTTCAAACTGGGGTCTTTATTCCTTTATGAGTTGTTGAAACGTTCTTAAGGCTTACAGTCTACTATTCAGCTAGTCAAGACCAATAAAACACCCACTTGACCAACTCAATCTTATTTCTCAAAAACAAATAACAAAAGTGAGAATTTGAAAAGGCATTCATTAGTTAGAACTGTTGTGACAGAGAGCAGTAACGTGGAGGTGAGGATGGTCAACCACCACACAAAGGAACCGAGAGAGTCTACAACTGCAAGCAAGAGAATCCCATCCATCAGCCATGTGGGATCTAAGCCCCCTCTCAATTTAGAGGTGGAGTGGGCATCGCCATCCCAGAATCCTCAGGATGGAGGAATAAAATATGGATTAGAGTGGACTTGCTGGTATTCTTCTATAGAATTATCGTGACTCTAGCAATGGAAAAAATTATATCATTGATATGGGGAGAGTGACCATGGGAGTTGCTGAAGGCAGGGAGAGGGAAAAAGAAGTGTGATACTGGGGCATTTTCGGGACTTAGAGTTGTCCTGAATGGTATTGCAGGGACAGATGCAGGGCATTATATATCCTGCCATAACCCACTGAATGGACTGAGAGAGAGAGGGTAAACTACAACGTAAACTATAATCCGTGCTGTGTAGCAGTGCTCCAAAATGTATTCATCAAACGCAATGGATGTACCACACTAATGAAAGAAGTTGTTGGTGTGGGAGGAGTGATAGGTGTGGGGAATGGGATATATGGGAATCTCATATTTTTTCAAGTAACATTTTGTGTGATTTACGTATCTTTAAAAAAAACAATAAATTTTTTAAAAACTTTGAAGTATAACGATCAATCAGATTCTTTACACATGGTATGAAAGAGATACTATTTGTTGGAGGCGGCGGACTTGGCCCAGTGTTTAGGGCGTCCGTCTACCACATGGGAGGTCCGCAGTTCAAACCCCGGGCCTCCTTGACCTGTGTACAGCTGGCCCATGCACAGTGCTGATGCGCCCAAGGAGTGCAGTACCCTGCCACGCAAGGGTGTCCCCCACGTAGGGGAGCCCCACGCACAAGGGGTGTCCCCCACATAGGGGAGCCCCACGCGCAAGGAGTGCGCCTTGTAAGGAGAGCCGCCCAGCGGGAAAGAAAGTGCAGCCTGTCCAGGAATGGCGCCGCACACACGGAGAGCTGACACAAGATGACGCAACAAAAAGAGACACAGATTCCCATGCCGCTGACAACAACAGAAGCAGACAAAAGATGCAGCAAATAGACACAGAGAACAGACAAGTGGGGCAGGGCGGGGTGGGGAAGGGGAGAGAAATAAATAAATCTTTAAAAAAATATTTGATTGGAGGTCAGGTTTCATCCATTCTTCAACCTACAGGTAGAAATATGTGAAAATTATAAGACAACCAAAAATTAAATAATGAAACCAGTATTTGTTTACATTACATCATTACTCCAATCAAATTGTGATTTCTGTGCTCAAGAGGATAGCCGCAAACATTTAGGAAGTCACAAACACTTATTTTGAATATATTGGAAGAGAAAAGACACATAGTTTCTTTGCCTGTGAAAAAGATATCAAAGCCATTTATCTTTATCTATATCTATCTATCTATCTATAAATGCATTCTTCTAAAAATATCTAATTAAAGATGAAGAACTCTGGGGAAATTTTCTCATGTATAAAGCAAAAAGGAGACATGTACAAGGATGTTCATTCCAGCACGTTTATAATGGAAAAACCTAAGTGTTCATCACAGAAGAGGGGATAAATATATTGTGGTATATTTATATGATGCAGCACTATACAGTAGTATAAATTAACTATTGCTACATGTATCAACATGGATAAATCTCAAAAACAGTATGTGAAACAGGAAGGTGCAGAAGGAGAGCTGAAACATAGTGCTTCATTTTTCATGTTCTAGCTACTTTATTTGTATCAACTCATTTAATCCTTACAACAATCTTATGAGATAGATAGTATTATAAATTCCATTTTATAGATCAGAAAAATGAAGCACAGAAGATTAAGTAGCTTGCCCAAGGTCACACAGCTAATAAAATGTACAGCAGATATTCTAGCCCAGATCTGACCCAATGTTTGTGCTATTATTCACCCAGTCTCTAATACTTATTGTAAAATGCCATTCACATAAAGCTTAGAATATGCAACACTATGTTATATACAATTTATGAATAGATATATATGTGGTAAAAAATTAAAGCATATATGGAAATGAGAGGCATCAAATCCATGATAGTGGTTACTTCTAAAAAGGGATACTGGGGAAATGAATGGGGCAGGAAACTTCAGCTGTATCTGTAAAGTCTTATTGCTCTACAAAAAAGATTTTCAGTAATTACTGGAAACATTTAAGATTCAATGATGCTGGGTGGTGGGTACATGGTGGTTATTATTCTCTATATTTTCCTGTATACCTAGGGCATCTCATAATTTTAAGGACAGATGTTTTCTAAAAGAAGAAAGGAAAAGGTATAATATAAAGCTAGAATATTTGTTTTGGATCTCAAATATAATAAACAATTCTGATTCTAATTTTAAATTTTTATACAATTAATACAAAATAAAGATTCTGTGAAATTCAGAAGCTTTTTCATTTCAGTTGCAATGTACTAAGATATTTAATAAAAGCTAAATGATAATTTTAAATTTTTAGATTCTACAGATAAAAGTAATGAAAACCTCACAATAAAATGGTATTAACATACATTCATATAAACACCACATATAAGGTCTTTTGAGTGACCATGTCCAAATTCAACCCACAAGTTCATACAACCATTTTGGAATTCATTAAAAGCAATACTGTTGTTTTGTACATTTAAATTATATTGTTTAAAGAAAGTCATACTTTGATCAGGAAAGAGGAAGAACTGTGAAAAACTACCAGGCTTGATAAGATGCATAATTCTGTATGAATAATAGGGCATTTTAGTTGTGCAACAACCGAGTCAACATTTTTAATTTAAAGTTCAAACATTTGATTTGGAATTGGGGTGAGGAGGAGAAGGAAGCCTTGTCTATCTCCCTGTTTACAGACATTCAGGTAGGTTACACAAGACCTCCCAGAATTCAAATGAAGCCACTTTTTCTTAATTTTGGTGCAAAGGGGTTTTAAAAACACTATTGACAACAGAAAGACACACTTTTTTTTTCTTTTCTTTTCTTTTCTTTTTAAATTATTTATTTATTTTTAAAAATTACATTCAAAAAATAAGAGGTCCCATTCAACCCCACCGCCCCCACCCCCCACTCCCCCCACAGCAACACTCTCTCCCATCATCGTGACACATCCATTGCACCTGGTAAGTACATCTCTGAGCATCACTGCACCCCATAGTCAATGGTCCACAGCATAGCCCACACTCTCCCACGTTCCATCCAGTGGGCCCTGGGGGGATCTACAATGTCCCGTAATTGTCCGTGAAGCACCACCCAGGACATCTCCACGTCCCGAAAACGCCTCCACATCTCATCTCTTCCTCCCATTCCCCAAACCCAGCAGCCACCACGGCTACCCTTCCCACACCCATTCCACATTTTCTCTGTGGACATTGGATTGGTTGTGTCCATTGCACATCTATGTCAAGTGGGGGCTTAGATTCCACATGGATACTGGATGCACTCCTCCTGCTTTCAGTTGTAGACACTCTAGGCTCCATGGTGTGGTGGTTGACCTTCTTCAACTCCATGTTAGCTGAGTGGGGTAAGTCCAATAAATCAAAGTGTAGGAGCTGAAGTCTGTTGAGGCTCTGGGCCTGGGTGTCATATTATCAGTCCAGAGATTCAAATCCCCTAAATATATCTAAAACCCCAGCACCAACTACAATTCCAATAAAGTAGCATGCAAGTCTTGTGAAAAGAGATCCCCTCTGAGTCCAATTCCATCACGCAGAAACACCAGCTCCAAAGAAGGGCCATCTGCCATGGCAGTGAACCCCATCTGCCATGACCATAGAACCCGTGGGTCTCTTTATTCCTCAAAAGAACCAATACCTGGGGTTGTATCTACTTTATCTGTCTCTCAGACTCTGCTCAGTTGTGCATAAGGGCAGTCCTTCTGACAACCTCCAGACTCTTTTTTAGAGACTCATAGCCTTATATTCTCATTTCTCCTTTCCATTTCCCCCTTACATTGGGTCAAACAGCATTTTGAAGTCATGTTATTATATGTAGACAGGGATATTCTGCTGATCCATGTTGAACCTTTAATTCAAGGTCCTTTTCTAGTTGCATCTTCAGCTGGTATGTGGTAGTGATCCCTCGGTGCCAGGGAGGCTTATCCCCGGGTGTCATGTCCCACGCTGGGGGGGAATACACTGCATCTACATGCTGAGTTTGGCTGTGAGAGCGGCCCCATTTGAGTAACATGAAGGCTGTCAGGAGGAAACTCCCAGGCACAGTGCTACTCTAGGCCTTATTCTTATTGCAGGTGTATAGGCTCAAAAGCATAGCCATTAGTATCAGGAGCTCACTGTTGGGCCCTCCTTCCTTCCTGGTTCTTGCCGTTGCACCTGGGGGACTGCCGCTGCTCCCCCAGGGTCCACGACAGTGGCCCCCCGGCCAGGGGCCCAGTACCCCCCCAGCTGTTGTTTTTAATTGTTTCCACTATGAGTATATCTAGACATTACTATATACCCTGGGCATATGCCCTGTATAACTCCCTGTCAACCATATATATCCTGTCAATAACATCCTATATCAGTATTCCTCCGCTGCCATTGTTGAACCACTCTGTGATCCAAAACTTCCTGTAAAGTGAATCCCAACATAATGTCAGCTTCACAAGAGTCTTAGATCACCGAAATTCATATATACAATATACAGTACTTCCCCAGATTCACCATAAAACCTTTTCCCTTCCACAGCGATAATCTTTTAACTTGTTCATATCATATTTCCTGGAACTGATGTACAGATTCCGAGACCATAGCTTTCAAACAAGATGACATCTGTGCTTACTATGTGGTCCATACTTTAGGTTGTACAGTTTTCTAAATTTTTTAGTTATCCTATGTTTTGCCTTATGGTTTACATTACTAGTCTGTCATCCCCTATATGTTTTTGGTGTAATATTACACATTTTATATTCATCTTCGTGTACTCTCACAAAACTTCTCTCTTGCCCCCATATTTACCTTGGTTCCATCCATTCCACATCCATGAAAGATACACTTTTATTCCTTTTTCCTCCTTTTAAGGAAAAGAAAATCCTTAAATAGATTCCATATCAATATACCTTTCCCCAGAAATACAGTCAAGGGCTCAGGATTTTATAAATACTCACATCAAGTTTTTCCTCCTTTTTAATTTTTTTCTGCCTTCTTCTTACTTACATATCTCAAGGCACATTTTTTTCCTGTCCAGAAGAATTATCCCCATCTTTTAACCTTGGAGTTAGAGGAATTTTCCACTGCAAATGTTGCTGTCTCACTACTGTGCCCATAAATTACATTTCTAAACCATTGATTCTTAGTGATATCCAAAACCATATTCATGCCACACTCTGGGGGTCATAGACAAATTTTAGCACACCTTCCAATCTTGAAAGTAGCAAGGAGTTAATTACCATGTTTATGAGACATTCGTTGCCTCCTCTCTCTTCCTCAATGTGTATGAAGTCATCCTTTTATTGTGGAAGATCTGAGAAAAGAAAATGAGAAGGAAAAAAATAAAGAAATGATACTTTTAATTTATATGTCCTAAGAAGGAACTCCAAGAAATTTTATTTTATAATGCTGTCTTTACAACTTTCCTGTGAACCATGTATGTGAGCAGCAAAAGGTAGGACAGGGGCAATTATGTAACTTCTCATTTTCATTATCTGTTAAATGAGAATAACAATTCAGGCTTGTTATAATTTAGTTCTCTGAAGACAATAATAATAATAAATACAATACATGAATTCTTTCTCCTTTTTAAAATTCAGAATGTTAAAAAATAAAGCTGAAGTCTCCTTAGTGAACATCCCAAAGTGTTTCCCTCCTTGATGCCATAGATAACCAATTTTAACTTTGGTGTGCATCTTTACTAGATTCTTTTTTTTTTAAGATTTATTTTATTTATTTCTCTCTTCCCACTCCCTCTTGTTTTGCACTTGCTGTGTCTGTTCGACTTCTTTGTTTCTTTAGGAGGCATTGGGAACTGAACCACGGGCCTCCCGTGTGGTAGGCAGGAGCTCAATTGCTTGAGCTACAACCACTTCCCATTAGATACATCTTTTAAATACTTTCACCTAAATATACACATAGAAAAATGTAAGGTATTGTAGTGTGGTAATTTAACATAAATGGTATCATATCATATATACATTTTTATGACTTTTATTTTTCATTCAATATTAGGTTTTGGGAATTTATCCCTGTTGATACATATACTGATTCATGAATTTTAATTACTGTATTGATTTCTGCTGTATGAATAAGTTATATTTTACTTAGTCATTCCTCTATTGATAGAGATTGTTTCTTATCTGTCACTATTTAGAACAATTCTATAATAAACATCCCTTGTGCACATGTGAACATATTTCTCTACCTAGAAGCTCAATGTATGTAATTCTCTGCATGGGAGAGAACTAGCTTAATAAAAACTGGATTTAAAGTTTTATGCTAGTCTTTTTAATTTGTGTGCAGACTTGTGAAGTGTTACCTTTTGAGAGAGTTCTGACATAGCGAAATTATGGCAAGAGGCCAGCTGTCCACCCACGAAGACTTTGCAGAGTGGCCATACTTTGAAGGGAATTAACATAATTCAAGATTCAGAACTAATTTCCTGTATGGGTACCACTGAGGCCAACTTAGGTATAAAAAGTTAGATTCTTCTTATTTTATATTTTATATTTTCCACAGTACTTTATATTCTTTTGACAAAAATCTCATCTCAAAGACTTTGGGTTCACATGAGATTTATTTGAGCTTTTTTTTTTTAACCTGTGCCTCCTGAATTTGGTTACCTTTTTATCATTCATAAGTACAAGCTTTGATTTCAATGCTCATGAACTAAAATACTAATTTATTTTATTGTATTTTATGCCTGTGTATAAGTTTTAAAATTCCTTTTTCCATGGCTACATATTATCTTTATTTTATAGATATGTAAACTGAGGCTCAGAGAAGTTAAGTGAATTTGCCCCAGTTTACACAGCAAGGAAAACGTGGGGCCAGGATTCAGTCCCAAGTCTCTCTTATTTCAAGTCCAATGTTTTTTCCACAGTATACTGCAGTCCTGCACGGACTATTTTCTTTCTCTATCCCTAACTCACTCTGTGACAATATATATGAAAGTGTTTTGAAACATATATAAGGCCACATAAATAATAACAGCTTCCATTTATTGACCACCTACTCTATGTTAAATTAGGCACAGTATCTTATCTCTAAACCTCACAATATATCTGTAGGGTAGTTATTAGTATGTCCATATTACAGCTGAAGTTCATAGAATTTAAGGGACTTGCGTACGTAAAGTATCAGAGCCACCTGGCTTCAAACTGAGATCTCTTAGGATGCAAAATCTATGTGTTTTCCACTACAACCAAGCTACCTTTCAGTGAATTATTTCATTGTATTTCAATGTATTATTAATATCTTCATTCTGCTCTGGTCAAGCATATGTGCTTTTAAGACATCCTTTGTGTCCCACTCTCATTTTCCTTAATAGTGGGTTTCTTTTCATTTCCTACCTTAAAAGGGAGGAGTTGAAGGAAAGATTAAATTCTTGCTGTTGTCTGGTGACTTTTTCATTTCACTGCTGTATATTTTCTTTTAATAAAATGATTTTACTTGTGTTTTTTCAATGACTGATGGAAACATTAGTAAACAGAAAATTGATCATTTGTGAGTAGTTCTCTGTTCTCTTCCTTCATATGATTTGGGTCTTTATCGAAGTATGTGTCTCTAGTTCTACAGGCATTTTTAGCTTTGAAAAAAGAGTTAAAACACAGAGCAAGAGAAAGTATACATAACCTTCAAGAGTCATTCATTCATATCTCCATCCATTAATTCAACACATATTTGTGGATGCCTGTTATGTGACAGGCACTGTGTTAGGTTCTGAGGATAAAAAGATTCATGTAACATAATTTCTATTCTCAGAAAACTCATAGTGAGGTGGGTGAGACCTACAGGTAAATAGACTATTACAATACAGTGTGATGAGTGTTGTGTCTGAGTGAGAGAGTAGTACAGTAGTTTCAAGGGTAGGTTCTTGGACCAGGGACCTGGGTTCAAATTCCAGAATTGTCACTTACTGTCAGTCTAAGAATCTACTTCATGCAGTTGGTATTGATGTGGGCTATGGGTGGGAGGCTCTCTGTCTCTTCAGAGATAACCTTAAACTGTCTGTCGTGACTTGTGGGTATGGAACGGTTATAGGCTGCAGTCCTGCTCTTGGTGACCACGGCAACGACTCCAGTCCCAGGAGGCAATTTAGCAATGCAAACTCTATATACATACCAGTCAGTCCTGGGAAACTCTGATGGTGGTGATGCCGAAACTTAAGGGAACTTGGACTTGGCCTCGAATGGGAAATATATAGCCTGTGCATAAATTCAAAATCATCTAATTCTGTATCCAAGTGTGCCTAGTCTCTAGAAATCCAGTTAAGTGATATGGGTTTTGAATGTTGAGAAAGGATGTAAGACTGAATGTGTATTCAAGGTTGCATCCAGACAGAATGTGGGCAAGATGCTAATTCAAGCTCACCTAAGGTGTGTTTGAATATGTTAATTCAAAACTTACCTGGTACTCAGGCAAAGACTTAACTAACAAAGAAAGTCGTTTTCTTTGATAAAAGCACCATTTGACTCCCCACCCTGTGTAAAAGGAACTTGAAAATCTCGTTGGGGTTTCGGGTTTGAAACAGAAAGCACGGGATTCTGGCCATCCGTCAATAAATCATTTTTCCTTCTCAAAATCATTCCTGAGTCCTGGCCTTTCTACACGCAAATAATTGAACCTCTCTCAACTTCTACAACAGTATGAGAATTCAGTTATTCATGCAAGTAATTAATAAGTATTATAATTAAAAAAGCAAAAAGTATGGGTGATATGGCAGCACAGAAGAGGGACACCTGAGCCAGAATGAGTGGCAAGTATGGCTCTGGGAAGAATTCATAGATTGAGTCTAGAAAGAAAACTGGGAGTTACCAAGGCAAAGAAAGGAGCAATCAGAATTTTAGACTTAGAGTCTAGCATGGCCAAAGGCACCAAGACCTAAGAGAGAATGGCATGTTTGAGGAGCTATTATTACAAGAAGTTTGGTATTGCTTAAGTATAAAGAGCAAGGGTGGGGAGCAGTGGAGGGAGATTAGGCAAGAACCAAAGCATGGAACGTCTTTGCAATCATTCCCTGCCTTAAAAACTGTGATCACTTGCAAAATAAAATCTAGATTTCTTAGCATGGCATAGAAAGTAATTAAGGATCAGCCCCAAACTACATCTTCCAGTTTGATTTTCCCAGTACAGCTTTATCCAGATCAGATTATGGAAAGCTGTGCTTTCAAGACCCTGTCCCTATTTTCCTGAATCTCTGCCTTCAGGTGGTTGGATGTCAGAAGTATGCCAGAATATAGTAGGAGAAACAAACATATAAATAAGTATGAGATAATGTGATGAATGTGAGTGTTCATGTACTCAAAAATGAAGAAGAGACATTTCAGCTGTATGTTGGAATGTCAAAAATAGTTCCCAATGAAAACAGGATCTCCATTTGCAAAAGAAAGAAGGAGGATCCCTATCTCACACCTTATACAAAAATGAACTCAAAATGGATCAAAGACCCAAATATAAGAACCAGGACTATCAAACTTCTAGAAGAAAATGTAGGAAAGCATCTTCAGGACCTTGTGCTAGGAGATGACTTCTTAGACTTTACAGCCAAAGCACAAGTAACAAAAGAAAAAATAGATAAATGGGACCTAATCAAAATTTAAAATTTGTATGCCTCAAAGGACTTCATCATGAAAGTAAAGAGACAACCTACAGAATGGGAGAAAATATTTGGAAACTATATATCTGATAAGGGTTTAATATCCAGAATTTATGAAGAAATCCTACAACGCAACAACAAAAAGACAATAATGCGATCAGAAAAAGGACTAAAGACCTGAATAAACATTTCCCCATAGAAGATACACAAATGGCCAAAAACAAATGAAAAGATGCTCAACATCATTAACCATCAGGGAAATGCAAATCAAAACCACAATGAGATACCATTCCACACACACTACAATAGCTACTATTAAAAATAGCAAGGGTTGGAGAGGATGTGGTGAAATAGTAACACATACATTGTTAGTGGAAATGCAAAATTGTGCAGTTGCTGTGGAAAACAGTTTGGTGGTTTCTCAGAAAGTTCAGTATAGGATTACCACATAACCTGGCAATCCCGCAGCAAGGTATATACCCAAAATAATTGAAAACAGGGACTCTAGAAGATATTTGCACACTGATGTTCATACTGGCATAATTCTCAATTGCCAAAATATGGAAGCAACCCAAGTGCTTCCACAGATGAATGGGTAAACAAAATGTGGTATATACATACAATGGAATATTATGCAGCTGTGAAAAGGAATGAAGTTCTGATATATGTGACAACATGGTTGAAATTTGAGGACATCATGTTGAGTGAAATAAGCCAGACACAAAAGGACAACTATTGTATGATCTCACTGATATGAAATAATAAGAATAAACAAATCCACGGGAAGCGGACTTGGCCCAGTGGTTAGGGCATCCGTCTACCACATGGGAGGTCCGTGGTTCAAACCCTGGGCCTCCTTGACCTGTGTGGAGCTGGCCCACACACAGTGCTGATGCATGCAAGGAGTGCCCTGCCATGCAGGGGTGTCCCCAGCGTAGGGGAGCCCCACACGCAAGGAGTGCTCCCCATAAGGAGAGCCGCCCAGTGCAAAAGAAAGGGCAGCCTGCCCAGGAATGGTGCCGTACACACAGAGAGCTGACACAACAAGATGACACATCAAAAAGAAACACAGATTCCCATGCCGCTGACAACAACAGAAGTGGACAAAGAAGACGACGCAGCAAACAGACATAGAGAACAGACAACCGGGGGGGGGGAAGGGAGTGAAATAAATAAATAAATAAATCTTTAAAAAAAACAAAAAACAAAAAAAACAAATTCATAGAGTCCAAAACTAGAATACAGGTTATCAGGGGATGGGAAGGGGTTAGAGAATGGGGAGTTATTGCCAAATTAGTACAGAATTTCTGTTTGGTAATGGATGATGGTGATGAAAGTACAACATTGTGAATGTAATTAACACTACTGAATTACATATCTGAAAGTAGTTTGAAGGGGAAATTTTAGGTTCCATATATGTTACCTATATATATATATATATATATATATATATATCTTGATGCTCCCAATGAATTATGCCTTCATGTGTTTGTACCCCTTTGTAATGTGAGTCTGAAGCTTCACTTATCAAGAGGTGAAGTCTTTTTCGCATTGTCTTCAGTCTGCGCTGACTATATGACTTGCAATGACCAGTAAAATTCAGCAGAATTGACATTCCAGGCTTTTTCAGCTCAGGTCTTAAGAGAAATGGCACCTTCTGCTTTTACTCTTAGAACACAGTAAAGAAGTCCAAACTATCTTCCTGGAAAGAGGCGATGTAGAGAGAGAGGCCCTAGAGAATGAGAGAACACATGAAGAGAGAGACCTAGCTGTCACAGCATCCCAGCTGAGGCCAGCCCCTGATAAACTCACCCACTGACTATAGCCACATCATAAGCCCAGGCCAGATCAGCAGAAGAAATGCTCAGCCAACCCATAGAATCTTGAAAAAAAATAAACCAAGTTGTTTTAAGCCTCTAAATTTGGGAGGACTTTGTTATTTAGCAATAGGTAAGTGAGACAACTGTCAGTGGAAAAATGAGTAGAAATTTTCCAGGTAGGTAATAGTCTAGGTAGAGCAAATATTATGAGTGGAAATAACACTACTGAATTATATATCTGAATGTGGTTTGAAGGGGAAATTTTAGGTTATAGAGGAGTAAAAGTGTATAGTCTGTCTCAGGAATGGCAAGTGGGCTTGTGTGGCTAAAGGAAAAACAGAAGGTGCACAGCAGGAAATAACTGATGACAAGGTAAGCTGGGACAAATTCTGGAAGAGAACAAATGTTATCACCAGTTACAATTTAATGATGAGCTTTATCATATCTTAGAACATCATACAGTAATTGTGGTTATCCTGTATTGTTTCTTTCATTTGTGAATTGTTTTCTCTCTGAAACTACTCAAAGAAATTATTAGGTCATTATCTAATTTCCTTCAATGTGATTATGTACATATAAATTACTCAGAAAAAGAAAGCCACAGTTCTTACTTTCTAGAAATTTATAGTCTATCTGGTAAGATTGACTGGTAATAGAAATTACAATACACAAGGTTTAGCCCCAGAGGAGAGCTTTTCAGGTAATTATTAATCTAAGACAATACTATATTTACAGGAAGAAGTCCCATCAAGATCATTCCTTCGTTTCTGAAATAATAGACTCTATCTAGATTTTTAAGTGGCCATGAAACTGTAACTGGCTTTGATGCCAACAGCTTTAGTTGGAGACTATATCTGGAATACTTGAATATCAATGTATACTTTGTTCAAAAAAATCCAAATTACATGAGGCCAGGCTCCCTTTTCAGTTCTTGTATAATAAATTTCTGAGATCCTCAATTTCAAGGTTCTTATTATTTTGCTTTTATTTTCCTCTTACAACCTAGTGCTAATTCTGTTTTTTTTAATTAAAAAAATTTATTGAAGTATGCCATTCATACATTAACATATATAAGTGTATATCAAAAGTTGTGAACTTACAAAACAAGCATACATATTATCACAAGGCTCCCATAGTCACCCCACCACCAACATCTTGCATTATTGTGAAATATTTGTTACAAACTATGAAATAGCATCCACAAAATATTACTACTAAATATAGCCCATATCTTATATTTTGTGTATTTTCTTTTTATTAAAACATTTTTCATTAATTTATAATTTCTCAGGTATTTCTCAGGTCTAGGTATCAATTATGTGCAAACACTTGAAGCCTCCGGGTCTGGAGCACCTCACTGCTTCCTTTCCCCTATTTGCTTTCAATAATATATTCTTCAAATCTCTCTACCCAGTCTTTCTTCTGGGGCAGTAAAAATTACCTTATAGCCTTTTAATTCTTTTTATAATGTACCTAGCTGACACTTCCATTCTACCCGAAAGTGTCTTTGAAAACTCTAGGAGAGCAGCATCTCCCTTTTCTCCATGTTTCCCTCCACCTGGTGACCTTGATCCTATTTCTGCTAGGTTATAAGCTCTCTCCTGTTTCACAATGGTGTGGTGATCCCTAAGTCAGCCTCCAGGAAATTATTTTCCTTCTTGCTTGGATGATGTCCTAAAAGTCTTTGTGAGGATGGAAAATATTATCCTGTTGAGGCTTCTGGATGTTGTTTGAAATAATGTTATTTGACAGAAATATCTGTACATTAGTTGGACTTTCAGTGTATTGTGCAATATTCATTAGTGTTCAACTATATCTAGTCTTCAAGAATGGAATACTAGGCAGAGATTTATCTTTGATCTGCAATTTTTTTCAATTCTATATCAAGATATTTGTTGGTTTGTCTTTCTGAATTACCTCATTATTGACTCATACAGAATAATTTAATTGGAGATTTTGGGAGTTTTTTTGTTTTCTTAAAAAGAATTATTTATTTATTTTTATTTATTTACCCCCCCCCCCATTGTCTTATCTCTGTGTCCATTCACTGTACATTCTTCTGTGTCTGCTTGCTTTCTTTAGAGATCCTGGGACCTTCCAGAGTGGGAGAGAGGTGATCATTCTCTTGCACCACCTCAGCTCCCTGATTTGCTCCATTTCTTACTGTCTGCACTGTGTCTCTTTTTGTTGCACCATCTTGCTGCACTAGCTCTGCACATGGACCAGCACTCCTGTGTGGGGCAGTACTCTTGTGCGGGGCAGTACTCTGCGCAGGCCAGCACTCTGTGTGGGCCAGCTCACCACACAGGCCAGCTTGCCCTCACCAGGAGGCCCCAGGCATCAAATCCTGGACCTCATATGTGGTAGATGGGAGCCCAATTGTTTGAGCCACATCTGCTTCCCAGATTTTGTTTTAATACTTTAAAAAAAGAGGGGCTCAGCAGGTTTTTCCTCTTTCACTTCCTCAGGATAGTAATTATCTAATAGAGAATATCAATGGATACAAGTAGAATCTTTCTTATCTCACTTTAGTACTATCCACTGCTACTTTTTTGTTTCAAATATAAATTCAAAACATCTACTTAAAATTAATATTTCTTCATTTTCAAAAAAAGCCCATGTCAACAATATTTACCGTCATTTGATACTTTCAAGTATGCAGATTTAATTTTTGTAGGATTTATTCATTTCTCAAAAAAATCTGAAGCATCCATTTTTCAGTAATGGCACGTAGGCTAAGAAAAATTTCTTCCCAAATATCAGCATGATTTTCCTCCCCTTATCCATAAAAATAGAATTCTATAGTAAAGCAAATTGGCATTAAAACTATAGTTATTTGTTTTTGTTTTTTTTAAAGTTTTGTTCCTGGGAAGTGGATGTAGTACAAGTGGTTGCCTGCTTCCCATATATGGCATCCCAGGTTAAATCCCTGGTGCCTCCTAAAAATAAAAACAAACAAGCAAACAAACCAACAAAAAAAACTTGGGAAAGCAGATGTGGCTCAAGCCACTGAGCTCCCACCTACCACGTGGGAGGTCCTAGGTTCAGTTCCCAGTGCCTCCTGGAGAAGATGAGCAAGACAGTGAGCTTGCATGACAGGCAGGTGCAGTGAGCTGATGCAACAAGAAGACACAATAAAGAGACATAAAGAGGAAAGACAATGCGAGACACAACAAAGCAGAGAGCTGAGGTGACTCAAGCAATTGAACCTCTCTCTCTCACATAGGAGGTCCCAGGTTTAGTTCCCAGTGTGTCCTAAAGAGAAGATGAGCAGACACAGAGAGCACACAATAAATGGTCACAGAGAGCAGACATTGAGCACAAACAATGAGGAAGGGGGACAAATAAATAAAATAAATCTTTTAAAAAGCAAACCAACTTGGGGGAGCCAGGGTAGCTCAGTGGTTGTGTGCCTGCTTCCCACATATGAGGTCCCGGGTACAATCCCAGGCCTGGTAGCTAAAAATAAAAGGTTTTGTTTCTTTTAATAATTCTTAAATACACAACTTGCTTCATAACATACAGCTGAAATCTTTGCCCTTCTTTGGGGTAGGGAGGGAAGGGACAGAGATGCCTACATACATTTTCAGCAGACTCAGAGTTTTCTCAGGGGAAAAAAATGGAATGATATTCTAAGTTAAATAGAGCAAAGACCAATACCTCTTCCAAATGTGCCTTTCTCTTTGACATTATCTTCCATAACAGGAAAATAATTTAATCTATATAGGACTTCTCCAATGAAGATATATAAAATATCATCTCTAATTTGTGAAAGATATATAATGAAAATTCATATAGCAGAGAAAATTGTTTTTCTACTACACAAACTACCCCCTACCCTAAATGTACCTACCACACAACTCTAGTCTTTCCTTGCAATCTGTAAGAATGTCCATAGTACACTGACCCCCAAGCCTAACTGGCAAGAAAAGGGTGGATATGCCAATTATCCTAGCTATGTCAGAGCAACTGTAGCCCTACCATCCCAGCCCTGTGACCTACTCCCAGTGCAGTCATGGGAAGACACAGATCACTGAAACTAGAAGACCAAGTTCCTAACTGGCAACCCACATCAACCTCAAGAGTTTGAAGAATCATCTAGGACATTTCAGATGTTCTATTAAGAAATTTACTATATACTTACTATTTTAAGACTTTTCATATATTACAGCAATGTATTAGTAATACAAGTTGTAAAATACTTTTCTATTCTTTTGGATTTTGCATATGATGATTTTGCATCAGTCACTGCAGGCAGATTGAGTGAGCTTTGTTTTGTGTTGTTTTTGGTTTTGTTTTTTCAGGAGGTACCAGGGATTGAACCCAGGACTTCATTCACGGGAAGAAGGCACTCAATAACTTGAGCTACATCTGCTCCCCTGTGTTGTTTTTCTTAACATGCATTCAACTAGATATGATTCAGAATAGATTATTACTGCATTTTTATCATTATAGTTAGCTAAAAAATTGCAAGGCAGTCCACAAAGAACAGGATTTGCTGTAAGACCTTACCAGAGTTAACTAAAGACTACTGGCATAGTGGCCTGCTGGGCCACAAGGCCATAGTGTTTAGTAAGTGTGGAGAGCATTAAGAAGAGAGTCCTGGTTGGAAGCATAAGTCCTGCAGCATCAGCTGTGAAATTTCCATGATATGATTGTACAGTTCCATCCTCAGACCTTTGCTAGGTGATCACCACTGAGGGGACACATAGTTGTAAGTGGGTGTTTCTAGGGCCCATTATGTGGGCATAGTGATGAGCTGGAGGGACATCAGGAGTTGGGAAATGAACAGCCAGCAGGCATGGTCATGATTGTCCCAGCTACCATGCCCATGGAGATCCATTGCCCCTGGGCAGGGAGATGGGTGCAGGGTATACCATGGCCAGGATACAATTGGGCTGCACCACCATGGATTGATGGATGATGTGTGGGGGTACTGCATACAGGGGCTGTGTGTAGTACTTGCCTTGTTGTGCTTAAGGGCTCTGCTTGCTTCAAATACCCAAGAGAGAAAGGTCTGAATCCTGGGAAACAGATGGGGCAACCAAATTCATGTAAACAGAGAAACTCCCAAACTAACAAGCAAAAGTCCAGGACAAGAGAGAAGTCTGAAAAGACAGGGAATACTCTGCACCCTGTACACTTTATTCATCTTGGGCATACCTTCTTCATAGGAGGGTTAAATCTCAAGGAAATCTCTGTCTTATCATCAGTTGGTTACAAAACCAAGAAACAGACATCCCAGGAAATAAATCTCAGAGTTAACATTTTTTAAAAAGATTTATTTATTTATTTAATTTCCCCCTTTCCCTCCCCCTCCCCATGCCCTGCTGTTTTTTGCTGTCTGTGTCCATTTGCCATGTGATCTTCTGATCTTCTGTATTTCTTTCTTTCTTTTTTTTTTTTTTTGGTCTTCTCTTCTCATTTTTTCTCCTCTAGGATTCACCAGGATTCAATCCTGGGGACCTCTGATGTGGAGAGAGGTTCCCTGTTAGCTACACCACTTAATTTCCTGGTCTCTGCTGTGCTTCACCTTGACTTTCCCCTTCATTTTTCTTTTGTTGCTTCATCATCTTGCTGTGTGACTCACTTGCATGGGCACTGGCTCACTGCATGGACACTCTCACCATGTGGGCACTGGCTCACCGCATGGACACTGGCTCACCACACGGGCACTGGCTCACCACACAGGCACTGGCTCACCACACAGGCACTGACTCACCATGCGGGTACTAGCTCACCATGCAGGAACACTTTCTCTTCTTCTTTTTCACCAGGAAGCCCCAGGCATTGAACCTGAGTCCTCCCATATGGTAGGTGGAAGCCCTATCACTTGAGCCACATATGCTTCCCCAGAGTTAACATTTTAACATATTAAAATGTATAGTGCTCAACAAAAGACTATGAGACAAACAAAGAGGAAATTATGGCCCACCCAAAGGAAGAGGATAAAAATACAGAAAACACCAAAAAAGAAGATGAGAATGTGGACATACCAAACAAAGCCTTTTTTAAAATGATCTTAAAAATGCTCAGGGAGATGAAGGAAAGTACAGAGAAAAAACCTAAAGGATATCAGTAAAACAATGAAAGAACAATATAAGAGTCTATATAAAGAGAGAAAGTTTTAAAAAGGAGCCAAACAGAACTACTGGAGTTGCAGACCACAATAACTGAAATGAAAAATGCCCTGCAGGGTTTCGGGAACAGATTAGAGCTGGTAGAAAAGAGAATCAGTGAACTTGAAAATAAGACACTTGAAATGAGTCAGGCTGAAGAAAAACAGAAAAAAAAAAAGCAATATTAAAAACAAAAACAACTTAAGCTATGGGATACCATCAAGCACACCAATATATGCATTATGGGAGTCCCAGAATAAGAGAGATAGAAAAGGAAAGAAGGAATAATTAAAGAAATAATGAATGTTGATGGGAGAAGTGGATATCTATAACCAAATGTATGAAAGAGGACCCCTACCTCACTCCCTATACATGAATCAACTCAAAATTGATCACAGACCTAAATATAAAACCCAGGACCATACAACTACTACAAGAAAATGTAGGGAAACTTCTTAAAGACCTTGTGGTATGTGCTGGTTTCTTGGATCTTAAAAAACAGGCAACAAAGGATAAAAATATCTAAATGGCCTCCTCAAAATTAAATACTTTCGCACCTCACAGGACTTTGTCAAAAGGGTGAAAAGGCAGCTGACTCAATGGGAGAAAATGTTTGTAAATCACATGTCTAATAAGGGTTTAATATCCATGATATACAAAGAGGTTATACAACTCAATAACAACAAGACAAATGACCCAATTAAAAAGTGGGCAAAAGGGAAGTAGCTGTGGCTTAATCATTGGGCTCGTACCTACCATGTGGGAGACCCTGGGTTCACATCCCAGGGCCTCCTTGTGAAGGCAAGCTGGCCCATGCATACCTGCACCTGTGCCACGGAGACCTGACGGCCCGTGCCCATGCTAGGAGAGCTGATGCAGCAAGACGACATAACAAAGGGAGACAAGCAGACATAGAAAAAATGCACAGCGAATGGACACAGAGAACAGGCAGCAAAGCAAGCCGCAAAGGGCGGTGGGGGGGGGGGGGATAAACAAACAAACAAATAAATAAATAAATCTTTTTTTTTAAGTGGGCAAAAGACTTAAAAAGACATTTGTCCAAAGAAGAAATACAAATGGCAAAAAAAAAAAAAAACCCACATGAAAAAATGTTCAGCATCACTAATGATTAGGAAAATGCAAATCAAAACTACAATGAGCTATAATATCATTTCACACCTATGAGAATGACCACTATTAAAAAGCCAGAAAACTACAAGTGTTGGAGAGGATGTGGAGAGATAGGAACACTTATTCACTGTTGGTGGGAATGTAAAATGGTACAGCCACTGTGGAGGACTGTTTGACAGTTCCTAAAGGAGTTGAATATAGATTTGCTATGTGACCCTGCAATACCACTACTAGGTATATACCCAGAAGAACTGAGAACAGTGACATGAATAGACATCTGCACACCAATGTTCATAGTGGCATTATTCGTGATTGCCAAAAGTTGGAAACAACCCAGTTGTCCATCAACTGATAATTGGTGTATTCACATGATTGAATATTATGCAGCTGTAAGAAGAATTTGTAAAGCGTATGGCAACATGGATGAGTCTGGAGGACATTATATTGAGTGAAGCAAACCAGACACAAAAGGACAAATACTGTATGATTGTACCACTATGAACTAAATATATTGTGTAACATATTGTATGATTCTATTTATATAAAATGTCAGTATAAATCAATTTATAAAGATGAAATTAGATGAGTAGTTATGTAGGGCTGGGGAAAACTTGCTAAGGGGAATGGAGTTTTTCTTTTTGGAGTAATAAAATGGTTCTAAGATTTTTTTGATGAGGAATGCACAATATTGTGATTATATTAAGAGCCATTGATCACACACTTTAGATAGATCCTATGGTATGTGAATATACCTCAGCAAAACTGCTTAATAAATAAATATATATTGTACAAGAATAGCCAGAACTAGCAGCTATGTACAGTAGGGAAAACATAGATTAAGAGCTGAAGAATTTTCTTGTTTGTTTGCTTTTGCTTATTATTATTATTGAGATAATGAAAATGCTCTAATAATGATTAAAGTGATGAATGCATAATTATATGATTATACAAAATACCATTGGTTGTACACTTTGGGTGAATTGTATGCTTTATTAATATGTACCAACAAAATTGATGTTTTAAAAAAATTTTTTTAAATGAGGGAAAGATTAAGAAATTATCATATAAATAAAAGTTGAGGGAAGTGGCTGTGGCTCAATCAGCGGAGCTCCCATCTACCATGTGGGAGGCCCTGGGTTCATGTCCCAGGACCTCCTTGTGAAGGCAGGCTCCTCCGCATGCTGCTGAGTGCTGCCTAGCCCGCATGCACCACGGAGTGCTGCCCAACCCACAAGCGCCCCAGAGAACCAGCTCAGTAAGGTGACCCAACATAAAAAAAAAAGGGAGGGAGGTGGATTTGGCCCAACGGATAGGGTATCTGCCTACCACATGGGAGATCCAAGGTTTAAACCCAGGGTCTCTTGACCCGTGTGATGAGCTGGCCCACGCATGCTGCTGATGTGCGCAAGGAGTGCCCTGTCATGCAGGGATGTCCCCTGCAGATGGGAACCCCACGTGCAAGGAGTGCGCCCCATAAGGAGAGCCACCCAGAGTGAAAAAAGTGCAGCCTGCTCAGGAATGGCACTGCACACGTGGAGAACTGATGCAGCAAGATGATGAAACAAAAAATGAGACACAGATTCCTGGTGCCGCTGACAAGAATACAAGCGGACACAGAAGAACACACAGTTAATGGACACAGAAAGTAGACAACTGGGGGGGGAACAGGAGAGAAATAAATTAAAAAAAAATAAAATGATAAATAAATTTAAAAAAGAGACCTAAAGTAAGGGGGAAATGGAAAGGAGAAATGAGTTTATATGGCTACGAGTTTCTAAAAAAGAGTCTGGAGGCTGGCAGAAGGATTGCCCTTATGCACAACTGAGCAGAGCCAGAGAGACAGATAAAGCAGATACAACCCCCAGATATTGGTTCCTTTGAGGGCTAAAGAGACCCATGGGAGTTATGGTCATGGCCGATGGGGTTAACTACCAGGTCAGATGGCCCCTCTTTGGAAATAGTGTTTATGTGTGATGAATCTGGACTCAGATGGGATCTCCCTTCATAAGACTTTCATGCTAATGTGCTGGAGGTGCAGTTAATGTTGTGGTTTAAGATATATTTAGGGGATTTGAATCTCTGGACTGACAATGTGATAGCCAGGTCCTGAGCCTCAACAGACTCCAGCACCTACAATCTGTTTTATTGGACTTACCACACTCAGCTAACATGGAGTTGAAGAAGGACAACCATCACACCATGGAGCCTAGAGTGATTACAACTGAAAGTGGGAGGATTGCATCCAGCATCCATGTGGAATCTGAGCCTCCTCTTGACATAGAGGTGCAATGGACACAACCAATCCAATGTCCACATAGAAGAGGTGGCATTGGATTGGGAAAAGTGGACATGGTGGCTGATGGGTATGGGGAAAGGCAGGAAGAGATGAGAGGTGGAGGCGTCTTTGGGACATGGAGCTGCCCTGGATGGTGCTTCAGAGGCAATCACCGGACATTGTATATCCTCACAGGGCCCACTGGATGGAATGGGGGAGAGTATGGGCCATGATGTGGACCATTGACTATGAGGTGCAGAGGTGCCCAAAGATGTACTTACCAAATACAATGGATGTGTCATGATGATGGGAGGGAGTGTTGCTGGGGGGGGGGAGAGGTGGGGTGGGGGGGTGGGGTTGAATGGGACCTCACATATATATTTTTAATGTAATATTATTACAAAGTCAATAAAATAAAATAAAATAAAAAGAGAGAGAGACAAGCAAAAAACAAAAACAAAACACAGAAGAACACACAGTGAATGGACACAGAGAGCAGACAGCAAGCAAGCCCCAAGGGGGAAGGGGAAATAAATAAATAAATAAACAAATAAATAAATAAATACAGACACAGAAGAATGCACATTGAATGGACACAGAGCAAACAGCATGCAAAAAGCCACAAAGCAGGGTGGGAATGAAAAAAAAATTGAGAGAGTTCATCACAACTAGACCGGCCCTAAAATTTCTTCAGACTGAAAGGAAAGGACATTAGACAGTGATTCAAAGTAGCACAAAAAACTGAAGGACTGCAGTAAAGGTAACCATTTGGATAGTTATAAATACTAGTATTATTGTATTGTATTGAATTGTTTGGTATGTAACTCTACTTCTTACTTACTCTTTTTACTTCTCACTTATACTTCTTACTCAACAAATAGGTTGAGGGTAAAAGAATGGAAGAAAATATACAAGATAAGCAGTAACCAAAAGAGAACTGGGGTGTTGTAGCAGTTTGATATTATTGATGAATTCCAAAAAGAAACTTTGGATTATGTTTGTAAACTGATCTTTTCCTCTGGGCATATTAGATTATATTGGATCAGAGGTTTACTTGATTAAGTAATCAGGTAAACCTCTTGTGCCAGTAGGGTATTGAGTCCCCACCCTTTGGTGGGTAAAGATAAAAGGCATGGCAAAGGATAGAGTTGGAGGGTTTTAGATGTTGGAGTTTTGATGTTGGAGTTTGAATGCTGAAGCCTTAAGCTGGAGACCCAGGAAGAGATGAAATCTAAGCTTGGCAAGAAGCAAGCCCTGGGAAGAAAGGAAACCAGGAAGCCTGAACCCTCGCAGATATAGGCAGCCATTTTGCTCCAACATGTGAAAATAGACTTTGGTGAGGGAAGTAATTTATGCTTTATGGCCTGGTATTTATAAAGTGCTACCCCAAATAAATACCATTTATAAAAACCAACAATTTCTGGTATTTTGCATCAGTACCCCTTTGGCTGACTAATACAGGTAGCTATACTAATATCGGATAATACAGATTTTTATGAGGGACAAAGATGATCTTTACATCTGATAAAGGGGTCAATTAAACAGGAAGATGTAACAATTATAAATATGTATGCACCTAACAGCACAGCCTCCAAATATATGAAACAAATACTGACAGATTCAAAGGGAGAAATTGATGGTCTACAGTAAGGAATAAAATATTAAAGTCCCATCCTGGGAGTCCTGCTACATTCTCAAACAGAGGGGAAAGAATCTCTTGAGTGCATAGGCAGTGCCTAGTAAAAGAAAATAGACATGTTAAGCACTCAATATTAATGCATGTAACTATGATCCTTATTCTTAAAAAATGGAAACTTACTGGTCGCCATAGGTTCTGAGGGAAGGGGGAGGGAAGAATGGATGGAACATAGGGCATTTTGGGGGCATTGGGATTGTTCTGCATGATGTTATAATGACGGATAAAGGCCATTATGCATTTTGTCAGAACCTATAAAAGTGTATGGTCCGAAAATTAAACCAGAAAGTAAACAATTAACCTCAGTTAGTAGCAGTGCTAAGGTATTTGTTCATCAATTATAACCAATATGCCATAGTCATGTAGGATGTTGTTGGTCAGGGATGACGTGTGTGGGGAGAAGGGGGAAATGGGAATTCCCTATATTTTCTATGTGACTTTTCTGTAACATAAAGCTTCTGGAATCTTGTGATAGTTAGTCTAATGTGTCATCTCGGCCAGGTAATTGGGCCCAGTTGTTGGGTCAAGCAAGCATTGGGCTAATTGTAATTCAAGGACATTTATGGACTTTAGTCATCAGTGAGTTTACTGCATAGATGGATGATTACACCTACAATCAACCAGGGGGATTGCTGTCAGTAATGAGTGATGTTTTATCCAATCAGTTGAATGCCTTAAAAGGGAAAGTGATTTCAGCATTCAGAGAGAATTTCCCAGCTTGTCTTTGGACAACCAACTTCTCCCAGAAACTCATAAAGAACCTTTACCAGACTTTCATCATAGCCCCTGGTTTGCAACCTGCCTGCAGAATCTGTACTTGTGCATCCCATGGTGATGTGAGAGAATTTTATACAATCTCATACTATTAACAAATATCTCTTGTTGATTCTGTTTCCCTAGAGAATCCTAACTAATACAAATATAAAGTGAAAAAAATTAGACTCTGGGGAACATACAGAAGAAATTGTCTATATTGTAACAGATAACAGATCTTACAATAAAAAAACAAAAATCACATGGTCATCTTGATTAAGGCAGAAAAGACATTAGACAAAATATAGCATCCTTTCATGACAAGAACCATCCAAAATGTATGGATTGAAGAAAACTCCCTCAACATGATAAAGGGCATATATTAAAAACTCACAGCTAAGATTGCACTCAGTGTTGAAAGACTGAAAGATTTCTCTTTTGATATTGTGAACAAGACAATGTTACCCACTGTCATCACTGTTCAATATGGTGCTAGAAGTTCTAGCTAGGGCAATCAGGCAAGGACAAGAAATAAAAGGTGTTCAAACTGGAAAAGAGAAAGTAATACTTTTGCTATTTGCAGATGATATGATCCTATACCTAGAAAGTCCGAAAAAATCTACAACAGAGCTCCTAGAGCTAATAAATGAGTTCAGCAGAGTGGCAAGATACAAGATTAATATGAAAAAATCAGTACTGTTTCTTTTTTTTTAAAGACTTATTTATTTATTTCTCTCCCCTTCCCCGCCCCCGCCCCGGTTGTCTGTTCCGTGTGTCTATTTGCTGCATCTTCTTTGTCCGCTTCTGTTGTTGTCAGTGGCACGGGAATCTGTGTTTCTTTTGGCTGCGTCATCTTGTTGCGTGAACTCTCCGCGTGTGTGGCATCACTCCTGGGCAGGCTGCACTCTCTTTTGTGCTGGGTGGCTCTCCTTACAGGGCACACTCCCTGCATGTGGGGCTCCCCCACACGGGGGTCACCCCTGGGTGGCACGGCACTCCTTGCGTGCATCAGCACCGTGCATGGGCCAGCTCCACACGGGTCAAGGAGGCCCGGGGCTTGAACTGCGGACCTCCCATGTGGTAGACGGATGCCCCAACCACTGTGCCAAGTCTGCTGCCTTTAGTACTGTTTCTATACACTAGTAATGAGCAATCTGAGGAGGAAGTCAGGGGAAAAATTCCATTTACAATAGGGAGTAAAAGAATCAAATATTTAGGAATAAACTTAAACAATAAACTTAAC
Organism: Dasypus novemcinctus; assembly: GCF_030445035.2. NCBI lineage: Eukaryota > Metazoa > Chordata > Mammalia > Cingulata > Dasypodidae > Dasypus > Dasypus novemcinctus. The sequence continues at coordinate 136,342,109 of NC_080704.1, read as the reverse complement.
CAAGTAAACCACTTGTATTCAAAAAACCACAATGCATTGGTAAAGGAAATCAAAGAAGACCTAAATAAATGGAAGAACATACCATGTTCATGGATTGGGAGGCTAAATACCATTAAGATGTCATTCTTCCCACATTGGTATACAAATTCAATGAAACCCCCCCCCCCCAATTCCAGTGGCCTGTTTTAAAGAAATGGAAAACCCAATTATCAAATTTATTTGGAAGTATAAGGGGCCTGAATAGCCAGGAATATCTTAAAAAGTAAGAACAAAATTGGAGGACTCTCACTTCCAGACTTTAAATCATATTACCAAGTGTATTAGTCATCCAAAGGTATGCTGATGCAAAATACCAGAAATCTGTTGGTTTTTATAAAGGGTATTTATTTTAGGTAGAAGCTTACAGTTACCAGCCCATAAAGCATAAGTTGCTTCCCTCACCAAAGTCCATTGCCATGTGTTGGAGCAAGATGGCTGCTGACATCTGTAAGGGTTCAGGCTTCCTCTTTCTCTTAAGGCTCCGTGGTCCCAACTTCTTCCAATATCAGTTATAGGCTGGGATAAGTCTTGTCTCTCTCCCAGGGCTAGTTTCTCTCTGGACTGAGCTGCTCTGCTATAGTGACTGGATGTCTCTAGAGCCCTCAGGAACCCTGCTATCTGAGGCAATATTTACTGTGGCAGTCAAAGATCCTGCTGAGATATCCATAAGTGTAACCTCTAGAATGACCTCCCAACTCACTTTGAAATCTCTTAGCCATAAAAACTTATTTGTATTTATATTTCCCTATTATGGTCAAGGTCTTTTTCCAGTTGCATTGCTATTTGGTGCTTGGTAATACTCTCTCAATGCCAGGGAGTCTCATCTCCAGGAGTCATGTCCCATGCTGGGGGGAAAGATAGTGTGTTTATATGCTGAATCTGGCTTAGAGAGAGGCAACATTTAAGCAACAAGTTACCTCAGGAGGTAACTCTTAGGTAACATATAATACTAGGATAAGTTCCAGTTTCAAAAGAAAAGGTTCGTAAGTACAATCACCAATATCAAGGACCCGGTGCAATGGTCCATCCTCCTTCACTAGGCACCACCCCTGTACTTGGGGGATTCTTGCTGTCCCATTAGCAAATGTAGCAGAACTCCCCAGGATGGGAATTTGATAGTCTTTTGGTTATTGTGTGGATCTCCACTTACTAGGACAATGCCCCATGAACACTTGAACACATTCATAGGCCTTAGAGAAATGCCACAATGAACCCCCTCCCATGCATCCCCCATCACTGACACTCTGCACCTATGATCCTCCACTCCCACAGTTGTGACCCTTCTGTGATCAAAACCTCTCCAAAGATGAAACCAAGAAAATAACCAAATAAAAATAAGAAAATGAAATAATAATTATAGTTTTAAAAATAACATAAAATACAAGTATTTTGTCCTTTTAAAAACTTAATTCCTTTCTCTTTTATTATTGAGTTTTATGGTCTTGTTACATAGCATGTAAATCAAATCCTTATCCAATATGTGGTTTCCCAATATTTTCTCACTTTGAGTAGGCTGCCTTTTCACATTGACAATGTTCTTTGAACCACAAAAGTGTTTAAATTTGAGGATGTCCCATTTATCCATTTTTTCTTTCGTTGCTCATGCTTTCAGTGTAAGGTTTAAGAAACCACCACTTACCACCAGGTCTTGAAGATATTTCCTTACACTTTCTTCTGGGAGTTTTATGGTTCTATCTTTTATATTTAGATCTTTGATCCATTTTGAGTTATTTTTTCTATAAGGTGTGAGATAGAGGTCCACTTTCTTTCTTTTGACTCTGGATATCCAGTTCTCCCGGAAAAATTTGTTGAATAGATTTCTTTTTTTTTTTTTTTAATTATTTATTTATTTTTAAAAATTACATTCAAAAAATGAGGTCCCATTCAACCCCACCACCCCCACCCCCCACTCCCCCCACAGCAACACTCTCTCCCATCATCGTGACACATCCATTGCACCTGGTAAGTACATCTCTGAGCATCACTGCACCCCATAGTCAATGGTCCACAGCATAGCCCACACTCTCCCACGTTCCATCCAGTGGGCCCTGGGGGGATCTACAATGTCCCGTAATTGTCCGTGAAGCACCACCCAGGACATCTCCACGTCCCGAAAACGCCTCCACATCTCATCTCCTCCTCCCATTCCCCAAACCCAGCAGCCACCACGGCTACCCTTCCCACACCCATTCCACATTTTCTCTGTGGACATTGGATTGGTTGTGTCCATTGCACATCTATGTCAAGTGGGGGCTTAGATTCCACATGGATACTGGATGCACTCCTCCTGCTTTCAGTTGTAGACACTCTAGGCTCCATGGTGTGGTGGTTGACCTTCTTCAACTCCATGTTAGCTGAGTGGGGTAAGTCCAATAAATCAAAGTGTAGGAGCTGAAGTCTGTTGAGGCTCTGGGCCTGGGTGTCATATTATCAGTCCAGAGATTCAAATCCCCTAAATATATCTAAAACCCCAGCACCAACTACAATTCCAATAAAGTAGCATGCAAGTCTTGTGAAAAGAGATCCCCTCTGAGTCCAATTCCATCACGCAGAAACACCAGCTCCAAAGAAGGGCCATCTGCCATGGCAGTGAACCCCATCTGCCATGACCATAGAACCCGTGGGTCTCTTTATTCCTCAAAAGAACCAATACCTGGGGTTGTATCTACTTTATCTGTCTCTCAGACTCTGCTCAGTTGTGCATAAGGGCAGTCCTTCTGACAACCTCCAGACTCTTTTTTAGAGACTCATAGCCTTATATTCTCATTTCTCCTTTCCATTTCCCCCTTACATTGGGTCAAACAGCATTTTGAAGTCATGTTATTATATGTAGACAGGGATATTCTGCTGATCCATGTTGAACCTTTAATTCAAGGTCCTTTTCTAGTTGCATCTTCAGCTGGTATGTGGTAGTGATCCCTCGGTGCCAGGGAGGCTCATCCCCGGGTGTCATGTCCCACGCTGGGGGGGAATACACTGCATCTACATGCTGAGTTTGGCTGTGAGAGCGGCCCCATTTGAGTAACATGAAGGCTGTCAGGAGGAAACTCCCAGGCACAGTGCTACTCTAGGCCTTATTCTTATTGCAGGTGTATAGGCTCAAAAGCATAGCCATTAGTATCAGGAGCTCACTGTTGGGCCCTCCTTCCTTCCTGGTTCTTGCCGTTGCACCTGGGGGACTGCCGCTGCTCCCCCAGGGTCCACGACAGTGGCCCCCCGGCCAGGGGCCCAGTACCCCCCCAGCTGTTGTTTTTAATTGTTTCCACTATGAGTATATCTAGACATTACTATATACCCTGGGCATATGCCCTGTATAACTCCCTGTCAACCATATATATCCTGTCAATAACATCCTATATCAGTATTCCTCCGCTGCCATTGTTGAACCACTCTGTGATCCAAAACTTCCTGTAAAGTGAATCCCAACATAATGTCAGCTTCACAAGAGTCTTAGATCACCGAAATTCATATATACAATATACAGTACTTCCCCAGATTCACCATAAAACCTTTTCCCTTCCACAGCGATAATCTTTTAACTTGTTCATATCATATTTCCTGGAACTGATGTACAGATTCCGAGACCATAGCTTTCAAACAAGATGACATCTGTGCTTACTATGTGGTCCATACTTTAGGTTGTACAGTTTTCTAAATTTTTTAGTTATCCTATGTTTTGCCTTATGGTTTACATTACTAGTCTGTCATCCCCTATATGTTTTTGGTGTAATATTACACATTTTATATTCATCTTCGTGTACTCTCACAAAACTTCTCTCTTGCCCCCATATTTACCTTGGTTCCATCCATTCCACATCCATTTTCCCCTCCCCTTGGGGCCCACAATACCAGCCAATCTCCATTTCCCGAGAAGCCATGTCCAGAGATACTTGCAGCAGTATTCAAGGCCTGACTTTCTCAACTGCCCTAATGCCCTGGGAGCCATCCTTTCTCATTAGAGATACAGTTCTCTCTATTTGACGGCATTAGTCCTCCCCAGGATGTGGGTCCACCCCAACTCTCACTTCTACGGTCTCTTCCCAATGGTACAACCCACCTTGGCAAAATGAGCCTTCAGCTATTTGCCCAGAGTCTGTCCCGCATCAGACCATACCCTCTGAGCATCCTAAACAGGTAACCCTCCTACTTATACTTTGATACGATTTTCTCAACATTTTGTTCTCAACGAACACCTGACACTCTCCCATGTTCGTATGTTGCCCCTCCCTCCCCCCAATTTTTGGAAAATATTACCCCTCTGCCCATCCCCAGCCCCCCTCAAACCCACAAAGCCCCACCCGAAGGTAACCCCTTGCCCCCATTTTGTCCCTTCTTTGTGCTCTTACTTACCGCCAGCTCATCACAGATTCCACCCCTACAGACGTTAACTCACATCCTTCCTCCACCCCCCGATTTCCTGTAAGCCTCTTTTCCAGAGTCTAGCTCTCTGAGGCAGTTTGCTTATTTCATATCATTGAGGTCATGTAGTATTTGTCCTTCAATGCCTGGGTTGCTTCACTCAACATAAGATTCTCAAGGTTCATCCATGTTATCACGTGTGATTGTAGTGTATTTGTTCTAACAGCTGAGTAGTATTCCATTGTGTGTATATACCACATTTTATTGATCCACTCGTCTGTTGATGGGCATTTGGATTGATTCCAACTTTTGGCGATAGTAAACAATGCTGCTATGAACATTGGTGTACATATATCTGTTTGTGTCCTTGTTTTCGGTTCTGATGGGTATATACCCAGCAGTGGTATTGCTGGGTCATATGGCAAATCTATGGTTAGTTTTTTGAGAAACCGCCAAGCTGTCCTTCAGAATGGTTGGATCCTTCTGCATTCCCACCAGCAGTGGATGAGTGTTCCCCTTTCTTCACATCCTCTCCAGCATTTGTACTCTTCTGTTTTTTTCATAGCTGCCAATCTTATGGGAGTAAGATGGTATCTCATTTTAGTTTTGATTTGCATTTCCCTGATAGCTAGAGATTTGGAGCATTTTTTCATGTACTTTTTAGCCATTTGTATTTCTTCTTTGGAGAAGTGTCTGTTTAAATCTTTTTCCCATTTTTTAAATGGGTTGTTTATCTTTTTGTTTTCAAGATTTATGAGTTCTTTATATATGCAAGTTATAAGTCTCTTATCAGATATATGGTTGCCAAATATTTTCTCCCATTGTGTGGGTTCCCTTTTTACTTTCTTGACGAACTCGTTTGAGGTGCAGAAGGCTTTAATTTTGAGGAATTCCCATTTATCTATTTGTTCTTTTGCTGCTCGTGCTTTTGGTGTGATATTCATGAAGCCATTTCCTGTTACTAGGGTTACTAGGTCCTGTAGATGTTTCCCTACACTGCTTTCCAAGATCTTTATGGTCTTGGCTCTTATATTTAGGTCTTTGATCCATCTTGAGTTGATCTTTGTATAAGGTGTGAGATGGTAATCCTCTTCATTCTTCTACATATGGATAGCCAGTTCTCCAGGTACCATTTTTTTTTGAATAGGCCATTCTCTCCCAGTTGAGAGGGTTTGGTGGCTTTATCGAATATTATATGGCTATATACATGAGGTTCTATATCTGAACTTTAAATTAGATCCCATTGGTCTGTGTTTCTCTCCTTATGCCAATACCATGCTGTTTTCACTACTGTAGCTTTGTAGTATGTTTTGAAGTCAGGAAGTGTGATTCCTCCTATTTCGTTTTTCTTTTTCAATATCTCTTTGGCTATTCGGGGCCTCTCCTTTCCAAATAAATTCCATAGTTAGTTTTTCTAGTTCCTTAAAGAAGGCTGTGTTGATTTTTATTGGGATTGCATTGAATGTGTAGATCAGTTTTGGTAGGATAGACATCTTAATAATATTCAGTCTTCCTATCCATGAACAAGGGATATTCTTCCATTTATTTAGGTCTTCTTTGATTTCCTTGAACAGTCTTGTATAGTTCTCGGTGTATAAGTTTTTTACCTCTTTAGTTAAATTTATTCCTAAGTATTTGATTTTTTTATTTACTATTGTGAATGGTATTTGTTTCTTGATTTCCTCCTGATCTTGCTCATTATTGGTGTACAGAAATGCTACTGATTTTTGCGCATTGATCTTATAACCTGTGACTTTGCTGAACTCATTTATGAGTTCTAGAAGCTTTGTTGTAGATCTCTCAGGGTTTTCTATGTATAGGATCATGTCATCTGCAAATAATGAAATTTTGACTTCTTCCTTTCCAATTTGAATGCCTTTTATATCTGGTTCTTGCCTCAGTGCTCATGCAAGTACTTCCAAGACAATGTTAAATAGGAGCGGAGACAATGGGCATCCTTGTCTTGTTCCTGAGTTTAGAGGAAAGGATTTCAGGATTTTGCCATTGTAAACAATGTTGGCTGTAGGTTTTTCATATATACTCTTTATCATGTTCAAAAAGTTTCCTTGTATTCTGATCTTTTGGAGTGTTTTTATCAAGAAGGGGTGCTGTATTTTGTCAAATGCCTTTTCTGCATCTATAGATATAATCATGTGATTTTTTTCCTTCCATCTGTTTATATGGTGTATCACATTAATTGATTTTCTTATGTTGAACCATCCTTGCATACCTGGAATAAATCCCACTTGGTCATGGTGTATAATTCATTTAATGTGTTGTTGAATACGATTAGCAAGTATTTTGTTAAGTATTTTTGTGTCTAGGTTCATTAGAGAAATTGGTCTGTAATTTTCCTTTCTTGTGGTGTCTTTGTTTGGCTTTGGTGCTAGGACAATGTTGGCCTCATAGAAGGAGTTCGGCAATGTTCCTTCTGTTTTGATTTTTTGGAATAGTTTCAACAGGATTGGTGTTCGTTCTTTCCGGAATGTTTTGTAGAATTCACCTGTGAAGCCGTCTGGCCCTGGGCTCTTCTTAGTTGGGAGATTTTTAATGACTGATTCTATCTCTTTGCTTGTGATTGGCTTGTTAAGATCCTTAATGTCTTCTTTCGTCAATATGGGCTGCTTATGTGTTTCTAGGAATTTGTCCATTTCCTCTAAATTGTCATTTTTGTTGGAATATAGTTTTTCAAAGTATCCTCTTATGATAGTCTTTATTTCTGTGGGGTCAGTGGTGATATCACCTTTCTCATTTCTTATTTTGTGTATTTGCATCTTTTCTCTTTTTTTTCTTTGTTAGTCTTGCTAAAGGTTTGTCAATTTTGTTGATCTTCTCAAAAAACCAGCTCTTGGTCTTGTTTATTTTTTCAAGTGCTTTCTTATTTTCTATTTCTTTTAGTTCTGCTCTTATCTTTGTTATTTCCTTCCTTCTTCTTCCTGTTGGGTTACTTTGTTGTTGTTGTTCTAATTCCGTCAAAAGTGCAGTTAGTTCTTCAATTTTTGCTCTTTCTTCTTTTTTGATATGTGAATTTATGGCTATAAATTTCCCTATCAGTACTGCTTTTGCTGCATCCCATAAATTTTGGTATGTTGTGTTATCATTATCATTTGTTTCAAGGTAGTCATTGATTTCTTTTGAGATTTCCTCTTTGACCCACTGTTTTTCTAAGAGTGTGCTGTTTAATTTCCAAATTGTGGTGTGAAGTCTGGGCCTCCATCCCTTGCAAATTTCCAGCTTCACTCCACTGTGGTCAGAGATATTGTTTTGTATGATTTCGATCTTTCTGAATTCATTAAGCTTTCTTTGTGGCCTAGCATATGGTCTATCTTGGAGAATGTTCCATGTGCGCTTGAGAAAAATGTATATCCTGCTGTGTTTGGGCTCTTCCAGTATACTGTTCAAATGTTTTGTTTCTTTAGTGATTCTCTTTTGAGATGTTCTGTCCAGATTTGATAGTGGTGTATTAAAATCCCCCACTATAATTGTAGATGCATCTATTTTTTCACTTAGTTTTTCCAGCGTTTGTCTCACGTATTTAGAGGCACCCTTGTTAGGAGCATAAGTATTTATGATCGTTCGATCTTCTTGACAGATTGTCCCTTTCACTAAAATGTAGTATCCTTCTTTGTCTCTCACAATTGTTTCGCATTTAAAGTCTATTTTGTCTGATATTAATGTAGCTACTCCTGCCTTTTTTTGGTTGTTGTTTGCTTGTATGATTGTTTTCCAGTCATTCACTTTCAACCTCCATGAGTCTCTGGGTCTAAGATGTGTCTCTTGTAGACAGCATATAGATGGGTCATATTTCCTTATCCAGTGTCCCAGTCTGAATCTTTTGATAGGTGATTTTAAACCGTTGACATTCAGTGTTATTACGTTCAGAGAATTATTTGTGGTAGCCATATTTTGGTTGGATTTGTGTTTGTTATATTTTGTTTGTAATATTTTATTTTCCCCTTCTATTTTTGTCTTTTTTGTTGCTCTTACACTCTCCTCCATCTCTGACTGTCCTGTTTTTTCCTTTCTTCCTGCAGAACTCCCTTAAGAATTTCTTGAAGGGGAGGTTTCTTGTTGATATACTCTTTCAGTTTCTGTTTATCTGTGAATATTTTGAACTCTCCATCATTTTTGAATGCTAGTTTAGCTGGATAGAGTATTCTTGGTTGGAAATTTTTTTCCTTTAGTACCTTGACTATATCATACCACTGCCTTCTTGCCTCCATTGTTTCAGATGAGAAATCAGCACTTAATCTTATGGAACTTCCCTTGTATGTGATGGTTTTCTTTTCGCTTGCTGCTTTTAGGATTTTCTCTTTGTCTTGAGCATTGGATAATTTGACAAGTATATGTCTTGGGGTGGGCCTGTTGGGGTTTATGACCAGTGGAGTGTGCTGTGCTTCTTGGATATGTACATCTGTCTCTTTCAGTAGATTTGGGAAGTTTTCAGTCATTATTTCCTGCAACACTCCTTCTGACCCCTTTCCCTTCTCTTCTTCTGGAATGCCTATAATACATATGTTTGAGCTGAATAGACTTCTGAACAAGACTGGCGGCCTTGACAGCTTTGTCAAAAGTCAGTTGACCATAGATGTGAGGGATGTTTTCTGAGTCATCAATTTGGTTCCATTGGTCTATATGTCAATCTTTCTTTTTTTTTAAAGATTTATTTTTATTTATTTCTCTCCCCTTCGCCCCCCACTCCAGTTGTCTGTTCTCTGTGTCCACTTGCTGTATGTTCTTTTTGTCTGCTTCTGTTGTCAGTGGCATGGGAATCTATTTCTTTTTGTTGTTGTTGTTGTTGCATCATCTTGCTGCGTCAGCTCTCTGTGTGTGTGGCACCATTCCTGGGCAGGCTGCACTTTCTTTCATGCTGAGCAGTTCTCCTTATGGGGTGCACTCCTTGCGCATGGGGCTCCTGTACATGGGGACACCCCTGCATGGCACGGCACTCCTTGCGTGCATCAGCACTGTGCATGGGCGCGCTCCACACGGGTCAAGGAGGCCAGGGTTTTGAACCGCAGAGCTCCCATGTGGTAGACAGACGCCCTATCCACTGGGCCAAGTCCACTTCCCTATATGTCAATCTTTCTGCTTGTACCACACTATTTTTACTGCTGTAGCTAGGTTTGTCAGTTTGATATTGTTTAAGAAATACAAAAATAGAAATTGGATTATGTTTGTGAACTGGTCTGTGCCTCTGGGCACATTAGATTTGATTGGATTCAAAAGTTTCACTTTTTCTTGAGTAACAATGATCAAAGCTTTGATTGGGCCTCATCAGTAGGATGTTGAATCCCTGCCTCCCCGGTGGGCAGGAACTCACAGAGAAATGACATGGCAGAAGAGAAAGTTGAAGTTTAGATCCAGGATCCTGGGAAGTAAGCACATAGAGAAGCAGATACATGAGAAGGCTCCATTAGACATGGCAGAGGCCCCAGGAAGAGAGATGAGCCATTTGCCTGAGAGTTTACAGCTGGCCTTGTGGAGAATCTATATTCCTATAAATATATATAGGAATCCCATATATTTTTAATGTAACATTTATGTAATCTAAAGTTTCTTTTAAATAAATAAATCACAAAGTTCTTTCCTCTGTATGTCTTCTTGAGTGAATGTCCATTTATACAGACCAAGCAAAGAGGAGGGACTCAACTTGAGTCACGTCCTCTGACATAGTCAAGTCTAAAAGCTCTAATCTTAACAGGTAATCTAATGAAAGACATCTCAGCTGAATTTAATGCAATCACACCCAGAGGAATAGATTAGTTTACAAACATAATCTTTCTCTTTTTGGGGATTCATAAATAATCTCAAACTGCCACATTTAATAGTGGCCATTCTAGGAGTTGTGAAATGATATCTCATTGTGGTTTTGGTTTTCATTTCCCTAATAGCTAGTGATGTCAAGCATCTTTTCATGTGCTTTTTAGCCATTTGTGTTTCCTCTTTGGAAAAATGTCTGTTCAAATCTTTTGCCCATTTTTTTTTTTGGTAACTTTTTATTAAGTTTTTTCTTATTTCAGAGAAGCTTTAGATTACATAAATGTTACATAAAAATATAAGGGATTCTTATATGCCCCACCCTCTCCCCTTCCCACACTTTCTCACATCAACAGCATCCCTCATTAGTGTGGTTCTTTTGTCATAATTGATGAACACATATATTTTTTCTTTTTTTTGGTCTTTATTTTTTAAATATTACATTAAAAAATATGAGGTCTGCATATACCCTCCACCCTCCTCACCCCACTTCTCCCCCCATAACAACAATCTCCTCCATCATCATGAGACATTCTTTGCATTTGGTGAATACATCTCTGAGCACCGCTACACCTCATGATCAATGGTCCACATCATAGCCCACACTCTCCCACGTTCCACCCAGTGGGCCATGGGAGGACATACAGTGTCTGGTAACTGTCCCTGCAGCATCACCCAGGACAACTCCAAGTCCCAAAAATGCCCCCACATCTCATCTCTTCCTCCCATTCCCTACCCCCAGCAGCCACCATGGCCACTTTCTTCACACCAATGCCACATTTTCTTTGATTACTAATCACAATAGTTCATGAATAGATTATCAGTAAATTCACTCTAATCCGTACTCTATTCCTCCATCCTATGTATCTTGGAATGGTTGTGTCCACTCTACATCTTTATCAAGAGGGGGCTTAGATTCCACATGGATGCTGGATGCAATCCTCCTGCTTTCAGTTGTAGGCACTCTTGGCTCCATGGTGTGGTGGTTGACCTTCTTCAACTCCATGTTAGCTGAGTGGGGTAAGTCCAATAAATCAGAGTGTAGGAGGTGAAGTCTGTTGAGGCTCAGGGCCTGGCTATCAAATGGTCAGTCCAGAGATTCAGGTCCCCTGGGTATATATTAAACCCCAGCACCAACTACAGTTCTGATAAAAGTAACAGGAGAGGCTTGTGAACAAAGATCACATCTGGGTCCAGCTCCATCACACAGAAACACAAACTCCAAAGTAGGGCCAACTGACATGGCACTGAACTCCATCTGCCATGACCATAGAACATGTGGGTCTCTATAGCCCTCAGAAGAACCAATACCCGGGGTTGTATCTATTTTATCTGTCTCTGGGACTCTGCTGGGGTGTGCATAAGGGCAACCCCTCTGATAACCTCCCAGCTTCTTTTGGAGACTCATAGCCATATAAATTCATTTGTCCTTTCCATTTCCCCCTTGATTCAGGTCAAAAAGCATTTTTAACTCTTGGTATTATATGTAGATTGAGATATTCTGCTGGTCCGAGTTGACACTTTAATTCAAGGTCATTTTCTAGTTACATCATCAGCTGGTACTTGGTAGTAATCCCTCGGCACCAGGGAGGCTCATCCCTGGGAGTTATGTCCCACACTGGGGGGAAGGCAATGCATTTACATGCTGAGTTTGGCTTCAAGACTGGCCACATTTGAGCAACACGGAGGCTCTCAGGAGGTAACTCTTAGGCACCCTGCAGCTGTAGGCCTTGTTCTTATTTCAGGTGCACAGGCTCACCAAGCATAGTCATTAGTATCAAGGGCTCATCGTTGGACCTTCATTCTTTTTTGGTCTTTGCTATTGCACTTAGGGGATTGTTGCTGTTCCTTTAGGAACTTTGATAGTGCTCCCCTGGCTAGGAACTCAGGACTCCTGCAGTTGTTGTTTTTAATTGTATCCACTATGAAAATATCCAAACATTTTTATGTACCCTGGATATATGCCCTGGAGAACTCCCTGCCAACTATGTGTCCCCTGTCAATAACATCCCACACCAGTATTCCTCCCCTGCCATTGTTGAACCTCTCTGTGATCCAAAACTTCCTGAAAAGTAAAGCCCAATATATTGTCAGGTTCTATTAATAGTAAAATGGAATATAGTGATGAGTTTAAAGGTTAGATATAGAGTACATATTAATTTGGAAAAATTAAGGTAAAAATAAATTGGGGTATCAAAAAATTTAAAAACGCAAAAGCTTTGTTTTTGATGTTTTGCCTTCCATCACTGCAATAAGTGTTGTCCTGAATGCAAATTGGCAAGGCAACTACTTCTGTCTTTTCCTCAGTGTCTACGTCCAGTCTTTTTTTTTTCTTTTTTCTAATTAATAAGCTTATCTCCACAAGAGTTTTAGATCTCAGTAATTCATATATACAATATACAGTACTCCCACATATCCAACATAAAACCTTTTCCCTTCCACAGCAATAATCTTTTTACATATTCATACTATATTTACTGAAACTGATGTACAGATATTGAAACAATAGCTTTCAAACAAGGTAACATTTGTGTTTACATTGTGGTTTATATTTTAGACTATACAATTTTCTAAATTTTTAGTTATCTTATGTTTTACATTATGATTTACATTTTAGCCTATCAGCCCTTATATATTTTTGGTGTAATTTTACATGTCTTATATCCCTCCTTGCGTACTCCTGTGGAACACTTCTATTGGCCACACAGTTACACTGGTTCCATCTATTCAATACCTCTTTCCCCCTCCGCTTAGGGCCCACAGTGATAGTCAATCTTCATTGCTTGAAGGGCCATGTTCAGAGATACTTGCAACAGTGTTGAGGGCTTGACATGCTCAACTTCCCTAATGCCCTGGGAGCCACCATTTCTCTGGAGAGATACAATTCCCTCTATTTGAGAACATCAGTCCCCCCAGGATGTGGGTATACATTCATTCTCATTATATGGGTCTCTATCCAATGATATAACCCACTTTGGCAAAATGAGCATTCACATATTCCCTAGGAGCCTGTCCTGCGTCAGATTATGCCCTTTAAGCATCTTAAACAGGTAACCTTCCTTATTATATTTTTGAAAAAGTTTTCTCAGCATTATACTCTCAACCAAATACCTGAAAATCTCCTTTGTTTGTATGTTGCCCCACCCTCCCCCCAATTTCTTGTCTTTTGCCCATTTTAAATGGGCTGTTTGTCTTTTTTAAAAAATACTTTTAAAATTTTTAAAAAAATATTTTCGATTACATAAATGTTACATTAAAAATATAGGGGATTCCCATATGTCCCACTCCCTACCTCTCCCACACTTTCCCACATTAACAACATCCTTCATTAGTATGGTATATTTGTTAAAATTGATAAACACACATTGGAACATTGCCACTAAGCATGTATCATAGTTTACATTATAGTTTACACTGTCCTGTGCAATTCTGACAAAATATATAATGTTCTGTATCCATCATTGCAATGTCATTCAGGACAATTCCAATGTCCCCAAAATGCCCCCATATTACACCTGTTTTTCCCTCTCCCTCCCCTCAGAACCTCCAGTGGCCACTGCCTCCATATCAATGATAAAAATTCTTCCATTTCTAGAATAACAATAAGTCTGTAGTAATAACCTTAATTCTACTCTAGTCCATTGTTTTTCCCCAATCCTGAGGATGCTGGGATGATGATGCCCATTCCACCTCTAATTAGAAGTACTTGATCAAGCACTTAGGCAAGAAAAAGATATTTTTTGTCTTTTTCTTGTTGAGTTGCAAGATTTCTTTATATATTCTGGATATTAATCCCTTATCAGATACATGGCTTCCAAATGTTTTTTTCCACTAAACAGGCTGCCTTTCACTTTCTTTTCATTTGAAGCACCACTATTTTCAATTTTGAGAAGTTCCCATTTATCTATTATTTCTTTCATTGCTTCTTTGGGTGTATGGTCTAAGAAACAACCATATGGCCAAATGATTTTTAACTGAATTTTTTAAATTAAAAAAAATTTTTACTGAAGTATATCATTCATTCATAAACACACATAAGCAATAAGTGTATAGTAAAAGTTGTGAATACACAAAGAAATATGCATATCATCATACAATTCTCCCATACATCACCCCGCCACCAGCACCTTGCATTGTAATGAAACACTTGTTACAAACTATGAAAGACCATTGTGATGGTTAGGCTAATATGTCAACTCAGCCAGGTAATTGTGCCCAGTTGTTTGGTCAAGAAGCACTGGGCTAACTGTAATACAAGGGCATTTATGGACTTTAGTCACCATTGACTTTACAATTACATCAATCAGGGAGATTGTCATCAGCATTGAGTGACGCTTTATCCAATCAGTTGAATGCTTTAAAAGGGGAAGGGATTCCAGCATTGAGTGAGAATTTCCCAGCTCATCTTTGGACAGCCAAATCTCCCAGAACTCATCAAGAACATTCAAAAGACTTTTATGGGAGCCCCTGGTTGCAGGCTGCCTGTGGAACCTAGACTTGTGCATCCCCACAGTCATGTGAGAGACTCTGATAAAATCGCATACTATTGACAGATATCTCTTGTTGATTCTGTTTCCCTAGAGAACCCTGACTAATATAACCATTGTCAAAATATTACTAACTATAGCTCATATCATACATTTGTTGTATTTTTCTCTGAATCCACCATTTTTTAATATAATAAATTCTATTTTAAAGAAGATGTAGAATTCAGAGAAGATACATAAAAAGTATAAGTGATTCTCATTTACCCCAAACCACTTCCTTATCTTTCCCTATTAATAACATCTTTATTTATTTTTATTTTTATTTTTATTTTTATTTTTTAAAAGATTTATTTATTTCTCTCCCCTTCCCCCCTACCCTGTGCCCTGGTTGTCTGTTTCTGTGTCTATTTTCTGCGTCTTCTTCTTTGTCCACTTCTGTTATTGTCAGCGGCACCAGAATCTGTGTTTCTTTTTGTTGTGTCACCTTGTCGTGTCAGCTCTCCATGTGTGCAGTGCCATTCTTAGGCAGGCTGCAATTTCTTTCACGCTGGGCGGCTCTCATTATGGGGTGCACTCCTTGCATGTGGGGCTCCCCTCTGCGGTGGATGCCCCTTCGTGGCACGGCACTCCTTGCTCGCATCAGCACTGCACATGTGCCAGCTCCACACAGGTCAAGGAGGTCTGGGGTTTGAACCGTGGACCTCCCATGTGGTAGACGGGCTTAACCACCGGGCCAATCCGTTTCCCAATAACATCTTTAGATTACAGAGAAGATACATCAAAAGTATAAGGGATTCCAATATACCCCACCCCACTCCCACATCTTCCCCTATTAACAACATCTTACAGTTGTGTGGTGCATTTGTTACAATTGATGAATAAATATTGAAGCATTGCTACTAACCAAGGTCTATAGTTTACTTTGTGATTTACACTTAATTTCATTGCCCTAAAAATGTCCTATGTTCTATCTATTATTCCCACCCCTCCCCCTCAGAACCTCTGGTAACCACTATCTTTATATCAATGTTACATGTTCTTCCATTTTTACAATATTAATAAATTTACTTTGTCCATGATTATGTTTTCCCCTTGTGTTTGTTCATTCTTGAACCTTAAGGATTTGGGGGTGGTGATGCCCACTCTGCCTCAGATTGAGAAAATGCTTAGATCTTACAGGTGAGATGGAAGGAGCTGTTTTGCTTGCAGTTATAGATACCCTCTGTTTTTGGGATTTGGTTTGTCCATCATCTTTTGTTAGTTGTTCTGGGTGAGTCCAATGACTTAGAGAGTAGGCATAGGCTGCAACACTTCTGAGATTTGGCACTCAACTAGCATATAAACAGACCAAATATTTAAGTCTCTGAGACATATATTTAACTGGTATAGTGCTAAATATAGGTTCAAATAAAAGTGGTAGAAGAGTTATGTGTAGGGAAATTATTAATGAGTGCTCATTTCAAGGGATTGTATGCCTTACCTATAGTGTCTGGATGGCTCAGGAGCACCCCTATCCGAGGCTTTGTTTACAGGGGCAGTTAGTAAGATCTGCCTGAGACATGTTTAATTGTAATCTCTGGAAAGACCTCTCAACTCATTTTGACATCTTTTAGCCATAAAAACTCTTGTATTTGATGTTTCCCCTTTTGATCAAAGAAATTTTCCAAATGTATTGCTGGTTGGTGCTTGGTATTAATCCTTTGCCCACCCAATTATTAACAAGCAGTTTTAGTATTATACATTTGCTATAGTTCATGAGAGAATGTTTTCAAATTTGTTCTGCTAACCACAGTACATCTTCCTCCACAGGATTCCCTGTTTTATGCCGTCCCATGCTTTGTATAGTCCATTCAAAGCATACACTTAATGGCTTTCATTTTTATCAAAGTTTTACTGTTATCACCTCAGTCAATTTTAGAATAGTTTCATTATATAAAAAGTAAAAATCCCATACTTTCTTATACCCCCTTATTGATGTGCCTTCGAACTGATGTATCTTCTTTGTCATTGCTAAAAATATTACAATATTACTGGTAACTACTGTCCATAAATTACATTAGTTGTAGTTTTCCTATGTATCACCATATTCTTAACACTTTGTAAATGAAGAACATGCTTATATTTATACTATTAACTATAATCTTCATCCACCACAGAAATCACTATGTTATACATTCCCTAGATTATTCTTAGCTTCCTTTCAATTGATATTTACCCCCACACTACCCCCTTTCAACCACAATCACATGTATAAATCAACAGTGTTCATTATACTCACTGTAATATGTTATCAACTTTATTCATTTCCACACTATTACAGTAAACCTTATTAAAAATTCTATATCAGCTCCCATTCTCAACCCACATTCTCTCTCCTAGTAGCCTATACTCTAGATTTTACCTCCATGAGTTTACTTACTGTATTTGATTCATATTAGTGAGATCATATAATATTTGTACTTTTGTATCTGGCTTATTTCACTCAATGTAATGCCCTCAAGATTCATCCATCTTGTCAGATGCATCCCAATTTCATCTCTTCTTAGAGCTAAATAGTATTCCATTTTATGTATATGTCACATTTTGTTTATTCATCTGTTGGTGGATAATTGGGTTGATTATATATTTTAGCAATTGTGAACAATGCTGCTATGAACATTGGTGTGTAAATATCAGCTCACATCCTTGCTTTCGGTTCTTCTGAACATGTTCCTAGTAACTGGATTGCTGGATCATATGGCAGAGCTCTTGAGGTACTGCCAAAATGTCTTCCATAGAGGATACACCATCCTACATTAACACCAGGAGTGAAGGAGTGTTCTTATTTCTCCACATCCTCTCTTACCCTTATAGTTTTCCATTTGTTTGGTTATTGTTGTTTTTTTAGGCCAGCAAAAAGAATTTATTGAAAAATGAGAGAAAAAAGTACACACCCTAGATGTGGATGTGGGCGTCCTCCAGGCAGAGGGGCGTGCCTGGGGTCTGGTGATTGCCTTTATTAAAGCTGTTCTTCCCTCCTCCCCTTTCCTAATGTTGGGGAGGGGTCCCAGCTTTTTGCTGTTCTGATTGGTTGCCTTTCAATTCTCACCTATTATCTCTCAGGGGACTAATGGGAAGGCCTGGGCTTTCTCTAGAGTTTGGGAGTTCCAAATGGGATCTCATGGCCAGGGTCTCAGTGGAGTCTTTCCGGATTTGTTCTCAGTAGCAGGCTTCCCTCAGGGGGTTACCATGTGGGGTCTGATGGCCATGTTTTCTGCTGGGTCCCATCTGTGACAAAACGTCTTTCCTTGTCTTCCCTCTTTCCCTATACTAACCTTCCTCAACTTCCCCTGAGAGAATTTACACCCTTATTTTTTTTTACCAATTCAATTTTATTGGTACATACTAATATAGCATACAGTTCATCCAAAGTGTACAATCAATGGTATTTTGGTATAATCACGTATTTGTGCATTCATCACCTCAATCATCAGTAGAGCATTTCCATTATTTCATAGCAATAATAAAACAGAAAAACTAAATAACATGAAAGTTCTTCACCCCTTGATCTCTCTATGTTTCCCCTGCTGTACATAGCTGCTATTTCTGACTATTCTTCCAAATTACTTATTTATTAGTTTTATTGAGATATGTTCATATACCATATGATCAATCCAAATTGTATAATCAATGGCTTTTAGAATAATAACAATGTTCTATATTCATCACCACAAAAAATTTTAGAACAATTTTGTTACTCCAAAAAGGAAAACCACACCCCTTAGCAGTCACTTCTCAGTCTCGTTATCCTTCCCCAGCCATACATAACCACTAATCTAACTTCATCTTAATAAGTTGATTTATATTTACTAATACATTTTATAAAAATAGAATCATACAATATGTAGTACTTTGTATCTTGTTTCTTTCACTTAGCATAATGTTTTTTTTTCTGTCAGATATTAACATCTTGTAGTGCTAACATATATTTGTTCAATTCAAAGAAAAACAGTCTTATATATGCACTCATTCTATTTTCTAGGATCCATATTCAAGTTGTTAACTTCATGAGATTACACAATATATTTAGTTCGTAGAAGTGCAATCATGCAGTATTCCCTTTTGTGTCTGACTTGGTTCACTCAATATAATGTCCTCTAGGTTCGTCCATGTTGTCCTTTGCTTTACAACTTCATTTCTTCTTAAAGCTGTATAATATTCCATTGTGTGTATACACCACAATTTGTTTATCCACTCATCAGTTGATGGATACCTCAGTTGTTTCCAGCTTTTGGCAATCATGAATAATACCACTATGAATATTGGTGCACAGATATCTGTTCATGTCACTGCTCTCAGTTCTTCTGGTTATATACCTAGCAGTGGTATTGCTAGATCACATGAGAAGTCTATATTCAGCTTCTTTAGGAACTGCCAAACAGTCCTCCACAGGCTGTATCATTCTACAGTGTATCATTCTACATTCTACAGTGAATAAGTGTTCCTATCTCTTCACATCCTCTCCAGGACTTGTAGTTCTGGCTAATTAAAAGTGGCCATTCTAATAGGTGTGAAATGATATCTCTTTGTAGTTTTGATTTGCATTTGCCTAATCACTATTGATGTTAAACATTTTTGTGTTTTTTTAAAGATTTATTTTATTTATTAATCTCTCCCCATCCTCTCATTGTTTGCACTTGCTGTGTCTGTTCATCCTCTTTGTTTCTTTAGGAGGCACTGGAAACTGAACCTAGGACCTTAGATGTGGGAGGGAGGTGCCTAATTGCTAAAGACACCTCGGTTTCCTGCTTTGTTATGTCTCTTGTTATGTTTTTCCTCTTGTACCTGTTGTTGCATCATCTTGTTTTAGCTCTCTGCACCTGCCTGTTGTGCCAGCTCAACGTCCTACTCGTTCTCTTTCGGAGGCACCAGGAACCTCTGCTTCCTGCTTTGTTGTGTCTCTCATTATGTTTTTTTCTTGTGCCTCTTGTTGCATTTTCTTTTTTTTTTTTCAGTTTGCCAAGTCTGCCCATTGTGCCAGCTCACTGTCTTCTTTAGGAGGCACTGGCCATGGGCCTTCCAAGTGGTAGGTGGGAGCCCAATCACTTGAGCCACCAACACTTCCCTCGTGTGTTTTTCACCATTTGTATTTCTTTGAACAAATGTCTATTCAAGTCTTTTGCCCATTTTTTAAGGGTCATTTGTCTTTTTATTGTTGAGTTGTAGTATTTCCCTATACATAATGGATATTGAACCCTTATCAGACACGCAATTTCCAACTATTTTCTCTCATTGAGTTGGCTGCTTTTTACCCTTTTGTCAAAGTACTTTGAGGTGCAAAAGTGATTAATTTTGAGGAGGTCCCATTTACCTATTTTTTTTTCTTCTGTTGCTCGTGTTTTGGGTGTACGATCCATGAAACCACCACCTACCACAAGGTCTTGAAGATGTTTCCCTACACTTTCTTCTAGTAGTTCTATGGTCCTGGCCTTTACATTAAGATTTTCAATCCATTTTTCATTGATTCTTGTGTAAGGAGTGAGATAAGGGTCCTCTTTCATTCTTTTGGTTATGAATATCCAGTTCTCCCAGCATCATTTGTTGAAGAGACTGTTTTGTCCTGTTAAAATGACTTTTGTAGGTTTATTGAAAACTAGTTGAGGTGAGGGTTTATTTCTGGATTCTCAATTCTATTCCATTGATCAATCCTTAGGCCAATCCCAAGCTGTTTTGACCACTATAGCTTTGTAATATGTTTCAAGGTCAGGATCAGGAAGCAAAATTCCTCCCATGACATTCTTTTTTAGCATTCTTTTGGCTATTCAGGGGCACTTTTCCTTCCAAATGAATTTGGTAAGTGCCTTTTGTATTTCTGCAAAGTTGGCTGTTGGAATTTTGATTGGTATTGCATTGAATCTATAAATCAATTTTGGTAGGATTGACATCTTAATGATATTTAGTCCTCCAATCAATGAACATGGAATGTCTTTCCATTTGCTTAGGTCTTCACTGATTTCTTTTAGCATTATTTTGTAGTTTTTTCGTATAGGGATTGTACCTCTTTGATTCCTAAGTATTTGAGTCTTTTTGTTGCTATTGTAAATGGAAATTTTTCTGATTTCCTCCTCAGGTTGTTCATTACTATTGCACAGAAACATTACTGATTTTTGCCTGTTAATCTTGTATCCTGAGACTTTGCTGAACTCATTTGTTAGCTCAAGAAGCTTTGTCATAGACATTTCAGAATTTTCTAAATATAGGATCATGTCATTCACAAATAGTGAGAGTTTTACTTCTTCTTTTCCTATTTGGATGCCTTTTATTTTTTTCTCTTGTCTAATTGCTCTAGCTGGAACTTCTAGCACAATGTTGAATAACAATGGTGACAGTGGGCATCCTTGTCTTTTTTCCTGATCTTAGAGGGAAAGCTTTCAATTTTCCCCATTGAGTATGATGTTAGCTGTGGGTTTTTCATATAAGCCCCTTATCATATTGAGGAATTTTCCTTCTATTCATATCTTTTGACTTGTTTTCATCAAGAAAGTATACTGGATTTTGTCAAATGCATTTTCTGCATCGATTGAGATGACCATGTGTTTTTTTTCCTTCAATTTGTGAAGGTGGTGTATTACATTGATTGATTTTCTTATGATGAACCAGCCTTCCATATCAGAAATAAATTCCACTTGGTCATGATGTATAAGTCTTTTGATATGTGGTTGGATTCAATTTGCAAGTATTTTGTTGAGAATTTCTACATCTATGCTCTTTAGAGAGATTGGTCTGTAATTTTCTTTTCTTGTAATGTCTTTATATGGCTTTAATATTAGGGTGATGTTGGTTTCATAAAGTGTGTTGGGTAATTTTTCCTACTCTTTAATTTTTTGAAGACTTTAAACAGGCTTGGTGTTAATTCTTCTCAAAATGCTTGGTAGAATTCATCTGTGAAGCCACCTGGTACTGGACTTTTCTTTTTTGGAGATTTTTGGTAATTAATTCAATCTCTTTAAATGTGATTGGTTTGTTAAGTTCTTGTATTTCTTGTAGCATCAATGTAGGTTGTTTGTGCAATTTTAGGAATGTATATCTTTTATCTAGGTTGTCTAATGTGTTGGCATACAGTTTCTCATAATATCTCCTTATGATTCTTTTTATTTCTGTGGGGTAAGTTATAACTTCACCCCTTTCATTTCTGATTTTGTTTATTTGCATCTTCTCTATTTTTTTCCTTTGTTAGTCTAGGTAGGGGTTTGTCAATTTTGTCATATTTCTCAAAGAACCAGCTTTTGGTTTTGTTGATTTTCTCTTTTTTTTTTTTTTTTGGTTGTTGTTGTTCTTAATTTCATTTATTTCTGCTCTTATCTTTTTTATTTCTTTCCTTTTGATTGCCTTGGGAGTGGTTTGCTGTCCTTTTTCTAGTTTCTCCAGTTGTTCAGTTAGATCTTTAATTTTAACTCTCTCTTCTTTTTTAATACAGGCATTCAGGGCTATAAATTTCCTACTCAGGACTGCCTTCACTGTCTCCCATAAGTTTTGGTAAGTTGTGTTCTAGTTTTCATTCATCTCAATATATTTCCTAATTTCATTTATAACTTCTTCCTTGACCCACTGATTATTTAGGAGTGTGTTGTTTAGCCTCCACACATTTGTGAAGTTATCTCTTTCCTGTCTATTATTTCTAGTTTCATTCCTTTATGGTCTGAGGAGGTGCTTTGTATAATTTCAATCTTTTTATATTTATTGAGACTTGCATTGTGTCCTAACATGTGGTCTATCCTGGAGAAAGATTCATGAGCACTTGAGAAGAATGTATAACCCTCTGAGTTTGGGTGCGATGTCTGCATGTCTGTTAGGTCTAACTTGCTTATCATATTGACCAAGTTCTCTGTTAGCTTGATTATCTTCTGTCTAGTTGTTCTGTCTAATGATATGAGTGGTGTGTTGAATTCTCCAACTATTATTGTATAGATTTCTTCCTGATGGACTGTGCCTTTTATTAATATATAATGACCTTATATATCTCTTATACTGTTTTTGATTTGAAGTCTGTTTTTTCTGATACTATTAGAGTTACTCCTGTTCTATTTTGTTTACCGTTTGCATGGAATATCTTTTTCCAAACTTTCACTTTCAGCTGGTTTGTATCTCTGGGTCTAAGGCAGCATATGGATGGCTCATGTTTTTCTATCCATTCTGTCAACCTATACCAGGGATTTTTAAGGATGTACCAGAGATTGAACCCAGTACCTCATAAATGGGAAACAGGCACTCAATCATGGAGTGACATTTGCTCCCCAATGAAAGTTGGTTTTTTTCCTCATTTGTTTGTTTGATTTTAGAAGGTACAGGGAATTGAACCCAGGACCTCATACATGGGAAGCTGGCACTCAACCACTTAAGCTACACCTGATCACCCAGCCTATATCTTTTGATTGGGGAGTTTAATCCATTCACATTCAATGATATTGCTCTAAATCCATTATTTACTTCCACCATTTTATCCTTTGGTTTTCATATGTCATATCTTACTTTTGTCTGTTTTTTTTTTTTACTATTTTGGTTATCCTTTCTGCTGTTCATTCCTCTATACTCTTCTCCAAGCCTCTCTTTCCTGTCTTTTTCTTTCAGACACTAAGTCTTTCTTTAATATTTCCTGCAAAGTTGGATTCTTTTATATAAACTCTCCTAGTTTCTGCTTGTGAATATTTTAAACTCACCATCATATATGAAGGACAGTTTTGCTGGATAGAGAATTCTCAGCTGGCAGTTTTTCTCTTTCAGTATCTTAATTGTAACATACCACTGTGTTCTTACCTCCATGGTTTGTGATTAGAAATCCACACTCAGTGTTACTGGGCATCCCTTGTATGTGATGGTTTGCTTCTCCCCGGTATGTAATGGTCTGCTTCTCACTGGATTGTTAGGATTGTCCTTGTTAATTGCTCAAAACTTGGCTCTGGACCCAGTAATGGCTTGTAGACCCCTTCCTAGGATTTTGGGAAGGGAGGCTGTAAAAGCCAGAAAAAACCTCTCTTACTAATTTCTTTTAATTTTTACACATGTACTTCCTTGGTCTGCCATTGGATGGTGCTCTTCAATAGCCTTCTCAGTTCAATGCCTGGTCAGAGTGTGTTTGCTGCAACACAGACTGGGTTAATGTGATAGAGGTTCATGCCGGGAGGCTAAGTGTCTCGTATTTCAAACTCAGAAGCAGTTCTCCTATTTTTGCTGGCAGTTACCACCCTTTTCCTGGGTAGGAAATAATTCACTCCTCTCTGCTTCCTCAACAACCAGTCCCAGTAGTAGAGGAGGAGATTGAGAGGATCTTATTTCTTTAGTCCCAAGCTGGGTCCCAAGGCAAACAATGATGGGCCCCACCTGGCTTGGAAGGGTTTGTGAGACAGAGAAGACCAAATTTGTGGGTCTAAAGCTGAGTCAGCCTTAGGTTGTGTGTCTCTCTCTCCACTTTCCTGGGGAGGTCGATCCCTGTGGCCCCCTTTGTCTGTAGCCACTGACCCCAAGGCTTGAGAATTCAAAAGTGTCTATAGTGTAGGGGAGATTGCCAGCTGCTACTTTTAGCTCCTTGCCATCACAATTATTTTCCTTTGTTCCTCTCTCTTCTGGGTGGTGTCTAGCCTTCCCCTGGTGTCTTAAACCCTAGATGATATTTTTACAAAACTTTTCTGCCTGTCCTCTAGCTATTTTTCTGGTAGAGAAGAAAGTCTTTTGTCTTTCTAGTCTGCCATCTTCTTGGAAATTACACCATTATTTTTATGGGGAAACTGAAGAATGATTATCATTCTTCTGTAGCTGCTTCCTGATGGTTAGGGATAGAAAACTCTGGCTATTTTATTGAGGTTGAGGAAAGGTGGCTCCAGCACTGTGGTTGGAACTGGATGAAATGCCCACATTACTAATATCTTGTTCTGGAAGGGGTTGTTTCTGGATGAATCTTGAAGAAACATGGTCCCACTAAAAGGATAAAGATGATGGTAAACAGGCCCCAAAAGGGGGCTAGCCATGACATACTGGACCACAAAATTGAGAAAAGTCAGTGCCTCCAGAGGCCACATTCTCCTGAAGTTGATGGACTTCACCTTGTAAGTTTTGAATACTGTCTAGGACTATTCTGGAGTGATTGTGCTGCTGTTAGCATGTGTATGGCTCTGTGGTTTTCTATCACCACAGTGGCAAGGGAGTCTATTTGCTATCTAAGAGTTTCTAAGGCATGGCTACTTTCTTCTGTGTGGTTGGCTAACTCTAGGGGGGACGTGTTGGTGCTCTTGTGATATATTTCTTAAATAATACACAGTACAGTGTGGACTTAGTAAGAGGTCCATGGTTTTCACTTGACTGGTAAAGGGCTCCATGGAACAAAAAAGGTTAAGAACCCTTGCTTTGGGGAGAGACTGTGGTAGACCTGTTGGGTTTGGTATAGACTGCTGACATAACAGACTCTAGTAGGTCCAGGATTTCTTGCCAGTGCTTAATAGGTGACCCGCTGTTAGGAAGCAAGCCTAGTTCCCACCACACAGCAGAGTGGGCATAGAGGATGAGGAATACATACTTGGAGTCTGTTTAAACATTAGCTCTTTTCCCAGTGGCTAGTATCAAGCCTCAGGTTAGGGCTATTAGCTCTGCCCACTGAGCTGAGGTCCCTGAGTGAAAGGCTTGGCATTCTATAGTTTTAAATTGAGAGACCACTGCATAGCTTGCCCTTTTAATTTCTTCCCTGACAAAATTGAACCTCTCAAAGTCTGGGTTTGTTAGATGCTCATCTTTTAAATCTGACCTGCTTGAGTGGTTTTGGTTGAGAGTTTCAAGGCAGGAGTAGAGGAGGGACCCCTCAGTATCTGACCTTGGGTCTTTCACTGATAGCAGGGTGGCTGGGTTGAGGTTTGACACATCCTTAGCTGTACCTCAGGGGACTCTAGTAATTGAGCTTTATATTTAATTAACTGGCTACCTGTGAGTCATTGATGGCCCCTGGCTTCAAGTATGTCTTTTACCTGGTGTGGGGTGAAGACTGTGAGAGGGTGCCTCCAGGTTAATTTGGTAGCTTGTTCAATTAAAAGGGAAGTTGCCTCCATTGTTCTCAGGCAAAGTGGCCATTATTGCATTATGTTATCCAGGGGCTGGAGAAATATGCTACTGGTTGAGAAATCTTACCAAGTTTCTGGGCTAACACTCCTAGGGCCACTCCTTTCTTCTTTTTTTTTTTCCCTCTCCCCTTCCCCCCACCCCAGTTGTCTGCTCTCTGTGTCCATTTGCTGTATGTTCTTCTGTGACTGCTTCTATCCTTATCAGCAGCACCAGGAATCTGTGTTTCTTTTTGTTGCATCATCTTGTTGTGTCAGCATTCCGTGTGTGCGGTGACATTCTTGGGTGCTGGGTGGCTCTCCTTATGGGGCACACTCCTTGCGCGTGGGGCTCCCCTATGCGGGGGACACCCCTGCGTGGCATGGCACTCCTTGTGCACATCAGCACTGTGCATGGGCTAGCTCCACACAGGTCAAGGAGGCCTGGGGTTTGAACCACAGACCTCCCATGTGGTAGGTGGACACCCTATCCATTGGGCCAAGTCAATTTCCCCTCCTTTCTTCTTATTACATACAGAAAGAAAGGCTTATTTAGGTTAGGAATTCTTAAGGCTGGAGGGATAATTAAGGCCTGTTTTAAGGCATGGAAGGGAATTTTCTGCTTGGTACACCATTTTAAGGGTTGGTTACTAGCCCCTGCAATAGCACCAGTGGTCGAGCTATTTCACCAAACCTGGTTATCTTCAGGGGAGAGGTTTAGTAAATGGTCTAGCTCTTGATTTTCTATCAACTCCTACTATAGGGCAGGACTGAGATAAATGAGATCTGGAATGGCAGGTCAGGACTGAGCAAGTGACTCCCATGTCAGCTAAGAAATTAATAATCTTACCTGCCACATAAAGGTCACCTGAGGCTCCTCCTAGTTGATGGTTTGTGGTGTTGTCCAGGAAGCCATGCTTACCCTTAGGCCACCTCAATCCTCCTCAGTTACAATGAGCAGGGCTCAAGGGGGAAATCTGCTCCCTCTCTGGAGAGCAGTGCACTCCCAAGCCCAGTGCCCATCCTTTCCACACTTGGGGCAAGGTCCTTGTGGATGCTGGCAGCAAGGCAGCTTGAGGCAGCCATGTTTCCATTAGCCAGTGTCTTCACACTTGATGCAGGTTCCTGATGATATAAGGCCTGAATTTGGGTGGCCCTGAGGTGACAGGGTGGCTTTAACAGTGGCAACTAAAAGGTGAGCCTATCCCAAATCCTGTGCCTGCTGCTCCTTACCTTTTCCATCTTGGCAGCATGGTCTCAATTGTTGAAGACTGAGAAGGCTGTTTCTAAAAAAGGTGTTCATGGGAGTTTGGAGACCTATGGAAAGCTTTTGCAGCTTCCTATGGATATCCAGAGAAGATTGGATAATGAAGTAAGTTGTTATGAGGATCTGTCCTTCATTAGAGTTAGGATCTACCATAGTATATTTATTCATTACCTCTATCAGCCTTACTTTGAATAAGGCCAGGGTTTTGTCCTGCTGCTGGGTAATTTCCCTGAACTTGCTATAATGACTGGTTTGGTAATGCACTTCCTCATCCCTTCGAGGACACACATGACCATATGGTCTCTAGCCTTCAGATGTGTCTGTCCTCTTGGATAGTTCCACCTGGGATCCATTTTAGGAACTGCTACTGCTCCCACCACATACTGGTTAGGCTGTTGGATGGCCAGTCTATCGGCATGCCCTTATGCCTCAATCCAGATGCAGTGCTTCTCCTCTGGGATGCAGCATGTTGAAAGAATAATGTTCATGTCACCCTGTGTTAGTTCATAGATCATTGTGAGGTGCTGGAACTCCTCAGTAAATTTGGTGGATTCCTCAAGAGAATCTACCTAACTTTTCTTTGCACTGTACAAGGCTGGCCACAGAGAAGGGACAGGCTCCTAATGGTTCCTGTGTCCCCATTAGCCACTTCTCTTACAGGATAGAGACCCTCAAACTTCCTAGCTGGGTTTAATGAGGCTCCACTTCGGGTATGACCCACTGTACTAGACCTTGAGACATATGGGAGAGGTGCTGATGCCCTACTGGAGGTGAGTTTAATGGGGTGTCTGGATCTGGGGCCAGGTCATAATGAGGTGGGCTACTAATAAAAGGGTCATCTAAGATATCTTCTTTTTTGGGAGGGGGCCTTCTCTGAACCCTGGGGTTTTCTTCTGAATAAAACAACTGACAAGAACCCTCTAGGCTCTTGTTCTGATACAGAGCTATAAAGAGCTGGACATAGGGAAATTCTACCATTTTCCTTCCCTTCTACACAGCAGGGTTAGCTGGACTAGAGAGTTGAAATTGAGGGACCCATTTAGTGGCCACTCTTGGTTGTCCTCTAACTTGTACTGCAGTAACATGGTGTTGCAGAGAGGGATTAGCTTCTTCCTTTTCAGACCATCAGGAGGCAGGTCGCCCCAGTTTCTGAGAAGACACCCCAATTGGGAGTTTGCTGGAATCCTGGAAGAGTCACCCATTTCCCTAGAGAAGAATAAATGTGTTCATCAGTCTTGGTGGTGACTGAATGAATTGCTCACCTCCCAGCATCCTGGAGATCGGGAACCCTACTCACTATCCCCATTTTCCAGGGATCAGGAGTCTTTTGTCTGTGGGCATTCCCAGAGCCTAAGAGGTCTTGGGAAACATCAGTGTCTGTTTTCCAAAGCCACCAAGCTGGGTTTTCTCCTTAGAAAAGGGAATGGCTAGGGACTTTTCTTTTAGCCTCATTTTGCAGAGATCTTAGGAAGTAGTCTTGAGAGAGAGCTCATTTTAAGGCCATGGCCAGGGACCAAGTTTTGCAGTTAAACCTGCAAACAGCCTCAGGGGCCCCAGAGGCAATCTCATTTGGTTCCATTGCACAGAAAGTCTATATTTATGCCAGGATCATGCTGTTTTTACCACTCTAGCTAGGTAATGATTTAAGGTACAGAAGTGAGAGTTCTCCAACTTCATTCTTTTTTAAAGACATTTTTGGCTATTCAAGGTGCCTAGTATAGGAAACTGCCATTTGATAATTGGCTTTTCTGTTTCTACAAAAAATGCTGTTGGGATTTTTATTGAGATTGCATTGAATCTGTAAATCACTTAGGGTAGAATTCACATCTTAAGATATTTAGTCTTCCAATCCATGAACACAGAATGTTCCTCCATTTATTTAGATCTTCTTTGGTTTCTTTTAGCAATGTTTTTTTAGTTCTCTGAATACAGATCCTTTATGTCCTTAGCTAAGTTCATTCCTAAACATCTTAATTTTTTAGTAGCTGTTGTAAATGGAATGTTTTCTGATTTCCTCCTCAGAGTGCTCATCAGCAGGGTATAGAAATGTTACTGATTTTGGTTATTAATCTTGTATCCTGCCACTTTTCTTAACTTTTGTATTAGTCCTAATAGCTTTGTTGTGATTTTTTAGGACTTTCTACATATAGAACAATATCATCAGTGACTACAAAAGTTTTACTACTTTCTTTCCAATTTGGGTGACTTTAATTCTTTTTCTTGCCTAATTGTTCTAGCTAGAACTTCTAACACAATATTGAATAATTCTGGTGATATTGGACATCCTTTAATTGTTCCAGACTCAAGAGGAAAGTTTTCAGTCTTTCACCATTGACTACAATGTTAGGGTAGGTGTTCATATATGCACTTCACCATATTGAGAAAGCTTCCTTGTATTCCTATCTTTAGGCATGCTTTTATCAAGAAAAGATGGTGTATTTTGTCAAATGCCTTTTCTATGTCAATTGAGAAGATCACGTGATTTTTCTTCTTCAATTTATTAATGTGGTTTATGACACTAATTGATTTTCTTGTGTTGAACCACCCTTGCATACCTGGTATAAAACACACTTAATTGTGGTACATTTCTGCAAAAAAAAAAAAATGCTGTTGATACTTTTAATGGGATTGCATTAAATCTGTAAATCATTTTGGGTAGAACTGACATCTTCATGATATTTGGTCTTCTGGTCCATGAACACAGAATGCCTTTTCATTTATTTAAGACTTCTTCAGTTTCTTTTAGCAATGTTTTGTAGTTTCTGAATATAGGTCTTTATGTCCTTGGTTTAGTTTATTCCTTAATATTTGAATCTTTTAGTTGCTATTATAAATGGAATTTTAAAAATTTCCTCCTCAGATTGCTCATCAGTGGTGTATAAAAGAAAACCTACTGATTTTTGTGTATTAATCTTGCATCCCGCCACTTTGCTGAACTTACCTATTAGTTCTAGCATAGCAGCTTTCCTGTGGATTTCTCAGGAGTTTCTAGATACAGGATCATATTATCAGTGAATAGTGAAAAGTTTTGCTTCTTCCTTTCCTATTTTGGTGATTTTTATTTCTTTGTCTACCCTAATTGCTCTAGCTAGAACTTCTAGCACAATACTTAATAACAGTGGTAGTAGCGGGCATTCTTGTCTTGTTCTTAATCTCAGAGCGAAAGCTTTCAGTATTTCACTGTTGAGTACAATGCTAGCTGTAGGTTTTTCAGTATGATCTTAACCATATTGAGAAAGCTGTATTTTCTCAAATGTCTTTTCCACATCAATTGAGAGGATCATGTGATTTTCTCCAATTTATATTAATGTGGTTTACTCCACCAATTGATTTTTTTGTGTTGAACCACCCTTGCATACCTGGAATAAAACCCACTTGATCATGGTGTATAATCCTTTTATTGTGCTTTGGGATTTGTTTAGCAAGTATTTTATTGAGGATTATTGCATCTATATTCATTAGAGATGTTGGTCTGTAATTTTCTTTTTTCATAGGATCTTTTTCTGGTTTGGTGGTAGGGTGATATTGGCTTCATAAAATAGGTTTGGTAGCATTCTTTCCTGTTCAGTTTTTGGAAGGG
This sequence comes from Dasypus novemcinctus, assembly GCF_030445035.2. NCBI lineage: Eukaryota > Metazoa > Chordata > Mammalia > Cingulata > Dasypodidae > Dasypus > Dasypus novemcinctus. The sequence goes on along the minus strand of NC_080704.1, from coordinate 136,311,560 downwards.
TTTGTGCAAGATTGATATTAGCTTGCCTTTGAATGATTGTTAGAATTCACCTGTGAAGCCATCTGGTCTTGGGCTTTTCATGTTTGGGAGGTTTCTGATGACTGTTTTAATCCCTTCACTTGTTATTGGTTTGTTGAGGTCTTCTATTTCTTCTAGGATCAGTGGAGGTGGTTCACACATTTCTAAGAATTTGTTCATCTCACCTACATTGTCTAGTTTTATGGCATACAGTTGTTCATAGTATCCTCTTAGGATTTCTGTTATTTCTGCAAGGTCACTGGTAATTTCCCACCTCTCATTTCTGATTTTATTTACTTGTGCTTTCTCTCTTTTTTCTTTGTCAGTCCAGCTAAGGGTTTGTCAATTTTGATGATCTCAAAGAATCAACTTTTGGTTTTGTTGTTCTATTGTTTTTTTTCCTCAATTTCATTTATTTCTGCTCTGATCTTTACTATTTCTTTCATTTTGCTTAGTTTAGAACGTTTGTTGTTCTTTTTCTAGTCCCTCTAGATGTGCAGTTAGATCTTCAATTTTAGCTCTTTTTCTTTCCCTCCCCCTTAAATTGGCTCTCTCATCTGTTTTCTCATTGTTTTTGCTCATTGTTTGTACTCATTGTCTGCTCATTGTTTTTGTTCATTGTCTGCTCATTGGTTTTGTTTTTTTTTTTTTTCGCTTATTGTCTGCTCACTGTCTGTTTGCTTTGACTTTAGAAGGCACTGGGAACTGAACCCAGGACATCTCATGTGGGAGAACTGCTTGAACCACATCTGCCCCCTGCTCATTTGTTATCTTCTTGTTGTCTGCCTGCTGTTTGCTCATTGTCTTGTTTGTTGTTTTTGCACATTTTCTACTCATTGCTTTTGCTCATTGTCTGCTTGTTGTTTTTGCTCAATGTCTGCTCATTGTTTGTCTTCTTTAGGAGGTACCGGGACCAAACCTGGGACCTCCAATATGGGAGGCAGGTGCTCAAATGCTTGAGCCACATACACTTTCATCCTTTTTCTTTTATAAGAATTGAGAATTGAGGGCTATAAGTTTCCCTCTCAGCACTGCCTTTGCTGTGTCCCATTTTTAAAATAACAAATCAGTTTTATTAGTACATATTAATAAAGCATAATTTCCATCCAAAGTGTACAATCAATGGTATTCAGTGTAATCCTGTATTTGTGCATTCATCACTTCAGTCATTCTTAGAGCACCCTCATTCAATAATAATAATATATACAAAAAAAAACAAAAAAAAACTCATCCCATTTGTTTTGATATATTGTGTTCTCATTTTCATTTTCATATTTACTGAACTACCTTGCAATTTTTCTTTGACACACTGATTATTTATGAGTGTGGTGCTTAATCTCCATATATTTATGAATTTTTAATTTTTCCATCCAAAATTGATTTCTAACTTCATTCCATTATGATTAGAGAAAGTGTTTGTATAATTTCAATCTTTTAAAATGTTTTGACACCTGTCTTGTGACCCAATATATGGTCTATCCTGGAGAAGGATCCATGAGTGCTTGAAAAGGATATATATCCTGCTGTCTTGGGGTGCAATACTCTATAGATATGTGTTTGGTCTAGTTCATTTATCTTATCATTCGAGCTCTTTGTTCTCTATTTATCCTCTGTCCAGATGTCCTTTGCAATGCTGAGACTGGTGTAGTGAAGTCTCCAACTATTATTATAGAGACATCTATTTTTCCCTTCAGTTTTACCAATGTGTGCCTCACGTGTCTTGGGGCACTCAGGTTAGGTTCATAAATATTTAGAATACTTATTTCTTCTTGGTGAATTGTCCCTTTTATTAATATGCAATGGCCTTCTTAATCTTTTATAAACATTTTGCATTTAAAATCTATTTTGTCTGAAACTAGTATCACTACTCCAGCTCTTTTTTTGGTTACCATTTGCATTGAATATCTTTTTCCAATATTTTATTTTCTTTTTCTTTTTTCTTTTCCTTTTTTGAAGATTTATTCTGGGCCAGGTATTTGGGAAAAAGAAGGTACCCTGCTTTCATGGAGCTTACCATTTAGGAGGGGACCTAAGAATGATAGAAGAAAAAAGTATTTTACTTTCCTTTCCTGACTCTTATATTTTTACAAATTGATTCTAGAAGACCACTTCTAATGAGAAAAGTTAGCTTCCATGTTTAATTCGAAGAATCATCTACATTCATGCATAAAAGAAAAAATGCAGCCATCACGAGTTGTATATCCAAGACTTATAGAAACCAAGACTTCCAGCCTGAGAAAGACTTAATTTCAGTATCAGTCTGTTGAAATTTCATTTTTCTGGTGTCAAATGACCAGCTTCTATTTTGGAATCATGTTTAGCTACATCATCTTTGATTTTTAGAGGGGGTTGTAGCAGATGTTATGGAGATTTTTACAGGGCCACTTCAGGTCTGGCACACATGGATGCTGAAGACCCATGTTTTCCCTCCTCAGTGGATTCCATCTTCAATAAGCCCACCAAAATGGAGAGAGAAAGTCCATTTCATTTTCAATATGGTCGTTTCCTTATGTCTGAATTGAGTCTCCTGTAGACAGCATAAGGATTTTTGGCTCATATTTTTTTTATCCATTCTATCAGTCTATGTCTTTTAATTGGGGAGTTGAAGCCATTAATATTCAGTGTTTTTACTGTAGAGGCTCAACCTAGTTCATTCATTTTATCCTCTGACTTTCCATTGTCATATTTTACCACTGTCTGTCTTTTATTCTTTAATTTACCATTCCTAATAATCTTCATTTATACACTCTTCTCCAAGTCTCTTGCCCTTGCTTTTTTCTTTGAGGCTGCAGCACTACCTTTAGTACCTTTAGTAATTCTGCTCCCTTGGTAACATACTCTCTCAGTTTTTGTTTGCCTGTGAAGATGAAACTCACTCTCATTTTTGAAGGACATTTTTGTTGGATACAGAATTCTTGGCTGGTAGTTTTTCTCTTTCAGTACTATAAATACATCATACCACTTTATTCTTGCCTCCATGGTCTCTGATGAGAGGTCAGCACTTAATATTATTGAGGTTCCCTTACTTGTGATGCTCTGTTTTTCTCCTGCTGCTTTCAGAATCCTCCCTTTATCTCTGATATTTGTCATTCTGAATAGTAGGTGACTCAAAATATGTCTATTTAGATTTATTCTGTTTGGGGCGTGTTATCCTTATAGAATATTTATGTCTTTCATAAGGACTGAGAAGTTTTCTGTCATTATTTACTCAAATATCTTTCTGCCCCTTTTCCATTCTCTTCTCCTTCTGTGACACTGATAATGCAAATGTTTGTGCATTTCACATTGTCATTCAATTCCCTGAGACCCTGCTCCATTTCCTCAATTCTTTTCTCTTTCTGTTCTCCTGTCTTTTCCAGTTCAGATCACTAATTTATTCTTTGAACAATTTAAATCTGCTGTTATGTGCCTTTAATGTTTTTTTTTTTTTACATACCAGAGCTGGGAATTGAACTCAGGACCCTGTAAGTGGGAAGCTGGTGCTCAACCACTGATCCACATCGGCTCCCTCAAGCTGATTTGTTTTTACAATTGTTTTGCTTGTTGTTTGTTTTTAGGAGGCACTGGGAACCAAACCCAGAACCTCCCATGTGGGAAGTGGGTGCTCAACTCCTTCAGCCACATTTGCTCCTTCTGATATGTCTTTTTCATATACTACCTACCATCCTTCCATGCTTTATTTTTAACAGTAATCACCATTTGATATACCATGCATTTTACTTATTTATCTTATATATTCTTTTTCTTCACTAGAATACAACTCTGTGAGAGCAAGGATTTTTAAAAATCTTGTTTGTTTACTGCTATGTCTCTAATGCCTAGAATAGTACATGGCTCATAATAGGTTCTTTTTTTTTTCTCTTTCTTTTCTTTTCTTTTCATTGTTTAGGGTACAAGGACCAGGGATTAAACCTGGGACCTCGTATGCAGGAGGCCAGTGCTCAATCACTGAGCCACAGTGGCTCCACTGAGTTGGCTCCCTCATCTGTTTGCCATTGTTTTGTTTGCTCATGTATTTTTGCTCATTGTTTGCTTGTTTATGCTCATTGTTTGCTCATTGTTTTTTGTTTTTGATTTCTTGCTCATTGTCTTTTTATTTTTTCTTTAGGAGGCACTAGGAAACAAACTGGGGACCTCCCATTTTGGAGGTGGGCACTCAACTACTTGAGTCACATCTGCTACCTGCTTATTTGTTTTTGCTCATTGCCTGCTCATTGTCTGCTCGTTGTTTTTGCCTGCTCATTGTATACCCATTTTTGTCCTTGTCTACTCATTGTTTGCTTGTCATCTGTTTGTTGCTTTTGCTTGTTGTCTGCTCTTTGTTTTTGCTTATTGTCTGCTCTTTGTTTTTGCTCATTGTCTGCTCATTGTTTGTTTTTTCAGTAGGCACCAAGAACCAAACCCAGGACCTCCCATGTGGGAGGGAGGTACTCAACCACTTGAACCACATCTGCTCCCTCTAATGTACTTTTTTAAATTTTTTTTTTTATGGGGGTACCAGGGATTGAACCTGGGATCTTATACATGGAAGCAGGCACTCAGACCACTTAACTACATCCAGTTCATACTAATGTATTTTTAATATCATCCTTGTGTCTTTCATTCCCATAAATTCTGTTACATTTTTTCCAGGATTTCAATTTTTCTTTATGCTCACCCAGCGTCTTTTTAAATCCTTTATTTCTTTAGTTATATTTTCCTTTAATTCCTTGAATTGATTTAGGAGATTTGTGTGATTTTCATTGGTTAGTTGCCTTAAATACTGTCTCTCTTCAGGATATTTGATTTTTTTCCCCTTGACTGGGCCATCTCTTCCCATTTCTTAGTATGACTTATAATTTTTTGCTGATGTCCAGGCATGTGAATACGTTAATGAATTTACTCTGATGATCAATTTCTCCCTCTTGCATAGTGCTTTTTTACACAGCTCTTTCATTTTTGGTTTGACATATTCTGAATTTTCAATATTGTCCAGGTTAAGTTATCCAAATTGGGCCAGGGACTTACTAACGGGGCACAGATTTTCTCTCAGGAGATAGGGCTAAAAGAGACCTAAAAGCAGTTTTTCTCCTTGCAATTTCATGGCTGACCAGCAGTTATCACTTGTCAGTGAAACTTTCTAGGGAAGTGGCTCTTTCAACCTCTGCTTTCCTGTGTTTCTGGTGTGGCCAGAGTCGAGATTAAAAGCAGGCTCCACTGGCTGAATTCAAAGAAGAACAACAACTCTCTACCTTCTGATGCTCCCTCCCTCTTCCCTTGTGACAGCTGACAGGCAGGAAGATGTCTGTTCCCCTCTCAGTCAGCTGCAGTGGGCCAGGGCTTTTATCCAGGCTTTATGTATTAAGGGTGGGGGAATGGGGCACTTCCCAGACACTGCTGAGGTTTATTTTCTCGTGTTTGTTGTTTTAGGTTCTTTGTCTCTTTGTCCCCCAACTTCCTGGGGGTTATGCAGCACTGCCTCAGTTTAACCCCCACGGCAGGTCCCTCAGACAGCTTTTGGTATTTTCTCTGTTAGTTTTCTGAGAGAGTTGAGCCCTGCCTGTCTATTGTGACACCATCTTCCTGGCACTCCTCCTCATGTGTCTCATCTTCATTTTTTAAGCATAGTTTTGCCAGATTAAGAATTCTTGACTGCCAGTTTTTCTCTTTCAGGACCTTAAATACATCATACTATTGCCTTATTGCCTCTCTGGCTTCTGATGTTATATTACCACTTAGTTTTGAGGTTTCATTGTATGTGATGCACTGCTTTTTAAAAAATTTCTTGAAATAAATCACTCATTCATAGACATACATAAACAATAAGTGTATAGTAATAGTTGTGAACTTACAAAACAAACATACCTAACATTATACAGGGCTCTCATACCTCATCCTACCACCAATAACTTGCACTGTTATGAAACATTTTTAACTAACGATTAAAGAGCATCCTCAAAATATTGCTAATAACCAAAGTATTTTCCCCCAACCTATCCTATTATTCTATTATTTTTATATCATTTATACATGAACATACATAAACAATAAGTGTATAACAAAAGTTTTGAGCTTACAAAGCAAACATGCGCAGCATCGTATGGGGTCCCATATATCAACCCACCACAAACACCTTGTATTGTTGTGAGACATTTGTTACAAATTATGAAAGAATATTGTCAAAATCTTACTACTAACTATAGTCCTTATCTTACATTTGGTGTATTTTTTCTCCAAACCCACCCTATTGCTATTTTTTAAATATATATTTATGACAGAAATTGTAAACTTACAAAATAATCATGCACATGTGCAGAATTCCCAAACAACACCCCTCTATCAATACACCACACCATGGTGGACTATTTGTTACAGATTATGAGATAATATCATCAGATTATTACCAGGTCCATAGTGTACATTTGACATTATCCCCCATTATCAACACAGTACATCTTTGGCATAGATGCATGAATATTACATTATTACTGTTAGCCATAGTCCATAGGTCACTCCAGTTGTATTTTCCCATGCTTCTCCACATTCACACCACCTTGCAATAATGATGTACAGCTGCTCTAGCTCACAAAGGACACTCTCGCATCTGTACCATCAACCACAATTCTCATCCACTTCTGGTTTTACTGTGCTATTCAGTCCCTAGATTATTCTCTAGCTTTCTGTCAATTGGCATTTACCTCCCTAGACTACCATTTTCTGCCACATTTCCATTTATAAACCAGCTGTTACTAAACCAGCTGTTACTCACTATAATGTGTTACCATCAACACTGTGTATTTCCACACTTTTACAGTAAAGTTAATTAAAACTTGTACATACATTTAACATCAGTAGTCCATTTCAGTCCTCCTCTTATCTCTTTTAAGAATACATTACCAAAAAAAAAAAGAATACATTACTTACCACTAGGTCTAGAAGATATTATCCTAAATTTTCTTCTAGAAGTTTATGCTTTTATATTTAGGTTTTTTATGCATTTTGAATTAATTTTTTATAAAGTGTGAAATAGGGGTCTTCTTTCCTTCTTTTGGCAATGGATACCCAGTCTTCTCAGCACCATAAGTTGAATGGACTGTTCTGCCACAGCTGGGTGGGCTTGACAAGCTAGTAAAAAAACACTTGTCCATAGATGTGAGGGTCTGTTTATGAACCATCAATTCAGTTCCATTGGTCTATGTGTCTGTCTTTAAATCAGCACAATGTTTTTTTATTTTTAAAGATTTATTTATTTATTTATTTCTCTCCCCTTTCTCCACCTCCCCCAGTTGTCTGCTCTCTGTGCCCATTCGCTGTGTGTTCTTCTGTGACCGCTTCTGTCCTTACCAGTGGCACCGGGAATCTGTGTTTCTTTTTGTTGTGTCATCTTGGTGTGTCTGCTCTCTATGTGTGCAGTGCCATTCTTGGGCAGCTCTCCTTTCAGGGCACACTGCTTGCGCTGGGGCTCCCCTACGTGGGGGCACCCCTGCATGGCAGGGCACTACTTGAGTGCATCAGCACTGCCCATGGGCCAGCTCCACACGGATCAAGGAAGCCTAGGGTTTGAACCGCAGACCTCCCATGTGGTAGGTGGACGCCCTATCCATTGGGCCAAGTCTGCTTCCCAGTACAGTGTTGTTTTTATCACTATAGCTAAATAATATGATTTAAAGTCTAGAAGTGACAGTCCTCCAACTTTGTTTTTTCTTTTTTAAGATGTTTCTGGTTATTTGGTGCCCCTTACCCTTCCAAATAAATTTGATAATCATATTTTCCATTTATTTTAAAAATGCCGATGGAATATTTATCAGGACTGCATTGACTCTGTATATCAATTAGAGTAGAATTGATATCTTAATGATATTTGGTCTTTCAATCCATGAGCATGGAATGTTTTTCCAATTATTTAGGTCTTTTTTGACTTCTTTTAACAATGAGTTGTAGTTTTCTGAATACTAGTAATTCACATTGTTGGTTAAGATTATTCCTGAATATTTGGGTTTTATTTGTCATGTTTTCTTTTCATCACTCTTTTGGCACTTTGAGTTACTTTTATTGATATAATCTTCATTTCTAGTCTCTCTTCCAGGCCTCTCTCTCCTGTCTTTCCTTTTCAGGCTGTAGCACACCCTTTAGTATTTCCTGCAAAGCTTGTCTCTTGGTTACACACATTCTCAGTTTCTGTGTATCAGTGAATATCCTAAATTCACCATTATTTTTGAAAGATAATCTTGCCAGATATAAGATTATCAGCTGGACATTTTTCTCTTGCAGTATCTTAAAGTATTGTCTTCTTGACCCCTGGTTTCTGATTAGAAATTGGCACTTAATCTTATTGGGTATCCCTTATGTGTTATGAATTGCTTTTCTCTTGATGTTCTCAGAATTCTCTCTTTGTCTTTGGCATTTGACATTCTGATTAGTATGTGTCTCAGAGTTGGTCTATTTGTATTTATTCAGATGGGAGTACCCTGTGATTCTTGGACATGGATATCTATGTCCTTCAAGAGGTTTGAGAAATTTTCTACCATTATTTTAAAAATATTCCTTCTCTCCTTTGCCCTTCTCTTCTCCTTCTGGGACACCCATGACATGTATGTTTGCATGTCTCTTGCTGTTATTTAGTTCCCTGAGATATTGTTCAATTTTTCCATTCATTTCTTCATCTGTTCTTTTGTATATGCATTTTCAGAAGCCATTTCTTCAAGTTCACCAATTATTTCTTCTGCCTTCTCAAATCTGCTATCATATTATTCCAGTATATTTTTATTTCATTTATTGCACATTGTATTCTCATAAGATCTGCTATTTTTCTATGTATGCTTTCAGATTCTTCTTTGTGCTCATCCAATGTCTTCTTAATATCCTTAATCTCTTTAGTCATCACATTGAATTTCTTAAGGAGATTTGTTTGAACTCTATGATTAGTTGTCTCAACTCCTTTATATCATCTGTAGGCTTATGTTCCTTTAACTGGGCCATAGCTTCCTGTTTCTTGGTGTTGAGTGCAATTTTTTGTTGGTGTCTTGGCATCTGGGTTACTGAAGTACTTATTCTGGGGGCAGTTTCTCTCTTTAGTTTAGGGATTTCTTGCCCTTTCTCCCTTGCTGGTTGTGTAGTAGGAGCCAAGGATGCAGTTGTTGCTGTAAACTCTGGAGCCTCAAGCTGCCCTTCTTGCCCCAAGGACCAATGAAGTGTCTCCCAACTTTCTCCTTTTGCAGGGGTAGGGATAGAGCCACAACCATGTGTAATAATCCAACTCATGTGGGTCTAGACTGCAGTTGCCCAGAAAGACTGATAAAACTTCATGTCCCTTTATCCCCTGCCTGGGGCGGGGATGGAACTGCAGGTATGAGCAGCAATATACACCATGCAGGTCCAAAATGACTGCATTTGCCCTGGTAGACTTCTGACTTACCTGGAGAGGCCGGTGCAAGGCCCACCAGCTTCCTCTCTGCTAGAGGTGGTGCTGAAGCTTAGGCTAGAGCTGCAGGCCTATCTGGGAGAAAGGAACAATTCTCTATCATCACTGTGATTATCTGGATGGAAAGAAGCCTGTCTTTACCAGCACTGTGATTTTCAGTCCAGCCCACTTCCCCTCATGCCAGGGGCAGAGTTGAAATGGCAGCTACTGGCCTCTTTCTGACTTGGACAGATTCACTCTAACTGTTCTTAGGATTATACTCTAGGTAGCTGAATTTACTAATCACTAGCTGAAGTTGGTGCCCAACCATCTCTTCCTCTCTCATGTTTTGGAAGTGGAGCTTCCAATTCCAGCCACAGAATAGCTCCTGAAGCAATTTATGCCACTAGTGGAGGATGGGCAGTGGTCTCCAGGGTGTGGAGTGCTTTACTTATGAATCTTCTCTGCAGATGGGCAGTCTCCTCCTTCCATTCTTTCATGTTTCAGGATGCTCTTCTGGTCTCCTGGGCCCCCCAAACAGGTGCTTTAGATAACTTTGGGTGATTACTAATTGCCCTATATCATGGCCTGACTCTAGGAGCTCCTTACTCTGCTGCCATCTTGCTAGTTGTCTGATGCATTGCTTTTTCTTGCTGCCTTCAGAATCCTCTCTTTATCTCTAGTATTTGTCATTCTGAATAGTAGGTGTCTCAGAGTAGGTCTATTCAGATTTATTCTGTTTGGGGTGTGTTGTCCTTCAAGGATATTGATGTTTATATCTTTCATAAGGGCTGACAAGTTTTCTGTCATTATTTACTCAAATATCTTTCTGCCCTCTTTCCATTTTCTTCTCCTTCTGGGACACTGATAATGCATATATTTATGCATTTTGCATTGTCATTTGATGCCCTGAGATCCTGTTCTATTTTTTCCATTCTTATCTCTTTTTGTTCTCCTGCCTTTTCAAGTTCAGATCCTCGGTCTTCCAATTCACTAATTCTGTCTTCCATCAATTCAGATCTGGTGTTATATACTTCTAATGTATTTTTAATCTCATCCATTGCATATTTTATACCCATAAGCTCTGTTACTTTTCTTTGCAGGATTTCAAGTTGTTCTTTATGATCACCCAATGTTTTCTTTAAATACTTTATATCTTTAGTCATGTTTTCCTGCAACTCCTTGAATTGATTTAGGAGGCTTGTTTGATTTTTATTGATTAAGTGATTTCATTGTCTTAAGTCCTGTACCTTGTCAAGATTTTTGATTTGCTCCTTTGGCTGGGCCATCTCTTCCTGTTTATTAGTTTGGCTTGTAATTTTTTCTGCTATCTAGGCATCTGAATATGTTGGTGAATTTACCCTGATGGTCACGTTCTCTCTCTTGCTTAGTGGTTTTGTTTCATGGCTCTTCTTTGATTTTTTGGTTTGGCGTATTCTAAATATTTAAGATTGCCCAGCTTAAGTTATCAAAATAGGACCAGTGTCTCACTAGTGGTGGACATGTCTGGTCCAAGGGGTCTTGGATAAGACTTCAAGTGTTTTTGTTCCTTGAAGTTTCCAGCCAACTAGCAGATGGCACTTAGCAAATCTTTCTATGGAGGTGTCTCCTTCAACCTCTGCTTCCCAGTGATTCTGGTTCGGTCAGAGCTGAGATTCAAAGCAGGCTCTGCTGACCAAACTCACCAAAGATAAACAACTCTTCACCCTCCACTGCACTATCCCTCTTCTCAGGGAGGAAGATATCCATTCCTCTAAGTTCTCTGCAGTGAGCAATGGGTTTTATCCAAGCTCTTCACCTTGAGGGAGGGGAATGTGTACCATTCCTGGCCATGGGGTTTAGTAGCTTATAGTTTTCAGTTTGGCTTCTTCATCTCTCTGTCCCTCACCCTCCTGGAGGATGCATAACACTCTTATGATCTGTAGATCCCAAAGCAGCTCCCATGGACAGCCTCTTGCCTTTCTTCCTTTATTTATATGAGAGAATTGAGCTTCCCTACATTCTCCATTGCCATTTTCCCAGAAATCTTGGCCAATTAATTTTTTATTATTTATTTTATTCTTTAAAAATTATTTTGGCCAATTTATTATTATTTTTTAGATACCAGGGGCCAGGGATTGAATGCAGGACTCCACATGTAGAAAGCCAGCACTCAACCACTGAGCCATGTCAGCTTCCTTGGGTTGGTTTTTTCATTCGTTTTTTTTTTTTTTCAGGAGGCACTGAGAATTGAACCCGGAACTACCCATGTGGGTGGCTGGTACTCATCCATTTGACCCACACCTGCTTCCCTGGCCAATTGATTTTTTTTAAAGATTTATTTTATTTATTTCTCCCCACACACTCATTGTTTGCATTTGCTGTGTCTGTTCATCTTCCTTGCTTCCTTAGGAGGCACTAGGAACTGAACCTGGGACTTCTGATGTGGGAGGGAGTTGCTTAATCACTTGAGCTACCTCTGCTCCCTGCTTTGTTGTGTCTCATTATGCTTTTCCCCATGTCTCTTGTTGTGTCACCTTATTGCATCAGCTTGCCACATCTGCCCATCATGTCAGCTCACTGTCTTCTTTAGGAGGCACTGGGAATCGAACCAGGGACCTCCCATGTGGTAGGCAGGAGTCCAATCAGTGGAGCAACATCTGCTTTCCTGGCCAGTTGATTTTTGACAAGGGTGTCAAGTCCATTCCACAGGAAAGAATAGTCTTTTCAATAAATGCTGTAAAAACTAGATATCCACTTGCAAAAGAATGAAAGTGGACCTCTACCTCATACTATATAAAAATTAATTCAAAATGGGTCAAAAACCAAATATAACAATTAAAACTATAAAATTCCTAAAAGTAAACATAAGGGAATATCTTTAGGACCTTATATTAGGTGATGGATTCTCAGATTTTATACCAAAAGCCCTGGCAACATAAGAGTAAATAGATAATTTGGACCTCATCCAAATTAAAATCTTTTGTGCATCAAAAGACCTTATCAAGAAATTCAAAAGAGAACCTACAGAATGGGAAAAACTATTTGGAAATCATATATTTGATAAGGGCTTATTGTCCAGAATATAAGAACTGGTATAACTCAACAACAACAAAAAAACAACCAATTAAAAAATGGGCAGGGAAGTGGACTTGGCCCAGTTGGCGTCCGTCTACCACATGGAAGGTCCGCGGTTCAAACCCCTGGCCTCCTTGAACCGTGTGGAGCTGGCCCATGTGCAGTGTTGATGCGTGCAAGGAGTGCCGTGCCACACAGGGGTGTCCCTGTGTAGGGGAGCCCCACACGCAAGGAGTGCGCCCCGTAAGGAGAGCCGCCCAGCGCGAAAGAAAGTGCAGCCTGCCCAAGGATGGTGCCGCACACACGGAGAGCTAACACAACAAGATGGTGCAACAAAAAGAAACACAGATTCCTGTGCCGCTGACAACAACAGAAGCGGACAAAGAAAAGATGCAGCAAATAGACACAGAGAACAGACAACCGGGGTGGGGGTGTGGTGGAGGGGAGATAGATAAATAAATAAATAAATAAATAAATAAATAAATAAATAAATCTTTTAAAAAATGGGTAAAAGCCTTGAATAGACATTTCTCCAGAGAAGATATTCAAATGACCAAAAAACACATGAAAAGATCACCACAATTAACCATTAGGGAAATGCAAATCAAAACCACAATGAGATAACATTCACTTCATATCCACAAGAATGGTTATTACTTTAAAGGGACAGTAACAAGTATTGGTGAGTATGCGGAAAAAAGGAACACTTGTGCATTGTTGGTAGCAATGTAAAATGGTTCACCACTATGGAAAACAGTTTGGCAGTTCCTCAGCTACTTAAATATAGATTTACCATGTGATCTGGCAATTCCAGTTTTATATATATATCCAAAAGAATTGAAAGCAGGGACTCAGGCAGATGTGTGTAAAACAAGGTTCATACCAGCATTATTCACAATAGCCAAAACGTAGAAGCTACCCAAGTGTCCACCAGTAGACAAATGGATTTTAAAAATGTAGTATATACATACAGTGGAATATTATTTAGCTGTAAAATGACTGAAGTTCTGATACATGCTACAACATGGATGAAACTCGAAGACATCATGTTGAGTGAAATAAGTCAAACACAAAAGGACAAATATTGATGATCTCACTTTTATGAAATAAATATGCAAATTTATAGAGAATGAGAAAATATTACCAGGGTCAGGGGTCAGGGGTCAGGGAGGGGAATGCTTAATGAATACAGTGTTTCTCTTTGGGGTAATGGAAAATTTTGGTAATGGATGGTGATGATGATAGTACAACAATGTGAATGTCACTAACACCACTGAAATGTATATTTGAACAAGGCTAAAATGGAAAATTGTATGTTGTATAGATGTTACCACAATGAAAAACATATATATAAATAAACAAATATTGTACAACTGACCATGTTTCTTACTAATTTGTAACTTAAATCCTTTAAATGGAACATTAAATTATGTTCAAAAAAAACCTTTTTTCTTCTGTTTTGATTTGTGAAACTTTGGCATTAGGTCATTCAGTTTTCAGAGGCCAGCTTATATCTCAGGTCCAGGTTTCTTCCCTTTGTGTCAGTCATGGGCAATTTGTCTCCTTCCCTGTGCTAACTGAGTGGGACCTAGAGAAGTTGTTGGTATACTTTTTTTAAGGAGGTACTGGGATTGAACCGAGGACCTCATATATAGGAAGCAAGGGCTCAACCACTGAGCCACATCCACTCCCCAGTGAGAGCCAGCTTTTTCGGTTTTTGTTTTGTTTTTAGGAGGTACAGGTGATCGAACCTAGGACTTCATACATTGGACACAAGCACTCAACCATTTGAGCTACATCTGCTCCCTGATATACTTTTTAAAAATTGTATTAATAAATTTTATTGAAATAATTGTAGATTCACATGCAACTGTAAGAAACAATTCAGAGTGATCCCTTGTAAAACTGGCCCAGTTTCTCCCAATGGTAACATTTTGTAAAACTGTAGTATAAAATCACCAGAATATCACCACTGATACAATCCACCAATCTTACTCAGATTTCCCCAGTTTACTTGTACTCACTTGTGTATGTATATGTGTGCCCGTGTACACTTGTATTGATTTCTACACAATTTCATCGACTGTACCCTCCGCCACAGTCAAGATACTGAATAGTTTCAACACCACAAGGGTCCTTCGAATAGCCCTTTTATAATCCTATCCCCCTTCCACAGGCCTTCCCTCCCTTATCTCTGGCAACCACTAATCTGTTCTTCATTTCTAAAATTTCATCAATTTAAAAAATGTTATATAATGGATACTTTAGAAGAGTTTTCTGCACTTAAAGTGAGAAACATGCAGTGCTAGAGTATTTCAAGAAGGTTAAAAGCCCTCTTGTGGCTTTTTACTTCATTTGAAAGATAATAGTTCTTATGAGCAGTGTAAAAGAGCAAAATTTATCAACTCTTTGGCTATTTTACTTTGGCAGATTTCTAGCTTAGTGATGGTAACTGAAAATCGTTAGCAACAGGCACTCCTTCAAGTAGTGTTTCTATGAAAGGAAACCTTGCCCCTTCCCCTTAGGTAGTGACCACAGAACTTTGGGATGGGAGAAATGAAACAAAATTTTTGCCCAAGTCATATGTCAAAAGTGTCACACATGCTGATAAATTGTGGAATTCAAACTAAGCTTAAGAAAAAGGCTTGATTTATACTTATAGTTTCATATTACATCTCTGTATTAGTCTGCAAAGGACTGCTAACACAAAGTACCAGAAATATGTTGGCTTTTATAAAAAGTATTTATTTGGGGTAAAAGCTTAGAGTTACAGGTCTGTGAAAAGTCCAACTCAAGGCACCATAAGAGGTACTTTCTCATCAAAGTCAGCTGCCACGTGTTGAAGCAAACTTGCTGCAATCTCTGCCTGGTCTCTATTTCCCCTTCCGGCGTCCTCTCAGGGGCTCAGCTGTTCCGCTTTCTTCCCAATTTCAGCGGCACGCTTTTGTAGAGCTTGTCTCTTGGGGTGTCCTATATCAGTCTCAGCTGTTCTTCTCTCTTCCCAATTTCAGCTGTACGCTTTCAGGCAAATGGCTCGTCTCTCCCTGGGGCCTCAGCTGTTTGAGCCTTCTTTCTGTCACATGGCAGAATCAAAAATGACAGAGCTCTCTCTCTTCTGTGTCTCTCAGTCAGTTTTTCTCTGTTTCTATCAGACCAAGCAAGGAGTGGAGACCCAACCTGAGTTATGCATTACTGACATAGCCCAATCCAAAATTCTAAATAATCTTATCAAGTAATCTAATCAAAGGCCCCACAGCTGAATTTAATGCAAACAAAGGGTTTCACACCCAGAGAAATGGATTCGTTTACAAACATAATCTTTCTCTTTTTCGGACTCATACAATAATCTCAAACTGCCACAATCTCATATTCCATCTTGGAACAAACATTCAGATTCTTTGGGACTACCTGAGAAGGCATGCTTTCTTTTGAACATAAAGATCTTACTATGATACAAGGTTATTAGAATGTACAAGCTTGAAGTTGTTTTTCCTATAATGAAAGGGAATAAGTACACTCTCTTGCTTCCTTCTCTCAAATGGCAAAAGGGGTTTGTGGGAAGGCTACACTAGTTTAGGGGGTCAATGATTCTTTACTTGGGTGTTCTAAATTGGCTTTGTTGTTCTAGGTTTCTTTCTACTACCTAGAGAGAGTAGAATGTCACAACATCTTGTGTACATCTCCTTTTTTGTTTTCTGCTTGGCCAATCCCAGCCCCATCCCTCCCCCAACTCAACAACTCAACATTCTGATTCAGCATCTCTTTCTCCTGATGTGAATTCATCTAAAGAGTTTTCACCTGCTGTGTGTTTCCAAAAAGCCAATTAAAATGGGGAGTGTGCAAGAGGGTAATAAGAGGAGAAGTTAGAACGGCAAAAAAAGAAATTACTAAGTATTCAGCAAACCACCAACAGGCCTTCTGTTAAGTTTCAGTAAAGCCACTGAACTGATCTTTTACAATCTTTTGGAGTTGTCATCAGATAGGAGACAAGAGAGCCAACTCAAGTGGAAAAATCAAAAAATGAAAGGTAGAGAGTGACCTGGAAAACTAAACATCCCCCAACGAAAGACTTTAAGAATCCTAAAGCCCAAAGGATTGGTGCTGTCCTTACTACTATTGTGGGCTGTCTTCTAATTGAAAGGCAACTGTCTCGGTGGCTAAATAATGTAGAAGTTACTTGAGAACAAGGAAATCCTACCTGAGCTGCATCATTTTGTATATCTATTAGAGAGTAAGTAGAGGAAGCAAGTCTGAGAGACTCACTGCAGTGTATAATTATGCAGTTTGAAAGCACCGTTTGTCCATGGATCTCAAAGCACACTATAAACTTTAATAATTTTTCATAACACCTCAGTGAAACCATCATTAGTCCCTGCAGACAGATGAAGAAATTGAGACGGAAAGGTTTCCAGGCACCTTCAAATACATAATGAGATACCTGCTGAGTTGCTCCTATTTCCTATTTATCATTTAAATTAATTGACCATTTCTAAATGAAAAAGGAATGTTGGAACAGAGCTTTGAGTGAATTTTGGCCTCCATTTTTTGTTGGGAAACAAGAGAGGCAGACATTTCTTTAAAAACGGAATGTGGTTCAAAGGGTTATTATTCATTGGATTGTGTATGGAAATATATGAAAATATTATTCAAGATATGCCAACACACACATATAAACTCAGAGCACAACAGCCCAGATAGGTCCTTTTATCCTTTGTCATTAACCTTGCACAAAAAACAAAACAAAATGGTAACAAGTGTGTCATACACACTCATAAAGATTTAAGATCTGGAACAACCTTCAACAACCACAGACCCTTTAGCTTTGGTTGCAACACGTTCATGAAATTTACCTCAATTATTGGGCTGCACCCTCATTTGTCCTTCTGCATACTTGTAGTAATGATAGTCTATACCATACAATCTATTTGCTCTCTTTTGTTCTATTGATTTTCTAGGGTCCTTATATTATGTTAGGAATGATGTTGTGAAAGATGTATGCAAATCTCTTCCTGCTAATGAGACTATAAAGTCCAGGACGGCCAAGCCTGGATCATTTATTCTCACATCAGTGTCTCTTAGTATTTCTGGGTATACAGCAAGTACTTAATATACACTGCTGGCCTGGTTTAATGGGATTAAGAGATATTGGAGGCCAACAATGATGTGAAACAAGGCTTTATTAAACTCCTCAAAGTGGCTTCAAAAAAATGAAATTTGTAGAAAATATGTTTTGATTCTAAATTGTATTATATATATCAATGCATAGTTTTCAGATAGGGAGGTTTCTACACTGTGTTCACTTATTTATTTGTTCATTCATCTATGTACTCTACAAACGAACTCAGTGCTACTAACAGACTAGATAGTGAGCTACTCTTTGGGAACATGGTAATGAAGGAGGCATGGTCCCTGACCTTCAAGGATTACCTTGGCAATGTAATGAAAACTTCTCTTTCCCATTTCCAAATTTTTGGGATCACAAATGTAATTATAAAATTTAGGTTTTAGAATTTTTTTTTAAGATTTATTTATTTCTCCCCACCACTTGGTTGTTTTGAGTTCATTGTCTGTTCATTGTGCGCTCATCTTCCTTTCAGGAGGCACTGGGAACCATGTGGGAGGGAAGTGCCTAATCACTTGAGACCTCCGCTCCCTGCTTTGTTGTATCTCTCATTATGTTGTCCTCCCATGTCTCTTGTTGCATCATATTGTTGTGTCAGGTAACCACGCCAGCCTGTAGCATCAGCTTACTGTTTTGCATATCTTCTCCAGGAGGCACCAGGAACTGAACCTGGGACCTCCTATTTGGTAGGCAGGAGCTCAATCTCTTGAGCCACATCCACTTTCCTAGAACGACTTCATATTTTCAATTCTAGTTTTGTAGGCATGCTAAGGACCACATATACCTATTTATTATTTCTAATTTGGTTTTCTGGTTTGATATCATATGGCCAGGGAGCCTGGATGTGGATGTATAAATGCTAAGTTTAGACAGTGAGGCAGCCAATTTAGCTCTTTCATGCCAAAAATTAGAAACAGTTTCATTGTTTATAAGAACAATTTGACATAAGAACACCATGCTGATGTTAGCACATTATTATGAGTATAACTAACACTGCTGATTTATAAATGTGATTGTGGCTGAAAGGGGTACTCTCTGGAGGTTAATGTTAATTGAAAGACAGCCAGAGGATAATCTAGGGACTGTATAAATACCATAGTGATTTTGGTAATAGATGAGGATTGTGGTTAATAATATAAATACAAGGTCCTTAGCATGCCTACAAAACTAAAATTGAAAATATAAAGTCATTCTAGGGAAGTGGATGTGGCTCAAGCGATTGAGCTCCTGCCTACCAAATAGGAGGTCCCAGGTTCAGTTGTGGTTAATAATATAAATACAATGTTTTTCTACTATAACAGGATTCTTAACCTTTTTTTTGTTCCATGGACCCCTTTGCCAGTCAGGTGAAAAACACAGACACCTTACTAAGTCCACACTATACTGTGTATTATTTTATAAATATATCACACCTGCATCAACACATCCCCACAAGAATATATTTTTAATTTCAATTCAAGCTCACAGACCCCTTGTTAAGAACCCCTGTATTACAAGATGTTAAGAATATTGTGATACATGGGAAAAATACAGCTAATGTAACTTATACACTATAGTTAACAGTAATATTGTAATATTTTTGTAGCAAAGACAAAGAAGGTACTATATCAATGCTAAGGTTAAAAAAAAAAGAGTATGGGATTTTTTTTAGAAGGTATCAGAGAATGAACCCAGGTCCTCGTACATAGGAAGCAGGTGCTCAACCACTGAGCTACATACACTCCCCAATTAGTTTTTTTTTGTTTATTTTTAGGAGGTAATGGGATCAAACCCATGGATATTGTACATGGGAAGCCGGCACTCAATCACTTGAACTACATCTGCTCCCCAGGATTTAGTTTTATGATATATGAATATGATCAAGCATTTTTTTCATTAACAAGTAGACTTTGGTCAAGTCATTTAACCAGTCTGTGCTCATTTATTTATCTTTCTGAATAGTGGAGAAACAAAATGGGTTTGTTTTCAGGATTAAATAAGATTAATGTACCTAGATAGAAATTTTTCAAAGTAATGTTCCATAATTCATTTTATCGACTTCCAAGTTGGCTCCCTCATCTGTTTGCTCATTGGTTGTGTGTTTTGTTTTTTTTTGCTCCTTGTTGTCTGCTCATTGTTTTGTTTTTTTTTCAATTTTTGCTCATTGTTTGTTATTTCTTTAGGAAGCACCAGGAACCAAATCTGGTACCTCCCATTTGGGAGGCAGGTGCTCAGCTGCTTGAGCCACATCTACTCCCACTTCCATAATTTTTAAACTGCTTTTGGTATGTTGTTTTATTTTTTGAAGTTGAAATAAAGTTTACTTTAAAAATTAAAAAAAAAAACCCACCTTGTGTCTTCATTTGTCAAAGGGCTGCTGATGCAAAGTACCAGAAATGGGTTGGCTTTTTTTTAAGACCTTTTAAATCCCCCCCTCCCCTCCCCCCCTCCCCCTGCTGTCTGTGTTCACTGTCTGCTCTATGTGCCTATTCATTATGTGCTCTCTGTGTCTGCTTGTCTTCTCTTTAGGAGGCACTGGGAAAGAAACCTGGTACCTCCCATGTGGGCTCAATCACTTGAGCCACCTCTGCTTCCTGCTTTGTCATGTCTCTCATTGTTTCCCCCTGTGTTTCCTCATTTAATCATCTTGTTGCATCAGCTTGCCAAGCCAGCCCGCTGTCCTGCTTGTACTCTCTAGAAGGTACCAGGAACTGAACCCAGGACCTCCCATGTGGGTAGGTGGGTAGGTGATGCTTGAGCTACATCTGCTTGCCTGGATCGACTTTTATAATAGGAATTTTATTTGGGGTGAAAGCTTACAGTTCCAAGGCCATGAAATGTCCAAATCAAGGCACCATCAGAGATGCTTTCTCACCAAAGTCAGCTACCGTTGTTCCTGGTGTCCTGCCATGTGGCGATCAGGTAAATAGCAGGGCTCATCTCCTCAACCTTGAGCTGCTTCGTGGGCCTAGCCCATTGGGCGCTGCTTTCCGTGCCTCAGTGCTATGTTGGTTCCAGACTCTGGGAATTCTCTAAGCCTCCCAGGGCTTCTGTTTTCCTGCAATCCTCTCTCTCACACATCAGAATTAAATATGGTAACTTCCTTTCTCTCTTTGTCTCTGTTTATATCAGCTCCTGTAAGAGGGCAGAGACTCAGCCTGAGTCATGCCTCAGAGATGTAGTTCAATCAGAAGGGTCTCACACACTCAAGAATGGATTAGTTGAAAAACATAATCTTTCTCATTTTGGGATTCATAAAAGAACTTCAAACTGTCACACTATGTGATTTAGGTGACTCACATAAATACTGTGTCTGGGTTTCCTCATCTGTAAATTACAGAGATACTAGGAATATAATGAATGAGAGATATAATAGTATATACAGTGCAAGGAGTACCAGACTATAAGTCAGGGTTCTTTTTTGGCTCTGCCCCTACCTATCAGTAGGACCTTGGGCAAGTCACTTAACCACTTTGTGCCTATTTCATGATCTACAAATTATAATAAATGCTGCCTATTTCAGAGGGATGTTAGTAGGTAAAAGTGCTTTGAAAAACATAGTTTTAGAAGTGGTATAGTATGAGTGGACATCCTACCATGTATCATGGGACCCTTTGGGATTATAAATTATTGTTCCTAAGCATATCTGTTTTATACATTCTTCTTCTTCTTATTTTTTTAATAACACTTTTTTAATTAAAGTTAATAGATCACACAGAAACTTACAGTAAAAAAACATGAGGTTCCCATATAACCCACTCCACCATTATTTGTAAATTGGATTTTTTTGAAGATACATACATCACAAAAAAGCTGACATTATAAAAAATGTAAGAGGTTCCCGTATACCCCCCCATCCCCCCACCCATCCATACCAACATCCTCCCCCATCATTGTGGCACACTCATCGCACTCAGCGATCACATTTTGGAGTACTGCTGCACCACGTGGATAACAATTAACCCTGTAGTTCACACTCTCCACCAGTACATTCAGTGGGTTATGGCAGGATATATAATGTGCAGCATCTCATCCTGCAATATCATTTGGGACAACTCCAAAGTCCCAAAAATGCCCCCTCATCACATCTCTTGTACCTCTCCCTGCCCTCAGCAACTACTGTGGCCGCTTTCGCCGCACCAATGATACAATTTCTTCTATTAGTAGTCACAAAAGGTTTATAGTAGAATATCAGTAAGTCCACTTTAATCCATATTTTATTCCTCCATTCTGTGGGCCCTGGGATAATGATGTCCACTCCACCTCTGTATTGAGAGGGGGCTTAGATTCCACATGGATGATGGATGCGATTCTCCTGCCTGCAGTTGTAGGCACTCAGTTCCCTGCTGTGGTGGTTGACCATCTTCACCTCCCTGTTAGCTGACCTGCATAAGTCCAACGAACAAGAGAGTAGGAGTTACAACTCTGCTGAGGCTCAGGGCCCAACTGGCACATGGACAGTCCAGAGATTCAAGTCTCCTGAGTATACACCAAAGCTAGTACCAACCAGAGGTTCAGTAAAAGTGACAGAAGAGGCATGTGTAGAAAGATCACATCTGAGTCCAACTCCTTTGCACTCAGGGACACAAATTCCGAAGTAGGGCCCACTGACGTGGTACTGAGCTCCAGAGCTATCTGCCATGACCATATCCCTGTGGGCCTCCGTAGCCCTCAAGAGAACCAGTACCTGGGGTTGTATCCACTTTGGCTGTTTCTCAGGTCCTCCTGAGGAGTGCGTAAATGTGACCCCTCTGATAACCTCCTGACTCTTTTTTTGAAGACTCTTAGCCATATAAACTCATTTGTCTCTGCCATTTCACCCTTTTATTCAAGGTCAAAAAGCAGTTTTTAACACATGATCCTGCATGTGGGCTGAGATTCTGCTGGTCTGAGTTGACCCTTTTATTCAAGATCTTTTTCTATTTACATCACCAGCTGGTGCTTGGCAGTAATCCCTCAGCCTCAGGGAGGCATATCGCCGGGAGTCATGTCCCATGCTGGGGGGAATGTAAGCATTCTTATTTTGACATGTTAGAATGTAGAGCTGACCTGAGGACCCAAGTAAATCTATCTGAGTGCCATTTGAATGGCAGGGTTTATGAATATAATTTCCACAATTGCACACAGCAATAGTTTCTCCAATAATCTCCATGGCATTACCCATACACTTTAAAATATATATATATATTTTAAATTTTCTTAGACTAGTTTTAGGTTTAAAGGAAAATCATGTAAAAAATACAGCTTTCTCATATACCCCTCTACTGTTGACACTTGGTATTAGGATAGTAACTTTGTTACAATTGATGCAAGAATATTCAAATTATACTATTAACTATAGTCCATAGTTTACATTAGGTGTATTCCCCACACCCCATATACCACCCTATTATTAATACCTTGTATTAGTGTGGTCTTATATTAGTTAGCCAAAGGGGTGCTGATGAAAAATACTGGAAATCTGCTGGTTTTTAGAAAGGGTATTTATTTGGGGTAGAAGCTTACATTTACCAAGTCATAAAGTATAAGTTACTTCTTTCACCAAAGTTTATTGCCACATGTTGGAGCAAGATGGCTGCTGACATCTGCGAGAATTCAGCCTTCTTGGGTTCTTCTCTTTCTAGAGCTTGCTTTTTCCTGATCTCAGCTGCCCTGTTCGTTTTATAAGGCCAGCTGTAGACTATCAGGTGACTGACTTTGTTTCTCTCCAATATCTGGGCTCAGCCACTCTGCTTCTCTGTGTGCTTACTTCCTAGGCTTCAGCTCAAAACTCCCAGGACCAAAACTTTAACATCAAAACTCCAACTAACTCCTCTGCTCTGCTGTGTAGTTTTATCTGAGTCCCTGCCCACTAAAGGGGAGGGGACTCAACACCTTACTGACGTGGCCCAATCAAAGCCTTAATCATAATTCAATCACACCCAGGTACAGACCAGTTTACAAACATAATCCTATACCTATTTTTGGAATTCATAAACCATACCAAACTGCTACACTCTGCCCTCTGAATTCCAAAAAGACATTACAATATTTTAAAAAACTTTAAACCAGTAGCAATGCTAAGTATAGAATTACATTGCAATTAGTTTAAAGAAATACAGTTTGTTTTGGGGTAAAGTTCTGTTTGCTATAGACCTCTAAAACTTACAAAACAATTTATTTGCTTCCAATACACAAATGGACAAAGAATAAACATTTTTATTACAATAAAGGAGAAATTGGGGGGGAAACATGAATTATGGGTCCAGAACAGTTTAATAAACTTGCAGGGCATCTTCCATTTGATTTCAAAGTCTGAGAGTCATTCTTAAGATAATGGCTTTTTCCCTTGGGGTCTTATGGGAACCCACCCTTTCCACAGGCTTACCCAATGGCTATTTTCTTGGTTCCACTCTCATCAAGCATCTGGGTGGTGACTAAGCCCTAAACTTCACCTTTTAAGAGTGTTAGGTGATTGCCACACTTTACACAATCTTTGGGTTAGAGTCTTAAGCCCCCTAGTATAGTGACATGAAGACAACATTCTCCCTAACTTTTGGCATACAGGCTCAACCTTCTCAGAGCAATGAGTTGGTCACCTGACCTTTTCTAATTCATGGGAGACAGCCACACCCCTCTCAGACCAATGAGGTAGTGACTTTAACTGCCTGAATCTTTGAGGAATGTGCTCCATTTTCTTTGTATCCTGGGGTGACAAAACTCTCCCTGAACCTTAGATGGGAAAAGCCACTTTTTTCAACTGGTGCGGCAAACTCACCTTCTGTGTACACATGGATGGAGTTCCTCTCTTGGCCCAAGGGGATGTCTTAATTCTAGATTTCAGCTTCTATGGTTTTCTTCTTAAAGCTCTTTTTCTTTCAATCTCTCCTTTCCATGTCCCTTTTAGTCCAAGTTGACAGTGGTTTATGTTCATATAGCTCTTTCAAAAAGCTTGTTGGTTTAGCATGCAAGAAGCAGGGGTTCAAGCTATCAGACAGCAAGACTTTCTACAAGTCCTTCCTGGATATTTTCAATCTTGATTTACAAGTCATAAGTTTAGGTAAGTCCTTAAATGAAGTACTATCATCTGGGAGCTTGATTTCTAGAGGTTTGGAATTTCCAGAATTAGTTTCTGTTTTCTTTGTGTCCAACAGTTCATTCCTCTTGTTGGGCACAAAAACAGAAACTAATTCTGGAAATTCCAAATTCCTCTTGTTTAGCATTTTGCTATAAGCTGCAAGGAGAAGCCAAGTCACATTTTCCAAGTATACTTTGGAAAGTTCCTCAGCTAGATGCCCAGGCTTGCCATTTTCAAATTCTGCATTTCATAAAACACCAGGAGTTAATCTTGCTAAGTTCTTTGCAACTCTAAAACACAGACTGCCTTTCCTCCAGTTTCCAATAATAGTTTTATCATTTACTTCTAAGGCATTATAAAAAGTTTCTTTAGCATCTATATTACTGAGAATTTCTTCAAAACAAGCTAAGCCTTTTCCATCAAGCATCTCATAATTCCTCCAAAAAATACCCCTTACCTATTTATAAAACCATTCCAGTATTTTGGTAATTGCAAAAGCACTATCCCACTTTTGGTACCAAATTCTGTATTAGTCAGTGAATGGGGTGCTGATGCAACATACCAGAAATCTGTTGCTTTTTATAAGGGGTATTTATTTGGGGTAGAAACTTACAGTTACCAGGCAATAAAGCATAAGTTACTTCTTTCAATGAAGTCTATTGCCATGTGGAGCAAGATGGCTGTTGACAATAGTGAGGGTTCAGGCTTCTTAGGTTCCTCTCTTCCCGGGGCTTTTGTTCTGGACTCAGCTGCCCTGCTTTTTATATAAGACTAGCTGTAGACTATCAGGTGACTGGCTCTGTCTCTCTCCCTGGGGTTTGATTCTCTCCGGGCTCAGGTGTTCTGCACACTTCCAGGCTCCAGCTCAGGACTCCAACATCAAAACTTCAACTAACTCCTCTGCTCCGCTGTGTAGTTTTATCTGTGAGTCCCCCCCCCCCCCACTAAGGGGGCAGGGACTCAATGACCTACTGATGTCATCCTATCAAAGCCCAAATCATAATTTAATCAGCCCAGGTACAGAACAGTTTACAAACATAATCCAATATCTATTTTTGGAATTCATAATCTATATCAAACTGCTGCAGGTATATTTATTATAATTCATGAAATAACATTTTTCACATGTGTACTAGAAACTGTAATCCATCATTTATAATAGGGTTCATTGTGCAATACAAGCCTGTTTTATCTTTCAATTTTTGTTCTAGTAACATATATACCACCTAAAATTTCCCCTTTTAATCACATTGACATATATAATTTAGTGCTGTTAATTACACTCACAATAATGTGCTACCAGTACCACCATCCATTTCCAAAACTTTACAATCAAACTAAATAGAAATTCTGTACAAATTAAGCATTAATCCCCCATTCTTTACCCTCAAATCTGCCCCCTGGTACCTATTTCTAGATTTTAACTCTATGAGTTTGCTTATTATACTTATTTCTTATCAGTGAGATCATACAAAATTTGTCCTTGGGAAGCAGATGTGGCTCAGGTGACAGGGGCTCTGCCTACAATATGGGAGGAACTGGGTTCAATTCCTGGGGCCTCCTGGTGAAAAAGAAGAGAAAGTATGCCTGCACAGTGATCCAGTGCCTGTGTGGGAAGCCGAGTGTCCATGTGATGAGCTGAGTGCTCATGTGGTGAACCAAGTACCCACATGAGTGCCCAGGTGGTGAGCCAGTGCCTGCATGGTGAGCAAGTGCCCACATGGTGAGCTGAGTGCCCATGCAGTTAGGCAGTGTCTGTGCAAGTTAGTCATGCAGCAAGATGACGATGCAACAAAAGAGAGACGAAGGGAAGAGTCAAGGTGAAGCACAGCAGAGACCAAGAACTGAGGTGGCACAACTGATAGGGAAACTCTCTCTACATCAGAGGTCCCCAGGATTGAATCCTGCTGAATCCTAGAGGACAAAGACAAGAAAAGAAGACAAAAAAGAAAAATAGATACAGAAGGTCACACAGCGAATGGACAGGGCCAGCAAAAACAGCAAGGCAGGGGTGGGGCAGGGGGAGGGAAAGAAAAAAAATGTGTCCTTTGTATCTGGCTTATTTCACTCAGAAAGGTTCATCCATGTTGTTGCATGTGTCAAGACTTAGTTCCTGGGAAATGGACTTTGGCCCAGTGGTTAGGGCGTCCGTCTACCACATGGGAGGCCCGCGGTTCAAGCCCCGGGCCTCCTTGACCCGTGTGGAGCTGGCCCATGCGCAGTGCTGATGCGCGCAAGGAGTGCCGCGCCACGCAGGGTGTCCCCCGCGTAGGGGAGCCCCACGCGCAAGGAGTGCACCCATAAGGAGAGCCGCCCAGCGCGAAGGAGGGAGCAGCCTGCCGAGGAATGGCGCCGCCCACACTTCCCGTGCCGCTGACGACAACAGAAGCGGACAAAGAAACAAGACGCAGCAAAAAGACACAGAAAACAGACAACCGGGGGAGGGGAGGGGAATTAAATAAATAAAAATAAATCTTTAAAAAAAAAAAAAAGACTTAGTTCCTTTTTATGGCTGAATAATATTCCATTGTATGTATACACCACATTTTGTTTATCCATTCATTGGATGATGGATACATGGGTTGTTTCCATCTTCTGGCAATTGTGAATAGTGCTGCTAGGAACATCAGTGTGCAAATATCTGTTGAGTGCCTGCTATCAATTTGGGAATGCCAGCGCATGTAATAGGGGAGTGTGGAAAAGGGGGAGGCTTGGGGTATACAGGAATCCCCTATATTTTCTATGTGACTTTTCTGTAACATAAAGCTTCTTTGAAGATAAAATGGAATAAATAAGACACAGGGAATATACAGAAGAAATTGTCATTGTACATACAAGACAACAGATCTTACAGTGATGAAAACACAATGTCTAAAAATTTTTGTTATTTCAATTAAAATTTATTTTATTTACTTTTATTTAATTACTATTCCATCTATCTCTGGAAGTGGCTCCTTGGGAAACGGAGGTTGGCTGTCACTGTGGGCACCAAGGTGGAAGGGAAAATGGACGTTAAATGTGTGGAACCAAGGTAAATGGGGGGTAAGAGAGGAGTTTCGTGAGAGTACACAAGGATGGATATAAAACATGTAATATTACACCATAACATATAGGAGATGACAGACTGATAATGTAAACCATAATGTAAAACATAGGATAACTAAGAATGTAAAAAACTGTGTATCCTAAAGTATGCACCACAATGAAAGCACAGATGTCACCTTGTTAGAAAGCTATTGTCTTAGATGCTGTACATCACGTTAAGTAAATATGATGTGAATAGGGTGTAAGGGTATCGCTGTGGAAGGGAAAAGGTTTTGTGGTGGATGTATGGGAGTGCTGTATATTATATATATGCATTGCTGTGGTCTAGGGCTCCTGTGAAGAGAAGCTCAATAATTAGGGGGGGGGAAAAAAAAAAAAGAAAAAGGATGTAGAATTTTTTCCATTCAACACGTATTCTTTATCTAACCTTTAAACCCATCGCTATATGCCATTCCCTAGTAAGGGACACTGACATTATATTGGGCTTCAAATTTCAGGGAGTTCTGGATCACAGAGTGTTTCAACAATGGCAATGGAGGGATACTGGCATAGGATACCATTGACAGGTGATATATGACTGACAGGGAGCTGTACAGAACATATGTCCAGGGTGCATGGTAATGTTTGGATATACTTATAGTGGCAACAATTAAAAACCACAGCAGGGGGGGTACTGGGTTCCTGGCCAGTGGTGCTCTGTCGTGGTCCCTAGGGGAGCAGCGACAGTCTCCCAGGTGCAGCGGCGGGGACCGGGAGGGAGTGAGGGTTCAACAGGGAGCCTCTGACGCTAATGACTATGCTTGTGAGCTGATAAGCCTAAAATAAGAACAAGGCCTAGAGCAGCATTGTGCCTGGGAATTTCCTCCTGTCAGCCTTCATGTTACTCAAATGTGGCCAGTCTCGAAGCCAAACTCAGCATGTAAATGCAATGCCTTCCCCCCAGCGTGGGACACGACACCCGGGCATGAGCCTCCCTGGCACCGAGGGACCACTATCAACTACCAACTGATGATGCAACTGGAAAATGACCTTATATGGAAGGTTCAATGCGGATCAGCAGAATATCCCTGTCTACATAAAATAACATGACTTTAAAATGCTGTTTGACCTAATGTAAGGGGGAAATGGAAAGGAGAAATGAGTTTATATGGCTACGAGTCTCTAAAAAAGAGTCTGGAGGCTGGCAGAAGGATTGCCCTTATGCACAACTGAGCAGAGTCTGAGAGACAGATAAAGCAGATACAACCCCCAGATATTGGTTCCTTTGAGGGCTAAAGAGACCCATGGGAGTTATGGTCATGGCCGATGGGGTTAACTACCAGGTCAGAGGGCCCCTCTTTCAAAATGGTGTTTATGTGTGATGAATCTGGACTCAGATGGGATCTCTCTTCATAAGATTTTCATGCTAATGTGCTGGAGGTGCAGTTAGTGTTGGAGTTTAAGATATATTTATGGGATTTGAATCTCTGGACTGACAATGTGATAGCCAGGTTCTGAGCCTCAACAGACTCCAGCACCTACAATCTGATTTATTGGACTTACCACACTCAGCTAAGATGGAGTTGAAGAAGGACAACCACCACACCATGGAGCCTAGAGTGATTACAACTGAAAGTGGGAGGATTGCATCCAGCATCCATGTGGAATCTGAGCCTCCTCTTGACATAGAGGTGCAATGGACACAACCAATCCAATGTCCACATAGAAGAGATGGCATTGGATTGGGAAAAGTCGACAGGGTGGCTGATGGGTATGGGGAAATACAGGAAGAGATGAGAGGTGGAGGCGTCTTTGGGACATGGAGCTGCCCTGGATGGTGCTTCAGGGGCAATCACCGGACATTGTAAATCCTCACAGGGCCCACTGGATGGAATGGGGGAGAGTATGGGCCATGATGTGGACCACTGACCATGAGGTGCAGAGGTGCCCAAAGATGTACTTACCAAATGCAATGGATGTGTCATGATGATGGGAACGAGTGTTGCTGGGGGGGGAGAGGTGGGGTGGGGGGGTGGGATTGAATGGGACCTCATATATATATTTTTTATGTAATATTATTACAAAGTGTATAAAATTAAAAAATAAAATAAAATAAAAATTTTTGTTATTTCAATTAAAATTTATTTTATTTAAATTAAATAATTTAATTATAATTATTAATTTTATAAATTAAAATTTATTTAAAATTTATTTAATCTTAAAACTATTATTATTTCATTTTTGTATTAATTTTATTTTGTTATTTTTTGGGGAGGTTTTGGATCACAGAAGTCTTACAGCTGTGGCAGGGGAGCATCACCAGTGTGGGGTATCAGGGATGGGAGGATACATTGGGAGGGGCATGACTCTAAGACATATGAATATGTTCATGTGCTCACAAGGCATCTTCTTGGGTGGAGACCCACACAATAACCAAAAGAATATTGAATTCCCAAACTGGGGAGTCCTGCTACATTCTCTAATAGAATGGCAAGAATGCTCCAAGTACAAGGGCAGTGCCTAGTGAAGGAAGACAGATCATTATGCCAAGCCCTTGATATTGATGATTTTGAAATTGAAACTTAGCCTAGAATTATATATTGCCTAAGAGTTACCTCCTGAGAACCTCCTTGTTGCTCAACTGTGGCCTCTCTCTAAGTCAAACTCAGCATTTAAACACACTACCTTCCCACAGGCATAGGACATGACTCCTGGGAATGAACCTTCCTGGCACTGAGATATTATTAAGACATGCCAATTAGCAACGCATCCAGAAAACAACCTTGACCAAAGGGGGAAATATTAAATGCAAATGAATCTTCATGGCTAAGAGATTTCAAAATGATTCAGGAGGTCATTCCAGAGGTTATGCTTATGCATATCTCAGCAGGATCTTATTGACTGCCACAGTAAACAGTGCCTCAAACAGCAGGACTTCTGACAGCTCTAGAGACATCCTGAAACTATATGTAGGACAGACAAGCTCAGGAATTCGGCACCCTATTAGTAGAACTTACTCTGGAATTTATGCTCCCCAGGGTATCAGAATTAGACTCATTTATAGTTTCCCTTCACATAGCTATTCTGACCCTTTTATATGAACCTATAGTTAGCACTATACTTGTTAAATGTATGTCCCAGAGACTTAAATCCTTGGTCCACCCATGTGCCAGTTGGGCCCTGAATCTCAGCAGAGTTGCAACATCAACTCTCTACTTCACTGGACTCACCCAGGACAATTAACATGGTGATGATGAACAACACCTAATCCAAGGAACAGAGTGTCTTCAACTAAAAGCAAGATAGTTCCATCCATCTTCCCTGTGGAATCTAAGCCCCCTTTCAGTTAGAGGCACAGTGGGCATCACCATCCCCAAATCCTCAAGATTGGGGAATGCACAATTGACTAAAATAGAATTAATATTATTCTATTATAGATTTATTACTATTCTTGCAATGAAGAATTTTATCATTGATAAAAGGCATTGGCCACCAGCGGTTCTGAGGGAAGGGAGATGCAAGAATAGGTGTAATATGGGGGCATTTCTGAGACATTGGAATTGTCCTGCATGACATTGCAATGACAGATACAGGCCATTATATATTGTCATAACCTAAAATTGTGCAGGATAGCATATAAACTATAATGTAAACTAGTCTACAGTTAGTAGCAATGCTTCAATATGTGTTCATCAATTGTAACAAATGTACCACACTAATGATGTTGTTAATGTGGGGAATTGTGGGAGGGGGAAGGAGTGCAGCATATGGGAATCCCCTATATTCTTTTGTTACATTTATGTAATCTAAAGTTTTTTTAAAAAAAAATATTTACAAAAATTTCGGGTTTTTCCAGGTCATATGGTAATTCTATACTTAGCTTTCTGAGGAACAGCCAAACTGTCTTCCACAACCACTGCACAATTTTACATTCCCACCAACAATGAATGAGTGTTCCTATTTCTCCACATCATCACCATAAATTGTAATATCCTATTAAAAAATTGCAGCCATTCTAGTGGGTGTGAAATGGTATCTCATTGTGGTTTTGATTTGCATTTCCCTAATAGCTAGTAATGAGAATCTTTTCATATGCTTTTCAGCCATTTGTATATCCTCTTTGGAGAAATGTTTATTCAAGTGTTTTGCCCATTTTTAAAATTGGGCTGTCTTTTCATTGTTGAGTTGTAGGGTTTCTTTATATATTCTGTATATTAAACCCTTATGGGATGTGTGGTTTCCAAATATTTTCTCCCATTGAGTGGGTTATTTCACTCTCATGATAAAGTGCTTTGATACATGATAAAAGTTTTTAATTTTGATGAGGTCCTGTTTATCTATTTTCTTCTTCTGTTGCTTGTGCTTTAGGTGCAAAGTCTAAGAAACCATTACCTAACACAGGTCCTGAAGATGTTTCCTATATTTTCTTCTAGGACTTTTATAGTCCTGGCTCTTTTATTTAGGCCTTTGATCCATTTTGAGTTAATTTTTCTATCTATCTATAGGGTGTAAGATAGGGGTTCTCCATCATTCTTTTGCATATGGATATCCAGTTCTCCCATCACCATTTATTAAAAGAGGCTATTCTTTTCCAATTGAGTGGATTTGCAGCCTTGTAAAAAATCATCTAGCCATAGATGCAATGGTCTATTTGTGAACGCTCAATTTGATTCCATTGGTCGATATATCCTTGTGTCAGTACCATGCTGTTTTGACCACTGTAGCTTTGTAATAAGCTTTAAAGCCAGAAATTTTGAGTCCTTTGACTTTGATCTTCATTGTCATAATGTTTTAGGCCATTTGGGGTTCCTTACTCTTCCAAGTAATTTTGATAATTAGCTTCTACATTTCTGCAAAATAGGCTATTAGAATTTTTATTGGGATTGTTTTGAATCTGTAAATTGTTTTGGGTATTATTGACATCTTAATGATATTTAGTCTTCCAAACCATGAACAAAGAATGTTGTTCCATTTATTTAGGTCTTCTGTGATTTCTTTTTGCAATGTTTTGTACACAAGAAGATACCATGTAGAGGATCAAAAGCAAAGAGATAAGTGTATGTAAGTTGTTTTAAGATTTATTTTTTATTTATTTCTCTCCCCTTCCCTCCTCCCTCCGCCCCCAGTTGTCTGCTCTCTGTATCCATTTGCTGTGTGTTCTTCTGTGTCCACTTATATTCTTGTCAGCGGCACTGGGAACCTGTGTCTCTTTTTGTTGCATCATCTTGCCGTTTCACCTCTCCATGTGTGCAGCGCCACTACTGGGCAGGCTGCACTTTATTCGCGCTGGGCAGTTCTCCTAACAGGGTGCACTCCTTGCGTGTGGGACTCTCTATGCGGGGGACTCCCCTGCGTGGCATGGCACTCTTTGTGTGCATCAGCACTGCACGTGGGTCAGCGCATCACATGGGTCAGGAAGCCCTGGGTTTGAACCCTGGACCTCCCATGTGTAGGTGGATGCTGTATCCATTGAGCCAAATCCATTTCCCTGTATGTAAGTTTTTGAGAGCCATAGAAATGACTACAAAAGTGTATACAAGAATTTCATTACTATATATCCCTGGTTAATCAGACACTAGTCCATGCCTTTCATTTTGTGTGAAATTAACCTCTAATTAATCAAGTAAACACTAATTAGAGGAATGATTCCTCAGGCTTATATAAAAGGAATTATACTTTTTGAAACTCTTTCACATACATTTTAAAAGATGATCCTCGCAACAATCCTGTTGTTGTTGGAGCAGGAATTATTGTCGCAATATGTTAATATGTTTTTGTGTTTCATTTCCTGTAATTCAGGGGTTATTCAACTTTTTTGTTCCTCGGACCCCTTTGCCAGTCAGGTGAAAAACACCCTTCTATAATTGATCAAATATTGATTTATACCTTAGTATAGGTGTTTTTACTTAATTCTTATAGATCACTTAAGAATGTAATGTATTTAAAAATTTACAGCAGAAAACCAAAAAAGGTATTAGAACAGCACAGAGTACATTCTTTTCAGTAACCAAAGAACAAAAAGATCTAATTGAAAGAAAAACAGGTTTTTCCAGATGAGTTACACCATTCTCTTAATGATTAACACTGGCCTTTGTTAAATTTCTACAAAGAAATCCATATTCAATGTTTGTTTAATGAAAAACAAAATGAGTTTTAGCAAGTTTACTCTAGAGGATGAATTTTAGGGGGAGATTTGGGGTCTTTTGTTCCTTTGAACCATCAGCTAAGTGCTCATGAACATACTCATGTGTTCCCCTTTTTCCTCTATACAATTGCCAGTAATCTGGCAAAAGCAGGACCTAATCTTTGCCAAACAAAATTCCAGTATTTAATGAAAACACATTTTTGATGCCTTTGCCAAAAATGCAAAGCCCAATGACAGAATAAAGCTAAGGAAATACAATGCATACATTTTAAAGAAAAATAACTCAAAATAAAAGTTTATGTAACAAATGAACATCTATAATTTTGCATGTAAAATATGTTTTTGGAACACTAGTCTATTGAAACAAGAAATAGATTTTGAAGCGTGATCATTTTTAAATATATGTATTATCTGAATTAATACTAGCCTAACTTTGCAAATTTAAATTCTTCTGGAAAATTAAAAGGGGAAAATAACCAGTTGTGTCTCTTGGGTTCTTACTGTTTTTAACCAGTGTTCTTTCTCTATTTATTCATGAGCCTAAAGTTAACAGGGATAGGCCCATGCAACAGATTTCTTATGCTGTCATCATTGATTATGGTGTATATAGGGTCTTGGAAATCTCAAATTAATTTACACAGAATAGGATTTTTTAAAACTCTAAGCAGATAAAATCTATAGAATGCCAAATGGCTAGATTGTGCAATTATTTGTTAAAAGCAAACCAGTGGTGGTAGGAAAAAAACAAACTAAATCCACTAACCTCACCTATCTTAAGATTTTAATTTTAGTCACAATAGAGCCCAATATAGGCCTATGCATATGGACTTATACAATTCTGAATATTGTTACTGGCTAAGACCTCTATAGGAGTTTTTTTCCCTGGTCCTTTAGTGCCACAGCTACTTAAAAAAATTCAGAACTTAGGGAATTTTATGTTGCATATATGTTACCACAATAAAAACTTTCCAAAATTAGGAACTAAAAAAAATTCCCCAGAACTGCTCATCCTTATAAATGAGAGAGGCTGACCCCTTCCATCTCTGAAATTCTATGATTCTAGATTAACTGCACACATTTCACTGAATCTTCGGCTCTCACTTTAAGTGCCTATCTGTTCTATACAATCTCAATTGGTTGCTGTAGCACTAGCATTTATGAGTGAGCCTTCAACTACTGCTTAACTCTTTCATTTGGAATTTGAGAACAGTTTAATGGCAATGAACTGTCAGGGACTATTCTGAACTCAGCAGTGAAAGGGTTGAATGAGTCTCATCACAAAGTTCAAAGGGTACTTTATGCAAGAAAAATTTTGTTGAAACAGGAGAATCAAAAGGGACTTATATGATGTGTTTTATGTCTGCATTTCAGCAGCATGAGAAAAAGCAGAACTGGATTAGCAATGAACTATAGTGAAAACTAAGAAAGATGAGGGCAATACTCATTTGCAGAGATACACATCAATTTGATTTATAAGCTTCAGCCACTTGGTTTTCAGGATTCAGGCACAATACCACATTCCAGTGGTTTTGAAAATTCAACCTGTATCAGAATCACCTAGTTTGTTAAAACATAGATTGCTGGGCCACACCCTCAGAGATTGAGTCAGTAGGTTTGAGGCCAGGCTGGGGAGTTTGTATTTCTAAATTCCAAACTGATGCTGATGTTTCTGGTTTGGGAATTTACTTTAAGAACCATTGGGTATTCATACAACATGCAGTTAGACTTTAATAAGTACCCTACTTTTCTACAATCTATAAAGAAACTGCCTAGTGACATAGTGAGAACATGATTTAAAAGTCTTTAAAACTATAATGTCAGTTTTGAGGGTTTTGTTTACCTTAATCTTCAAATAAGGGGGAAAGGAGGAATAAAGTTGACTTTAACTCACAAAAATTCAGCAATAATAGTGTTGAGTTAAAAATTCACATTTATGTAAAAATGTTTGTATCTGTTAAGATACCTAATGAGGTAATTACAGGCAAAATGACATGTCTAGGACATGCCAGCTAAAAACAAAACAAAACAAAACAAACTCTGAACTTGAAGCAAGATGGGCAAAATGTTGATGATTAGTGAAGCTGAGTACCATTGGGTTCATCATACTTTTCTTTCCACTTATGTGTAAACTTTAAAATTTCCTTAACAGAAAGCTTTGAAAGTTCACACTCTTCAATATTAATTCAAAGTGTGGTTGACTTGTAAGAAGAAATGTGGGCAACATTTAAGATAAGGTTCTTATAGTCCATCTAGCAGTGATAACATTATCAAAGGAAGATAATCAAATACTACATAGACTAGGCCTGAAATACAACTCATTTTTTTTGTTATTTTTTTTCCTTATTTGCTGATATGACCTTTTTATTTTTAATGGTACATTCAAAAAAATATATGAGGTCCCCACATACTCCCCACCCCCTCACCCCACTCATCCCACATCAACAACCTCTTTCATCATTGTGGGACATTCATTGCATTTGGTGAACACATTTTGGAGCACTGCTGCACCACATGGATAATGGTTTACATTGTAGTTTACACTCTCCCCCAGTCCACCAGTGGGCCATGGCAGGACATACAGTGTCCAGCATCTGTTCCTGCAGTACCACCCACGACAACTCCAAGTCCTGGAAATGCCCCCACATCATCTCTCTTCTTCCCTCTTCCTACCCTCAGCAGCTACCGTGGCCACTTTCTCCACATCAATGCTACAATTTCTTCCATTATTAATCACAAGAGTTCCATAGTATAACATCAGTAAGTCCACTCTAATCCATACTCTATTCCTCCATGCTGTATACCCTGGGATGGTTATGTCCAGTTCCCCTGTACATCAAGAGGGGGCTTAGATTCCACATGGATGATGGATGCAATTCTGCTTGCAACTGTAGGCACTCTTGGCTACCTGGTGTGGTGGTTGACCCTCTTCACCTCCCTGTTCACTGGCTGGGGTAACTCCAGTAAACCAGAGGATAGGAGTTGCAAGTCTACTGAGGAATCTCTACTGTGGGCAGGGAGAATAACCACTTGAAATACATACCTCTAAATTTCTCTCTCTGCCTCAAGGATCCTATATTCCCTTACTCTGTATCCCATCAGATTGTTTGCAGCTTCAGAATCTGAGTAACTGCCTCTACAAACTCACAAAAATCTTTACTTCCTGCCTGTCTCAAAGGGGCAGTGGCTTTATGTTTCCTATCTACTTACTTATTCAAGCTTTCTTACAGTGACTATACTATCTCTTGGAACAACCAGGTCAATATTTGTGGGGAAAGGGGTGTTACTGTTGCTCATATTCTTAGACTTTTCATGAGCTTATAGAATTCCACAAACTAATGTGAAAACTGATGTATTTTTTTAAGTGATATGACCTGATATGTGCCTTATGCCTGGCCCAATGGCAGAAGATATGTTTAGGAGGGGTTACATTTTAGTATGTTTTAAGAGGGCTATTTTTTTTTGAGAAAGTGAAACAAATACAAAGTATAAGATGTTGTTTTAAAGAATAACACTTTATTGAATAAGTTTTATTCACAAAAAAATAAGCTTTAATTTATGATGACTGCCAGATTATATAGTGGAAAGCAATTTTCTTAGTTTTCTATACTGATGGAAAGGCTCCTAACTAAATGAAAAAAGCCATCAAATTATATTCATAAATCTAGGACTCTATCTCAAAACATTTCACATGATTATTCACAACACTAATACAATGACATAAGAATCAGTGATTCTGTCAGGTTACTGAGGTACCTGACAGTATGCCAGTAATGAATAACCAAAAATAGCAAAAATCCTCTAACAGAAATTACATCAAATAGAAAATGCAAATTTTTTACTAAGTAGATATAAAATGATAAAATATATAGTAATTTTAAATGTTATATTAATGATACATAATAAAAATGTAGTAAATGCTGAAAAATCTATATGCATATCTGAAAACTTTAGACTTCAAAATAGAATCTTACATGCAAACCTTAATGTAGTATTGTACTATACATATATTTAAGATTGTCTACTGTATTAGTTATAAAGTGTCATTTAATATGTAGTGAAAGTTATGGTATAGTGGAAAGAAGGGTTGAAAATATAATTATTTGAGATCTCCCAGGAGAGGTAGCTTGGTCAAGTTTCACCTTCAAATTATGTCCCAGTCTTGGCTCTGCCACTAACTTGCTATGTATCTTTGAACAAATCACTTCACCTTTGTGGCACAGTTGCCTCACCTGTAAAATGAGGGGGATGAATTAGATATTCTCTTGGGAGCAGGCGTAGCTCAGTGGTTAAGCGCCTGCTTCCCATGTACGAGGTCCCGGGTTCAATTCCCGGTGCCTCCTAGGGGAAAAAAAAAGGAATTAGATATCCCTAAGGCCACTTCTAGCTCTGACATTCTTTAATTTAATATACTGCGAATGAGATTTCAATTGTGCTAAGTGTTTAAGAGTCAAATTGAAACTGATTATTAGATAGGAATGAGCTAACTGTTTCTACTCAGGAAAGCTCAACTAAGTTTGATCAGAGTATTTTTCTTCAAGTTTTCAAAAAAGAAATTTAAATATTTTAAGGGCTTGATCTATTCATTTATTGTAATTTGTATCTTAAATATGAGAAATACCAAAAAAGGTAAGTCACTGAAAGAGTTACTATGTAAGAATTTTTTCTAACTTTCAGCCCAAATTTCCAGGTCAAGGCAAACTCATGGGGGAAAAAGGGTGTTAGGAAGGGAATTAACATTTATAGCAAGTGCTTTACATACATGGTGTCCTTGACCACTCATAGCCTTTAGAGATAGGAATTATCTGCTCATTTCACAGTTGAAAAAAGGGCTACCTTTTTTTTTTTTTAACATAATTGACCAAAAAGAACTACTTCTGCCAAATATTCCTTCCCATTTTCTTATTTCTCAAATGGAAATGATACACAGCCTATTTAATTTCTCCTACCCATTCTACCCCTTTTTCCCATTCAACACCTGGGTTATCAGGAAATAAAACAATGATTTTGGTTTAAAGGTTACAATATATGCAGCTAACGCTGTAGTGGTAGTCTCCATTCAGATTCAAAATACAAAATACAAATGAAAATAGGAAAAAAACTATCGAAGTTTAAATCATAAAAGAAAAAAACAACAAAAGATCATAATACACAGGGCCAAATCATATCATATACACCCACCTTACCCACCTCAGCCCCTAACCAAAGTGAAAAATAATCTAGCAGGGAAGGCAATAGAAGCCATCAATTAATAAACTGGAATTAACTTTATAAACACTAAACTCACTTGTCAAAAATTAAGATAAGGCTTTTGATCAGGACACTAAATTATTACAAATAAAGATAGCTATTTATTACAAAACAACTTGAATCTTTACAAGACTAAAATATAGTAAAATAAGTGATGATTCTGAAATTCTAGAGTAAACTTTATACAGAGAAGGAAGGTCCATGTGTAGATACTTTTTGTGGGGAGAGGGAGTTGGGTCTGGTTATATCTTTGACACTACAAATGATCAATTTTAGCACAATTAGATGGGAAGGATCCAGTGGTTTTTATAGTATGAACACACACACACACTGGTAAGCCCCTAGAAATGTGATCAGAAATTGAGAGTATTGAATGATTTTAAGAACCTGAAGCAACAGCATTTCTAAACAAATGAATATAATAAACTTGTCAGCCAAATCAGCTTTGTGCATTAAATTTCACAAACTTATAGGGGAAAAAAAGATCTTCTTAACTCTAAACATACAAGTTTTATAAGAATGAACTGAGGCTCTCAAAACAGGAAAAGCCTTATGTTAAAACAATTCAGTTCCGGCTAACTACATTGAACATGGAACTGAAGTGTCCTGCAAAACACATTTTAAAACTTTAACACTTTTCTCTTCTTGCAGAAACTTTTAAATTTAAATTTAAAGCTTAGACTATACATGTCAGACTTAACTTAATGAATATATAACTAAACCTAGGTGGAAGCCAGAGCAAAGGTGAAAAACTGATGATTTACATAGTAAAACAAAAACCAGGCAGTTATTATTTAATTTTTAAAATTCTCATTTAAACTGGCAATGCTTTAAATAAATATCAGTTAAAGTAGTAATCAACAGAGGTTAGGAGAACATGACAATACTGTTTTTCTTAGAAAACACAATGACAATACAATTTTTAACAGAATCACTCTCAAACTTTTCTCTGTAGTAAAATTCCTCACTCACCTCTATAATAGGTCATTGTGAGAATCTCATTATATAAACACTGAATGGTCTATGAAGCATTTTTAAATTTCTATTTTTACCCATATAAACTTATTTAAGTGTGGTTTTCATTTTTAATATTTAAACAATTATTGTTCTTTTCTTGTCAGGATTTTATAATTTCCAAGATGCTTTAAGGATACCGAGAGAACATTTATTTCAGAAGAATCTACTACTATTAGTAGTCAAGAAACAAAAAAAATTTAGGTTAAGGAAAGACTTGACATTTTGTTCTATATACATCTTAAACAATCATTCTAATTGTAAAAACTCACCTGAAACTATAAAATATAAGAATCTCAACATGGAAAGCTGTAACTATTAACTACGAGCAGTGTACAAACATGCTGCTACTTTTACCTATGTAAGCTGACAGATGTTTAAAATACTGGGTTAACAAAGATCTTTTAGTAAAGTGACTTAGGCAGGCTTAAACTAGCAAGGATTAAGGATGAATCCTTACTAATTAATTGGAAGATCTGAGACATATTTTATATTTCATTTTACAAAATCAGAAATATTTAATTTTGAAATAAGAGAAGACATGGTCTACCTGTAAGAAAACTACGACTCAGAAATATCTTTCATCCACAAAACAGGAAAAACATAAAAACATTTAAATTGGCACTAAAAGGGTTAACTTCCCTGCCTCCTTGGATTAGAAAAATAAAGCTGAGCAATAAGTAGTTCTGCAGGTGTTTGAACATGCCTAAGCCTTTAAATCAGTAAAATATTTTCTAAAAATTCTGATTACAAAAGTAATACCTACTTATAAAAAATTTAAACAGAATGAAATGAAAAGAGTAGAAAGTGAAAGGCCCCTGTAAACCCTCTCTGAAAACCCGACCCCTCCCCCCCTTCACTGCCCCTCAAGAGAAACCACATTTAACAGTTTGGTACGCATCTTTCCAAACCTTCTGTTCTATACTTACACAAACACACACACCTTAATTTTGCTCATACTATACATGGAGTTTGCCACTTGCATTTTATACTTAATACATCTTTGACATCTTTCCATGTCAGTACATGCAGGCTAAATGGTATTCTATCATTAAAATACGCTTTAAAAATGGCAAAATCACTTTTTAAAATCATTCACACAAATGCATGTGTATAATTCTGAAAGAAAACAGACACAATCCTAAAACACAAAGACAAAAACCTCAAATAATCTTGATATTTCCAACAGTGTGGAACAGTTCATTCTTTTTTCACACACACACACAAACCAAACTGTGTGACTGGGGAGATTACTTTTCATTTGCTAAGCCTAGCTGAAAAGAATGAAAAATTCGGTTAATTAATTCAATTACACTTACATACTAAGTCAGTATAATACAAATATACATTGTGGTAAGTTATAATATGATGCTTCTTACCTAGATCTAGGATTTCAATTAAATAACAGTAAAAAAAAAAAAAAAAAAGAATAACACAGCTAATTTCTGGAAAACTCCAGAAATTCAAATTTTAGACTGCCAATTGAAACATTACAGTTTACATTTTTTTCCTACTTGGGTAGCAAATGCTAATGATTCAATGTTGATTGCTTAAAGTCAGTTCACAACACACATTCAATCAAGGCATTAAGAACAAAACATAGTATGGAGTTACACTAAGACATAAAAATTTTTTGTTTGAAAGTAATAATTGTATAGCACATGGGACATTTGTCAACTGCTTCAGCACACTGTTTACAGGTGACTAGATGTCCACAAGGAATAAAAACTATAGCAATATTTCTATCCATACAGATTTTGCAAAGCTTCTCCTCTTGCAGGCGCCTTAGTTGCTCTTCAGTACTAATCTCTGCACAAAGAGAAAAGAAATGCGCTACTTTTAGATTTCTTAGTTGTTTAAATATAACAAACATTTATTGAACCCCTCCTATGTGCTAGGCACTAAGCTAGTTCTGAGAAATATCAGGATGAATCACACATGGCATCTACTTTTGTGGAAGAGAAGGACATGAGATGAGGCTATGGAGGAAAGCACAAAGTACAAGTGATAAGTGCTATAACAAAGTTACATTCCAAGTGCTTTGGGACAAGATGAGAAAACAAGTTCTTCTGTTCAGGCTGTAGAAGGCTTAACCATGGATTGGAAGCAGGGGCAAGAGGAATGACATTTAAGCAAAGATGGCAATTTTCCAGGTAGAGAAACAAAGGATAGGTATAGCATACAGAAAGGACATGATCACATTAAAATGCATGGATTATTCAGGAAATGGAGGGATGGATCTGAGGATACTTCTGAAGTGGGACAAATAAGATTTGGTGATCAAGTGGATGAGAGGGATGATGCAGAAAGAGGAGCTAAAGTTCATTTCAAGATTTCTAGCTTGGCTAACAAAGGGATGGCAACATCAGTAGGAAATACAAAAGGAAGAACAAGTTTAGGGTGGAATCTGATTTTAGATATTTTTGAGGTGCTTTGCAGAGCATCTAGATAAAAATGTCCAGTAGGTAATTACAAAATCAAGTCTTAAGGTCAGAAGAAGACAGGGCTAGAGATAGACTCCATCATGGGGATTGGAGAAAACAGGAAAAAAGTGACCTCTGATCTGATCCTTGAAGGATAAGTTCACAAGATGGATTTAGGGGTTTGGGGGTAGGGTGAAGAACAGAACTACATATAGAGAGAGAAAAGGCATTCAGGAGATCAAGATGCCAGAGTGAAAAGCTTCAGGGGTCTGACCTCCCCACAGAAGCTTTGAATAGTCAGCAAGAACTTGCAGAAATATCTTAGGCAAAGTTCCAGAAAACAGTTAAAGGACTGCAGTAACAGGAAAAGTGCTGAATCAAGAAAAAGGCACCCTAAAAGAGGTAGGATCTTAACAGCAGTCTGGCAGGCCCTTCCCCATCCTCTCACAGGCTGGGCATGGAGCTGGCTTATACTTCCAGTGCAGGTTCCTGGCCCTGGCTCTGGAGGGAGCTGAGTAACCCTTGTGCACATGTCTAGCCCAATTTGTCTGGTATCAGCCTAAGGAACTAAACCAGAACAGTAGTCACAGGCTATCCATCCCAGAACTTGTCCTGCATATAGATGACTCCCAGAGCACTCCTATAGAACACTGTGGGAAAGCAGTTAAGTTGTTGTTGCAAGGGTAAGGGATTATTGGCTGTGGTACATACAGTACAGTTTCTGGGACTATGAAGAAACTGTTTTCTAGGGAAGAGAGGACAGTTGTTATTCTGTATTCTTAGGGTCACAAGTGCATTCCCTAGACAAGAGACATGTGCAGGGATCACGGAGGCACTATGCTTTGGCTTTTAACTATGGATATACACATCCAAGATTCTCAACAATCCCCAAACAAGATAAACCCAAATTGTGACATACTGTAATCAAACCGCAAAATGCCAAAGAGAGAATTCTGAAAGCCTCAAGAGTGAAGCAATGTTATGTTCAATGAGGTGCAGAGGTGCCCAAAGATGTACTTACCAAATCCAATGGATGTGTCATGATGATGGGAACGAGTGTTGTTGGGGGGGGGGGGGTGGGGTTGAATGGGACCTCACATATATATTTTTAATGTAATATTATTACAAAGTCAATAAAAAAAAACAAACAAACAAAAAAAAATGTGTTATGTTCAAGGGAACCTTAATAAGATTAAGTGCTGATTTCTCCTCAGAAACGATGGAGGCAAGAAGGCAGTGGGATGACATTTAAAGTACTGAAAGCAAAAAATTGCCAGCTAAGACTTCTATATCCAGGAAACTCTTCTTCAAAAATGAGGGAGAGATTAAGTTATT
This sequence comes from Dasypus novemcinctus, assembly GCF_030445035.2. Taxonomy (NCBI): domain Eukaryota; kingdom Metazoa; phylum Chordata; class Mammalia; order Cingulata; family Dasypodidae; genus Dasypus; species Dasypus novemcinctus. Next base: position 136,267,760 of record NC_080704.1, on the reverse strand, counting down.
CCCATATAAACAAAAGCTGAGGGAGTATGTCACCACTAGACCTAACTCTACAAGAGATGCTTAGGAGAATTCTGCAGGTGGAAAGGAAAGGACAATAGACAATAAATCAAAGCTGCATGAAGAAATAAAGACCTCCAGTAAGGGTAATGACATGGGTAAATATAATGACAGTACTACTGTATTTTAGGTTTGTAACTCCATTTTTTTCTTTCTATAAGACCTAAAATGCAAATGTATAATATGTAAGGATAAACCAGTGGTTTTGGACTCGATGTATAAACATGCAATTTGTGACAAGAACTACATAAAGGTGTGCGATGGAGAGGTTTAGGAATACAATTTGTGTATATTATTAAAGGTAAGCAAACAGAATTGTTAAAGATTTAGGATGTTAAATTTAAGCCTCATGGTAACTACAAAGGAAGTATTAGAGAATAAGCAAAGGTCATAGGAAGTAGAGTACAGAGGGAATGAGGAGTTAATGCATAGTGTGTACACGGTTTCTGTTTGGGAAGATGGAAAGCTTTAGTAATGGAAGGTGGTGAGTGTACTGCAATATACTGAATGTGATTATTAACACTGGGAAAGTTTATGTTGTATATATATTCCCATGATTAAAAAAAGGAAAGAAAGAGCAACTAAAGAGACAATGAAAATTAAACTCCATACATTATCCTAGATGGGATTTAACTAGGGAGAAGGCTCAAAAGAACATAATTGGAACATATGAAAAAATTGGAATATAGATTAAGCTTTATATCAATGTTAAATTTCCTGAACTTGATAACTGCACTTAAGATGGTTACATAAGTGAATATCCTTGTTCTTCGGAAATGTACATGGCAATATTAAGTGTTCAAGAAGCATGATACATACACAAACCACACTCAAGTGTTCAGAAAATGGATTGATAGATGGACTGATAGATGGATTTATAGGTAGAATGGTACAGTAAATGAGGCACAACTTTAAAATTGGAGGATCTGCAAATCTGGGGAATAGGGGTTCTCTGTATGGTGTCTGTATTATTTGTGTAACTGTTCTGTATGTTTGAAAGTATTTAAAAATAGAAAGTAAAAAAAAAGGCATTCAGGGCAGAGGAAACAATATAAGTAAAGGATGGCAATATAAACTGATTTATATCATGTGAAAGCATTAACACCAAAAAAAAGTCAGAATGAAGTGTTGATTTGTGATAAAAAAATCAAAAGGAGGAAAACAATTAAGTAATTTACACATTATTTTTGGATGTAATGTTGCACTGAGTAAAAAAGAACACTGGGCCAGATATTTGGAAACCTGAATTCTATTCTCAACTATCTTAATGATCTTGGCCAACAATTCATCTGCAGTTCTTTTCTCACAGAAGTAATGAAAGTTATCATATGATCCTTAAGATTCATTTTGGATCCAAAACGGAATCCAAAATGAATTTATGGACCACAAAGGAATGAAATGCCATGTCTATAAAACATATAGACACTTACTTTTAAGATGGTGATACTCTGGGAATAGATTTTTTCTAGACTAAGAGTTTACCGCTGGTAATTATTTCACTCCAACCTTAAGGGTAACTATTGGAGTCTACATCCCTCCCTATGGTACCTTTCCCTTCTACTTCCCACAAGGTCCTCTTCTAGGTCAGGAGGTTGGTAGTAAAGGAACAATAAAGGCAATAACTAGGCGGCAGACTTGGCCCAGTGGTTAGGGCGTCCGTCTACCACATGGGAGGTCCACAGTTCAAACCCCGGGCCTCCTTGACCCGTGTGGAGCTGGCCCATGCACAGTGCTGATGCGCACAAGGAGTGCCGAGCCACGCAGCGGTGTCCCCCGTGTAGGGGAGCCCCATGCGCAAGAAGTGCGCCCTGTAAGGAGAGCCGCCTAGCACGAAACAAAGTGCAGCCTGCCCAGGAATGGCACCATGCACACGGATAGCTGACACAACAAGATAACACAACAAAGAGAAACACAGATTCCCGTGCCGCTGATAACAACAGAAGCAGACAAAGAAGACGCAGCAAATAGAGAACAGACAACTGGGGTGGGGGGGGGGGGGGGGAAGGGGAGAGAAATAAATAAATAAATCTTAAAAAAAAAAAAGGAGCTTAAAAAAAAAGGCAATAACTAGATACACTTTGATGTTATTTACTAATATTTTTACTTCATTATTTTACTTCTAGAATAAACTGTTACTCATTTTACAGCCAGAGCAGATCTATGGGGAAAGACAGACTGATAATAAATGTGGGCTATTTGATTTTTAAGTGTTATATATAATCATAAACATATAAGGATTAAAACAAGTGCTTTAACACATATACTAAGAAACTTAATTTTGTACTATGTCATTATATTTTATTTTTTAGGAGGTACCAGGGATTGAATCCAGAGCCTCGTATATGGAAGTCACTCAACCACTGAACTACACCTGCTCCCCTGTACTACGTGATTTGAAAATGAAAGAAAAAGATAATGCTTTGATACCATTTTTAGAAGGCAGTTTACTGGGGCATTCTCTGTCACATAACCTTGGGGGGGGGGCGGGGAAGTATTGAATTTAGGATTTCTCAGTAAAGCATCAGTAACTTTATACTTTTTCGAATAATTTCCCCGTGCTTCCCTTTTACATCCGCCCTCTGCTTTTTAGAGCATTAAAAGATTCTTAATGCCAGATTTCCTCATCAGCTTTTGGGAAGTGAAATAGGAAGCAGCCCTAGCATTAGAAGATAGCCTATATCAATGATCTGCCTCTCAACGTAGTAACACTAAGGAGGGGTCAATTGATGAATACCAAACCCTGACCCAGAGAGCTTCTACTTGCCTAAACCCTACTTACTTCACTGTCCTAGACTGTAGTCCCTGTTGACACCTGATAGGAAAAAGACACTCTACCAATACACTCGATCCCTTGCTCTCTTCCTCTTGTAACCTACTAAATCCTCCTGTTGCAGACAACACTTTCAAGTCTCTAAAAACCAACATCTTATTGTCAAATTTAATGAAGCCTGTATTGTGTTTAACCTGCAGGGAGAAAAATGCCACAATCGCTCATATTTCTATTGAAGTAGAAAGAAGACCAAGTAAAGGGTTTCCTTTATCATCAACAAGATGAGTGCAGCTTTTGTAAGTTTTAAATAAATTAATCTTTAAGGAAAGAGTAGTAAACTTTCTGCTGAGTCTTCTACATCAACTGACGTAATTTTTAAAATCAGTAATTTTCATACTGTCAATGACATGTAATTACTTGAACAATGTTTGAAAATCATTTGAAATAACTGAAAGATCAACAGGGACTTTAATGTGTAAAAAAATAAGTAAACTATTAGGTTTATTAGCACTAGAAGAATTCTCATCTTTTTGTGGAGGTCAAGAGCTTAGAGAACAATGATTACAAGTAAAGTGTCCCAAATGTATTCAGTTTGAAACCTTCTCTTTAATTTTTCAATGTTGTTGGCAAGCACTGTAATATCCATAATCCCTAAGGAAGGTGTTCATGTTTTGGATTTTTTTTTCTTAAAAAAAGAGTTTATTTGCAAGAGTGAAGTCGAAGGACTCATACTTCCTGACCTTTAAGAGTATTATAAAGCTACAGTGGTCAAAAGAGCATGGCACTGTCATATAGACTGAAACTTTGATCAATGGAATCAAATTGAGAGTTCAGAAATAGACTGTCATCTCTATGGTCAACTGATTTTTTGACAAGGCTACCAAGTCTACTTTACTGGAATAGAACAGTCTCTTCAACAAATAGTGAACTGGATATCCATAACCAAAGGAATGAAAGAGAACCCTTATCTAACTTCCTATATAAGAATCAACTCAAAAAGAATAAAAGATAATGTAGGGAAACATCTACAAGACCTTGTAGTAGGTGGGGGTCTCTTAAACCTTAAACCCAAAGCACAAACAATGAAAGAAAAAAATAAATAGGACCTCCTCAAAATTAAACACTTCTGCACCTCAAAGGACTTTGTGAAGAAGATAAAAAGGCAGCCTACTCAATGGGAGAAGATATTTGGAAATCACACATACAACAAGTGTCTAATAGCCATGATATATAAAGAGATCCAACAACTCAATAATAAAAAAAACAAATGACTCATTAAAAATGGGCAAAAGACCTGAATAGACATTTTTCTTTTACAAAAAGCACATGAAAAAATGTTAAACCTTACTGGTTATTAGGGAAATCCAAATCAAAGCATCAGTGAGATATCATTTCATATGTACGAGAATGGCCACTATTAAAAAAAAAAAACAGAAAACAACATAAAAAAAGAAAAAAGTTAATAAAAAAAAGAAAAACCCCAAAACCAAAAAAAAAACCCAAAACCCAGAAAACTACAAGTGCTGAAGAGGATGTGGAGATAGGAACACTTATTCACTGCTGGTGGGAATGTAGAATGGTACGGCCACTGTGGAAGTCTGTCTGGCAGTTCCCAAGAAAGTTAGATATAGCTCTACGATGTGACCCAGCAATACCACTACTAGGTATATACCCAGAAGAACTGAGAACAGGGACATGAACAAACATCTGCACACCGATGTTCACAGTGACATTATTCACAACTGCCAAAAGATGGAAACAATCCATGTGTCTATCAACTGATGAACAGATAAACAAAATGAGGTATATATACATGATGGAATATTATTCAGCTATAAGAAGAAATGAAGTTGTGAAGCACATGACAATGTAGATGAACCTGGAGGACATTATGCTGAAACAAGCCAAGCACAAAAGGACAAATATTGTATAATTTTGTTATTATGAACTAAACATAAGGAGCAAATTCATGACATTAATAGCTAGAATATAAGTCACCAGCAACTAGAATGTGGCTAAAGAATAGAAAGCTGAGGTTTAATCCGTGCAGAATTGGTAAGAAGTTGTTTGTAAATATTTGGAAATGAATAGAGATGGTGAAAGCACATCATAGGATTTGTAATTAGTAGCACTAAAATATGGGTATGATAGTGGTTTGCTTTTTGTCCCTTTTTTCCTCAGAATAATGAAAATGCTCTAATATTGATTGATGTGAAATGCTACTGATTGTACATTTTAGATAAATTGGTTAATGAAAAAAAAAGAATAGGGTGGGTTGGGGGAAAAATACACCAAATATAAGACATGGGCTACAGTCAGTAGTAAAACTTTGAGGATGCTCTTTCCTAAGTTGTTACAAATGTTTTACAACAATACAAGGTATTGGTGGTGGGGTGACGTATGGGAGCTCTGTATGATGTTATACATGTTTGTTTTATAAGCTCACAACTTTCACTATACACTTATTATTTATGTATGTCTATGTATGAATGACATCAATAATTTTTTTAAATGAAAAGTTTATATACTTCTGTTACTTAATCCATTTTCTATATACTATCTACAGTATAAATGTGCTATTCATTCAAGCCTATTTATTAATAAGACTCTTTTATGTTCACATCATATGAAAAGTTGCAGAATACTCTAGAACCAGTTTCAACTACAAAATGGATAGATTCTATACACAATGATAAAAGTTAGCCTTTGTAGTTCTTTGTCTAAAAATAGAGCATCAATTCACACTTTTAAAATGAATGGGTCAGTGGCTCCTACTTGGATTCACAAATGAAGGATAAAAACATTTTGAGGGGAGGAGGTATAGCTCAAGTGGCTGAGTACTGTTTCTTAGAAAAAGGTCCTGGGTTCAATCCCTAGAACCTCCTTAACAAACAAACAAACAAACAAAAAATCATTCTAAGACAACTGGGCAAATTTTAAGGCTGACTGGGTCTCAGATAATATTAAGGAATTATTAATTTTATTTTTATATTATTAATTTGATAAATGTGATAACAATGTTAAGGCTATGTAAAAAAAGTGCTTTTCTGTTTGATATGTATTGAAGCTTTATGGGTAAATGGCATGTATATCTGGGATTTACTTTAAAATACTACAGCCAAAAAATAGTTGAAGAAATAAAACAAGATTGCAAAAGTGTTGATAATTATTGAAGCTGGGTGATGGGAACATGAGGGTTCATTATACTGTTCGTTCCCATTTTGATGTATGTTTGAAATGTTTATCCCTATGTATGCATGTGGAAGGGTGTGTGGGAACTCTGTACTTATTGCAAGACTTTCCTATAAAACTACAACTTCTCTAAATAAAGGAATGTTTATTCTAAGGGGAAGATGAGAGGAGGAAAATGAATGGGCCACAAAACCATGTAAGATACTATCCAGGATGAAGTGCTATTACATTTTTCTTGTTGTTTAAAAACAGCCATGCATACCTTTCTGCAACGTGGTCTCACTTGATTTGTTTTCTGCATTGTCTTTCTGAGCACTCACTAGATCTGCAACCAGAACCTCAAGTGATTTATAGTTGTTCCCAGATGTTTGAATTTTTTCCTCCATTATTTTCTTAATGTCCCTGAAACTGAATCCCATTCGTATAGCTTCTTGTACCATAGGATTTTGGAAAATGGTATCATCTGAAATGAAAATTAGGGAAAAGGACATAGAATTTAAACAATTATTTTCATTCATACAACTCAGCAGCAAAGTATACTTAACAAGAAAAACTTAAGTGGCAAGGAAAGCAACAAAAACAAACCAGCAAATCAAAGCTGCTTTGGGAAGAAATATTTGAAATATATGGGCACTGAAGGTTCATTTTCAAAATATTACAATTAATTGTAAATGTAATGAGTATGTATTTTGTAGCACTTTGAACTGAGATTAGGTGCTTTAAAGACTGTGAAGAAACAGTGCAAGATAATGTAAAAACAGGCAAGAAAAGGGCCGTTAGGTTATTTTTTAAAAATTAAATTTAATTAATTTATTTTTTCTTCTTTATTTTCTTTTAAATGTTACATTAAAAAAATATGAGGTCCCCATATACACCCCACCCCAGCCACCCAACCCCTCCCACATCAACAACCTTTTCTATCATCGCGGTACATCCACTGCACCTGGTGAATACATTCTGGAGCACCGCTGCACCACATGGACAGTGGTCCACATTGCAGTCCACACTCTCCCCCAGTCCACCCAGTGGGCCATGACAGGACACACAACATCCAGCATCTGTCCCTGCAGCACCACCCAGGACAACTCCAAATCCTAAAAATGCCCCCATACCATATCTCTTCTTCCATCTCCCTACCATCAGCAGCCACCTTGGCCACCCTCTCCACATCACTACTACAATTTCTTCCCTTACTAATCACAATAGTTTCCCTGCAGAACACCAGCAAGTCCACTCTAATCCATACTCTCTTCCTCCATCCTGTGGACCCTGGAATGGTTATGTCCAGTCCCCCTCTGAATCAAGAGGGGCCTTAGATTCCACATGGATGATGGATACAATTCTCCTGCTTGCAGCTGTTAGGTTATTAAGTGCTTTAAAAACCTGAACACTTTTCAAATCAGCTGTATTCATTTGCAATTAACCTAAGGTAATTAGAGATTCAGTTGATGGCACTGCTAAGTCACTAGCAATTATTTTGAGGAAAAAATAAAGGAAATAGGGAGAAGTCCCAGACTGTGACCTTGAATGTATCAGTTTCCTATCTCTGAGATTTAGTTTCTGCAGCTGAGAAGGTTGGACCAGATAATGCAAGAAGGTAAGTGGAAACTCACTTTTACAAAATTTAAAATAGGAACAAAGCAGGTATATGGAAGTGCTAAGAGAGGAGGTGGTACCTTCTGACTAATCAATTTCACTCTTGGGTATGGAAAATGAATGTAAACATCAATCAAAGACATGAACAAGAATATTCATAGCAGCATTTTTTTTTATAATAGCCCCAAACTGGAAACAATTCAAATGTTCACCATCAAGTGAATGGATAAACTGGGGTATATTCAAACACAATACAGCAATAAAAAGAACTGCTGTCAATACACAGCATGGATGATCTCATAGATATAGTGATGAGCAAAATGTTATCATGATTAATGAGAAGTATAAGAGGACATACTGCCTGATTCCATTTTTAAGAAATAATCTATGGTAATAGGTAAAATTAATTTATGGTAATAAAAGCTAGGATATATCTTGGGGATGAGTACTGATTGGGAAGGGATGTGAAGAAGTTTTCTGGGGTGGTGGCAAACTTCTATATCTTAACCTGGGTGATGGTTTCATTGGTGTGTGTGTATGTGTGTGTTTTTAAAATCCATAGAGTTACATACTTAAGATTAGTGCCCTGTAAGCACTTTATTTCTCAATAAACAATTTTTACAAAGAGGAGGCTGAAAAGGGAGACATTGATTTTAAGGAACATGATACAGTAGGAGGCAAAATATATTTTTAAATAGAAAAGTAATTTGAGATTTAAATTTGTTAAAGAAAATCTCCATTAGGAGGTTAGAATGCAGATAAAAGATCAGTTAGGGGAAGCGGACTTGGCCCAATGGATAGGGAATCTGTCTACCACATGGGAGGTCCGCAGTTCAAACCCCGGGCCTCCTTGACCCGTGTGGAGCTGGCCCACATGCAGCGCTGATGCGTGCAAGGAGTGCCGTGCCACACAGGGGTGCCCCCCCATGTAGGGGAGACCCACGCACAAGGAGTGCGCCCCGTAAGAGGAACCGTCCAGCGCGAAAGAAAGTTCAGCCTGCCCAGGAATGGTGCCACACATACGGAGAGCTGACGCAGCAAGATGATGCAACAAAGAGACAGATTCCCATGCCACTGACAACAAAAGAAGCAGTCAAAGAAGAACACGCAGCAAACGGACACAGAGAACAAAGAACAGACAACTGGGGTGGGGGGTAGGGGTGGGGGAAGGGGAGAGAAATAAAATAAATCTTAAAAAAAAGATTAGTTAGGAGACTACTACAATAGTCTGGATGAGAAGGGTTGCAACTAGGACAGTATTGATGTGGGCTATGGGCAGGCTCTTTGTCTCTTCAGAGGTAACCTAAACTATCTGACTTGTGGGTGTGGGACGATGAAAGGTTGCAGTCCTGCCCTTGGCGAGCAGGAGACAGTTTAACAATGCAAGGTCTATAAACTTTTAAGTATTCAGGGGAAATGCAAAGCAAATATGCTAAAAGCTTATCGAATGCCTGAGGTCCATGCTAAGAGCTTACTAAGATGTGGAAATATATGCTAATTCAAGCCTATTGAAAACTGAAACAAAAGGACCATTTGGACTTTCCTCTCTGTATAAAAGGAACTAAAAAATCTTGTTCGGGGCTCAGGATTCAAACAGAAAGTTCCCGAGTCCGGCCGGTCATCAATAAACCATTTTTCCTTCTCAAAATCATTCCTGAGTCCTGGCTTCTCTATACTCAAGTAATTGAACTTCTCTCAAATTCTACAACATTTTTTTTTAAAAGATTTATTTATTTATTTAATCCCCCCCCTCCCCCCCCCGGTTGTCTGTTCTTGGTGTCTATTTGCTGCGTCTTGTTTCTTGGTCCGCTTCTGTTGTTGTCAGCGGCACGGGAAGTGTGGGCGGCACCATTCCTGGGCAGGCTGCTCTTTCTTTCACGCTGGGCAGCTTTCCTCACGGGAGCACTCCTTGCGCGTGGGGCTCCCCCACGCGGGGGACACCCTTGCGTGGCACGGCACTCCTTGCGCGCATCAGCGCTGCGCATGGCCAGCTCCACATGGGTCAAGGAGGCCCGGGGTTTGAACCGCGGACCTCCCATATGGTAGACGGATGCCCTAACCACTGGGCGAAAGTCCGTTTCCCTCTACAACATTTTTGGCGACCACAAAGGGACAACAAACGAAGGCCAGAGACGGTAGCATTTTGCTGTCTCTTCCAAATCCCCGAGGAAGCCAGGAGGACTCGGGTGAACCCCAAATCTGGGCGCCCCTGGATTAAATTTAATCCAGAAAAGATGTGGGCTCCACCAGAATCTTCCCGACAAAAATCAAGGGCAATGGAAGGTCTGAAGAGAAAGATTCTGGGAACGAAAAAGAACTCCAAACATGGAAGAAGGTAAGACTCCCCGGGTGAGCACAGTCTGGAAGGCCCTAGCTTTAATTACTAGGAAGGGGAGGCTGATCACCTCCCAAGAGAACCCTAGTAGTCCCAGAAAACTGGGGGGAAGCCGTTCTCTCTAGGCTTGGGAAAAGGAGAAAAACCGGGGAAAAGCCCTGGTGTTTTGGGTTTGTCTAACTGCATGTTAGAATCTGGTACTGGTCTTATATCCACTAAAAGAGTGGAGTCCAGGGAAACAGACTTTGGCCCAGTGGTTAGGGCGTCCGTCTACCAGATGGGAGGTCCGCGGTTCAAACCCCGGGCCTCCTTGACCCGTGTGGAGCTGGCCCATGTGCAGTGCTGATGCGCGCAAGGAGTGCCCTGCCACACAGGGGTGTCCCCCGCGTAGGGGAGCCCCACGCGCAAGGAGTGCACCCATAAGGAGAGCCACCCAGTGCGAAGGAAAGTGCAGCCTGCCCAGGAATGGCGCCGCCCACACTTCCCGTGCCGCTGACGACAACAGAAGCGGACAAAGAAACAAGATGCAGCAAAAAGACACAGAAAACAGACAACCGGGAGAGGGGAGGGGAATTAAATAAAAATAAATCTTTAAAAAAAATTTAAAAAAAATAAAAAAATAAAAGAGTGGAGTCTTGATTTTAATAGGAAGGGCTATTTATAGGTTCGAGTCCTAATGTCCTGGAGAAAAACCGGGGAAAAGCCCTGGTGTTTTGGGTTTGTCTAACTGCATGTTAGAATCTGGTACTAGTCTTATATCCACTAAAGGAGTGGAGTCTTGATTTTAGTAAAAAGGGCTATTTATAGGTTCAAGTCCTAATGTCCTGGAAATTGGTCTAGATTAAAAAAAAACAACAAAACTTGGTTACAGGAAAATGGATCGGCTTTTCTGGTCGAGCTTGGTCTGGGTGTAAAGTTTAAACAGTGGAAAAAGTCTAGCTGAAATCTTTTGTTATGGTGCTAAACTGTGAATGAATTTGCTTTATACCAAATGTTAAGTGTTCTGAGGTTTGTGATGGCTGTGGGGGCAGCCATAGTGAAAATATATATAAACTTGTGGGTCAAATTAGTGACCTTTTGTGCTTCTGTCTGTGTCAGCTCAATGCTAGTGTTGGAGTTGTGTCCTTATGTAAAGTAGAATTACAGCTGAGCTGGAGCCCTCCCTTGCCATTGGCAAGGGGGTGAAATGATTATGGGGCAAAACTGAGGAGTCTTGATGTTTGCGGAGTCTAGATGTTTGTGCATGCTCTGCTGTCTTGTCTCTGGTCTGGCCCTTTGCCGGGGCTTGGAGGCCATCTGTGTCCGCACCATGCACCCAAGTTTGTTGGGGCTGCCCCAGTCAGGGTGGCTGGGTCCCCTGGAGAGTTGCTGAATTTGAGTAGGTTCTGTCTGCCCATTTTGGCCTGAAAGCTGGAAAGGGGGGAGCGGCTTGCCCCTTTCCAGTGAGTCCACACCTTCTATTCATAAGCTGCATTCCTGTTTGATTGTTGTGCACCCGACTGCCGTGAAGGGGGTAAAAAGCAGAATCAGAATAAATGCAGTAAAGTTCCCTCCCTAGGGTGTCAAAGCCAAAATACCTTTGCATTCTGCCCAGTTCTTAAAAGGTATTGTAGTAACTTTAAGTAAGAGAATGTGTTCTGTAAAGGTAAAATTTGTCTTAAGGGTATAAATAATTATAAAAGTTTTACAAAGCATTGTTTAAATTAAGGTATTTAAATGGCTAATTGCAGAAAGTCATTATTTAACAAAAACCGAATTGATAATAATAATAATAAAAGGCAATTTTATAACAAACTTATTCGGCAGCCAGTCTCCCCTGCCAACTTGCTCCCAAAAAAACTTTTTGGTATTACATGCTACTAAGTATATAAAGTGAAAAAAAGTTCATTATTTTAACAAGCTTGTTTAGTATTAATGGCGATTATATGTTGTAAGAAGTTTGCCTAGTAACTTAGTATGTGGGATATATGGAGTATGTTTTTATTGTTAAGGAAACAGAAGATGATTTTGTCCTAAGATAAAATGATTGATTATTGGAAAGAGTAGAGTGTGGGAAAAAACCTGAATGAACACTGAAAGTGTAGAAGGTTTGTAGAAGGAAAATTTTTATGATTAAAATTGAGTAAAATCAATATACAAAGAAAATCTTTTATCAATAGCTTCTTGTGCTTTAACCTCATCATTTCCTCAGTGTTTGAAGAAGAGTCTTACCTCTTTTAAAAGAACATTTATGTTCTAGAAATCAAATCCTGAAAAGTAGCTTTTTATTTCAAACTAACTTCAAGAGATTTATTCTTTTACTTTAAAAGAAAAATTAAAGTAATGGTTAAGTTCATTTAATATGTTACAAGTCGAATGAAAGGTATTTAAAGGTGTTATAAAATTAATAAGTTTTTAAAAATTAATAAAAACTGTAACTAAGAGTTAAAATCATTTATAAATGCATTTATATTATAAAACAGTGGAAAGACAATAACTGAAATTATAGCTGGGTGAATTTAGCCTGAAACTATTATTTAAGTGTAAATTCTAAACTAACCTTTCCTTTGTTTATGGTTACTTCAAGCCTAACCTCACCCTTTGCCTTTGCCTATGGTTATTTCATAATTGAAAAGGGCTGGGACATCACTGTCTCCTCTCCTGGTATTAGTAACCCTTTATCTCATGAATTCAAGTATAAACTAAATAAATTGCTGCCTGATGGAATAAGGTTAAATGACCACTGGAGTTTTATTATCTCCAAAATAAAAAAGGGGGGTGGAGGGGGAGAAGTCTCCTGCCTTGACAGTCAGTGTTCCTAAGAGTGGCAATTCATGAGAGAAACCAGTCTGTCTCCCTGAGGCTTCAAATAGCCTCAGTATATATATATAAAATTAATCTTGTTGCTTATCCAAAATTCTGCTAAATTCAAAATAAAATATAAAGTTCTGAAACAAAAAAATAGTGCTAAAGCATTGAGAACATTTTGGTTACAATCCATTAAAAAAGAAAATTCTTGTGTAAAACTGCATAGTCATAGTATAAAACTGCACAGTCATAGTGCAAATTAAGAAGAGTTTCAAGAGTCTTTGAAATATTTTGCAGTCACACTTGTTTTGTAAGAATTAGAAGTTTAAAGTAACTAAAGTTATGTTGTTGTGTCAAACTATTCATGTCTGCCTATTTGCTCAAATTGTTGAGGTTAAATATGCAGTTACAAGTAATATATATTTCGGGACCCCAAATTAAGCTAAACAGTATATAAAATAATGCAAATTATAAATAATATCAATAAGTTTTGTTTCTGTGTCTAACTCTTTGTGTCTGCCCATTTGCTCAGTGTATGTCTTCACACATAGGGATAATAATATCAAATTAACAAATGAAAATTCTTAAAAGAGCTCTATCCAAATTGTTAATTAAATATGCAGTTATATATGTAAATAAATATTCTTAAAGCCCAAATTAAACTAAGCAGGATGAAAAAGTCATAGAAATCTGATTATAGAAACAATTGGGAAAGGGCCTCCTCTTTGCAAGAGCTTTAAAGGCAAGACTAGGTATAGCAGATTAAACCTATCTACTAGGCTAGGGAATTAAGAATCAGTTTGCCTGGTAATTTCCCAGTTTAAACCTTTTGTCAGCCATAAAATGTAAAAAACAAAGATTAGGTTAATTTTCACATAAAAAAAATGTTGATGTAACCTGGCGGGCTGCTGCCTCAGTCTCCCACTTGCGGATTGGACAGCAGTGGAGGAGACCAGTTTAGGCCAGTCCTATGGGCAGTGGAAGGATGCACAAGAAGGAGCTAAGTCAGTGCCATTTCAGCACTACATTCTATTCCTTATTTAATAAAGGGGAGCAGGTAAACACGAAAATGGTTGGAATGTGATAGAGGAAGCAGTTAAATCACAAACTTTTGTGTGGGAAAGTTAGATCTCAGATAAGCTATAACTTCTGAAGTATCCAATTTTTGAAAAAACAAAGGAAGAGCTTGCATGCTAGGCTTAGGGGTATAAATTGTGTCATTTTTCTTTGTTCGGGGCACCAGCCATATCTGGCTCTGCGCCCCTTCATGCAAGATTGAGAATAAATTCTTTTCTTCTCCACAATCTGGTGAGCCTTATTTTCTTCCAGAAGATTTCTTTCCAACAAAATAAAAGTAATTAGGGGCTCTATTAACAAATTTCAGTAAGTAAAGGAAAGTCCATAAAAACTATAGAGAAATCTTTCCTGGGTTATGATTTTTAAAAATTAAGTAATTGTGTAATGTGTTTTAAAACCTGGTAATCAGTATGCTTTTAAATTATTAATTTTCATAATTTAAAAAAAAGAAGTTTTTAGCTTCCTGTAAGGAAAAAAGAAAACATTCCTTGCATAAACTATTATGGTTTCAATTTTATTTAACTTGAGTGTAATCTCCCATAATTAATTCATAAACTAAATTAACATTATATATACAAAATCTTTAGAGTAATGAAAATTGTAAGTTCACATTGGTGAAATTAGGCTAAAGGAAAAAGATTGTAGATATGTTCTCTTAAATAAATAGAGTAAATTCCTTTGGTAATTGTAATTTAATAAGTTTATTTAAACATGAGGTGTCTAGTCAATGTGGTTATAGTCAATTATAAGGAGGTTGTAAAACATCTGCCAAACTGAAAATGTTTAAATAGTTCTAGTTCTAGAAATCACTGTTAACTAAAACTTAGATTGGTATTGGTAGCAGAAATAACTTAATGATAATAAAACCTGTCTGAAGGCCACCGCAAAGTACATATTTAAGTAAATGGTAATAAAGTTATCTTGATTCTATTGGAAATCTTCTGTTTTCATTTTAAAAATGAAAAATAATATTTTTCTTCTATTACTAAAGTACCTACTGTTATCTTCATAGTAAAATTGTGTAAGTAAACAGTCATTTAATATATGTGTTGCATTAAGTTGTTTAAAATATATATAAAAACAGGGAATAAACTTTAACATTGTCAAACTCTTGTGCATTCAAACCAGGCCTTAAATACATTACAGGTTGCCTCTCCATGTGAGTTATTGGCTAGGCTGGTCACTGACCCCTCAATTAAAAATATTTGCTATATCAGCCTCTGGTTCTGCTCCTGAAGTCGATGGAAACTACGTTGCAGTTTCAAGCTCCTGCAGCAGCCAATAATGACTCAGTACAGCCAAGTGTACAATGGATATCGCCTCCAGACTGGCACTGTTCCATAGTGCCAGAGAGCACTATGCACCAGGCTAGTAAAATACTGGAAATTCTCTCTAAGATCAAGAATGCTGCGACTTGCTCACTGCGTTGAAGAACATGCTAAGTGGAGCCATAATACCAAGATACAGTAAGTGAAACTTAAACACAATTGGCATTATGGCCTGCTCTCATGGAGAGATAACATGTAAAGTATTACAAACCTGAAACTCAAAACTAATAATTGCAACTCTAAATCCTTATGCATTAAGTAATATATTAGTTAATATTAAGTGCTGTACTTTTTATCCTGTACTAAATATATGCCTAATAATTATAACGTTATCTTTTCTATTTTAGATCAAGTGTAGAAGTATATTAGACGTGTTAAATTCCTGGTAAAATCATTTTCTAAACAGTTAAAAACATGTCTATAAAATAAGGTGGCAGTCTCAGCCAGTCTCAGTCAACTTCTATATTCTACTGTACTCTGCTGTGTAGCAAAGGTGAGGCTTGCTTGCTGATGGTGAGTCACTTATTGAACAAGTCAAAATTGCTAGAAATTGTACAATTAAAACCAAGGTGTAAAAAAAACAACCTTTATTCTGTAGTTTTAATCACTCCCACAGGTGAAAACGAAGAGAATTTCCAACTTAAGTGTTCTAATCCTGAGTGAAGCCAGTTGCCCAGGAGTGCCAATTCACCAGGAGCATCTAACAGAGCGAATGAGTGCCAATCATTAAACAGCTTGGAATGTGTCTTCAGACAAAGCTAAGTGTCTGTTGCAATTTCTCTCTAAAGATGAATAACTTAAAAAAATATATATATGCTGTTCCCACCAGCTTTTAAGGAGTGCCATCTTTATAGGCACCTAACCTTGTCTACCTCTGTAATACAATGTGTCCTCTTTTAAAAACGGGTATTCCATAGAGGTGCAATGGACACAACCAATCCAATGTCCACATAGAAGAGGTGGCATTGGATTGGGAAAAGTGGACATGGTGGACGATGGGTATGGGGAAAGGCAGGAAGAGATGAGAGGTGGAGGCGTATTTGGGACATGGAGCTGCCCTGGATGGCGCCTCAGAGGTAATCACCGGACATCATAAATCCTCACAGGGCCCACTGGATGGAATGGAGGAGAGTATGGGCCATGATGTGGACCATTGTCTATGAGGTGCAGAGGTGCCCAAAGATGTACTTACCAAATCCAATGGATGTGTCATGATGATGGGAACGAGTGTTGTTGGGGGGGGAGAGGAGGGGTGGGGGGGTGGGGTTGAATGGGACCTCACATATATATTTTTAATGTAATATTATTACAAAGTCAATAAATAAAATAAAAAAAAAAAGGAATTAGAAAAAAAAACACAAAAAAACGGGTATTCCAAATTTTTAATTAAGTTTGTTTCTTTCAGAGTGAACATCTTATTAACCATATGAAAACTTCATCCAACTTCGTACAGAATGCCAGATCCATCTTCCTCCAGTTAAAATAAATTAAGAGTTTTACACCTTATTAGGCAATGACTACAGCCCATGGCCAGCAGGAAGCAGTTACAGAAAGAAATCCGTCTCCCTTCAGCACCCCTTTTAAATTAAAGGTGTAAACTCTTCAAGGGTAAAATAAAATTAATAGATGGATCTGGAACCTGACTAGAAATCCATGTGAGCACCAGTGGCCGCAGGATGACTGCAGGAGGCCCCCGCCCCAGGATTCTGCTGTCCAGAATGAAAACTTCTAAACTCTTAAAAACAGTCCTGGATGCTACACTAAAGATTGATAAATAATCAATCAAAACAACAAACAGCCATCCACCTCATAGCTCCAACAATAATTATGCCAAAGCTTAGCAAGTTAAACTTTGGCAAAGGGGGGAAATGATGTGGGCTATGGGTGGCAGGCTCTTTGTCTCTTCAGAGGTAACCTAAACTATCTGTGACTTGTGGGTGTGGGATGATGAAAGGTTGCAGTCCTGCCCTTGGTGAGCAGGAGACAGTTTAACAATGCAAGGTCTATAAACTTTAAGTATTCAGGGGAAATGCAAAGAAAATATGCTAAAAGCTTATCGAATGCCTGAGGTCCATGCTAAGAGCTACTAAGACGTGGAAATATATGCCAATTCAAGCCTATTGAGAACTGAAACAAAAGGACCATTTGGCCTTTCCTCTCTGTATAAAAGGGACTAAAAAATTTTGTTCGGGGCTCGGGATTCAAACAGAAAGTTCCCGAGTCCAGCCGGCCGTCAATAAACCATTTTTCCTTCTCAAAATCATTCCTGAGTCCTGGCCTCTCTATACTCAAGTAATTGAACTTCTCTCAAATTCTACAACAGTATGAGTGGGGAGGAGATGGATTTCAGACAATATTAAAGAGATGGAATCCCTCAGACCTGGTGAATAATTAAATGTAGAGAGATTAAAGAGAGCAAAGAGCTTAGAATGACTCAGGTGACTGGGCAACTTTGTGAATTGCGGTACTAATCAATAGAGAGAGAAAAAGAGCAAGACTGGATTCAGTTTGAGTGGTTGAAAGATGTTGAATTTGAATTTCTTTAGGGTTTTTAGGTGGAAATATTTGAAGACAGCTGGACAATATTCTTTCCTAGTTCTTCTATCTCTGACTTTTTAACAGTTTGTGTTTTGCGGGATCCTTTTCTTTTGCCTACTTTATTAAATTCTGGTGATTCCCTTACATTCCCTCATTGATCCTTTTCTGGGAACATCTCCTATTACCATAATTTTATTCTCATTTATATGCGTTCTAGGTTTTAATATCCCTCTACTTGTATGTACTGCAGGTATCTCAAACTCAACTGGCTAAGAACCAAAAGCAGGGACAACTGTATCTCCATATATGAAAAAGAATGAAATGGACTCCTAAGTCACACCACATACAAAAAGTAACTCAAAATGGATCAAAGACCTATATGAAAGAGCTAAAACTCTAAAACTCTTAGAAGAATACATAGGCATAAATCTTTGTGACCCTAGTTTAGGCTATGGGTTCTTCAATATGACACACAAAGCACAAGCACAAAAGAAAAAAATAAACTGAACTTCATCAAATTAAAAACTTTTGCATCAAAAGACATTATTAAGAAAGTAAAAAGAGGCAGCAGACTTGGCCCAGTGGTTAGGGCATCCGTCTACCACATGAGAGGTCTGTGGTTCAAACCCAGGCCTCCTTGTCCTGTGTGGAGCTGGCCCATGCGCAGTGCTGATGCGCTGCCCTGCCATGCAGGGGTGTCCCCCACGTAGGGCAGCCCCACGCGCAAGGAGTGCGCCCCATAAGGAGAGCCACCCAGCGCGAAAAAAAGTGCAGCCTGCCTAAGAATGGCGCTGCACACACGGAGAGCTGACACAACAAGATGCCGCAACAAAAAGAAACACAGATTCCCATGCCACTGATGACCACAGAAGCGGACAAAGAAGATGCAGCAAACAGACACAGAGAACAGACAACCGGGGTGGGGGCGGGTGGGAGAAGGGGAGAGAAATAAATAAACAAACAAATAAATAAATAAATAAATCTTAAAAAAAAAAGTAAAAAGAAAGCCTAAAGAATGGCAGAAAATGGTTGCAAACTATATATCTGATAAAGGTTTAATATTCAGAAAATATAAAGAACTGCTACAAATGACCATCTATTAAATGAATGGATGAATATGTGGGATAGCCACATGGAATATTATTTAGACATAAAAAGAAGTACTGATATATGCTACAACATGTATGAACCTTGAAAATATTAAGTGAAAGAGGACAGACACAAAAGCGCTATATTGTATTATTCCATTTACATGACATGTCCAAAATAGTACAGGCAAATCCATGGAAACAAACAGTAGATTAGTGGTTGCCTGGGGATGGGGAGTGACTGTTAATGGGTATGGAATTTCTTTTTGGGGTGATAATTTTCTCCAATTAAATAGTAGTAATGGTTGTACAATCTTGTGAACAGAGTAGAAACCACTGAATTGCACAATTTAAAAGGATGAAATTTATACAAAGTGTATTACATCTCAATTTAAAAACATTAATCTTAAAACCAGAGCAAGAATCTCATTAGTCATAAAAAGAACAGTACACATTTTTAAGGATGAAAAAATATCAATACTGGGGAAGGGACAAAGTGTTTGATGTTGTATATGTGGGAGCACCCTATATTGTACACGTGAATTACTGTCATCTAAAACTTTTGTGAAGACAAAACTAATAACCAGGAAAAAAAAAAAAAGGAAGATGTAGACACCGAGGAAGAAATGAATGAAACTGCCTTGCCACTGTACATACAGGGCAACACCTATTGCAGTGATGAAAGGCAAAGAGTCAAAAATAAAGGTTTTTCCTTTTTTGATACCCGTTATTTTTACTTTTAGTTTTTCTAAACTAGTATGTATTCTATACCTAACCTTTAAACCCATCACTATATTCCATTTTACTATTAATGGAATTTGGCAATATATTAGGCTTCATTTTTGAAGAAGTTTTGGACCACAGTGAGGTTCAACTATGGCAGGGGAGGAACACTGGCATAGGGTGTTATTGATGCGGGTCACAGGGTTGGGAGGGAGTTCTCCAGGGCATGTACACAGGGTACATAAAACTGACTGGATATTTTCATAGTAGTTATAGTTAAAAATGACAACTGAGGGAGTGTTAAGTTCCTACCCAAGGGAGCTCTATCACATTCCCCAATGGAACAGAAACATTCCCCCAAGTACAATGGCAAAGACCAACAAAGAAGGATGGTGCAATGATGAGCCCTTGATACAGATGAATATGCTTATGAGCCTGTGTACCTAAAATATGAAATAGGCCTAGAGCTGCAGGGTGCCTGAGTTACCTCCTGAGAGTCTCCATGTTGCTCAAATGTGGCCATTCTCTAAGCCAAACTCAGCATGTAAATGCATTACCTTCCCCCCAGTGTGGGACATGACTCCCCGGGATGAGCCTCCCTGGCACTGAGGGATCACTACCAAGCATCAGCTGGTGATGTAACAAGAAAAAGACCTCAAATAAAAGGGTCATCTCAGACCAGCAGAATATCTCAGCCTACATGTAGGATCAGGTGTTAAAAACTGCTTTTTGACTTTGAATAAAAGGGGGAAATGGAAAGAACAAATGAGCTTATATGGCTATGAGTCTCCAAAAAAGAGTAGGGAGGTCATCAGAGGAGTCACGCTTACGCACAACTCAGCAGGATTTCAGGGACAGCCACAGTAGAGATAATCCCAGGTACTGTCTCTCCTGAGGGCTACAGAGACCCACAGGTTCTTTGGTAATGGCAGATGGCTATGGAGTTCAATGCCATGTCAGTTGGCCCTACTTTGGAGTTGGTGTTTCTGAGTGTGACGGAGTTAGACTTAGATGTGACCTTTCTATACGTGCCTCTTCTGTCACTTTTACTGAACCTGTGGTTGGTGCTGGGGTTGGTATATACTCGGGAGAACTGAATCTCTGGACTGTCCATGTGACAGCTGGGCCCTGAGCCTCAGCAGAGTTGCAACTCCTACTGTCTGGTTCACTGGACTTACCCTGGTCAGCTATTAGGGACGTGAAGGTCAACCACCACACCAGGGATCTGAGAATGCCTACAACTACAAGCAGGAGAATTGCATCCATCATCCATATGGAAATCTAAGCCCCCTCTCGATATAGAAGTGGAGTGGACATAACCATCCCAGTGTCCACAGGATGGAGGAATAGAGTATGGATTAGAGTGGACTTAGTGATACTCAGTAGAGTTACTGTGGAACTATTGTGATTAGTAATGGAAGAAATTGTAGCACTGATATGGAGAAAATGGCCATGGTAGCTGCTGAGCATAGGGAGAGGAAAGAAGAGATGATGTGGGGACAACTTGGTGTTGTCCTGGGTAGTACTGCAGGGACAGATGCTGGACATTTTATTTCCTGCCATGGCCCACTGGGTGGACTGGGGGAGAGTGTAAGCTACAATGCAAACCATTATCCATGTGGTGGAGCAGTGTTCCAATGTATTCACCGAATGCAATGAATGTGCCACGATGATGAAAGAGGTTGTTGATGTGGGAGTAGGGTGATGAGAGCAGTGGGGCGTATATGGGGACTTCTTATATGTATACATATTTTAATGTAACATTTAAAAAAAAATGAGGGAAAAAATAAATAAATTGAAAAAAAAAAAAAAGAAACATTACAGAATCTGTTTCTCAATAACTTTAAAAATACAGACCAGGCTAAATGATTCTTAAACTATTGTTTATTTCCATTATCAAAGCAGCTCTCATTCTCAAGCATATTTATGAATATATATAGTCATCTTGCCTTGTAATCCTAATACACTAAATAAATCATGTTATAAGAATGGGAAGTGGAGAATCACCAGACATTCTAAATAAAACCTTCTACTATTTTTGAAACATGATGCTTAAATTGAGAATGAGATCTGCATTATAAGGCTAGGATTGTTTACAGTCCTAGCTCCACTAATGATGATTTGTAATATGACTGTGGGCAGGTCATTTAACCTCTCCAACCCTCTGTTTCTTTATTTGAAAAGAGGTGATAACAATATCTTATTTGTTTACTATAATATCTTTCCCTGTCCACTTTCTGATTTTTTAAAATATATCTATGATGAATATACAAACTTTGTGATAAACATCTCTACCTTTCCATGAGGGAATAGAAGGTAAACATAAACAATTTAACCGTTATCCCTCTGTGAAGAATCTGGGGAAGGAACAAAGATGGTTTGGGATAAAGAAGCAGGTAGGTTAGGGTTGATCCATGGTGATGGCACATTAGCAGAGCACTGGATTCATGATCCTAGCTTACTTAAGGAGTCTAAGGGACAAAATACACTTAACTCTTTATTCTGTGATTTTAATAGAAATAGTGATGAACCTCTTGAAACTAGAAAAAACTGTCTAATGGCTGTACTAATTTTCTTGATAGCGAAATACCCAACTTAAATTTATAGCCAATCTTAATAAATACACTTCAGTGCCCTTGAAAGAATACGTTTATCTTTTCATCCCATAAATAACAACTATAATAAGTTGGCAGTGAAAATAAAAATATATTTATTTTAGTAAGTATATTTACCAATTATTTTAGTTAGTGATGGTGTTTTTTCAGCAGTTCTTCCCTAAAACAGAAATATGAATTGTGAGTTAGAATTCTTTTTGGTAGAAGGTATTACTTTCATTTGAAAAACTGCATTACTCAACAATGTATAAATTGGCTTTATTCTAGTTCAACATATCAATATTCACAAGAGGTATAGCCTGATGGAGCCAGAAGTTAAAAGGTTATCTAACCCAATCCCCTCACTTTATAGGCAAGCTGAGGCCTAGGGAAATGAAATGACTTGATCAATCTGATACAGTTAATGACAGAGCCATAATGACAATTCCAGTCTCTTTCTAGTCCAGGGCTCTTTCCATGTAGTACTGACCCCTTAGCCACCCCAGTTCATACTATCAGTTTAGATATGCTTTTTTTAAAAAAGAGAAGTACAAATTTAAAGTTTAATAAGATGCTGTTGACACTTATATAAGATTAGAAAAATTCAAAAAGTTTAATAACAACCTGATGGTATTGGTGGGGAAAATGGCATTATTGTTGGTGGGAACATAAACTGGCACATCCTCTTCAGAGGACAATTTTAAAAGAATCATCAAATTTTAAAATTCTACATCTAGGAGTTTATCTTACAACATATATGTGACTGTGAACATGAACACGCAAATAAACTTTACAGTAAGAAACCAGGCAAATGTCTATGAATAGTGGGCTAGTTAATTCTGGTATATATATATATGCAGTAAAATACAATACAATAGTGAGAAGAAAGAAACAAAACTAATTGATATTAGTAAGAGAAAATATACTAGATATGTCATCAAATTTAAAAAGCAAGATGTGGAATAGTGTACATAATATGCACGCATGAGTAAAAATATGTGTGGAGAAATATACATATTATTACTTGCATATGTATAGACTACATCTGAAAAAATACACAAGAAACTGGTAACAGTGGTTGCTTCTAGGAAAGCAATCTGAGAATCTGAGAATGAGGGGTAAGGGAGTAGAGACCTACTTTTTTACTATATTCTCCTTTGTAGCATTTGAATTTGTACCATATTCAAGAGTTATGGGAAACAGATTTGGTTCAACTGATAGAGCTTCTGTCCACCATATGGGAGGTCCAGGGTTCAAACCCAGGGCCTTCTGACTCATGTGGTGAGTTGGTCCACATGCAGTGCTGATGCGCACAACGAGTGCCGTGCCACGCAGGTGTGTCCCCCGTGTAAGGGAGACCCATGCACAAGGAGTGAGCCCTGCAAGGAGAGCTGCCCCCGCAAAAAAAGCACAGCCTGCCCAGGAGTGGCACCGCACTCACAGAGAGCTGACGCAGTAAGATGGCGCAACAAAAAGAGACACAGATTCCTGGTGCCACTGAAAAGAATGCAAGCAGACACAGAAGAACACACAGCAAATGGACACACAGAAAAGACAATGGGGGAGAGAGAAATAAATTAAAAAATAATAATAATTATGTATCCCCCACTCAATTTGTGGCTTTTTTTGTGTGCTGTCTGCTCTCTGTGTCCATTTGCTGTACGTTCTTCTGTGTCTGTATTTATTTATTCCCCCCCTTGCAGCTTGCTTGCTGTCTGCTCTGTGTCCATTCGCTGTGTGCGCTTCTGCATTTTTTTGCTTGTCTCCCTTTTTTTGTTGCATCACCTTGCTGAGTCGGCTCTCCGCAGTACCTGTGGGCGAGGTGGCGCTCCACAGCGTGCCAGTGAGCCTGCCTTCACAAGGAAGCTCTGGGACACAAACTCAGGGCCTCCCATATGGTGGAAAGGAGCCCAACTGATTGAGTCACAGCCACTTCCCAGAATTGTGTATTTTCACAAAACCATTTCATATCATTTTTTTAGATATACTTTTGAGATTTTAAATATTGTCTGCAAAAAGTTTAAAACTATGAGTAGAAAAGACATTCATTATACAAGAATCTAATTTCCAAAGCCTAAGGGACTAAGTATTTAGTTTTTCAAGTCCGTATTTTTTTCATTTTATTAGTTTCATGTGAATACCGATTAAAACACACTGTTCTAAAATGCCACATTTCTAGTGTCTTTTAAGTATGATAATCTCTTCAAGTCCCTACTATTAGTGTTTTGCAAAGGACATGGGCAATACAGTTTTTACAATGTAAAGAACTATTTAAAATACAATGTGAACCATATAAACACCTGTAATAATAAATATTTTAAACAAATTATCCAGCTAGGCTTTGCCTTTCTTGTGGTTCATCTAGTACGTACAAATGTTCGAGCCCATATTTTTGCCTACAATGATACTTAAATCGGTTCAACCTGATCCCTTTATCACCAATTTGCTTCAGGTTAAGAATGACGAGCACTTTCAAGTTTCTCCCTTTAAAGATCATCACACATAATTAATTTAAAATTCTATACTGGGAAACGGACTTGGCCCAGTGGTTAGGGCGTCCGTCTACCACATGGGAGGTCCGCGGTTCAAACTCCGGGCCTCCTTGACCCGTGTGGAGCTGGCTCATGAGCAGTGCTGATGCGCGCAAGGAGTGCCCTGCCACGCAGGGGTGTCCCCTGCATAGGGGAGTCCCACATGCAAGGAGTGCGCCCTGTAAGGAGAGCCACCCAGCGCAAAAGAAAGTGCAGCCTGCCCAGGAATGGCACCACACACACAGAGAGCTGACATAATAAGATGAAGCAACAAAAAGAGACACAGATTCCCATGCCGCTGACAACAACAGAAGCAGACAAAGAAACAAGACACAGAGAACAGACAACTGGAGTGGGGTGGAGGGGAGAGAAATAAATAAATAAATCTTTAAAAAAAATAAAATAAAATTCTATACTGTGAATTTTACACAAAGAAATAATTGCAAAACAAATTACATATCTGAAAATATATATTATACAATATGCAACTTACCAGAGACTCTTCAGGTGAATGGGTTAAATGAATATTGTTTATATATTCTTGCCCTTTCTCTTCTACCAGATATTTACACCTAAACAATTAAAGAAAGTTAAACTTCAGTAGCTGATAAGTTTGTAACTAAAATAGTAAAATACAAAGCTATAATCTCTATCATCTTTAATTCCTTTAATTAGTTTTTCAGCATATCTAAGTAGCCACAAAATAAAATGTTACCCACCCAATTTCCTTACAGCTGCCATTTTAAGGTTAAAGAATAAGTTCTTATTGTAATGCTATTTAAACTGTTAGATGAGCAACAGATATCAACTTGAGAATTTTCATCTCTTGAGCAAGAGTTACTGAATTTTTTGTAAAGATTATTTTTTATTTATTTCTCTCCCCTTCCCCCCCAGTTGTCTGCTCTCTGTGTCCATTCGCTATGTGTTCTTCTGTGACTGCTTCTATCCTCATCAGCAGCCCCGGGAATCTGTGTTTCTTTTTGTTGCATCATCATGTTATATCAGCTCTCCATGTGTGCAGTGCCATTCTTGGGCTGGCTGCACTTTTTTTTCGCACTGGAGATGGGCGGCTCTCCTTACGGGGCGTACTCCTGGCGCATGGGGCTCCCCTACACGGGGGACACCCCTGCGTGGCATGGCATTTCCTACGCACATCAGCACTGTGCATGGGTCAGCTCCACACGGGTCAAGGAGGCCCGGGGTTTGAACTGTGGACCTCCCATGTGGTAGGCAGACGCCCTATCCATTGGGCCAAGTGCGCTTCCCTAAGAGTTACTAAATTAAATTAGCACTTTGACATTTAAAAAAAGTTTTAAATAGTTAATCTTTTCAACTATTGTATTTTGAGGACTAACTAATTGTACATTTAAAAGGAAATTTTTAGGTTTTTCAACTAAGCTTTTAAGGCTGTTTTTTTTCTATTTTTTTAAAATGATACATTCAAAAAATATAACAGGTCCCCACATATCTCCAACTCCCCTCACCCCACTCCTCCCAAATCAACAACCTCTTTCATCATCATGGGACATTGGTTGCATTTGGTGAATACATTTTGGAGCACTGCTGCACCAGGTACTGGTTTTCCTGAGGGCAACAGAGACCCACAGGTTCTATGGTCATGGCAGATGGCTCTGGAGTTCTGTGGCATGTCAGTTGGCCCTCTTTGGAGTTTGTGTTCCTGAGTGAGATGGAACTGGACTCAGAAGTGACCTTTCTACACATGTCTCTTCTGTCACTTTTATTGGACCTGTGGTTCGCACTGGGGTTGGTGTATATTCAGGAGACCTGAATCTCTAGACTGTCTATGTGACAGCCAGTCCCTGAGCCTCAGCAGACTTAAGGCTGTTTAAAGCTAAGATTTATTTTCAAATGATCACCCTGAAATTTTAAAGTATACTATTTTAGAGGAGTGGATGTAACTCATTGTTTGAGTCCCTGCTTCCCATCTATGAGGTCTTGGGTTCAATCTCTAGTACCTCCTAAAAGAAAAAAAATAGTACTATTTTTTAGGCCATAAATTCACATCACTTATACATGAGTTCTTTATTATAAAGAGGCAAGATGGCAAAAAGATATTTAGGATATGTCATCATTTTAAGATGCCAAAGAATTATAAGAAGCATAATTAACTTTATGTACCACCTAAAACTGCTGGCAATTAAATTATGACACATCATCAAGTGCAAGATGTTTTCTGATTTCAAAGTTCTTAAAATGTGAATGTGGGAGAGGATGTGGCTCAAGCAGTTGAGTGCCTGCCTACCACAAGCTAGGTTTCAGGTTCAACTAACTCCCAGCGCCTCCGAAAGAAAAAACTGACAACGAACAGACAAGGGAGCCAAAAAATAAAATGTGAATAGGGAGAAGATGTGGCTCAAGCATGGGACGTCCCAGGTTTGCTTCCCAGTGCCTCCTCAAAAAAACAAAAACAATCAAGCAGCAAACCAAAATAACCAACTCAGTGGAGTGGATGTGGCTTAGTGGTTGAGTGTTGGCTTTCCACATAGGAGGTTCCAGGTTCAATCCCCAGCCCCTAGTACCTCAAAAAAAAAAATTGAATAGTTGTGTATCTTAGAAGCAGTAAGATACAGTAATATTTCATAGGGGGTGTGATGGGTTCTTAAGGAATCTCCTTGACAACGTGGACTCTTTTGTGTCCATAGAAAGATTGGACTTCTAACAACAAAAGAAGTACATATTTCCTAATTTGGTGTTTAGAAATGGAATAATCCGGATGTCATACTTATAATATACAAGCAATGAATGTTTTGGTTGAAGGCTTAGATGTTTTTGTCTCTGTAAACTAGGTGACCCATTTTTATAAACTTGCTGTGTATTTCAAGCCACAGCAAAAGCAAAAGTAGTTGAGGTGAAAAGTCATTCAAGTCTTTCCACTGCATACTGTCCAACCTGCTGTTACTAAATAAATATTTAAAATATCTTACCCTGGATACCACTTAGCATGTTGTTCCCAAGGGTCTTCACTGGGCTTCCAATCAGTTAGCCCTCCTCCACAGTGAAAGCACTTTACTTTATCACCTTCACCTAAGAAAATATGCAAGTAAAAATATATGTATTTCATGCAATTAGAAGCTTACACAAAAGTATCCACTGTACACCCAAAAATTACTTGAAAATCTAGTAGCTTAAAGGAAGACATTAAAATTCATGTCTAAGTAATAGATAAAATCTCTATCATTTGAGGAGGAAATATTCAGATTCATTTTGAAATATTTTAAAGACAAAAATCAATTTGTCTTATTGTTATGTTAAAAATTAGAATTGTTACATTCAATCCTAAAATAAATGGGTCAGAAACATTGGTATAATTTTTTAAAATACTCTTGGAAGCCATCACACCAATGGTCCTTCCTAATGTTTCTACAGTAGCACATTTGAAAAGTGGTCATTTGAGGCAATAGGGCATAATATAGGGCTGCTTTAAAAATATACAGGCCTATATACTAAAGGTATATATCAATTTTATTATCAGCCAAATTAAACTCCAATGCTAACTCTTATAAGGTTGTTGTGAGGCATAGAGAAAATGTATATAATATATACATTGAGCACATATAGTAGGAATTCAATAAATGTCAGTCAGGTAGACCCATTCTTCTATCAGGGATGTCTACCGTCTTTGGCACATGAATCCCTCTCCTAAAAACAATTACATGAAGATAAACATGACTCAAAACATGGTTACATTACAGACTCAACATAAATATTCACAGAATAGAGCTGATATAATCATACCAGCATATATTTGAATATTTGCCAGTTCAGGGGGCTAAAGGCATCTATTACTTTTTAGAAATCCTGGGATAGTTGAAATGTTATTTATTGGCCTGGTTTTGTAATAAGGTTTACCTAAAGCATAAAATCCAGCTCTTGCAAGCTGCTCCTTGTTAACTGAGTATATCCACGTCTCAAAAGTAATGATCCGTGCTTCATAATCTGCCATGGCTGGATTTCTTGCAGCATTTGATGAATTTGGGAAATTCCTATCAGAACTCACGACATTAGATTCGCTTCCAGTATTAACATTCCGGCCCAAAACAAAGAAGCAATTAGGAAAGTGTCGCCTGTGTTCTGACCATGCACGATCACGAGGTTCCCAATTTTTCAGTTTTCCACCACAACAAAAGCACTGTACTTGATCACCAATACCTGTGTAGTAAAGTCCAGCACTAGCTAACTCTCTTGGGGTTAAGTGAGCATAGTCTGGCCAGCTGTGAAATGACTTTAATCTCATTTCTTCACTACACATGGCAGGGTTCCTCGGGTATATGGTATCTGACATATCTACAACCTGACCGGTTCTCAAAAGATAGTCTGCATGAGTCTCAGATGGCCTTTCTAAAACACGATGATTTCTGTTTTCCGGACAGTTTTCAACTTTGTACTGACCATTTTGGATACCAGGATTTGTAGATTGTGCAGCATTATTCTCAAAATAAAAGCCATTGATAAATCTGCAATTTGGGGATACTTTCCTGTGTCTTCCAACTGCTGAGTCTCCATATTGCCATCTATCTACTGCAGCATGACAACTAAAGCACTGCACAGTATCTCCTTCACCAGTATACAGAAAACCAGCTCGTGCTAGCGTTGATGCTGAGACAGGACTACTACTCGGAAAATTAGCAAAAGTTTTTAATCTATTAAACTCTTCTACAAATTCTTCATCCTTATTGATGTCTGCAGGTATACAAGTTTTAGATCCTTCAAAATTGTTAAAAGTCATCTTCTCTTGGAAATATGACTTGTCCACCTTTTCTAAAAAGAGAACATTACATTAGGAAATACAAAACGTGAAGCACAAGCAAAATATTCAATATTAGGAGGTAACAAATTGATGACATAAAAATAATTATATGATCTCTAAGAAACATTCTAATTCTAAATACTAGAGTTCTACAATACCACATGATTCAAGTCATGAAGAAGAAATTAGCTTTTTTTTCCTTTCTGAGAAAAGTAATATTTGAGCAGGTAGAACAGGATTATTAAAGTGCTTATTTTACATAGACATGGCAACTACGTGATATACAATTATTAACCATGTAAAATCATTAATTTGGAAAACATGAAAGCATTACAGATTCTTAACGTTTATGTATAATGCTATAATGGATCATTACATATTCGAGGCATCAAAGTTCAGTTTTACAATAAAAAATGAATGTTCAGAATGTTAATTTTTACTATTTCTTTACTTTTTTGCTCAGTTTTATTTACATTATTGGTTCTAATGTTAAGAGCATCAAACTGCTAATGATATTCATGCTCAAACAAGAATCCACTCTTTGTTGGAACTGGATCATTTAAGATATATATAATACTGCCTTCTAGAGGGTGGCTCAGGAAAAATCCTCACTTTGTATAGACCTTAATTTTTAGTTACTTTTTCCATCAGCTTCCCATGGCCAAGGAACAGTAGGTTCAAATGGAAAAGCAGTACTGTTATAGCCTCATAAAAGCTGGCAAATTGTACCTGTGTACTATCTAACCTATATGTATACTAAAAGGAACTTTTTGGGTTATGAGATGGGTAACCAGGTAACTTATCCTCCAAACACAGACACTTTTAAAAGTGAAAAATAACACTACTGATAATTACAACGGGACAGCAGGAATAAATCAGGGTTGCCCTAGGTAAACCACAGCATGTGGTTGCCCTAGCTGAGACAAAACTGGTTCTCCAGAATCTCGAAAGTCTCCCTGACACTGTACTCAGTATATGCTTGTCAAATGGAAAATAAAAGAACAATCCTAACTGCCTCTACTTTTTATGTGCACTTATTTCTAGGGAAGAATTTGCCAGCTCTTATGGCATTATTTTGGCTCTGTATGTTTTGGAACATCACCTCTCTTGCAGTAATGTTTAACATAAGACATTGATTAGACTGTAGTCATTCCTGGCTTTATCAAGCTATGGTGGTATTAAATAATTTATACCTAAAGGGTTGAGTTTTATCTGCACACAGTAATTTTTAGAAGATAGTCTCCATGACTTCTGATTAATTTTATAGCTCCCAGATATCCAAAAACCTTCTGAAACTAGCTTCAAGTCAGTTTGTTGAGTTTGTTTATAAGCTGGATGACAAAAAACAAGATTAAAAAAAAAAGGGCTGGATGATAGCTAGTCAGATAAAAAATTTAATTGGGATATAGTCTTACATTCTGGTTTAAAGACAAGGAAGAAAACCACATGAAGGCAAACCTCCAGATTAAAACCTTGGGGTTTTAATTAATATCCAGATGTGCAATAACCAGATCCAATTCAGCTACATATTGAATATTATTTTCAGTTCCAAACACATTTTAGAAGGGATAAAAGCAAAGTGTATTGTCTTTAGAGGGCAATCAGGATGATGAAAATTATGTCATATGAAGAACAGTTAAAAAGCTGAGGATGTCTATCCCAGGGGGGTTGGATTTTTATGGGTGGATTGGTGGAGAAGACAGAATAGCTACCTTTAGATGTCTAAAAGGTTATGAGGAAGAGGGATCAGCTTTCTGTGCAGCTTTAGGGTAGACTTAGAGTCAATGAACTTAATTATAGCCAGTAGATTTTAATCTAATACATGAATTTTACAATAATCAATAGTGGTAAGAAATGGGTTGGGGTGCCTTGTAGGTTGAGTTCCTCCCCTCACTGGAAAGGACTTCTACATTGACTAAAAGAATGGATTAAACAAAATTTTCAAATCTATACTTATTCTAAAGCAAGGGTTCTTAACAAGGGGTCTGTGTGCTTAAACAGAAATTTTTTAAAAATATTGTTCTTGTGGGGACATGTTGGTGCGGGTATGATATATTTATTAAATAATACCCTGTATAGTGTGGACTTAGTAAGGGGTATGTGGTTTTCACCTGACTGGCAAAGGTGTCTGTGGAACAAAAAGGTTAAAAGTACCTATACTAAAGAATTAGTACAATGTAACAATATTTTTTAAAAAAAAGATGAAAATTACCTTCCCCAAGGTGATAAGTTTTATTTCTCAGGTAAAAATAGAAGTGTAAAATCACTGAAGACCTATTTAAATTTTATAATAGTGGATATTTTGTGTGGTTCTAGTAGTTAACCCATTTGAGATAATATTAGATAAAATTCCATCATTCAACAGTAACAGGAAAATCTCTGAGGTTTTCACGTGAAGACCTTACCTTCCCAGATTTGTTTCGAAGGGCAGATATTTATTCAGAAGCACTCAACTGAGCACCACATATACATTATTAGAGCATGAGATTTTGGAGATGGGTGAGGAAACCGAATTTCCAGAGAGTGTAAGAGTAAAAGAGAGTGATGAGTGACAAAAGACAGAAATCTTAGGGTTAGAGGAAGGCACCAAAAGAAAGGGATAGAAGAGGGTAAAATAAATTAGGAACTAAGCGAAATGAAGTTGGGGAAGATGATATTGTACAGAGTATGTATGTATGGAGTACAGGAACTGTGAAATAGAATAAAATGGGGTATGAATAATGGAGAAGAGTGATAAAATAGCTTTGGATGTGAAAAGGTCTGAATGCAATAAAGTATAATGAAATAATTTAAAGCTTCTTTGGGGAATATATTCAGGCTTTGTTTTGGGTAAGCAGAAAGGTAAGAAGGCAGAAGGCAGAAAAGAAAGATATCAAAGAAAGTTTTGGTATAAGGGCCAAGCAGTCAGGAATCTTGAGGGGCACAGTGGTTAGGAAAAATAGCAAGCAACTGGTGCATGCTTATGTTCAAGGTGAGATGTTGTGAAGGTTTAAAATATACATATATTCATACATGCATTTAGCCTAGTCAACTGTGTAAACTGGCATTGGCAGGTGCCAAGGCAAGAAGAGTGATTGCTATAATGTGGGAATGTGGGGGTGGGAGAGGGGAGAGGGCCAGGAGACAACCACATACAGAAACCACCTACCTGGTATCTGCTTACACTGTAAGTTTTTTCCCCCGCCACCACCTTATTATGAAATTTTAAAACATTAGAGTAAAGGTTATTTTAAAGGGAAAAAGGATATGAAATAGGAAGTACAATAGATTGCCAGCATGTGAGAACATATGCTCATGACAAGCCCAAGAAGGTAATATTTAATAAATGCGAAGGAAATTATGTTAAGGTGGTAGGATTACAGATAACTCTTTTTCTCCAGCATGTCTTCACTAATATTTTCCCTTAAAGTATCTCAAGTTGATGCAGCTCACCGGGGTCAGGAGCCTGGTCATGTGGGGAGTATAAACTTTGGCGGACCACAGGTGATAACAAAGGGAAATTTGCTAATTATGTGCTTTTAATATGAAAAACTGATTAGAGCATATTTCAGAACAAAGTGAAAGCATTAAATCATTTCTTTTTGAAGAGGCTACATATTTAACCTGTAGTGTAGAGACCAGTTAATATTTCTTTCAACTACACTCTTTAAATTCTAATATGGAGAATGGGTGTAGCTTAGGGGTTGAGAGCCAGATTCCCACGTATGAGGTCCCACCTTCAATCCCCAGCCCCGGTACCTCAGAAAAAAAATTCTAATATGATGAAGTCTGTTTCTATCTCTTTTGGTACTGTAAGTACCTCAGTTCTAACGGTCCCAGTGTTATATTTTTATTTCTTAATGTTATTCTTCTGTTGCTAATTGTAACAAATCATTTCCTGAAACATATTTTCTTCCTAATTTCTAAGAAATCAAACCAATGGACTGTTTTTAAGGGTAGCTTCCCTTTCACTTATTATTATTATTAGAATAATGAAAGTGCTCTGGAAGTGATAGGGGTGATGAATGCAGAAACATGTGATTACACCGAATACTACTGACTGTACTCTTTGGGTGGATTTATGCTTTATTAATATTTATCAATAAAACTGAAAAAATGCTTAAGAAAAATAATAATGTACAAAATAAATTAGAGATAGAAATGAAATAGCAGCTATATACTGCAGGGGAAGCTTGGAGAGATTGAGAGGTGATTATTAAGGGGTACAGTTATTTGGTTTTATTTTTACTATTAATTTTGGAACAATGAGAATACTCTAATGGTGAAGGAATTGATGAATGCACAAAACTATGTGATTACACCAAATAACATTGGCTGTACATGTTGGATAGATTGTATGCTTTAATAAGTATCAATAAAATTGATTAAAAATTTTTAAAAAAGAGTAGCTTCTCATGTTACATAGCATTGAAGCTCTGTTCCTGAATTATAAATTCTATGACAGTTTTTCACGTTGATTTGTCCATTCCAAATTTATAAGCTACTTCCAAATAAGTATAATTTATATCTGAAAAGGCAGTTAATTTCGTTGATTCTAGTAATACAGGACTTTTCTTTTTAACCAATCATTGTACTCATTCCCAATCTCACTGGAAAGTGTTTCTTTTGCTGTAAGTGTGTGTATATGTGTGTTGGTGTGCTTTTGTACTCTTCCTGTGTTCAAATAGTGTGAAATGTTTTGGATTCCACATGCACCTAAATTAAAAGATTTTTGCACACAGGGCAAACCTGTGCACTTTTTATACAAAGATATTGGGTTTTTAAAAATGGGATTATTCTAAGAATACTGCCTACATTTTAGGAGAAACATGGTATTTACCATTGACAGGTATAGTTTATCAATATTATTTTCATAAGGCTATTTATTTGCATTAGAACAAGTAAGAGTAAGGCAGCTAAATTTCATTATTTACTTTATTTCTTTGGTATTTGGTAAAATGTGCACAAGCACAACAGTATGCTTATATACTGAAATTAAGAGTAAATAAGTTCTCCATGGCTTATGTATAATTTCCCCCAAAGTAATTTGTTAATTAATTTTATGGTAGTGCTGGTATATAGTATGTCTTTATAGCAACTGTTTGCTATTAAAACAATGGTTTGCTATTCAAACAATGAAGAATCAAATGACTCCATTTTAAAGGTATTTTCTCTATATGGTAAAACTATATGAAGAAACAGTCTTGATTAAATGAAAGATATGTGAGATTTAATATCAACACTACCAAAAATGTCATATTAATTAAAAAAATCTGCTTTACTTGAAATGAAGATTAACTAAAAGTGTATCTATGAGTCAATTATTACCAGCTTAAGCAATTTTTAAAAAAGATTTATTTATTCCCCCCACCCCACCCCTCCCCGCCTCATTGTTTTGTGCATACTGTCTGCTTTCTGAGTCCACTTGCTGTGTGTTCGTCTGTGTCTGCTTGTCTTCTCTTTAGGTGACACCAGAAACTAATCTTGGGACCTTCCGGAGTGGGCTAGAGGTGCTCAATCTCTTGCACCACCTCAGCTCAGCTCCCTGGTCTATTGCGTCTCTTATTGTCTCTTCTCTGTGTCTCTCTTTTTTTTTTTTTTTGTTACATCATCTTGCCACACCAGCTTGCCATGTGGGCCAGCACTCCTGCACGAGCCAGCATGCTGTGCGGGTCAGCAATTCCCGTGCTTGCCTTCACCAGGAGGCCTCAGGAATTGAACCCTGGACCTCCTATATGGTAGACAGGAACCTAATCTCTTGAGCCACATCTGCTTCCCAGCTTAAGCAATTTTTAAAAAGTCTCTTCTATAATATTGTGAGTTTCAGCTATGTCAGCATCTTAGGAAAAAATAAGCAAGGAATTTCATATGTGTATTAGATCCTGAAGACAAGTAATTCTGACTGCTAAGATTAATACTAATTTAACTCTTTAAAATGGCTAAGAAATAATCTTTGATGACTGAAAATTAACTATGATAAATATCCAAAATAGCACCTGAAATAACAAATCATTCTTAAACAACTGAGGTGGCAAATATTTGGTCTTTTCTTTTTTGATTTCATAGACCTCCACAATCTTGTCTGTGCTTCACCCTTTTGGTCTCTGGATGAAATCCATTCAGTCACCACAGGCTCACTTAAGGAACTACAAATACTTAACATTATTCCTGAAACCAAGGGTTAAGTTTAGTATTACATTATCAAAAGCATTTATTAAGTAATTATATGTATGTGGCTTAATATAAAGGAACATAAATGATGTTAAAAATGACAAGAATTATGCAAGCAATATGACCCTATCAGCTACCACCAAATTACTATCATGTTGGCTGAAATCTATTATGTATTTAAATGAAAGTATATATTTAAAATTCAGAAAATGTATGTTTAAAAAATCTCATCTATGACATCTTTGCTGATCCTTACCCCTCAAACCCCTGTAGAATGACTACTCTCTGTGCCCCTAATTTATTTTCTACATATGTAATTTGTTGATGGTCCAGTTATACTAGAACAATTTAATAATTTCTGAATAATTTAATAATTTCCAGATGTGTGTACATATGTGTATGTGAATCCTTGTTAGACTGAAGATCCCTTGGGGCAAAGGCTGTCTTATCACATTTGCATCCCAATGCATGAAGAACAGTAGTGTTTGACAGATGTTAGGCAAAAGAATGAGTACTGAACCACCTTTATTAAGCCACTGCTATTATTATTCCACCCACCCCTTCTCCTGACCCTGAAGTCACTGTGAATACTAAAAACTGTTAATATGCCATTGTTTAAGAAAATACAAGCATATCAGGCAAACAATATAATTATTCAGTGACAAAAACCTACACTAAAATCATATTTTGAAAATACAGGAGTCATAAAAATTTTCATCGTAACAAAAATTTTACATGTACTAAACAAAATATACCATAATTTAAAATTTATCTTAAGATTCCCTCTTTGCTCATTATTTGCAGAAATACTACAAGTTTTTCTTATCAGTCCCCTTTTTTCCTATAGAAGACCCAGATAGAAACACTTGCCAAATAAGCAAAATTCTCCCTGACCTAGCAGAGTTCAATCCCTCTTTTAATTATCTTGAAGTATTAGTTGCAGATTCCCTGCTTAGAAATAGCATTTTGGTTTTACAAAGTACACTTTGTTTTAGAATCTAGGAAATGTAGCTATGTAAATGCATAATATAAAAAGTTGAATTTTTAAAGTGATACACCTTGAACATAAAATTCAGCTTTTTATACTATGATACATTTACATAAAAACCCAACTTTCAATCAAATTGTTCATTCATACCCTGAGGTTCTTCAATTCATGAAGTGTATTTTCTTTTCAAGAAAGAAAACAATTTATTACTGGTTAAGAATGATCAGGTTTACATGTACATAAAGTAGCATGCCAGTAATTACTATGTCTGGACAAAATTTCATACAAATTTACAGAGTAAAGCAGAAGAACAATTAAAACTTCTCTTATCTCCTTAAGAGATAAATGATTGCACTTTGTGATTGCTTCTTATATACTCAGTGCTGGGAATTGAATCTAGTCTCTGACAAAAGACATGTTTAAACCAGGTCCTGTGGTTGTGAACCCATTTGTAAATAGGATATCTGAATATAGTATTAAAGAGAGGCCAAACTGAATGAGGTTGGGCCTTAATCCAATAAAACTGAATTTTAAGTTACATGGTCAATAAACATTTTTAAAGTAAATTACATTAAGTCAAATCAAAAATTTTTTCCCTTAAAATTAAATACAAGAACCATTCAAGTAACTGAATGGCATTAATCTTTTAATTTCAAATTCCAACTGTTCACTGCTGGTATACAGGAAAGCAGCTGACTTTTGTATTTGTTATAACCACTTATTAGTTCTAAGTGTTTGTGTGTATGTGTATTCTTTGGGATTCTACATAGACAATCATATCATCTATGAACAAAGAAAGTTTTATTTTTCCCTTTCCAAACTACAGTGTTGAATAGGAGTGGTGAAGGAGACATCCTTGTCTTGTTCCTGAAGCAGCAGACTTATCCCCCATTTTGTAATATATCATAAGCATCTTTCCACATCAATACTTATTTGGATTAGAGTATTAATTTAAATAATACCATCCTGTCTGAATGTATCATAACCTCACCATAGGTATCATAACCTCTCCAATTCCATACTGAACATTTAAATGTATATTTCACAGGCAATACACACATGATCGAAACAATTCAAAAGATACAAAAAGGTATACAGTGAAAGTGGCACCCATCCCACCTTTGAATCTTAAACCTCCAGCTCCCTTCCCTAGTGATTCCTAGTACTCTTACTAGTTTCTTGTGTATTCTTCCAGAGATGTTCTAGGACTATACCAGCATGTATGAACATTATTAAAAACACAAATGTTAATATATTCTACATAAAGTTCTTTGGCTTTGATGATGGACTTTTAGACAGCTATCAATTTTTATTATTTTTAACAATGTTGGGGTGAAAAGTCCTATCTAAATCTCAGTTCATATCATTATTTTACCAATATTAAATGTTCTCAAACAGGAGTATGTCCTATCACCACCGCCTTTTAATCTACCTTGGTTTTAACAAAGGGAGTTTGAAGAAAAAAACTTGAAAGCACATATAAGTCTATACAAAAAAATGAACATCTCCATAGAGAATAAGCAAATTTACAAAGGAGAAATACTAATGGTCAACACATATACAAAAATGTACAATTTCATTAGTAATTAAAGAAGTAATTTAAGAGATACTATTTTTGTCTTTTTTTGAAAAGATCACCATCACCACTACCAACAAAAACTCAGCAGTGGGGAAGGTGTGGAATAATAGGCACTCTCACTGGTGAACTAAAAATTGGTATATCTTTCCTGGAGGGTAATCTGGAATATGTTCTAAAAGTCTTAAATATATGATTACTCTTTGAACTGAATCAGCCATTTTAGTTCTAAGCATTAACCCAAGGCAATGATCAGAGGTGCCTTAAAAAAATGTGTACTGTGTATGAATTAAGCATGTTTTAAAATACTGTACAGCATAATCCAAATCATGAAAAACAGATACATAAAAGACTTAAGATAAATTACACACCAAAATCCTACCAGAATTATCTAACTACTGTAGGACTATTGACTTTTTCTTGTTGTCCTTTTTTGAATTTTCTAAATTTTATCCAACAAATATATCAGATTCTAATCCAAAGGAAAAAAGAGTTGGACTGTTAGTCAGGGGACCCTTGTACAATACTGCCTTCAGACTAAAGTTGTTATTTGGCTATTTGCCATGTGAAAATGCTTTCCTCATTTGTGAATACATTGGCCCAATAAACAAACAATACCAGAGCCTGGTACAGCAAGATATGGCTTTTCATTTACAGAAGATAAATTTTATAATTTACGAGAGGGAAGGATATGTTCTCTGGTCTTTATTCTTTTTGCCTATGTCCTGAGAATTTTTGCCAGCTTGCTCCTTTGTAATATTACTATTAGGGACCTGCCTTTGAATGACCCATATGAGAAGGAAGAAATTATAAATTGATGTCAACACTGTAGATCATTAGGTATAAAAAGAGGGATATGGGTCAACTCCCAGAGATAAATGCAGTCACCAGGGCATGTCCATGGTGCTTGGCCATGAACAAATGACTTTTGGGCCTCTGATTGAATAGGAGTAAATCATCAGCAGAGAAAGATGAGACACAGGTAATACCTGATTACTAACTGTTAGCTTGAACTGAAAATAAAAGAACTTCGTTAAAGAATGAGACAGAGTGATATGTATCTCTGGAGTTTTGAACTCACTGACTTGTAGAAACAATTAATTAATTTGGGGCCTGGCAAGAAAGGAGTCTTCACTGATCTTTGGCCAAAAAATTCCCTAAAATAATTGTTTTACAAAAGGGGCAGCTCAGAATCAAATATACCAAAAGGTAAAATCATCATATAATATTTTGTAGATACTGACAAGCAAAAATTTCTCACCATAATTTAATGGTTTGTGCTAAAAAAGGACTGTAGAAATTGTTCTTATTTTACAGATAGACTAAGACATAAGGAAGTTAAATGATTTGATTAAGACCACAGAGCTGATTTGTGGCACAGAACTGTAATTTATTCTATTTGATACTGTCCAGATAACTTATCCTCACAGAGTGATTAGGATGCAATTCTTTAACTCAGATGGTTTGGCAAGTGCCATTCTGGGGTTCTTTTAGTAGACGGCTTGGTGAGCAGGCAATACCTACCCTAGATAGTTTTCAGAATTAAATATTTACTTCCATGATCATATTGGGATTTCAAGCAAGTCCTGAAATAAGTTCTTGATAAGAGATAACATCTTTACTCTTTCCTCAGTAAAAATATTTAGCTCTATCTGAAAGCCACTCTGCTGCCTATACGCAAATCTTTAGTAGGCTGGTCTTCTGTCTGGTTTTGAACGAAAACATAACCCAGTAAAGGAAATTGTGCCACAATAAATGTTTGTGGGTCAAATTAAAAGAGTACAACATATTTAATGAGTAGCCACAAATACTGAAACTAGTTTTATTTTCCTGCCATCCTACCATTTTAACCACATGTAAATTTTTTCTCTAATCTACTAAAACATACGGAATTGAGAATTAAAAATATCCAATCTTATTTGCTACCCAACCCTTGAAATAAAAAAATGTGGAAGCATTTGAAAAATGATTCTTACATAGAACCTTAAATACCTAAGCAGCTCTGCCTCTTTTCTCTTATACAGCTTTGGGTTTGTTGTTGTTCTTTTTATGTGTGTAAAATAATCCTGAGGGGAGTGGGTGTAGCTCAGTGGTTTAAGCACCTGTTTCTCATGTATGAGGTCCTGGGTTCAACTCCCAGTACCTCCTAAAAAAAAAACTACAACTATGTGGCCAGTAAGTGACAGTCAAAAATGAAACCAAGTAATCATGACCAACATAGGTCTAAGGAAATTACTATAAAGATTACTGGCAGAAGGGGTAGTCTGGAGAGGTAACAGAAAATGTTAGCTTCTCTGCCTTTTCAAGTCTTGGAAAATTAGCTAGAGCCATAGAAAGATAACTCACATAGCAATATATGCTGAGAGGCCAGTATTTTGAGGTCAACAAAATAATTACAGAATAAGTATAAAAATTCAAAGCGCATACATATCTATAGATATTGGAGAGTGTATAGTGATACCAGCTTTTCTGTGTCTAGGAAATCAGCCTTAACTCACTCAGTTCTGTCTGGCCATTTGAGTTCAAACTAGTCCCAGTCTGTACAGGTGAGCCTAATTTTTTTAACTCTTAACTTTGAAATACATTATAAAAGCAGATCATGACAAGGTGAATCACATGTATCCTTAAACAGGATTGAGTACCAAATTATACCAAAATCAAATCCTAAAATGTATCCACACAGCAAAACTGTAACTATATAATTTAAAGTAAGTACATGCCAAGTCCTACAATACAGACATAAATATGCTTTTATCGCACAAAGTACAGCAGACTATTAAGTAAACAAAGAGCAAATAGAATATACAACTGATACATCTGGACTCAAATTCTTAAGTTAG
The DNA here is from genome assembly GCF_030445035.2 of Dasypus novemcinctus. Taxonomy (NCBI): domain Eukaryota; kingdom Metazoa; phylum Chordata; class Mammalia; order Cingulata; family Dasypodidae; genus Dasypus; species Dasypus novemcinctus. The sequence continues at coordinate 136,226,822 of NC_080704.1, read as the reverse complement.
ACAAAATAGCTAACCAACTGTTTTGCTTGATTTCTCAGAATTTAGAAAGAACTCTTTTAGATTACTTAGAAGGGCTTGGAAGTTGTTGTTTTTCCTTTTTCATCCAATAAATTTCTTTGTAACAAGTAAAGGAATTTGGTCAACAAATATTTACCTGGCACCTACTTATTATGTCAGTCACTGTCAATACATTGATCTTAGAGCTCAGCTCGAAGTAGAAGGCGCTCAAGGTATATTGGTTATCTTCAGCCTGAAAAACATTTTTCAAAGTGCTACCTCAACATCTTTCACATTTTTATTTCAATTTCAAAGCTAATTTTTATCAAATTGATCACTTTTGACCAAAGGAATATCATCAAGAAATAAGTGTTAAAGAAATTGTCATCTTTTGAAATACAGCATGCAATGGAAGAAAATCATAAGTATTGGAATCAGAGAAATCTGGATTCCAATTCTACCTTTGCAACGTAAAAGCTATTATGGATCTTGGGCAACTTATTTGAACCCTCTTTGCTTCCACACATTTTCTCTACTCTGTCCTCTCTCAAACCCAGAAGCCCCACTGTTTCTCCCTCTTCAACCTATTCTGTACCCATCCTTCGAGAGAGAGAGAATAAGTCAGCTTTGCATACAGTAATTAAATACTTGTACCTCCAACAAATTAAAATTCAAGTACTTAGCACGTGAAATTTTTTAATAAATGAAAGAAAGCAAAAACCACCTATCATTGAGGTTTGTATCTCTACCCTGTTCTTAATTTCTTGTCCCTTTATTTAAGATATGGACTCCAAATAGTCTTGAGATTATTTGGGATTATTTTTTTTTTGCTTGAAAAAATCTGAGGCAATCATGTTAAAAAAAGAAACTATTTATAATATAATGGGCTTTGAATCCTTGGTATCAACCAGTCTAAACCTATCATTTTACAGCTGAAGAAACTGAGACATATTATAATATTCAAAATAAATAAAAACTGTTTTTTCAAAGATTTTTCATGGACTAGGAAATGTGCAATACAGAATTTGAACGGGATAAAAAGGATTAAAAACAATCTATGTTCAACATGATCCTAAATGAAAAAAAAAGTAATATACCAGAACAGAATGCGGTTTATAATTGTTTACTGTCTTTTTTATACTAATTTGCATTTCTTATTCTCTATTTTCTATAAGCACATTTTTGTAACTTAAAATATTCACAATTCTGTTCTTTATGTTTTGAATTCAATAGAATATATTAAAAATATGAAAAAGAAAAAATATTGAGGCACTGAGAGATTTAGTGACCTGCTCTCATCCCACAGCAAAATGCAAACAAAGCCAAGACAAGAACACAGGTTTTGCGGTATCCAATACAGGGTTTTTTCTAAATTACCACATAACCTTTGAAACACAAAAATAATACTTCTTCAATTCAATATTAATTTTCTTTTTATTTTACCACTATTGCTTTGTCTGTCTCCTCATACCTATTCACACAATGACCTTAAACAGTGCTAACAGATTACATTTTATAATACTATTACCCCAGATTACACCACAAAGGTAAAACTTGAAGATTGACAGTTCATTATAATCTCTCAGCCTCAAAAGAACAAGGGCATCTATTTTTCCTTATTCTTTGGAACCCTAACACTTAGTACAATGCCTGGCATACAATAAGTATTCAATAAAAGTTTATTTTGTAAGCCATAGTGCTTTTTACTCTGCTAGCACTAGCTAGAAGACTTAAATATTAGACCAAACAAAAACAGTAAAATCTCATTATTTTGTGTTCTTAAGTATTTACAACATAAAAAGAGGATTTACTAAATAAATTAATGTTTACAACTAAATGTAAGGGGAACATTTATGTTTCAAGCACTATTCAAATTAACTGGTACATTAATTACAAAAATTCTTATCTACGGAAATGGGCCTGACTGACCTTTAATCAGCATTACTTTGCCAGCCTAGTTGGAGTCATCAAATGCAATAGAGAGCAATAAAAGTAGAGGTGTAGTACAAAGGGCATTGGTCTAGAAGCTAGACCCGAGCCCAAGTTCTGCTAATCATATATACATACATATATATAACCTTGGGCAGTTCATTTTTTTCTTCTTTAGGTCTTAATTAACCTATGTGTAAAAACAAGTGAGCTAAATTAATCACCAGGGACCTTTCCAGTCTAACTTTTAAACACAAGATGTGAATTTGATTTTCTGAATATGCTATGGTTTGTTACATTGTTTGATGATCAAGCAGCTTATCACATTTTCTAAAACCAAATAAAGTCTAGTAAACTGTTTTGACCATCTTTTTACAGCAGGAGCTACAGGAGAAAATCAAGGAGTAATGTGGGCATAATAATCAAGCATGCCTTGCCAGTTAGGTGGACATGAGCCACATTGGATTTTACAATACAAGCCACTGAAAGACACACATACATAAATACACAAATATACAAATGCACCATTGATATATATTTACGTTGATATATCTATGTGTGTGAGAACTTGAAAACTTGATTTTTTACAAAATTAAAACTTGTTTAAGGGAAGAAATTAAAATAGTACATTAGGCCACATGTGAAGTGCAAAGCAAGTCTCCCACTCCTCCCAGTCCTCCATAAGTAACTATTAACATTTGCTTGTGTACCCTTCAAGAAATAATCTAGACAAATACATGTATTCATATGTATTCTTGTATGTGTATGTGTATACAATCTTTCTAACCTAAACTGTTGCCACATCTTTAATAATGGGGAAAAAAAATCTCAAGCATCCACTTGAGATTGCTTTGAAAGTAATTAACTGCTAGAGTTAGGGTTTAGTACAGTCACTGGTACCAAGAAGTATACTCTTAAGAAATGTGTGCTGAATTGAATACATTTAATTTTCGTGCTTGGAGGCTACCTGGAGCAGTTGCATAGAAAGAGCTATAGGCAAAGAACCAGAAACGCGAGTTCTATTCTAACTAGTCGAGAGCCTAAGGGCAAGCCATCAAATCTCCAGGTGTCTTAGTTTCTGCTTTTGTAAAATAGGATCCCTTACAACTCTTAAAATGTTATAATTCTAAGATGGCCGTCTGTAAGTGTTCTTTTGAACTGGTTGGAACAAATGTTATTAGGAAAAAAAGAGAAAGAAAGACTATAGTAATCACTAGTATTATAAGCGTAAATTTCTGCGAGTCCTTAAATCAAGGTGTAGTTGTGACAGAACTAGCGATTTATTTGAAAGCAAAGTAGTAGATCATTATAGTCTGATAGGTTTTTACAAAGCTTTAATTCAGATATTTTCTTTTTCTTTTTCTGGAAAGGGGCTGGACCATTGCTTAGTTTCAGCAATAACCACTTCCCCCCACCCAAGAAACCTATTACGTGTATTTAGGAGATAAACTGAAACTGAAGTTAAAATGACATTTTGTTTTACTCACAGAATATGACGGGGAGGTGACTTGGGCAGCAAAGCTTTGCAAGAATCACTAGCTAATTTCCACTTCCGGAAGCTCTTTGGCCCCTAGTCTTTCTGTTTCACATGCCCTTGCCAGACACATTCCACTCTGCTCCACACAAGCCACAGGCACCAGAACATGGGTCATAGGGGGGAAATCCCTTTGATCACATAAAAAAAAAAAAAAAAAAAAAAAAAAAGGTTTTCAACTCAATAGTCCTTAAAGGTCACGGGGTTCAGGGAGGCGGACCCGCAAGCCTGAAGCCACCCACAGATGCCTTCCTTAGATCAGTCCCCGGAGCCTGGGCCAGAAACCACCCGCGCGGACTTCCCGCCCTCCCCCGCAGGGATCTGCCCAAGGGAAGGGAAGAGTGGGGGGAAAGAGGGCCGCGGGGGGCTGGGGAAGGAGAAAGGATGAGGGGGGGAGGGGAAGGGAGGACGGGGGGAGGGGAAGGGGGGAGGGGAAGGGAGGAGGGGAAGCCCGCAAGGGCAGTACTCACCGCTCCGGGAGCGCGGACCACGACTGCCTACTGCGCCCGCCCAGCGAGGTCCTGAGGGGAGGGTCGCGGAGGCGGGGCAGCACCAGCCCCAATCTGGAAATGCCAACTCCCCTGGCGGCCCGCCCGAGCCTAGGAGAAGGAAACGGAAGTCTCTTCGTCTCCCTTATCCGCATCCACCAACCAGCCCATCCCCCGGAGGAACCCAGAGTCGGAGTGTCCGAAGTGTGTACACGTCAGGGCTTCAAAGAGACACCGGGCGCGGTCCGTCGGTCTCCTGATCCGGGCCGTTCAGATAGGGCCCTAGCAGCCCCTGCTCCTTCTTATCTCAAGCCCCCACCAACCGCTCCCGCCCGGAGGTCAGCCTCTTGCCCTGCAAAGCCCCTCCTTCTTCTTCCTCCGCCATTTTCCAGCTTACTCACTCCGGCCCGGGTGAACCTCGCTTAGCGCCGCAGCCACCCGGGGCTTCCAACACGGTCCAGCCACTTCCCCAAGCAGTAAGTGCGGCCAGGAAAAAAATGTCCCCTTATCGCCCCCACGATTCTGGCTGGGAACAAGAACCTGATTGAGCGGGCGCACATGCGCAATGGTTACCTCGCGGTGCCCGCCCCCTAGCTTAAGCATTTCCTCCCTTAGTCTCCAGGATATTTTTTCCCATGGTTTTTATCTGCTGGATTTTGGGGTTGTGGAGTAGGATAGAGGTAAAGTGATGGAAAAGGGAGCGAATATGTTGAATTCTTACTGTAAACCAGATGTTGCGCTACATGCATATTCGTTGTTGTAACTTTGACAACCCTACGAAGTAGGCACTCTCTTCTTAAACCCATTTTACAGAGAAAGCTGAAGCCCAGAGAGGATAACTATCCCAGTATCATGCAGATAATAAAAGAGGAAGCTGCTTTTAGAATAGAATCTGTTTCCAAAAAGGGAAGGATGAGAAGAATGATAATAAAGGGAGACATTCATTGAGAGAAAAAAAGGATTTGGTAGGTGAACGGGAAATAAGGAAGCAGAAGGAGGGGAAACAGGAAGTGTGGGTTCATAATATGCTGATTATACCCCGGATTTGTTTCAAATATGCTGTAGGATTGTCAAACTTACATATGAATTTTTGCTTCAAAAACGCAGGCTCTCTTAAAGGCTAGGGTATTGAGAGAATCAGTTCTGAACCAGAGTAATTCCAAGGGAAAGGTCCTAAGCATCACCTACATCCTCATACGCTGCTGCCCTCCGTGAAAAAGTAACTTGGAGGGAGAAAATGAAAGAATTTTCTTTTTGGTTCTTAGCCTTTTGCTACACTTGATATTATTCTTTCTGATACTCTCCCACTGTCACAGCTCTGGTAATCGCACATCTGATTTAATTCAATAATGGTAACTGCATACAAATATCTGTCTCAATTAATTCTCACAGCAATCTTATGACATATAACTATGGTCACCCCATTTAATGATGAGAAAACAGAGGCTTAGAGAAAGTAAGTGACTTGCCCAAGGTTACACTGCTAGTCCATGCAGGAGCTGGAGCAATGATTTAAAACGTGCATCTGTTTGATTACAGATGTGTCTAACCATTATGCAGTCTCCTAACTACCTTCTTTGTCCCTAGACTGGTCTCCCCAGTCCAACCTGCACAAGGCCATCTGAGTTAAACACTTCAAATACTTCTACTTCCAGGAAAATGTTAAAACTCCTTAGCTTTCTGTTCACTCTCCCCTTGGCCACCCTACCTTATCTTCCAACAAAACAACTATTTGCTGAGTCCCAACCCATCCTGGGCTTTCTTGACTTCCATTAATTTATTCAAATTGATGCCTCTGCCTAAATGAAAAGACTGTGCCTACCCAGAGCCTTCTCTGAATCCCTTAGCTGAAAGTTAACTCTTCTTCCTCTGAATTCTCTTGGCACTTGAATCGTGCCTCTTTTATGGAGCCCAGTGTTTTCTGCCATGTGGTACAGATACTTGTATACATGCCTTATCTCCCCTCTGCTGTAAGCTTGTTTATGGCAAGATCTATGTCTAACTCATTGTAATTCCTCCAAAACCCTTGGAGTCATCTTTAATTCCTCTCTCTTGTATCCCACATGCAATCCATCAGCAAATCCTGTCACTTCTATCTTGAAAATATATCCAGAATATCACCAATTCTCACCAACTCCACCACTATGACTCTAGTCCATGTCTCTCTTGGATGGCTGCAATAGCCTACTCACTGGTCTCCCAGATTACACCCTTGCTCCTCTCCAATCTACTCACATAGCAGCCAGAGCTATCCTAATAAAACAAGTCAGATCACTGTAATTTCTGTGTTGAAATCCCTTCAATGGCCACCATTTCACACAAAGTGAAAGTCACAGATTTATAATGGTTTACAAAAACTGAGGTGACCAGCCATCAAGATGACCCCTAATGATCTTTACCTCTTGTTATTCATGCCCTTGGGTAGTTCCCTTCTACTCTGAACCATCACTGACCAGCCTAGTATGACCAGTAGGATATGGTGGAAATGCTAGCATGTGATTTACATGGCTAGATCATAAAAGGGATTGTGGCTTCTGCCTTGCTTTCTCTCCACCTGCTTGCTCTGGGGGAGACTATGGAGAGTCCCACAGGGAAGAAACTGAGTCCTACCCCTTACTCCTCCCCTCTTAAAACCAGCCTCAACTTGCCAACCATGTGAGTAAGCCACCTTCAAAAGCGGTCTCTCAGCCCTGGGCTTCAAATGACTATAACCTCTTGTTAGCAAGAATCAAAATTCTTTAATTCCTATGTATTGTTTTAAGTCACTAAATTTTAGGGCATTTTGTTATATAACAGGGGATAACTAATACAGAGGCCCTATTAATTTGGATCCCTGTTACCATTATGTCCTCATCTACTACTCTCGCCCTTGTTCCTTTAGCTCTCCTGCCTCAGGGCCTTTGCATTTGCTGTCCACTCTATCTGGAACACTTTCCTACATGTCTCCATGGCTTGTCCTTCACCTCCTTCAAGTCTTTGCTCAAATATCACCTTCTCCATAAGGCCTACCCTGACCACCATATTTAAAATTCCAACTCCTGGGAAACGGACTTTGGCCCAGTGGGGGAAACGGACTTTGGCCCAGTGGTTAGGGCGTCCGTCTACCATATGGGAGGTCCGCGGTTCAAACCCCGGGCCTCCTTGACCCGTGTGGAGCTGGCCATGCGCAGCGCTGATGCGCGCAAGGAGTGCCGTGCCACGCAAGGGTGTCCCCGCGTGGGGGAGCCCCACGCGCAAGGAGTGCGCCCATGAGGAGAGCCGCCCAGCGTGAAAAGAAAGAGCAGCCTGCCCAGGAATGGCGCCGCCCACACTTCCCGTGCCGCTGACGACAACAGAAGCGGACAAAGAAAGAAAAGCAGACAAAGAAACAAGACGCAGCAAATAGACACCAAGAACAGACAACCAGGGGAGGGGGGGGATTAAATAAATAAATCTTAAAAAAAAAAAAAAAAAAATAAAAAAAAAAAAATAAAATTCCAACTCCTTTTCTCCACACTCCCAATCTTCATTCCCCTGCTTTACTTTTTCTTTTCTCTATGACATCTATCACTTTCTAACATAAAATATGATTCACTTATTTATTGTCTGTCTCCTCCTTTCTTCCCCTGCTAGAATATAAACTCCAAGAGGACAGGGATCTTTTGTTTCGTTCACTGATATATTCTGAGTGCTTAGAACAATGTCTGGCACAGAGTAGTGCTCATATTTACTGATAATTGTTCAAAAGTAAATAGAAATTGCATGAACATGCCAGACTCTCACCAAATACTTGTTGGGTGAATTGTTAATTTGGAGATGTGCACAGCAAAGGCAGGTATACTTGGGGTATGATGTTTAGATTTTATGTGCAGGGACACCTATAGTTGTGAAATAATAATAAAAAAAATCTCTGGAGATCTTACTGTTACTTGTACAAGGATACTTCGTTTTAATTGTTTTTAGTTGAGGAGAAAGAACATTTATTTACAAAGGGAAAGAATGAAGATATATTAGCTTAAAAAATATGAAACTGCCAATATTCCACCATTTTTAACCTATAAAAACAGCAATTTCATATGGTTCAACCTAATAGGACAAAGGGAAATTGATGGTATAAATACTTAGAGGAAAGGAAGAATGGAAAGGATCAAGCATGAGTAGACACATCAGCCCTGAACAGAGAAAAAGATTATACATCCTTTAGATACTAAGGGGCATAAGAGTTAAATAAGGTGAGGCAATTTTTTTGAGGGCAGTCACCACATCTCTATGGAAAGTAAAATGTGTAGTTATCAGTTGAGGAGAATGGGAAGGGTTTAAAAACAATGGATTTCAATGGTTGGTGTTTTTGTTTTGTTTTGTTTTGTTTTTAGCACTAGAACCTTTTTGCAAAAGCAGTTTTACATTAAACCTCAACTAAATAAAATACATAAAAAGCAGGACTGCTTTAAGTGAAGGTAGGTGGGGCAACCCCTGACTTCCACGCCTTGCCCTTGGAGCTATCAGTTTTGTGTACTTTCTTCTGGCAGGAAGAAGTGCACACCTGCCTAGAATTACTCTTGACTCATCAGTCAGAGAACAGACTTTGTGAAGATCATTCATATCGTCAGCATCTGCTCCTCAGGCTCCTGACTTTGCCCTGGTGCCTTAATCTCTGTCACTCTCACCTTGGTGCCAGAAAGACTGCAACTGTAATTTTCTCTCTTTGAGCAGTCATAAAGATGCCTACCCTTATCTTGTGCTACCTAAACTAGTATCTCCAGCCAGCCCTCCCTTCCCCTTCTCCTACTCTGTCTTCTATAGACCCTCTCATATGGAAGAGACTTGTTGCTTGCTTTGGGTAGGGACAGAAGAGCACACTGTCATCTCAAGTGAATGGAAAATTCCACCTGAGATTTCTATATGCTTTGTTACTATGGTTATACCCGATATATTCAGTATGCAAAAATCCATCTATAATAGTATAAGAACAATATGGTCAGAGTGTGGTCACAGTGTGTCTGAAGCAGGGTGGAAGTGAAAGCTACTGGAGTTGAGGTAAACATGTTGGAGTGGTCGTCAGTCAGAATGGTAGTATGAGCCAGAGGCCAAAGACCTCAATGGATGTGAGGGAGTATTCTTAATATAGGAAGATAAAAATAGTTAATATTTATTGATGTTGCCATATGCCAGGCAAAGTCTTAAGTGCTTTGCACACCTTATCTCTTGTAATCCTCTCAGTAACCCTAGGAAGTAAGTATTCTTTTTATTCTTGTTTTGATTCAGAACCTAGAATGGTGCTTGACATATATTAGGTACACAAGCCAGATCTGGTCACTCCTCCACCTAAAACCTTTCAATGACTTCTCACTTGGTGGAGGCAAGCACAGCATGGTATTGGGTCCCAGAGGAGAGGCCCAGGACGCAGACTGGGAAAGGGTGGGTCAGAGCTGACTCCATCAGGACATCAATCTTGAAGGACAACAAAAACTTAGCTAGGTGAAGCAGTGAAAGAAAAGCATTTAAAGCAGGCATACCAGCATGTGCAAATGTATGGAAGTATGGAACAGCCTTATGGTTGGAGTGTCACAACTAAACATTTATTGAGTGTTTATTATGTTTCACACTGTGTTAAATGTGTTACACAGATGATCACACTTAATCTTTAAACAACCCTCTGAGGGAGGTACTATTACTATTTTACAGAGAAGAGAACTGGGGCACAGAGAGATTAGGTTGCCCAATGTCTCAAAACTAGTAAGTGGTGGAGGTGTGGGTCGGTGATGATGAAGGGATACGTAGAGCATGTCAGAGATGAGGGTCTATAGAGGTAGTCTGGAGCCAGATAAAATCCTTGCATGGCACATTCAAAAGTTTGGCCTTTATCTTATAGGCCAGTGTTTGCAAAACCTGGTGGTGATTCAGAATCACCTGAGGAATTTTTGAAAATATGAATTCCCGGGCACTTCCCCATTCCCCTACCACTGCCCTCCCCCACCGGAGGGATTCAGAGTCAGTAAATCTGGACTGGGTTTTGGAAAAATGCAAATCTCCCCTACCTTCCCCAACTGATTCAGCTGTAGCCAGGTTCGAGACCCACTTCTGTGGGCAACAGAGAACCATCAAAAGTGTTTTAAGCACAGTGAACCCAGAGGTGGATGGTAATTGTGGTTAATAGTACAAATGCAGAAATGTCCTTCTATGAAAACGACTGATGTACATCACTATTGTAGGGTGGTGGGAATGTGGAGAAGCATAGGAAAAATGCAATTAATGTAACCTATAGACTATAGTTAACAGTAGTACTGTAATATTCTTGCGTCACTGCCAAAGATGTGCTGTGTTAATAATAGGGGGTATGGAAAAAAATATGCCAAATGTACACTGTGGACCAAGATTTATTTATTTCTCTCCCTTCCCCCCCCCCACCCCGGTTGTCTGTTCTCTGTGTCTATTTGCTGCACCTTCTTTGTCTGTTTCTGTTGTTGTCAGCGGCACAGGAATCTGTGTTTCTTTTTTGTTGCGTCAGTTCTCCATGTGTGTGGCACCATTACTGGGCAGGCTGCACTTTCTTTCATGCTGGGCAGCTCTCCTTACTGGGCACACTCCTTGCGCGTGGGGCTCCCCTACGCGGGGGACACCCCTGTGTGGCACGGCACTCCTTGTGCGCATCAGCGCTGCGCATGGGCCAGCTCCACACGGGTCAAGGAGGCCCAGAGTTGAACCCCAGACCTCCCATGTGGTAGACAGACACCCTAACCACTGGGCCAAGTCCGCCACCCGATATTATCTTATAATCTGTAACAAATGTTCCACAGTGGTGTGATGTGTTGGTGAAGGGTTGTTATATGGGAATTCTACACATGTGCATGATTGTTTTGTAAGTTCATAACTTGTAATAAAAATACATTTTTTTAAATAGTGTTTTAAGTAGGTGTGGCAGTTTGATATTATTTATGAGTTCCAAAACAGAAATATTGATTATGTTTGTAAACTTGTCTGTTCCTCTGGACATGATACTCTTTGAATGATTTAAATTCAAAAGACTCTACATTTACTTGATTAAATCAAGATTAGGGCTTTGATTCGACCACATCATTAGGGTAACTCAGTTTGAGTCCCCACCCCCTTTGTGGGTTTTATAAATGGATACTCAATCAAGAAGATAGATAAAAAAGATACACAGAAGAACACAGAGGAAGACAGACAGCTCCATAGACATGGCAGAAGCCCCGGGAAGAGAGATGAGCCATTCACCTGATAGTTCACAGCTGACCTGGTGAAGAGAACAGAGCAGCTGAACTGGAAAGAAACAAGCCCCAAGAAGAGGGATGAGCCTCATGCTAGCCTATAGCTGAGATCGGAAGAAGCTGGACCCACAGAGCCTTAAGAGGGAAGAGGAAGGCTGAGCCTGCACAGACATTGCCTGCCATCTTGCTTCATTCAACACATAGCAACAGACTTTAGCAAGGAAGTACCTCTTATTGTATCTTGAATTGGACCCTTTAGGGCCTTGAAACTGTAAGCTTTTGGTCCAAATAAATATCCTTTACAAAAGCCAACAGAGTTCTGGTACTTTGCGTCAGTATCCCTTTGGCTTATTAGTATGGTACAGTAGTGAAAAGATCAGTGTTGGGCTTTAGAATAATCACCCTGGTATAGTAATAAAGAGAATGAATTGGAAGGGAGGAGTGGTAAGATGACTTAGGAAGCTATTGCAGTAATTCAGGAAATGAAGAAGGCTCCAGCAGACCAGCAGAGACAGTGGCAGTGTGAATAGACTATAAAAGCATAGTTTCAAGAGCTGTGTAGGGGAAGACTTGTGGGAAGAAGGAAGAAGCCTGGGAAGGGTAGGCTTCCCATCTGAGACAGGCCCCTTTAAGGATCCTTCCTAGAAGCCTTATTTAATTTGCACTTAAGCCTCATTGACTATTTCTACCTCCACAGGGAACTGGAAAGTGTAGCCTTTTATCTGGACGCATTGCCACCCAGCATAAATCAGGGTTCAGTTAAGAAGGAGGGGAGAATGGATTTTGGGTAGGTACTAGCTGTCTTCACTACAGTATTCAGGGACTGGAAAACTCAGTATCATGACAAATCTGTATACAGATCCTGTATAATTCCATTAAAAACCCAAACAGGGATTTTCATGGAATTTGACAAGCCAGTTCTCACATTCATATGGAAGAACAAACAGGCAAGGACAGCCAAGATAATTTTGAGGAAAAGGAACAAGAAGGGGGACTTGTCTTTCTAGATATCAAGACTTCAAGACTATCGTAAGTAAAACAATGTGAGATGGTCTGAGCAGAAGCAAATAGGTCACTGAAATAGAATGCCTGAAATAAACCCATATGAATATGTGACCAAAGTGGTATAACAAATTAGTGAGGGAAGGATGGGTGGGCTAGTTATTAAACAGTGCAGTATCTATCAGTTATGCATTTGGAAAAAAACATACTTCCTTACTCAACACCATTGTACAAAAACCAATTACAGGTTGATAAGAGATATAAACATAAAAGGCAAAACTTTTAAATAAAGAAGATATGTAGGGGGGAAACCAGCAGTGGCGGTGGAGTAAGGCACTTCTAGAGTCGGCTCCTGCTACAGGGCAGTTAGCAAACACCTGGAGCTCTCTGGAGCTAGCTGCAACACCTGTTTGGGGGCTCCTGGAGGCCAGAAGAACATCCAGCAAAGTCCTTGGGGGAGTGGAAGGAGGAGACCGCCCATCAGCAGAGAAGACTCAAGTAGAGGCTCCATGCTGCAGAGGCCAGTGCCCATCCTCCACTGGAGGAACAAGCCGCCTCAGGAGCTGTTCCATTTCTGTAATTGAAAGCTCCACTTCCCCAAAACGGGGGAGGAAGAGACGGTTGGGTACCAGTTTCAACTATGACGAGGAAATTCAGTGGGCTATAGTATGATCCTGAGAACAGCTAAGGTTTGAGCCTGTCCAGGTCAGAAAGAGGAGGGGAGCTGCCATCTTACCTCCGCACCTGGCACGAGGGGAAGTGGGGTGGACTGAGAATCCCAGTGCTGGGGGGACTGGCTTCTTTCCATCCAGGTCAGATTGCAGGTCTAGCCTAGGCCCCAGTGCCACTTCCAGCAGGGAGGAAGCTTCAGGGACCTGCACCAGCCTCTCCGGGAAATAAACGGCCAAGCCAAAGAGGCCAGTGTTTTTCCTACTGTGGCAGCACAAGCTGCCCCAGGAGCTGCTTTGTGACAAGAATTGAAAGCTCCACTTCCCAGAAACAGGAGAGGAAGAGACGGTTGGCTGCCGATTTCAGCTACTGATTGGGAGACTTGGCTGGCTAAGAGATAACCCTGGGAACAGCTGGCGTGAGAGCCAGCCCAAGTCAGAAAGAGGCCAGTAGCCACCATTCTGACTCTGCCAACGGCCTGAGGGGAAGCCGGGCTGACAGTTTCTTTCACGCAGATCATCCTGCAGCCCATCTAGGCTTCAGCCCCATCTCTGGCAGGGAGGAGGCTAAGGAGCCCTGCAATAGCCTATACAGGTAACTGCAGGGAACTTTGGCTGGCATAGAGTGAAAATCAGAAGTCTACCAGGGCAACTGCGGTCATCTTAGGACCTGCACTACATAGATTGCTGGCCAGACCTGCAGCTCCATCCCTGCCCCAGGTAGGGGAGAAGGGGATGTGAAGCTCCATCAGTCTCTCTGGGCATCTACAGTCTAGGCCTGCACGTGGATTATTCCACATAGCTGAGACTCTGTTCCTTCCCCTGGCAAAGGAGAATGTTGGAAGAAGCTTCATTGGTCCCTGGTGCAATGAGGGCAGCTTGAACCTCCACAGCTTATAGCACCAATGACATGCTTGGCTCCTACTGCATAACCAGCAAGGGAGAAATGATAGGAAGCCCTAAACTAGAGAGAAAAACCACACCCAGAAAAGAATACTCTAGTAAGCCTGATGCCAAGACACCAACAAAAAATTACAATCCACACCAAGAAACAGGAAGCTATGGCCCAGTTAAAGGAACAAGATAAGCCTCCAGATGACATAAAGGAGTTGAGACAATAATTATAGATGTTCAAACAAATCTCCTTAATAAACTCACTGAGATGGCTAAAGAGATTAAGGATATTAAGCCATTGGATGAGCACAAAGAAGAATTTGAAAGCATACATAGAAAAATAAATCTTATGGGAATGAAAGGTGCAATCAATGAAATTAAAAAAACATTGGAATCATATAATAGCAGATTTGAGGAGGCAGAAGAAAGGATTGAAGAAATGGCCTCTGAAAGTGAACATAAAAAAGAACAGATGAAGAAAAGAATGGAAAAAATTGAAAAAGGTCTCAGGGAATTAAATGACAGCAAAAGGCATGCAAACATACATGTCATAGGTGTTCCAGAAGGAGAAGAGAAGGGAAAAGGGGCAGAAGGAATATTTAAAGAAATAATGGTAGAAAATTTCCCAACCCTACTGAAGGACATAGATATCCCTGTCCAAGAAGCACAACATACTCCCATCCGAAAAATCCAAATAGACCAACTCCAGGACACATACGCATCAGAATGTCAAATGCCAAAGACAAAGAGAGAATTCTGAGAGCAGCAAGAGAAAAGCAATGTATAACATATAAGGGATACCCAATAAGATTAAGTGCTGATTTCTCACCAGAAACCATGGAGGCAAGAAGACAGTGGTCTGATATATTTAAGCTACTACAAGAGAAAAACTTCCAGCCAAGAATCTTATATCCAGCAAGACTGTATTTTAAAAATGATGGCAAGATTAGAATATTCCCAGATAAACAGAAACAGAGAATTTCTAAGCAAGAGACCAGATTTTCGGCAAATACAAAAGAGTGTGCTAGAGCCTGAAAAGAAAAGACAGGAGAGAGGGGCCTGGAAGAGAGTCTAGAAATGAAGATTATATCAATAAAAGTCAGTAAAAGTGTCAAGAGAGTGGTGAAAATAAAATATGACCAATAAAACTCAAATAGGAATAGACTTAACCAATGATGTAAAGCACTTGTATTCAGAAAACTGCAATTCAGTGTCAAAAACAAATCAAAAAAGCCCTAAATAACTGGAAGAACATGCCATGCTCATGGATTGGAAGACTAAATATTAAGCTATCAATTCTACTCAAATTGATATACAGATTTAATGCAATCCCGATAAAAATTCCACCAGCATTAAAGAAAAAATTGAAAACACGATCATTAAATTTTTTTGGAAGAGTAAGGAGTTCTGAATAGCCAGGAACATCATAAAAAGGAAAAGAGAACCCTCTTCTCCAGACTTTAAATCATAATACCTACCTATAATGGTAAAAACAACATGGTACTGGCCTAAAGACAGACACAATAGACCAATGGAACCAAATTTATGGTTCAAAAACAGACCCTTACAGGTACGGTCATGTGATTTTTGACTAGCCTGTCAAACTCACACAGCTTGGGCAGAATAATCCGTTCAACAAATGGTGCTGAAAGAATTGGACATCCATAGCTGAAAGAAGGAAAGAGGACCCTTATCTCATACCTTGTCCAAAAACTAACTCAAAATGGATTTAAAAAAAAAAACCTAAAAATAAAAGCAAGAACCATAAGACTTCTAGAAGAAATTATTGGAAAATATCTTCAAGACCTGGTGGTAGGTGGTGGAATCTTAAAGGAGATAAGAGAAGGACTGAGTGGACTACTGATGTTTAATGTATGTAGAAGTTTTAATTAGCTTTACTGTAAAATTGTGGAAATGTATAGAGTGGATAGAAACACACAGTAAGTAACAGCTAGTTTATAAATGGGGATGTGACTGAAAATGGTAGTCTAGTTATGTAAATACCATTTGACAGAATGCTTGAGAATAATATAGGAACTGGATAGCACAGTAAACCAAGAGGTGAGTGAGAATTGTGATTGATGGTACAGATGCATGAGTGTCCTTTGTTAGCTAGAATAAATGTATGTCACTACTGCAGGGTGCTGGGAATGTGGAGAAGCATGGGAAAAATACAGCTGGAGTGACCTATGGACTGTGGTTAGTAGTAATAATATATTCTTGCATCTATGCAAAAGATGTACTGTGCTGATACTGAGGCAGTATGGAAAATGTGAGCCAAATGTACACTATGGTCATGGCAATAATCAGATGATATTATTTTATCTGTAGCAAATGAAACACCACATTGTGGTATGTTGATGGAGGGGTGTTGTTTGGGAATTCTGCACATGTGCATGATTGTTTTATAAGTTTACAACTTCTGTCATAAAAAATATATTTAAAAAATAATAATAGGGTGGGTTGGGGGAAAAATACACTAAATATAAGAAAAGAACTATGATTAGTAGTACGATTTTGACAGTGTTCTTTCATAGTTTGTAACAAACGTCTTATGACAATGCAAGGTGTTGGTGGAGGGTTGATGTATGGGACCCCTGTATGATGTTATGCATGTTTGCTTTGTAAGTTCACAAGTTTTACTATACACTTAATTGTTTATGTATGTTCATATATAAATGATATAAAGATAATCGGATTGGTTAGGGGAAAAATACTTTGTTTAGTAGTAATATTTTTTAAATTTAATTTAATTTTATTTTTTAATTCATTTTTTAAAAATATTACATTCAAAAAATATGAGGTCCCCATTCACCCCCCACTCCCCCCACAGCACCGCTCTCCCCCATCATCATGACACATCCATTGCATTTGGTGAATACATCTCTGGGCATCGCTGCACTTCATGGTCAGTGGTCCACATCATAGCCCACACTCTCCCACGTTCCATCCAGTGGGCCATGGGAGGATGTACAATGCCCGTAATTGTCCCTGCAGCACCACCCAGGACAACTCCAAGTCCCAAAAATATCTCCACATCTCATCTCTTCCTCCCATTCCCCACACCCAGCAGCCACCTTGGCCACCTTTTCCACACCAATGCCACGTTTTCTCGATTACTAACCACAATAGTTCATGAATAGAATATCAGTAAGTCCACTCTAATCCTTACTGAATTCCTCCATCCTGTGGACCTTGGATTGGTTGTGTCCATTCCACATCTATATCAAGAGGGGGCTTAGATTCCACATGGATACTGGGTGCAATCATCCTGCTTTCAGTTGTAGGCACTCTTGGCTCCATGGTGTGGTGGTTGACCTTCTTCAAATCCATGTTAGCTGAGTGGGGTAAGTTCAATAAACCAGAGTGTAGGAGCTGAAGTCTGTTGAGGCTCAGGGCCTGGCTATCATATGGTCAGTCCAGAGATTCATATCCCCTAGATATATCTTAAATCCCAGCACCAACTACATTTCTGGTAAAGTAACAGGAAAGGCTTGTGAAAAGAGATCACATCTGAGTCCAGCTCCATCACGCAGAAACACCAACTCCAAAGAAGGGACAACTGACATGGCAGTGAACTCCATCTGCCATGACCATAAAACCTGTTGGTCTCTTTAGCCCTCAGAAGAGGGTTGTATCTACTTTATCTGTTTCTGAGATTCTGCTCAGGTGTGCATAAGGGCAACCCCTCTGATAACCTCCAGACTTTTTATAGACTCATAGCCATATAAACTCATTTGTCCTTTCCATTTCCCCCTTGATTTAGGTAAAAAAGCACTTAGAACTCCTGTTATTATATGTAGATAGTGATATTCTGCTGGTCCGAGTTGAACTTTTTTTTCAAGGTCATTTTCTAGTTACGTCATCAGCTGGTACTTGGCAGTGATCCCTCGGCACCAGGGAGGTTCATCCCCGGGTGTCATGTCCCACGCTGGGGGGAAGGCAGTGCATTTACATGCTGAGTTTGGCTTTGAGTCTGGCCACATTTGAGTAACACGGAGGCTCTCAGGAGGTAACTCTTAGGCACACTGCTGCTCTAGGCCTTGTTCTTATTTCAGGTGCACAGGCTCACAAGCATAGTCACTGTTGGAGCCTCATTCCTTCCTGGTCCTTGCGGTTGCACCTGGGGGACTGCCGCTGTTCTCCTAGGGACCGCGACATAGCCCCCCTGGCCAGGAACCCAGCACCCCCCCAGCTGTTGTTTTTAATTGTTTCCACTATGAATTTATCCAAACATTTCCATGTATCCTGAACACATGCCCTGTATAACTCCCTGTCAACCATATGTCCCCTGTCAATAACATCCCATACCAGTATTCTTCCACTGCCATTGTTGAACCACTCTGTGATCCAAAACTTCCTGAAAAGTGAAGCCCAATATAATGCCAGGTTCCCTTAATAGTAAAATGGAATATAGCGATGAGTTTAAAGGTTAGATATAGAATACATATTGATTTGGAAAAATTCTACATCCTATCTTTTTCTTTTTTCTAATTATTAAGCTTATCTTCACAAGAGTTTTAGATCACAGTAATTCATATATACAATATACAGTACTCCCACATATCCAATATAAAACCTTTTCCCTTCCACAGCAATAATATTTTATCATATTCATACCATATTTACTGAAACTGATGTACAGATATTGAGACAATAGCTTTCAAACAAGGTAACATTTGTGTTTACATTGTGGTTTATACTTTAGGCTATACAATTTTCTAAATTTTTAGTTACCCTATGTTTTACATTATGATTTACATTATTAGTCTGTCGGCCCCTATATGTTTTTGGTGTAATATTACATGTTTTATATCCATCCTTGCATACTCTTGTGAAACACTTCTATTGCCCTCTCAGTTACATTGGTTCCGTCTATTCAATATCTATTTCCCCCTCCCCTTGGGCCCCACAGTGACAGTCAATCTTCATTTCTTGAGGAGCCATGTTCAGAGATACTTGCAACAGTGTTGAGGGCTTGACATGCTCAACTGCCCTAACACCCTGGGAGCCACCCTTTCTCTTGAGAGATAGAGTTCCCTCTATTTGATGGCATCAGTCCTCCCTAGGATGTGGGTATACCTTCACTCATTATATGGGTCTCTACCCAATGATATAACCCAGTCTGGCAAAATGAGCATTCACATATTCCCTAGGAGTCTGTCCTACATCAGATTATCCCCTTTAAGTATCTTAAACAGGTAACTTTCCTAATTATACTTTGAAAAGGTTTTCTCAGCATTATACTCTCAATGAACACCTGACAATCTCCTATGTTTGTATGTTGCCCCACCCTCCCCCCAATTTCTTGGGCAATATTACCCATCCGCCCATCCCTAGCCCCCTCAAGCCCGCAAAGCCCCACCCAAAGGTAACCCTATGCCCCCATTTTATCCCTTCCTTGTACACATACTTATCTCCAGGTTATCATAGATTTCACCCATGTAGATGTCAGCTTACATCCTTCCTCTACCCCCCGATTTCCTGTAAGCCTATCACCCAGTCTCTAGCTCTCTGATGCAGCTTGGTTTACTTATTTCATATCATTGAGTTCATGTAGTATTTGTCCTTCAATGCCTGGGTTGCTTCACTCAACATAAGGTTCTCAAGATTCATCCATGTTATCACGTGTGTTTATAGTGTATTTGTTCTTAAAGCCGAATAGTATTCCATTGTATGTATATACCACATTTTATTTATCCATTCATCTGTTGATGGGCATTTGGGTTGATTCCAACTTTTGGCGATACTGAACAATGCTGCTAAGAACATTGGTGTGCATATATCGGTTTGTGTCCTTGTTTTGAGTTCTGCTGGTTATATACCCAGCAGTGGAATTGCTGGGTCATATGGTAAATCTATGGTTAGTTTTTTGAGAAACCACCAAACTGTCCTCCAGAATGGTTGGATCCTTCTGCATTCCCACCAGCAGTGGATGAGTGTTCCCATTTCTCCACATCCTCTCCAGCATTTGTATTCTTCTGTTTTTTCATAGCTGCCAATCTTATGGGAGTAAGATGGTATCTCACTGTAGTTTTGATTTGCATTTCCCTGATAGCTAAAGATTTGGAGCATTTTTTCATGTGCTTTTTAGCCATTTGTATTTCTTCTTTGGAGAAAAGTCTGTTTAAATCTTTTTCCCAATTTTTAAATGGGTTGTTTATCTTTTTATTTTCAAGATATAGGAGTTCTTTATATATGCAAGTTATAAGTCTCTTATCCGATATATGGTTACCAAATATTTTCTCCCATTCTGTAGGCTCCCTTTTTACTTTCCTGACAAACTCCTTTGAGGTGCAGAAGGCTTTAATTTTGAGGAAGTCCCATTTATCTATTTGCACTTTTGCTGCTCGTGCTTTTGGTGTGACGTTCATGAAGCCATTTCCTATTACAAGGTCTTGTAGATGTTTCCCTACACTGCTTTCCAAAGTCTTTATGGTCTTGGCTCTTATATTTAGGTCTTTGATCCATCTTGAATTGATCTTTGTATAAGGTGTGAGATGGTAGTCCTCTTTTATTCTTTTACATATGGATATCCAGTTCTCCAGGCACCATTTGTTGAATAGGCCATTCTCTCCCAGTTGAGAGGGTTTGGTGGCTTTATCGAATATTATATGACTGTATATATGAGGTTCTATATCAGAACTTTCAATTCAATTCTATTGATCTGCGTGCCTCTCCTTATGCCAATACCATGCTGTTTTCACTACTGTACCTTTGTAGTATGTTTTTTCAAGTCAGGTAGTGTGATTCCTCCAATTTCATTTTTCTTTTTCAATATGTCTTTGGCTATTTGGGGCCTCTTTCCTTTCCAAATAAATTTCATAGTTAGTTTTTCTAGCTCCTTAAAGAATGCTGTGTTGATTTTTATTGGGATTGCATTGAATGTATAGATCAGTGTTGAAAGGATAGACCTCTTAATAATATTTAGTCTTCCTATCCATGAACAGGGAATATTCTTCCATTTATTTATGTCTTCTTTGATTTCCTTGAACAGTCTTTTGTAGTTCTCTGTGTGTAAGTTCTTTATTTGCTCTTTAATCATTAGTTTAAAAGGTTTAAAAAGAATGCAAGTTATTGGTGGTAGGGTGAGATGTTATATATGTTTGATGTTATATATGTTTGTTTTGTAAGTTCACACAATTATGCATTTATTGTTTATGTACTTTTATGTATGAGTGATATATTTCAATAAATTTTTAAAAATTAAAATAAAGATATATAAGATAATATATTTTCACCATAGGGTAGAAAGATTTCTTAAGCTAGAATTTTCATGCTTTTTGCTCTATGTCTAAAGTAATGTTGAAAAACTGAATGTTCTTGCATAGTTTAAATTTCACATGAAAATGTTTTCATCATAAGTTAATAATTACAAAGGATGTAATTTCCAATCGTTATAAATGTTGGCATAAAAACTGAATCTATCTTAATTTAAATGGAATCTAAATGTCATGGTGATTTAATATATACCATCATCCATTTGAAATTTAAAGGAATAAGCTCTTCTTTAACAGTCAGAATTTGTATATCTTTTTTCCTTTAATTCATTTTTCCATTCCACTTAACCCCTAGAACTTTATCTTAATGTAATATATTTTATGCTTCAAAGTCTTTTCTTGATCACCTTTTCATATTTCTTTGCAGCAAAAATGTGAATATAAAATATATTTTTAAAAAATTCCTATAAACACAAGATTAAAGTTTTAAAACTTTTCTTCTGGATTGAGGTATTACTACCATTACTATTGGTATAAAATTGCTCAAAACATAAATATTTTATACATTTTGATAAATAAATGGAAAACAAACAGTAAAATTTATTAGAAATTGGGGTATATGGGAACCTCTTATGTTTTTAAATGTAATGTTTTGTGTGTTCTATTAACTTTTAAAAAGGATAATTAAAAAAGAAAAAATTATTAGATATGCAACCTTGAATAAGGTAGATGAGGCTTTTTTTCTCCCCTATATGTATAGATGAAATCGACCTGTTGCTAGAGTGAGACAGAGTTCAGCATTAATTTTATTTTTGTTTTTGTTTTTATAGATATAAGCACTGAGAAACTTCTTCAAACACATAAGATATGAATGGAAAGAGTATCATAATAGCAATACCATTTCCTCATTTGAACTCTGAGTTATTTGCCAAAAAATTACTTAGCAATCTATCAAAAATATTTATTATATTGTTTGACTACTTGATTAGGTTTTTCTACAATTTTTGTTGAAAGCAAAGGATTGGAAACTACCTGACTTGCAAAAGAATCTGTTACTCATTCATTAGAGTCATTCACTTTCTCAATTTCTGGGAACTATACCAAAGAGGCTCATTAAATCATTAGTAATTACACCTATTACTCTTTCATGTTATGGTCATTTTTTTTTAACCTAATATTCTCAGATATGGGCGGAAAAATTCAAGTATTAATTAGAATGAATTTTTGCCAAAACAATATTTTAAATAAAATGCTTCTATTTTACTTTGTGTTTTAAATATATTTCTATCAAAACCTTGGAGCTAAATGCTAGAGTTGTGGAGAGTTGTAGGTGGGCTGGGGGACTCAGGGTGCAATCTGGAAGCATTACTCTGTAAGCACGTCTGGAAAATTGTCTAAAGAGCTTGCAGAAGAAAGGGAACTGAATTTCCAAATCCCCAGTAAATTGTTGTGATTTATTTTCTCATTCTAAATAAATATTCAATTTCGAAACCAAACAAAATCTTGGAACTACTGATTTAAGTACATTCAATTTATGGAAAATGTCTACCATATAATCCAATTGGCAGAATCAGTCCTATTTGAAACACACACACATGCGTGCGCACACACAAAACAAATCCTGCTGATCAATTGAGACTTATTTTGATTTAAAAAGTCTGTTTTTCAGGGAGGTGGAGCCAAGATGGCGTCAGAGTAAGGCGCTCCTGGAATCAACTTGTGAAAGAGGGCAGTTGGTGGTCACCCAGAGCTACCTAAAGCACCTGTTTGGAGAACCCAGGAGACTGGAGGAGTATCCTACAGCATCCTTGAGAGTGTGGAAGGAGGAGACTGCCCATCTGCACAGAGGAATTGTGCGTAGAGTACTCCACGCTGTGGAGGTCGGTGCCCATGGTGTGCAAGCTCCCTTGGGAACTATTCCGTGGTTGGTGTTGGAAGTTCCATTTCCCCCAATAAAAACAGATGGAAAACATGGTGTGGCACTGACTTCAGCTACTGATTAGTGGATTTGGCGGGCTGAAGTAGAATCCTAGTAACAACTAAAGTTTGAGCCTGTCCAGGTCAGAGGGAAGCCGGTGGCTGCCATTCTAACTCCGCCCCAGGCACGAGGGGAAGCCAGGCTGACTGAAAATCATAGTGCTTGTAAGGACGGGCTTCCTTCCCCCCAGGCTGGGTTGCAGGTCTAACCTAAACCCCAGTCCCACCTCTGGAAGGGAGGAAGCTGGGGGGACCTGCACGACCTCTCTGAGAAGCTGCAAGCCACACCGCAGAGGCTGGTGGCAACCTAGTTTAGGAGCATAAGCTGTCTCAGGAGCTATTCCATGGCTGGAGTTGGAAGCTCCATTTCCCATAATTGGTGGAGGAAGAGACAGTTGTCTAATGACCTTGGCTACTGATTAGTGGACTCATCTGGCTAATGTATAATCTTAGAGACAGCTAGGGTCTCAGTGTGTCCAAGTGGGAAAGAGTCCGGTAGCCACTATTTTGACTACACCCCCAGCATGAGGGGATGCCTGACTGACTGAAATCCAGGGAAGTTCGGAACAGGCTGCTTTCCACCAAGATGGGACTGCAGCCCTAGCCTAGGCTTCAGCCCCACCTCCAGCGGAGAGGTAGCTGGCGGGTCCTGCACCAGGCTCTCCAGGCAACTGCAAGTGCTCTCCGCTGGCATAGGCTGAATAGTTGGACACCTGGGGCTGCATGCCCACACCCCAAGAGAATAGGAGAGGAGCTGGGTATCCTCAGCATCTCCGGGCAATGGCAGAAGTTTTCAGCCCACACAAACAGGTTTGTTGAGTGCCTATGAGCCCATCTCCATCTCTGTCCCTCCACAGAATAGGAGGGGACTGGTGTTGCCTCAACCTCTCAGGGCAACTTCAGACTGTTTTGGGCTGCACAAGCCTGACTGTTGGGCACCTGTGGCTCCACCTCCATCCCCAACAGGATAAGAGATGGACTGTGTTTGCCCAGCATCTTGGGTAACTGCAGGTGCTTTTGGCCCACACAGCCTGGTCTGGTGGGTACTTGTGGACCCACCGTCACCCCCTCAATAGGAAAGAAGGGGGCTGGTCTTTCCACAGCCTTTTGGGGCAACTACGGACCTTTGGCCTGCATGGACTGGACTATTGGATGCCTATGAATCCACCCCCACGCCCAATAGGATAGAAGGGGTCTGGTGGCTCCACAGCCTCTCTGGACAACAGTGGATACTTTTAGCCAACAGGGACTGAACTGTCGCATGCCTGTGGATCCAACCCGATGCATTAAAAGAATAGAAGGAGGCTGGTGTTTCCTCAGCCTCTACCGGCAATGGCAGGTATTCTCAGTCTAAAGGGACTGAACTGTTGAGTGCCCATAGAACCACCCCTACCACCCAACAGAATAGGAGGGTCCTGGTGCTTCCTCAGCCTCTCCAGGCAATGGTGGGTACTTTCAGCCTACACAACTGAACTGTTGAGCATTTGTGGTTCTATTCCCACCCCCTAAAGGGCAGAAGGGACAGTACTCCCTCAGCCTGTCAGGGCAACTGCAAGCATATTTGGCCCACAAATTTTAGATTATTGGGCACTCCAGAGGGTCCATTCCCACCCCCGGCAGGGAGAGGATCTGGTGCTACATTGGTTTACCTGAGCAACTGTGGTCATTTTAGACCCACACAGCATAGATTGCTGACCAAAACTATACCTCCAGCCCTGCCTAAGTTAGGGGAGAAAGGGGTATGAAGCTTCATCAGTGTCTCCGGGTGACTACAGACAGTCTTGTTGTGCCCAACTTGGATTATTATACATGGCTACAGCTCTGTCCCTACTCCTGACAGAGGAGAAAGTTGGAAGAAGCTTCATCACTTCCTGGGGCAATGTGGGCAGCTTTAGCCTCCATAGCTTACAGCACTAACTACATCCTTGACTCCTACTACACAACCAGCAAGGAAGAAAAGATAAGAAATCCCTAAACTAAAGGGAGAAACTGCACCCAGAATAAATACAACTAGCAAGCCAGATTCGGAAATGCCAACAAAAAATTACAATCCATACTAAGAAACAGGAAGAGATAGCCCAATTGAAGGAACAAGATAAGCTTGCAGATGACATCAAGGAGTTGAGACAACTAATCTTAGATGTTCAAACAAATCTCCTTAATAAATTCAATGAGATGGCTAAAGAGATTAAAGATATTAAGAAGACATTGTGGAAAGTTGATGTAGCTCAACTGATAGAGCATCGGCCTAGAGAGTTGGCCTAGAACGTTGGCCTACCATATAGGAGGTCCAGGGTTCAAACCCAGGGCCTCCTGGCCAATGTGGTGAGCTGGCACATGCGCAGTGCTGCTGTGTGCAAGAAGTGTCATGCCACACAGGAGTGTCCCCTGCATAGGGGAGCCCCGTGTGCAAGGAGTGCACCCTGCAAGGAGAGCTGCCCCATGCAAAAAAAGCGCAGCCCACCCAGGAGTGGTGCCCCACACATGGAGAGATGACACAGCAAGATGATGCAACAAAAAGAGACACAGATTCCTGGTGCCACCAAGAATGCAAGCAGACACAGAAGAACACACAGCAAATGGACAGAAGAAAGCAGACAATGGGGGGGGAGAGAAATAAATCTTTAAAAAAGAAGACATTGGATGAGCACAAAGAAGAATTCGAAAGCATACATAGAAAAATAGTGGACCTTATGGGAATGAAGGATGCAATAAATGAAATTAAAAATACACTGGAAGCATATAAGAGCAGATTTGAGGAAGCAGAAGGAAGAATCAGTAATCTTAAAGACATGGCCTCCAAAAGTGAACAAACAAAAGAACAGATGAAGAAAAGAATGGGAAAAAAATGAACAGGGTTGTGGGGAATTAAATGACAGCAAGAGACATGCAGACATATGTGTCATGGGTGTCCCAGAAGGAGAAGAGAAGGGAAAAGGGGCAGAAGGAATATTTGAAGAAATAATGATGGAAAACTTCCCAACCCTATTGAAGGACAGAGATATTAGTGTCCAAGAAGCACAACATACTCCCAGCCGAATAAATCCAAATAGACCAACTCCAGGACACATACTCATCAGAATGTCAAATACCAGAGACAGAGAGAATTCTGAGAGCAGCAAGAGAAAAGCAATGTATAACATGTAAGGGATACCCAATAAGATTAAGTGCTGATTTCTCATCAGAAACCATGGAGGCAAGAAGGCAGTGGCATGATATATTTAAGATACTGCAGAAGAAAAACTGCCAGCCAAGAATTTTACACCCAGCAAGGTTATCTTTTAAAAATGAGGGTGAGATTAGAATATTCACAGAAAAACAGAAACTGAGAGAGTTTATAACAAAAAGACCAGCTTTGCAGGAAATACTAAAGGGAGTGTTACAGCTTGAAAAGAAAAGACAGGAGAGAGAGGCCTGGAAGAGAGTCTAGAAATAACAACTGTATCTGTAACAGTAACTGAAAATGTCAAATATAAAATGTCAGATAAAACACAAAGATCAAAATGGATGAAATAAGAACCACCTTTACAGTAATAACATTGAATGTTAATGGATTAAACTCCCCAATCAAAAGACACAGACTGGCAAAATGGATAAGAAAATATAAGCCATCTATATGTTGTCTGCAAGAGACTCCCCTTAGATCCAAGGATACCAATAAATTGAAAATGAAAGGTTGGAAAAAGATATTCCATGCATGCAGTAACAAAAAAAAAAAAAAAGCTGGGGTAGCTATACTTATTATCAGATGATACAGACTTTAAAAGCAAAACTGTTACTAGAGGCAAGGTAGGGCATTATATATTAATAAAAAGGGTGCTTCACCAGGAAGAAATAACAATCAAATATATATGCACCTAATCAGGATGCCCATGATACATGAGGCAAAACTGAAGGTAGAAATAGACATCTCTACAATAATAGTTGGAAACTTCAATACACCACTCTCAGCATTGGATAGAACATCTGGGCAGAAGATCAGTAAAGAAACAGAGAGTTTGAATAATATGATAAATAGACTAAACCTAATAGACATATACAGAACATTGCACCCCAAAACAGCAGGATATACATTCTTTTCAAGTGCTAATGGATCTTTCTCCAGGATAGACTATATGTTGGGTCACAAAGCAGATCTCAAATAATTCCACAAAATCGAAATTATACAAAGCACTTTCTCTGATCATAATGGAATAAAGTTGGAAATCAGCCAGCAGTAAATGAAGGGAAAATTCACATATATATGGAGATTAAACAACACACTCTTAAATAAAATCAGTGGGTCAAAGAAGAAATTTCAAGAGACATCAATAAATACCTTGAGATGAATGACAATGAGAATACAACAAATCAGAACCTATGGGATGCTGCAAAGGCAATTTTGAGAGGAAAATTTATAGCCCTCAATGCTTACGTTAAATAAGAAGAAAGAGCTAAAATTAATGACCTAACTACACAGCTGGAGGAACTAGAAAAAGAACAGCAAGCTAATCCCAAAGCAAGTAGAAGGAATGGAATAACAAAGATCAGAGCAGAAATAAATGAAATTGAAAACCAAAAAACAATAGAGAAAATTAACAAAACCAAAAGTTGGTTCTTCAAGAAGGTTAACAAAGTCGACATATCCTTGGCTAGACTACGAAAAAAAGAGAGAAGATGCAAATAAATGAAATAAAATGAAATGGGGAACCTTACTACTGACCCCACAGAAATAAGAGAGATCATAAGAGGATACTCAGAACAACTTTATGCTAAAAAAGAAGACAATGTAGATGAAATGGAAAATTTCCTAGGAATGTACAAACAACCTACACTGATGCTAGAAGACATAGAAGACCTCAAACCAATCTCAAGTAAAGAGATTGAAACAGTCATCAAACAGCTCCCCAAAATGAAAAGCCCAGGACCAGATGGTTTCACAGGTGAGTTCTACCAAGCAGTGAAAGATTTAATACCAATCTTACTTAAGCTCTTCCAAAAAATTAAACAAGAAGGAATGCTACAAACTCATTCTATGAAGCCAATATCGCCCTAATACCAAAGCCAAATAAAGATATTACCCAAAAAATTACCCATTTCTCTAATTAATACAAATGCAAAAATCCTCAATAAAATACTAGCTAATCTAATCCAACAACACATTAAAAGAATTATCCATCTGATCAAGTGGGTTTTAAACCAAGCATGCAAGGCTGGTTCAACACAAAATCAATCAGCATAATACACCACATTAATAAATCAAAGAAGAAAAATCACATGATTTTATCAATTGACACAGAAAAGGCATTTGACAAAATACAGCATCCTTTCTTGATAAAAATACTACAAAAAATAGAAATTGAAGGAAACTTTCTCAACATGATGAAGGCCGTATATGAAAAACCCACAGCTAACGTTGCACTCAATGAAAGACTGAAAACTTTCCCATTGAGATCAGGGACAAGACAAGGAAGCCCACTGTCACCAATCTTGTTCAGTATAGTGCTAGAGGTTCTAGCTAGAGCAATCAGACAAGAAAAAGAAATAAAAGGCATCAAAATTGGAAAGGAAGAATGAAAACTTTCACTATTTGCAGATGATATGATTGTATATTTAGTACGTCCCTAAAAATCTACAACAAAGCTGCTAAAGCTAATAAATGATTTCTGTAGAGTGTCAGGATATAAGATCAATATGCAAAAGTCAGTGGTGTTTCTATACAATAATCACAATCTGAGGAGGAAGTCAGGGAAAAAATTCCATTTACAATAGCAAGTAAAAGAATCAAATATTTATGAATAAGCTTAACCAAGGATGCAAATCACTTGTATTCAGAAAACTATAATGCATTGTTAAAAGAAATTTAAAAAGACCTAAATAATTGGAAGAACTTTCCATGCTCATGGATTGGAAGACTAAATATCATTAAGATGTCAATTCTACCAAAATTGATATACACATTGAATGCAATCCCAATAAAATTACACCAGCATTTTTTAAGCAAATGGAAAACACAATTATCAAAAATATCTGGAAGGGTAAAAGGCCTCGAATAGCCAGAAACATCTTAAAAAGGAATAGTGAAAGTTGGAAGACTCTCACTTACAGACTTTAAATCATATTACCTAGGTACAGTGGTAAAAAACAGCATGGTATTGGCATAAAGATAGACACATAGACGAATGGAACCAAAACTGATGGTTTAGAAATAGACTCTTACATATACGGCCAAGTGATTTTTTTTTAAAGATTTTAAAAAATTTTCTCTCCGATTCCCTGACCCCCCTCCAGTTGCCTGCTCTCTGTGTCCATTCACGGTGTGTTCTTCTGTGTCCACTTGTATTCTTGTCAGCAGCACCAGGAATCTGTCTCTTTGTTGCGTCATCTTGCTATGTCAGTTCTCCACGTGAGCAGTGCCACTCCTAGGCAGCCGCACTTTTTTTTTGCATGGGACAGCTCTCCTTACACGGCACACACCTTGCACATGGGGCTCCCCTATGCAGGCGACACCCCTGGGTGGCACGGCACTCTTTGCGCACATCAGCACTGTGTGTGGGCCAGCTCACCACATGGGCCAGGAGGCCCTGGGTTTGAACCCTGGTAGGCAGATGCTCTATCTTTTGAGCCAAATCTGCTTCCCAGCCAAGTTATTTTTGACAAGCCTGTCAAGCCCTCCCAGTTGGGGCAGAACAGTTAATTCAACAAATGATGTTGGGAGAACTGGATATCCATAGCCAAAGGAAAGGAAGAAGACTCCTATCTCACACCTTATACAAAAATTAACTCAAAATGGATCAAAGACCTAAATATAAAAGGAAGTACAATAAAGCTCCTAGAAGAAAATGTAGGGAAACATCTTCAAGACCTGGTGGTAGGTAGTGGATTCTTAAACCTTACACCAAAGGCACAAACAATGAAAGAAAACATGGATAAATGGGACCTCCTCAAACTTAAACATTTCTGTGATTCAAAGGACTTCATCAAGGTGAAAAGACAGCCCAGTCGATGGGAGAAAATATTTGGAAACCACTTATCTGATAAGGATTTGATTTCCATTCTACATAAAGAGATCATACAACTCAACAATATAAGAGCAAGCAATCCAATTTAAAAATGGGCAAAAGATTTTTTAAAAGATTTATTTATTTATTTCTCTCCCCTCCATCCCCAACCTGGTTGTCTGTTCTCTGTGTCTATTTGCTGCGTCTTCTTCTTTGTCCGCTTCTGTTGTTGTCAGCGGCACGGGAATCTGTGTTTCTTTTTTTTGTTTTTTTAAGATTTATTTTTATTTATTTAATTCCCCTCCCCTCCCCCGGTTGTCTGTTTTCTGTGTCTTTTTGCTGCGTCTTGTTTCTTTGTCCGCTTCTGTTGTCATCAGCGGCACGGGATGTGTGGGCAGCGCCATTCCTCGGCAGGCTGCTCCCTCCTTCGCGCTGGGCGGCTCTCCTTATGGGTGCACTCCTTGCGCATGGGGCTCCCCTACGCGGGGGACACCCCTGTGTAGCACAGCACTCCTTGCGTGCATCAGCACTGCGCATGGGCCAGCTCCACATGGGTCAAGGAGGCCCGGGGCTTGAGTCGCAGACCTCCCATGTGGTAGACGGACGCCCTAACCACTGGGCCAAAGTCCATTTCCCTCTGTGTTTCTTTTTGTTGCATCATCTTGTTTTGTCAGCTTTCCATGTGTGCAGCACCATTCCTGGCCAGGCTGCACTTTCTTTCCCGCTGAGCGGCTCTCCTTACGGGGTGCACTCCTTGCACTTAGGGCTCCCCTATGTGGGGGACACCCCTGCATGGCATGGCACTCCTTGCACGCATCAGCAGTGCACATGGGCCAGCTCCACACAGGTCAAGGAGGCCTGGGGTTTGAATCATTGACCTCCCATGTGGTAGATGGACGCCCTAACCACTGGGCCAAGTCCACCGCCCAAAAGATTTAAATAGACATTTCTCCAAAGAGGAAATAGAAATGGCCAAAAAGCATATGAAAAAATGCTCCATATCACTAGCTATTAGGGAAATGCAAATTAAAACAACAGTGAGATATCATCTAACACCACATAGAATGGCCATTATTTTAAAAAACAGACAACAGTAAGTGCTGGAGAGGATATGGAGAAATAGGAACACTCCTTCACTGTTAGTGGGAGTGTAAAATGGTACAGCCTCTGTGGAATACAGTTTGGCAGTTCCTCAGGAAGCTAAATATAGAGCTGCCATATGATCCAGCAATTCCTCTACTAGGAATATATACAGAAGAACTAAAAACTATGACATGAACAGACATCCGCACACCAATGTTCATAGTGGCATTGTTCACAATTGCCAAAAGATGGAAATAACCCAATTGCCCATCCACCAATGAATGGATAAACAAACTGTGGTGTATACATACGATGGAATACTATGCTGCATTAAGAAAAAATGACATTGGGACATATGTGATAACATGGATGAGTCTTGAAATCATTATACTAAGTGAAGTAAGCCAGGCACAAAAGAACAAATATTACATGGTCTCATTAATATGAACTTAATACAAACAATAAACACTTGGAATTAAAACCTAGAGTATAGGTTATTAGGAGATAAGAGAAGGGTTGAAAACAACTATGGATGCTTAATGTATGTAGAAGTTTTAATTAACTTCACTGTAAAAGTGTGGAGATGGATAGAGTTGATAGTAATACATCAACTGGTTTATAAATGGGATTGTAGCTGAAAAAGGTAGTCCGGGGAAGTAAATGTCAATAGAAAGAAGTCTAAAGAATAATCTAGGGACTGAATAACAAAGTGAACCCAGAGGTGGTTGAGAATTGTGGTTAAGGGTACAAATGCAAGAGTCTTACTGTGAGCTAGAGCAGATGTGCATCACTATTGCAGGGTGATGGGAATATGGAGACGCATTGGGAAAACTACAATTGGTGTGACCTATAGACTGTGGTTTACAGCAATACTATAAAATTCTTCCATCAATGCCAAAGGTGTACTGTGTTGATAATGGAGGTGTATGGAAAAAGTGTGCCAAATGTATGCTATGGACCATGACTGGTGGTAATAATCTGATGATATTGTCTCATAATCTGTAACAAATGTTCCTCCAGGGTGTGGAGTTGTATGGGAAAGCTACACATCTGTATGATTGTTTTGCAAGTTCACAATATCTGTAACAAAAATATATTTTAAAAAAATAGTATGGGTTGGGGGGAAAATACACAAATGTAAGATAAGGCCTATAGTTGGTAGTAATATTTTGATGATGTTCTTGCATAGTTTGTAACAAATGTTTCACAACACTGCAAATAGTCGGTGGAGGGGTTATGTATGAGACCCTGTGTGATGTTATATATGTTTATTTTGTAAGTTCCCAATCTTTACTATACACTTATTGTTTATGTGTGTTCATGTATGAATGATATACTTCAATAAAAAATTAAAAATTTAAAAAATTAATTTGGAAAAAAGTCTGTTTTTCAATGCATAACACATAGAATGTGTTTATGCATATCTTTGTAACAACTATCTCATTTCTGAGTTCTAATTCTAAGATAGATGAAGCACAGACTTTGTTGCCTAGATGAAATAAATCACGGCTACCTTCGGCGTTTCTTACAGAAGCTCTCAGTTTCGATATCATGCCTGTCTCTCAGAAACAGAGAGAGAAAATAAAGTTTGCTTAAAGGAGGCTTCCCGAGCATGAATGTTATTTGTTCTTTTCCCCCTGACATATTATTATTAAAATTGTCAACTGAATAGAAAAGTTGAAAGAATTGTAAATAAACACTCATAATCTCACCACCTAGATTCTACAATAAGCATTTGGCTATGTACGCTTCAGACATTAATATACTTCACTCCTAAATACTCCAGCATGCATATCATTAACAGGGGTTCAATACCTTTTCTTGGTTCTTTCTATTTTATTTTATTTTTAGATAACATCACTACCCCAGAAGCAAACACTGCTCTAACTTATTCACTGTAAATTTGTTTTATCTATTAAATAACTTCATATAAAGACAGTACATATACTTTTTGACAAATCAGTTATATTGATACATATTAATAAAGCATAAATCCATCCAAAATGTTGCAGTAAATGGCATTTGGTACAATCACATAGCTATGCATTCATCACTTCAATCATTTCTAGAGCATTTTCATTATTCCTGTAATAATAATAAACAAAAACCAAACCAAACACATCACCTCTCAATCTCTCTATGCCTCCTCTGCTGTACATAGCTACTATTCTGTTTCCCTCTCTCTAGTTTATTCATATTTGTATCTTGTAAAAAATTTTATATGTGCAGTATCACCTACATTCATATTTTACTGTGAGGTTTCACTGTGTAATACAGTCCCATGTTACAGTTTTTAGCTTTCCTTCTAGTAATATACATGTCCTTAGACTTTCCATTTCAACCACTATCTTACACATGAAATAACTCTACTAGTCACAGACAGCATGATGTGCTCCCACCATTTCCATTCATTTCCAATGATTTATAAACAACATTTTAACCAATTCTGCACAGACTAACCCTCAGCTTTCCATTCTCTACCCTCATTCTATTTTCTGGTGACCTATATTCTAATTATTAATTCCATGAGTTTACACAATATATTTAGTTCACAATAGCACAATCATACAGTATTTGTCCTTTCATGTCTGGCTTACTTTATTCAACATAATATCCTCCAGGTTCATCCATATAGT
The DNA here is from genome assembly GCF_030445035.2 of Dasypus novemcinctus. Lineage (NCBI taxonomy): Eukaryota > Metazoa > Chordata > Mammalia > Cingulata > Dasypodidae > Dasypus > Dasypus novemcinctus. Next base: position 136,193,206 of record NC_080704.1, on the reverse strand, counting down.
CATATGCTTCACAACTTCATTTCTTCTTATGACTGTATAATATTCCATTGTGGTATACACCACAATTTATCCATTCATCAGTTGATGGACACCTGGGTTATTTTAAGCTTTTGGCTATCATGAATAATGCTGCTAGTAACATCCATGTACTACTCTCAGATCTTCTGGGTAATGGTATTGCTGGGTCACATGGCAAGTCTATATTCAACTTCCTTAGGAACTGCCAAACAGTCCTCCACAGTGGCTGTACCATTCTATATTCCCACCAACAGTAAATAAGTGTTCCTATCTCTCCACATCCTCTCTAACATTTGTGGTTATCTCTTTTTAATAGTGGCCATTCTCATAGTGTGAAATGTATCTCATTGTAGCTTTGATTTGCATTTCCCTAATCGCTATTGATGTTGAACATTTTCTCATGAGTTTCTTTTCCATTTGTATTTCTTTGGACAGTTATCTTTTCATGTGTTTTGCCCATTTTTTAATCAGATAGTTTGTCTTTTAATTGTTGAGTTGTATAATCTCTTAATATATTTATAAACCCTTACCAGAGATGTGATTTCCAAATACTTTCTCCCATTGATTTGGCTGCCTTTTTACACTTTTGGCAAAGTCTTTTGAGATACAAAAGTGTTTAATTTTGAGGAGGTCCCATTTAACTATTTTTTCTTTTGTTACTCATGCTTTGGGTGTAAGGTTTGAAACTACTGCCTACCACAAGATCTTGAAGATGTTTTCCTACATTTTCTTCTAGGAGTTTCATTGTTGTCACTTTTATATTTAGGTCCTTGATCCATTTTGTGTTAATTTTTGCATAAAGTGTAGGATAGGAGGCTTCTTACTTTCTTTTGGATATGAATATCCGGTTCCCTCAGCACCATTTGTTGAATAGACTGTTCTGTCCCACCTGGGAATGCTTGACAGGCTTGTCAGAAATCACTTGACTGTAGATGTGAGGGTCAATTTCTGAGTTCTTCATTTGGTTAAATTGGTCAATCTGTCTGCCTTTATGCTAATACCTTGCTTTTTGTTGTTGTTGTTATTGTTGTTTGTTTATTTTTTTTACCACTTTAGCTCAGTAATATGCTTTTTGTGTGTATGTGTTTTTAAAATTTTTTTCTTCAGTAATATGCTTTAAACTCAGGAAGTAAGAGTCTTCCAGCTTCGTTCTTTTTAAAGAAGTATTTAGCTATTTAGGGCCCCTTACTCTTCCAAATAAATTTGATTATTGGCTTTTTCAGTTCTGCAAAAGAGGCTGTTGGGATTTTTATTGGGATTGCATCTGTAAATCATTTTGAGTAGAATGGACATCTTAACAATATTTAGTCTTCCAATCCATGAACATGGTATGTCCTTCCATTTGTTTAAGTCTTCTTTGGTTTCTTTTAGCAGTGTTTGCAGTTTACTGAATACAGATCCTTTATGTTCTTGGTTAAGTTTATTCCTATTTGATTTTTTAAGTTGCTAGTATAAATGGAACTTTAATACCGATTTCTTCCTCAGATTGTACATCAGTAGTGTATAGAAATGCTACTGAATTTTGTGTATTAATCTCTTATCCTGCTGAACTCATCTATTAATTCTAGTATCTTTCCTGTGGATTTCTCAGGATTTTCTAGGTATAGGATCATATCAGCGAATAGTGAAAAATTTTACTTTTTCTTTTCCTACTTTGGTGTATTTTTTTTTAAGATTTTAAAAAATTTATTTCTCTCCCCTTCCCCCCCATCCCCCAGTTCTTTGCTCTCTGTGTCCATTCACTGTGTGTTCTTCTGTGTCTGCTTGTATTCTTGTCAGTGGCACCTGGAATCTGTGTCTTGTTTTTTGTTGCATCATCTTGCTGTGTCAGCTCTCCGTGTGTGCGGCACCATTCCTGAGCAGGCTGCACTTTTTTCATAATGGGCGGCTCTCCTTATGGGGCACACTCTTTGCATGTGGGGCTCCCCTACACAGCGGACACCCCTGCATGGCACGGCACTCCTTGCACATATCAGCACTGCACATGGGCCAGCTCATCACACAGGTCAGGATGCCCTGGGTTTGAACCTTGGACCTCCCATGTGGTAGGCAGATGCCCTATCCATTGGGCCAAATCTGCTTTCCCCTTTTATTTCTTTATCTAGCCTAATTGCTCTAGCTATAACTTCTAGCACAATATTGAATAACAATGGTGAGAGTGGGCTTCCCTGTCTTGTTCCTGATCTCAGTGAGAAAGTTTTCAGTTTTTCACCATTGAGTAAGTACAATGCTATCAATAGGCTTTTCATATATGCACTTTACCATGTTGAGAAAGCTTCCTTCTATTTCTATCTTTTGGAGTGTTTTCATCAAGAAAGGATGCTGTATTTTTTCAAATGCCTTCTCTGTATCAACTGAGAGGATAATTTTCTTCAATCTATCAATGAGTTTTTTTTTTAAAATTTTTCTCACCCCCCCCCCAGTTGTCTGTTCTCTGTGTCCTTTTTGCTGCGTGTTCTTGTTTTTGTCCACTTCTGTTGTTGTCAGTGGCATGGGAATCTGTGTTTCTTTCTTTTTTTTTTTTTTTGGTGTAAAGACAAAGTGACAAATCAAAATAATGCTGTTAAAAGTATATGTACTGAATTGTGAAGATGACATCAGAGTAGGAAGGCAGGGCTCAACTCTCTCACAAAAACAACAGAGAAAGAACCAAAAGCTGTCTAAGTGACTTGCTTTGTGGGTCAGGAGACCAGGAAGTGCTACACAACTCACAGGAAGGTGAGGGACAGAGAGATGAAGAACCCAAAACAACAAACATGAGCTACCAAACCCCCACAGTGGCCAGGAAGGGCTTGCCTTCCCCATATTCAAGATATTAAGATAGGATAAAAGCCCTGGCTCACTGCAGCTGGATGAGAGGGGAAGAGACATCTTTCTTTCAGGTATTACAAGGGAAATGCACACTACCAGTGTCCCAGGAAGAAAAGAGAATGGAAAAAGGACAGACAGAATATTTGAGGAAATAATGAGTGAAAACTTCCCTATCCTTATGAAAGACATAATTATCAATATCCAAGAAGGACAACATACCCCTAACAGAATAAATCTGAATAGACCTTCCCTGAGACACCTACTATTCAGAATGACAAATATCAGAGATAAAGAGAGGATTCTGAAAGCAGCAAGAGAAAAGCAATGAATCCCATACAAGGAGACCTTGATAAGATTAAGTGCCGACCTCTCATCAGAAATTGTGGAGGTGAGAATAAAGTGGTATGATGTATTTAAGGTACTGAAAGAGGAAAACTACCAACCAAGAGTTCTGTACCTGCAAAAATGTCCTTCAAAAAATGAGGGTGAGTTCAAACTCTTCACAGACAAATAAATACTGGTAGAATATATTACCAAAAGACCAGAATTGTATTACAAGAGATACTAAAGGGAGTACTGCAGCCTGAAAGGAAAAAAAAAAAAACGAGGGTGAGAGACTTGGAGAAGAGTATAGAAGTGAAGATGATTAGGAAGGGAAAATTAAAAGGTAAAGAAACACAATAGTATGGCGTGACAACAGAAAGCCAAAGGACAAAATGGATGAAGTAATGCCTTTACAGTAATAACATTGAATGTTAATGGCTTGAACTCCTCAATCAAAAGACACAGACTGATAGAATGGATTAAAAAAATACAAGCCATCTATATACTGTCTACAAGAGTTTCACCTCAGATGTAAGGACACAACCAGGTTAAAAGTGAAAGGTTGAAAAAAGATATTCCATGCAAATAGTAACCAAAATAGAACTGGAGTAGCAATACTAATATTGGACAAAATAGATTTTAAATGCAAAACTGTTATAAGAGATATATTAGTCAGCCAAAGGGGTGCTGATGCAAAGTACAAGAAATCTGTTGGCTTTTATAAAGGGTATTTATTTGGGATAAAAGTTCACAGTTACAAGGTCCTGAAGAGTCCACCTCAAGGTTGGTTTCTCACCAAAGTAAGTTGTTACATATTGAAGGAAGATGGTTGCTGATCTCTACAAGGGTTTAGCCTTCCTCTTGCTGTTCCTCTTAAGGTCCATGTCCCCAGCTTCTTCCAATCTCAGCTGTAGGTTGACAGGCTCATTTCTTTCCAGGCCTTCTCAGCCGCTCAGAACTCTGGTCTCTTCAGCTGCAAACTATCAGGTGAATGGCTCAGCTTTCCCCAGGCTTTAGCTGTTTGAGCCTTCTCCTTTCTGTCACATGGCAGGACAAAAATGACCAAATTCTTTCCTCTTCTGTGTCTATGGAGCTCTCTTTCTTCCTATGCCTTCTTCTGTGTATCTTCTTGAGTGAGTGTCTATTTCTACCAGTCCACCAAGGGGGCAGGGACTCAACCCTGAGTCACGCCCTACTGACGTGGCCAAATAAAAACCCTAAGCTTGATTTAATCAAGTAAACATAAAACCTTTGTATGTGACACAATCAAAGGGTATCAGGCCCAGTGGAACAGACCAGTTTACAAAGAAAATCAATATATTTTTTGGAATTCATAAAGTCAAACTGCTATAAGAGATGAAAAAGATCACTATTTATTACTAAAAGGGGTAATTCACCAAAAAAAATAACTATACTAAATATTTATGCACCTATCCTGAGTACCCCAAGATACATGAGGCACACACTGGTAAAACTGATGGTAAAAATAGATGTCTCTACAATAAGAGTTGGAGACTTCAATATACCACTCTCAGTATTGGATAGAACATCTGAGCAGAGGATCAATAAACAGAGAACTTGAATAATACCATAAATGAACTAGACCTAGCAGACATCTATAGAGCACTGCACCCCAAATCAGTGGGATATACATTCTTTTCAAATGCTCATGGATCCTTCTCCAAAAGAGACCATATGTTGGGTCACAAGACTCAATAAATCTTAAAAGATTGAAATTTTACAAAACACTTTCTCTGATCATAACAGGGTGAAGCTGGAAATCAAGAATGGATGGAAAAGGGAGACTTTCATAAATATATGGAGATTAAGCAATACACTCTTAAACAATCTGTGGGTCAAAAAAGAAATTCAGGAGCATTCAAGAAATATCTTGAGACAAATGAAATGAAACACAACATATCAAAACCTATGGAAAATAGCAAAGGTAGTGCTGAGAGGGAAATTTATTGCCCTCAATGCTTACATTAAAGAGAAGAAAGCACTAAAATTCAATAGTTAAATGCACACCTGGAGGAACTAGAAAAAGAACCGCAAACTAATCCCAAACCAGGTAAGAAATAGTAAAGATCAAAACAGAAAAAAATGAACTTGAGAGCAAAAAACAAGAGAATCAACAAAACTAAAAGTTGGTTCTTTGAGAAGATTAACAAAATCGACAGGGAAATGGACTTGGCCCAGTGGTTAGGGGATCTGTCTACCACATGGGAGGTCCGCGGTTCAAACCCTGGGCCTCCTTCACCCGTGTAGAGCTGGCCCATGCGCAGTGCTGATGCGTGCAAGGAGTGCCCTGCCACGCAGGGGTGTCCCCCGCATAGGGGAGCCCCACGCGCAAGGAGTGCGCCCTGTAAGGAGAGCCGCCCAGTGCAAAAGAAAGTGCAACCTGCCCAGGAACGGCGCTGCCCACACTTCCCGTGCTGCTGACAACAACAGAAGTGGACAAAGAAACAAGACGCAGCAAATAGACACAGAGAACAGACAACCGGGGGAGGGGGGGATTTAAATAAATAAATAAATCTTGAAAAAAACAACAACAACAAAAAACAAAATCGACAAACCCTTAACTAGACTGACAAAGGAAAAAAGAAAGAAGACACAAATAAAATCAGAAATGAAAGGGGGCATTACTACTAATGCTGCAGAAATAATAGCGCTCATAAGAGGATACTATGAAGTACTGTATGCCAAAAAAGTAGATGATGTAAATGAAATGGACACATTCCTGGAAACACACAAACCATCAACAGTGACCCTAGAAGAAATAGAAGACAAATTCCTAGAAACACATGAAATACCTACACTGTCCCTAGAAGAAATAGAAACCAGTCACGAGTGAAGAGATTGAAACAGACATCAAAAACCTCCAAAAGATGGATAGCCCAGGACCAGATGGCTTCACAGGTAAATTCTACCAGTCCTTCAAAGACAATCTAATACCTATCTTGCTCAAAGTCTTCCAAAAAATTGAACAGGAAAAAACACTACTAAACTCATTCCATGAAGTCAACATCACCGTAATACCCAAACCAGATAAAGATACTACAGAAAAAGAAAATTACAGACCAATATCTCGAATAAATACAGATGCAAAAATTCTCAACAAAATACTTGCAAATGGAATCCAGAAGTACATTAAAAGCATTAGACAACATGATCAAGTGGGTTTTATCCCAGGCATGCAAGAATGGATCAACACAAAGAAAATCAATGAGTGTCAAAAACCCTCACTGAGGGAAGCAGACTTGGCCCAGTGGTTAGGGCATCCGTCTACCACATGGGAGGTCTGCGGTTCAAACCCCGGGCCTCCTTGACCCATGTGGAGCTGGCCCACATGCAGTGCTGATGCGTGCAAGTAGTGCCCTGCCATGCAGGGGTGTCCCCTGCGTAGGGGAGCCCCATGCGCAAGGAGTGCGCCCCATAAGGAGAGCTGCCCAGCGCTAAAGAAAGTGCAGCCTGCCCAGGAATGGTGTTGCACACACGGAGAGCTGATACAACAAGATGATGCAACAAAAAGAAACACAGATTCCCGTGCCTCTGACAACAGAAGTGGACAAAGAAGATGCAGCAAATAGACATAGAGAACAGGCAACGGGGTTGGGGGGGGAGGGGAGAAAAATAAATAAATAAATCTTAAAAAAAAAAAACAACCTAAGAGAGATGAAAGCATATATCTGTAAAAAGACTTGACAAGAATGTTCACAGCAGCTTTCTTTACAGTAGCCAGAAACCAAAAAGAAACCAAGTATCCTTTACCAGAAAGATGGATAGTCAAATTGGTGTATTTGTATAATGGAATTCTACTTGGCAATAAAAATGGGTCAAATTACTGATAGATGAAACAATCTGGGTGAATCCCAAAAATTTAATGCCGAGTGAAAGACGTTTTCCATGAATGAGCACATACTGTATTTAGACCAGCCAAAATTAATCTGGTATGGAAAAAAAAAAGCCCAGAACAGTGGTTGCCTGGTGAAATGGAGGCATGGATTGACTTGGAGGGGGATTAGGGAATTTTCTGGAGGATGATGGTAATGTTCTATATTTTGATGAAGATTTCGGTTAAACAGGAGAATGCATTTGTTAGAACTTGTTGAATATACACTTATGATTTGGGCATTTCACTCTATATAAATTTTACCATAAAAATCTATAAATAAATGTTGTCAAACTAGTTAATGATATGCATGTTGAAGTGCTTAGGGGTGACATATACTGAGGCTTACAACTTATTTTGAAATAGATAAAATATGACTGATTCGTTTATGAATAGCAGGATGGATAGATGGATTGATATTTGATAAAACAAATAGAACAAAATATTCAGAAAGCCACCACCTAAATTCACTTTTTAACTTTTTGCATAATAAAATGTTAGGGAGAAAACAGTAATGAGATACCATTGCACACTCATCACATTGGCAGTAATTGCTGGTGAAGGTATGATGAAATATGATGGGACTATCAACTGTTACAGGAAGCAGATGTGACTCAGGTGGTTGAGCTCCTGCCTCCCACAAGAGAAGTCCCAGGTTTGATTCTTGGTGCCTCCTAGAAAAACAAACAACAAGCAAAACAAACTAAAAAAACAACTCACGGAATCCGATATGGCTCAGTGGTTGAGTGCCGGCTTCCCACATACAAAGTTCCAGGTTCAATCCCTGACCCCCAGTACTTCAAAAATATACATACATACATATATACATACATACATACATACACACACACATACATACCCCCAGTACCTCAAAAATATACATACATACTTATATATATATATCTTAACTGGTACAATCCCTTTGGAGAGTAACTTAGCAATATCTCGTACGGCTAAAGAGGTTCATACTTTATGATCAGAAATTCTACTTCTAGGTGTATAACCTAGAGTTTCATGTGCCTGAGAAGATAAGTACTCTAAGAGTGTTCATTGTTAACATAGTTGCCCACCCCTGCCCATTTTTTATTTTGAAAAATTTCAAACCATAAGTTGCAAGAATAGTATAATAAATACCCATTACCCTTCATCAATTGTTAGCATGTTGCAAAGCCCCACCCAATAGCATCCCTATACCCCTATCTTATCCCTTCCCTGTATAAATTCTTACCTCCACTTTATCATAAATTTCACCCATGTAGGCGTCAGCTCACAACGTTCCTCTCCCCCTCAATTTTCTGTAAGCCTATCATCTGGTCTCCAGCTCTCTGAGACAGCTTGGTTTGCTTATTTCATATCAGAGAGGTCATATAGTATTTGTCCTTCAATGCCTGAGTTGCTTCACTCAACATAAGGTCCTCAAGATACATTCATATTATCCCATGTGTTTTTACTGGCAGGAAGAGGGAAAAAGAGATGTGATGTGGGGCATTTTCAGGACTTGGAGTTGTCTTAAATGATGTTGCAGGGAAGATGCTGGACATTATATATCCTGCCGTAACCCACTGAATGTACTGGGGGGAGAGTGTAAACTACAGTGTAAACTGTAATCCTTGCAGTGCAGCAGTGCTCCAAAATGTATTTACCAAATGCAATGAATATGCCACAATGATGAAAAAGGTTTTTGATGTGGGAGGAGGGGGGGGGGCTGAGGTGTGGGGTATATGGGAACCTCTTATATTTTTTAATGTAACATTTTTTTGTGAACTATTTATCTTCAAAAAAATACAATAAAAATTTTTTAAAAAAGAATACCTCCCAAAAAAAATTGTTAGCATGTTGCCACATTTGTTTTATCTCTGTATAAAGTATACATTATTTTTCTCAATCATTTATGAGCAAGCTGCACTTAATTTCTAAATACTTTGGGTGTACTTCCTAAATCAAAGACATTGTTTTATTTAGGAAATTTTAGCATTATTTGTTATAATACTAACATTTAATTTATAATTCATATTCAAATTTCTACAATTATTGTAAAAACGTCTTTTAGAACTGATTTTTTTCACTTCATCCAGAATCCTCTCAAGGACCACACATTGCAATTAATTGTCATTTCACTCAGTCTCTAAAGTTCCATGGCCTTTCTGTGTGTCTTTCATGACACTAACTTTTTTGAAAAATGTAGGCAACTTGTTTTGTAGAATGTCCCTACATTTAGATTTGCAACATTAAAAAAAAAACATTTTATTTTAGAATAATTTTAGATTACAGAAGAATTGCAAAAATAGTACAGAGAGTTTCCAGATACCCTGTACTCATTTTCCCCTATTATTAAGTTCTAACATTAGTATGGTATGTTTGTGACAATTAATCAATCAATATTGATATATTATTTTTAACTAAAGCCCACACTTTATTCAGATATCCTTAGTTTTTTATCTAATATCCATTTTCTGTTCTAGAATCCCATCTACATTACATTTGTTGTTAGGTACCCTTAAGCTTCTCTTGGCTGTGACAGTTTGCCAGATTTTCTTTGTTTTTAATGACTTTGACAGTTTTGAGGAGTATTGGTCAGGTATTTTGTAGAATAGCCCTTAATTGGGATTTGCCGGATATTTTCATCATGATTAGACTGGGGTAATGTGTTTTGGAGAGGATCATAGAGGTAAAGTGCCATTCTCATCACACAATGTCAAGGGTATATATGCTGCCAACATGACTTGCTAACCTCGATCACCTGACTAAAGTCATGTTGGTCAGATTTTTTTCACCATATAGTTATTTTTTTCTATCTGTTCAGAATGTACTATTTGGAAGGAAGTCACTATATGTGCTCCACACGTAAGGAATGGAGAATTATGCTCTACCTCCTTGAGGACAATTTCTTTGGAATTCTTCTGCATGGGAGATATGTCTCTTCTCTCCCACTTATTAATTTATTAATTTATATTAGTATGTACCCATGGATGTTTATTTTATACTTTAGATTATAATCCAATACTACTTTACTTCATTGCTCAAATTGTTCCAGTTTTGGTTTTAGGGAGTTCTTTCAACTAACAACTATGTCCTTTTTTTCCCCCTTTATTTTGTTTTTTATTTTTAAAAACAGTTCTCCAGTGTTTTAATCCTTGAAGCATTTAGACAAATTGTTGTTTTTGCTTGGTCTACTCATTTTCTGCTCGTTGTTTGTCTTCTTTTGGAGGAACCGAACCCAGGACCTCTGATGTGGGAGGCGGGTACTCAACTGCCTGAGGCACATCTGCTCCCCCAGCATTTTTTTTCATTTTTTAATTATCTTTTTTAAAAAAGGTACATAGATCACACAAAATGTTATATTAAAAAATATGAGGTTCCCATATACCCCACTCCCTACAACCCCCCACTCCTCCCACACTGACAACTTCTTTTAAAAAAAAATTTATTTATTTATTTATTTATTTACTTACTTATTTATTTATATCCGCCCCTCCAGTTGTCTGCTCTCTGTGTCCATTCGCTGTATGTTCTTCTCTGACCGCTTCTATCCTTATCAGGGTCACTGGGAATCTGTGTTTCTTTTTGTTGCGTCATCTTGTGTTAGTTCTCCATGTGTGCTGTGTCATTCCTGGGCAGGCTGCACTTTCTTTCGCACTGGGTGGCTCTCCTTACGGGGCGCACTCTTTGCGTGTGGGGCTCCCCTACACGGGGGACACCCCTGCGTGGCAAAGCACTCCTTGCGTGCATCAGCACTACGCATGGGCCAGCTCCACACCAGTCAAGGAGGCACAGGATTTGAACCCGGGACCTCCTATGTGGTAGGCGGATGCCCTATCCATTGGGCCAAGTCTGCTTCCCAACAACTTCTTTATTAGTGTAGTACATTCACTGTATTTGATGAGTACATTTTGGAGCATTGATACATAGTATGGATTATACTTTCTGTTGTAGTTTACACCCTCTCCCAGTCCATTTAGTGGATTATGGCAGGATGTATAATGTCCTGCATCTGTCCCTGCAATACCATTCAGGAACTCCAAGTCCTGAAAATGCCCAATATCACACCTCTTTTTCCCTCTCCCTGCCTTCAGCAACTCCTATGGCCACTGTCTCCACATCAATGATATGATTTCTTCCATTGCTAGAGTCATAATAATTTTATAGTAGAGTACCAGTAAGTCCACTCTAATCCATATTTTATTCCTCCATCCTGAGGACCCTGGGATGGTGATGCCCACTCCACCTCTAAATTGAGAGTGGATTTAGATCTCACATGACTGAGGGATGGGATTCTCCTCCTTGCAGTGGTAGACTCTCTTGGTTCCTTGGTGTGGTGGTTGACCATCCTCACCTCCTTGTTGGCTAACCTGGGTTAAGTCCAACAAACTGGAGAGTAGGACTTCACATGACAACTGAGGGAGTGCTGGAGTACAGTTACAACTGTAGAGTTGCAACTCTGCTCAGGCTCAGGGCCCACCTGGCACATGGACTGTTCAGAGATTCAAGTCTCCTGGGCATACACCAACCCCAGTGCCAGTCACAGGTTCAGTAAAGTGACAGCAGAGGTATGTGTAGAGAAGTCACACCTGAGTTCAACTCCATGACACTCAGGAGCACAAATTCCAAAGTAGGGCCTACTGGCAAAGCACTGAACTCCAGAGCCATCTGCCATAACCATAGGACCTGGGTGTCTCCATAGTCCTCAGGAGCACCATTACCTGTCTCTGAGATCGTGCTGAGACATGCATAAACATGACCCTCTGATGACCTCCCAACTCCATTTGAAGTCCCTTAGCCATTCAAACTCATATGCCTTTACCATTTCCCCCTTTTATTAAAGACCTTTTCTAGTTTCATCAACAGCTGGTGATTGGTAGTAATCTCTCAGTACCAGAGAGCCTCATCCCCAGGAGTCATGTCCCACCTTGGGGGGAAGGTAATGCATTTACATGCTGAGTTTGGCTTAGAGAGTGGCCACATTTGAGCAAAATGGAGGCTCTCAGGAGGTTACTCTTATGTACCCTGCATCTCTAGGCCTAGCTGGAATTTAAAGCACAAAGGCTCATAAGCATAGTCATCAGTATCAAGGGACCATCAATGGACCACCCTTCTTCACTGGTCTTCGCCCTTGCCCTTGGGGGACTGTTGCTGTTCCATTAGGAAATGCAACAGAGCTCCCCAGGATGGGAACTCAGCACTCTCTCAGCTGTCATGTGAAGTTCTACCCACTATGTTAATCCCCAATGAACATCCAAACATATCTATATACCCTATAAGCATGCCCAGGCAAACTCCCTCCTATGCATCCCCTCAGAACTTCTGGTGACCACTGTCTTTATATCATTGTTACAAGTTCTTCCATTGCTAGAATAATAATAAGTCTACTTTGGTCCATAGTTGTATTCCCCACTTATGTGTGTTCATTTCTCAATCTCGAGGATTTGGGGATGGTGATGTCCACACTGCTTCCAACTGAGAGGGGGCTTAGATCCCATGAGGCAGATGGATGGAACTGTCTTGCTTGCAGTTGTAGATACTTTCTTTGTTTTTTGGGATGGGCATTGTCCCTCATCCTCTCCTTATTAGTTGTCCTGGATGAGTCCAATGAACAGAAGAGTAGGTGCTGCAACTCTGCTGAGATTCAGCGCTCATCCAACATATGAACAGATCAAAGATTTAAGTCTCTGGGGCATATATTAAACGGGTATAGAGGTAATTATAGGTTAAAATAAAGCAGGCAAGAGAAGCATGTGTAGGAAAATTATAAGTGTGTCTAACTCTGATTCATTGGGGAGATAGTTTATCATATACTCGATGGTAAGGCCCACTGATGGGGTGCCAATTTCCTGGGGTTGTCTTCCCTGCCTATACTGTCCAGATGTCTCTAGAGCCCTCACAACTCCTGCTTGAGGCATTGTTTTCTGTGGCAGTCATTGGAATTGTTCTGCATGATTTTGCAATTACAGATAAAGGCCATACATAATACATTATGTTAAAACCTATGAAAGTGTATAGTGCAAAATGTGAACCATAATGTAAACTATTGATCATATTTAGTAGCAATGCTTCAATTTTTGTTCATTAGTTGTAACAAATGTACCATACTCATGTAAGAAGTTATTAATGGGGAAAATATGAGGGGGTAGGGAATGGGGTATATGGGAATCACCTGTATTTTCAATAAAATGTTTCTGTAGCCTAAAGCTTCTTTGACGATAAAGTGAAAAAAAAAAAAGCCAGTGGAACATACAGAAGAAATTGTCAGTCTACATAAAAGATATCAGCAAATACTGCTCACATGTTATTTCTTTTTTTGCTCAATAGTGGTGTGAAGTAATTTTCTTTTCTGTTCAGTCCTATCACTGCTCAGTTTCTTAGGACCCATGATGAGAAAAAAAAGCAAAAATACACTAAATGACCACAGAGGCTAAGATAAGACCATAATGGAATATGCACAGGGCAAGAGCTACCACGTGACTGGCTAACTGTGACCTTTTGTTTCTGCTGGAAAAGGTAGCAAGTCACAAGGCAACCAACACTGACAAATTCTAACTTGTGTGTCGAATACCAAATGATGAGTACTGGGAAAAAATTTTCACATCAAAATGCGTCAAGTACCAAATTTTACGAGTTTCAAAGCAGTCAAGTACCAAATCTGAAATACTGTGGCAGTTAGAGATTATTTATGAATCCCAAAAAGAAACAGATTATGTTTGTAAACTAAGCCAATCTCTGGGTATGGTATCCTTTGATTGTATTATATTCAGTGATGGGCATCTGATTGAGTTTATCAAAATTTTAAAAAAGATCTACTTTATTTATTTCTCTCCCCCTTGTTGTTTGTGCTCACTGTCTGTTCATTGTGTGCTTATCTTCTTTTTTTTTTTAGGAGACACTGGAAACGGAACACAAGACCTCCCATGTGGGAGGGAGGCACCCAATCGCTTGAGTCACCTCTGTTCCCTGATTAAGTTTACTTGATAAAATTACTTTAGGGCTTCTGATTGGGCTATGTCAGTAAGGCATAACTCAGGTTGAGTCCACGTCCCCTTAGTGGGCTGATATAAATGGACACTCACTCAAGAAGACATGTAGGAAGAGAGATGAGCCATTTACCTGAAAGTTTGCAGCTGACCTTTGGAAAAGTCGAGACTGATATAGGAAGCCCTGAGAGACAAGCCCTATGCCAGCCTACAGCTGAGAATAGGAAGAAATTAGGCCCCCAGAGCCTCAAGAGGAAGAGGAAGCCCAGAAAGGAGAGACCAGGCAGAGATCAGCTATTATCTTGCTTCAACAGGTGGCAATAACTTTGGTGAGAAAGGAACCTTGAGTTGGACTCTTCAGGGCCTTGTAACTGTAAACTTTTACCCCAAATAAATATATTTGGCCTTTATAAAGGCCAACAGATTTCTGGTGCTTTGCATCAGTACCCCTTAGGAAGACTACTACAAATACTTTCAAACCTACAGGACAGAAAAATAATACAAACCCCACGCAGAGAACTCTGACATACCCCTATCCTCTCAGATACTTAGATCCACCAATTTTAACATTTTGCCACATATTTATCTGTCCATCTGTCTGTCAGTCCATTTTCAGAACACTTGAGTGTAGGTTGTATATATCGTGTTCCTTGAACACTTAATACTGCCATGTACATTTCCTAAGAACAAGAATATTCACTTAGGTATTCACTTTAAGTGCAATTATCAAGTTCAAGGCATTAACATTGATATAAACTTACAGTCTATATTCCAATTTTTTCACATATCATAATGTCTCTTTGAAACTTTCTCTTCCCTTATTAGATCCTGTCCAGATCATATATTGCATTTAATTTTCATTGTCTCTTTGGTTATGCTTTCTTTTGAAAAAAAATTGTGGGAAAATATTTACAAATAAACTTTCCCATCTCAATCACTCCCAAGAAGCAATCACATTCACAATGTTGTGGTACCTTCACCACCTTCCATTACTAAACTTACCCATCTCCACAGACAGAAACTATACACCAGTTATGTATTAACTCTTCATTCCCTCTGTGTCCCCACCCCTGGCAACCTGTACTCTCTGCTTTCTGTCTCTAGGAGCTTGCATATTATCTGATACTTTTTTTTGTAGTTACCATGGGGCTTAAATTTAACATCCTAACTCTCTAACAATCTGGTTATCTTAGATACTAACTTGACTTCAAAAATACATGCAAACTATCTTCCTATACCCCTCTATACCCCACCTTTATGCAGTTCTTGTCACAAATTATATGTTTATACATTATGAGTTCAAAACCAATGATGTATCATTACATTTTATGCATTTGCCTTTTAAATCCAATAGGAAGAAAGGGTAGAGTTACAAATCTAATTTACAATAGTACTGGCATTATTCTTAGCATATGTATTAGTCAGCCAAAGGGGTGCTGATGCAAAGTACAAGAACTCAGTTGGCTTTTATAAAGGGTATTTATTTGGGCTAGAAGTTTACAGCTACCAAGCTCTAAAGAGTCCAACTCAAGGTACCATAAGTGGTACTTTCTCAGCCAAAGTCTATTGCCATGTGTTGTAACAAGATGGCAGGCGATGTCTGTAAGTGTTCAGATTTCCTTCTTCTTAATGCTCTGTGGTCCAAGTTCTTCTGAACTCAGCTGTAGGCTGGCTTAAGGCTCATCACTCTACCCAGGGCTCATTTCTTTCTGGGCTCAGATGCTCTGTTCTCTTCACTAGGTCAGCTGCAGACTATCAGGTTCATCTCTCTTCCTGGGGTCATGTTTATGAGCACTCTCTTCTGGCACATTGACCTCTGTGTGTCTACTGTGTGAAAGTCAGTTTTATCAGTCCAAGGAGGCTGGGTCCTGACACTTATTCGCACTCTAATGCCGTGGTTAGGTCAGAGCCCTAATCTTAACATAATTTAATCAGATGTTTCAGCTGAATCTAATACAATAAAGGGTTATCACACCAGAGGAACTAAGGAGTTTACAAACATAATCTATATTTCTTTTTGGAACTCATAAATAATATCAAACTGCCACACTCCACCCTCTGAATTCCAAAAAGATATTACAAAAAAAAAAAAACACCAAAAAACACAAACCTTGAATCAGTAACAATGCTAAGTACAAAATCATATCACAATCAGTTTAAATATATACAGTTTATCTTGGGGCAAAGTCCCATCTGGCTGTAGACCTCTGAAACTTACAAAACCATTTATCTGCTTCCAATATACAAAAGGACAGACAAAGGTTAAACATTTGCATTACTGTAAGGAGAAATTGGAAGGGAAACATGAGTCACAGATCCAGAACAGTTCTGAAAACCTGCAGGGTATACTTCACTAGATTCATGGGGACTCACCCTTTCCACAGGCGTGCCCAATGGCCATTTTCTTGGTTCCACCTTCATCAAGCATCTGGGTGGTGACCAAGCTCCATATCTCACCCTCCAAGAGTGTTGGGGTGATGGCCACACTTTACCCAATCTTTGGGGTAAAATCTCAAACCCTTTAGTACAGGGAGGGGCAGGCAACATTCTTCCTAATCTCTGGTTTACAGGCCCAACCCTCTCAGAGCAATGAGTTCATGACCTGGCCTTCCCTAATCTATAGGGGGCAGGCCCACCACTCTCAGACCTATGGGGTATGAACCTTATTTTTCCCAACCCTTGGGGAGTGTGCTCCACCCTCTCTGTAGCCTGGGGTGGTAAAACTCTCTCAGAATATCAGGCTGGAACATCCACCCTCTTCAACTGCTGGGGCAAACTCACCCTCTCTGTACACATGTTTGGGGTTCCTCTCTTGACCCAAGGAGATGTCTTAATTCCAAATCTCAGCTTCCATAGCTTTCCTCTTAAAACTGTTTCCCCTTCCATCTCTCCTTTTAAAGACCCTTTCAGTCCAGGCTGATGGTTTTGTTCATATGGCTCTTGCAAAAACCTTCTTGGTTTAGCATGCAGACAGCAGGGGTCCAAGCAATCAGACAGTAAGACTTTCCACAAGTCTTTCCTGGATAACTGCATTTCTAATCCTGACTTAAAAGGTCCAAGTTCAGTTATTTCCTCAAATGGGGCACTGTCGTCTGGGGACTTGATATCCAGAGGCTTGGAATTTCCAGAATCAGTTTCTGGTTTCATTGTGCCAAACAATTCAGTTCTCAGCTTATCTCTATCATCTAGCATTTTACTATAAGTGGCAAGGCAAAGCCAAGCCACACTCTATGAATTTACTTTAGAAAGTTCTTCAGCTAAATGCCCAGGCTCACCATTTTCAAATTCTGCCTTCCATATAGCATCAGGAATCAATCTTGCTAAGTTATCTGCACACTTAAACACACATCACCTTTCTTCCACTTTCCAGTAATAGTTTCATCACTTACTTCTAAGGCCTCATAAAAAGCCTCCTTAGTGTCCATAATCCTACCAACAGTCTCTTCAAAAACACTCTAGGCCTTTTCTATCAAGTATCTCATAATCACTTTCTTCTAAGTCCTTATCAAAAGTCTCTTTAGTGTCTATATTCATATCAACAGTCTATTAAAGCAATCTAGGTCTTTTCCATCAAGCATCTCACAATTCCTCCAAAAATACCCCTTACCCATTTATAAAACCATCACAACATTTTGGTAATTGCAAAAATAATTCCCTGCTCCTCAGTACCAAATCCTATATTAGTTAGCCAAAGGGGTGCTGATGCAAAGTACCAGAACTCTGTTGGCTTTTAGAAAGTGTATTTATTTGGGGTAGAAGCTTACAGTTACTAAGCTCTAAAGAGTCCAACTCAAGATACCATAAGAGGTACTTTCTCACCAAATGTCTGTGCCATGTGTTGAAACGAAATGTCTAGTGATGTTTGGGAGGGTTCAGCCTTCCTCCTTCCTCTAATCTTAACAGAAGTTAATCGATGTCTCAGCTGAATCTAATATAATCAAAGGGTCATCACACCAGAGGAACTGACCAGTTTACAAACATAATCTATATTTCTTTTTGGAATTCATAAATAATACCAAACTGCTACAGCATAGATCTTATTTCTTTGTGTGGCTTTTGTCTATTGTCTACTGTCCTTTTCTTTCACTTTGCAGAATTTCCTGTAGCATCTCTTGTAGGGCCAAGCTAGTGGTGCCAAACTCCCTCAGCTTTTATTGACTTAAGAATGTCTTATTCTCTCCCTCATACTTGAAAGACAGTTTTTCTGGGTATCAAATTCTTGTTTGGCAAGTTTTTGCTTTCAGTTCTTTAAATACATCATTGCACTGCCTTCTTGCTTCCATGTTTTCCCATGAGAATTTGGTACTTAATCATATTGAGGCTCCCTTTGTATGGTACATGTTGTTTTTCTCTTGTGGCTTTCAGAATTCTCTCTTTATCTTTGGCATTTGCCAATTTGATTACAGTATGACACGGTGTAGGTCTATTTGTGTTTATCGTGTTTGGAGTTTGTTGAGCTTCTTAGATGTGTATATTCATGTCTTTTGTTAAATCTGGAAAGTTTGCAGCCATTTTTTTTTGAATATTTTCTCTGCTCCTTTCTCTCTTTTCCTTCTGGGATTCTCATAGGTTCCCTAGGACTCTGTTCACTTTCCTTCATTCTTTCTTCTTTCTGCTCCTCAGAATGGATGGTTTCTGTTTGGTTCCTTTTCATAATTTCCATCTCTTCACTGATACACTCTTTGTGTTCATCTATCATTTTCCTGATTTCACTTAGTTATTTGTTCATATTTTCTTTTTGCTCTTTGAACATATTTAGGACCATTATTTTAAAAGTCTTTCTCTGTTATGTCCTAGGTCTGGTCCTCCTCATTGATGGTTTCTAATGCTTTACTCTTCTCCTTTGCCTCAGTTATGGCTTCCTGTGTCTGTTTGTTTTATAATATTTTGTTAAATCTTGGACATTTTGATATTTTAATGTGTTATCACTGTAATATGAACTCTGAGGTGTCCATTCCTTAAGTTTTTATCCAACTAGTTTTATGACAAATTTCCTTGAATGCCAGGAGCTAACAACAAAAAAAATAAAACACCTTTCCCAGTCTTAGTAGACTCGCCTTGCAAGTGCTCTCCTTCAGAGTTGCTCCATACAATAAGTTGAGATAATAACTTGAGGCCAAATAGCATCTTCCCTGATCCTTTCTGCACATGGGTTTTGTCTTGGGCATGCATGTTTGGCCCTAGAAATTCCCTGTTTACATGAATATGAATGTCCCCTTTTATGTAGGGAAGTTCCTCATGGTCCTGGGCACTGTACTGTATATCACACAGTCTGCAATGCCTTGCCTCAGGCAGCCATAAATTGAATGCTCCCCCACAACAATCTTCTCTGTGAGCTTCTTCTACCCACAGGGTAGAGTGAACCTGCATTGAGTGTCCTAATTCAGTCCCTCAAGCTGACTCTGACAGATTGGGTCAGACATACATGCTGTCAGTATATGCACAAGGGTTATTATGCTCCTTCCAGAACCAGGACTAGGGACCTGCTCTGGGAACATTGGCTGGCTCCGTGCCAAGCTGGTGGAGGGGCCATCCAAGACATCACCAGATTATACTGTTTTTAAGTTGCTTTTTTATTAATTCAGTGCTCATGTTACTGCAATCTTTTAACTGTTTCATATAGATTTGAGGAAGATATTTCTGCCAGTTCTTGCTGGTTGTGTGGGGACAAAGCTTCTCTGAGGGAAAGAGCCCTGAAGCTTCTCACTTTGCAATCTTGATTTACAATGTGTTTTTTAGTCCACAATAATTTATTTATTTAAAATATCTGAAGCAAATATGGTAAAAGGTTGAGATTTTTTAAAGTTGAATGGAGGGTTACACAGATATGCCTTTTATTATTCTCTATATTTATTTGTAGTTTTGAAATATTTGATAAAAAGAAAAAATGCTTGCAAACAGTTATTTCTTCAGTATTCAAAGCAATGATGGATTGCAAATGTTCATAGCAACTTTATTAATAAAAAATGAAATCTGGAAAAACCCAACTGTCCACAATCAGGTGAGTGTATAAAGAAACTGTGGTACATCAGCAGTAAAAAAGTACAAAGTACTGATTTATGCAACAATCTTCATGAATCTCAAAAAACATAATGTTTAGCAAAAGTAGCCATATAGAAGAGTTAACATATTATGATTACATTTATAGGAAGTATTTATAAGTGGAAATCAGAAAAATGGTTGCTCCTTTGGGAGTGGTAGAGATTGACTGGAAAGAGGTAAGAGGGAACTTTTTAGGGTGATAAAAATGTTCTATATCTTGATGGGGATAGTGGTAACAAGGGTGTATTGTTTGTCAAAACTCATCAAGGAGTACACTTTAAATTTACATTTAATTTTATGTCAATTATACCTCATTTAAAAACAGGAAAAAAATTTGGAGATAAGTTATTGTGTCTCAGAAATAATCTTAGCTGAGGTGTACATAAGAGGAACAAATTAGTTTCTAGGCCCTTTACCTAGTGTTAGAAATAGCAACACCTTCCAGTAAGTGGGAAAACTTGAACCTTGTTTACTAAAATCAGCTGTCGCCTCAAATGATCATGGTTTGGATACAATCATATCTTGTTTGTATGAAATGGGATAACAGGAGCTTGTTAAGCTCACATATAAGGCAAGACCAAGACCTGACAGGTATGTCTGATAAAGACACAATGAGCTACTTTTAGATTTAGACATTTTTTTACTCACATAAACAGCAAAAAGGGGAATAAGCCTAATGTGACAGTTTCCCATGATCCTTTTCCCATACACTAAAAAGGATGACCCCCTCAAAAAAAGGTCCAGATGACTAATGTGAGTTATGGGTCACCCTGTTGCTAAGGAGCCAACTCTAGGCTGCAGCAAAGTAGTTTTATATTCATAGTTCTATTTTAAGGGAGGCAGGGCAGAGAGCCCAAACTCATTTAAATATGAGAGGTCATGAGGAACTGTCTTAAGACATTCTCCCAGGGAAGAAAGGTAGCTCAGTGGGATATGGCTTTGAAGATGCTCCAGGAGCACAGTGTTCTGGCAAGACTCAGGCTATGGCTCAGGCCTTTGCCTATGTAGATATGTGCAGGGTAACAAGGGCACCTGGTGAAGTTATTTCCCTATGAAGCTATTTCTTTGTTGGAAAAGGATAGAAACAGTAGCAGTAGCAACCCTGAGTGGGTAGAAGGACTTGGGACTTCCTTGATTGTTCTAGAAATGACCTAGATTGATCATGATTTGGAAGAAATCCAAATTTGGACTTTTCAGGTAACTGGATATGTTAGTTTCTAGAATTCTTATGTTGATGTTGATGTGCCCAAGAAATTGATTCACTTCCCCTAACCACATCTTGCTAAAAGAGAGGAGAAATTAATGGTAGTTCACAAGTTTGGTCTTTATATTAATTGTAAAACACTTTAATTTTTATTATATTGCTCTTTCCACAGAGTAGGTTCAATTTTTTTCAATTAATCCTTCTGATTTTCTTTAGAAATTCCTGAGTACAGATCTCTTTCTGTGTTAAGGAAGGAGCTCTTAACTGGGGGTAGGTCCTAACTAACAGTTGGAGCCAGATTTTTACTCAGGGAGAGCAGACTAAATCAACAGTCCTGCTACAGGATGGTGTCTGAACAAGGCCTATTCCTGTCTGAGTATGCCACATGTTATAAGACATTAGGAAAAATTAAGACTAATATTCAAAAAGTCAATAACCCACAGGAAGCCCGTGGACAATTTTTAAAACACCTTATTGGAAACCTAAGGAAATATATGCCAATGATAAAACATACTAGGCATTTGGGAAATAAAGTATGCTGTTTGGTTAACTGGCAAAGTCAAAGGGGCTATTGTAAAGGGGGAAAAGGCATCTTTCAAAAAATGGAAATATAGTTTCTAATGAAGAGAACAGTAGAAATTACACAGGCTAAAAAAAAAAAAATAATGGATTCTTTGCCGGTGACTCTAAAGCTCCTCTCTGAAATACATCTGAGAGAACACCAGCTAGAGAATCAGTGGATTATAGGGATTAAAACGGGATTTGTTGTATGGCAGGAGCCTGGGAAGGGGGGATTTCAGGTTGCTAGCGGCTTAAATGAGAGCTTTGGGTGAGGCTCCCAGGCGGTAACTCTCTTTCCCAGTGACTTCTTCCCTCCTGTTTCATTCTCTCCCTGGCCTTTTCTTCAACCAGCTTTTCTCTTCTCTTTTCCTTGAATACCCTTTACCTGCTTCTCCTTGACCTTATCTTGGTCATTTCAAAATTGTGTTGCCTAGGGAAATTACAGAATGCTCAGAACTGGGCTTACTCCATAGGCAGACAAGTTGTCACCTAAAATCGGCGCTAGGAAGTTTCTACACCTAAGTAGCTCTGACCAGGAATAGGTGAGGGGAAATAGTAACAGTGAACCCATTGCTTATTCCTCTGGTTGGAAAAGTGGTTAATGGCTGAACAAGGGTATGGACAACCCGGTCAACCTTGGCTTAGTAGGGTTTAGCTAGGAGAGGCTGACACCTCGTGGCCATATTTGGGAAGTGCACAAGAGTTCATAATAGCTCCCTGCCTGTAACATTTATTGAACTATACATGAATTATCTCATTTGAAACCCACAAAAACCTGGTGACGTAAGTATAATTACTTTATTTGGCAAAGGAATGATTTATATTAAACAGTTAACCTATTGATTTAAGCAATGGGATAAGGATTTTTCTTTTTTGTTCTCAGTTCCTGGGACAGTACCTGACACATTGTAGGTTCTCAAGAAATATTTGTCAAAATTATGTTATCAAGGAACTTTTATTCAGAGGGTAATCACCTGCCATCCTTTTGTAATAGAGCAGATAAGCTTAGACCGAGTCTGTTGCAACTCTTGCTTAAACACTCTTTCCCAGACCTTGCCTCCTTTATCTCAAATACTTAGAAACCAAGTCTGCTGCTGAGACTAATTCAAATCTGTTGAAATTCTGCCCAGTTGCAACCATCCTAGACTCTATTCTGGATACCACAAGGCTGAGTCTTTCAAAATGCAGCCATTTCATATTGAGAAACCACCAGGAAACCACAAGGATAAATCAGCTGGGACTGTTAAAATGCTACCATCTCAGACTTCTCCACCTGGAAATTAGGTGGCCAAGATTGATAGCTTGATGATAAGAACACTGAAGTCAGCCAGGATGATGGACCACTTGATAGAGAGGAAGACCGTAAGTCAGACTGCAAGATATTCAGTGAATGAGAAAGAGAGAGAGAGACAGACAGACAGACATTGGCCAGAAAGTTGTTAGATAACTGCAGTGAAGAAGATATGATAGAGGTGGATGGCATGCATTTCAAAGGAGCAATGTTGAAAGAGTTATGGCTTGTAGGAAAATGCACAATCCTACATCTTGGTCCTGTGATATGTGGAGAATGAATGCATGAGTAGCCTCCAATGGATGCAGGGAAATGATGTCTTGAGGGGAGAGCCGCTTTTCTTTTATAGCCAGAAAGTTGGGAGAGTCTCCATGAGGGGTGACAAATGGAAGGGAGTTTGTCTATTTTTGAATGAGAATTCCCTTGGGGTGAGTGGAAATGTCTGGGATGGAGAAGTACAGTGGGAATTTAGGTGGGGAAGAGGAAGCACAGAGTAGTGTGAAACTGAAAGGAAGAGAGAGGATAGATGACAAAAGGGGCTTCATCTTGGGTGGTGGTCAAATATGGTAGACTGCAAAGAAGAGTGGTGATAGTTTTTCTCAAAACAAACAAGTTGAGGCCCTGGGATATGGTGGGGAACTGGAACAGTTACAGTCATTTTTAAAGTTATCAGTGAAAATTCTGGAGTCATCAGGTTGCAGAGATAAAATCAAAGCCATTTGAATAATTAACCTTAGCAGGTAAGAAAAGCAGGGATCACAAGGTGAATAGTGCTTTTACAAGATTGAATAGTAAAAGCCCCTACACATTGGTTAATCCCATGTGAGAAGGGTCTTTTTCAGAAATCAGTATGTTGCTTTACAAGAAACCTTATGCTCATAACTCCCTATACCGCATTTGGTTCTTGCCTTGGATGAGAGCTTTCTGAACTTCCTTGGTACTTCCTTTTCTTATTTTTAATTTTTAAAGATTTATTTATTTCTCTCCCCTCCCCCCCCATTGTCTGTTCTCCTTGTCTATTTGCTGCGTCTTCTTTGTCTGCTTCTGTTGTTGTCGGCGACATGGGAATCTGTTTCTTTTTTGTTGCGTCATCTTGTTGTGTCAGCTTTCTGTGTGTGCAGCGCCATTCCTGGGCAGGCTGCCCTTTCTTTCGCACTGGGCGGCTCTCCTTATGGGGTGCACTCCTTGCACGTGGGGCTCCCCTACACGGGGGACACCCCTGTGTGGCAGGGCACTCCTTGCACGCATCAGCACTGCGCATGGGCCAGCTCCACACAGGTCAAGGAGGCCTAGGGTTTGAACTGCAGACCTCCCATGTGGTAGACGGATGCCCTAACCACTGGGCCAAGCCCGCTTCCCTATTTTTAATTTTAAAAGAAGCTTTAGATTACATAAAGTTACATCAGAAATATAGGGGATTCCCATATACCCCATTCCCTCCCCCTCCCACACTTTCCCCCAGTAATGACATCTTTCATTAGTGTGGTAGATTTGTTACAATTGATGAACACATATTGAAGCATTACTACTAACCATGGACTATAGTTTACACTTTGCCCCACACAATTTTATAGGTTTTGGCAAAATGTATCTGTCATTGCAATGTCATGCAGGACAATTCCAATGCTCCAAAAATGCTCCCATGTTACTACTATTCTTCCCTCTTCCTTCCCTCAGAACCTCTGGTAGCCACTGCCTTTATATCAATGATACAAGTTTTCCATTGCTAGAATAATATTAAGTCTACTTTAGACCATAGTTACATTCCCCCTTATGTTCATTCCTCAGTCTTGAGGATTTTGGGATGGTGATGCTCACTCTGTTTCTGATTGAGAGGGGGCTTAGATACAATGGTGCAGATGGATGGAACTGTCTTGTTTGTAGTTGCAGATACTCTCTGTTTTGGGGGATGGGGGTTGTCCATCATCATCCTTTTGTTAGCTGTCCTGGGCAAGTTCATTGAACTGGAGACTAGGTGTTACAACTCTGCTGAGATTCAGGGCTCAACTGGCACATGAACAGACTGAAAATTTAAGTCTCTGGAGCATATATTTAACAAGTAGAGTGCTACATATAGGGTCAAATGAAAGGGGAAGAAGAGCCATGTATAGGGAATTATAAATGATTCTCTGGTACTCTACTATGGAATTATTGTGACTCTAGCAATGGAAGAAATTATGTCATTGATATGGAGAGAGTGGCCACGGGAGTTGCTGAAGGCAGGGAGAAGGAAAGAGATGTGATATTGGGGCATTTTGGGGACTTGGAGTTGTCCTGAATGATATTCCAGGGACAGATGCAGGACACTATATATCCTGCCATAACCCACTCAACAAACTGGGAGAGAGTGTAAACTACAATGTAAACTATAATCCATGCTGTGTAGCAGTGCTCCAAAATGTACTCATCAAATGCAGTGAATGTACCACACTAATGAAAGAAGTTGTCAATGTGGGAGGAGTGAGGAGTGTGGGGAGTGGGACAGATGGGAACCTCTTATATTTTTTAATGTAACATTTTGTGTGATCTATGTATCTTTTGAAAAAAGATAATAAATAATATATATATTTTCAAAATTCTCTATTACATTGAGGAGCATATATTCCAAAGAAAGGCCCATTGACCGGGCGCCGAATTCCTGAGATTTTCTGCCTTGCCTATAGTGTTTAGATGTCTCTACAGCCCTCAGGAGCCCTGCTCTTTGAGGCACTGTTTACTGTGGCAGTCAATGAGATACTGCTGAGATGTGCATAAGCGGTACTTCCTTTTTTTTTTTTTTTTGCCTCTGTAGGTTTTACTTAATTAATTTTTAATTGTATTTTTTGAAGATACATAGATCATAAAAATGTTACATTAAAAAATATAAGAGATTCCTATATATCCCCACTTCTCCCACATCAACAACCTCTTTCGTTGCTGTGGCACACTCATTGCATTTTATGAATACAAAGCGGTACCTCCTTTTTGACATCTCTTGTTGATCCTCTTGGACTCCATAGTGGTCTGTGCTTCTTGAGACTGTGGATTCCCATGTCTGTCTTTCAGATGCCCCTCTATTTCTGTCTCTTCTCATTTGCCATGGTTTTATAATTGGAGTAAAGAAAATGAAGAAGTTGAAGATCCAGAGAAATTTCAAGGTGATGAGGAATATTGGGATACTTATGTTGGATGGCCTCATTCTTTCCTGTTGGAGGGAAGACACAGACCTTAGTAGAAGGTGAACAAGATAATTCATACCTCATAAGATCATTGTGAGCATTAGAGATAGTAGATGTGAAGCATTTAGCATAGTGTGGTTCAGTAAATCAGAGCTTTAAAAAGTTCCCTGTGGAGAAGTCAAAGTCCTCGTTAGGCATGGCAGGAATCAAGGCAACTGTCATAGGTCAGGGATGGGCAAGGTTCAGTAATTGGAAAAATGGTGTAGTGTAGAATAGGTGGTATGGAGCTTAGCTTCAGCATTGGAGCAATGAACAGACAGAAGCTGGGATCTGATCAAAGAGAAACCAGTAAGCTACTAAAGTTCAAGGAATAAATTTGGGTTCCACTGCAGGTATAATCTTAGGCATTGGGCTTTAAGTGAAGTGTGGATGCTGGTAAAACACTTGCTAACTAGGAGGCTGTCTTAGACCCAAAGGGTTATACTTTTCCTGAGTTGTACTTTAAGGGCCATCTGTAATGGTCCATCACAGAGACAAATATAGTACTTAGAACCCAAATCTGTAATTGGTAGAAATTTAATTCTAAGCAAAAGCACTGTGAATCTGTAAATATGAAGTGAATTTATCTATTAAAATGAATTACTATCAAAATTAATAAGATGAACAAACAGAGCAAGCAGGACTGATGCAAGACATTTCCCCAGGAATTTTAAAAGTACTGTGTTTCCCAGAATAAAAGATATTTAAACAGTGTGACATTTATGCATTTACTTGTTATGCTATAAAAAGATCTTGGTCCTATTTTAAATAGGTATCACTTGGCTAACATCCATTGGTAGTACTTTAGTAATCTTGTGCTTGACAGATATAGATGTATGATGAAATCCCATTGGCTAAAATATATTTACTTGTCCGAAGAGGAGCATACTGGAGAAATTTTAAAAAATCTTCAGCATTTAGGCAAGGTCTAATCACCAAAAAGAAAGGTTAAACCAAAGGAAATGTGCTCTCTCTAGACAAAGACAGTAAGTATCTTCTGGGTTTCTGAAACTACCACTGGGTATGGCAGAAGAGTGGCTGATAGAGAAGCTAAAGAAGAAAGAGAAAGAGTTAATTATGGTGGTGAAAGAGAAAGTCCTAGCTACTTGTTTGCTATTAAGATTTCTTAGTACCTGTACAGAATGAAGGTTTGGGGAGGATTCTCTGGCCCTCCAGCTGATGTGGCTAATGGAAACAGCATAGTGTGGAAACCATAGTTGATTCAGAATGGGTCTGCTCTATAGAGGAGTGGGTTATGTTGTTCCAGCAGAAATTCAGGGGGGAGAAGAGGGGCCTATATCCTACTATCACTCAGAATATTAGAATATGATCCCTCCCCAGAGGAGGGCCAATAGCTATACCATTGCACAATAAAATCATGAGTCCTCCCATACCACCCAAACTCAGACCAAGACCTGTGAACATAACACCACTTAGCTCTTTAGACACAACCGGTCCCTATATCCTACCACTAATCAATACATTGCCAGGCAGCTCACATGGTACCACTACTTGGCAAGCCCAGGTGAAAGCCCATGCACTGACCATAGTATATACACATCTTACCTCACAGCACAAGTGGAGACAGCCATGTCTTCTGAGAGCCTAAACCCATCCCAACCTTCAACTCCCCTTGACAGAGCCAGCTCAGTTCATGGCTCGCTGCTCAGACCCACACATTGCTCAGCATATTATGGGGCAGCTTCTACCTTGGAACTGGGTTTCTACCCACATATCTTTAAATTATTCCATGAAATAACACATTACCAGGCCCGAACCCATACTGATACCAATGTGTAGCACACAAAGAAACAGACTTAATCTCAAACAGGAACAACAGCTAAACTACTTGTTTGCAAGGCAACACATATACTTGATCAACACATCAAGGGAAGAGTCACACAAAGATCAAGACCTATCTATAATCCTCCAAAATCTCATTATTCTATAGAATGTAATGAAATAGAGACCAGGAAACACACTTATTCTACCACTCAGTAAACCAGGAGGAGCCCCACATTCAGAATTAAAATGCAGAACCATTCTACCATTCATCACACCAGGAGACCTTCCCTAACAAGACTAGCATCTATATTGCAGATCACTGCTTAACAAACCAAGAGAAAAAAATTTGTACAAAAAGAGGATAATACATACTGCCACTGAACACCACACCAGAAATTCCTTATTGACCAATAGCAAAAACTCTACACACACTTCAACTTCCAGGATTGTGTCTGGAGAATGGCTAATATTCTACCAGCTTCAGAGATGGGAGGGAAAGCAAGTCCAGTGGAGATGCCCATTCCACTCCCAGTTTACTCAGTAGCTGGTGAATGGAAGATACCCTGTGACAGTGTTCAAGCCCTGGGCAGGAAAGCCTCCTTCTAGGACTCTTCTTAGACATGGTTCCACCTTTTTCTTGAAGGCGTCATGACTGCCCTCAGACACCTTGTGAAACCCAAGATTGTCAAAAAGAGGACCAAGGAGTTCATCCAGCACCAGTCAATAGATATGGCAAAATTAAGCATAACTGGTGGAAACCCAGAGGCATTGACAACAGGATGCAGAAAAGATTCAAGGACCAGATCTTGATGCCAGTGGCAGTTTGATATCGTTTATGAATTCCTAAAATAGATATTGGATTGTGTTTGTAGAATGCTCTGTCCCTCCAGACCTATTAGATTATATTGGATACAGTGATTTCACTTTTACTTGATTAAATTGTAATTGGGGCTCTGATTGGGCCATATTAGTGGGACATTGGGTCCCCACCCCCTTGATGGATGGGGACTAACAGAGAAAATGACAAGGCACAGGAATTGGTTGGAGTTTTGTGCTGGAGCCTGGGAAGTAAGCACACAGAGGAGCAGAGCAGCTGAGCCTAGAGAGAAACAAGCCCTCGAAGAGAGGAACCCAAGAAGCTGGAACTTTTTTTTTTTATTTATTTTTTATTTTTTTATTGACTTTGTAATAATATTACATTAAAAAAATATATATATGTGAGGTCCCATTCAACCCCACCCCCCCCACCCCCCCCCCCTCCCCCCCAACAACTCTCGTTCCCATCATCATGACACATCCATTGGATTTGGTAAGTACATCTTTGGGCACCTCTGCACCTCATAGACAATGGTCCACATCATGGCCCATACTCTCCTCCATTCCATCCAGTGGGCCCTGTGAGGATTTACAATGTCCGGTGATTACCTCTGAGGCACCATCCAGGGCAGCTCCATGTCCCAAAGACGCCTCCACCTCTCATCTCTTCCTGCCTTTCCCCATACCCATCGTCCACCATGTCCACTTTTCCCAATCCAATGCCACCTCTTCTATGTGGACATTGGATTGTTTGTGTCCATTGCACCTCTATGTCAAGAGGAGGCTCAGATTCCACATGGATGCTGGATGCAATCCTCCCATTTTCAGTTGTAATCACTCTAGGCTCCATGGTGTGGTGATTGTCCTTCTTCAACTCCATCTTAGCTGAGTGTGGTAAGTCCAATAAATCAGATTGTAGGTGCTGGAGTCTGTTGAGGCTCAGGACCTGGCTATCACATTGTCAGTCCAGAGATTCAAATCCCCTAAATATATCTTAAACCCCAACATTAACTGCACCTCCAGCACATTAGCATGAAAGTCTTATGAAGGGAGATCCCATCTGAGTCCAGATTCATCACACATAAACACCATTTCCAAAGAGGGGCCATCTGCCCTGGTAGTTAACCCCATCGGCCATGACCATAACTCTCATGGGTCTCTTTAGCCTTCAAAGGAACCAATATCTGGGGGTTGTATCTGCTTTATCTGTCTCTCTGACTCTGCTCAGTTGTGCATGAGGGCAATCCTTCTGCCAGCCTCCAGACTCTTTTTTAGAAACTTGTAGCCATATAAACTCATTTCTCCTTTCCATTTCCCCCTTACTTTAGGTCAAACAGCATTTTAAAGTCATGTTATTTTATGTAGACATGGATATTCTGCTGATCCGCATTGAACCTTTCGTATAAGGTCCTTTTCCAGTTGCATCATCAGTTGGTAGTTGATAGTGGTCCCTCGTTGCCAGGGAGGCTCATCCCCGGGTGTCATGTCCCACGCTGGAGGGAAGGCATTGCATTTACATGCTGAGTTTGCCTTCGAGACTGGCCACATTTGAGTAACATGAAGGCTGACAGGAGGAAATTCCCAGGCACAATGTTGCTCTAGGCCTTGTTCTTATTTTAGGTTTATCAGCTCACAAGCATAGTCATTAGCATCAGGGGCTCACTGTTGAACCCTCACTCCCTCCCGGTCCCCGCCTCTGTACCTGGGAGACTGTCGCTGCTCCCCTAGGGACCACGACAGAGCACCACTGGCCAGGAACCCAGTACCCCCCCTGCTGTGGTTTTTAATTGTTGCCACTATGAGTATATCCAATCATTACCATGCACCCTGGACATATGTTCTGTACAGCTCCCTGTCAGCCATATATCACCTGTCATTGGTATCCCATACCAGTATCCCTCCATTGCCATTGTTGAAACACTCTGTGATCCAGAACTCCCCGAAATTTGAAGCCCAATATAATGTCAAGGTCCCTTACTAGGGAATGGCATATGAAGCTGGAACTTTTGGTAGATATTGGCAACCAACCATCTTGCTCCAACATGTAGCATCAGACTTTGGTGAAGGAAGTAACTTATGTTTTATGGCCTGGTATCTGTAAGCTTCTATCCCAAATAAATACTCTTTATTAAAGCCAACAGATTTCTGGTATTTTGCATCAGCACCCCTTTGGCTAACTAATAGAATGCCCAACATTGGTTATGGGAGCAACAAGAAAACGGAGCACATGCTGCCCAGTGGTTTCCGAAAGCTCCTGGTCCACAGTGTCAAGGAGCTGGAAGTGCTGCTGATATGCAACAAATCTTACTGTACTGAGATTGCTCACAACATTTCTTCCAAGAACCACAAAGCCATTGTGGAAAAAGCAACCCAGCTGGCCATTAGAGGCACCAATCCCAAAGCCTGGGTGTGCAGAAGGAAAACGAATAGACAGCTTATTTTCAAGTACTATTTGTGTGAAATAAACCCATAAAAAGTAAACTAACTAACAAACAAAAAACAAAACAACTATACATACACTTAGTCCATGAGAAAACAGTCCTTACTTGGATGGATAAGGGCCTACACTTATACCATTAATCTGAACCAGATCATGAAATTCCTCATACAAACGCTTAGCACACTGAGAGAGATGCATGGCTCAAAATAGGGCATATATACCTATTTGCCAAAGACGGAATGAGCTCTTGTGAAGAACTGAACACTTACACCCTTACCAAACCACCAGACAGCCCCATCTCAGATGGGAGCATATTGCCATACTACCACATGGCCCACTATGAAACAACCCAGAACAGAACCTGTATGTACACTACCCCTCAACACATCAGAAGACCAAAATGCAGTCCCTTTCATACTGTGTGGTTATGCCACAACTGGGCACACTGGGACAAAGCCCCAACACTGATGAACACTTAAACCTATATTACTACTTAGCTCATATGGAAAACCTCATTTTACTCTACCACAGAATCTAGGGCACATACCCTCAATTCCTCTAAGCACCATTGGAACCTGTCCCTTCCTAGACAAAGGTCAAAATTCCACCACTGTGCTCTATAAGAGGCAGCATCTGCCCAAGGAAACACCATTCTTCCACATAGCAATGCTTCATGCATAAAGAAATAGCTCAGACCAAACAGCCATTTGGTGAAGCAACAGATAGCTCTGGCCAAAAATAGAGCCCATGAAATCATCTCTACTTTGCAAGTCACTGCATGGTTGGGGTGATCAGACTGTTGATCTGCATACTGAGAACAATCTTGCTTAGAACAGGATCAATAGACAGGCACAGACATGTACAATTGGTATAGACATTGCAAACCCAGAATGCATGGAGCTAAGTCCACACACCCCAGGGATCATCAGAACATAGGTCACAACTGAGACATTGCTTAGATCACCAGGAGAACAGCTTCAGCACTCAGACCTTGACATAGATCCCTGCCCAGTTCTTATTAAACTATGAGACCCTCACCTCAAGCCATATCTGATGCCACCACTTGCATGATTCTGGGTCTGACACCATCTGAAACAGCTGCCTGCATGACTGCACCCTCCCTGTACCTCCACTCAACAAGAGACAGGAGAATTCTTTCCTAGACTGGGATCCATGTACATGCCACCCCTCAGGCAGCCTCTGAGAGTCAGATTTTCCTCAGCTTTTTCTCAGCTTTTCCCCTCCCATTCATTCCTCTCCCTTTGTAGAGACTGGACTCTACCATCATGGCTTGACTGTGAACCAATTTTACTGAGATCAACAGTTGCCACACCAAAGGTTGCTTTTCCAACCTCACCTACACCTGGGTCCATCTTCCTCCGTGAAACTTCCTCCTCCCCCAGGTCTCCCTGACTGAGACTGCCTCTCCCTACCTTTCTCAGAACAGGCACCCAACCTTCTCAGCTGCTTAGGATAATAAATGAGAGACTTGGTTCAATCAAGTCTCATACCTGGAACCAGCTCCTAACCAGAATGCTCTCTGCTATCTCTTCATTCTTTTTCTACTTATTCATTCTCCAACTTCTCCCTTATAACCTGCTGTATCTCTTCTGTCCTATAAATTAAAGTCAGCTCTGGACCATAAATAAACGTATTTCTGTTCATGTCAGAGTCAAGCTTCTAAAAGAGCAGTCTGAAGCCCCTGTTTCCATCTCTTCCCTTCTCAGTCACTCCTCTCCTCTTGTAGGCTGGACTCTGCCATCATGGCTTGACTGTGAAACAACTCTACTGAGTTCACCAGTTGCCACACCAAAGGATGCCTTTCCAGCCCTTACCTACACATGGGTCCACCTTCTTCCACAAAACTCTCTCCTCCCCCAGGTCCCCTGACTGCTTTTGTCTCTCCCTACCTTTCTGAACACACATCATGCTGTCCCATGCCCCTGTGAATGCTGTTCCCTGGACCCTTGAGGGCCTCCCTGAAAATTCCCTTCTTCATATGATCTCTGCTCAGGTGTCCCCTCCCCAGGAAGCCTTTGCCGATCTCACTTAAGCTTGCCTGTCTGTCACAGAGTGATGGTTCATTCCTAGGCATGCTTCTCTCCCCCTCATGGCAGGAATCCCCTGCCGATCATTCCTGGGCTTCCAGGACAGGGTGTGGTCCCTGGTTCTGAGCCAGAGCTAGAAGATATTGGGTGCTCCTCCAGAGCTCTGTGCCTGGAAGTATGGGGAGCAGCTGGGACCTGCACGTGGGATTCCTGAGCTCTCCTATAGCCACAGGAGAGAAGACACAGTCTGCATGTTGCTGCTGGGAAAGCTGTCACAGAAGGCAGGAGAAGCTGTCAAATTGGGCCTGCTCTTAGAAAGTGGAAGCCACGGCCACCTCTAATAACACCTAAAAGAACTCAGCAAATGTGTGTTGAATCAGCTGAGAGGTGTCAGTGCAGGCTTAGCCATCACAAGAGGCATAAAGGGCCCTTGAGTTGCCACTGTTATTTAAAATAATTTGGTGGGCAGTAGAGAGAGGATGTGCCAGCTGCTTGTGGGGAAAAGCACCCAGCTGCAGCAGAATGGGTAGTAGTGGCCAGAGGGTTTCAGGACAAGTGGATGGCTTCAGGCCACTGAGGGTAGCCAGGTGTGCTCCCTGCACATAGAGGTCTCCCTGACCAGCCCAAGCACTCTCTACAGCAGTCCGGTGAGACACATTCCATCATCGAGATGAAGGGTGGTATGAGGGTGATCAACTGACCAGTTTAACTGGGGTTTCTGGGATGCCAGACGTTCAGCTTTCAAACCAGGATAGTTATGGGCAAACCAGGACAGTTGGTCGTCCTGGGTTGCATTGGGGATGGAGGGTGGGGGCGGTCAGCCCCAACCATAGCTCCCTTTGACTGTTGCAGGCCCATCAAGATTAAATGTGAATATGGGCCTGTATGTTCTGATGAAGAGCTCTCTGGAGGTGGCATGGGTTTGGGATCTTTTCAGGAGGGCTTCCCCTAAGGAATGTTGAGCAGGGTTCTGTTCTCAGCTCTGGTTTGGGGAACTGAGTTTGGCAGGTGTGCTGTGAGGGTTAATTCCAGCAAGCTTGGAAATAGCCTCAGCTGCTGTGACAAAGTTTCTTCCTGGCACTAGTCCCTGGTCAAACAGGTAATATATTGATTAATAATGTGCCTTTGTGTCCTTGGGTCTGAGGAGTTTCAGGGCAGTTTTTACTAGAATATCAGCATTATTTGTTTATTTATTTTATCAATTGATAATTCATGTAACATAAAATTCAAGATTTTAACCATTTTAAAGTGCGTAATCTGTGGTTTTTATTATATTCAGAATTTTATGTAATTCTAGAATATTTCCATCACCCCAAAAAGAAAGCCCAAACTTTCCATTCCTTTGTTTCCTTGTCCAACAAAGAATAAATCTGCTTTCTGCCCCTATGGATTTGCCTATTCTGGACATTTCTTAAAAATGGAATCATAAAATTTATGTGGCCCTTTATATTTGGTTTCTTTCACTCAGTATAATGTTTTCAAGGTTTATCCATGTTGTAGTATGTATCGGGACTTCATTCTTTTTTTGGGACATTTGATTTTTTCATTTTTTATTGTGGTAAAAAAAATAATAACAAAATTTAACAATTTAACTATTTTAGACTGTACAATTTAGTGGTAGTTAGTATATTCATAACGTTGTGCAATCATCATAACTATCTAATTCCAAAATAATTTTACCATTCCCAAAATAAACCCCATACCCATTAAGGGGTCACCCCTCATTTCCTCCTTCCCCCAGCCACTTGCAAGAACTCATCCTTATTTTTTTATTTTAAAAACAATTATTGAGGTAAATCATTCATACATGAGCATACATAAACAATAAATATATAGTAAATGTTGTGAACTTACAAAACAAGCATGCATAATATAAACGGCTCTCATATATCAATCCACCATAAATACCTTGCATTGTTGTGAAACATTTATAACAAATTAAGAAAGGATCATCAAAGTATTACTACTAACTATAGTTCTTATCTTACCTTTGGCATATTTCCCCCCCCAACCCATCCTATTTACAGTTTTTTTGTTCATAAACCATACAGTTTATGCAAAGTGTGCAATCAGTGGCATTGCTATAATCAGCACAGAATTGTGCATTCATCACATCAATCAATATTAGAGCATTTTTATTACTAAAAAACAAGAAAGCCAATCACTATTGTACCCATATGTTAGTGCTACTAATTACAAATCCCATGATGTGCTTCACCATTTCTATTCATTTCCAAACATTTCCAAACACCTTTACCAATTCTGCACAGACTAAACAAAAACTTTCCATTCTTTAAACACATGCTTTGGTAACTTATATTCTAGCTATTAACACTATGAGTTTGCTCATTATATTATATTTAGTTCATAATAGTGAAAAGTCATGCAATATTTGTCCTTTGTGCCTGGTTTGCTTCACTCAACATGTCATCCAGTTTCATCTATGTTGTCACATGCTTAATGACTTCATTTCTTCTCACAGCTGAATAATATTCCATTGGGTGTATATACCACAGTTTATCTGTTCATCAGCTGATGGATACCTGGGTTGTTTCCATCTTTTAGCAATTGTGAATAATGTCATTATGAACATTAGTGCACAGATGTCTGTTTGTGTCACTGCTTTCAGTTCTGGGTATATACATAGTAGCAGTATCTAACTTCCTTAGGAACTGCCAAAGAGACTTCCACAGTGACTGTACCATTCTATATTCCCACCAACAGAGAATAAGTGTGCCTCTCTCCACATCCTCTCCAACACTTACAAGTGTTCTGTTTTGTTAATAGCGGCCATTCTATTAGGTATGAAATGATATCTCATTGTAGCTTTCATTTACATTTCCCTAATAGTCAGTGATGCTGGGCATTTTTTCATGTCTTTTTCATCATTTGCAGTTTTTTTTGTTTTTAAAAATTTATTTTTTAAATTTATTTATCTTCCTTTCCACCCTGTTGTCTGCTCTCTGTGTCCATTCGCTGTGT
The DNA here is from genome assembly GCF_030445035.2 of Dasypus novemcinctus. Classification (NCBI taxonomy): domain Eukaryota; kingdom Metazoa; phylum Chordata; class Mammalia; order Cingulata; family Dasypodidae; genus Dasypus; species Dasypus novemcinctus. The sequence goes on along the minus strand of NC_080704.1, from coordinate 136,156,830 downwards.
GTTCTTCTGCATCAGCTTGCATTATCCAGCTGCACCGGGAATCAGCATCTCTTTTTTTGTTGCATCATCTTGCTGCGTCAGCTCTCTGTGTGTGGTGCTACTCCTGGGCAGGCTGAGCTTTTTCCACGTGTGGTGGCTCTCCTTGCGGGGTGCACTCCTTGCGTGTGGAGTTCCCCTACACAGGGACGCCCCTGCGTGGCATGGCACTACTTATGCATGGCAGCACTGCACATGGGCCAGCTTACCATACAGGTCAGGAGGCCCTGGGGAACAAACCCTGGACCCTCCATATGGTATGTGGATGCTCTATCAGTTGAGCCATGTCCACTTCCCTGTAGTTCTTCTTTAGAAAAATGTCTGTTAAGGTCTTTTGCCCATTTTTAATCAGGTCATTTGTCTTTTTACTGTTGAGTTGTAGGATCTCTTTATATATCATGGATATTAGACCCTTGTTGGATATGTGATTTCCAAATATTTTCTCCCATTGATTAGGCTGCCTTTTTACCCTCTTTACAAATTGCCAGACTGTCTTCCACAGAAGCTGCACCATTTTACAATCCCACCAACAGTGTAAGAGTGTTCCTATTTCTCTACATCCTCTCCAGCACTTATTGTTTCCAGTTTTTTAAAATAATGGCCATTCTATGCTATGTGAGATAATATCTCACTGTCTTTTTAAAAATTTTACACAACTTTATTGTCCCCAAAAACAAATATGCCAGACTTTTCATCCTGGAAAGCCGTACATTGTCACAATGATGATAAGGAAGAAAAATCAACATTATCTAGTTCCAAATTTAGAAATTCTTCCTGATCCTCATTTTCCCAGGCAAACTCTTGGCAGCAAGCATTCTTCTCCTTCCTCCATCAGAAGCCAATCTGTCTTTGTGCATATAGGAAGTCCAAGAGTTCGATACCCAAGGCCTCCTGGCTTGTGTGATGAGCTGGCCAATGTGCAGTGCTGCTGCGTGCAAGGAGTGCTGGCCCATGCAGGGATGTCCCTGCATAAGGGTTCCCCCACACAAGGAGTGGCCCCCGGCCAAACAAGAGTCGCTCCGGTGAAACCGCAGCCTGCTCAGGAGTTGACTGTCATTTTTGATTTGGATTTCCCTAATAGCTAGTGATATGGAACATTCTTTCATGTGCTTTTTGGCCATTTGTATTTCCTCTTTGGAGAAATGTCTATTTAAGTCTTTCGCCCATTTTAAAATTGGATTGTGTGATGGTTAGACTATTGTGTCAAGTTGGCCAGGTAATTGTGCCCAGTTGTTTGGTCAAGCAAGTACTGGGCTAACTGTAATACAAGGGCATTTATGGACTTTAGTCACCATTTACTGCAGTGGTAAATCATAGATAGCTGTTATAATTACATCAATCAGGGAGATTGCCATCAGCAATGAGTGACACTTCACCCAATCAGTTGAATGCCTTAAAAGGGGAAGCGATTCCAGTATTGAAAGAAAATTTCCCAGCTCGTATTTGGAGAGCCAACATCTCCCAGAACTCATCAAGAACCTTTATTCGACTTTCATTGGAGCCCTGGTTGCAGCCTGCCTGTGGAACCTGGATTTGTGCATCCCCATGGCTGCATGAAATATTCTTATAAAATCGCATACTGTTGACAGATATCTCTTATTGATTCTGTTTCCCTAGAGAACCCTGACTAATATAGATTGCTTGCCCTTTTATTGTTGAGTTGTATGATCTCTTTTAATAGAATGGAAATCAAACCCTAATCAGATATGTGGTTTCCAAATATTTTCACTTTCTTGATGAAGTCCTTTGAATCACAGAAGTCTTTAAATTTGAGGAGGTTCCATTTATCCATATTTTCTTTCATTGCTTGTGCTTTCAGTGTAAAGTTTAAGAATTCACCACTTACCACCAGGTCTTGAAGATGTTTTCCTACATTTTCTTCTAGATGTTTTATGGTTCTTGCTTTTATGTTTAGGTCTTTGATCCATTTTAAGTTAATTTTTGTATAAGGTATGAGAAAAGGGTCATCTTACTTTTGGCTGTTCTCCCAGCACCATCTGTTGAATGGACTGTTCTGCCCAGCTGGGTGGGTTTGACAGTCTTGTCAAAAATCACTTGACCATAGATGTGAGAGTGTATTTCTGAACCATCAATTTGGTTCCACTGTTTTATGTGTCTGTCTTTAGGCCAGTACCATGCTGTTTTTACCACTGTAGCTAGGTAATATGATTTAAAGTCTGGAAGTGAGAGGCCTCCAACTTGGTTTTACATATTTAAGATGTATCTTGCTGTTTGGGACCCCTTACCCTTCCAAATAAAGTTGGTAATTTTGTTTTCCACTTATTTAAAAATGTCTGTGGAATTCTAATTGAGATTGCATTGAATCTATATATCAATTTGGGTAAAATTGGTATCTTAATGGTATTTAGTCTTACAATTCATGAACACTGAATGTTCTTCCAATTATTTAGGTCTTTTTTAAAATTTCTTTTAGTAATTCATTGTAGTTTTCTGAATACAAGTGCTTTTTATATCCTTGATTAGGTTTATTCCTAAATATTTTATTTGTTTGGTTGCTATTGTAAATGGGATTTTCCCCTGACTTTCTCCTCAGATTGTACATTACAATTATATAGATACACCACTGGTTTTTGCATATTGATCTTGCATCCTGACACTCTACTGAAATCTTTTATTAGCTCTAGCAGCTTTGTTGTAGATTTTTGGGACTTTGTAGATATAGGAACGCGTTATCTGCAAATAGTGAAAGTTTTACTTCTTCCTTTCTGATTTAGATGCATTTTGTTTCTTTTTCTTGTCTGATTCCTCTAGCTAGAAACTCTAGCACTATATTATACAACAGTGGAGACAGTGGGCATCCTTGTTTTCTCTCTGATCTCAATGAGAAATATTTCTTTCTTTCACCATTGAGTACAATGTTAGCTGTGGGTTTTTTATATATGGCCTTTATCATGGTAAGAAAGTTTCATTCAATTCCTATCTTTTGTGGTGTTTTTATCAGGAAAAGGTGCTGTATTTTGACAAATGCATTTCTGCATCAATTGATAGGATCATGTAATTTTTCTTTGATTTATTAATATGATGTATTACACTGATTGATTTTCTTGTGTTGAACTATTCTTGCATGCTTGGTATAAAACCCACTTGATCATGATAAATAATTCTTTTAATGTATTGTAGGATTTGACTTGCAAGTATTTTGTTGATGATTTTTGCATCTGCATTCATTAGTAAAATGGGTCTGTAATTTTCTTTTTTCATAATATCTGTGGCAGTTTGATATTATTTATGAATTCTGAAAAGAGATATTGATTTGCTTGTAAACTGATCTGTTCCTCTGGGCGTGATACCTTTTGACTGTATTAGATTCAGCTGAGATGGCTTTGATTAAATTATATTAAGATTAGGGATTTGATTCAACCACATCATTAGGGTGACTCAGTTTGAGTCCCCTCCTTGGTGGGCTATAGAAACAGACACTCACTCAAGGAGAACACAGATGTAGATACACAGAGAAGAGACAGAGGAGAGACAGCTCCATAGACACAGGAGATGCTCTGGGAAGAGATGAGCCATTTGCCTGATAGTTTACAACTGACCTTGTGAAAAGAACAGAGCAGCTGAGTCTGGAAAGAAATGAGTCCCAGGAAAAGAGATGACCCTTATGCCAGCCTCAGCTGAGATCAGAAGAAGCTGAACCCACAGAGTCTTAAGAAGGAAGAGGAAGGCTGAATCCATGCAGACTTTGAATATCATCTTGTTACAAGACATTGCAACAGAGTTTGGTAAAGAATTAACCTTGAGTTGGACTCTTTAGGGCCTTGCACCTGTAAGTTTTTACCCCCAAATGAATACTCTTTATAAAAACCAACAGATTTCTGGTACTTTACATCAGCACCCTTTTGCCTGACTAGTACTATATATTTACCTGACTTTAGTGTTAGGGTCACATTGGCTTCATACAATGAGTTTGGCAGTATTCCTTCTTGTTCGGTTTTCTGGAAGAGCTTGAGTAAGAGTGGTATTAAATCTTCTTTGAATGCATGGTAGAACTCATCTGTGAAACCATCTGGTTCTGGGCTTTTCATTTTGAGTAGTTGTTTGATGACTGTTTCAATCTCTTTACTTGTGATTGATTTGTTGAGGTCTTCTATTTCTTCTAGGGACAGTGTATGTTCTTTGTACATTTCTAGGAATTTTTACATTTCTACACTATCTAGTTTTTGGTGTATAGTTGTTCATAGTAGCCTCTTATGATTGCTTTTATTTCTTTGGGGTCAATATTAATGACCCCATTTTCATTTTTTATTTTATTTATTTGCATCTTTTTTTCTTTCTCAGTCTAGCTAAGGGTTTATCAATTTTATTGATCTTGAAGAACCAACTTTTTGATTTGTTAGTTCATTCTATTTGGTTTTTTTTTTTTCCTCAATTTCATATGCTGCTCTGATCTTTGTTATTTCATTCCTTCTACTTGCTTTGGGAATAGTTTATTGTTCTTTTTCTAGTTCCTCCGATTATATAGTTAGGTCATTGTTTTTAGACCTTTCTTCTTTTTAAATGTAAGCTATGCATTTCCATATCACCACTCCCTTCCCTGCATCGCATAGCTTCTGATATGTTATGCTCTCATTTTCATTCTTTTTGGGATACTTATTGATTTCTTTCACAATTTCTTCTTTGACCCACTGATTATTTAAGAGTGTGTTGTTAAATATCCATATATTTGTGATTTTTCCCTTCTTCCATCTCTTGTTGATTTCCAACTTTATTCCATTATGTTCAGAGAAAGTGCTTTGTATAATTTCAATCTTGTTGAATTTATTGAGGTCTGTTTTGTGACTCAACATGTGGCCTAACTTGGAGAAAGATCCATGAGCACTTGAGAAGAACGTATATCCTGTTGTTTTGAGGTGGAATGTTCTGTATATGTCTATTAGATTTAGTCCACTTATCATATTATTAATGCTTTCTCTTTCTTTATTGATTTCTGCCCAAATGTTCTATCCCATGTTGAGAGTGGTGTATTTAAGTCTCCAAATATTATTGTAGCAATATCTATATGTCCCTTCAGTTTTGACAGTGTTTGCCTCATGTACTTTGGGGCATCCTGGTTAGGTGCATATATATTTATGATAGTAATTTTTTCTGGTGAATTGCCACTTTTATTAATATATAATGTTCTTCCTTGTCTCTAATAACAGTTTTGCTTTTAAAGTCTATTTCATCTGATATAAGAATAGCAAATGTATTAGTCAGCTAAAGGGGAACTTATGCAAAGTATCAAAAATCTGTTGGGTTTTATAAAGGATATTTGTATGTGTCCATGGAGAAGTCTCTATTCCTCTGTGTTTCCCTGTGTTTACTTCCTGGGGTTCCAGCATCAAAACTCCAACTCTCTCCTCTGCCATGTCATTTTCTCTGTGAGTCCCTGCCCAAGGGGATAGGGACTCAACATCCTACTAACATGGCCAAATCAAAGCCTTAATCATGATTTAATCAAGTAAAAGCGAAACCTCTGAATCTAATACAGTGTAATGTGCTCAGAGAACAGACCAGTTTACAAACATAATCGAATATCTATTTTTGGAATTCATAAGTAATACCAAATTGCTATATCAACTCCAGCTTTTTTCTTTTTGGTTGCTGCATGCATGGAATATCTTTTTCCAGCTTTTCATTTTCAATCTGTTGGTGTCCTTGAGTCTAAGTTGAGCCTTTTGTAGACGGCATATAGATGGCTCATATTTTCTTATCCATTCTGCCAGTCTTTGTCTTTTGATTGGGAAGCTTAATCCATTAACATTCAATGTTATTACTGTAAAGGTAATTCTTATTTCACCCGTTTTGACCTTTGGGTTTTTTTCTGTCATACTTTATTTTCACCACTCTTGTGAGAGTTTTAGTTACTTCTACTGATATAATCTTCATTCCTAGACTCTCTTGTAAGCCTCTCTCTCCTGTCTTTACTTTTCAGGCTGTAGCACTCTCTGTAGTATTTTCTGCAAAGCTAGTCTCTTGGTTACAAACTCTCTCATCTTCTGTTTATCTGTGAATATTCTAAACTCACTCTCATTTTTTGAAAGTCAGTCTTGTCAGATATAAGATTCTTGGCTGGAAGTTTTTCTCTTGCATTATCTTAAATATATCATACCACTGTCTTCTTGCCTTCATGATTTCTGATGAGAAATTGGCAATTAATCTTATTGGGTATCCCTTATATATTATGTTTTGCTTTTCTCTTGCTGGCCTCAGAATTCTTTGTCTTTAGCATTTGACATTCTGATTAGTATGTATCTTGGAGTTGATCTGTTTATATTTATTCAGATGGGAGTATGTTGTGCTTCTTGGATGTGGATGTCTATGGCCTTCAATAGGGTTGGGAAATTTTCTAACTTATTTCTTCAAATATTCCTTCTGCCCCTTTCACTTCTCTTTTCCTTCTGGGACACCCATGACACATATGTTTTTACATCTCTTCCTGTCATGTTGCTCCCTAAGGTCCTGTTCAATTTTTTCCATTCTTTTCTTCATCTGTTCTTTTGAATGTTTGCTTTCAGAGGCTATGTCTTCAAGCTCACCAATCTTTCTTCTGCCACCTCTGTCTCCTGTTATATGTTTGCAGTGTATTTTTAATTTCATTTGTTGTGCCTCTCATTCCCATAAGAGCTGCTACTTTTCTTTGTATGCTTTCAAATTCTTCTTTGTGCTCACCCATTGTCTTCTTAATAGCCTTGATCTCTTTAGCCATCTCAATGAATTTATTAAGGAGATTTGTTTGAGCATCTATGATTAGTTTTCTCAATTCCTTTATGCCATCTGGAAGCTTATATTGTTCCTTTGACTGGGTCATATCTTCTTGTTTCTTGGTATGGTTTTTAATTTTTTGTTGGTATCTTGGCATCTGGCTTACTAGATGTATTTATTCTAGGCATAGCTTCTCTATTTTGGGGCTTTGTTGCCCTTTCTCCCCTGCTGGTTGTGTAGAAGGAGCAGAGGATGTAGTTAATACTGTAAGCTGTGGAGACTGAAACCCTCTTTGTTACCCCAGGGACTGTTGAAGCTTCTCCCACTCTTCTCCTCTGTCAATGGCAGAGCTGCAGCTGTGTGTAATAATCTAAGTTGTGCAGGCCAAGACTGTCTGTAATTGCCCAGACAGGCTGATGAAGCTTCTCACCCCTTCCTCCCCTGCCTGGAGTGGGGATGGAGCTACAGGTGTGGGTAACAATCTATGCTGCATGGGTCCAAAATGACTGCAGTTGCCCAGGTAGACTGACATAATACTACCCTCCCTCCTCTCCTGCCAGTGGAGGGGATGGACCCTCTGTAGTAACCAACAATCTAATCCATGTGGGCCAAATGCATTTGCAGTTACCCTGAGAGGTTGAAGGAGTACTGTCCCTTCTGCTCTTTAGGCGGTAGGCATGGAACCACAGGCACCCAACAGTTCAGTTAGTGTAGGCCAAAAGTCACTGCTGTTGTTTGGAGAGGCTGAGGAAACACCATCCACCTCCTATCATAATAGGGGATAGGGGTGATCCACAGGCACCCAACAGTCCAGTCTGAGCTGACCAAAGTGCCTTTCATTGCCCAGAAATGCTGAGGAAACATCAGGCCCCTCCTATCATATTAGGGGGTGAGAGTGGTTCCACAGGCACCCAACAGTCCAGTCCATGCAGGCTGAAAGTGCTTGCCATTGTCCAGAAAGGCTGAGGAAACAGTTACCCTCTATATTAGTCAGCTAAAAGGGTGCTGATGTAAAATACCAGAAATCTGTTGGTTTTCATAAAGGGTATTTATGTAGGGCAGAAGCTTACAGTTACCAGGCCATAAAGTGTAAGTTACTTCCCTCACCAAAGTCTGTTGCCACATATTGGAGCAAGATAGATGCTGACATCTGCAAGAGTTCAGGCTTCCTCTTCCTCTTAAGACTCCGTGGTCCCAGCTTCTTCCAATATCAGCTCCAGGCTGGAATAAGTCTAGTCTCTCTCCCAGGGCTCATTTCTCTCCGGGCTCAGCTGCTCTTCTCTCTCCAAAAGGTCAACTGTAAACTGTCAGGTGAACCACTCATCTCTCTTCCCAGGATCTCTGTCTTGTCTTTGGAGCTGTCTCTACTTCTCTGTGTTTATCTCCTGTCTACTTCCTGGGGCTCCAGCTTTAAAACTCCAACTAACTAATCTGCCTTGTTGTTTCTTCTGTGTGTCCCCGCCCATCAAGGTGGTGGGGATTCCACATCCTACTGATGTGACCCAATCAAAGCCTTAATCATAATTTAATCAAGTAAGAGTGAAACCTCTGAATCCAGTACAATCTAATGTATCACTATCTCAGAGAAACAGACTAGTTTACAAACATAACCTGATATCTATTTTTGGAAATCATAAATAATACCCAACTGATACACCCTCCTATCTTACTTGGGAGCAGGGATGGTGCTACAGGTGTCCGATTATTCAGTCTCTGTGATCCATAAACACCTGCAGTTATCCAGAGAAGCTGGGGCAACACCACCTTCCTCTTGTCCTATTGGTGATGGGAGTGGATACACAGGTGCCCAAAAGTTGAGTTTGTGCAGGCCAAAAGTGCCTGCAGTTGCCCAGATAGGCTGGGGAAACACCATTCCCCTCCTGTCCTATGGTGGGGTGTGGGTAGGGATGGAATCAAAGGCACTCAACAAACCAGTTTCTGTGGACCAGAAGTGCCTGCAGTTACTGCCCAGAGAGTCCAAGGTAACACAACTCCTCTCATCTTAATGGAGTGTGGGGTTGGAGCCCCAGGTGTCTGACCATTCAGTCTGTGCCAGCCAAAAATGTCTGCCATTCCCTGGAGAGGCTGGTGCTGATCCTGCCAGCTTCCTCTGTGCCAGAGGTATAGCTGGAGCCTAGGCTAGGGCTGCCATCCAATCTGGGTTGGAAGAAGCCAGTCCTTACCATCATTGTGATTTTCAATCAGCCCCACTTCCCACCATGCCAGGGGCAGAGTTAAAGTGGCAGCTACTCACCCTTTCTGACTTGGACAGTTTCAAACTTCAGCTGTTCTTAGGATTATACTTTAGCCAGCTGAATTTCCTAATCAGTAGCTGAAGTTTGTGGCCAACCATCTTTTCCTCCGCCATTTTTTGGAAATGGAGCTTCCAACTCCAGCTATGAAATAGATCTTGAGGAGGCTTTTGTCACCAGTGGAGGATTGACACCAGCCTCTACAGTGTGGAGTGCTCTTCTCCTGCAACTTCATTGCAGATGGGCCGTCTCCACCTTCCATTCTTTCAAGGATGTTGCTGCATGCTCTTCTGGTCTCCTGGGCCCACCAAACAGGTGTTTTAGATAGCTCTGGGTTATTACTATCTGCCCTGAAGAATGAGCTGACTGTTGGGGCTCCTTCCTCAGCCAACATCTTGCTCCTCCCCCAGCTGCTGGAATTTTTTAAAATATTCATTTTATTTATTTATTTATTCCCTCCTCATTGTTTATGCTCGCTGTCTGCTTTCTGTGTCCATTTGCTGTGTGCTCTTTAAGTCTGCATATCTTCTCTTTAGGATGCACCAGGAACCAAACCTGGGACATCCCATGTGGGAGAATGGCACTCCCTGCTTTGTTGTCTCTCTTTGTGTTTCCTTTTTGTGTCTCCTTGTTGCATCATCTTGTTGCATCAGACCATCACACCAGCTTGCTGTTTTGCTCTTCTACAGGACGTACCAGGAACCAAACCTGGAATCTTCCATGTGCTAGGCAGGAGCTCAATTGCTTGAGTCACACCTGCTTCCCTAGCTGTTGGAATTTTGATTAGTATTCAATGAATCTATAAATCTGTTTGTGTAGAATTGACATCTTCATGATATTTAGTCTTTCAATACATGGACACAGAATGTCTTTCCACTTTTTTTAGGTTTTGTTTGATTTCTTTTAGCAGTGTTTTGTAGTTTTCTGAATACAGATCCTTTACATTCCTGGTTAAATTAATTCCGAAATATTTGTGTCTTTTTGTTGTGATTTTAAATGGAATTTTTTTTTCTTGCTTTCCTCTTCAGGTTGCTCATTAGTAGTGTAGAGAAATGCTACTGATTCTTTGAGTGTTGATCTTTTTTTTTTTAAGATTAAAAAAAAAAATTTCTCTTTGCCCCCCTCCAGGTGTCTGCTCTCTGTGTCCATTTGCTGTGTGTTCTTCTGTGGCTGCTTCTATCCTTATCAGTGGCATTGAGAATCTGTGTTTCTTTTTGTTGCATCATCTTGTTGTGTCAGCTCTCCACATATGTGGCACCATTCTTGGGCAGGCTGCACTTTCTTTTGTGCTGGGCAGCTCTCTTATGGGGTGCACTTCTTGCATGTGGAGTTCCCCTACGTGGGGGACACCCCTGTGTAGCATAGCACTTCTTGTGTGCATCAGCACTGCACATGGACCAACTCCACACAGGTCAAGGAGGCCCGGGGTTTGAACCATGGACCTCCCATGTGGTAGGTGGGCACCCTATCCATTGGGCCAAGTCTGCTTCCCTCATGTTGCTATTGTATCCTGCCATTTTGCTGAACTCGTTTATTAGCTCATGTAGCTTTGTTGTAGATACATTCAGAATTTCTAAATACAGGATCATATCATCTGCTGATAGTGAGAATTTTAATTCTTCTTTTCCAATTTGGATGCCTTTTATTTTTTATTTTTCGCCTAATTGCTCTAGGTAGAACTTCTAGCACAATGTTGAATAACAGTGGTGATAGTGGGCATCCTTGTCTTTTTCCTGGCCATAGAGGGAAAGCTTCCAACCTCTCTCCCTTGAAAACAATGTTGGCTCTAGGATTTTCATATATGCCCTTTATTATGTTTGGGAACTTTACTTTTATATCTATCTTTAAACGTGTTTTAATCAAGAAAAGATTTTGGATTTTGTCAAATGCCTTTTCTACATCAGTCAAGATGATTATGTGGTTTTGTTCCCTTCAATTTATTAATGTGGTGTATTATATTAATTGGTATTTTTATGCTGAAACACCCTTGCATACCAGGAATAAAACTCAATTGAGACGGCGGACTTGGCCCAGTGGTTGGGGCGTCTGTCTGCCACATGGGAGGTCCACAGTTCAGGCCATGGACCTCTTTGACCCGTGTGGGGCTGGCCCATGCATGGTGCTGATGCACACGGGGAGTGCCGTGCCATGCAGGGGTGTCCCCCACGTGGGGGAGCCCCACGTGCAGGGGGTGCACCCTGTGGGGAGAGCCTCCCAGCGTGAAGGAGGGTGCAGCCTGCCCAGGAATGGTGTCACACATGCGGAGACCTGACACGACAAGATGACGCAACAAAAGGAAGCGCAGATTCCCATGCCGCTGGCGGCAATGGAAGTGGACAGGGAGGACACAGCAAATGGACACAGAGAACGGGCAACTGGGGTGGGGGGAGAAGGGGAGAGAAATAAATAAATAAATCTTTAAAAAAATAGAAAAAAGGTATATCTATAAAAAACTCAATTGATTGTGATGTATAATTTTTATAAGCTGTTAAATTCTTTTTGCAAGTATTTTGTTGAGAATTTTTGCATCTATGTTCATTACAGAGACTGGTCTGTACTTTTCTTTTCTTATAGTAGCTTAATAAGGTGCATGTTGGTACACTTCATGTTATCATTCAACTCCCTGAGCTCCTGTTCATTTTTTTCCATTCTTTTCTTTCTTTGTTCTTCTCTCTCTTCAGTTGCAGTTGTTCTTTCCTCTATGCCATTTATTCTTCCATAGATTTCAAAACTGCTGTTGTGTTTCTATTGTATTTTCAATCTCACTTTTTGTGTCTTTCATTCCCATAAGCTCTGTTATTTTTCAGTCAAGGATTTCAAAAAATTTTTTGTGCTCACTCAGTGTCTTCTTAATGCCTTTTATTTCTTTAGTCATGTTGGCCTTCAACACCATGATTTGACTTTGGAGATTTGTATGAACCTTATTAATTAATTGTTTCTAGTTCTATGTCTTATATGGAGCTTTATTTGTTGCTTTGCCTAACTCATAGCTTCCATTTTCTTTGTATGGCTTGTAATATTTTACTGGTGTCTAGGCATCTGATTCTGATGCTGATTTTACTCTGATGTTCAGTTTCACTCTCTTGCCTAGGTATTTATCATTAAGTAGCTGTGTGCTACTTCTATCTTTGACTCTTGGTTCAAATTGTTCTAAATATGTAGGATTACCTGTTTAACATTCCAAACCAGGGCTAATGACCCAGTAATGAAGTGCAGGTCAGTTTCCAAGGGCCTGGTAGAGGGTGCCAGTTAATACTCCTGCTTGCCTCATCCATTCATTCATTCACTTATTATATTCCCTTTTTCATGCACTTTTGTGGACTGGCCAGCAGATGGCAATCTTTGGTTGCCCTCTCAGCTCATACCCCAGATACTAGGTAGGAATGCGTTCAGTGTACTTCCTTAGGTGGGTAGGTGGTACAGAAGCCATGTCCTCAGGACTGGCCAAACCTCACAAACTTTCTCAGAGGCTGTTTTCCACCCTTGGCTGACCACACCCTTCTTTCCTCTGCCTCATCAGGAACTAGCCTGGGAGAGTAGGGAGGGTGTTCGGAAAGGCAAGTTATTTTTAGCTACTTGCTCTCAAAGCACTGTTGTGGGCCCCACACTTGGAAGTTTGAGAACTGTCCAATACTGCAGACCAAGTTCACTGGCCAAAATCTGAATTTGCTGTAGGCTGTGTCTTTCCCTCTCCTCTTTCTTGGGGAAGAAGACCCCTGCATCCCCTCAGTCTACAGCCGCTGCAGTCCACAGCCACTGCAGTCTGCAGACTTCTGTTTGTTCCATAGTGGGGAGAAGGGTGCTTGCTGCTGCTTTTGCAGTTCTACTCATGAGCTTTTTCAGCCAACTGAGACTCCTTTCCTTCACCCCTCCTCTTCTGGGTGGTATCTCACCATCCCCTGGTATCCTGAGCCCTGGAGTAGCCCTCCAGACAGTCTCTACCTGTCCTCTAGCTATTTTTTTTTCTGGCAGAGAAGTGATCTCATCACCGCTATAAACCTCCATCTTCCCAGAAGTCCACTTATCCATTTTTTTTGGTCTCAGAATTTGCCTATTCCAGATCTTTCCTACAAATGTAATCATAAAAAAATGAAATATAGTGCCTGGTTTCTTTCATTTAGCATAATGTTTCAAGGTCCATCCATGCTGTACCCTGTATCAGTAGTTGATTCTTTTTATGGTTGAATAATTCACGTTGTATGGATATACCACATTTTATTTATCCATTCAGCTGTTGATAAATATTTGGGTTGTTTCCATTTTTGTGCTATCATGAATACTGTTGCTATTGACATTCATGGACAAGTTTTTGGGTGAACATATATTTCTATTTCCTTGGGTACATAACTAAGAGTGGAATTGCTGGGTCTTATGTTAATTATATATTTAACTTTTTCAGGAACAGCCAAACTATCTTCCACAGAGGCTGAACATTGCATTCCCATGAACAATGTATGAGGGTTCCAGTTCCTCCATATCCTTCCCGATAGTTACTTTCTTTTTAAAAATTAATTTTATTTATTTATTTTAAAAGAAGCTTTAGATTATATAACAGTTACATATAAAATATAGGGGAATGGGGAGCAGATGTAGCTCAGAGGCTGAGTGACTACTTCCCATGTATGATGTCCTAGATTCAATCCCCGGTACCTTCTAAAAAAATATATATATATATATATAAATTCCCGTATACCCCACTCCCACCCCTCCCACAATTTACTCCATTAACATCTTTCATTAGTATGGTACATTTGTTAAAATCAATGAACACATATTGAAGTGTTGCTACTAAGCATGGACCATAGTTAACATTATAGTTTATACTTTGCCCCACACAATTTTATAGGTTTTGACAAAATGTATAATGGCCTGTGTCTGTCATTGCAATGTCATGCAGGACAATTCCAATGTCCCAAAAAATGCCCCCGTATTACATCTATTCTTCCCTCTCCCTCCTCTCAGAACCTCTGGTGGTCACTACCTTTATATCAATAATACAAGTTCTTCCATTGCTAAAATAATTATAGTCATCATAGCAGATGTGTGATGATATTTCCTGTGGTTTTGATTTCCATTTCCCTGACTAATGATATTGAGCATCTTTTCATGTACTTATTGGTTATTTGTATATCTTCTTTGGAGATATATCTGTTCAAGTCTGTGGTAGTTTGAGGCCTTTGTGGATCCCAGGAAAGATCATGCCCTTAGAGCTAATCCACTTCTGTGTGTATGAAACTATTGTACGTGAGATGCTTTGATTTGATTACTTCTTCCAGGGCCATTAGATTAGATTTCTTCAGTTAAGGAGCCTTGATTAGATTACACAGAGTGGGTCTTGATCCTCATACTGGAACCCTTTATAAAGGGGGTGAATTTGGAGAGAGAGACAGATAGAAAAGATCCATGAACCTGAAAGAAACCCACAGAAGCTGAGAAAGCCATGAGAGCAAGATGCTGAAATCAATAGAACTTGAGAGAGAGAGAGCCTCAGAAGGTACAGGCAGAAGCTGAATGTGAAGGAGCCTGGAGGGTAAGGCAGAGACCAACAGCCACCTGCCATTGTGCCCCCATATAACAAGAGTCCAGGATTGCTGACAGCTGTGTCTTTGTGGAGAGAGCTTTGCCTGATGCTTTGATTTGGACATTTTTCTCAGCCTCAGAAGAGTAAGCTTATAAGTTAATAAATCTCCATTGTTATAGCCAAACCATCTCTGGTATATTGCCTTGGCACCCTTTAGAAAACTAAAACAGAGTCCTTTGCCTATTTTTAAATTAGGTTATTTGTCTTTTTATTGTTGGATTTTAATAGTTCTTGATATATTCTGAATATTAGCGCATTTTTTCTTTATTAGTGAGTGGGAGTAGCTCAGTAGTTGAGCACCTACTTTGCATGAATGAGGTCCCATGTTCAATCCATGGTACTTCCTAAGAAAATAAATTAAAAAATAGAGAAGTTGTGGGTTTACAGGACAATCATGCTATAGATTCCCATATACCACTCATTATTAACAACTTCCATTGGTATGGAACATTGTTACAATTGATGAAATCACATTTTTATAATTGTAATATTACTATAGTCCATGGTTTAACTTAGAGTTCACTATATAGTTGCAATTCCATGGATTTTTCCAAAAAAAATTTATTCTGTTACCATATATACGTAAGACATTGTTTTGTTGTTTATAATAATGATACTAATGATTTGCACCTAGTCTGGATGAGATCATATCCCAAGTTGAATTTTGGGGATCCCTCATCTAAGGGAGAAAGTGCATCCTGCCATAACCCTTATAGAGAAGGACAATAGGAGCTTGCACCTGACCTCTCCAGATTCCTTACTGTGAGACAGCCTTTGCCTATGATACATGTCCTTACTTTCATGCTGTATATTGTATCCTTCTCTTGTAATGAACTATATGTTTATAAGTATGGTGATGTTGGTCATCTGGGTCTTCACTAGCAATCCAACCCTGTTTAACCAAAGGGACCTTAAAGCAAAGGATGAATCTTTTTCTTTTCTGGAGATTTCTGGAATCAAAAACTGAGAAACTGGATGAAGGGCAAGATGGTGACAGAATAAGGAGCTCCGAGAGTCATCTCATACTACAGGGCAGTTAGTAATCATCCAGAGTTATCTAAAACACCTGTTTGGGTGTTTTAGAGTTATCTAAAACACCTGTTTGGGATACCAGAAGACTATCCTGCAACATACTTGAAAGAATGGAAGGAGGAGGCTACCCATCAGCAGTGAAGATTCATGAGTTAGAGAACTCCACACTGCAGATGGTGGCACCCATTGCCACCTGGCAATGCAAGATGCCTTGGCAACTATTCCCTTCCTGGATTTGGAAGCTACATTTCCCAAAAATAGGGGATGAAGAGATGATCAGACACTGACTTTGGCTACTGATTAGTAAATTTGGCTGGCTGAAGTCTAATCCTAATAACAACAAAAATTTGAAACTGTCCAAGTTGGAAAGAGGCTGGTAGCCTCGATTTTAACTCTGCCCCTGGCACGAGGGCACATGGGGATTATTGAAAATCATAGTGAAGTTAAGGACTGGCTTCTTTCCACCCAAGTCAGATTGCTGCCTTAGTCTAGGCTCCAGCCACACCTCTGGCAGAGAGGAAGCTGCACCAGCCTCTCCGGGCAACCATAGTCACTTTTGTCCCACATGGACTAGATTGTTGGACACTGTGGCTCCATCCCCACCCCCCATAAGATAGAAGGGGGGTGATGTTTACCTAGCCTCTCTGGGCAATTGCAGGCACTTTTGGTCCACATGGACTAGATTGTTGGGCAGTTCTGTGGCTTCATCACTGCCCTTGAAAGGGCAGAAGGGACTTCTCCCTCAGCATCTTCAGGCGACTGCAGCCAATTTGGGCCTTCATGGACTACGCTATTGGACACATCTCTAACTCTATCCCCACCCCTGACAGCCAAGTGTAGGGATAGTGTGCCCTCATTCTCTCTGGGAAACTGCTGTTTTTTTGCCCTACATGGACTAGATTGTTGGGCAAACCTGTGGCTCCATCCCCACCTCTGACAGGGCTGGAAGGACAGTGCTCCCTCAGCCTCAATGAACAACTGCAGATTCCTTCAGCCCACATGGACTAGACTGTTGGGCACATCTCTGGCTCCATCCTCGCCCCTGACAAAACAAGAGGGACAGTGTTCCACCAGCCTCTCCAGGCAACTGTAGCTGCTTTCAGCCCGTATGGACTAGACTGTTGGACACATCTATGGTTTCATCCCTGCCCCAACGGGGAGGAGGAAGGCCTATCTAGGCAATTGCAGTCACTTCTGGCCCACACAGACTAGATTAGTGGGGACACCAGTGGTTCAATCCATGCCCCTGAGAGGGCAGAAGGAGGAACTGTGCTCCCTTAGCTTCTCCAGACCACTGCATCCACTTTTGGCCTGCACAAACTAGATTGTTGGACACATCTGTGGCTCCATTCCTGCCCCTGATAAGGCAAGAGGAGGGATAGTGCTCCCTCACCCTCTCCAGGCAACTGTAGTCACTTTCAGCCTGATGGACTGGATTATTGGGCACACCTAATGCTCCATCCCCCACCCCTGGCAGGGGGGCAGGGCAGCTGGAGCTTAGTCAGTCTATCTGGGCAACTGTGGTCACTTTTGACCTGCACAGCTTAGTTTGCTACCCACTCCTGTGGCTCCATTCCCATTCTAGGCAGAGGAGGATGGGGCATGGAACTCCATCATCTCTCTGGGCAACCACAGATGGTCATGGGTGTAAGGCTTGGATTACTGCACACTGTGGTTCCATCATACCCCTGGCAGGGGAGAAAGGTAGGATAAGCTTCATGAGTTTCTGGGGAAACACAGGCAGTATCAGCTTCCACAGCTTACAGTACTAAATGCATCCATGGTTCCTACTCCTCCACCAGCAAGGAAAAAAGGTCAAGAAACAAATGAAGATGAGCTGAAAAATTTCAGATTGGCTAAACTTGGGCCACTATAAAGATCCAAAATACTAGTATCAAAGAGGGACTGTAGCACAAAGCCAATCTAAAGAGGACAGAGCCCAGAACAAATACATCAAATAAATCAGGTACCCAGATACCAACAAACAATTATCAGTCATACCAAGAAATAGGAAGATATGTCCCAGTCAATGGAACAAAGAAAGCCTCCTGATGATATAAAAGATTTGAGAAAACTAATCATAGATGTTCAAACAAATATCCTTAATAAATTCAATGAGATGGCTAAAGAGATGAAGGATATTAAGAAGACACTTAGCACAAAGAAGAATATGAAAGCATACATAGAAAAATAGATCTTGTGGGAATGAAAAGCACAATAAAGGAAATTAAAAATATACTGGAAGGCAATGAATATAGCTCATGTGGTTGAATGTCTGCTTCCCATGTATAAGGTCCTGCGTTCGATCTGCAGTACCTCATTAAAACAAACAAATGAAAAAACAACTCTCACTGGGGAGTGAATGTAGCTCAGTGGTTGAATGTCTGCTTCCCATGTATGAGGTCCTGGGTTCAATCCCTAATATCTCCTAAAACAAATTAACTGGAGGCATATAACAGCAGGTTTGAAGAGGTAGAAGAAAGAATTAGTGAGCTTGAAGGTATGGCCTCCAAAATCAAACATATAAGGAAAAGAATGGGAAAAATTGAACAGAGTCTTGGGGAGCTAAATGGTGGAAAGAGACATGCGAACATACATGTCATGGCTGCCCCAGAAGAAGAAGAGAAGGGAAAAGGTAAAGAGGAAATAATGGTAGAAAATTTCCCAACCCTTTGAAGGACATAGATATCCACGTCCAAAAAGTGCAACATACTCCCATCCTAATAAATACAAATAGACTTACTCTGAGAAATATACTAATGAGAATGTCAAATGCCAAAGATAAAGAGAGAATCCTGAGAGAAGCAAGAGAAAAGCAATGCAGCAGCTACAGGTGATGCCCAATAAACTTAAGTGCTAATTTCTCATCATAAACATGGAAGCAAGAAGGCAATGGTATGACATATTTAAGATACTGATATACTATAAGAAAATTATTATTAAGAATTGTGAATTCATAAGCTTTCTAATCAATAGTCTGCTGTTTCAGCCTAGAATTGTGAATGATTAACTTGCCCTTTATTCTCTGGAATGTTGTAATATTGCTATGCATGGAGCCCCTGTGTTAACTAAAAATGAATGTTTAAGAAAAACTAGGGAAGTGGATGTTGCTCAAGTGATTGGGCTCCCATCTATCATATGGAGGCTCCCAAGTTCCGTTCTTGGGACTTCCTGGTGAAAGTGAGCTGACTTGTGTGGCATGGAGAGCTGGCCCGCATGGTGTGAAGAGCTGACTCATGCAGCGTGGAGAGCTGGTGCAACAATATGATGCAAAAAAAAAGAGACACAGAAGAGAGCCAGTGAGAGACACAACAAACCAGGGAACTAAGGTGGCTCAAGCGATTGAGTGCCTCTCTCCCGTGTTGGAAGGTCCTGGGGTTAATTCCTGTTGCCCCCTATAGAGAAGACAAGAAGAGAAGACAAGCAGACACAGAAGAACACAGTGAATGGGCACAGAGAACAGACAGTAAGTGCACGTGGAAGGGGTGGAGGTGGTGGTAATAAATAAATAAATAAATAATCTTTTTTTAAAAAAAAGAACTAAATACCAGATGTGGTATTTGCATGTCCTATTTGTATCCCCTGTAAAACTAAAAAGTGAAAACCTTTATGTTCCTGTTCAGTGTACCATAAATAGAATAGAACAAAGAGCCTTTGAGACACTGCGTCTCTCCTGTGGAGCATTGGCCACCCCCTGCTGGATGGATTTTGGTTACCTTTGATGAGGTCATTCCTCATGAGTTGCAAGACTCATTGTAGTTCTGAGGTTCAGAACCCCTTGACAGGGATGGTTCTCCAGCTGCTAGTTGAAGTCTCACCCAGGAGGGGTTGCTCTGTCTGGGATCGTTTTTCTAATGGGTACTCTGATCGACTGCAAAAGGACTTCCCAACCTCGTGAGAGATCAAATGTGTTTTTCCCCAATTTGGTGATGGTTATATATACTTTCATTCTTTCCTATGTCTTTGATTATTTTCTTTTGTGATTGCTCAATTTCATAATCAACCACAAACTGATTTGA
Organism: Dasypus novemcinctus; assembly: GCF_030445035.2. Lineage (NCBI taxonomy): Eukaryota > Metazoa > Chordata > Mammalia > Cingulata > Dasypodidae > Dasypus > Dasypus novemcinctus. The sequence goes on along the minus strand of NC_080704.1, from coordinate 136,137,202 downwards.
GTAAATAAAGTTGCCTTTGCATAGCATTTAGAGTTTCTGCCTCTTCCTTAACAAAACAAATAACAAAAGAGAAAAACTGCTAGTCAAGGGAAGTGGGTGTGGCTCAGCTGATAGAGCATCTGCCTACTGTATGGGAGGGTCTAGGATTCGATACCCAGGGCCTCCTGACCCATGTGGTGAGCTGACCCATGCACAGAGCTGCCACACACAAGGAGTGCCCTGCCACACAGGGGCACTCAGGGTGCAGGTGCCCCATGTGCAAGAAGTGTGCCCTGCAAGGAGAGCTGCCCCTCATGAAAAAAGTGCAGCCCACCCAGGAGTGGTGCTGCACAAATGGATAACTGATGCAGCAAGATGATATAATCAAAAAAAAAGAGAGAGAGATGCAGTTTCCTGGTGCCACGGAAGGTGCGGGCAGACTCAGAAAAACACACAGCAAGTTGACACAGAGAGCAGACAATGGGGGTGGGGGAAGGGGAGAGAAATAAAATAAATTTTTAAAAAACCACTGCTAGTCAGGAATCTTACATCCAACAAGATTAACTTTCAAAAATGAAGGCAAATTTAGAATATTTACAAAAAAACAGAAGCTGATAGAGTTTGTAACCAAGAGATTGATGTTGTAGGAAATATTTAAGAAAGTAATACAGCCTAAAAGGAAAAGACAGAAGAGAAGCTTTGAAAAGAGTCTAGAAATGAAGATTATATAAGAGTAAATAAAAGTGTAAAAAGAGTGGTGAAAATAAGATATGACAGGTAAAACCCAAAAGCCAGAATGGGTGAAGTAAGAACTGCCTTTACAGTAAAAACATTGAAAGTTAATGGATTCAACTCCCCAATCAAAAGACACAGACAGGTGGAATGAATAAGAAAATATAAGCCATCTATATGCTGTTTACAAGAGACTAACTGTAGGCCCAAGGATACAAACATACTGAAAGTGAAAGGCTGGAAAAAGATATTCCACGCAGCAGTAACCAAAAAAAGCTGGACTAACTATACTTATATTGGATGAAATAGACTTTAAAAGCAAAACTGTTATTAGAGACAAGGAAAGACATTATATATTAATAAAAAGGGCTATTCAGTAGGAAGAAATAAAAATTTTAAATCTATATACCCCTAACCAGGATGCTCCAAACTACATGAGGCAAACACAAAACTGAAGAGAGGCATAGATGTCTCTACAATAATAGTTGAAGACTTCAATATACCACTTTCAGCTTTGGGCAGAGCATCTCATCAGAGGATCAATAAAGAAACAGAGAGCTTGACTATGATAAATGAACTAAACCTAATAAACATATATGGAACATTGTACCCAAAAAAGCAGGGTATACATTCTCAAGGTGCTCATGGATCTTTCTCCAGGTAGACCATATGTTGGGTAACAAAACATTTCTCAATAAGCTTAAAAAGACTGAAATTATAAAGAGTACTTTCTCTGATCATAATGGAATGAAGTTGGAAATTAACAATTGGCAGAAAAAGGTAAAATTTGCAAATATATGGAGATTAAACTAATCAGTGTATAAAAGAAGAAATTGCAAGAAAAATCAGTAAATATCTTGAGAAGAAAGGAAATGATAAAACAACATGGCAAAGCCTATGGACAATTCAAGTCAAGAAAATGACCCTAATTACACCTCTTTTTCCCTCTCCCTGCCTTCAGCAACTCCAGTGGCTGCTGTCTCCACATCAATGATATAATTTCTTCCACTGCTAGAGTCACAATAATTATATAGTAGAAAACAAGTAAGTCCACTCTAGTCCATATTTTATTCCCCAATCCTGAGGACTCTGCGATGGTGATGCCCACTCCACCTCTTAATTGTCCTGAATGATATTGCAGGGACAGATGCTGGACATTATATATTCTGCCATAACCCACTGAATGAACCAGGAGAGAGTGTAAACTACAATGTAAACTATAATCCATGCTCTGTAGCAATGCTCCAAAATGTATTCAGCAAATGCAATGAATGTACAACACTAATGAAAGAAGTTAATGTGGGAAAATTGGGGTGTGTGGAGAGTGGGACATATGGCAATCGCCTGTATTTTTAAATGTAACATTTTGTATGATCTATGTATCTTTCAAAAATAAATAAAAATATGTATTTTAAAAAGCCTGTGGGATTTTAGTATACTCACACTGTTGTGCTTTCATCACCACAAAAATTTTAGAACAGTTTAGCTACTTTAAAAAAAAACTGTAAGGGGTGCAGGAAAGGAAGTACTGAGAGGGAAATTTATAACACTCGATGGTTATATTAAAAAAGAAGGAAGAGTTAAAATCAAAGACCTAACTACACAGCTGGAAGTAATATAAAAAGAACAGCATGTTAATCTCAGAGCAAGAAGAAGGAATTAAATTTTTAAAGACCAGAGCAGAAATAAGTGAAATTGAGAACAAAAAAATATAGAATTAACAAAACCAAAGTTAGTTCTTTGAGATCAACAAATCTGACAAACCCTTATCTAGACCAACAAAGAAAAAAGAGAGATGATGCAAATAAAATAAAAAATGAAAATGGGAGCATTACTACTGACCACACAGGAATAAAAGAGATCATAGATGGAATCAGATGTGGTTCAAGTGATTGGGCTTCATCTACCATATAGGAGGTCCAGGGTTCAATTCCTGGGGCCTCCTGGTGAAGGCAAGCTGGCCTGAATGGTAAACTGGCCCAAGTGGAGAGCTGACCCATATGGAGTGCTGGCCACATGGCAAACTGACCTGAGTGGAGTGCTGGCCCGTGAATAGTGCTGTCTCATGCAGGAGTGCTGTCATGCATGGAGAGCTGGTGCAGCAAGATGACACAGCAAAAAAGGGACACAGAGGACAGAATAAGAGATGCAGCAGACCAGGGATCTGAGGTGGTGCAAGGGATTGAGCGCCTTTCTCCCACTCTGGATGGTCCCAGAATCAGTTCCTGGTGCTGCCTAAAGAGAAGACAAGCAGACATAGAAGAACACACAGCAAATGGACATGGCAGACAGTGAGTGCAAAATAAGGGAGGAAGGAATAAATAAATCTTTTTTAAAAAAAGATTATAGGAGGTTTGTATGAACAACTGAACACCAACAAATTAGACCATACAGATCAAATGGAAAAATTCCTAGGGATATACGAACAACCTACATTTTCCCTAGAAGAAACAGAAAATCTCAACAAATCGGTCATAAGGAAAGATTGAAATAGTCATCAAAACAACTACTCAAACTGAAAATCCAGGACCAGATGATTTCACAGGTGAATTCTACCTAGCATTCAAAGATTCTACCAATCTTAGTCAAACTCTTCCAAAAAGTTGAACAGGAAGTAATGTTACCAAACTCATTCTATGAGGACATCACCCTAATACCAAAGCCTGATAAAAATGTTATGAAAAAAGAAAATTACAGGCCCATTTACCTAATGAATACAGATGCAAAAATCCTCAACAAAATACTTGCTAATCAAATCCAACAACACCTTAAAAGAATCATTCATCATGATATCTTTATAGCTTGAGGTTCTAGCTAGATTGGTCAGGCAAGAAAAATAAATAAAAGGCATTCAAATTGGAAAGGAAGCATTAAACCTTTCACTATTTGCAGATGATATGATCCTATACCTAGAAAGTCATGAAAAACTAAAACAAAGTTACTGGAACTAATAAACGAATTCAGCAAAGTAGCAGGATAGAAGATTAATATGCAAAAATCAGTAGTGTTTCTATACATTACTAATGAGCAATCTGAGGGGTAAATCAGGAAAACAATTCCATTCACATTGTGACTAAAATAATCAAATATTTATGGGTAAACTTAACCAAGGATATAAAAGCACTTGTATTCAGAAAACTACAATGCATTGCTAAAAGAAATCAAAGAAGATCTAAATAAATGGAAAAACATTCCATGTTCATGAATTAGAAGACCAAATATCATTAAGATGTAAATTCTACCCAGGTTGATATACAGACTCAATGCAATCCCGATAAAAATTCTAACACCTTTTTTTAAAAAATGGAAAACCTAATTATCAAATTTATTTGGAAAGATAAGGGACCCTGAGTAGCCAGAAAAATCTTTAAAAAGAAGAACAAAGTTGGAGGACTCTCACTTCCAGAATTTAATTCATATTACCTAGCTACAATGGAAAAAACAGTATGGTAGTGTCATAAAGATAGACATATACAGCAATGGAACCAAATTGTTCAGAAACAGACCCTCACATCTATGTTTGAGTGATTTTTTTTGCATTCAAAAAATTATTGAAATATAGCACTCATACATAACATACATAAAAATAAGTGTATAGTAATAGTTGTGAACTTACAAAACAAACATACATAACATCATACAGGGCTCTCATACCTCACTCTACCACCAATACCTTGCATTGTTGTGAAACATTTTTAGCTAGTGATTTAAGATATCCTCAAAATATTACTACTAACAAAAGTATCTTACATTTGTTGTATTTTCCCCAACACCTTTATTATTTATTATTTGTATATCATTTATACATGAAAATACATAAACAATAAGTGTATAGTAAAAGTTGTGAACTTACAAAGCAAACATGCATAACATCATACAGGGGTCTCATACATCAACGCACCACCAACACGTGCATTGTTGTGAGACATTTGTTACAAATTATGACAGGGTATCACCAAAATCTTACTACTACCATAGTCCATATCTTATATTTGGTGTATTTTCCCCATAACCTTCCTTATTATTATTATTAATTTTTAATATATTTTTATTACAGAAGTTGTGAACTTAAAAAACAATCATGCACATGTGCAGAATTCCCACACAACAGCCCTCTATCAACACAACACACTGTGGTGGAACATTTGTTACAGATTATGAGATAATATTATAGGACTATTACCACTACTCATGGTCCATAGCGTATATTTGGCACACTTTTTCCATACTCCCCCATTATTAACACAGTAAATCTTTGACATAAGTGCAAGAACATTACAATATTGCTGTTAACCACAGTCCATAGGTAACCCCAGTTGTAGTTTTCCCATGCTTCTCCACATTCCCAGCACAATGCAGTAGTGATGTACATCTGCTCTAACTCAAAAAGGACATTATCGCATCTATACCATCAACCACAATTCTCATCCATCTCTGGGTTTATCATATTATTCAGTCCCTAGATTATTCTCTAGCTCTCTTTCAGTTGACATTTACATCCCTAGACTATCCTTTCCAACCACATTACCATTTATAAACCAGCTGTTCCTCACTATATGTATTACCATCAACCCTGCAAGTTTCCACACTTTTACAGTAAAATAAAAACTTCTACATACATTAAACATCAGTAGTAGTCCATCTCAGTCCTCTTATATCCTTTAAGAATCCACCACCTATCACCAAGTCTTGAAGATGTTTTCCTACATTTTCTTCTAGAAGCTTTACGGTTCTTGATTTTATGTTTAGGTCTTTGATCCATTTTAAGTTAATTTTTGTGTAAGGTGTGAGATAGGGGTCCTCTTTCTTTCTTTTGCCTATGGATATCCAGTTCTCCCAGCACCATTTGTTGAATGAACTGTTCTGCCTGAACTGGGTGGGTTTGACGGACTTGTCAAAAATTGCTTGACCTTAGATGTGAGGGTCTGTTTCTGAATCATCAATTCGGCTCCATTGGTCTATGTGTCTGTTTTTATGCCAGTACCATGTTGTTTGTAACACTCTAGCTAGGTAATATGATTTACAGCCCAGAAGTAAGAGTCCTCCAACTAGGCATTTCATTTTTAAGATGTTTCTGGTTATTTCAGACTACTTATCTTCCAAATAAATTTGATGATCTTGTTTTCCATTTTTTAAAAAATTGCTGGTGAAATTTCTGTTGGGATGGCTTTGAGTCTGTATATCAATTTGGGAAGAAATGACATCTTAATGATATTTAGCATTCCAATCTGTGAGCATGGAATGTTCTTCCAATTATTTAGGTGTCTTTAAAATTTCATTTAAAAGTGCATTGTAGGGAAACGGACTTTGGCCCAGTGGTTACGGCGTCCGTCTACCACATGGGAGGTCCGCGGTTCAAGCCCCGGGCCTCCTTGACCCGTGTGGAGCTGGCCCATGCGCAGTGCTGATGCGTGCAAGGAGTGCCGTGCCATACAGGGGTGTCCCCCGCGTAGGGGAGCCCCATGCGCAAGGAGTGTGCCCATAAGGAGAGCCGCCCAGCGCGAAGGAGGGAGCAGCCTGCCGAGGAATGGCACCACCCACACTTCCCGGACCGCTGATGACAACAGAAGCGGACAAAGAAACAAGACGCAGCAAAAAGACACAGAAAAACAGACAACCGGGGGAGGGGAGGGGAATTAAATAAACAAAAAAAAATAAGATCTTTAAAAATAAAATAAAATAAAAGTGCATTGTAGTTTTCTGAATATAAGCACTTTGTATCATTGTTAAAAAATTCCCTGACTTCCTCCTCTGATTGCACATTACTAGTATCTTTTAAAGTCTATTTCATAAATCTATTTTATAAGGATACCTACTCTGCCTTTTTCTTCTCTCTCTCTTTTTTTTTTTTTTTGTCACTGAATGTGTAGAATATCTCTTTCCAGCTTTTCACTTTCAATCTATTGTTATCTTAGGGTGTAGAGTGAGTCTTTTGCAGACTGCATATAGATGGCTCACATTTTCTTATCCATTCTGCCAGTCTGTGTACTTTGATTGAGAAATTTAGTCCATTAATATTCAATATTATTACTGTAAATGCATTTCTTATTTCACCCATTATGACCATTGGGTTTTTTTTATTAAAAATTTTTTTTTTCATCGTGGCACACTCATTGAATTTGGTGAATATATTTTGGAGCACTGCTGCACCACATGGATGGTGGTTTACCTCTACACTCTCCTCTAGTCCACCCAGTGGGCCATGGCAGGACATACAATGTCCAGCATCTGTCCCTGCAGCACCACCCAGGACAACTCCAAGTCATGAAAATGCCCCCACATCATATCTCTTCTTCTCTCTCCCGGCCCTCAGCAGCTACCATGGCCACTTTCCCCACATCACTGCTACAATTTCTTCCATTACTAATCACAACAGTTCCATAGTAGAATATCAGTAAATCCACTCTAATCCATAATCTATTCCTCCATCCTGTGAACCCTGGGATGGTTATATCCATTCCCCCTCTATATCAAGAGAGGCTTAGATTCCACATGGATGATGGATGAAATTCTCCTGCTTGCAGTTGTAGACACTCTTGGCTCCCTGATGTGGTGGTTGACATTCACCTCCATGTTTGCAGGCCAGGGTAAGTCCAATAAACCAGACAGTAGGAGTTGCAACTCTGCTGAGGCTCAGGGCCTGGATGTCACATGGACAGTCCAGAGATTCAGGTTTCCTGAGTATATACCAACTGCAGCACCAACCACAGATCTAGTAAAAGTAACAGAAGAGGCATGTGTAGAAAGGTCATATCTGAGTCCAACTCCATAACACTCAGGAACACCAACTCCAAAGTAGGGCAAACTGACATGGCCCTGAACTCCAGAGCCATCTGCCATGACCATAGAACCTGTGGGTCTCTGTAGCCCTCAGGAGAACCAGTACCTGGGCTTCTATCTACTTTGACTGTCTCTGGAATCCTGCTTACAAGCATTACTCCACTGATGACCTCCCAACTCTTTTTTGGAGACTCATAGCCATATAAACTCATTTTTCCTTTCCATTCCCCCCTTTTTTCCAAAGTCATAAAGCAGTTTTTAACACCTGATATTACATGTAGGCTGAGATATTCTGCTGGTCTGAGTTGACCCTTTTATTCAAGGTCTTTTTCTAGTTACATCATCAGCTAGTGCTTGGTAGTAATCCCTCGGTGTCAGGGAGGCTCATCCCTGGGAGTCATGTCCCATGCTGGGGGTGGGGGGTAATTCATTTACACGCTGAGTTTGGCTTCGAGACTGGCTACATTTGAGCAACATGGAGGCTCTCAGGAGGTAACTCTTAGGCACCCTGCAGCTCTAGGCCTAGTTCATATTTCAGGCTCATAGGCTCATAATCACAGTCATTAGTATCAAGGGCTCAATATTGGGTCATCCATCTTTATTGCCATTGCACTTGGGGGATTGTTGCTGTTCCATTGAGAAATGTGATAGGGCTCCCCTGGCTAGGAACTCAGCACTCCCTCAGCTGTCATTTTTAACTGAAACCACTATGAAAATATCCAAACATTTTTATGTACCCTATATACATGCCCTGGAGAACTCCCTCCCAACCATGTGCCTCCTAACAATAACACCCCACATCAGTGTTCCTTTCCTTCTGTAGTTGAACCTCTCTGTGATCCGAAACTTCTTAAAAAGTGAAGCCTAATATATTGCCAGGTTCCATTAATAGTAAAATGGAATATAGTGATGGGTTTAAAGGTTTGATATAGAATATATACTAATTTAGAAAAATTAAATAATGTAAAAATAAATTGGGGTATCAAAAAATGAAAAAATGAAAAAGCTTTGTGATGTTTTGCCTTCATCACGCTATAGGTGTTGCCCTGTTTGTACAGTGGCAAGGCAATTTCTTCCATTTATTCCTCAGTGTCTACATCCTTTCTTTTTTTTTTCCTACTTATTAAGTGTATCTTCAAAAAGTTTTAGATCACAGTAATTCATGTATACAATATACGGTACTCCCACATATTCAACATCAATTTCTTTGTCCCTTCCCCAGCAATGATTTTTTTACATGTTCATATTATATTTGCTGTAGCTGATGTACAGATATTGAAACAATAGTTTTCAAATATGGTTCCATTTAGGTTTACATTATGGTTTATATTTTAGACCACACAATTTTCTAAATTTTCAGTTATCTTGTGTTTTACATTATGGTTTCCATTTTAGCCTATAGACTTTTATACATTTTTGGTGTAATTTAACATGTCCTACATACATCCTTGCATAAACTTGTGGAACACTTCCATTGCCCCACAGTTATACTGATTCCATCTATTCAATACTTCTTTCCACCCCCCCTCAGGACCCACGGTGACAATCAGTCTTCATTACTTGAAGGACCATATGCAGAGATACTTGCAAAAATGCTGAGGGCTTGACATACTCAACAGCCCTAACCCATTTGGAGCCACTAATTCTCTTGAGAGATACAATTCCCTCTGTTTGAGAACATCAGTCCTTCCCAGGATATGGGTATATCTTCACTCTCATTGTATGTGTCTCCACCCAATAATATAACCCACTATGACAAAATGAACACTCACACACTCCCTAGAAGCTTGCTCTGTGTCAGATGCCCCCCCCTTAAGCATCTTAAACAGGTAACCTTCCTTATTATATTTTCTAAAGAGTTTTCTCTACATCATAATTACAACCACATACCTGACAATCTCCTATGTTCAAATGTTCTCCCCAACTTCCCCCCAATTTCTTGGGCCATCTCACCCTTCCTCCCATCCCTAGCCCCCCATAAGCCCACAAAGTCCCACCCAAAGGTACCCCTAGGCCTCCATTTTATCCCTTCCCTGTACAAATACTTACCTCCAGCTTATCATAGATTTCACCCATGTAGGTGTCACCTCGCAACCTTCCTCTACCCCCCAACTTCCTTTAAGCCTATCATCTGGTCTCTAGCTCTCTGAGACAGCTTGGTTTACTTATTTCATATCAGAGAGATCATGTAGTATTTGTCCTTCGATGCCTGTGTTGCTTCACTCAACATAAGGTTCTCAAGATTCATCCATGTTATCACATGTGTTTATACTGTATTCGTTCTTATTGCTATTATTCAATTGTATGTATATACCACATTTTATTTATCCATTCATTTGTTGATGGACAGATGATGCCAACTTTTGGCAATAGTGAATAGTGCTGCTATGAACATTGGTGTGCATATATCAGTTTGTGTCCTTGTTTTCAGTTCTACTGGGTATATACCCAGCAGTGGAATTGCTGGGTCATATGGCACATCTATAGCTAGTTATTTGAGAAACCACCAAACTGTCTTCCAGAATGGCTTGATCCTCCTGCATGCCCACCAGCAGTGAATGAATGTTCCCATTCCTTCACAACCTCTCCAGCAATTGCAGTGTTCTGAATTACTGATAGCTGCCAGTCTTATGAGAGTAAGATGGTATCTCATTGTAGTTTTGATTTGCATTTCCCTAATAGCTAGTGATTTTGAGCATTTTTTTCATTTGCTTTTCAGCCATTTGTATAACTTCTTTGGAGAAGTGTCTGTTCAAATCTTTTTCCCATTTTATAAAGGGTTGTTTTTTCTTTTTCTTTTCAAGATATAGGAGTTCTTTATATATGCAGGATATAAGTCTCCTCTCAGATATATGGTTACCAAATACTTTCTCCCATTGTGTAGGCTCTCTTTTCACTTTCTTGACAAACTCCTTTGAGGTGCAGAAGGCCTTAATTTTAAGGAAGTCCCATTTATCTATTTGTTCTTTTGATGCTCATGCTTTCCTGTGAATTTCATGAAGACATTTCCTATTACAAGGTCCTCTAGATGCTTCTCTACATTGCTTTCCAAGGTCTTTATAATCTTGGCTCTTATATTTAGGCCTTTGATCCATCTTGAGTTGATTTTTGTATAAGGTGTGAGTTGGTAATCCTTGATCATTCTTTTACATATGGATATCCAATTCTCCAGGCACCATTTGTTGAAGAGGCCATTCTCTCCCAGTTGAGAGGGTTTGGTGGTCTTGTTGAATACCATATGGCTGTATATATGAGGACCTATATCAGAACTCTCAATTTGGTTCCATTGGGCAGTGTGTCTCTCCTTGTGCCAATACCATGCTGTTTTCATGACTGTAGCTTTGTAGTATATTTTGAAGTCAGGTAGTGTGATTCCTCCAATTTCAGTTTTCTTTTTCAATATGTCTTTGTCTATTCAGGGCCTCTTTCCTGTCCAAATAAATTTCATGATTAGTTTCTCTAGTTGATTAAAGAATGCTATGTTGATCTTTATTGGGATTGTTTTGAATCTGTAGATCAGTTTTGGTAGGATAGACATCTTAATAATATTTAGTCTTCCTATCCATGAACAGGGAATATTCTTCCACTTATTTAGGTCTTCTTTGATTTCCTTGAATAGTGTTGTGTAGTTTTCTGTGTAGAAGTCTTTTACATCTTTAGTTAAATTTATTCCTAGGTATTTGATTTTTTTATTTACTATTGTTTAAGTGGCATTTGTTTCTTGATTTCCTCCTCAGACTGCTCATTATTGCTGTACAGAAATGTGACTGACTTTTGCTCATTGATCTTGTAACATGCAACTTTACTGAACTCATTTAAATGTTCTAGAAGCTTTGTTGTAGACTTCTCAGGGTTTTCTATGTATAGGATCATATCATCTGCAAATAGTCAAATTTTGACTTCTTCCTTTCCAATTTGTATGCGTTTTATGTATGGTTCTTGCCTCAGTGCTCAAGCAAGTACTTCTAAGACTATGTTAAATAGAAAGGGTGATAGTGGACATCCTTGTCTTGTTCCTGATCTTAGAGGAAAAGATTTTAGGATTTCACCATTGTAAATGATGTTAGCTGTGGGTTTTCATATATACTCTTTATCGTGTTCAGAAAGTTTCCTTCTATTCCAATCGTTTGCAGTGTTTTTATCAAGAAAGTGTGCTGTATTTTGTCAAATGCTTTTTCTGCATCTATAGATATGATCCTGTGGTTTTTTTCCCTTCAATCTGTTTATAAGGTGTATTATATTAATTGATTTTCTTTTGTTGAACGATCCTTGCATACCAGGAATGAATTCCACTTGGACCTGGTGCATAATTTGTTTAATGTGTTTTTTAATATGATTAACAAGTATTTTGTCGAGGATTTTCACATCTAGTTTCACTGGAGAGATTGGTTTGTAATTTTCCTTTTTTGTGGTGTCTTTGTTTGGTTTTGATACTAGAGTAATTTTGGCATTATAGAATGAGTTAGGCAATGTTCCTTCTGTTTCAATTTTTTGGAAGAGTTTAAGCAAGACTGGTGTTAGTTCTTTCTGGAATGTTTGGTAGAATTCACCTGTGAAGCCATGTGGCCCAGGGCTCCTTATTTGGGAGGTTTTTAATGACTGATTCTATCTCTTTACTTGTGATTGGTTTGTTGAGATCATCAATTTCTTCTTTTCTCAATAGAGGCTGCTTATGTGTTTCTAGGAATTTGTCCATTTCCTATAAATTGTTGTTTTTGTTTGAATATAGTTTTTCAAAGTATCCCCTTAAGATAGTTTTTATTTCTGTGGGATCAGTGGTGATATCTCCTTTCTCATTTCTTATTTTATTTATTTGCATCTTCTCTCTTCTTTTCTTTGTTAGTCTAGCTAAGTATTTGTCAATTTTATTGATCTTCTCAAAGAACCAGCTCTTGGTTTTGTTTATTTTTTTCAAGTGCTTTCCTATTTTCTATTTCATTTAGTTCTGCTCTGATCTTTGTTATTTCTTTCTTTCTTCTTCCTTTGGGGTTAGTTTGTTGTTTTTTACCAATTCCTCCAAGTGTGCAGTTAGTTCTTCAGCTTTAGCTCTTTCTTATTTTTTGATGTATGAATTTATGGCTATTAATTTCCCTCTCAGTACTGCTTTTATTGCATCCCATAAGTTTTGATATGCTGTGTTATTATTCTCATTAGTTTCAAGGTAGTTATTAATTTATTTTGAGATTTCCTTCTTGACCCACTGTTTTTCTCAGAGTGTGTTGTGTAACTTCCAAATCCTGATGCCAAATTTGGGCCTCTGGCCCTTGCTGATTTCCAGCTTTATTTCACTGTGGTCAGAGAAATTGTTTTGTATGAATTCATTCTTTCTGAACTCGTTGAGACTTTTTCAGTGGCCTGGCATGTGGTCTATCTTGGAGAATGATCCCTGTGCACTTGAGAAAAATGTATATCCTTCTGTATTTGGGTGTAATGTTCTGTATATGTCAATTGGGTCCAACTCCTTATATATTGTTCAAAGTCTTTGTTTATGTATTTATTCTCTTTTGAGATGTTCTGTCCAAAGTTGATAGTGGTTTATTAAAGTCCCCCTCTATAATTGTAGAGGCATTTATTCCTTCACTTAGGTTTTCCAGTGTTTGCCTCACATAATTGGAGGCACCCTTGTTAGAAGCATAAGTGTTTACGATTGTTCTTTTTTTTGAAAGATTATCCCTTTCACTAATATGTAGTGTCCATCTTTGTCTCTCACAATTGTTTTGCATTTCAAGTCTATTTTGTCTGATATTAATATAGCTCCTCTTGCCCTTTTTTGGTTATTGTTTGCTTTTAAGATTGTTTTCCAGACATTCACTTTCAACCTCCTTGAATCCCTGGGTGTTTCTTGCAGACAGCATATAGATGGGTCATATTTCCTTATCCAATCTTCCAGTCTGAGTCTCTTGACTGGTCAGTTTAATCCATTGACATTCAGTATTATTACTTTCAAGAAATTACTTATATTAGTCATATTTTCTTTGGATTTGTGTTTGTTGTATTCTGTTTCATTTTCTTTTTTTGTTTTTGTCTTTTTAATTGCTCTTACACTCTCCTCCAACTCTGTCCCTCTTGTTTTTTTCTTTCTTCCTGCAGAACTTCCTTTAGTATTTCTTGAAGGGCAGGATTCTTGTTGGCATACTGTCTTAGTTTCTGTTTACTTGTGAATACTTTGAACTCTCCATCATTTCTGAATGCTAAGTTTGCTGGATAGAGTATTCTCGTTTGGAAATTTTTTTCTTTTAGTACCTTGACTATGTCATGCCGCTGTCTTCTTGCCTCCATAGTTTCAGATGAGAAAGCAGCACTTAATCTTATGGAGCCTCCTTTGTATGTGATGGTTCTCTTTTCTCTTGCTGCTTTTAGTATTTTCTCTTTGTCTTGAGCATTGGATAACTTGACAAGTATATGTCTTGGGGTAGGCCTGATGGGATTTATGCTGTTTGGGGTGCATTGTGCTTCCTGGACATGTGCATCCATCTCTCTCAATAGGTTTGGGAAGTTTTCAGCCATTATTTCCCCAAACATCCCTTCTGTCCCCTTTCCCTTCTCTTCTCCCTCTGGGATGCCTATAATATGTATGTTTGCGCATTTTACATTGTTATTCAGGTCCCTAAGCCCCTGCTGGACTTTTTCTATCTTTTTGTAGACCAGTTCTACTATCTGTTTAATTTCAGATGTACTATATTCCACATTACTTAATCTCTCCTCTGCCTCTTCGAGTCTGCTGTTATTTGCTGAGAGTGTATTTTTGATTTCTTGAATTGTGCTGTTCATCACCATCGTATCTGTTATATTTTTGTGTATGATTGCCATTTCTTCTGTATTCTCTCCAATAGTTTTCTTCATATTCTTAATCTCTTCCTTTACTTCATCAAATTGGTCCCTAATATATGTTTTGAGATCTTTAATTACTGTTTGATGTACTGCTCCTCTTCCTGATTTTTAGTTTATTCATTGGATTGGGACATATTTTCCTGATTATTGGCTTGGTTTGTAGTTTTTTCTTGCTATCTGGTCATCATTTTATCTTGATGGGTTTAGTCAGTTGCTTAGTTTCTTTGTCTAGTTTGGAGTTTAATTAGTTGTTGTTTTTGCGTGCATGTTAAGTCTTCTCTTTGCCAAAATCAATACACACAGAAAAGAGTAAATGGAGAATGAGGAAATACAGCTAATGTGAAGCTCTCCCTGCAGCACCTAATGTAAGAAGAGTAAGAAAGCAGAAAAAGAAAGAGGAAAAAAAGGGACAAAAGGGAGTGCGGAAGTAAGTTGGAAAAAGAAAAGGAGAAAGAAAGAAAAAAGAAAGAAAAAAAGGGCCTTGGGGGGATAAAGAGGAAGGAAAAACAAGGAAAAATCAACCAAATACTAGGGAAAGTTTCAAGAAAGGAATCCTGTTTGTAGTTAAATAAAACGGTTAGGGATCTGACGTTCCCCCATTTCTCCCTTCCTCACTTCCCTCTCTTCCAGGCAGCAGGAAAGCTGCCTGAGAGGTCCGGTAGGAGATTCAAGTGGGCCCTTGTTGTATCAGTTCCACACAGAACACAATGGCTCTTGATTTCCAGGGAGAGAGCACCCACACCTCACCAGGAAACCCAAGTATGCTATTGGAGGCTTGGAAAGCACTCCTACAGTCCCTCTCCTTTAGGTATGCTATGAGAGGTCTAGTGATTTTCTGACTCCACCTTCTCCCAGGCCAAATTTTCTATCCCAGGGTATTTAGGTGAATCAGGCTTTTTCAGCAGATTCACCACTCCTCTCTTCCCAGGCTCTCCCCAAGCCAGCCAGTATTCTCCTCCAAGTGCAAAAAAAGAAAAAAAGAAAAGAAAAAAAAGGCGGGGGGGGGGGGGGGGAACACCAGAAAATCGAACGCACACTAGCCAGACCCCCCTACTGCACCCCCCACTGAATCTCTCCCACCCACGGAGTCAGTCCAAAGCCAGAGGGCTAAGGCAATCCCAGACCTCTGGGAGTTCTGGACTTGGGAAAGGGAAGCCTGGGACTCTGCAGACCCAGGGCCCATAGGTCCGTGGAACACGGGCTATGGGGACTCAGGGAACATGGACCTGGGGACCACACATCCGGGGAACACGGGACCCAGGAATGCCACCGCACAACTGACAGATCTCAGGAAATACCGTGGGTGCCAGCCCCAGGGGGAAGGGTCCCACCAGCCCACAGCTTCTGACCTCTGTACTTGTAGGCCACAGGTCTACTTTTAGCAAGCACCACCTCTGCCACTCTCTCTCTAAATCGATGTTCACACACACTCTGCCCTGAAAGACCCCAAGACAGCCCACTCTGGCAAGACTCCAACCCCTTCAGCTGCCTCTTCACAGGAGAGACCATAAGGTGCCCTCACTCATATGCCATCTTGCCCCACCTCGCTTCTACCTTTTGGTGATTGTCAATGATGCTGCTATGAACATTGCCAAGTCCTTGCTTTAAACATTCTTTTAGGTATGTACCTACTAGTGGGATTGCTGGATCATGTGGTAGTTCTATGTTTAACTTTGTGAGAAACTGCCAAACTATTTTCTACAGTGGTTGCACCATTTTACATTCCCACTAACAATGCATGAAGGTTCCTATTTCTTGCATCCTTCTCAACATTTGTTATTCTCAGTTGTTTTAGAAAAATAATATTCTATTGGGTGTGAGGTAGTATCTCATTGTGGTTTTTTTTTTTTTTGTCTTTATTTATGTTTTTAATGTTACATTAAAAAAAACATGAGGTCCCCATATACCCCTCACCTCCCTCACCCCACTCTTCCCCCCATAACAACAACCTTCTCAATCATCATGAGACATTCATTGCATTTGGTGAATACATCTCTGAGCACCGCTGCACCTCATGGTCAGTGGTCCACATCATAGCCCACACTCTCCCACATTCCACCCAGTGGGCCATGGGAGGACATACAATGTCTGGTAACTGTCCCCACAGCACCACCCAGGACAACTCCAAGTCCTGAAAACGCCCCCACATCACATCTTTTCCTCTCACTCCCTACCCCCAGCAGCCACCACAGCCACTTTCTCCACACCAATTGCACATTTTCTTTGATTACTAATCACAATAGTTCATGAACAGAATATCAGTAAGTCCATTCTAATCCATACTCTATTCCTCCATCCTGTGGACCTTAGAATAGTTGTGTCCACTCCACATCTATATCAAGAGGGGGTTTAGATTCCACATGGATGCTGGATGCAATTCTCCTGCTTTCTAGTTGTAGGCACTCTTGGCTCCCTGGTGTGGTGGTTGACCTTCTTCACCTTCATGTAAGATGAGTGGGGTAAGTCCAATAAACCAGAGTTATTGTGGTTTTGATTCACATTTCTCTAATGGCTAATGACTTTGAGCATCTTCTCATGCTTATCAGCCATTTGTAGGTATTTTCTTTGTAGAAATTTTTATTCAAGTCTTTTTCCTATTTTTTAAAAATTGGGTTATTTTCTTTTTGTTGTTGAGTTGTAAGTGTTCTTTATATATTCTAAATATTAGATCATTATTAGATATATGGTTTCCAAATATTTTATTCCATTCTGTAGGTTGTCTTTTTACTTTCTTGATAAAGATTTTTGATGCACAAAATATTTTATTTCAATGAAGTCCCATTTACCTATTTTTGTTGTTGTTCCTCATGCTTTTGGTATAAAGTCTAAGAAACCATGGCCTAATACAAGGTCCTGAAGATGCTTTCATATGTTTCTTCAAGAAATCTTATAGATTTGGTTCTTACATTTAGGCCTTTGATCCATTTGAGTTCATTTTTATATATGAAGTGATGTAGGTCCACCTTCATTCTTTCACACATGTTTATCCACTTCTCCCAGCACAATTTCTGTATTTCTTTTACTCCTAGTTTCATGCATCATCTGTGGTCTTGGTGTCCTTTAGTGATTAGATAGCATAATTGATTTGTTCCATGATAAAAAAAAACTGTTGGGCAAGATTGTCCCACTGCTGCTTATACATTCATTATTACTTTAAAAATCTGAAAACTTTCTGTTTCACTCTATTATTTGCAGGACCCTCTCTCATCTTCTTGATCTGATCCTTATACTTCACTACCTCAGCACCCAGTCTACAAATCTTTTTGTCAGTGGATACTGTCCTGCTGTCCACTGTGCCTTGCAGTCAGTAAGACTGGGTTGCAGAGCCTTGTGTTTTGTTTTTCTCAATGAATTTGTTCATCTTGTAAGGCCCCCCCAAAAACAAACACTGAAGCAAAATGAGAAACAGAAGTAGAGTCACCCCCAACTTCTGCCTTGACTATCAGCCCCTCCGTGCACAAGCATCTATAATAAGTTTTAAATCAGGAAGTGTGAGTCTCCCAGTTTTGTTCTATTTCAAGATAGTTTTGGTTTTTTGAGGCCCCTTGCACTTCCATTATAAATATGATTGGCATTTCCATTTCCACAGAAGGCTGTTGGAATTTTGTTTGGAGTTGAATTGAATCTAAGTGACTTTGACATCTTAAAAATATTTAGTCTTCCAATCTATGAATACTAAATATCATTCCATTTATTTAGAACTTCTCTGATTTCTTTAAGCAATGCTTTGTAGTTTCCTATGTACAAGTTCTTTACATCTTTGGTTAAATTTATTCCTAGATATTTGATTCTTTTAGTTACTATTGTAAGTAGAATTTATTTCTTCATTTCCTCTTTGGATTGTTCATTACTAATGTATGGAAATACCACTGTTCTTGTACCCTGTCACTTTGCTGAATTCATTGATTAGCTCTAAGAACTTTGTTGTGGATTTTTCAGGATTTTCTATATATTAAGATTATGTCATCTACAAATAGGGAAAGCTTTACTTCTTCCTTTCCAAATTGGATGCCTTTATCTCTTTTTCTTGCCTAAATGTTCTGTCTAGAATTTCCAGTACAATGTTGAATAACAGTGGTCATAGTGGGCAATCATGTCTTGTTCCTGATATTACAGTGAAAGCTTTCAATCTTTCACCAATAATGTCAGCTGTGGGATTTTCATATATAACCTTTAACACGTTGAGGATGTTCTCTTCTATTCCTTGTTTTCTGAATGCTTTTATCAGGTAAAGCCTTCTCTGCATCAATTGAGATCGTCGTGTAGTTTTTTCCTTCATTCTATTATAGTGGTGTATTACTTGAATTGCTTTTCTTTATGTTGAACCACGCTTGCATACCTGGATGAATCCCACTTAATCATGGTGTATAATTTTTTAATGTGCTGTTGGATTCGCTTTGCTAGTATTTCCTTGAGGATTTTTCCATTGATATTCATGAGGGATATTGGTCTTTAATTTTCTTGTGGTATTTTTAACCTAGCTTTGGTATTAGGGTGATGCTGGCCTCATAAAATGAGTTGAAAAGTGTTCTCTTCAAATTTTTGGAAGAGTTTGAGCAGGATTGGTATTTATTCTTATTTGAATGTTTGGTAAAATTCACCAGTGAAGCTGTCTGGTCATGGGCTTTTCTTTGTTAAGGGTTTTTTTTTTTCTTTTTTAATATTACTGATTCAGTCTCTACCTTTTATTGGTCTGTTGAGATCTTCTATTTCTTCTTGAGACAGTATAAGTAGTTTGTGTGCTTCTAGGCATTTGTGCAGTTCATCTAGTTTATCTAATCTGTTGACATACAATTGATCCTTGTGTTCTTATGATCCTTTTTATTTCTGTGAAAGGTCATTAGTAATTTCTCCACTTTCATTTCTGGTTTTGGTGATTTGCATACTCACTTTTTTTCTTTATCAGTAAAGCTAAAGGATTATCAATTTTATTTTTATTTTTTTTAAGATTTAAAAAATTTATTTCTCTCCCCTCCCTCCCACCCATTGTCTGCTCTCTGTATCCATTCACTGAGTGTTCTTCTGTGTCCACTTGCATTATTATCAGGTGGCACCAGGAATCTGTGTCTCTTTTTTGTTGTGTTATCTTGCTATGACACCCTGTGTGGCATGGCAATTTTTGTGTGTGGCAGCACTGCATGTGGGCCAGCTCATCACATGGGCCAGGAGGCTCTGGGTACTGAACCCTGGACCTCCTATATGGTAGGTGGACGCTCTATCAGTTGAGCCACATCTGCTTCCCAGGATTATCAATTTTACTGATTGTCTCAAAGAGCAAACTTACATTTCATTGGTTCCCTCTTATTCTTTTCTCCATTTCATTTATGTCCACTTTAATATTTGTTATGTCCTTTCTGCTTGCTTTGGATTTAGCTGGCACTTCTTTTTCTAGTTCTCCAGTTGTGAGGTTAGGTCTCTGATCTGGGATCTTTCTTTTTTAATGTAAGCATTTAGAGCTATAAATTTCCCTCCCAGCTCTGCCTTTACTGCATACCATAAGTTTTGGTATGTTGGTTGTTTTTATTTTTATTTGCCTCAAGAGTTTCCTAATTTCCATTGTGATGTCTACTTTGTCCCATTGGTGTTTAAGAGTGTGCAGTTTAATTTGTACAAATTTGTGAATTTTCCCTTTCTCCTTCTGTTATTGAAATCCAGCTTCATTACATTGTGGCCAAAAAAATATATTGTGTAAGTTCAATATTTTTTAATATTTTGAAACTTGCTTTGTGATCTAACATATGGCCTATTCTGGAGAATGATCCATGTACAGTCAAGAAAAAAGTATATTCTGCTGCTGATAAAGTGTTATATATAGGTCTGCTAGGTTTAGTTTGTTTATAATATCATCTTCTATATCCTTATTGATCTTCTGTCTAGATGTTCTCTCCATTATTGAAAGTGGCATATTGAAGTCTCCTACTATAATGGTAGAACCATCTATTTTTCCCCTTCAAATCTGTCAATATATGTTTCACATATTTTGAAGTTATGCTGTTAGGTGTATATATATTTACAATTGTTTGTCTTCTTGTTGAATTGACCCATTTATCAGTGTATAGTGGCCTTCTTTATTCCTCATAACAGTTTTTTAAAAATTTTATTAATACATATTAAAAAGCATAAATTTATCCAAAGTGTACAGTCAAAGGTATTCAATATCATCACATACTTGTGCATTCATCAATTCAGTTTAAGAGTATTTTCATTATTTCAGAAATAATAAAAATGAAAACCAAACACATAAAATTTATCACCTATCTGGAAGCGGACTTGGCATGGGAGATCCGCGGTTCAAACCCCAGGCCTCCTTGACCTATGTGGAGCTGGCCCATGCACAGTGCTGATGCGCGCAAGGAGTGCCATGCCACACAGGGGTGTCCCCTGTGTAGGGGAGCCCCACATGCAAGGAGTGCGCCCTGTAAGGAGATCCGCCCGGCGTGAAAGAAAGTGCAGCCTGCCCAAGAATGGCACTGCACACACGGAGAGCTGACACACCAAGATGATGCAACAAAAAGAAACACAGATTCCCAGTGCCGCTGATAAGGATAGAAGCGGTCACAGAAGAACACACAGTGAATGGACACGGAGAGCAGACAACCGGGGTGGGGGGGGGGGAGCGGAAAGAGGGGAAGGGGAGAGAAATAAATAAATAAATCTTTTAAAAATTTATCACCTATCAATCTTTCTATGCTCCCTGCTTCCTTTTCAGTATATAATGGCCATTGTTTCCTTCTCTCTAGTGTGTATATATATATATTTATTTAAAATTTTATTTATTTATTTTTATTCACTTATTTTTTCTCTATTTTTTAAACTGTTATATTAAAATATATATATGAGGTCCCCATATACCCCCCACCCCCCTCATCACACTCCTCCCGCATCAACAACCTCTTTCATCATCATGGCACATTCATTGCATTTGATGAATACATTTTTAAACACTGCTGCATCACGTGGATAATGGTTTACATTGTAGTTTACACTCTCGCCCAGTCCACCCAGTGGGCCATGGCAGGACATACAATGTCCAGCATCTGTCCCTGCAGTACCACCCAGGACAACACAAGGTCCTGAAAATGCCCCCACAACACATTTCTTCTTTCCTTTCCCTACCCTCAGCAGCTACCATGGCCACTTTCTCCACATCATTGCTACAGTTTCTTCCATTACTAATCACAATATTTCCAAAGTAGATTATCAGTAAGTACACTTTAATCCATAATCTATTCCTCCATACTGTGAAACCTGGGATGGTTATGTCCACTACATAGATCACACAAAATGTTACATTAAAAAATATAAGAGGTTCCCATATACCCCACTACCCACACCCCCCACTCCTCTCACATCAACAACTTCTTTCATTAGTGTGCTACATTCATTGCATTTGATGAGTACATTTTGGAGCATTGCCTCACAGCATGGATTATAGTTTATGTTGTAGTTTATATTCTCTCACAGTCCATTCAGTGGGTTATGGCAGGATATATAATTTCCTGTATCTGTCCCTGCAATGTCATTGAGGACAACACTACATCCTGAAAATGCCCCAATATTACATCTCTTTTTCCCTTTCCCTGCCTTCGGCAACTCCTGTGGCCACTGTCTCCACATCAATGATATAATTTCTTCAATTGCTAGAGTCACAAAAATTCTATAGTAGAATACCAGGAAGTCCACTCTAATCCATATTTTATTCCTCCATCTTGAGAACTCTGGGATGGAGCTGTCCACTCCACCTCTAAATCGAGATGGACCTTATCCCACATGGCTTATGAATGGAATTCCATGGCTACCCACCCTAAGGTAGGGGCTTAGCCTCCCCACAGCTCCACAAGTGCCAGAAACCCATGGTTTTACCTTGCTCAATTACTCTTTTTTTGCACTCTCTCCAGATCAATGTGCAGAAGCCTCCTGCTTTGTGGATTCCCAAAACAGCTCACTCAGGCAGGATTTGTGGTTGCACTTACTCTGACACCATCTTGCCCCCTACTTAATGTCTGTTTTTTCTGATATTAGTATAGCTACCCTAGATCTCTTTTGGTTACGATTTTCATGGCATATTTTTTCTGTCCTTTCACTTTCAACCTATTTGTGTCTTTGAATTTAAGGTGAGTCTTTGGTAAACAACATCTAGTTGGGTCATGCTCTTCTTTATTTTATTTTTTAAATTATTTATTCATTTTTAAAAAATACTACATTCAAAAAATATGAGGTCCCATTCAACCCCACCGCACCCATCCCACCACTCCCCCCACAGCAAAACTCTCTCCCATCATCATGACACATCCATTGCATTTGGTAAGTACATCTCTGGGCATTGCTGCACCTCATGGTCAATGGTCCACATCATAGCCCATACTCTCCCATGTTCCATCCAGTGGGCCCTGGGCGGATCTACAATGTCCAGTAATTGTCCCTGAAGCACCACCCAGGACAACTCCAAGCCCCGAAAACGCCTCCACATCTCATCTCTTCCTCCCATTCCCCGCACCCAGCAGCCACCACAGACACTTTTCCCACACCAATGCCACATTTTTTCTGTGGACCTTGGATTGGTTGTGCCCATTGCACATCTATGTCAAGAGGAGGCTTAGATTCCACATGGATACTGGATGCAATCCTCCTGCTTTCAGTTGTAGGCACTCTTGGCTCCATGGTGTGGTGGTTGACATTCTTCCACTCCATGTTAGCTGAGTGGGGTAAGTCCAATAAATCAGAGTGTAGGAGTTGAAGTCTGGTGAGGCTCAGGGCCTGGCTATCATATTGTCAGTCAAGAGATTCAAATCCCCTAGATATATCTTAAATGCCAGCACCAAATACAATTCCAGTAAAGTAGCATGAAAGTCTTGTGAAAAGAGATCCCATCTGTGTCCAGCTCCATCACGCAGAAACACCAGCTCCAAAGAAGGGCCATCTGACATGGCAGTGAGCCCCATCTGCCATGACCATAGAACCTGTGGGTCTTTTTAGCCCTCAAAAGAACCAATACCTGGGGTTGTAATTACTTTATCTGTCTCTGAGACTCTGCTCAGGTGTGCATAAGGGCAATCCTTCTGACAACCTCCAGACTCTTTTTTAGAGACTCATAGCCATATAAACTCATTTCTCCTTTCCATTTCCCCCTTACATTAGGTCAAACAGCATTTTAAACTCCTGTTATTATATGTAGACAGGGATATTCTGCTGGTCCACGTTGAACCTTTAATTCAAGGTAATTTTCTAGTTGAATCATCAGCTGGTACTTGGTAGTGATCCCTCGGTGCCAGGGAGGCTCATCCCCGGGCGTCATGTCCCACAAGGGGGGGAATGCATTGCATTTACACGCTGAGTTTGGCTTTGAGATTGGCCACATTTGAGTAACATGAAGGCTGTCAGGAGGAAACTCCCAGGCACAGTGCTGCTCTAGGCCTTGTTCTTATTTCAGGCGTATAGGCTCACAAGCATAGTCATTAGTATCAGGGGCTCACTGTTGGACCCTCATTACTTCCTGGTCCTTACCGTTGCACCTGGGGGACTGCCGCTGCTCCCCTAGGGACCATGACAGAGCACCCCCGGCCAGGAACCCAGTACCCCCCCAGCTGTTGTTTTTAATTGTTGCCACTATGAGTATATGCAAACATTACCATGCACCCTGGACACGTGCCCTGTATAACTCCCTGTCAACCATATATTACCTGTCAATAACATCCCATTCCAGTATTCCTCCACTGCCATTGTTGAACCACTCTGTGATCCAAAACTTCCTGAAAAGTGAAGCCCAATATAATGTCAGTATCCCTTACTAGTAAAATGGAATATAGCGATGGGTTTAAAGGTTAGATATATAATATGTATTGATTTGGAAAAATTCTACATCCTATCTTTTTCTTTTCTCTTTTCCTAATTATTGAGCTTCTCTTCACAAGAGCCTTAGATCACAGTAATTCATATATACAATATATAGTACTTCCACACATCCACCATAAAACCTTTTCCCTTCCACAGCGATATTCTTATAACTGACTTATTCATATCATATTTACTTAAACTGATGTACAGACTCTGAGACAATAGCTTTCAAACAAGGTGACATCTGTGCTTACATTGTGGTCCATACTTTAGGATATACAGTTTTCTAAATTTTTAGTTATCCTATGTTTTACATTATGGTTTACATTATTAGTCTGTCATCCCCTATGTTTTTGGTGTAATATTACATGTTTTATATCCATCCTTGTGTACTCTCGTGAAACTCCTCTCTTACCCCCACATTTACCTTGGTTCCATCCGTTCAACATCCATTTTACCCCTCCCCTTGGGGCCCACAGTGACAGCCAATCTCCATTTCCCGAGGAGCCACGTCCAGAGATACTTGCAACAGTGTTCAGGGCCTGACTTGCTCAACTGCCCTAATGCCCTGGGACTATCCTTTCTCTCGAGAGATACAGTTCCCTCTTTTTTGATGGCATTAATCCTCCCCAGGATGTGGGTCCACCCCCACTCTCATTGCTTGGGTCTCTATCCAATGGTACAACCCACTCTGGCAAAATGAGCATTCAGACATTCCCCAGGAGTCCTTCCCGTGTCTGACCATCCCCTCTGAGCATCCTAAACAGGTAACCCTCTTAATTATATTTTGATACAGTTTTCTCAGCATTTTACTCTCAACCAACACCTGACACTCTCTATGTTCGTATGTTGCCCCTCCCTCCCCTCAAGTTTTTGGGCACTATTACCCATCCGCCCATCCCCAGCCCCCTCAAACATGCAAAGCCCCACCCAAATGCTACCCCTTGCCCCCATTTTATCTCTTCTTTGTGCTCATACTTACCGCCAGCTCATCATAGATTCCACCCCTGCAGACGTTGGCTCACATCCTTCCTCCACCCCCCGATTTCCTGTAAGCCTATCTTCCAATCTCTAGCTCTCTGAGGCAGCTTGCTTATTTCATATCATTGAGGTCATGTAGTATTTGTCCTTCAATGCCTGGGTTGCTTCACTCAACATAAGGTTCTCAAGATTCATCTATGTTATCACGTGTGTTTGTAGTGTATTTGTTCTTAAAGCCGAGTAGTATTCCATTGTATGTATATACCACATTTTATTGATCCACTCATCTGTTGATGGGCATTTGGGTTGATTCCAACTTTTGGCGATAGTGAACAATGCTGCTATGAACATTAGTGTACATATATCGGTTTGTGTCCTTGTTTTCAGTTCTGCTGGTTATATACCCAGCAGTGGTATTGCTGGGTTATATGGCAAATCTATGGTTAGTTTTTTGAGAAACCACCAAACTGTCCTCCAGAATGGTTGGATCCTTCTGCATTCCCACCAGCAGTGGATGAGTGTTCCCATTTCTCCACATCCTCTCCAGCATTTGTATTCTTCTGTTTTTTTCATAGCTGCCAATCTTATGGGAGTAAGATGGTATCTCATTGTAGTTTTGATTTGCATTTCCCTGATAGCTAGAGATTTGGAGCATTTTTTCATGTGCTTTTTAGCTATTTGTATTTCTTCTTTGGAGAAGTGTCTGTTTAAATCTTTTTCCCATTTCTTAAATGGGTTGTTTATCTTTTTATTTTCAAGATATAGGAGTTCTTTATATATGCGAGTTATAAGTCTCTTGTCAGATATACGGCTGCCAAATATTTTCTCCCATTGTGTGGGTTCCCTTTTTACTTTCTTGACAAACTCCTTTGAGGTGCAGAAGGCTTTAATTTTGAGGAAGTCCCATTTATCTATTAGTTCTTTTGCTGCTCGTGCTTTTGATGTGATATTCATAGAGCCATTTCCTATTACAAGGTCCTGTAGATGTTTACCTACACTGCTTTCCAAGGTCTTTATGGTCTTGGCTCTTATATTTAGGTCTTTGATCCATCTTGAGTTGATCTTTGTATAAGGTGTGAGATGGTAATCCTCTTTCATTCTTCTACATATGGATAGCCAGTTCTCTGGGCACCATTTGTTGAATAGGCCATTCTCTCCCAGTTGAGAGGGTTTGGTGGCTTTATCAAATATTATATGGCTATATACATGAGGTTCTATATCTGAACTTTAAATTAGATTCCATTGGTCTGTGTGTCTCTCCTTATGCCAATACCATGCTGTTTTCACTACTGTAGCTTTGTAGTATGTTTTGAAGTCAGGAAGTGTGATTCCTCCTATTTTGTTTTTCTTTTTCAATATGTCTTTGGCTATTCGGGGCCTCTTTCCTTTCCAAATAAATTTCATAGTTAGTTTTTCTAGTTCCTTAAAGAAGGCTGTGTTGATTTTTATTGGGATGGCATTGAATGTGTGGATCAGTTTTGGTAGGATAGGCATCTTAATAATATTTAGTCTTCCTATCCATGAACAAGGAATATTCTTCCATTTATTTAGGTCTTCTTTGATTTCCTTGAACAGTCTTGTATAGTTCTCTGTGTATAGGATTTTTACATCTTTAGTTAAATTTATTCCTAAATACTTGATTTTTTAATTTACTATTGTAAATGGTATTTGTTTCTTGATTTCCTCCTGATCTTGCTCATTATTGGTGTACAGAAATGCTACTGATTTTTGCGCATTGATCTTATAACCTGCGACTTTACTAAACTCATTTATGAGTTCTAGAAGCTTTGTTGTAGATCTCTCAGGGTTTTCTATGTATAGGATCATGTCATCTGCAAATAATGAAATTTTAACTTCTTCCTTTCTAATTTGAATGCCTTTTATATCTGGTTCTTGCCTCAGTGCTCGAGCAAGTACTTCTAAGACAATGTTAAATAGAAGGGGAGACAATGGGCATCCTTGTCTTGTTCCTGACTTTAGAGGGAAGGATTTTAGGATTTCTCCATTGTAAACAATGTTGGCTGTAGGTTTTTCATATATACTTTTTATCACGTTCAAAAAATTTCCTTGTATTCCGATCTTTTGGAGTGTTTTTATCAAGAAAGAGGCTGTATTTTGTCAGATGCTTTTGCTGCATCTATACATATAATCATATGATTTTTTTTCCTTCACTCTGTTTATATGGTGTTTTACATTGATTGATTTGCTTATGTTGAACCATCCTTGCATACCTGGAATGAATCCCACTTGGTCGTGGTGTATAATTCATTTAATGTGTTGTTGAATACGATTAGCAAGTATTTTGTTAAGTATTTTTGTGTCTAGGTTCATTAGAGAAATTGGTCTGTAGTTTTCCTTTCTTGTGGTGTCTTTGTTTGGCTTTGGTACTAGGGTAATGTTGGCATCATAGAAGGAGTTAGGCAATGTTCCTCCTATTTTGATTTTTTGGAATAATTTCAGCAGGATTGGTGTTAGTTCTTTCTGGAATGTTTTGTCGAATTCACCTGTGAAGCAGTCTGGCCCTGGGCTCTTCTTAGTTGGGAGGTTTTTAATGACAGATTCTATCTCTTTACTTGTGATTGGTTTGTTGAGATCATCAATTTCTTCTTTTGTCAATATGGGCTGCTTATGTGTTTCTAGGAATTTGTCCATTTCCTCTGAATGGTCATTTTTGTTGGAATATAGTTTTTTAAAGTATCCTCTTATGATAGTCTTT
This sequence comes from Dasypus novemcinctus, assembly GCF_030445035.2. Classification (NCBI taxonomy): domain Eukaryota; kingdom Metazoa; phylum Chordata; class Mammalia; order Cingulata; family Dasypodidae; genus Dasypus; species Dasypus novemcinctus. Next base: position 136,109,349 of record NC_080704.1, on the reverse strand, counting down.
ATTTCTGTGGTTTCAGTGGTGATATCTCCTTTCTCATTTCTTATTTTGTGTATTTGCATCTTCTCTCTTTTTTTCTTTGTTAGTCTTGCTAAAGGTTTGTCAATTTTGTTGATCTTCTCAAAAAACCAGCTCTTGGTCTTGTTTATCTTTTCAAGTGCGTTCTTATTTTCTATTTCATTTAGTTCTGCTCTTATCTTTGTTATTTCCTTCCTTCTTCTTCCTGTTAGATTACTTTGTTGTTTTTTTTCTAATTCATCCAAATGTGCAGTTAGTTCTTCAATTTTTGCTCTTTCTTCTTTTGTGATATATGAATTTATGGCTATAAATTTCCCTCTCAGTACTGCTTTTGCTGCATCCCATAAATTTTGGTATGTTGTGTTATCATTATCATTTGTTTCAAGGTAGTCAATGATTTCTTTTGAGATTTCCTCTTTGACCCACTGTTTTTCTAAGAGCGTGCTGTTTAATTTCCAAATCGTGGTGTGAAATCTGGGCCTCTGACCCTTGCAAATTTCCAGTTTCACTCCACTGTGATCAGAGATATTATTTTGTATGATTTCGATCTTTCTGAATTCACTAAGCCTTTCTTTGTGGCCTAGCATATGGTCTATCTTGGAGAATGATCCATGTGTGCTTGGGAAAAATGTATATCCTCTGTGTTTGGGTGTAATGATCTATATATGTCTATTAGATCCAGCTCCTCTAATATACTGTTCAAATGTTTTGTTTCTTTAGTGATTATCTTTTGAGATGTTCTGTCCAGAGTTGATAGTGGTGTATTAAAATCCCCCACTATAATTGTAGATGCATCTATTCTTTCACTTAGTTTTTCCAGCGTTTGCCTCACATATTTAGAGGCACCCTTGTTAGGAGCATAAATATTTATGATTGTTCAATCTTCTTGACAGATTGTCCCTTTCATTAAAATGTAGTATCCTTCTTTGTCTCTCACAGTAGTTTCGCATTTAAAGTCTATTTTGTCTGATATTAATATAGCTACTCCTGTCTTTTTTTGGTTATTGTTTGCTTGTATGATTGTTTTCCAACTAATCACTTTCAACCTCCATGAGTCTCTGGATCTAAGATGTGTCTCTTGTAGACAGCATATAGATGGGTCATATTTCCTTATCCAATGTCCCAGTCTGAATCTTTTGATAGGTGAGTTTAATCTGTTGACATTCAGTGTTATTACTTGCAAGGAATTATATGTGTTAGCCATATTTTGATTGGACTTGTGTTTGACATATTTTGCTTGCTTTTTTTTCCCCCCTTCTCTTTTTGTCTTTTTTGTTGCTCTTACACTCTCCTCCAACTCTGCCTGTCCTGTTTTTTCCTTTCTTCCTGCAGAACTCCCTTTAGAATTTCTTGAAGGGGAGGTTTCTTGTTGGCATACTCTTTCAGTTTCTGTTTATCTGTGAATATTTTGAACTCTCCATCATTTTTGAATGCTAGTTTAGCTGGATAGAGTATTCTAGGTTGGAAATTTTTTTCCTTTAGTACCTTGACTATATCATACCACTGCCTTCTTGCCTCCATGGTTTCAGATGAGAAATCAGCACTTAATCTTATGGAGCTTCCCTTGTACGTGATGGTTTTCTTTTCTCTTGCTGCATTTGGAATTTTCTCTTTGTCTTGAGCATTGGATAATTTGACGAGTATATGTCTTGGGGTGGGCCTGTTGGGGTTTATGACCAGTGGAGTGTGCTGTGCTTCTTGGATATGTACATTTGTCTCTTTCAGTAGATTTGGGAAGTTTTCAGCCATTATTTCCTGCAACACTCCTTCTGACTCCTTTCCCTTCTCTTCTCCTTCTGGAGTGCCTATAGTACGTATGTTTGAGCGTTTTGCATTATCATTCAGGTCTCTAAGTCCTAGCTGGATTTTTTCTATCTTTTTAACGACCAATTCTACTATCTGTTTGATTTCCGATGTACTGTCTTCCACATCACTAATTCTCTGCTCTGCCTCTTTTAGTCTGCTGATATTTGCTGCAAGTGTATTTTTGATTTCTTGAACTGTGGTGTTCATTCCCATCATATCTGTTATCTTTTTGTGTATGTCTGCAATTTCCCCTCCAATTGTTGTCTTCATATTGTTAACCAATTCCTTTACTTCATTAAATTTGTCGGTGATAAATGTTCTGAGATCTTTCATTATCCTTGCGAAGTTCTGCTCCCCTTCCTGATTTTTAGTTTGTTCATTGGATTCAGACATGTTTTCCTGATTACTGGTTTGGTTTGTAGATTTTTGTTGCTGTCTGGTCTTCATTTTATCTTGACAGGTTTAATCAGTTCCTTAGCTTCTTTGTCTAGTCTTGGGGATTAATTAGCTGTTGTTTTTGTGTAAGTGTTATATCTTCTCTTTGTCACTTTGTTCTTCTTATTCTAATTTCTTATTGCTGGTTGAGTTCACTTTAAAGGAAAGTATTAGGGCCAGGGAAAGGCAATTGTGTAAGCCAGGAAAAAGTGTAAAATAGTATTGGTGATAAATGCTAACAGAGCAACAATATGAGATCTGGGAGGATGGATATTAGATTCATGTAAGTTGTGTAGAGTTATAGCAGTAGGTAGTGTACCTATAATGAGGTAGTCAACTGAATATGGGAGGAATATGGTATGAATTAAAAAGCTAGTATTTTCATGAGAGAGGGAAAGAGAAAAGAAAGGCAATAGTTTCAAGAGTGGACAACAGACAGAAAACAAATCAAAGGTATTAGAAATTAAGAGTTAGACGCTTTGTGGATCAAAGAAAGGGAGGTGGAATATAGGAGAGACAGTAGATGATGGAGGATATCAAGATGTAGGGGAAAGGGGATAGTATAGGTAGCCAAAATCAATTCACACAGGAATGAGGCAGTGGAGTATGAGGAAACCCAGCAAATGTGAGGTGTTCTCTGCAGCACCTATTGTATAATTAAGATAAAATAAAATAAGAAGAAAATGAGGGACAAGAGAGAGAGGAAAAAAAAAGAGAAGAAAGGAAGAAAGAAAAAGGGGATGGGTAAAGGGCGGGGAACAGGTAGGGAAAAGAAAAAAAGATATACACCAACCACAACAGCAACAACAACAACAAAAAAAAAACCTAAATAACTGAAAAAAAAAGACTTTGGGGGATACGCTGGGAGAAAAGCCTAGGGGATAATTCAAAGTTAGCAATCAGGACATTAAATAAATAAAAAATAAAATAAAAATAAAAACAAAACAAAACAAAACAAAAAAGAAAAAACGCAAATGTTGAGGGCTAGGACATTCAAGGACCTCAGATGGACCTCAGGTCGTGATGGATTCAGGGATGGAAAGTCTGAGATATTGAAGACTCAAGAGGTGTGAGTCTTTGGGGTGTGGGACACCAGAGTTTAGGGGACTCAGACCTGGCAACCTCAAGTCCGGTTAACAGGGAGCCTGGGAGCACCGCAGTGCAACACAGCCTTCAGGGATCCCCGCAGCTGGGTGCCAGCCCTATGGGTGAGGTCACATCTGCAAACTCTATCCTGTGTGTCTGAATCCCACAATTCACTCACTCACTGGGGTCTATTCTGTGGATGTATCACCAATTTGACTTCAGGACCCCTCCCACCCTGTAAGCCCCCAGAATGGCCACCTGGGGGCACCTCTACACTGCAGCCAATTTAATGACACAGATCAATAGCCAGGCCCGGGGGTGGGGCCTCAGCCGGAAAGGGTGATAACAGAGTCCAAAACCGAAATGCTCATGCTTCACAAAATATTCCCCTAATTGGCTTCCAGACGTCTCCCACCCTGCCAGACCCTGGTGGCATCTCTTTATTGCTATCAATTTAAGTCCACTGCAGATCGGCAGCTGGGCTTGGGGGGGCGGGGCTCTAGGCGGAAGTGCTATTATTTGTTTCCACAATCAAAAATTCCCCCGCTTCACAATAAAACTCCCGTTTGTCTCCCCAAACCGGTCTGCAAAGGCCTCCTGATCTTTTAACCCCCCAATAGGCTGCTCAGGGCTTATGAATTCCCCAGTACTGCAGAGCCTCCAGATATCACCACCGCAGTGCCAGTGCTGCAGCTCCTCCCACCCCAGGAGGGAGCGTCATGCGCGTAGCCCTGACCTCCATGTAATAGAGTCTCAATTATATTTTATAGACAAATTTTCTCTGTTACCTTCCAACCAAATCGATGTCCAGACACCTCCTGCCCTGCAAAAATCCTGGTCCCGAAGAACCTCCAATGCTGCCCAGCCACTTCTTTGTAGGAGATATTATCAGATATGCTCACTCAGCCACCATCTTGTCCCCCCCCCCCCCGCATGCCCTTCTTTAAATGAGGTACTGGATATGGAACAGAGGACCTTACATTGGAAGCAGGTGCTCATCCACTGAGCTATATCTGCTCCCCAATGAGAATTAGTTTTTTCATTTCGTTTGTTTTAATTTTTAGAAGGTACTGAGGATCAAACTCAGAACCTGAAAAGCAGGCACTCACTCACTTGAGATATATCTGCTTAACTGGGTCATGTTTTTTTATGCATTCTGCTTTTCTCTGCCTTTTGTTTGGAGAATTTAATCCGTTTATATTTAAAGTTACCACAGATAATGCAGGATATTCTTCATCCATTTTGCTATTTGGTCTTTTCAAGTCTTTTACCTTGTTTGACCCTCAATTCTTCCATTATTGCCTACTTTCATATTTATTTGATTTTTTGTATTGTACCACTTTGAGTCCCTTCTCATTTCTTTCTGATTATGTTTTTCATATATTTTCTTTGTGGTTACCATGGGGCTTAAGTTTAACATCCTAAATCTGTAACAATCATGTTTAATTTGATACCAATGTGAATTCAATAGCATACACATACACTGTTCCTATACCTTTCCATCTCCCCACCTTTTGTTGTAGGCTAACTCCTAGATTTCTATGGTATGTTTCATATGGGCTCCATTGCCCTCTGGCTTCTGGTTCAGTTTGGCCTGTGGTGGGAACTGACAGGAAATTGGAGGGTTAGAGGCAGGAGAAGTCAGTATATTTATTCTCTCTGCCTCTTACCGCCAGGCCATACTTCTAGAAATGGAAGCATTCTTCAGTTGCCACAATTGCCACAGCTGCTATTAGATAGGCCTCTTCCATGACTCTATCTCTCCCCAAGGTCTGGTATTTTTTAAAAAATATTTATTTATTGATTGATTGATTGATTTCTCTTCCCTTCTCCCCCACCCCTCCGCCCCAGTTGTCTGTTTTCTGTGTGTATTTGCTGCGTCTTCTTCTTTGTCCACTTCTGTTGTTGTCAGCGGCACGGGAATCTGTGTTTCTTTTTGTTGCGTCTTCTTGTTGTGTCAGCTCTCCGTGTGGGCAGCACCATTCTTAGGGAGGCTGCACTTTCTTTCGTGCTGGGTGGCTCTCCTTATGGGGCACACTCCTTGCGCATGGGGCTCCCGTATGTGGGGCACACCCCTGCGTGGCAGGGCACTCCTTGTGCGCATCAGCACTGTGCATGGGCCAGCTCCCCATGGGCCAAGGAGGCCCAGAGTTTGAACCGCAGACCTCTCATGTGGTAGACGGACTCCCTAACCCCTGGGCCAAGTCCACTTCCCAAGGTCTGATATTATTTCCTTTGCCTTGCCTCTTCTGTGCTAGTGATGGTAATGACTTCCCTCTGATGCTAGTCCCTGAAGACTTTACCTTGATTATTCTTTCTATTAACCATGCCCACATCTTCATTCAGCTCACCTGAGTTAGCTCTTTAAGCATGCCATCTGTTTCCTGATAGTACTCTTCCTCAAACTAACAGGCCATGGAGCGGCCGTGGAACTGGGGCCAGGACAGTGCCATATCCCTTGGGCTTGGGATTTTCCTCCCCATCAAATGAGAGTATTTATTGTTAGAGCCATGGGCTTGAATCTTAGAAAAATAGGCAAACACAACCCTGAATTATGGATGCAAGAGGAATTTGTTCTTTCCTACAAAGCACTGGGGATTTTTTTCTTAAAAATGAGGTGATACGTCCAGGCTTTTCTAGGAACACCAGACCCTAAACAAAGGGGATGATACAGAATCATATCCACTCCTGCTTGCCTTTTATGCACTGGGTTGTCAGAAGGGAACTCAGGTGTTTTCAAATCTATATTTGTTGGGAATAAACTGTTTTACCCAAATTAGAGAAAGGGAAAAATCCAGATACCATTTTTGTACTTACTTTCTACTTGGCACAGGTCCTACATTGTTCTCAAGTTCACTATATGACATCCTTCATGACCTCTTGGAATGATGGTAATCATCTAAGAAAATGAGTGTTGTGAGCTTCCTGGTTTGTGTTAATTTTTCCTGTGGCTGAAATTCAGCAATGTCAGGGCATGTCTGGAGGGGCAAGCAACTCAAAGGCATTTATTTACATTAAAATCAAATTGCACATGGCACCTACTTAAAGTAGATTTCCACAGGCACTTGGGTAGAAATGAAAATAAAGAGGATAACACCTTATTTTCCTTGGGTATTTATTTCCCTATCCAGCCTCAGAGACACATATTTAAGCCCTATGGAAAGAGAGACTAATAACAGAAGTTGATTGTGGTACAATGAATTATGTACCCCAACAACAGGCATGTTCTTACTCTTAATCTCCATTCCTGTGGATGTGAAACCATTGTAAATAGGATCTTTTAAAGATGTGATTTTTAGTTAGGGAGTGGTCCAGCTGAATCAAGGTGGACCTAATTGTATTATTGGAGGCCTTTATAAAGAGAAGTCAGAGAAGGCCAAAGGACTAAGCTAGAAGTCAGTGGAAACTAGAAGAGCAGACACAAGAGAGATTGCATATGACAGGAGGCAGAGATGCAAGCTAAGGAACCCCAAGAATTATAGCAAGCCAGCACCAGAATGCTTGGGAAAGAAGCATGGCCTTGCTGATGACTTGATTTGGGGATTTCTATCCTTCCAATCTATGCAATTTATTCCCATTGTTTAATTCAACCCATTGTGTGGCAAACTAAAACACTGACGGATCTGGTTCCCAGTTGAAGTATGGTAGAGTGGAAGGAAGTGTTCCCCTGACACAGCATATGAAAACATACATATATCTGCTTATCTTTGCAAAAAGAAACATAGGACAAATAAGCCAGAAAACAAGATTCATTACCTACTGGAGGGAGGGAAGAGAGATGGCACTGAGTAAGTATGGGAAGGAATGACACTTCTGAGTATATATTGTTGTAAAGCTTTGATTTCTGTAAGCGTGTTAATGGTCTATATATTAAAAAAATAAAACTAAATCAATAAGGATGGGAAGGAAAATATAACCTGAAAACAAATGTATTTCAAATTAATGTTACAATATATTTATTTGAAATCATTCAAATAATTTCAAATTAATTGTATTCCAAGTTAATACCATAACTACACTGTGGCAGTTTGATATTATTTATGAATTCCAAACATAGAAGTTGGATTATGTTTGTGAACTGGTCTGTTCCTCTGGGCATGTTCCCCTTTGATTGTATTAAATTCAGAGGCTTCACTTGATTAAATTATGATTCGGGCTATGATTGGGCCAGGTCAGTAGGACATTGAGCTTCCATCCTCTTGATGGGTGGGGACTCACAGGGAAAATGACATGGAAGAAGAGAGAGTTGGAGTTTTGATGCTGGAGCCCCAGGAAGTAAACACACAGAGAAGAATACAGAGAAGCAGATATGTGAGGAAAGAGAGGAGGCTTATTAGACACAGCAGAGGGCCGGGTAAGAGAGGAGCCATTCTATTCAGCTGATAGTTTACAGCTGGCCTTGTGGAGAAAGCAGAGCAGCTGAGCTTGGAAAGAAACGAGCCATCAGGGGAGAGAAATGAATCCCCAGGAGAGAGATGAGCCCTTTAACCTACAGCTGAGGACCTGAGGATGGAAGGAGCTGGGACCATGGAGTCTTAGGAGGAAGAGGAGGGCTGAACACTTGCAGAGACTGGCAGCCATCTTGCTCCAACATGTGGCAACAGACTTTGGTGAGGGAAGTAACTTACACTTTATGGCCTTGTGATTGTAACTTTCTACCCGAAATAAAAACCCTTTATAAATGCCAAAAGATTCCTGGTACTTTGCATTAGCACCCCTTTAGCTAACTAATACATACACTTAAAGAAAGAAAGGACTAATGCTAGTAACTTATGAGCTCCCAGTCTTAGGCAGAGTTGGGTTATGAGGCCAGGAGAACTGCAAATAAATCCTGAACTCATTTTTTTAAAGATTTATTCTTATTTATTTCTCTCCCCTTCTCCCTCCGCCCCCTGTTGTCTGCTCTCTTGTGTCCATTCGCTGTGTGTTTTTCTGTGTCCACTTGCATTCTTAGTAGCACCAGGAATATGTGTCTCTTTTTTGTTGCATTGTCTTGCTGCATCAGCTCTCTGTGTGTGCAGCACCACTCCTGGGTGGGCTGTGCTTTTATCATGTGGAGCAGCTCTCTTTCTGGGGTGCACTCCTTGTGCATGGGGCTCCCCTATGCGTGGGACACCCCTGCGTGGAACAGCACTCCTTGCATGTAGCAGCACTTGTGTGGGCCAGCTCACCACATGGGTAAGGAGGTCCTGGGTGTAGAACCCTGGACCCTCCATATGGTAGGCGGATGCTCTAAGAGTTGAGCCACATCCGCTTCCCCTGAACTCTTTTTGATAGGCTTGTTTTTGGTAGTTGTATGGACAAAACAATTCTGAAACTATTCTAGATTTATTGTAGGCTTGACCAAATGAGTAAATATGTTGATGTAGTTCATAGTCGGGGTCTTCACTGTGGAAGAAGGGACATACAAATATGAAATGACAAAGGCAAGAAAGAACCCTGGAGGAATGGATTAAAATAAGAAGTATTGGGGAAGCAGACTTGGCCCAATGGATAGGGCGTCTGCCTACCACATGGGAGGTCTGCGGTTCAAGCCCTGGGCCTCCCTGACCCGTGTGGAGCTGGCCCATGTGCAGCGCTGATGTGCACAAGGAGTTCCGTGCCATGCAGGGGTGCCCCCTGCATAGGGGAGCCCCACGCACAAGGAGTGCACCCTGTAAGGAGAGCTGCTCAGCATGAGAGAAAGTGCAGCCTGCCCAAGAATGGTGCCACACACACGGAGACCTGACACAGCAAGATGATGCAAGAAAAAGAAACACAGATTCTAGATGCCACTGAGAAGGATAGGAGCAGTCACAGAAGAACACACAGCGAATGGACACAGAGAGCAGACAAAGGGGGGGGGGAGAGAAAGAAAGAAAGAAAGAATAAATCTTTAAAAAAATATTGGTGTCAACTCATGATTTACAAAATATGTATATGTATGTCTATATGCTCATGTATATACATGTGTATGTGCATGTGTGTGTATAATGCATGCACATATTTCCTTGTTCTGTTTACTAAAGGGGCCAAGAGGTAAAGACACCCCACTAGCAACAAACGTATTTAGTATACAAATCTTGATCTCTATTACTGTTTCTCCAGGGATCCTCAGAGTAATCATTGATTCCTGTGCTAGGGTAGGGTAGAGACAAGTTAAACTTGGAGCATCTTGGTTTGCCAGAAAGTTAGAGAATGTGCTTTTAAAGAACAACCCCAGGTATTGGTTCTTCTGAGGGCTAAAGAGACCCACAAGTTTTATGGTCATGTCAGATGGAGTTCACTGCCATGTCAGTTGGCCCTTCTTTGGAGTTGGTGTCTCTGCTTGATGGAGCTGGACTCAGATGTGATCTCTTTTCACAAGCCTTCCCTGTTACTTTACTGGAATTGTAGTTGATGCTGGGGTTTAAGATATATCTAGGGGATCTGAATCCCTGAACTGACAATATGATAGCCAGGCCCTGAGCCTCAACAGACTTCAGCTCCTACACTCTGATTTATTGGACTTACCCCACTCAGCTAACATGGAGTGGAAGAATGTCAACCACCACACCATGGAGCCAAGAGTGCCTACAACTGAAAGCAGGAGGATTGCATCCAGTATCCATGTGGAATCTAAGCCCCCTCTTGACATAGATGTGGAATGGACACAACCAATCCAAGGTCCACGGGAAGGAGGAATACAGTAAGGATTAGAGTGGACTTACTGATATTCTATTCATGAACTATTGTGGTTAGTAATCGAGAAAATGTGGCATTGGTGTGGAAAAAGTGGCCATGGTGGCTGCTGGGTGCAGGGAATGGGAGGAAGAGATGAGATGTGGAGGCATTTTCGGGACTTGGAGTTGTCCTGGGTGGTGCTGCGGGGACAATTACCGGACATTGTAGATCCTCCCATGGCCCACTGGATGGAACGTGGGAGAGTATGGGCTATGATGTGGACCATTGACCATGAGGTGCAGCGATGCCCAGAGATGTACTCTCCAAATGCAATGCATGTGTCATAATGATGGGGGAGAGTGTGGCTGTGGGGGGAGTGGTGGGGTGGGGGCGGTGGGGGTGAATGGGACCTCATATTTTTTTAATGTAATATTTTAAAAAAATGAATAAAAATAAATAAATATTTTAAAAAATGGGAACATGAGATAAATATGCAGGAACGAGCTTGAAGGGGTTCCCATTGACGAAGTTTGGGAATATTTGAGCACCAAAATAATTAAGTATGGTGATGCATTATGAATCATTGATAAATAGAAATTCTTTAAGCTGTATGGACTCAATCAATTAATCAATCAAGGGAGAGGGGGGCTCTTGTTTAGAGTAGAATGTCAAGCACCAACTAGTTAACATAGAGGGAATGCAGGAATAGGAAAATCAGCATTTTTAACAATTTCTGTAAAGATTACATCAGGTAAGAATCATTTAAGGATACTAAATTTAGGGGGAGTTTTTTTTTATGAGGAACAGGATATTTGCATTGTTTTAAGGTATCTCCCCACAGAATTGCTTAATAGTTTTAAGGGAGAGAAGAATAGTAGTTTTGTAGCAGAGAAATAGTACAGCCACTTGAACAGGTGATAAAAACTAACATCACCAGTGAAGGACAGGTGGACATCATATTCCTCCAGATGTGAAACCCTGAGAAGGACACATCACTTATGCAAGATTCTGATAAAGGATACATAAAGTTGATCTAATCATGAGGAACCCTTAGACAAACAAAAAAGGAGAAATGTTTTATTTTATTTAAAAGGAGGAAATGTTTTCTTTAAAAAATGTCAGTGTAAGTAAAAAAAGAAAGGCTATGGAAATGTTCCAGATTAAAGGAGGCTTAAGAGACATGACAAATAAATGTAATAGCTGGCTTTAGACTGAATCCTGAACTAGAGCAGGAAAAATGCTCTAAAGGACACTATTAGATCAGCTGCTAAAACTGGAATATGGAATGATAGATTAGATAAAAGTACAGTATAAATGTAAATTTCTAAAGTTAATAACTATGCTATGGTTATTTAAGAGAATATCCCTTTTCTTGGTAAATACACACTACTTTTTTTTAAAGATTTATTTATTTATTTATTTCTCTCCCCTCCCCTCCCCCACCCCGCCCTGGTTGTCTGTTCTCTGTGTCTATTTGCTGCGTCTTCTTCTTTGTCCGCTTCTGTTGTTGTCATCGGCATGGGAATCTGTGTTTCTTTTTGTTGCGTCATCTTGTGTCAGCTCTCCGTGTGGACGGCACCATTCTTAGGCAGGCTGCACTTTCTTTCGTGCTGGACAGCTCTCCTTAAGGGGCACACTCCTTGCGCGTGGGGCTCCCCTACACAGGGGACACTGCTGCGTGGCAGGGCACTCCTTGCGCGCATCAGCACTGCACATGGGCCAGCCCCACACAGGTCAAGGAGGCCCGGCGTTTGAGCCGTGAACCTCCCATGTGGTAGACGGACGCCCTAACCACTGGGCCAAGTCCGCTTCCCTACTTTTTTTTATAATAGGGATGAAAGGCCATAATATATGTTACCCTCAAATAGTTCAGAAAAAAATACCATTGATCTATCTAGATCTAGATCTAGATCTTTTAAAAATATAGAAAAAGAGAGAGAGAGAATCTGGGTAAAGAGGCTATATAAGAGTCCTTTATACCACTTTTATTCTAGCACTCTTTCTGTAATTTTGAAATTTTTCCAAAATAAGTTAAAAGATTAAAAAAAACAAAAATACCTTTAATAGATTACTCATCATAGTATATTGTGATTGCAGCTCCACTAATCTGTGAGCAATCACAGGCATAGACTATGTCTTATTCATCACTGCCAGGCCCTGGAGGTAGAAAGAGGCTGTCACAGGACAGGACAAAGAGTAATTGTACTATGCACATTTGTCTACTAATTAACCATAAGTTTCCACATATAAATGCCCTGCAAAGGCTATACTAATGAGGGTTGTTTCTGGGATGATGTGTTAGCTACAGGTTCAAGTAAGTTCAGGAACCTCTGCTGGTATTACCAAGGTGTAAACTGTAACATAAACTATAGGCCATGATTGGTAGCAATGCTTCAATATGTGTTCATCAATTGTAACAATTGTACCACCCTAATGAAAAGATGTTGTTAATGGGGGAAAGTGTGGGAGGGGGAGGGGATGTGGAAATATGGGAATTCCCTATATTTTTGCTGTAACAGTTATGTAATCTAAAGATGTTTAAAAATTTTTTTAAACCATTTGTAGATTTCTTGATATTAATTGCTTCTTCCATTCAGGGATTCATTTGATTTTTACAGACACACCTCTGCAAAGCATCTGTTATACAGTCCTCAGCTCTCACTATGTTAAGGCTTTCCTAAAGTAAAGCACCAATAATTTTGTGCAGACCATGCTGAAATTTACTATCTCCTGCTATCTCTAAAATTGAGCAGACACCCTGAAAAATTTGTAAACATCCCACATTACCTTCATAAAATGATATGATTATATGCTACAAAGAGGTCATATGATTTACAGAAGAAAATGTTTAAACAAGTACCTACCTCATTGTATCTGCCTCTAATTAAGAAAATGACTCATAAGCTATCCATTTCAGCTAATTTTTTTCACTGCTTTTGCCTTTTTTACAAGGGACCATCATTCATTCATTCATTAAAACAAAAAATATTGAGTATCCACTATATGAGGGATATTGTCATGGTCACTGAAGATGCAGTGAACAAAGACAGATATGGCCTTGTTCTTATGAAGTTTATAGTCTAGTAGGGGAGACATTAGACAACTAAGCACATCAGAGATTACCGTAAAACCGTAAAAAAAGTTGTAAAACTCGACATTTCAAAAAAGATAAAATAGATTCCCTGGCTTAAGGCTCAATGCTCCTAGATAATATTTCTTTAGAAATTGTGGGTGTATACATTTTGTGGCTTTACAAAAGTATTACTTAGAGAGCCTTTTATATATCTCTGGTTTGGATGGAGTTAATATTGACTTCTCATTAATAGAAGTTTGCCTTGAGGAATGCTCTCAGTAATCACAACACAAGATTGAGTGCCACATCAGTTAATGCTCAGCAGGAACCAGATGACACACTCACATTTTTAAGGACACATTTAATAAAGCAACTATTTACACAATTGTGGTATAGAGAATCCACAAGTGATATTGCAGAACCCAGGACTAGTAAAGGCTGTTAACATCTCTAGGCCTGAAGCAGCAAAGGGAGTCAGTGGTTACCTGAACCTGGGTGGGGGGAGAGCAAGTGCTGTGTGGAAAAGGATACCTGACAGGAGACACTATGACCTTCAGTTAAGGGAAGCAACAATCCAACCTATAGAAACCCTTTAAGGAAAGAGCCAGAGAAATAAGTACCTCAACTTCCTTCTCCTCCACCCCTCCAATTACTTGCTAACCTGCCCCCAGATTGGCCAAACCCAGCTGGAAGCCAGAAGTTAAGGGAGGTCACTGATGTAATGTATACCAGCCTCCCAGAGTACAAAACATAATGGACAGTGGATCTAGATCTAGAGGAATAAATCAATGAAGGACACGCAGCACAGGTCCTTATGATTGTTTTCTCATATCAGCCTTTGTTTTGAATTGTTTGCCTCAACTTATGTTTTTGTTTTTTAATTACTAACCAGTTTCTGAATTTAACTGCTCTTAACTCCTTTATTAATATCATATGTAAAACCTAAGATCATCCTTGGAAACTAACGCTTGTCACTACTTCTTACTTCTGATTTCTGGCTTCCTTCCTCTCTCATTCCTTTGACCAAGATGTTTTCATCTGCTCTGGATAACTTTGCCCTATTCAGCATACAGTCTGGAACATTATTTAAGCAAAGACCCTCATCTAAAAAAGTACCCCTGCTATATTTGCTTTGGCCCTAAGAGTGGCAACTGGATGTGACAAAGCGAGATAGGAAGCACTTATTTATGACAGACTAGTAACTCAGTCACCACACCAGTTCTGTTTCCCTCCACCACCCCGCTTCTTACCTGTCAGCCACACCCATGAATAGATTAGGATCACTGAGAACAAAGACTCAGTACTCCGAACAACCAGGTTCAAAGGATATCTCATCAGAAGAGGAATGAAAGTGATTGGGGAGAGTACCTGAACCTGAAGAACGAGTATTTTTTGTCCATGCTTGATGATGAAATTTTAAAAAGAGAAAAAAAAGGCAGGCTAATAAAGAGTTTTGGCATACATGGGAAAAATAAACTTCATTTTTAGTATAGTGGTTATTTCTGGAGAGGGAAAGAAAAGATCCAGTGAAGTGCAGATGGAGCTTCACCTAGGGCTGTACTTTATTTCTTAATAAATGAAATTCTAAAGCAAATATAGAAAAGTGCTAGAATTAAAAAAATGCAAATGGTGGAGTGTTATTTATGAAATTCTTTATGCTTTTCTGTGCATCAAGAGTAAAGCATATTAGGAACAATGTCTCCCTTTTGCAAAACTGCATTGACTTGTTCAAGAACAACCGATCGGCCTTTATTCTGAATGAAGTAAAGAGAGTGAATGTGAAAGCCAGCATCACTTGCACTTAATCATTAGCCACACAAGAGTTTAGTTTTGGCTTTAGTTTAAAATTATGTGATTAAATATTTTGATTTCTAAAAAATCTTATCACTTAACCATGTTGGTTTAAAACTATTTTTATTGCATGTTACTTGGACATAACTAATGTTTTCCTTATGTATTAATAGCTCACATTGGGCAGGATCTAAATACTGGATTCTCCTGTAATTTGTCTTTAGTTATTAAGAAAGAGTGCAGGAAACGTGACTTCTGAAAACATGAAAGTACCTAGCACAGTTTGTTTCACTAATTCGTGTGTCCATGTCTTCACAGACTGAATATTTTAGGGGAGGGGCCAGTTAGAAGAAATTCAGCCTGTTACAGGTAACAGATATTCCATTCCTTAATCAGGCAGTTTTTTCTCCCTGTTAATCTCATAGTGCTTTAGTCGCCTCAAGTGTTTTCACTATTACAAATACAGGAACATCTCATTTGTCTTTATTTTTTAATTTTTAAATTTATTCCTCTCCCCCCCCCCAGTTGTCTGCTCTCTGTGTGCATTTCCTATGTGTTCTTCTGTGTCTGCTTTTATTCTTGTCAGCGGCACCAGGAATCTGTGTCACCTTGCCTCGTCAGCTCTCTGTGTGTGCAGCACTCCTGGGTAGGCTCCCCTTTTTTGTGTGGGCAGCTCTCCCCACAGAGCACACTCCTTGCTCCTCTTCCTGGTTTTTAGTTTGTTCATTGAACTGGGCTATGTTTTCCTGATTATTGGTATGGTTTTTATTTCTTTGTTGCTGTTTGGTCATCATTTTATCTTGATGGGTTTGTTTAGTTCATTTGCTTCTCCCTCTAGTGTCAGGTTTTATTTAGGTGCTGTTTTTGTGTGTGTGTTAAGTTTTCTCTTTGACACTTTGTTCTTCTTATTCTATTTCCTTGTTGTTGTCTAAGTTCCCTTGATGGAAAAAGATTAGCTCCAGGGATAGCAAAAGAAGTAAGAAAAGAAAATATGTAATAGTAGTATTGATAGTAAATATTAGCAGAAGAACCATATAAGACCTAGGAGAATAAATATTAAACTCAGGTAAGCAGTGTAGAGTTATAGGAATAAAAATTGGAGTGCCTATAATGAAATGGGAAACTGAATATGGAGAAGAATATAGTATGAATTAAATGGCCAGCATGATCAGGAGAGAGAGAAAAAGAAAAGAAAGGACAATAAGATAAAGAGTTAATAAGAGATAGACAACAGAATAGAAGTGTTAGAAATAAAAAGCCAGAAAAATTGGGAGCTAAACAAAGAGAGGTAGAATGTAAGAGGAACAACAGAAGGTATAAGATAGAAAGACATAAGAAGGAAAAGAGATAGCACTGGTAGCCAAAATCAGTACACACAGAAAAGAGGAGATTGCAGAAGAGGAAGCACAGCAAACAGGAACAAGCTGGCAGCATGGTTTTAACTTGAGCAATCACTCCTCCTGTTGCACTCTCACCAGATCGCTGTCCTGAAGCCTCCTGCTTTGTGGGTTCCCAAAACAGCTCACTCAGGCAGGATTTTGTCCACACTTAGCTGCTTTTTTGCAGAAGAGATGATGTGGGTGCACTTACTCCAATGTCATCTTGCCCCACCTCCTCTCATTTACTTTTTCTTCATCAGAATTGACCCTATTGTCGAATGATTTATTCTAGGTATACCTATAACATGTATTACTTTTTGTCACTTTCAGTTAGACATAGCCCAGTTCAATGAACAAACTAAAAACCAGGAAGAGGAGCAGAATAGTGATCAACTAATCAAAGGTCTCCAAACAAATATCATGGACCAACTTAATGTAGTGAAGGAAGAGATTAAGGATATTAAGAAAACACTTGGAGAGCATACTGAAGAAATTGTAAACATACACAAAAAGGTAATGGATATGATAGTGATGAATGGCACAATCAAAGAAATAAAAAATACATTCTCAGCAAATAATAGCATATTTGAACAGGCAGAGGAAAGAATTAGTGTTGTGGAAGACAGTACATCTAAAATTAAACAGAGTAGAATTGATAGATAAAAAGATATTAAAAATTCAGCAGGGATTAAGGATTTGAATGACAACACAAAATATACAAACATATGCATTACAGGTGTCCCAGAAGGAGAAGAGAATGGAAAGAGGAGAGAAGGAGTGTTGGAGTAAATAATGGCTGAAAATTTCCCAAACCTATTGAGGGAGAGGGATGTACATGTCCAGAAGTGCAGTGTGCCCCAAACAGTATAAATCCCAACAGGCCTGCGACAGGACATATACTTGTCAAATTATCCAATGATGCTTGGAGAACTGGATATCCATATGCAAAAGAATGAGAGAGGAATACAATCTCACACCTTATACAAAAATTAAGTCAAGATGGATCAAAGATCTAAATATAAGAACCAAGACCATAAAGACCTTGGAAGACAATGTAGGGAAGCATCTATAGGACTTTGTAATAGGAAATGGCTTCATGAACTTCACACCCAAAGCACAAGCAATGAAAGAAAAAATAGATAAATGTGACATCCTCAAAACTAAAGCTTTTTGCACCTCAAAGGAGTTTCTCAAGAAAGTGAAAAGACAGCCTACCCAATGGGAGAAAATATTTGGTAAACATATATGTGATAGGAGCCTAATATCCAGCATATACAAAGAAATCCTATATCTCAAAAAATAAAAAGACAAACAACTAATTTTAAAAATGGGCAGGAGATTTGAACAGACCCTCCTCCAAAGAAGGAATACAAATGGCTAAAAAGCACATGAAAATATGCTCAAGATGAGAGGATGTGCAGGAATGGGAATGCTCATAAACCGCTGGTGGGACTCTAGAAGAATCATCATGGGAGTTTGCTACATAGATATAAACCCTCATCTGAGAGATCACCTCTTAGGGTACTGAATGCCACTGTACTTCAAAGGCTCTCCATGAAGTAGTGGGGAGTTGTGTGTGATTTTAGATGATTTCAAGGGGAAAAATACAGTTTTAAAATAAGGCAGACAAGCAAAGGCTGGCAATGCAACTAGAAAAATATCTTGAATAAAAGGGTGAAATGGTAAAGACAAATGAGTTTATATGGCTAATAGACTTCAACAGGAGTCAGGAGGTCATCAGAGGGGTCACGTTTACACATGTCTCAGCAGGATATCAGAAACAGCCAAAGTAGATACAACCCCAGGTAGTGGTGCTCCCGAGGGCTACAGAAACACACAGGTTCTATGGTCATGGCAGATGACTCTGGAGTTCAGTGCCTTGCCAGTGGGCCCTACTTTGGTGTTTGTGTTCCTGAGTGTGATGGAGTTGGATTCAGATGTGACCTCTCTGCACAAGCATCTTCTGTCTCTTTTACTGAACCTGTGGTTGGAGTATGCTCAGGAGACTCAAATCTCCGGACTTTCCACGTGCAGCTGTGCCCTGAGCCTCAGTAGAGTTACAACAGCTACTCCCTAGTTCATTAGACTTACCTAGGTCAACTAACAAGGAGGTGAGGATGGTCAACCAGCACACCAAGGAACCGAGAGTCTGCAACTGCAAGCAGGAGAATCCCGATGTAGGATCTAAGCCCCCTCTTGATTTAGAGTTCAAGTGGACATCACCATCCCTTGCTCCTCAGGATGGAGGAATAAAATATGGATTAGAGCGGACTTGCTAGTATTCTACCATAGAGTTATTGTTACTCTAGCAATGGAAGAAATTGTATCATTGATGTGGAGACAGTGGTCATGGGAGTTGC
Organism: Dasypus novemcinctus; assembly: GCF_030445035.2. Lineage (NCBI taxonomy): Eukaryota > Metazoa > Chordata > Mammalia > Cingulata > Dasypodidae > Dasypus > Dasypus novemcinctus. The sequence continues at coordinate 136,090,762 of NC_080704.1, read as the reverse complement.
TAAGGGCAGGGAAAGGGAAGAGGAGGTATATGGGGGCATTTTCAGGATTTGGATTTGTCCTGAATGATATTGCAGAAAAAGATGCAGGACTTTATATATCCTGCCTAACCCACTGAATGGACTGGGAGCGAGTGTAAATTTCAAAGTGGGGTAGATGGGAGCCTCATATTTTTTTAAGTGACATTTTGTGGGATCTCTGTATCTTAAAAAAAAACAATAAGAATATATTTTTTAAAAACAGGGTAGAAGGATACAGTGTTTTCTCCTATCCTCATCAATGGGGAAGAAACCATCCCTCCTATCCTGTATTGCCAGGAAAAATTGGGTTTATTAGCCAGCCAAAGGGATGCTGATGCAAAATACCAGAAATTGGTTGGTTTTTATAAAGGGTATTTATTTGGGGTAGGAGCTTACATATATCAGGCCATAAAGCATAAGTTACTTCCCTCACCAAAGTATTTTCACATGTTGGAGCAAGATGGCTGGTGACATCTGCGAGGATTCAGGCTTCCTGGGTTCCTCCCTTTCAGGCTCATGCCTCTTTCTGGGTTCAGGTTTCCTCTCTTCCCAGGACTTGATTCATCCTGGGTTCAGTGTTCTTCTTTTTCTGGGGCTTGGTTCTCTTTCCTCGGTGAGCTTAATTCCCAGGGCTCCAGCTTAAGAGTTTAGCATCAAACTCTAACATCAAAAACCCTCAACTCTGTCCTTTGTCATGCCTTTTTATCTGTGAGCCCCCACCCACTATGGGGTGGGGACTCAACACCCAAATGACGTGGCCCAATCAAAGCATTAATCATAACTTGATCATGCCCAGGTATAGACCAGATTACAAGCATAATCCAATATCTATTTTTGGAATTCATAACCATATCAAACTGTTACACTGGGTGTAGGAAAAATCCATTGATAACCAGTGGAAACCTGAAATTCTTATTTTGCATAACTCAGAAGATTAGGGAAGCAAGGACTTCATTATACTATGGGAGGAGGCTGTATTAGTGTCCTAGTGCTGCTGTAAGAAGTTACCACAAACTAGGTGGGTTATTACAACAGATATTTATTCTCTCACAGTTCTGGAGACTAGAAGTCCAAAATCAAGATGACATCAGGCCATGATCCTCCAAAGGCTCTAGGGAAGAATTCTTCCTTGACTCGTCTAGCATCAGATGTCCCCAAACAGTCTTTTGCTTGTGGCAGCATACCTCCAATCTCTGCCCCAGTCTTCACATGTCTATCTTTTCCCCATGTCTCTATCTCTATGTTCAAATTTCTCTCTTCTTTGAGGACATCAGTCCTACTGGACATGTGTCACCCTTAATCAGTATGACCTCTCATAACTTGGTCATATGTGCAAAAACCCTATTTCCAAATAAAGTCACATTCATAGGTACTGAGGGTTAAGACTTGAACATTTCTTTTTGGGGGACATAATTCTACCCACAAAAGGGGCATAAATCCCAAGGACAGGGTATGAGGGTTGATATGGGAAAATGACTCCTGAATGGGAAACAGTTTAAAAGGGAAAAACTCTGAGCTGTGGAGGGAAAAGATGGGGAGAGTTAGAGAAGAACTTCCCTGTAGGGCCTAGTGTGGCAGAACTCCTTGTATGATCATATCTTGCCATGAGCCACCTATCCATTTACTAGAGTGTGCCCTAAAAATATCATATTCTATGTATATCATGGCAAGAAAAAGACTAGGAAGCACCAAATTAAGGAACAAGAAGTTCCCAAGTTACCACTCCTGATCTTTTCTCCAGCCAGACTTGGTACAGCTTTGCAAACTTCACCAGAAACATTGTCAAGTACTACCTAAGGCCTTCCATATCAGGTTAATGTTGGGCTAGGTAATTCAGACTAGGTTTTCTTCCACAAACAAGTAAAAAATAGTGGACAAAGTATATGAACATACATATATTTCAAATTTTATTGAAGTACATAATTCATACATGAACATACATAAACAATAAGTGTATAGTATAAATAAAAGTTGTGAACTTACAAAGCAAACATGCATAACATCATACAGGGGCCACATACATCAATGCACCACCAACACCTTGCATTGTTGAGACATTTGTTACAAATTATGAAAGAGTATCATCAAAATCTTAATACTAGCTTTAGTCCATGTCTTACATTTGGTGTATTTTCCCCCAAAACCTCCCTATTACTATTTTTAAGTATATTTTTATTATACAAGTTGTGAATTTACAAAGCAACCATGCACCTGTGCAGAACTCCCATACAACACCCTTCATCAACACACTACACTGTGGTAGAACATTTGTTACTAATTATGAGATAGTATCATCAGACTGTTACCACCAACCTTGGTCCATAGCATGCACTTGACACACGTTTTCCATACTTCCCCATTATCAACACAGTACATCTTTGGCATAGATGCATGAATATTACAGTATTGCTGTTAACTATAGTCCATAAGTCACACCAATTATATTTTTCCTATGCTTCTCCACATTCCCACCACCCTGCAATAGTGATGTACATCTCCTCTAGCTCACAGAAGGATGCTCTTGCATCTGTATCATCAACCAAAATTCTCATCCATCTCTGGGTTCACTGTGTTATTCAGTCCCTAGATCAGGGGTTCTTAACTAGGGCGATTTCAGTGGGTCTGTGAGCTTGAATTGAAAAAATAAATAAACTTATCCTTATTTTCTCTGACCTCTAACTGAAATCTAGCATTTCCTTCACATATGAATGTATGCAATAAATAAATTACAGTAGTATTCATTTCACCTGACAGGCAGAGGGGTCTATGGAACAAAAAAGGTTAAGAACCCCTGCCCTAGATTATTCTCTACCTTTCTTTCAATTGACATTTACATCCCTTGACTACCCTTTCCAGCCACATTCCCATTTATAAACTAGTTCCTGCACACTATAATGTGTTACTATGAACTTTTATCCATTTCCACACTTTTACAATCAAGTTAATTAAAACTGCTACATACATTAAGCATTAATAGTCCTTCTCAGCCCTCCTCTTATCTCCTAATAACCTATACTCTAGGTTTTAACTCCATGCATTTATTTTTCATATTTAGTTCATATTAAGGAGACCATGCATTATCTGTCCTTTTGTGTCTGGCTTACCTCACTTAGCATAATGTCTTCAAGATTCATCCATGTTATCATATATGTCCCAATTTCATTTCTTCTTACTGCAGCATAATATTCCATCATATATGTATACTATGTTTTGTTTAATTCATTAGTTGATGGACACCAGAGTTGCTTCCATTTTTGGCAATTGTGAATAATGCTGCTATGAATATCGGTGTGCAGATGTCTGTCCATGTCACAGCTTTCAGTTCTTCTGGATATATTCCTAGTAGAGGAATTGCTGGGTCATATGACAGTTCTATATTTATCTTCCTGAGGAACCACTAATCTATCTTCCACAGAGGCTACACTATTTTACAGTACCACCAACAGTGAACAAGTGTTTATATTTCTCCACATCCTCTCCAGCACTTACTGTTGTCTGTGTTTTTAATAATGGCCATTCTATGAGGTGTGAGATGATATCTCATTGTCGTTTTGATTTGTATTTCCCTATTAGCTAGTGATATGGAACTTTCTTTCATGTGCTTTTTGGCCATGGCCATTTATATTTCCTCTTTGGAGAAATGTCTAGTTAAATCTTTTGCTCATTTTAAACTGGATTATTGGATTGCTTGCTCATTTTTTGTAAAGTTGTATGATATTTACACACACACATACACACACACATAATGGAAATCAAACCCTTGTTGGATATGTGGTTTCCAAATATTTTCTCCCATTGAGTGAACTGCCTTTTCACCTCCTTGTCAAAGACCTTTGAATCACAAAGGAGTTTAAGTTTGAGGAAGTCCCATTTATCAATATTTTCTTTCAAGGTTCGTGTTTCAGTGTAAGGTTTAAGAGTCCACCACGTACCACCAGGTCTTGAAAAATGTTTTCCTACGTTTTCTTATAGGAGCTTTAAAGTTTTTGCTTTTATATTTAAGTCTTTGATCTATTTTGAGTTAATTTTTGTATAAGATGTGAGATAGGGGTCCTCTTTCTTTCTTTTGGCTATTGATATCCAATTCTCCCAGCACCATTTGTTGAACAGATGGTTCTGCCCCAGCTGGGTGGGTTTGACAGCCTTGTAAAAAATCACTTGACCATAGATGTGAGGGTCTATTTCTGAACCATCAGTTTGGTTCTTCAGTCTATGTGTCTATCTTTATGCCAGTACCATTCTATTTTTACCACTGAAGCTAGGTAATACGCTTTGTCTGTCCAGCTAAAGGTTTGTCAATTTTGTAAATCTCCTCAAAGATATCCTGCTCTTTTAGGGTGCAATGTTCTGTATATGTCTATTAGGTCTAGTCCATTTATTATTTGTTCAAACTTTCTGTTTCTTTATTGATCCTTTGCTCAGATGTTCTATTTAATGCCAAGAGGTTGTATTTAAGCCTCCAACTATTATTGTAGAGGCATCTATTTCTCCCTTCAGTTTTGCCAGTGTTTGCCTCATGTATCTTGGGGCATCCTGGTTAGGTGCATATACATTTATGATAATTATTTCTTCCTACTGAATAGTCCCTTTTATTTACATATAATCTTTCATTGTTTCTAATAACACTTTTACTTTTAAATACTGTTTCATCTAATGTAAGTATAGCTACTCCAGCTTTTTTTGGCTCCTGCATGCGTAAAGTATCTTTTTCCAGCCTTTCACTTCAATCTCTTGGTATCCTTGGGTCTGAGGTGAGTCTCTTATAGACAGCATATAGATGACTCATATGTTCTTATCCATTCTTCCAGTCTGTGTCTTTTGATTGGACAGTTTAATCCATTAACATTCAATGTTATTGCTGTAAAGGCAGTACTTATTTCACCCAGTTTAACTTTTGAGTTTTATATGTCTTATTTTATTTTTACTACTCCTTTGAGATGTTTAGTTACTTCTACTGATATAATCTTCATTTCTAGACTCTCTTTCAAGCCTCTGTCTCCTATCATTTCTTTTCAGGCTTAGCACACCCTTTACCATTACCTGCAGATCCAGTCTCTTTGTTATAAACTCTCTCAGTTTCTGTTTATCTGTGAATATTCTAAACTCATCCTCACTTTTGAAAGACAGTCTTGCCAGATTTAAGATTCTTGGCTGGAATTATTTTCTCTTGCAGTACCTTAAGTATATCATACCACTGCCTTCCTGCCTCTGTGGTTTCTGATGAGAAATCAACACTTAATCTTATAGGATATCCCTGATACATTATGCATTACTCTTCTCTTGCTGGTCTCAGAGTTCTACTTTGGCATTTGCCATTCTGATTAGTATGTGTCTCAGAGTTGGTCTATTTGGATTTAATCAGATGGGAGTACTTTGTGCTTCTTGGACACAGATATCTATGTACTTCAATAGGGTTGGGGAATTTTCTACCATTAGCGCTTCAAATACAACTTCTGCCCCTTTTTCCTTCTCTTCTCCATCTGGGACACCCATGACATGTATGTTTGCATGTTATATGCTGTTGTTTAGTTCCTGAGACCTCATTCAATTTTTTCCATTCTTTTCTTCATCTGTTCTTTTGTATGTTTACTTTTGAAGGCCATTTCTTCAAGCTCACCAATCCTTTCCTCTACCTCCTCAAATCTGCTGTTATATGAATCCAGTGTATTTTAAATTTCATTTATTGTGTCTTCCATTCCCATAAGATCTGCCATTTTTCTATGTATGCTTTCAAAATCTTCTTTGTGCTCACTCACTGTCTTCTTAATACCCCTAGTCTCTTTAGTTATCTCATTCAATTTATTAAGGACATTTATTTGAACATCTATGATTAGTTTTCTCAGCTCCTTTATGTCATCTGGAGGCTTCTCTTGTTCCTTTAACTGGACCATATCTCCCTGTTTCTTGGTGTGGATTGTAATTTTTTGTTGGTGTCTCAGCATCTGGCTTACTAGAGTATTTATTCTGGGTGCAGTTACTCTCCTTAGTTTAGGGCTTTCTTGCCCTTTCTCCCTTGCTGGTTGTGTAGTAGGAGCAGAGGATTTAGTTGGTGTTGTAAGCTGTGGAGGCTGAAGGTACCCACATTGCTCCTGGGACTAATGAATCTTCTCTCACCTTTCTCCTCTGCCAGGGGTAGGGGCAGAGTCACAGCTGTGTGTAATAATCCAAGTTGTATAGGCCAAGACCATCTGTAGTTGCCCAGAAACTGATGAAACTGCACATCCCTTTCTTCCCTACCTGGGGAGGAGATGGAGCTGCAGGTGTGGGCAGCAATCTATGTTGTGTGGGTCCAAAGTGACCACAGTTGCCCAGGTAGACTGATGTAGCACTGGCCCCCATCTCCCTACCAGGGTTGGGGATGAACCCTCTGTAGTGCCCAACAGTCTAATTCGTGTGGGCCAAATGGGCCTGCAGTTGCCCTGAGAGGATGATGGAGTACTGTCCCTTCTGCCCTTTAGGGAGTGGGAACAGAACCACTGATGCCCAACAGTTCAGTCTGTGTGGGTCAAAAGTGCCTATAGTTACTCAGAAAGACTGAGGAAACACAGGTCCCCTCTTATCCTATTGGGGGGTGGGGATGGAGCAACAGGTGCCTGAATATCCAGTCTGTGTGGGCTGAAACAACCTGTAGTTTCCCAGAGAGGCTGCAGAAACCTCAGCTCCTCCTATCCTAAGGGGTTGGAGGGGTGGAGATGGAATTGAAGGCACTTAACAAACCAGTTTGTGTGGGCTGAAAGTGCCTGCAGTTGCTCATAAAGGCAGAGGAAACACAGCTCCTCTCCTATTTTATTGGGGTGCAGGGATGGAGCCCAGGTGTCCAACTATTCAGTCTGTGCCAGCTAAATGTACCTGTAGTTACTGGGGAGGCTGGTACAGGTCCCATCAGCTTCCTCCCTGCCAGAGGTGGGACTTGAGCCTAGGCTAGTGCTGCAGTCCAATCTGGGTGTAAAGAAGCTGGTCCCTACCATCACTATGATTTTCAATTAACTCCACTTCCCCTCATGCTGGGGGCAGAGTCAAAATGGTGGCTATTTGCCACTTTCTGACTTGGACAGGTTCAATCAAACTTTAGCAATTCTTAGGGTTATACTTTATCAAGCTGAATTTACTAATCAGTAGCTGAAGTTAGTGACCAACCATCTCTTCCTCCCCTGTTTTTGGGAAATGGAACTTCCAACTCCAGCCACAGAATAGCTACTGAGGTGATGCATGCCACCAAAGTAGGATGAGCGCTGGCCTCTGCTGCATGGGCTGTAGTTTCCCAGAGAGGCTGGTGCAGGTCTCCTCAGCTTCCCTTCCCAAGGTGGAGCTGGGGCTTGGGCTAGAGTTGCAATCCACTTGGATTGAAAGAAACCAGTCCCTACCAGCACTGTGATTTTCAGTCAGTCCTGTTTCCCCTCATAAAGGGGGTGGAGTCAAAATGGCCACTACTGGCCTCTTTCTGACTTGGACAGGTTCAAATTTTAGCTATTCTTAGAATTATACTTTAGTCGGCCAAATTTACTAATCAGTAGCTGAAGTTGGTGGCCAACCATCTCTTTTTCCCCTTTTTGGGGAAAATGGAGCTTCTAAGTCCAGCCAGGAAATATCTCCTGAGGCAACTTGTGCCACCAGTGGAGGATGGGCACTAGCCTCCACAGTGTGGAGTGCTCTACTCACAAATCTTCTCTGCATATGGGCGGTCTCCTCCTTCTATTCTTTTAAGGATGTTGTAGGATGCTCTTCTGGTCTCCTGGAGCCCCAAACAGGAGCTTTAGATAGCTCTGGGTGATTGTTAACTTCCCTGTAGCAAGAGCTGACTCTTGGAGCTCCTTACTTTGCCGCCATCTTGGTTGTTCCTTGAAAATGTATTTTGAAAATCATCAAAGAGCTACAAATGTAGTGAAAAATATAATGGATCAAGATCCAGAGATAATTAAATAAGAGGATATTATGAACAACTTTCTGTCATACATTTTAACATTTAAATAAAATGGATAAACTCTGAGAAAACACAACTTTTTAAAATTGATTTTTTTGTGTAATTGTAGAAGTATATTTATTGAAGAGAAAATTTGTTCCCAAGACTATTTAGAGAACAAAGGAGATTAACATAAATTATCTGTGGTATAATGCCAAATATGAACATTTTCCAAAAATTTTACAAGAGTAATATTTATTTAATCATTTTCCTTGATTAAGTATCCCTCTCAATCTAATAAATCTCCTTTTGTAGGATCCGAAGTAGCTACTCTTTGTGGATAGATTTTGTGGATTTTTCTTCTTCTTTTTCTTTTTCTAATGAGGGAAAAAAGGAGTTCAAAATTTTTTAAAATTCCAACCTTCCACGTTCAAAAATCTCTGCTGGATGCTGAATTATGTACAAGTGGGTAGAGATGTTTAGGGGTTGCACTGGTAGAAATGGACACAAACATACTTTTTGAGGCCGGCTCATTATGCAGAAGTCTTGGTCTACTCCCTCCCACATGGGAAGTCCCAGGTTCGGTTCCCAGTGCCTCCTGCAGCGGCTGCACTCTGGCCTACACTCAGTCGGCTCCACCAGCAACTTCCAGAGCCTGGCCGCGCTGCCACCGTCCGTCCTGGCGTCCGGAGTGGCCGCTGCTAGTGCCCCGCCTCCCTCTCGCTTCTCCTCCTTGTTCGGGGTCTGACCCCTCGAGGTCCCAGGCGGCCGCGCGACGGAGTATCCAGGCGTTTGCGCCTCTTCCTGCGCCTCCATGGCGGACGGCCAGGTTGGGCTGTCGCATTGAGGCCTCACCGCCATCTGGGGGCGCCGAGCTCCGGAAAATTCAGCCCGCGCCTCACGTCGCCATGCACGCCTTATTAAAATTGATACAGAAAAAAATAGAAAACAAATAATATTAAAGATCCTGGTCCAAATGCTTTCACAATTGAGTTCAACTAAACATTTGAATGAAGAAATAGTTCCACCCTCTTTCAGAGACTAGAAATAGATGGGATAGTCCCCATATTGTATTAGCCTTGGTACAGTTATACCAAAGGGCAGTTTGAGAAAGACAAACGACAGATCAATCACATTCATGAATATAAATGCAAAACTCCTGAACCAAATTTTAGCAAGCTGAGTCCAGCGATATGCAAAGGATAATATATCCTGAATAATTTGTGTTTATCTCCAGGAATGCAAGGCTATTTTAACATTAGAAAATCAAATGTTTTAATTGGTCATATTACTATATTAAGAAAATCATATGGTAATCTCAGAAGATGGAAAAAAAAACATCTTTTAAAACTTCAATACCTATTAATTGTTAAAAATCATAGGAAAATTGGAAAGAGAGTTATGCCCTTGTTTGGTTTGCCAAAACAGTGCCAATGCAAAGAATGACTTTTATTTATTTGGGGTAAAATCTTACAGTTCCAATGCCATGAAAAGTCCAAACTGAGGCACCATCAGAGATGCTTTCTCACCAAAGTCAGCTGTTATTGATCTTAGCATGTTTCCATTTGGTGAAGCAAGATGGCTGCTGATCTCTGCCTAGGTTTCAGCCTTCCCCTCCAGGCTCACCCTCTCCTCTTGAGCTGCTCCGTGGGTCCAGCCTCTTGAGCCTTCATTCTGTAGTCCTCTCTCACCTGGCATTAGGCTTGTTTCTTTCTGGGCCTCAGCCTTGGCTGTTCTGATTTTTCCCAGTTTCAGCTGTAAGCTATCAGGCAAATGGCTCACCTCTCCCCCGGGCTTCAGCTCTTTGAAACTTCTTTCTGTCACATGGCAGGATCAAAAATGGCAGCGCTGTCTCCTGTGTCTGAGTGAGTGTCCATTTATATCAGACTCAGCAAGGGGGCTGGGACTCAACCTCAGTCCCACCTTACTGCTGTAGTCCAATAAAAAGCACTACAGAAATCTTAGGTAATGTAATCAAAGGCCTGTCCACTGAATTTAATGCAATCAAGGGGTATCACACCCAGAGGAATAGATTACTTTACAAACACAATGTTTCTCGTTTTGGGATTCATAAAACAATCTCAAACTGCTACAGTTTTGGATAAAAATCTTCAAATTGCTCACCATACTTGGTTAACAATTAAAGCTTTTCCTCTGAGATCATGAACATGATTAAGATACCTGCTATCATCACCATCTCTCTTGAATGTTGTAGTGGAGGTTCTATCCAGTTCAGTAAGGGGGAAAATAGCATAAGGTTTTAAAATTAATAAGACTGTTCAAGGATGCTGGATAGAAGATCTGTTTACAAAATTCAATTTTATTTCCACATAGCAGCAATGAATAGTTAGAAAAATGGAGGGAGTGGATGTGGCTCTAGCAGGTGAGCACCTGTATCCCACATGGGAGGTCCCGGGTTTGGTTCCCAATGCCTCCTAAAGAAGACAAACAGTTAGCAGGCATCAAGCAAAAACAATGAGCAGACAACAAGCAAAAAGAATGAGCAGACAATGAGAAAAACTATAAGCAGACAACATGCACAAGCAATGAATAAAATCAATGAACAAACAAATGAGGGAGCCATCTGGGGGGGGGGGAATGGAAGAAAATAAAATGAAAAGATACTATATATTAGTACCATCATTTAGAAAAAAAACTTAGAATAGCATGTTGAAGAATTTACATATGAGTGTATTGATGCCTGCAATTTACTTTGAAACACACCAAAAATAAGATTGATTAGTGGATGGACAGAAAAATGGAGAGATAGGTATATAACATAAATAGTAAAATGTTAATGGTAAGAGCTAGGTGGTAGGTGTATGGGTGTTAACCATAAAACTTGTTCACCTTTTCTATATACTTGAAATTTTCATAATAAAATATTGCGAAAACCTTGAAACAAATAGTACAGGAGAATTTTCCATACTCTGTGGATAAAATATAAAACTTTATTAGGAAAAATTAAAGAATACATCAGTAAATGGAGAGATAAAATGTGTTCATGGATTGAAAGACTCAATACTGTAAAAAAATGTTCTCCCCCAAATGATTAATAGATTCTATGCAAATTACAATGAAAACTCAAAAATGGTTTTCTTATTGGAACTTAACACACTGATTAAAAAATATATATGGAAATCCACGGGTTCAACAGTGACTGAGACGTTATTGAAGAACAGGGTGGGAAGAATTTCTCTACCACATATCAAGATTTATTGTAAAGCTACAGTGATTAATACAGTGTGGTATTAATGCAGGAAAGGCAAATAAGTCAGTGAAACAGAATCAAGAGCCCAGAAACATACTACTATATATACTACACTTCATAACAAAGATGGCACTACATAACAGTGGGGAAAGGATGGTCCTTTCAACAAATGATGTTGGTAATATTGTCTATCTGTATCTAAAAAATAAAAAAAATACTTATGTTGGAAACCTAATACCATACACAAAAATAAATTTCATGGATTAAAGATCTTAATGTAAAAGGCTAAACAATAAAAGCTCTATAATGTAATAAAGAGGAAATATGGGGGTAAGGAAAGATTTCTTAAACAAGACATGTAAAGCACCAATTACAAAAGAAAGGAGTGATGAATTGAGTACATTAAAATTGATAAAAATCTCTTTATCATAACAATATCATGAAGTGAAAAGACAGTCATAAAGTAGGAGGCAATGTTTGCAATAAGTCTAGTAGGGAAAAAAGGTTAATATGCAGAGTGAATAAAGAACTACAAATCAATAGGAAAAATGATAGAAAACACAATAGAAAATTTGGCAAGAAATGTGAACAGTCACATCACAAAACTGTAAAGCAAAAGAGTTAATAGATATATGAAAAATCGCTTAACTTCATTAGTAAACAGGAAAATGCAACTCAAACCTGAAGGCTATGCTATTACATACTCACTTGATTGGTGAAAATTAAAAGTCTGACACAACCAGTGGTTGAGAAGACTATCGAGGGAAGCGAACTTCGCCCAATGGATAGGGCGTCTGCCTACCACATGGGAGGTCCACGGTTCAAACCCCGGGCCTCCTTGACTGGTGTGGACCTGGCCCATGCACAGCGCTGATGCACGCAAGGAATGCCCTGCCACTCAGGGGTGTCCCCCACATAGGGGAGCCCCACGTGCAAGGAGTGCGCCCCGTAAGGAGAGCCACCCAGCGTGAAAGAAAGTGCAGCCTGCCCAAGAATGGCACTGCACACATGGAGAGCTGACACAGCAAGATGATGCAACAAAAAGAAACACAGATTCCCAGTGCCACTGATAAGGATAGAAGTAGTCACATAAGAACACACAGAGAATGGACACAAAGAGCAGACAACTGGGTGGGGGGGAGGGGAGAGAAATGAAAAAAAATAAATCTTTAAAAAAAGAAGAAAAGAATACGGAGCAACAGTGGACTATAAATTGTTTGGACCACTTTCAGAAATAGTTTGATATTACTAAATTTTAAAATACACATATTTGTGGTTGTTTTCCTATGTACCCCCAGATTATGTATATAAGTATGTTTATAGCAGTTGTCCATCAATTAGAATAAATTATGCCATATTCATCCAGTGGAATTCTATACACCAATGAGAATGAAGAAACTATTTATTAAGAAAGAATTATGGTATGGACAGTTGAGGTATTAGTTCTTGCTTGAACACTTATTTGAGTGAGATTGTTTCATGGCTTATAGAGTGAGAGATGAGGCCATTGTCTAAGGGGCCCTTTCAATTGTGCTTAATGATGGCCCAGAGCTAGTACTTAGTGTCTTAAACCATGGTATGCATAAGGGTATGGACCATTTTTTTCATCCCTACCAATGGTGTTCGAGGGGAAGCGGATGTGGCTCAACTGATAGAGCATCTGCCTACCATATGGAGGGCCCAGGGTTCAATCCCCAGGGCCTCTTGACCTGTGTGGTAAACTGTCCCATGCACAGTGCTGCTGCACACAAGGAGTGCCAAGCCACACAGGGGTGCCCCAGCATAGGGGTGCCCCACATGCAAGATGTGTACCCCACAAGGCAAGCCGCCCCATGTGAAAAAAACACAGCCTGCCCAAGAGTGGTGCCACACACATGAAGAGCTGATGCAGCAAGATGATGCAACAAAAAAGAGAGACAGTTTCCAGTGCTGCTGGATAAGGCAAGCAGATGCAAAAGAGCACACAGTGAGTGGGCACAGAGAGCAAATAACGGGGAGGAAGGGGAGAGAAATAAATAAAATAAATCTTAAAAATAAAAAAAACATTTAAAAAAACCTATGCTTTAAAAAAACAAAGTGTTTGAAGACTGCCTTTACTGTATCCAATAGATTTTGGTATGTTGTTTTTTCATACATCTCAAGATATTTCTTAATTTTCGTTGTGATTTCTTTTTTAACCCACTGGTTATTTAAGAGTATATTGTTTAATTTCCAAACATTTGTGAGTTTTCCAATTCCCCCTTTGTTATTGATTTCTAGCTTCACCCCATTGTGGTTGATGAAGATACTTTGCATGTTATAACTTTTACCACCTACAGGGGAGAAGTCTCACTGTGTGGAGGGTAGCAAAGAGCATATTAATGCCTACTAGGAGAAACAGCAGTCCTAGGGTCTCAACCTATTCCATGGTTTGCAGGTGTTAGGGTTGCCAACAAAAACATGACTTACATGGGCACTGGATGGAACAGCACTTTACTCACAAAGAGAAAAAAAGACAGAGCAATGTTAGTTTCAAGAGTGGGTATCACTCCACCACGGAGGGCAAGTCTTTTTTTTTTTTTTTGAGTCTTAAAAAATATTTATTCTAGTAACATATTTACAACCCAAATTTCCCCTTTCAACTACAAACAAATACATAATTCAATGTTGTTAATTACACTCATAATGCTGTGCTACCATTACCAACACCCATTATCAAAATTTTATAATCAACTCAAATAGAAACTCCATATAATTTAAGCATTAATTCCACATTCCTTACCCCCTTTCTTTTTATTTATTTTTAAATTTTATTTTATTTATTCATTTTTTAAAAAATATTACATTCAAAAAATATGAGGTCCCCATTCACCCCCACCGCCCCCACCCCACCACTCCCCCCACAGTAACACTCTCCCCCATCACCATGACACATCCATTGTATCTGGTGAGTACATCTCTGGGTATCGCTGCACCCCATGGCCTGTGGTCCACACCATAGCCCACACTCTCCCACATTCTATCCAGTGGGCCATGGGAGGACATACAATGTCTGGCGATTGTCCCTGCAGCACCACTCAGGACCACTCCAAGTCCCGAAAATGCCTCCACATCTCATCTCTTCCTCCCATTCTCCGCCCCCAGCAACCACCATGGCCACTTTTTCCACACCAATGCCACATTTTCTCGAGTATTAACCACAATAGTTCATGAATAGAATATCATTAAGTCCACTCTAATCCTTACTGTATTTCTCCTTCCTGTGGACCTTGGATTGGTTGTGTCCATTCCACATCTATGTCAAGAGGGGGCTTAGATTCCACATGGATACTGGATGCAATCCTCCTGCTTTCAGTTGTAGGCACTCTTGGCTCCATGGTGTGGTGGTTGACATTCTTCCACTCCATGTTAGCTGAGTGGGGTAAGTCCAATAAATCAGAGTGTAGGAGCTGAAGTCTGTTGAGGCTCAGGGCCTGGCTATCATATTGTCAGTCCAGAGATTCAGATCCCCTAGATATATCTTAAATGCCAGCACCAAATACAATTCCAGTAAAGTAGCATGAAAGGCTTGTGAAAAGAGATCCCATCTGAGTCCAGTTCCATCACGCAGAAACACCAGCTCCAAAGAAGGGCCATCTGACATGGCAGTGAGCCCCATCTGCCATGACCATAGAACCTGTGGGTCTCTTTAGCCCTCAAAAGAACCAATACCTGGGATTGTAATTACTTTATCTGTCTCTGAGACTCTGCTCAGGTGTGCATAAGGGCAATCCTTCTGACAACCTCCAGACTCTTTTTTAGAGACTCATAGCCATATAAACTCATTTCTCCTTTCCATTTCCCCCTTACATTAGGTCAAACAGCATTTTGAACTCCTGTTATTATATGTAGACAGGGATATTCTGCTGGTCCGCGTTGAACCTTTAATTCAAGGTCCTTTTCTAGTTATGTCATCAGCTGGTATTTGGTAGTGATCTCTCAGTGCCAGGGAGGCTCATCCCCAGATGTCATGTCCCATGCTGGGGGGAAGGCAGTGCATTTACATGCTGAGTTTGGCTTTGAGACTGGCAGGGCAAGTCTTAATCCATGGTCGATGCAGGTCTACATATACCCTTCTTGTGTCATAGGTAATGGACCCTGTTCCCTCTTCAGCAGAAACAGATATAGCATTGCGGTTGGCCAGGTGCCATGTAATGCACACACTTAGCTAAGCCGTTCATGGGAATGTTTACATGTATTCAGGGCAAAGAGGGAAGGAATGCATGGGCAGATCACTATCTGCTATGGGATGTGTTTTATGTCAAGGCACCCCAAGGAGGGAGTCAGTCCATATTCCCACCCTGTCCTAGAAGCCAAGGTAATACATCTGCCCAAGCATAGGGTTCATTTGTGGGGCACAGGGAAATGAGGCAGGTCATGCTTGGACTGTCTCCTTCCACACATTGTATGATTTCATTCTTTTTTAATTTATTGAGACTTATTTTGTGACTATCTTTGGCAGTTTGAGATTATTTATGAATCCCCCCAAGAGAAAGATTATGTTTCTAACCTAATCTATTCCTCTGGGTGTGATACCCTTTCATTGTATTAAAGTCAATTGAGGGAAGTGGCTGTGGCTCAATCAGTTGGGCTCTATATGGGTCTACCATGTGGGAGGCCCTGGGTTCGCATCCTGGGGCCTCCTTGTGAAGGAAGGCTTGCCCATGTGCTGCAGAGATCCACCAGCCCACAAGCCCTGCGGAGTGCTGCCCGGCCTGCATGCACCATGGAAAGCTGACTCAGGAAGGTGATGCAACAAAAAGGGAGACAAGTAAACACACAGAAGAGCACACAGCAAATGGACAGAGGGCAGATAACAAGCAAGCCACAAGGGGGGGTGGATAAATAAATAAATAAATAAATAAATAAATAAATAAATACAGACACAGAAGAACACACAGCAAATGGACACAGAGAGCAGACAGCAAGCAAGATTCAAGGGGGGGGGAACATTATTAAAGTCAATTAAGGGGACTTTGATTAGATTACCTGTTAAGATTGTGTTTGAGGGCTTTTTGATTTGACTATGTCAGTAAGGTGTGACTCAGATTGAGTCCCCACCCCCTTGGTGGGTCTAATATAAATGGACAGTCACACAGACAGACACAGGTAGAGAGAGATGTCATTTTTAATCCTGCCATGTGACAGAAAGGAGAAGGCTGAAACAGCTGAAGCCCAGGGAAGAGATGAATCATTTTTTTCTGATAGCATACAGCTGACCTTGGGAAGAGAGCAGGACAGCCTTATAGGAAGCCCTAAGAGACAAATGCTATGCCAGCCTGCAGCTGAAATTGGGAAGAAGTGGAACAACTAAGCCTGAGAGAAGATGCTCAGGAGGGAAGGCTGAAACCTGGCAGAGATGGCCCACCATATTGCTTCAACATGAGGCAGCTGACTTTGATGAGAAAGTACCCCTTATGGTACCTTGAGTTGGACTTTCCATTGCCTTGGGACAGCAAGATTTTGCTCCTAATAAATACTCTTTATAAAAGCCATTATATTTCTCGTACTTTGCATTGGCACCCCTTTGGCAGACTAATACACTATCCTAGAGAAAAATCCATGTGCATTTGAAAAGATTGTGTATTCTCTTGTTGTTTGAAGTGTTCATGTATGTCTGTTAGGTCTAGTTGGTTTAGAGTATTGCTCAAGTCCTATGTTTTCTTATTGATCTGTCTGAATTTTCTTTCCATTATTGAAAGTAGTGTGTTCAAGTCTCCTACTATTAATGTAGAACCATCTATTCCTCCCTTCAAATCTGTCAACATTTGCTTCATATATTTTGGGACTCTTCTGTTAGGTAAATGTATATTTATAATTGTTGTATCTTCTTGATGAAATAAACTTTTTATCAAAATATGGTATCCTTCTTTGTCCCCTATTACAGTTTTTTACTTAGAGTCTATTTTGTCTGATATTAATATACCACCCTAGCTCTTCTTGTCACTATTTGCATGAAATATTTTTCCATCTTTTCATTTTCAAGCTACTTATGTTTCTGAATTTAAGGTCAGTCTCTAGTAAATAGCATATAGTTGGGTAATACATTTTTATCGATTCTGCCAATCTCTGACTTTTGTCAAGAAAATTTAGTCCCTTTACATTTAAAGTAACTGCTGATCACTAAAGACTTTCTTCTGCCCTGTTGCTATTTGGTTTTTGTAAACCTTATACCTTTTGTGCCCCTCAATTCTTCCATTCTTGCCTAATTTTATTGCGAATCCACTACAATCCTTTCTGATTTTCTTCTGTGCATATCTATAGGGCTTAAATTTAATATCCTAAGTATCTAATAATCTCATTTGATGCCAACTTAACTTCAATAGCATACATAAACTATGTTCCTATAACCCTTTGCCCCCCCACCTTTTTGTGGTTTTTGTCACAAGTTACACATATACATTTGACTCCAAAGCCATTAATTTATCATTACTTTGATTTATCATGCCTTTGTCTTTTAGATCCTGTTGGAAGTAAAAAGTGGAGTTATAAACCAAAAATACACTGTTTTGTTTACTGTAGGTTTGTAGTAAGATTTGAGGTCAAGAAGTGTTAGATTTCCAACTTTGCTCTTTTTCAAGATTCTTTTGGCTATTTCAGGCTCCTTGCAATTCCATATGAATTTGAGGATTGGCTTTTCCATTTCAGCAAAAATAAACGTCTGTATTTTTGAGCCACTAAACTTTTGGGGTTGTTTGATACTTCAACATAACCTATCCCATCCTGTCTTATATACAACCTCTCACTATACAAGATAGCTGATATTCAAAAGTAGCCCTATATGGATACCACTTATCAGCATATTGGGAGATACCTCCTTCAAAGACCAGGGACTATGTCCAAAGGACACCTGAGTGCAGTATTTCATAAAACAAATGCCCAGAAAAGGGTCCATATGCATACCACCACTTTAGCCTACCTAAAGATAGCTTATGGATTCAGACTACAGTCCATTCTTATACTGTCATTTAGCTTAGTATGAAATAGCCATCAATAAAAACAAGGCCTATATCTGTGCCATAGTTGAGCAAACCAGGACAAGATTTGATTCTGGGTTATTATATATTGAACTGTGAAGGGCTAGATAGATAGATAGATAGATAGATAGATAGATAGATAAAGATATATAGATATGAATATAGATATATATATAGATATGTATATATGTGCTTAAACTTAAAAACGAGCTATCTAGTGGGGACTATGTCATGGTGAAGTGAATGGTAAGGTGAGTATAGGTTTTTGTTTTGCATGTGTTATCTTCTGATTTGCTAAATTTGGCATGTTAATGTACCATAGTCTATGAAAAGCTTGTTTCAGAGCTTACTGATTAATATAAAACAGTTTGTGAGCATGTAGTCTTGTTTTGACTGAGTACATACATGGGATTAGGCTCATACCTGTTTGGTGAGAGACTGCGTGGTAGTCAATATATGGCCATCTTAGAGGAGACTGCCTCATTTGTTGCGCAGCAGCAGTCACTAACTCAAATACCTTCAGATAAATGAACAAATGCTTTAGGCTGAGCATTACACATTTAACCACGGAGGAATATTAATTACTGTCATAAAGAAATTGGCTCTCTTCCGATTTTCCTTAAACACCCAACCTTCATGGAGACATAGGTTCAGAAATTGTTCTCTAATATGAGAGAAAAATGAATAGTACAAGTGCAATGATACATGGTAACTAACTCTTGGCCTGTTTTGAGAATGGAAGAGACTAAAGGAAAACTGTTACTCTGCTCTAGCTGTATGGGAAAGTAGGTCCAGTGTTCCCAAATTTTCTAATATCCAAAAGAAACTTTAGAAAATCCAGATTACTTTTTTAATGGGTGAAGTATTCCTGCTTTATGTGTTGACTCAATTTAAAAGTAAGAATATAAGAGAATGAAGGAAGGAAGAAGGAAAGAAAAAAAGAAAACAATGTTGGGAGAAAGTGTGCAAGGTGGATCCTACTTGAAGAATATCACTTTGCAATCTCTGACACAGACCATTGTCTTGGTGGGGAATCTCTCCTCTGTGCTGAATGAACTGTCTTAGTGTTCTGAACTTTGGCTGATTTGTTATGTGTTAGGGGACTGTATACCTAATAATATGGGTTGCAGAGGTCTATATAAGAGTTCTGATCTAATGAGAAGAACATCTCTCAGCATGCTAAATACTATGTGATGGTTTTGTACTGGGCTAAGAAATGTTATGTGAAGGAATTGTAGACTGAGCAGAGACCATGAATTGTGTGCTGGGGTGTGGTATATATATGTTTTATTTTTTTTATAAAGATCATCTAGTGCAAAAAAAACCATTCACAATAAATTCAGTGAAATATCACTTTAAAATATTGGTGCAAAAATACTAATACAATAGTGTGGCAATTTGGTATTGTTTATGATTCGAAAAATAGATATTAGACTATGTTTGTAAACTGGACTGTTCCTCTGGGCATATTCGATTATATTAGACTCAGAGGTTTCATTTTTACTTTATTAAATCAAGATTGGGTCTTTTATTTGACCACGTCATTAAGGTGACTCACCTTGAGTCCCCTCCTATAGCTAACCCACAGCTGTGGGCTACACAAGTGGATGGTCAAAGACTAGTGAGTAAATACATGGAGAAGGAGAACACAGAGAGTTTAGTTTTGGATGCTGGAGCCCTGGGGAGAGAGCCAAGTTTTATGCTAGCCTACCGCTGAGAGTGGAAGGAGCTGGGACCATGCAGCCTTAGGTGGAAGACGAAGGCTGAACCCTTGCAGAGACCGGCAGCCATCTTTCTCCAACACATGACAACAGACTTTGGTGAGGGACGTAACTTACACTTTATGCCCTTGTGAATGTAAATTTCTACCCCAAATAAATACCCTTTAAAAAGCCATCAAATTTCTGGTACTTTGCATCAGCACCTCTTCGGCTGACAAACACAAATATTAACAAAGACAATATAGTCATTCATTAATTATGACCAATCGGAATTCATTCCAGAAATGTGAGGATGGTTCAGTATGATGAAATACATTAATATTATAATATTTATTATTTAAATAGGTGAATGGAGAAAAACCATTGATTCTCTTGATATATGCCAAAAAGACTACTGAGAGAATTACTGTTAAGATAACATTTTTAAAAACCTTTGTAAACCATTAGTAGATGGATACTATCTTAAAATGACAAAAAATATAGACCTCAAACAAAAAGCCAGCATCATCTTTTATATTATTTTGTTTTTGAACTACTTCCTGTCTACTCTTACATGGCTTTAGTAGCAAGCAACTGAATAAATCCTAAAGTAACTGTTACAGAATACAATATATATATATATATTTTTTATTTCTCTCCCCTCCCCCCCGTTGTCTGCTCTCTGTGTCCCTTCACTGTGTGTTCTTCTGTGTCTGCTTGCATTCTTGTCAGTGGCATCGAGAATCAGTCTCTTTTTGTTGCATCATCTTGCTGCATCAGCTCTCCATGTGTGCAGCGCCACTCCTGGGCAGGCTGTGCTTTTTTAATGCCAAGCTGCTCTCCTTACGGGGCGCACTCTTTGAGCGTGGAGTTACTCTACATGGGGGACAACCCTGCATGGCACGGCACTCCTTGTGTGCATCAGCACTGCGCATGTGCCAGCTCACCACATGGGTCAGGAGGCCCTGGGTTTGAACCCTGGACCTTCCATGTGGTAGGCGGATGCTCTATCAGTTGAGCCAAATCGGCTTCCCAGCATACAATATTTTAAAAGCAATCTTTAAATTTCTGCCCACTCCTGGAATAGAGAATAACCTTTCAATATCTAACTCCGACTGAAAGCAAAGATGCTGTCCCTATAGAAAAGTGTTGTGTAAATTTGTGTAAATTAAGCGAACCTGGAAACCCTTTAGTAAGCTGAAGAGAAGCTGGATTCCCTGGATAGAAGTGAGTCAGCTGGCCTAGCAGGGAGGTAAAGTATTTCTTCACTGTGGGCTAAGAATGTGTGACAGAGAGCTGTTGCCGTAAGATTACAAAACAAAGGGTCACTCCAAAGGGGTTTTATAATGGCTTGGGCAGTGTATGTGCATGTGTGTTTGCGCATATATGTGTTATATATATATATACACGTATATTTATATATGTATGTATATTTTTTAATATGCATGTGTTTATATATAATTTAAATAAAACAGTTGTAGACATAACACATTATCCCTAAATAGTTCAGCAAGCATCTAAGAATAAAGGCTTTACCTATATAACCATTATAGTATTATCACACCTAAGAAAATTATCACTTTCATATTATTTAAAATCCCTGCTTTTCTCATTCTAAAATTGACTGAGGTGAGATCACAACTCTAATAAATAAGAAAGCCACTGAGTATACACTTTGAATGGATTATACAAAGCATGAGACTTTATAACATAATGAATCCTGTGGTGGAAGATGGACTGTGGTTAATTATAATATGAGAACATTCTGTCATGAAGTATAACAAGTATATAATACTAATACTGGGTGTCAATAACTGGGTGGGTTGGGGGGAAAGACACCAAATGTAAGATATTGGCTATAGTTAGTAGTAATGTTTTTTGTTTGTTTGTTTTTTGAGGTACCAGTGGCTGGGGATTGAACCTCAGCCCTCTGTATGTGAGCAGCCAGCACTCAACTGCTGAGCCATATCAGCTTCCCTAAATTGGCTTTATTGTTTGTTGTTTGTTTTTGTTGTTGTTGTTTTTCAGGAGGCACCAGGAACTGAACTTGGAACCTCCCATGTGGGAGAGGAGCACTTGACTGCTTGAGCCTTATCTGCTCCCAGTAGTAATGTTTTGATTGTGCTCTTTCATAGTTTTTAGCAATTGTTTCACAACAATGCATCGTGGTGGTGGGGTGAAGTATGGGAGTCATGTTTTGTAAGTTCATAACTTTTACTATATATTTGTTTATGGATGTTCATGTATGAATGATAAGCTTCAATTTTAAAAAGTTAAAAAAAATCCCTGCTTTCCTATGTTTGCATTTATCTGGTGTTGTGACTGCTATAGTGTGCTGCCCGGACCCTTATTTTCTGGAATAAGGCATTCATTTCTTCAGCTGCTGGGAGTGTCCTGTTGGCTGTTGACAATTGAGAGTTGACAGGTGTTGCCTTCTCTGGGATTTCCCCTTGGCTGGAAGGAGTTTATTGCCTTAACCAAGTTTATAACCCCTTTCCTGGGAGGGGGGCAGATTACAACCAAAGATGGATCGGTGCAGAAGCACAAAGACACAGACTCTGGTTTCATTTTGAGAAAACTTTGAAACTTCTTGTGGGACTGGCTGGGGACTCTATAGTAAATGTATTGCCATTCACCTTCTCTGTCTGAACAATCCTGCTTCCCTCCATTTCTTCTAGGTGTTTCTGTAACATTCCCTAATAAGCCTCTTGCCTCAGAAATTGTTTCCAGAAAACTCAGCTTAAGACATCCAATACACTTTTGTTCAGTGCTGTATCTTTGGCCTTTCTGAATTACTTTGTTTTAGGTTTGTCTCTTGTATATATTATAGGGTTGAATTTTATTTTTGTGAGCCAATTTGAAAAAAAAATTTAAATAGATGAGTTCAGTTCATTTACATTTATTGAAATGACCAATAATACTTGTTTTCAACTCAGTCATAATAATTTATTTTGTATTTATGTGTCATATGTAGTGTGAATCTTTCACTGCATGGTCTGTTTTCATTGATTTTTTTCCTTGTAATTCTTTTGGTATTTAATAAGATTTGAATTATTATTATAATGTATACATTACTAATCCTTTATATAATGCTCTTAGTAACCATTTTCCTTACTTAGGTTTTTACTATTTGGTTTGGTAGTTTAAATGATATCTATTGACTCTCACCTATGACCTATGCAGAAATCACTGAGCTTATTCTCTTTTTTCCCTTTCCCTCTGCCCTTTGTTCCCAGATTTCAGTTGTACTTCTTCTCTTTCAGAGAACTTTATATAGATGGTTCTTCCACTATTATCTTCATATTAGTTTTAGTCTTAGATTTACAATTAAAGATATTCGATTCCCAGCATCATTTTTTTTTGCCAGTTTTTTCAGTCCTCTCTTAGTCGGATGAAAATTGAACTCTAACAGATTTTTCAAAAAGAATTCTTGAATGCAAAATTTCTTGAGTACTTGAAAGTTTACAGCTGAAATCTTTGGCTCATACTTTCTTACTTGAGTTTCTTGAAAATGTTTTTCCACTGTTATATTACTTGCTTTAAATCTGGCAAATAATTTGAGGTCATTTGAGTTTCTTTTCTTATAAATCACTTGGACTTTTTGTCCATAGGCCTACAGGAATTTTTTTCTTTATCACTAATATCTGTTTCTGTAGGCTATATCTCTCAGAGTTGACTGCAAGCTTTCCCAAGACATGG
Source organism: Dasypus novemcinctus (assembly GCF_030445035.2). NCBI lineage: Eukaryota > Metazoa > Chordata > Mammalia > Cingulata > Dasypodidae > Dasypus > Dasypus novemcinctus. The sequence continues at coordinate 136,067,239 of NC_080704.1, read as the reverse complement.
TGGGTTAAACCAGGTGTTCTTTTATTTCTAGAAAGTTTTGTTTTTATTATAATTTTAAATACTAGCTCCATTTTTAAAGTTATTTTTTTTGTAAGAGATTCCAACTATTTTTCAATTTCCTCTTTACCTCTTTAATTTTATTTTAATATACCTCTTTTCTTTCATTTTGTTTTTGTTCTCTTGGGTCTTTTTCATTCCTATCTTTTCTTTCCCTTATGGTATTTTCAATCATTTCCATATTTCCTTGGGCACCTTATAATTATCTTCTGATACAATTTTGTCTTTTCTTGCAATTTCTTTCCTGAGTTCAGTCAGCATTCACTTCACATTTTCCTCTTGTTTCTTTACTTCTATTCTGTGTTTTTGAAAGTATGATTGATAATATTCCTTCGTATCTGTACTTGCTTGTTTAACATGTTTAATTTGTGTTTTTCTTTGTTTTGTGGTTGTTCTTATTGGGGAGTGATTAGTTTTATTAGCTAATAAGTTTTGATTTTCACCTTCCAGGGTTTTTTCCTTCTTTTCTTATAGTAATTTTGTGCGAAATTGGGTTCTCTTTTCTAATTATTATAAAGTGTGTTGAATTTTCCTGATTCAGAAATAACAGGTGATTCTATATGTAGAAAGGGGTTTGGATGCCTTATTTGGTTTATTGGTTCAAGAGCACACTCTTCTATTGATATAACAAAGTAGTTTCTTTAATAAATACTGCCTTTTGAGGTTAAGGGTTATTTGGTCTTTTGATTCTGCAATGCTATTCCTCCAACGGTTGTGATTCACTTCAAAATTCTTTCTTGCCTTCAGAAGATTGCTGCCTCTGGTCCCATGCAAACTTCATATATATATATATATACACACACACACATTTATATATATATTTCATAAATATATATATAGTTAGAGAAGTTGTGAGTTTACAAAACATTCATGCATAATATGCAGAATTCTCAAACATCACCCTCTATCAACACCTTTCATTGTTGTGGAATATTGGTTACAGATTATGAAAGAACATCATCAGACTCAGGTCCATAGATTACATTTGGAATATTTTTTTCCGTACACCCCTGTATTAGTCAGCTAAAGGAGTATTCATGCAAAATACCAGAAATCTGTTGGCATTTTTTTAAAGATTTATTTTATTTGTTTCTCCTCACCCCCTTGTTTTATTTTCCTTTCACTTGCTGTGTCTGGTCATTTTCCTTGCTTCTCTTTCTTTTTCTTCTTTTCTCGGTAAAAAGTTATTTTAATTCTTATTATTTCATATAGAAGTCTTCCAAGATTTTATAAACTGGTTTACAGTATTTATAACTCAAAGAATTCCTTTAAATTGCATTACTGCAATTATAATTTTTGGAGAAAAGTATTAATAAAGTCTAAGAAACTTAACTCATGAAGGCATTCAAATTCTCACCTATCCCTTACTGCTTCCTAGATCTTACTATGAGAACCTTTGGAAAAAAATATCCTAAGTTTTAATGAGAATCCCCTAACATGAAAAATGGAAAGTCTGTAAAAAGCAGAAACATCTTAGAAAACACATTTCTCAGGACTATCATGTATTAATGGGAAAATAATCCAAAATTATTTTCCATCTCACTACCTGAATGTTTTTTCATTTTATTGTGTTGTCTCAAATTATGCCAATAAAGTGATTTATTGGGCTTCTCCAGCATTATCTTTTTTGCTATGCAGATGCTTTGAGAGGCTGTAGTAAGGTTAACATTTTCCTTGTTTCTTTAGAAGGTAACGGGAGCCAAACCCAGGATCTCTGATGTGGAAGGGAGGTGCCTACTCGCTTGAGCCACCTCTGCTCCCTGCTTTGCTGTGTCTCTAATTAGGTTTTTCCTCCCCACATCTCTTGTTGCATCATCTTGTTGCATTAGCTCACTGTCTTCTTTAGGAGGTACCAGGAACCTTTGCTCCCTGCTTTGTTGTGTCTCTCATTATGTTTATTTCTTCTTGTGTCAGCTTGCCACACCTTCCAATCATGCCAGCTCACTGTCTTCTTTAACAGGCACTGGGATCTGAGCCAGTGACCTCCCATGTGGTAGGTGGGAGCCCAGTCACCTGAACCACATCCGCTTCCCCTCTTGGCTTTTATCAAGGGTATTTATTTGGGGTAGGAGCCCACAGTTACCAGGCCATAAAGCATAAGTTACTTCCCTCACCAAAGTTTATAGCCATGTGTTGGAGCAAGATGGCTACCTACATCTGCAAGGGTTCAGGTTTCCTGGGTTCCTCTCTTCCAGGGTCGTGCCTCTCTCTGGGCTCAGCTCCTCTGCTATCTCCACAAGGCCAGCTGTAGACTATCAGGTGAATGGCTCGTCTCTCTTCCCAGGTCCTCTGCCATGTCTAATCAAGCCTTCTCTCTGCTCCTATGAGTGCTTACTTCCCAGGCTCCAGCATCAAAACTCTCAACTCTTGTCCTTTGCTATGTCTTTTCTCTGTGAGTCCCCACCCACCAAGGGGTTGGGGATGCAACGTCCTACTGACATGGCCCAATCAAAGCCTTAATCATTATCTATAAAGTGAAGCCTCTGAATCCAATATAATCTAATATGCCTGGAAGGACAGACCAGTTTACAAACACAATCCAATATCCATTTTTGGAATTCATAAACAATACCAAACTGCTACAACCCCCTATTATTAACAGAGTGTATTAGTATTGTACATTTTTTATAGTTCATGAGAGATCACTTTCATATTTGTGCTGTTAACCACAATCCATCTTCCACCACATGGTTCACACTGTATTATACAGTCCCATGCCTTGTACATTCTATCCAAAGTGTACACTCAGTGGCTCTCACTTTCATCACAGAGTTGTGCAGTCATTACCCCAGTCAGTTTTTTAATGTTTTCCTTAGTCCAAAAGATAAAATCCCAAACCCCCCATTGTTGACCCGTAACATTTATATAGTACTTTCTTTGACACAGATGCAAGAGTTTTATAATATTACTCTTAACTATAGTAATAAGTTACATTAATTCTATTTCCCCATGTATCACCATATTCTTACTACCTTGTAAAAATGATATATGTTTGTTCTAGTTCATAGATTAACATTTTTGTATTTGTACTAATAACAATAATCCTCATGCACCACTGGGTTCACTGTTATTCAGTCCCTAGATTGTCCTTTAGCTTTCTTTCCATTGTCACTTATGTCTCTATACTACCTCTTTCAGCCAGTTTCAGCCCCCTTCCTTTTGATGCTTAGTGCTCTGACCCACCAAGTCTCAAAGCTGTCCTTAGTATTTACTTACTCAGAGTGGGACTCTCCTGAGTGTGAAACCTATGTGATGTTACTATGTCTTACCATAGCTAGTACTCTATAGAACCCTCTCTCTTCCTTAAAATTCCTGTCAAATATTTCATGTAAATGGAATTATACAGTATGTGGTGACTGTTTTCTTTCACTTAACAAGAGAAGGCAGGGTGAGAATGCTTGAGTTTCCTAACGAACAAGTAGGTACCTCAGAATATAGCCGGGCTCAAGCCATTGTAAAGTAGAACTGCCCAAGAGGGCAACTTGCTAAGATGAGAGGACATCAGTAGTAAGAAGCTGGGAAGCATACTGTCAGCATCATTAATTGAAGTGGGGTTGCAAGAAGTCAGCTAGAGAACCATTGCTCACATTGGAGAACTGAGCAGTACAGAGACTTTTGTTGGGGTCTCTGAAGAACCCACATATATGCACTACCACCCCAACTCCAAAAGCAAACATTTGGAATATCTGTCACATAGAAGGTGTCAAGGGTTAGACTATATCAGCCAAGGGACAACTACGAAAGAAGGGCCAGGTAAGTAGAAGCAAAAAACAAAAGCACACTTGCCCCCTTACCTCTAACCCCCACTCCCTATAGTTAACTATTAGCGCTAATAGTTTTCTTGTGGATTCCTTTGGGTTGTCTATATATAAGATAATATCATCTGAAAATAGGAATAATTTTACTTCTTCCTTTCCAGTTTGGATATCTTTTATTTCTTTTTCTTGCCAAATGGCTCTAGCAAGAACATCTAACACAATGTTGAATAGAAGAAGTGAAAGTGGGCATCCTTGCCTCATTCCTGATCTTAGAGGGAAAGAGTTAAGTGAAAAGTATTCTTACTTCTCAGTGCTGTTGTTTTTATCAGAAAAGAGTACTGGATTTTGTTGAATGCCTTCTCTGCATCTTTTGAGTTAATCATATGTTTCCCCCTTCATTCTATTCTTATACTGTATTACATTGATTAATTTTCATATTTTGAGTCACTTGCATTCCTGGGATGAATCCCACCTGGTCATGGTGTGTAATTTTTTTAATATGTCAGTGTGTTCAGTTTGCTAGTTTTTAAAATGGTTCCTACATCTATATTCATAAGGGATGAATCTCTAATTTTCTTTTTTGTGATTACTTTACCAGTTTTGCTATCAGAGTAATGCTGGCCTCAAAGAATGTATTAGGAAGTATTCCCTCCTCTTGAATTCTTTGGAAGAGTTTGAGAAGGACTGGTATTAATTCCTGTTTAAATGTTTAGTAAAATTCATCAGTGATGCCATCTTGTCCTGGACTTTTCTTAGGTAGAAGGTTTTTAATGATTGATTTGATATATGTACTCGATATAGGTTTGTTGATATTTTCTATTTCTTATTGAGTTGGTTTGTGTAATTGATGTATTACTGGGAATTGTTCAATTTCTTTTAGATTTTATACTTGTGGATGTACAATTATTCGTAATCTCTTATTACCTTTTTTATTTCTGTAAGGTTGGTAGGGTTATCACCATTTCACTTTTTGAGTTTAGTTATTTTTAACATTTCTCTTTTTCTTTGTCAGTCTAGCTAATGGTTTGCCAATTTTATTGTTTTTTTTAATTGACTTTGTAATAATATTACATTAAAAATATATATGTGAGGTCCCATTCAACCCCACCCCCCCACCCCCCCTCTCCCCCCCCCCCAACAACACTCGTTCCCATCATCATGACACATCCATTGGATTTGGTAAGTACATCTTTGGGCACCTCTGCACCTCATATACATTGGTTCACATCATGGCCCATACTCTCCTCTATTCCATCAAGTAGGCCCTGTGAGGATTTACAATGTCCGGTGATTACCTCTGAAGCACCATCCAGGGCAGCTCCATGTCCCGAAGACGCCTCCACCTCTCATCTCTTCCTGCCTTTCCCCATACCCTTTGTCCATTATGTCCACTTTTCCCAATCCAATGCCACCTCTTCTATGTGGACACTGGATTGGTTGTGTCCATTGCACCTTTATGTCAAGAGGAGGCTCAGATTCCACCTGGATGCTGGATGCAATCCTCCCATTTTCAGTTGTAATCACTCTAGGCTCCATGGTGTGGTGGTTGTCCTTCTTCACCTCCATCTTAGCTGAGTGTGGTAAGTCCAATAAATCAGAATGTAGGTGCTGGAGTCTGTTGAGGCTCAGGATCTGGCTATCACATTGTCAGTCCAGAGATTCAAATCCCCTAAATATATCTTAAACCCCAACATTAACTGCACCTCCAGCACATTAGCATGAAAGTCTTATGAAGGGAGATCCCATCTGAGTCCAGATTCATCACACATAAACACCATTTCCAAAGAGGGGCCATCTGCCCTGGTAGTTAACCCCATCGGCCATGACCATAACTCCCATGGGTCTCTTTAGCCCTCAAAGGAACCAATATCTGGGGGTTGTATCTGCTTTATCTGTCTCTCTGACTCTGCTCAGTTGTGCATGAGGGCAAACCTTCTGCCAGCCTCCAGACTCTTTTTAGAAACTCGTAGCCATATAAACTCATTTCTCCTTTCCATTTCCCCCTTACTTTAGGTCAAACAGCATTTTAAAGTCATGGTATTTTATGTAGACATGGATATTCTGCTGATCCGCATTGAACCTTCCGTATAAGGTCATTTTCCAGTTGCATCATCAGTTGGTAGTTGATAGTGGTCCCTCGTTGCCAGGGAGGCTCATCCCCGGGTGTCATGTCCCACGCTGGGGGGAAGGCATTGCATTTACATGCTGAGTTTGGCTTCGAGACTGGCCACATTTGAGTAACATGAAGGCTGACAGAAGGCACAATGTTGCTCTAGGCCTTGTTCTTATTTTGGGTTTATCAGCTCACAAGCATAGTCATTAGTATCAGGGGCTCACTGTTGAACCCTCACTCCCTCCCGGTCCCCACCACTGTACCTGGGAGACTGTCGCTGCTCCCCTAGGGACCACGACAGAGCACCACTGGCCAGGAACCCAGTACCCCCCCTACTGTGGTTTTTAATTGTTGCCACTATGAGTATAATTTTATTGTTTTTTTTTCAAAAAACAAACTTTTTGGTTTTTTATTCTCTTTTTTTTCTCTAATCTCTATTTCATGCCACTCAGATCTTAATTATTTTTTTTCTTCTGCTAATTTTGGGTTTACTTTGTTCTTGTTTTTCTATTTCCTCAAGATGTAAAGTTAGTTTATTGATTTGAGATCTTTTTTAATATGGGCATTCATAGAAGCATTCTCAGAGGCACTGCTTTTGGAGCGTCTAATAAGTTTTGATATGTTATGTCTGTTTTCATTTGTCTCTAAGTATTTTCTAATTTCCCTTGTAATATCTTCATTAATCCATTGATTGTTTAAGAGTGTGCTTGTTAAGTTCTACATATTTGGAATGGTTCCAGTTTTCCTTCTGTTATTGATTTCTAGCTTCATTCCATTATAGTCAGAAAGGTTATGTTTAATGACTTTAATATATTAAAATTTACTTAGAGCAGGCTCAAATTTCTTAATTCATATCAGAGAACTCATGTAGTATTTGTCCTTGAATGCCTGGCTTGCTTTACTCAACATAAGGTCCTCAAGATTCACCCATGTTATCCCATGTGTTACTACTGTATTCCCTCTTCCACCTGAGTAATATTCCATTGAATGTATATACAACATTTTGTTTGTCCATTCAGCTGTTGTTGGTCGGTTTGATTCCAACTTTTGGCAACAGTGAATAATGCTGCTATGAACATCGGTGTGGTATGTCTGTTCATGTCCTTGCTTTCAGTTCTTCTGGGTATATACCCAGCAGTGGAATTGCTGGGTTATATGGCAGATCTATAGTAAGTTTCCTGAGGAACTGCCAAATTGTCTTCCACAAAGACTGGACAACTCTACATTCCTAACAACAGTGGATGAGAATTCCCATTCCTCCACATCCTCTCCAACATTTGGAGTCTTCTGTTTTTTTAATGGCTGCCAGTCTAATGGGTGTAAGATGGTATCTCATTGTAGTTTTGATTTGTGTTTCCCTAATAGCTAGTGATGGTGAGCATTTTTTCCTGTTTTTTAGACTTCTTTGGAGAAGTATCTGTTCAAATCACTTGCCCATTTTAAATGGGTTGTTTGCTTTCTCTTTTTGAGATATAGGATTTCTTTATATATGCTGGATATTAGGCTCCTATCAGATATATGTTTACCAAATATTTTCTCTCATTGGGTAGGCTGTATTTCTTGAAGGGCAGGTTTCTTATTGGCATACTCTCTTAGTTTCTGTTTATCTGTGAATATTTTGAACTTTCCATCATATACCCCACTCCCCATAACCCCCACTCCTCCCACATCAACAACTTCTTTCATCATTGTGGCATATTCATTGTATTTGATGAATACATTTTGGAATACTGCTACACTGCATGGAATGTAGTTTATATTGTAGTTTACACTCTCTCCCAGTGCTTTCAGTGGGTTATGGCAGGATATGTAGTGTCCTCCATCTGTCCCTGCAGTATCATTCAGGACAACTCCAAGTCCCAAAAATACCCCAATATCAAAGCTCTTCTTCCCTCTCTCTGTCCTAAGCAACTCCTGTGGCCACTGCCTTCACATCAATGATACAATTTCTTGCATTGCTAGAGTCACAATATTCTATTGTATAATATCAGAAGTCCACTCTAATCCATATTTTATTTCTCCATCCTGAGGACCCTGGGATGGAGATGTCCACTCCACCTCTAAATCGAGAGGGGCTTAGATCCTACATGGTTGCTGGATGAGATTCTCCTGCTTGCAGTTGCAGACATTCTAGATTCCCTGGTGTGGTGGTCGACCATCTTCTCCTCCCTGTTAGTTGACCTGGGTGAGTCCAAGGAACCAGAGAATAGGTGTTGCAACTCTGCTAAGGCTCAGGACACAGCTGGCACATGGACAGTCCAGAGATTCACATCTCCTGAGCATACACCAACCCCAGCACCAACCACAGGTTCAGTAAAAGTGACAGTAGAGGCATGTGTAGAGAAGTCACATCTAAGTTCAACTCCGTCACACTCAGGAGCACAAATTCCAAAGTAGGGCCCATTGGCAAGACACTGAACTCCAGAGCCATCTGTCATTACTATAGAACCTGAGTTTCTGCATAGCCCTCAGGAGCACCACTACCTGGGATTGTACCTACTTTGGCTGTCTCTGAGATCCTGCCAAGATATGCATAAGCATGACCCCTTTGGTGAACTCCCGACTCATTTTGAAGTCTTAGTCATATAAACTCTTTTTTCTCCCATCATTTCTCTCTTTTATTCAAGGTGTTTTTCTAGATGCATCATCAGCTGGTGCTTGGTAGTAATGAGGGATGCTCATTCCCAGGGGTCATGTCCCATGCTGGGGGGAAGGTAATGCATTTACCCTCTGAGTTTGGCTAAGAGAATGGCTACATTTGAGCAACATGGAGGCTCTCAGGTGGTAACTCTTAGGCAGCCTGCAGCTCTAGGCCTAGTTCATATTTCAGACACACAGGCTCATAAGCATAGTCATCAGTATCAAGGGCCCATCAATGGACCAGCCTTCTTCACTGGTCTTTGCCCTTGCACTTGGGGAATTGTTGCTGCTCCATTGGGAGTGCAACAGATTTCCCCAGAATGGGAACTCAGCACTCCCTCAGTTGTTGTGTAAAACTCTACCCACTATGTCAATACCCAACTAACGATGCTTGTGAGCTGATAAACCTAAAATAAGAACAAGACCTAGAGCAACATTGTGCCAGGGAATTTCCTCCTGTCAGCCTTCATGTTACTCAAATGTGGCCAGTCTCGAAGCCAAACTCAGCATGTAAATGCAATGCCTTCCCCCCAGCGTGGGACATGACACCCGGGGATGAGCCTCCCTGGCAACGAGGGACCACTATCAAATACCAACTGATAATGCAACTGGAAAAGGACCTTATACGGAAGGTTCAATGCGGATCAGCAGAATATCCATGTCTACATAAAATACCATGACTTTAAAATGCTGTTTGACCTAAAGTAAGGGGGAAATGGAAAGGAGAAATGAGTTTATATGGCTACGAGTTTCTAAAAAAGAGTCTGGAGGCTGGCAGAAGGATTGCCCTCATGCACAACTGAGCAGAGTCAGAGAGACAGATAAAGCAGATACAACCCCCAGATAATAGTTCCTTTGAAGGCTAAAGAGACCCATGAGAGTTATGGTCATGGCCGATGGGGTTAACTATCAGGGCAGATGGCCCCTCTTTGGAAATGGTGTGTATGTGTGATGAATCTGGACTCAGATGGGATCTCCCTTCATTAGTCTTTCATGCTAATGTGCCGGAGGTGCAGTTAACGTTGGGGTTTAAGATATATTTAGGGGATTTGAATCTCTGGACCGACAATGTGATAGCCAGGTCCTGAGCCTCAACAGACTCCAGCACCTACAATCTGATTTATTGGACTTACCACACTCAGCTAAGATGGAGTTGAAGAAGGACAATCACCACACCGTGGAGCCTAGAGTGATTACAACTGAAAATGGGAGGACTGCATCCAGCATCCATGTGGAATCTGAGCCTCCTCTTGACATAGAGGTGCAATGGACACAACCAATCCAATGTCCACATAGAAGAGGTGGCATGGAATTAGGAAAAGTGGACATGGTTGACGATGGGTATGGGGAAGGGCAGGAGGAGATGAGAGATGGAGGCGTCTTTGGGACATGGAGCTGCCCTGGATGGTGCCTCAGAGGTAATCACCGGACATTGTAAATCCTCATAGGGCCCACTGGATGAAATGGAGGAGAGTGGGGGCCATGATGTGGACCATTGTCTATAAGGTGCAGAGGTGCTCAAAGATGTACTTACCAAATCCAATGGATGTGTCATGATGATGGAAACGAGTGTTGTTGGGGGGGGAGAGGGGGGGTGGGGGGGGTGGGGATGAATGGGACCTCACATATATATTTTTAATGTAACATTATTACAAAGTCAATAAAAAAAATTAATTAAAAAAAAAAATACCCAACTAACACCCAAACGTATCTATATACCCTATATGCATGCCCTGGAGAAGGCCCTGCCACCCCCATCAATGATACCCCACATCAGTGCTCCTCCCCTGCCATAGTTGAATCTCTCTGTGATCCAAAACTTCTTCACAAATGAAGTCTAATATATTGCCAAATTCAATTTATAGGAAAATTAAATAGTAATGATAGGTTTAAAGATTAAAAATAGAATATGTAACATTTTTTGTGATCTATGTATCTTCAAAAAATACAATTAAAAATTGATGAGGGGAAGCAGCTGTGGCTCAATCAGATGGGCTCCTATCTACCATAGGGGAGGCCCTGGGTTTGCATCCTGGGGCCTCCTTGTGAAGGCAGGCTGGCCGGCGTGCCGCAGAGAGCTGACGGCCCATGCGTGGCAGAGAGCTAATGGCCCGTGGGCCACAGAGAACTGAAGGCCTGTGTGCCATGGAGAGCTGGCACAGCAAGTTGATGCAACAAAGGGAGACAAGCAGATACAGAAAAAATGTACAGCAAATGGACACAGAGAAGAGACAGCAAAGAAAGGAAAAAGCCACAAGGGTGGGCGGGGGGGGAATAAACAAACAAATAAATAAATCTTTTTAAAAATCTTGATGAGGTGGGGGGTGGGGAGTGGGGCATATGAGAACCTCTTATGTTTTTTAATGTAACATTTTTTCTGAGCTATTAACTTTTAAAAAGTTAATTAAAATTTAAATTAAATTAAAAAACAGAATACATAATAATTTAGAAAAACATAAATGAAGTCTAAAATTTGGGATATTAAAAATTAAAAATATCATAAAATTTTTTTGATGTTTTCCCTTTCATCACTGTAATAGGTATTGTCCTGTATGTACAGTGGCAAGTCAATCTCTTCCATTTCTTTCTAAGTGTCTACATCCTTTTTTTCCACTATGTCTTCAAAAAAGTCTTAGGTCACAGTAAAGTCACATATAGAATATAGGGGACTCCCATATACCCAACATCAAACCGTTTTCCCCCATCCCCAGCAATGATCTTTTATTAAAAAAAGATTTATTTATTTATTTCTCTCCCCTCCCCCCCCACCCGGGTCGATTGTTCTCTGTGTCTATTTGCTGCGTCTTCTTTGTCCGTTTCTGTTGTTGTCAGCAGCACGGGAATCTGTGTTTCTTTTTTGTTTTTGTGTCAGCTCTCTGTGTGTGCAGCACCATTCCCAGGCAGGGTGCAATTTCTTTCGTGCTGGGCGGCTCTCCTTACGGGGCACACTCCTTGCGCATGGGGGCTCCCCTATGCGGGGGACACCCCTGCGTGGCAGGGCACTCCTTGTACGCATCAGCACTGCACATGAGCCAGCTGCACACAGGTCATGGAGGCCCGAGGTTTGAACTGCGGACCTCCCATGTGGTAGATGGACGTCCTAACCACTGGGCCAAGTCCGCCGCCCAGCAATGATCTTTTTACATGTGGATATTACATTTGCTGCAACTGATGTACAAATATTGAAACAGAGCTACAAACCATGGTTCCATTATGGTTTACATTATGGTTTACATTTTAAACTGTTCAGTTTTGTAAATTTTTGATTACATTACGGTTTACATTATGGTTTACATTTCAGACTGTACAGTTTTACAGTTTTTTGGTGAAATTTAACATGACCATTATCCATCATTGCAGGATCATAAAGAACACTTCCATTGCCCCCCAGTTACCCCCTCTTCCATCTATTTTATTCCTCCCTCCCTCTCCCTTTACATCACAGTAACAACCAAGCTTCACTGATTGAAGTACAAGACTCAGATACTTGCAACAATGCTGAGGACTTGACACACTAGTCTGTCCTCCCCCATTGGGAGCCACCCACGCTCTTGAGAGCCACCCTTCCCTCTGTTTGAGAACATCAGGCCTCTCCTGGATGAGGGCATAACACATTCCCACTCATTGTATGGGTCTCTACCCACAGATATAACACACTCTGACAAGGTGAGCACTCACACAATCCCTAGAAGCCCAACCCAGGTTCACTCTGTGCCAGATGCTCCCTTAAACCAATAACCCTTCCTTATTACATTTTCTAAAGACTTTTCACAACATATAGTTTCAACCACATTTCCCATGTTCACCTGCTCCCCCCCAACCCTCCACCCAATTCCTTGGACCATCTGACGCATCCTCCCAAACCTAGCCCGCTCTCAAGGCTGCAAAACCCAACACAATAGTATCCCTATAAGCCTGTCTTATCTCTTCACTGCACAACTACTTACCTCCACTTTATCAAAGACTTTGCCCATGTGGGCAATGGCTCTTAACCTTCCTCTCCCCCCTACTTCCTGTAAGCCTATCTTCCAGTCTCTAGTTCTCTGAGACAGCTTGATTTGCTTAATTCATATCAGAAAAGTCATGTAGTATTTGTCCTTCAATGCCTGGTTTGCTTCACTCAACATAATGTCCTCAAGATTCATCCATGTTATCCCATGTGTTTGTATATTTACAATTTCTTCAGTATGTTCTCCCAGTGTCTTCATTTTTTAATTTTATTTTATTTTTTATGGTCACAAAACTTAATATATTTAGAATTAGCCAGCTGGACTCAGTTTAGATGATCTCAATTTTGTTGGCAACATCCAAAGCATCATAGTCAGGAGCCAGTCGAACATATACCTTCTTCTCTCCATCAGGCCTGATCAGGGTGTTGACCTTGGCCACACCAATGTTACAGAACTTCTTCACAGCTTGCTTGATCTGGTGCTTGTTGGCCTTGACATCCACAATGAACACAAGTGTGTTGTTGTCTTCAATCTTCTTCATGGCTGACTCAGTGGTCAGGGGGAACTTGATGATGGCATAGTAGTCAAGCTTGTTTCTCCTGGGGGCGCTTTTCCGAGGATATTTGGGCTGTCTCCTGAGACACAGCATCTTAGGCCACCGGAAGGTGGGTGACGTGCGGATCTTCTTTTTTTTGTGGCTGTGGACGCCTTTCAGTACTGCCTTCTTGACTTTCAAAGCTTTTGCTTTGGCTTCGGTTTTGAGAAGAGCAGGCGCTTCCTTCTTCGCTTTTGGCGCCATCTTCGTGAAAAGGGTCCCCAGTGCCTTCTTAATATCCTTAATCTCTTCCTTCACTTCATTAAGTTGGTTCATGATATTTGTGTGGACAGCCTAGATTTGTTGATTGATGATCTGCATCTCTTCTGGTTTTTAGTTTTTTCATTGGACTGGGCCACGTCTTCTTGTTTCTTGGTATGGTTTGTAATTTTTGTTGCTCTCTGGTCATCTTTTCATCCTGATGTATTTATTCAGTTAGCTAGCTTCTCTCTCTACTCTAGGGATTTATTTAGTTGCTGTTTTTGTGTGTGTGTTAAGTTTTCTCTTTGACACTTTTTTCTTCTTATCCTATTTCCTTGCTGTTGTCTATGTTCCCTTGAAGGAAAAAGATTAGGGCCATAGAAAGTGAAAGAGGTAAGAAAAGAAAGAGGATAATAGTAATAATGATAGTAAAAGTTAGAAGAGGAACCATGTAAGACCTAGAAAATGAATATTTAACTCATGCAAGCAGTGTAGAGTTATAGGAATGAAAAAGCAGAATACCTACAATGAAATTCAAAACCAAATAGAGAAAAATATATAGAATGACTTAAAAGGCCAGAAGGTTTAGGAGAGAGGGAAAGAGAAAAGAAAGGACAAAAAGAAAAAAGTTAACAAAAGAAAGTAAACAGACTAGATGAGATAGAAATAAAAACCAAAAAAATTGAGGGCTAAACAAAGAGAGGTGGAATGTAAGAACAACAACAGAGAGTGGAAGATAGATGAAGGAGGAAAAGAGATAGTGTTGGTAGACATAATAGGTATACACAGAAAAGGAAGAGGAAACAAGGAAAGAATAAATGAGCCAGCAGCATCTAATTTTTAAAAGGGGTTGACGGGAGAAAGAAGAAGGAAAAACAAGAAAACAAACACACACACAAGCAAGCAATCAAACAAAAACTAAGGAAAAACAGCCTTTCCTCTTAGGCCCCTGAGGAGCTTCTCAGGCTGCTGGTGTTCATCAATCAATTACCCTGCAGCCTGCCCTCTGCAGGTTTTGAAGTGAGTTTTAGCGAGTAAACTAAGTTAAATTTTCAAAATAAGTAGCCTCTTTTTAGGAAAAACAAGAGATCCAAGAGGAGCCAATACAAAAATAATGTTTATGTTTTCCCTATCCTAAAGAATGTTTGATATCCTGGTGGATCACTACTCTAAGAGGAGCCAGGAATTTAACTAGGGACTTCACAAATTCAAGGCAGAAACTCCTCCACTGAGTTAAACTTTCTCTTCGGGTCAGTTAACTCTTCAGAAAGCTATTCAGTCACTTCCCCTTGGGCAGTTTTGATCTTTGCAGTTGGATAGATACCTGCTTATTAGGAGTCTGTCCTTTCCCCCTTTCTATTCTTATTGCTTTCTTTCCCAAGGCAGCAGTACACAATAGCCTGTGTGAGGGAATTCCTCCCTACCTGTCCAGGTCAGGCTAAGTTCCCTTTTGAAATTCAAATGAGACCCTGGTGACTGAACTCTTTACAGAAAAAATGACTCTCAACCCTCTTCCATACCACCCCCTCGTTGGGGGGGGCACCCTAAATAGGTTCTTGGAAGCTTATTAAGTGCTCCCTACTTCCTGCCTCCCTTAGGGGAGTTGAAATTTTGATAGTTTTCAGTGCAGGACTAGTCAATTGCTTGACTCCACCCTTTCCCAGGCAGAGTTTCTCTATCCCAGGGCACTTAGGTAAATCAGGCTGCCTCAGCAGATTCACCTCTCCTCTCTTTCTGGTCCCTCCTTGAGCCAGCTGGTATGCTCCTCAAAGCTCAAAGGGAGTCCAGGCAACCAAACCCACAAAAAGGAAACCCCTCTCCATTCTTCACCAAAACCCTCCCACTCTCAGAGAATGCTCCCTCCCATTGGGTAGCTGGAGGGAGTCAGAAGTCTCAGCAGCTTTTTGCCTTGAGGCTGGGGCTCAGCTGTCTGCAGTTTCCAGCCTCAGGGGCAAGAAACCCATGGTTTTACCTTGAGTGATTTATCTCATTTGCCAGCTCCCTCCAGATCGATGTCTTCAAGCCTCCTGCTCTGTGGTTTCCCAAAACAGCTCACTTGGGCAGGATTTTGCCCCCACTCAGCTGTTTTTTTGTGGAAGAGATGGTGAGTGCCCACTTAAACTGATGGCATCTTCCCATTAGGAAAATTTTTGCTTCCTGTCCCTGCAACCTTAAGCTCTGCTGGTCTACAGGTCTTGTTTCCAAAAGGAGGAGTTCTTCGCTAGGGAACACAACAATGGTTCCACTGAACTGGAAGTTAAGACTGCCACCCAGTCACCTTGAGCTCCTTGTGTCTCTGAATCAACAAGCAAAGAAGGAAATTCTTGTACTGACTGGGGTGGTTGATCCTGACTATCAAGGGGAAGTAGGACAGCACCTAAATAATGGAGGTAAAGAAGAGTTTGCCTGGAATATAGGAAATCCCCTAGGGTGTCTCTTAGTACTACCATGCCCTGTGATTAAAGTCAATGGAAAATTGCAACAACCCAATCCTAGCAGAATTTAACAATTGCCCTGAATCTTCAGGAATGAATGTTTGGGTTTACCCAACCTGACAAAGAACCACGGCCAGCTGAGGTTCTTGCTGAGAATAAAGGGAACACAGAATGGGTGGTTCAAGAAGGTAGTGGTAAATATGAACTTCTACTATGTGACCAGCTAAGTAAATGAGGACTGTAATGATCATCACTATGTTTTCCTTGTTATGAGTATGATTGTATATGTACATAAAATGAATATTTTTGTTTTCTTCCCTAACCTTTCCCTTATCAAATGACATAAGTTGTATTAGTGTCATGTTGTACTATTTAATGATGTCAGTTTAATAGTGAATATTACCCAAGGACTTGCACCATATTATGGAGGGAATTGGTGTGTTTCCAGTTGTATGAGGGACAGTTGAATATTGTTAGGTGGATATATATGTCATTGTGTGGTTTTTTTCTTTTTTTAAATTCTTTTCATCTTTTTTTATTGTCATTGTTTTTATTTAGGGACTACATATGATTTAAGGTGATGTGTATGCCTGCCAAGTTTACAAGGATTGGACTGTGATGGTTAGGCTACTGTGTCAACTCAGCCAGGTAATGGTGCCCAGTGGTTTGATCAAGCAAGCACAGGGATAATTGCAATACAAGAATATTTCATGGACTTTAATAATCAGTGAGTTGATTGCATATATACTTAGTTACATCTACAATCAACTAAGAAGATTGCTGTCAGCAATGTGATGTCTCATCCAATAAGTTGAAGGCCTAAAAAGGGGAAGCAATTTCAGCATTCAGAGAGAAATTCCCGTCCCTATCTCAGACAACCAGTGTCTTCTGGGAAATCATCAAGGACCTTCATCGGAGCCCCTGGATTGCAGTCTGGTCTGCAGAATTTGGACTTGTGCATCCCCATGGTCATGTGAGACAATTTTATAAAATCTCATACTATTTACAGATATCTACTGTTGATTCTCTTTCCCTATAGAAAACTAACTAATACAGCGATGACAGGAACGTTTTAGTAATTGATTGTGGTGATGGTACCACAACATTGTGAACATAATTAACAACAATGAATTATATATTTGAATGTGGCTAACAAGGGAAATTTTAAGTCATATATATGTTACTAGAATAAAAATTCTTTTGAAATCCATGGAACTGCACAATACAAACAGCAAACCCTACGTTAAATCATGGGCTATAGTCTATAACACAATTATTAAAATGTGCTTTCATCAATTGTACTAAATGTAGCCCACAAATGAAAGATGTTAACAATAGGGTAGTATATTTGAACACTGAAACTTCTCTAATAAAAAATTATTTATTTAACCTGTTTCCTATAGATGAGCATTTAGACTGTTTCCAGTTTTATTACCAACAAATGCTGTAGTGAGTATACTTTCCCCTATGTGTGTGTGTGTGTGTGTCTGTGTGTGTTGTTCTCATTCTCATGGGATATATTTTCTACTAGGAGAGAAAAATCATACAACAAATATATAATTACAAACTGTGAGAAGTGACATGATGATGGGAGTGAGTTTTGCTGGGGGGGAGGGGTGCGGTGGGGGTGGTGGGGTCGAATGGGACCTCATATTTTTTTTAATGTAATATTTTTACAAAATCAATAAAAAAATAAAATAAAATAAAATAAAAAATAAAATAAAATACACTGTTGCTTACCCACCCCAACTCCCACTCCTATTCCAGTCTCTTTCAGGCCTGAATTTTTGCCAATGAGACCAACATCATAATTTTAGCCAATGAGACATAAGTGGGTTGTGGTATGCAAAATATGGTCCTTCAAAGATGTCCACATCCTAATCCCTAGAACCTGTGAATATGTTGTTACATAGCAAAGGGAGATTAAGGTTGCAAATGGCATTAATGTTGCTAATCAGATGTCCTTAAAATAGGGATATTATCCTGGATTATCCAGGTGGGCCCAATGTGCTCACAAGTGTTCTTAAATGTTGAAGAGGAGGCAGAAGTCTCAGAGTTAGAGAAGGAGATGTGAGGAAGGAAGCACATGTTTGAGTGATGTGATTGCTGGCTGCGAAGATGTAATGAGGCCATCAGCCAAGGAATGTAAGGTAGAAAAGGCAAAAGAAACAAGTTTCTTTTCCAAGAATCTCCAGAAGCAGTGCAGCCCTGCTGACACTTTGATTTTAGCCTAGTAAGATTCATTTCAGACTTCTGACCTCCAGAACCATAAGATAATACATTTGTGTTGTTTTAAACCACTATGTATGGGGTAATTTGTCACAAAAGCAATAGGAAACTAATACATGGGTGCTTTAGTTAAACTTTTCTTTTCCTTATACTGGTGCTATTCCTTCCTCTTCCTCCTTATTCTTGCCTTGAATGTGGAGCTGTAAAATTTATCTAGTGACAATGAGTGAAAGACCAAGAGACCTGCAATGTCAGCAACAGTGACATTGTTGAGGTGCTATACAAATTTCCAAGGCCCCTGACCTCCAGCTTTCTAGTTCTGTGAGAAGAATAAACCTGTAAACCAATATTTTTAAGTCATTATGGTTGGATATTCTGTTATATGCAGAAAAAAACATCTGTGAGTGATAAGAAGGTAAAAGTATAAGGGGATATAAGAGAATATAACAAACAAAAGAGACCTGATCTAGTCATGAATGATGTGTGCGATAGATTTATTTTCCTGTCCAACTTCCAATTCCTCTTCCTATTTGGGGAAAATTCCCCAGTATGTACAGCACTGGAGGACTGCTGTAGTACCAGAACTCACACTTCAGAATCTAAAGACAGCCAGAGCACAGCCACATGCTCACCTAGGCCAGAAAAAAAAATACAAGTATATATAAAGTAAATAATTTCCCCTGCCGCCAAATCTGTTGATTCCCCAGGTCACTAATTGTTTCTGTACAGGTCAATGACTTCTTATTGCAAACACCTATGACTCTCTGCCTGAAAACTTTCTGACCACAGTGTTGGAGATTTGGACCCGAAGGGTATCAGGAATGAAAGAAAGAGGAGGGCGGCGGACTTGGCCCAGTGGTTAGGGCATCCGTCTACCACATGGGAGGTCCATGGTTCAAACCCCGGGCCTCCTTGACCTGTGTGGAGCTGGCCCACGTGCAGCGCTGATGCGTGCAAGGAGTGCCCTGCCATGCAGGGGTGTCCCCTGCGTAGGGGAGACCCACGCGCAAGGAGTGTGCCCCGTTAGGAGAGCCGCCCAGCGCGAAAGAAAGTGCAGCCTGCCCAGGAATGGCGCCGCACACACGGAGAGCTGACACAACAAGATGATGCAACCAAGAGTAACACAGATTCCTGTGCCGCTGACAACAACAGAAGTGGACAAAGAAGATGCAGCAAATAGACACAGAGAACAGACAACCGGGGTGGGGGGGGGGGAAGGGGAGAGAAATAAATAAATAAATCTTTAAAAAAAAAGAAAGAAAGAGGAAAGGGAGAAGGAAACAAAGAGAAAGAAAGAGCGAACAAGCTGGGATCTGGGGGTCTGAGAGTAGAGACTCCTTAGACAACTTTATTGTTTACAAGGGGCTCTCTATATACCCCAGTCTACATGACAACAAGCAGCAACATGCAGTTAACTTTCAGCATTACTCATAGTCCAAGGAATTAAAAAAAATCTTATCTCAAGGTACAAAGTCTAAGTTCTATTTACTACAAAAGTTATGTGCTCATCTTTTCTTTCAGCCTTTAACAGCTTCATCCTGTTTGCCGGGAACTCTTAATTACTGCATTCCTTAGGTTGCAAGCATAGACATGGAGACAGCACATCTCTCCTTGCGAGACTACTGTCCCTCAGTTTCCAACACTACTGTCCCTCAGTTTCCAACACCATAGGAGTGTGCTCAGCCACTGTGCTAGGCAGGTCAGAAATGCCAGGGAATTAAGGCCCATGGGTGCAACCCTCAATAATGGACAGGAGGTGAGGAAAAACACCCCAACTTCCTTGTTCCCTGAGTGGGAAATCTCTGAGACATGTTCTATTTAGTATTCCTGAGGTTCCCAGTGGAATCAAGTCCCAGTTGCATGCAGCACTAACCTGCTAATTAGTATTGTTTCCCATCCCTTCCCTATATCAATTCTCCATTTCCTTACATTGCTTCCTGGGATTACCTCCCAAATAAACTCTTGCAATATAGTACTTATCTCAGGGTCTGTTTCACCCAAAGTATCACAGTTGGTACCAGAAGTGATCCTTTGAAGGGTGGGATTCTGTAATCAGATCACTTGTAGACCACAGGACAAGGACCTCATCACTGGTGGTGAGTGGGGTGGTGGTAATCCCTGGCAAGCTATAGCATTACAATTGCTGAGACACTCACCTATGCTGGACTGGGATGAGGTACAAACAGAAGGAGATGTGCTGACTTGTGCAATAGCTCTAGCATTTTAAAGATATGAGTAATGGAAATTTTGAGAATCATAGAGTTGGTTTTCTGTTGTTAACGGCCTTAGAAGCCCAAAGGAAGAAAAAGAAAGATTTATCAGCCAACTATTAACTTAAGGAACAGTGTGGAAGCAGAAGACCTTCACAGTAACCTTCGTCTTTTTTCATCTCTTGCAGCCCAAGAGCAGACTATGCTGAAAATCAGACACAAGATTTGATTGTGAGTGGTACACAGGAGGATGATTCGTGCCTCCCTCAGGATCTGTCCCTCACTTCCCTTTGTTTCTTCTATATACAAATAACTAGGGGCAATTCTTAAGATGGGATAAGTAGGGAAGTATTTTTCCTACTATGGGAGAAAAGAAATTATTCACTGAAATAGTTGTAGGACTTGGCTATTAGGTATTGTTGAAATTCAGGAGAATAAACCTGGGAATGGACCTTGAGAGTTCTAGACCAGGAGGGAGGAATATAAAGCTGTATATGGGGAAGTTTATTGATATTGGAGCACTTTTTCATAACTCAAGATTTAATATCCTGGCAAGGATACCTGGAGCCAGTCTTAATCTACTGCCTCAATGGCTCTTTCAAGCTTGGAAACAACAATGCTTACATAGTAAATGAAGTAGAATTGTTGGAACTGACAAGAGTACTGAGGAAAGTGTCAGAAGGGTTAGAGGAGTTTTCAAATTAGAATGATGGGCAGCAGATGTAACTCAAGTGATAGGGCTTAGCCTACCATATGAGAGGACCTGGGTTTGATCCCTGGGGCCTCCTGGTGAAAAAAAAGAGAAAGCGTGCCTGTGCGGTGAACCAGGGCCCACGTGGTGAGCCAAATGCTCATGCAATAGCCAAGTGCCTGTGTAGTGAGCTGAGTGCCCACACGAGTGCCTGCATGGTGAGCTGAGTGCCCATGCAAGTGCCCACATGGCAAGCCAAGTGCCTGCATGGCAAGCCGAGTGCCTGCTCAAGTGCCCATGCAGCGAGCCAAGTGCCTGCATAGAGAGCCAGGTGCCCATGCGGTAAGCCAGTGCCTGTGCAAGTGAGTAATGCAGCAAAATTATGATGGAGCAAAAGAGAGACAAAGGGGAGAGTCAAGATCAAGTGCAGCAAAGATCAGGAACTGAGGTAGCGCAGCTGACAGGGAACCTCTCTTCACATCAGAGGTCACCAGATGAGAAGAGAAGAGAATACAAAAAGAGAAATAGATACAGAGATCACACAGCAAATGGATACAGACAGCAAAAACAGAAGGGTGAGGAGAAAGGAAGGAGGGGAAATAAATAAATAAATAAATCTTTTTTAAAAATTAGAATGACTTTCTTTTTTTCTTCCCCCCCTCCCCCTCCGCCTCCCATAACCTGCTGTTTTTGCTATCTGTCCATTTGCTGCATGATCTTCTGTATCTCTTTCTCTTTTTGTCTTCTCATCTTTCTCCTCTAGGATTCACCAGGATTCAATCCTGGGGACCTCTGATGTGGAGAAAGGTTCCCTGTCAATTGCACCACCTCAGCTGCTGGTTTCTGCTGTGCTGCACTTTGACTCTCTCCTGCGTCTCTCTCATTGCATCATCATCTTGCTGTGTGACTCACTTGCAGGGGCACTGGCTCACCTCACAGGTACTCAGCTTTGCTGCACGGGCACTCAGCTCGCCATGCAGGCACTCAGCTTTCCACATGGGTACTTGGCTTGCCATGCAGGCACTCTTATGTGCACTCAGCTCACCGTGTGGGCACTCAGTTCACTGTACAGGCACCCATGCAGGCACATGGCTCACTGTGTGGACACTCAGCTCACCGCATGGGCACTTGGCTCACCATGTAAGCACTCAGTTCTCCACATGGGCACAGGCTTGTCATGCAGGCATGCCTTCTCTTCTTCTTTTTTACCAGGATGCCCCAAGTATCAAACCCAGGTCCTCCCAAATGGTAGGTGGAGGCCCTGTTACTTGAGCCACATCTGCTTTCCAACCTTCTTTCGTAAGACCAGAAAATATACCAGCTGACTCTGTTCCCTTGGAGGGCCCAGAGGACACATATTTTATTAAGGCAATAAGAATGTGCCACTGGCATTGTTGAAAAGTTTGGTGGTGACTGTCTTCTATGGGCCATAGTTGATGATAGAGGAGGCTGCTACGTAGTTGGGCTCCTTGGTGTCAATGGGAATGATAGAATTCTAGAATACCAGAGGCAAGGTGGCAGCACTTAACTATTGGAGTCAAAGTGGGTGTAATAATTATAATCAGTAGCAACTCTGGAATAGCAAAGACGGGGCTTTGACCAGCAGGGTTCTGTAGAGATGGCTAACAAACTATGGAATTACTAGAAACAAGATAGATGGAAACCAACAAAGGTATTGCTTGTAAAACAAAAAAAATCATGGAAAAATTATGATCTCTTTTAGTTTCTTAGGCTGCTGGGAGAAAATACCATTAAATAAGTTGACTTAAACAATGGAAATTTATTCACTCACAGACAGAGTCTGGGAAAATGTCCAAATGAAGGCGTAATCAAGGCAATGTTTTCTTCCAAAGACCAGCTTCTGGTGATCCTTGGCTCCTCTGCCACATGGCAAGGTACATGGTGGCATCTTCTGATTTCTCACTTCTATTCCAGGTTTGTTTCTTTCAGCTTCTTGCTTCTGTCATGCACTTTCTCTCTTTTTCTCTTTCTCTATTCATTCTGTTCATAAAAGATTTCAGTAAGAGAATTAAGACCCATCCTGAAGGAGGTGGGTGGCACCTAACTGAAGTAGTTTCATCAAAAGATCCTACTAACAATGGGTTTACACCTACAGGAAAGAATCAAATTTAAGAACAATTTTTTTTCTGGGGTATATACTGCTTTAAACCACCACATGGTTCACTTCCCAGTTTCCATTCCCGAGCGAGTTCTCAGAGCCAGAGCTGATTAAGTGAAGAGGAAGTCAGGACTCCTTGAGGAATAACTCTGCAATGCCACAACAGATATATACAGTTATGATTCCAGCAATTTTTCCCCCAAAATATCAAGGCCATTTATCAGTATAACTGTCTACTGGGAATATATACTGGGCAAAGAGGAATACTCATATTTTGAGGGGCTGATACTAGGAGACTCAAAGCACCATCATGTGCCCCTGTTAAGAGTGGGATATATAGAGGCCTGGTGAGAAATGAAGTACTCTTCCAAGTTTCACAATGAATGCAGTGGATCCACAGACCCCTGAATCACCTCCCAAATAACACATTTGCACTCAAATCCTTGCCTCAGAGGCTAATTTTGGAAAAACCCAACCAAAGGTATCTCCAATAAAATAAATAAAATACATAAAATAATTTATGTAGGTACTACACTCTCAAGGAGGCAGAGCATAACTCTCCACTCCTTAAGTGTGAAATGTGCATAGTGACTTCCTTTCAAAGAATACAGAACGGAAAGTGGGGGAGAAAGAGTAACTTTATAGTGGAGATACCCAATAAACACTACCTTACGTCAGTTGATCCAGGTTAACAGCAACAGTATTATATCATGTTGATAGCATGACCCCTTGATATATGATGAGATGGGTACTTTGACTCTGTGGTTTTCCTCTCCAAAACCCATACCTGCAGACAAATTACAATAAAGGAGCATCCTGCAAAATGCCTGACCAGTAGCCCTCAAAACTATCAAGGTCATCAAAAACAAAGAGTGCGGTGGACTTGGCCCAGGGGTTAGGGCGTCCGTCTACCACATGGGAGGTCTGCAATTCAAACCCCGGGCCTCCTTGACCCGTGTGGAGCTGGCCCATGTGCAGTGCTGATGTGCGCAAGGAGTGCCGTGCCATGCTGGGGTGTCCCCCGCATAGGGGAGCCCCACGCACAAGGAGTGCGCCCCATAAGGAGAGCCGCCCAGCACGAAAGAAAGTGCAGCCTGCCCAGGAATGGTGCCGCACACAAGGAGAGCTGACACAACAAGATGACGCAACAAAAAGAGACACAGATTCCCGTGCCGCTGACAACAACAGAAGCAGACAAAGAAGACGCAGCAAATAGACACAGAGAACAGACAACTGGGGTGGGGGGGGGGGGAAGGGAGAGAAATAAATAAATAAATAAAACTAAAAAAAAAACAAAGGCTGAGAAATTGTCTCAACCAAGAGGAACCTATAGAGACATGGCAACTAAATGTAATGTTACAGGATCCTAGAACAGATAAAAGATATTAGGGGAAACTACAGATACCCAAATAAAGTATGGACTTTAGTTCATAATAATTCATCAAGGTAGGTTGATTAATTGTGAACAAATTGTGACAAATATACAATCAATAAGTAATATAAGATGATAATGATAAGGGAAACTGGGTGTGAGACATATAAAAACTCTCTGTACTATCTTTGCAACTTCTCTGTAAGTCTAAAATTGTTCTAAAAAAGTGTTTAAAAATTGTTCATCCATCTAGAATATATATTTGATATGGCATGATGTAGAGCTCTGGCACTGTTTTCTTTCATGTGGATATCAGTTGTACCAACATTTATTTATTAAACCAT
This sequence comes from Dasypus novemcinctus, assembly GCF_030445035.2. Taxonomy (NCBI): domain Eukaryota; kingdom Metazoa; phylum Chordata; class Mammalia; order Cingulata; family Dasypodidae; genus Dasypus; species Dasypus novemcinctus. The sequence continues at coordinate 136,042,525 of NC_080704.1, read as the reverse complement.
TGAATTGAAAGGCTACTTTTGTTATATATTAAACTTTGCATACATACTTGGATTTTGTTTTAGGACTATTACATTTCACTTATCTCTGTCTATTCCTGATCTGATACAACTATGGTGCTTTTATATTACTTTTCAATATCTGGTAAAATATATCTGCAACTAATATCACAAGGGGCCAATTTCCTTAATTTATAAAGTCATTATAAAATCAATAAGAAAAATGATCAGCAACCCAATAGAATAGGCAAAAGATAAGAATGGACAGTTCACAAAAAAGTAAATACAAATAGTCCTTAAACATATGAAAACCTGTTCAAATTGCTCAGAATAAGAGAAATGCAAAACAAAATCCCGCCAAAATATCCTTTTCATCCCACAGATAAGCAAAGACCAAAAAGTTTGATAGCATGCTATGTTTGCGAGGATGCAAGGAATGGTCATTTTCAGACATTGTTGATGGGAATGTAAATTGATACAACTTTTACAGAGAGCAATTTAGCAATATCAAACAAATTCAAAATGCACGTGCTGTTTGACCCAGATATTCTATATCTAGAAATTTATCCTACATACATACTTCAAGAAATACAAAATGTGTGTACAATGTTATTCATTTAAATATTGTTTGTAATAACAGGAGACTGGGGGAAAAATCAAATGTACATCAAGAGGAGTCTGGTTAAATAAACAATGGTATATCTCTAAAATGAAATACTTTGTAGCTGTAAATAAAGCAAAGAGAAACAAGCTCTTTATGTACATACCAAAGTTAACGGGAGGAGGGGCAAGATGGCATCAGATTAAGAACACACTCATCATCTCTCTCACAAAAAAAAAGGCTGAGTAGGGGCAAGATCCTGCCTGAGTGAGCTGTTTTTTGAACCCACAGAGCTGGAGGCTTCAGGGATCAATCTGGAGAGAGCTGGACCAAAAGATAACTGTTCAAAGTAAAACCCTTGAGTGTCTGGCCCTTGAGGCTGAAACTGCAGGATGGCTAAGCCCCGCCCTCAAGGCAAAAAGCAGCAGCAAGCCCTGGCTCTCACTGGTCACCTTCCTGGAGGAGTTGTTCTCCGAGAATGGGAGGGTTCTGGTGAAGGGTGGAGAAGGGTTTCCCTTCAGTGGGTTTGATTACCCGGACCCCCTTTTTGAGCTTTGAGGAGCATACCCGCTGGCTTGAGGTGGCACCTGGTTGAGGGGAGAGGCAAATCTGCTGAGGCAACCTAATTTGCCTAATCGCCGTAAGATAAAGAAATTGGGCCTGAGAGGGGGTGGAATCAGGCAATTAAATAATCTGGTGCTGAAAACTATCAAAATTTTAACTCCACTAAGGGAGGCGGGCAGTAGGAAGCACTTAATAAGCTTTCAAGGGCCTATTTAGGGTTCCCTGGGAGGATAGGGTGCTCTTGAACAGGGTTGAGAGTCCTTTTTCCTGCCTTGAATTAAGTCACCAGGGTCCCATTTGAATTTCAAAAGGCAACACTTACAAACGCTATTGCAACCGGCTGCCCTGGGAGAGAAAGCTATAAGAATAGAAAGGGGGCAGGGACAGACTCCTAGTCAGCAGGAATCTACCCAATGGCAGAGTCAAACCTGCCAGAGGAAAAGTGACTGGATAGCTTTCTGATGAGCTAACTGACCCAACGAGAAAGTTTAGCTCAGTGGAGGAGTATACGAGGTCCCTAGTTCGATTCCTGACTTCTTTTAGAGTAGTGATCCAGCAGGATACTAAACATCCAGCTGATATTTTACAATAGGGAAAACATAGACATTATTCTTTTACTAGCTTCTCTTGGGTCTCTTATTTTTCCTAAAAAAAAAATGTTACTGTGTTTTAAAATTTAACTTAGTTTACTCACTAAAACCCGCTTCAAAACCTGCAGAAGGCAGGGTGCAGGGTGCTTGATTGGTGAGCACCAGCAGCCTGAAAAGCTCCACAGGGAACTAATAGGGAAGGCTGTTTTTCCTAAGTTTTTGTTAGACGGCTTGCTTGTAGGTTTACTTGTCTTTTTTTTTTTCTTGTCATTTTTTCTTCTTTCTCCACCAACCTCCCCCCCCCACCCCATTATTAAAAAATTAGGTGCTGCTGGCTTGTTTCTTTATTGCCATGTTTCCTCTTCCTCCATTTCCTCTTTTCTGTGTATACTGACTTTGGCTACCAATGCTAACTCTTCTGCTTCCTACAGCTTTCTGTCTTCCACATTCTGTTGTTGTTCTTACATTCAACCTTTCTTTGTTTAGTCCTCAATTTTTCTGGTTTTCTATTTCTAATTCTTCTATTCTGTTTTCTTTATTTATTAACTTTTACTCTTTTTGTCCTTTCTTTTCTCTTTCCCTCTCTCTCCATCCTTATGGCCTTTTAAGTCATTCAACATACTGCTCTATATTTGGTTTCCCATTTCATTGTAGGTAAACCACTTTTATATTCCTATTATTCTACACAGCTGTCATGGGTTAAATATTCATTTTTCTAGATCTTATAAAGTTCCTCTTCTAACTTTTACTATCATTATTACCATTACCCTTTTTCTTTTCTTACCTCTTTCACTTTCTAGGGCCTTAATCTTTTTCCTTCAAGGGAACATAGACAAAAGCAAGGAAATAGAATAAGAAGAATAAAGTGTCAAAAAGAGAAAACTTAACACATGCACACAAACAGCAACTAAATTAAATCCTAGTGTAGAGAGAGAAGCTAATTAACTGAGTAAATTCATCAAGATAAAAAGATGACCACACAGCAACAAAAAATAACAAACCATACCAAGAAACAGGAAGACATGGCCCAGTCCAATGAACAAACTTAAAGGAAGAGATGCAGAACATCAAGCAACTAATCTAAGCTGTCCACACAAGTATCATGAACCAACTTAGTGAAGTGAAGGAAGAGACTAAGGATATTAAGAAGACATTGGGAGAAGATACAGAAGAAATTGTAAACATACATAAAAATATAATGGACATGATGGTGATGAATGGCATGATTCAAGAAATCAAAAATACATTGTCAACACATAATAGCAGATTTGAACAGGCAGAGGAAAGAATTAGCAATGTGGAAGACAGCTCATTGGAAATCAAACAGATAGAAGAAAAGATAGATAAAAAATAGAAAAACTCCAATAGGGACTTAGGATTTGAATGACAAGACAAAACACACAAACATACACATTATAGGCATCTCAGAGGGAGAGGAGAAGGGAAAGGTGACAGAAGGGATGTTGGAGGGATAATGGCTGAAAATGTCCCAACCTTATTGATGGAGATGGATGTACATGTCCAGGAAGCACATTGCGTCCCAAACAGTATAAATCCCAACAGGCCTACTCCAAGGCATATACTTGTCAAACTGTCCAATATTCAAGACAATGAGACAGTACTGACGGCAGCAAGAGAAAAGAAAACCATCACGTACAAGGGAAGCTCACTAAGCTTAAGTGTTAATTTCTCATCTGAAACCATGGAGACAAGAAGGCAGTGGAAAGACATAGTCAAGGCACTAAAAGAAAAAAATCTTCCAGCCAAGAAGTCTGTATCTACAAAACATTCAAAAATGATGGAGAGTTCAAAATATTCACAGATAAACAGAAGCGAAGAGAATATGCCAATAAGAAACCTGCCCATTAAGAAATACTAAAGGGAGTTCTGTGAATTGAAAGGAAAAAAAACAGGAGAGAGAGAGTTGGAGGAGAGTGTAAACAACTAAAAAGATAAGATAAATAAAAAAACATATAGCAGGGAAGCAGCTGTGGCTCAGTCAGTTGGGCTCCTGTCCACCATATGGGAGGCCTTGGGTTCACGCCCTGGGGTCTCCTTGTGAAGGCAGGCTCACCCGCAAGTGCCACAGAGTGCCACCCAGCCCACAAGCAATGTGGAGTGCCACCTGGCCCACAAGTGCCACAGAGAGCTGACTCGCAAGGTGATGCAACAAAAAGAGAGATAAGCAAAAAAAAACACAGAAGAGCACTCAGCGAATGGACACAGAGAGCAGACAGCAAGCAACCCACAAGGTGGGGTGAATAAATAAATAAAAATAAAATATAGACACAGAAGAATGCACAGTGAATGGGCATAAAAGCAGACAGCAAGTGAAAAGTTGCAACTGTGGGGGGGATAAAAAAAACATATAGCATACATAAACCCAAAGAAAATATGGCTTATGTAAGTAGTTCCTTGAGAGTAAAAACACTGAATGTTAATGGATTAAACTCACCATTCAAGAGACACAGATTGGCAGAATGGATAAAGACATATGACCCCTCTATATGCTGTCTACAAGAAACCCACCTTAAACCTAGGGATTCAAGAACCCTGAAAGTGAATGACAGGAAAACAATCTTACAAGCAAACAATAACCAAAGAAGAGTAGGAGACTCTATACTAGTATCAGACAAAATAGACTGTAAGTGCAAAATTATTGTAAGAGACAAAAATGGACACTATAAAACTGGACCCAGAGGGGATCTCTTTTCATAAGACTATCATGCTACTTTACTGGAATTGTAGTTGGTATTGGGGTTTAAGATATATTTAGGGGATTGAATCTTTTTACTGACAATATGATAGCCAGGCCCTGAGCCTCAACAGACTCCAGCTCCTACAATCTGAACTATTGGACTCACCTCACTCAGCTAAGATGGAGTTGAAGAAGGGCAACCACCACACCATGGAGCCTAGAGTGCCTACAACTGAAAGCAGGAGGATTGCATCCAGTAACCATGTGGAATCTGAGCCTCCTCTTGACATAGAGGTGCAACGGACACAACCAATCCAAGGACCTCAGAGAAAAGGTGGCAATGGAGTGGGAAAAGTGGACATGGTGGCTGATGGGTATGGGGAATGGCAGGAAGAGATGAGATGTGGAGGCACCTTTGGGACTTGGAGTTGCCCTGGATGGTGCTTCAGGGGCAATCACCGGACATTGTAAATCCTCCCAGGGCTCACTGGATGGAATGGGGGAGAGTGTGGGCCATGATGTGGACCAATGACCATGAGGTGCAGAGATACCCAGAGATGTACTTACCAAATGCAATGGATGTGTCATGATGATGGGAGTGAGTGTTGTTGGGGGGGGGCAGGGGTGCGGTGGGGGTGGTGGGGTCGAATGGGACCTCATATTTTTTTAATGTAATATTTTTACAAAATCAATAAAAAAATAAAAAAAGGGAAAAAAAACAAAAAAACAAAAACAAACAAACAAACAAAAATGGACACTATATATTAGTAAAAGGGGAAATCTGTCAAGAAGAAAGAACAATCATAAACAACTATGCACTTAACCAGGGCACCTCAAAATACATGAGGCAAATCAACACTGGAAAAACTAAGTGGATAAGTAGTAGTCTCTGCAATCAGAGTGGAGAACTTAAATACACCATTATCATCATTAGACAGAACATCTCAACAGGCAATCAATAAAGAAACAAAGACTTTGAATAATACATTAGAGGATCTGGACCTAATACACATATACAGAACACTACACCCAAATACAGTGGGAAATGCATTCTTCTTGAGTGCACATGGATCATTCTCTAAGATAGACCACATGCTGGGCCACAGAAAAATTCTCAGTGAACTCAGAAGGATTACAATTATACAAAGTAATGTCTCTGACCACAATGGAATGAAGCTGGAAATCAGTAAGGGCCAAAGAACCAGATTAAGCACAAAGCTATGGAAGTTAAGCAACACACTCCAAGATAAACAGTGGGTCAAGGAGGAAATTTCAAAAGGAATCATAACTACCTTGAAACAAATGAAAATGACAATGCAATATATCAAAATCTATGAGATGCAGCAAAAGCCATACTGAGAGGGAAATTCATAGCCATAAATGCTTATATCAAAAAAGAAGAAAGAGCTAAATCAAAGACCTAATGATACACCTTCAGGAATTCAAAAATGAATGACAGACTAACCCCAAATGAAGTAGAAAGAAGGAAATAACTAGGATCAGAGCAGAACTAAATGAAGTAGAAAATAAGAAAGCACTGGAAAAAATAAAACCAAAACCTGGTTCTTTGAGAAGATCAATAAAATTGATAAGCCCTTAGCTAGATTAACAAAGAAAAAAAGAAAGAATATGCAAATTCACAAAATAAGAAATGAGGAAGGGGATATCACCACTGACCCCACAGAAATAGAGTGTCTTAAAAGGATACTTTGAAAAATTATATGCCAACAAGAAGGATAATTTAGAAGAAATGGACAAATTCCTAGAAATACCCAAGCAGCCTACATTGATGAAAGAAGAAATTGATGAACTCAATAGACCAATCACAAGTAAAGAGATAGAATCAATCACCTAAAATCCCCAAACTAAGAAGAGCCCAGGACAAGATGGCTTCACAGGTGAATTCTACCAAACACTCCAGAAAAAACTAACACCAATCTTGCTTAAACTCTTCCAAAAAATATAAGTAGAAGGAAAATTGCCTAGCTCCTTCTATGATGCCAACATTACTCTAATACCAAAGCCAAACAAAGACACCACTAGAAAGGAAAATTATAGACCAATCTCTTTAATGAACCTAGATGTTAAAACCCTCAACAAAATACTTCCTAATCATATTCAGCAACACATCAAATGAATTATACACCATGACAAAGTGGGATTCATCCTGGGTATGCAAGTATGGTTCAATGTAAGAAAATCAAACAATGTAACACACCACGTAAACAGATCAAAAGGAAAAAATCACATGATCGTCTCTATAGATGCAGAAAAAGCATTCAGCAAAATATAGCACCTTTTCCTGATTAAAAAAAAACATTGCAAAAGATAGGAATAGAAAGAAACTTTCTTAACATTATAAAGTGTATATATGAAAAGTCCACAGCTATCATCATATAAAATGGTGAAATCCTAAAAGCTTTCCCTCTATTATCAGGAACAAGATGAGAGTGCCCACTCTAACAACTCTTATTTAACATTGTATTGAAAGTATTTGCTCAAGGACTAAGGCAAGAAACAGATATAAAAGGCATCCAAATTGGAAGGGAAGAAGTAAAAATTTCACTATTTGCAGATGACATGATACTATACTTAGAAAGCCCTGAGCTATCTACAGCAAAACTTCTAGAATTTATAAATGAGTTCAGAAAAGTCACAGGTTATAAGATCAATGAGGAAAAATCAGTAGCATTTCTGTACACCAATAATGTGCAATCTGAGGAGGAAATCAAGAAAAAGATACCATTTACAAGAATAACTTTAAAAAATCAAATACCTAGGAATGAAATTAACTAAAGATGTAAATGCCTTATACACAGAAAAATACACAACATTGGTAAAGAAAATCAAAGAAGTCTTTAAAAGTTGAAGATATTCTGTGTTCATAGATAGGAAGACTAAATATCATTAAGATGTCTATCCTACCCAAACTAACCTACAAATTTAATGCAATCCCAATAAAAATCAACACAGCATTTTTTACTGAATTGGGAAAACTAACTTGAAATTTATTTGGAAGGGAAAGAAGCCCCAAATAGCCAAAGACATATTGAAAATGAAAAATGAAATTGGAGGAATCACACTACCTGACTTTAAAACATACTACAAAGTTGCAGTGGTCAAAAGTGCATGGTATTGACCCATGTGGAGCTGGCCAATGCACAGTGCTGATGTGCACAAGGAGTGCTGTGCCATGCAGGGCTGTCCCCCACATAGGGGAGTCCCACGTGCAAGGAGTGTGCCCCATAAGGAGAGCTGCCCAGCATGAAAGAAAGTGCAGCCTGCCCAAGAATGGCGCCACACACACGGAGAGCTGACACAACAAGATGACGCAATGAAAGGAAACGCAGATTCCCGGTGCCACTGATTAGGATAGAAGCGGTCACAGAAGAACACATAGTGAATGAACACAGAGAGAAGATAACTAGGGGGGAAGGGGAGAAAAATAAATAAATAAATCTTTAAAAAGTGCATGGTATTTACATAAGAATAGATATACTGACCAAAGGAACCTAATTGAGAGTTCTGATATATATCCTCACATATACAGTCATCTGATATTTGACAAGGCCACCAAGCTCACTCAACTGGGAGAGAATGGCCTCTTCAACAAATGGTGATTGGAGAACTGGATATCCATATCCAAAAGAAGGAAAGAGGAACATCATATCACACCTTATACAAAAATTAACTCAAGATGGATCAGAGATCTAAATATAAGAGCCAAGACCATAAAGACCTTGGAAGATAATGTAGGGAAGCATGTATAGGACATTTTAATAGGAAATGGCTTCATGAACTTCACACCCAGATCACAAGTAGGGACAGAAAAAATAGATAAATGGAATCTCCTCAATATTAAAACCTTTTGCAACTCAAAGGTGTTTGTCAAGAAAGTGAAAATAAGCCAACCCAGTGGGAGAAAATATTTGGTAGTCATATATCTGATAGGAGCCTAATCTCCAGCATATATAAAAAAAATCCTATCTCTCAAAAATAAAAAGACAAACAACTTATCTAAAAATGGGCAAGTGAGTTGAATAGATACTTCTCCATGGAGAAATACAAATGGCTAAAAAACACAGGAAAAGATGCTCAGCATCAGTAGCTATTAGGGAAATGTAAATCAAAACTACAATGAGATACTATCTTACACCCATTAGACTGGTGGCTATTAAAAAACAGAGGACTACAAGTGTTGAGGAGGGTGCGGAGGAATGGGAACCCTCATCCACTGCTGGTGGGATGTAGAATTGTCCAGCCATTGTGGAGGACAGTTTGGCAGTTCCTCAAAAAACTAACTATAGATAGTTAGTCTCTATATTCTGTATGTGACTTTACTGTGACCTAAAACTTCTCTGAAGACAAAAGGGGGAAAAAGCAAGACACTGGGTAAAAAATGGAAGAAAACGCCACTGTACTATAGGACAACAGACATTACAGTTGTGAAAGGCAAAACATCAAAATAATAAAACAAAAAGAAAAACAAAGATTACCAATAAAAGGAGATTATGAAAGAGAATTTTTTAAAATTTAAATATTTTTCATTTCTCTTTTAATATCTCAGTTTTTTTACTTTATTTTAGTTTTAGTTTTTCTAAATTATTATGTATTTTATTTCTTATGTTTAAACCTATCATTATTTCATTTTCCTATTGATTGTATTTGGCAATATTCTTTTTTTTAAAAGATTTATTTTTACTTATTTCTCTCCCCTTCCCCCCTTTGTCTGCTTTCTGTGTCCATTCACTGTGTGTTCTGCATCTGCTTGCATTATCCAGCAGCACTGAGAAGCTGTGTCTCTTTTTTGTTGCGTCATCTTGCTGTGTCAGCTCTCCATGTATGTGGCGCCACTCCTGGTCGGGCTGTGCTTTTTTCACACAGGGTGGCTCTCCTTGCAGGGCGCACACTTTGCATGTGGGGCACCCCTATGAGGGGGTGCTCTTGTGTGGCACAGCACTCCTTGCACATGGCAGCACTGCACATGGGCCAGCTTACCACATGGGTCAGGAAGCCCTGGAGATCAAACCCTGGACCCTCCATATGGTAGACGGACAATCTATCAATTGAGCCATGTTCACTTCCCTGGCAATATTCTTGGCTTCGTTTTTTTTTTTTGTCATTGTTGTTGTTGTTTGTTTGTTTGTTTGTTTGTTTAATCCCCCCATGGCCTTTTTGCATGCTGTCTGCTCTGTGTCCATTCACTGTGAATTCTTCTGTGTCTGTATTTATTTATTTTTTTTATTTCCCCTTTTCCCCTTGTGGCTTGCTTACTGTCTGCTCTGTGTCCATTCCTGTGCTCTTTTACATTTTTTGCTTGTCTCCCTTTTGTTGTGTCACCTTGCTGAGTTGGCTCTCTGTGGCACTTGTGGGCCAGGTGGCACTTCGCAGTGCTTATTGGCTGGGTGGCTCTCCACGGTGCATGTGGGCCAGGAGGCACTCTGCAGCACTTGTGGGCTGGGTGGCACTCTGCGGTGCTTGCAGGCCAGACAGATCTCTGTAGCGTGCAGGTGAACCTGCCTTCACATGGATGCTCCAGGACGTTCACCCAGGGTCTCCCATATGGCAGATAGGAGCCCAACAGATTGAGCCACAGGCACTTCCCCTTTGTTTCATTTTTAAAGAAGTTTTGGGTCACAGACGGTTTACAACTATGGTAGGGGAGGATCTTTGGTGTGGGGTGTCAGTGATGAGGGATATATGGGAGGAAGTTCACCTGGGCATTCATATAAGATATATAAATATGTTCAAATGCTCATGAGGCATTGGCACAGTGGGTAGAGATTCACACAACAATCAAAAGAATATTGAATTCCCATTCTGGGGAGCTCTACCACATTCTCTAGTGGAACAGCAATAATCCCCCATGTATAGCAGCAATGACTAGTGAAGAAAGACGGTCCATTAATGGGCCCTTGATATTGATGACTATGCTTATAAACCTTTACTCTTGAAATTACAACTTAGCCTAGTGTTGTAGCATGCCTAAGAGGTACCTCCTGAGAGCCTCCATGTTTCTCAAATGTGGCCTCACTGTAAGCCAAACTCAGCATATAAATGTACTATTTTCCCTCCCAGGGTGGGACATGACTCCTGGGGATGAGCCTCCCTGGTACTGAGAGACTACTACCAAGCACCATCTGGTGATGCAACTGGAAAAAGACCTTGAATAAAGGGGGGTGGGTAGGTAAAGACAAATGAGTTTATATGGCTAAGAGACTTCAAAGTGAGTTGGGAGGTCATCAGAGAGGTATCTCTTATGGACATCTCAGCAAGATCTCATAGACTGCCAAGCTATATACTAGCCCAACTAGTGGGACTCCTGAGGCTCTGGAGACACCCAGTTCCTACAGTCATGGCAAATATCTCCAGAGTTTGGTGCCTTGCTAGTGAGCCCTACTTTGGAGCTTGTGTTGTTGAGTGTGACAGAGTTGGACTCAGATGTGACTTCTCTACACATACCTTTTCCGTCCCTTTTATTTGAACCTATAGTTTGTGCTGGCATTGGTAGGCGTATGTCCAAGTGACTTGAATCTCTGGTCTGTCCATGTCTCAGCTGGGTCTTAAGCCTCAGTGGAGTTGCAACACCTATTCTCCAGTTCATTGGACTCACCCAGGACAACTAACAAGGAGGTGAGGATGGACAACCAGCACAGCAAGGAACCAAGAAAGTCTACAACTGCAAGCAAGAGAGTCCCATCCATCAGCCACGTGGGATCAAAACACTCTCTCAATTAGTGTTTGGAGTGGGCATCACCATCCCAGAGGCCTCAGGATTGGAGAATAAAATGTGGACTAGAGTTGACTTATTGGTATTCTACTTATAGAATTATATAAGATTTATTGTGATTCTAGCAGTGGAAGAAATTATATTATTAATGTGGTATAATGTTGTACAGCCTCTTCTTATTCTAATCCCCAGTCAAAACTAGCAGTGCTTTGGGTCACTGGGTAAATGAGCTGGAGTAACACACCCAAATGAGGAATATGTCATCTCCAAAGTCCAAAGAAGCCAACAGGGTATTGTGCCTTTGTTTTGGTTGTAGGAGGGGCCAGATGCAACAGCTTATCCTTTATCTTAGAAGGGATGTCTTGACATGCCCCATACCACTGGACACCTACAAATTTCACTTGAAGGTCTCTGTATTTTTGCTGGATTTATCTCCCATCTTCTGACATGTAAAGGCCTTGCCAATAAGTCTTGAGCCTTTGCTACTTCTTGCTCACTAGGTCCAATCAATGTGATATCATCAATACAATGGACCAGTTGATGTCTTGAAGAAAGGAGAGACAATCAAGTTCCCTACCTCTGAGGTAGTACAGTGAAGGTGTACTGTTGACCTTGACAGCTGAAAGCAAACTGTTTCTGGTGGTCTTTACTAACAACAATTGAGAATAAAGCATTTGCCAGATCAGTATCTGCATACCAGGTACCAGGGGATTATTGATTTGCTCAAGCAATGATACCACATCTGAGACAGGAGTTACCACCTGGTTAAGTTTATGATAATCTACTGTCATCCTCCAAGATCCATTTGTTTTCTTTTTAAGTTGTTGTTTGTTGGTTTTGTTTTTTTTTTTTTTGCCATCTATTTTCTGCACAGGCTATATAGGAGAGTTGAATAGTGATGTGGTGGGAATCACCTTCCCCCTGCATCCTTCAAATCCTTGATAATGGCACTAATTTCTACAATTCCTCCAGGAATCTGGCATTGCTTTTGATTTACTATTTTACTAGGTAGGGGCAGTTCTAGTGGCTTCCACTTGGCCTTTTCTACCATAATAGCCTTCAGTCCACAAGTCAGGGAACCAATGTGGGAATTCTGCCAGTTACTTAGTATGTCTATTCCAAATATGCATTCTGGAACTGGGGAAATAACCACAGAATAGGTCAGGGGACCCACTGAACCCACTGTGAGATGGGCTTGATCTAAAACTCCATTAATCACCTGAACTCCATAAGCCCCTACTCTGACTGATGGACCACAGTGACGTTGTTGGTCTCCTGGATTTAATGTCACTTCTGAGCCAGTGTTTAATAATCCCTGAAATGTCTGCTCATTTCCTTTTCCTTAGTATACAGTTACCCTGGCAAAATGCTGTAGGGCTCTTTGTGGAAAGCTGGGAAGAAGATTAACAGTATAAATTTTGGGTAGTGTAACATGGTCCTTCCCCAAGGTGACCTAACCTTTCCCTCATTCAATTGGCTTTTGGACTGTAAACTATCTCAAGTCTGGGAGTTGATTAAGGGGCTCTGACTCTCTATTTCTGTAATTCCATTTACATAACATTCTTAAAATGACAAAAATATAAAAATGGAGACCATAATGATGGTTGCTAGGAGTTAAAGGGAGGAAGGGAGTGGAAGTGGGTGTGGCTATAAAAGGGCAACACGAGGGATCCTTGTGGTGATGGATCCTGACTGTATCAAGTCCATTCTTGGTTATATTGTACTATTGGTTTGCATGATGTTACCACTGTTACCTCCAATGAAGATTTGCTTTTCTTTTTATAAATTCCCCCTCCCCCAAGATGATTCCCTCATCTGTTTGCTCATCGTTTTTGCTCATTGTTTGCTTGCTGTTTTTTGCTCATTGTCTGTTCATTTTCTGTTTGTTTTTTTCTTTAGGAGGCATCGGGAACTGAACCTGGGACCTCCCATGTGGGAGGTGGGCACTCAACTGCTTGAGTTACATCGCTCCCTGCTGGTTTTGTTTTTTTCTCGTTTTTCTACTCACTGTTTTTGCTTGTTGCCTGCTTGTTTTTTGTTCGTCTTCTTTAAGAGGCACCAGGAACCAAACCCTGGCCCTTCCATGTGGGAAGCAGGCACACAACTGCTTGAGCTACATCTGCTCCCTGAAGGTCTATGATGAATTCCTAAGGAGAAGCTGACCCACTGAAGTAGAGGTGGAGATTCGCTCCTCTGACTGCTGAAACTTCTTTAAAAGCCTTCAACTGATTGGATGAGACATCTCTCATTGTTGAAGGCAATCTCATCAGTTGTTTGTAGATATACTCAGCTATAGATGCAATCAACTTGCTGATGATTTATTTTCTGTTTTTTTTTCTTTGCTGCTTTTCAATTTTTTGTTGATGATTTAAGTTCATGAAATGACTTCACAGTAATAAGGAAGCCAGAGCTTGATTGACCAAACATCTGGAAATCATCGCCTGGCCAAGTTGACACATAAACCTAACTATCACATATCCCAAATTGTAAGCAACTTAGATGCCCTTCCATAGGTGACTGGATAAAGAAACTGTGGCACATCGAAACAATGGAATATTATTCAGTGATAAAAAGAAATGAGCTATTAAGTCAGAAAAAAACATGGAGGAAACTTAAATAATATTGCTGAGTGAAAGAAGTAATTTTGAAAAGGCTACATGTTGTGGTTGCCACAGGATGGGGAGGGGATGGAGGAAAGGGATGAATAAGTGGAATACAGAGCACTTTTAGGGCAGTGAAACTATTTTGTATGATAATGTAACGTATCATATGCAATGTATCTGTATGATACCAATACATGATATTATGTATTTGTCAAAACCCATAAAATAGTATACATAAAGAGTGAACTCTAATGTAAACTAAGGTCTTTGGTTTCTAATTATGTATCAATATTGGTTCATCAGTTATAAAAAATGTACCACACTAATGCAAGATATTAATAATGGAGGAAATGATTAGTGTGCATATTGGGGGAGAGGATATATGGGAACTCTTTTTACTTTCTGTGCCATTTTCTTGTAAATCTAAAACTGCTCTAAAGATAAAGCCTATACAATTTTTTAAAATGCATGTGTAAGACTTCTGGGAAGATGGAGGATTACAGAGGCAGAAGACCCACTTTTTTCCCAGATAAAGAGCTAAATGACAGGCAGAAACTGTCTGGAAAATGATTCTAGGGCATAGGACACCAGAAGAAGGCTAGGCACCACCCAGAAAAAAGAGGGGCAAAGGAAAAGAGTCTCAGCTGGCTGGAAAGGTCCTGTGAATAAAGGTGCAGCAGCAGCTGCTGGCACCCAGACCCCACCTTCAGAGCAAACAGCACTGGGTCCTACAGCCCCTGGAAATAAGCTATGGGCTGAGGGTGTTGCAGGGGTCCTCTTCCCCAAGAAAGGGAAAAGGAAGGGACATAGGCTATGGCAAATTTAGATTTTGGCCTGCCAACTTGGCCTGCTGTATTGGAGGGGTCACACATTTCCAGGCTGGGTGGAGCTGTAACATTGTTTGCCTTGAGAGCTGGAAGGGAGCAAGACATAATTTGCCTTCTCAAAACCCTCTCTACTGCCTTTGGCTGGTTGCTGAACATGCAGATGGAGGGAGGGTGTGGCCTGCCAAGGGAAGAGATCAAAGTTTGTTTGCTACACTTGGCCCACACTGAGGACATTGCTTCTGCACCACCCACCTAGAGAATGCATTCCCCCTAGCATCTGGGGCCTGAGCTGAGAGGTCTGCTGAAGACTGCCATCTGCTTGCAACCCAGGAAAGTGCACATAAAGAGGAAAAAATAAAAAGAAATAAGGACAAGAGACAGTTTGGTGTCTTTACTGACTCCCTCTCTAAGGCCCTTAGAAACTCACGTTCACCCCTTTAGTGGGTCCTTAGCCTTGCTTTGAGAGTTAAACAGGAGCAATCTTAAATATCTTGAACAAGTTGAACCAAGAGTCAAAGTCTAGCAGTAAATCCCTAGGCAAGAGAGAGAAGCTGAACATCAGAGTAAATTCAGCATCATAATCAGATGCCTAGATATCAGCAAAAAATAACAAACCATACTAAGAAAAAGGAAGCTATGACTCAGGCAAAGGAAAAAAATCAAAGCTCCAGATGAGACACAAGACTTGAAACAACTAATTAATGAGGTTCATACAAATCTCCTATGTCAAATCATGGAGTTGAGGGACAACGTGGCTAAAGAAATAAAAGCCATTAAGAAGAAACTGGGTGAGCACAAAGAACAATTTGAAACCTTGGATAGAAAAATAAGAGAGCATATGGGAATGAAAGACACAGTAAGTGAGTATAAAAATACAATAGAGGCACACAAGAGCAGGTTTGAAATCATGGAAGAAAGAATCAGTAATATAGAGGACAGAACGACTGAAATTGAAAACTGAGAAGAAAGGAGAAAGAAAAGAATGGAAAAAGTTTCCAAGGCCTCAGGGAGTCAAGTGATAGCATGAAGTACACCAACATATGCGTTTTGGGAGTTCCAGAAGGAGAAGAAATGTGAAAAGGGCAGAAAGAGTATTTGAGGAAATAACGGCTGAAAATTTCCCAGCTCTTATGAAGGACACGAATATATGTGTCTAGGAAGCACAGCATACTCCAATTAGAATAAATCCAAATAGACCTTTCCCAATACACATAATATGTAGAATGCCAAATGTCAAAGAGAAAAGAGAAAATTCTGAAAGCAGTAAGGGAGAAGTGAAACATCACATACAAGGGATGTTCAGTAAGACTTAGTATGTATTTCTCTTCAGAAACCATGGAGGTAAAAAAGCAGTGGTATGATATATTTAAGGTACTGAAAGAGAAAAACTGTTAGCCAAGAATTCTTTATCCAGCAAAACTGTCCTTCAGATATGATGGTGAGTTTAAATTGTTAAAGATAAACAGAAACTAAGAGAGTGAATAAACAAGAATCCAGGAAACACTAAAGGGAGTTCTGTAGCCAGAAAAGAAAATACAAGAGAGAGGGGGAATTGGAGGTGAGTGTAGAAAGGAAGACTATTTGATGGGGTAACAAAAAGTGTAAAAGACAGACAAAAACAAGATATAACATGTGAAATCTGAAGGATAAAATGGGTGTAGTAAATAATGGCTTTACAGTAATAACATTGAATGTTAATGGATTAAACTTCCCAATCAGAAGACATAGATTGACTGAACCACCCGTATGCTGTCAGCAGCAGACTGCCCTTAGACCCAAGGATACAAATAGACTGAAAGTGAAAGGTTGAAAAAAGATATTTAATGCAAATAGTAACCAAAAGAGAGCAGGGGTAGCTATACTGATGGTAGACAAAACAGACTTTAAATGCAAAAAAAATGATAAGAGGTACAGAAGGCTATTATATAATAACAAAAAGGACAATCCACCAGGACGGAATAACAGTCATAAATACCTATGCATCTGACCAGGCTGCCCCAAAAGCCATGAGGAAAAACCTGCCAAAACTGAAAGGAGAAACAGACATTTCTACAATAATATCTTGGGACTTCAACATGCCTCTCACATAAATGGATAGAACAAATAGAAAGAAGATCATCAAGGAAACAGAGAAATTGAACAATATGATAAAAGGGCTGGACTTGACAGACATATACAGAACATTGCACCCCAAATCAACAGGTTATACATTCTTATAAGTCCTATGAATCCTTCTTCAGTATAAACCACATGTTTGTCCACAAAACAGCTCTCAATAAATTTAAGAAGATTGAAATTATATAAAGCACCTTCTCTAAATATAATAGAATGAAGCTGGAAATCAGTAAAAAGAAAAGGGGAAATTTTGCAAATATATGGATGCTAGCAACACATTCCTAAACAATCAGTGGGTCAAAGGAGAAAAAGCAAGAGAAATTAGTAGACACCTCAAAATGAATGAAAATGAGAACACAATTTGTCAAAACTTATGGATATAGTGAAGACAGTGGTGAGAGGAAAATTTATAGCCCTGAATGATATATTAAAAAAGAAGAAAGAGTTAAAAACAAATATCTAACTGGACAACTGGAGAAACTAGAAAAAGAACAGTAAACCAATTCTAAAGCAAGCAAAAAAAAAAAAGAATGAATGAAGATTAGCATAGAAATAAATGAAAATGAGAACAAACAAACAAAAAAAAAAACAATGGAGAAAATCAACAAAACCAAAAGCTGGTTCTTTGAGAAAATCAATAAAATCCCTTAGGAAGGAAGGGCTCATTCCTTTGAAAGACTAACAAAAGAAAAAAGAGAGAAGACATAAATAAAATCAGGAATGAAAGGAAGGTGGCATTACAAATGAACACAGAGAAATAAAAAGTATCATAAATGGATATTATGAGAATCTGGATGCCAACAAATTAGACAACTTAGATGAAACATACAAAACCCTAGAGATGCACAAACAACCTACATTGACTCAATATGAAATTCAGGAACTCAACAATCAAATCACAAGTAAAGAGATCAACTCTGTCATCAAAAACATTCCAACAGAGAAAATTCCAGAACCAGATGGCTTCACAGGTGAATTGTACCAAATATTTCAAGAAGAATTGATACCAATTCTGCTTAAACACTTCCAAATAATTGAAAAGGAGGTAAAATTACCCAACATTAGCCAACACTACCCTAATACCAAGGCCAGATTTTTTAAAAAGTCAGATAAAGATACCATAAGAAAAGAAAATTATCAACCAATCTCTCTAATGACCATAGATGTAAAATTCTCAAAAAAAATATTTGCAAATCTAGTCCAGCAGCATATTAAAAGACTTATAGGGTGGGAAGCGGATGTGGCTCAAGTGATAAGACCTCCATCTACCGTGTGGAAAGACCTGGGTTCAGTCCCTGGAGCCTTCTGGTGAAAAATAAGAGAAAGCATGCTTGCTTGGTGCCCGCGTAGTGAGCCAAGTGCCCACATTGTGAGCCGAGTGCCTGCTCAGTGAGCTGAGTGCCCACACAAGTGCCTGAGTGGTGAGGAGAGTGCCCACATGAGTGCCCATGTGGTGAGCCAAGTGCCCACATGGTGAGTCAAGTGCCCACATGAGTGCCCATGTGGTGAGCCTGTGCCTGCACAGTGAGCCAGTGCCCATGTGGCAAGTTGAGTGCCTGAGCAGCAAGCCAAGTCGCTGTGCAGTGAACCAGTGTACGCGCAAGTGAGTCATGCAGCAAGATGATGACTCAACAAAAAAAGAGAGAAGAAGGGGCGTGTCAAGGTGAAGCACAGCAGAAACCAGGAACTGAGGTAGCACAATTGACAGGGAACCTCTCTCCACGTCAGAGGTCCCCAGGATGGAATCCTAGTGAATCCTAGAGGAGAAAGACAAGAAGAGAGGCCAAAAAGAGAAATAGATACAGAGGATCACACAGCAAATGGACACAGACAGAAAAAATACATAAAACAGCAGAGCAGGGGAGGGGGAGGGGGAGGGGAAGAAAAAAAAGAATTATATAGAGCAGATGTGGCTCAAGCAGTTATAGCACACGCCTCCCACATGGGATGTCCCAGATTCGGTTCCTGGTGCCTCCTGAAAACAACAACAACAACGAAAAACAAACAAGCAAAACAAATGAAAAAAATAACTCAGAGAAGTCAATGTAGCTCAGTGGTTGAGCATCAGCTTCGCATATACAAGGTCCTGGGTTCACTCTCTGTCCCTCTGTACCTCAAAAAAAAAAAGATTTATACATCACAATCAAGTGGGTTTTATTCCTGGTATGCAAGGATCATTTAACATAAGAAAATCAATTAAGGTAATACACCACATTAATAAATTTAAGGGGAAAAAATCCATACGATCACCTCGATTGATGCAGAAAAGGCATTTGACAAAATTCAGTATCCTTTCTTGATAAAAACACTCCAAAAGATACGTATAAAAGGAAAGTTCCTCAACATAATAAAGGCTATATATGAAAATCCCACAGCCAATATTGTAATGGGGAGAGGTTGAAAGTTTTATCTCTAAGATCAGGAACAAGACAAGGATGCTCAATGTCACCACTGTTGTTCAACATTGTGCTCTAAGTTTTAGCTAGAGCAATTAGGTAAGAAAAAGAAATAAAAGGTATCCAAATTGGAAAAGAGGAAGTAAAACTCTCACTATTCTCAGATGGCATGATCCTATATTTAGCAAATCCCTAAATATATACATCAGTGCCATTAGAGCTAATAAATGAGTTGAGCAAAGTGGCAGGATAGAAGATTAACATGGAAAAATCAATAGCTATTCTAAACACTAGTAATGACAAGCTGAGGAGGAAAGCAAGAAAAAAATTCCATTTACCTAGGAATTAATTTAACTAGGAATTTCAAGGAACTGTATTCAGAAAACTATAAAACACTGCTAAAAGAAATCAAGGAAGACCTAAAGAAATGAAAGAACATTCTGTTTTCATGGATTGGAAGACTAAATGTCATTAAGATACTAATTCTACCCAAACTGATTTATAGATTCAATATAATACCAATCAAAATTCCAACAGCCTACTATACAGAAATAGAAGTCTTTTCCCAAATTTGTTTGGGATGGAAAAGGGTCCCAAATAGCCAAAAACATACTAAAAAAGAAGAGTGAATTCAGAAGACTCATGTTTCCTGACCTTAAGTGTATTATAAAGCTACAGCGGTCAAAACAGAATGGTATTGGCTTAAAGATAGACACGTTGATCAACGGAATAGATTTAGAATACATAAATCGACCCTTACCTCTATGGACAATGGTAAAACTACCAAGTTCACTTTTATGGGACAGAATAGTCTCTTCAAAAAATGGGTCTGGAAGAACAGGATATCCATATCCAAAAGAATGAAAGAGGACTCTTATTTCACTCCATATACAAGAATCAACTCAAAGATTAAACACTTAAAGACTTAAAAACTCCCATCTTCAAAGGGAGGTGAAGATGGTCAATCAACACACTAGGGAACCGAGAGTGCTTACAACTGCAAGCAGGAGAATCATGTCCTTCAGCCATGTGGGATCTTAGTCCCCTCTCAACTTAGAGGTGGAGTGGACATCTCCATCCCAGGGTCCACAGGATCGAGGAATGAAATATGGATTAGAGTGGCCTTACTGGTATTCTACTATAAAACTATTGTGACTCTAGGAATGGAAGAAATTGTATCATTGATGTGGAGACAGTGGCCACAGTAGTTGCTGAGGGCAGGGAGAGAGAAGTAAGAAGTGATTAGGGGGCATTTTCGGGACTTGGAGTTGCCCTAAATGATATTGCAGGGACAGATGCAGGACATTATATATCCTGCCATAATCCACTTGAATGTACTGGATGAGAGTGTAAACTACATAGTAAACTATAATCCATGTGGTGCAGCAGTGCTTCAAAATGTATTCACCAAATGCGTTTCTGCGTGATGGAAATGGACTCTGAGGGGATCTCTTTTCACAAGACTTGCATGCTACTTTATTGGAATTGTAGTTGGTGCTGAGTTTAAGATATATGTAGGGGATTTGAATCTCGGGACTGATAATATGACACCCAGGCCCAGAGCCTCAACAGACTTCAGCTCCTACACTTTGACTTATTGGACTTACTCCACTCAGCTAACATGGAGTTGAAGAAGGTCAACCACCACAACATGGAGCCTAGAGTGTCTACAACTAGAAGCGGGAAGAGTGCATCCAGTACCCATGTGGAATCTAAGCCTTCACTTGACATAGGTGTGGAATGGACACAACCAATCCAATGTCCACAGAGGAAATGTGAAATGGGTGTGGGAACGGTAGCCATGGTGGCTGCTGGGTGTGGGGAACGGGAGGAAGAGATGAGATGTGGAGGTGTTTTCGGGACGTGGAGTTGTCCTGGATAGTGCTTCACGGACAATTACGGGACACTGTAGATCCCCCCAGGGCCCACTGGATGGAACGTGAGAGAGTCTGGGCTATGATGTGGACCATTGACTATGGGGTGCAGTGATGCTCAGAGATGAACTTACCAGGTGCAATGGATGTATCACGATGATGGGAGAGAGTGTTGCTGTGGGGGGAGTGGGGGGCGGGGGCAGTGGGGTCGAATGGGACCTCATATATTTTTTTTAATGTAATTAAAAAATAATAATAATAAATAAATATTTAAAAAAATGTATTCACCAAATGCAATGAATGTGCCACAATAATGAAAGAGGTTTTTGATGTGGGAGGAGTGGGTGTGTGTGTGGGGTATATGGGAATGTCATATTTCTTAATGTAACAGTTTTTATAATCTATGTATTTTTTTTAAAAAGACAATAAAAAAACAAAAAAACTCAGGACCATAAAACTCATAGAATATAACGTAGGGAAATATCTACAAGACTTTGTAGTAGATGGGGGTCTCTTAAACCTAACACCAAAAGCATGAGCAACAAAAGAAACAATAGATAAATGGGGCCTCCTCAAAATTAAACACTTCTGCACCTCAAAGGACTTCAGGAAGAGGGTATAAAGGCAGTCTACTCAATGGGAGAAAATATTTGGAAATCACACATCCAACATGATATATAAAGAGACCCTACAATTCAACAATAAGAAGACCAATGGCCTGATTAAAAAGTGAGTCAAAGACCCGAATAGACATTTTTCTAAAGAAGAAATACAAATGATGATAAAAGACATGAAAAAGGCCACGAACTTGGCCCAGTGGTTAGGGTTTCTGTCTACCACATGGGAGGTCCGCGGTTCAAACCCCAGACCTCCTTGACCCGTGTGGAGCTGGCCCTTGCACAGTGCTGATGCGCGTGCCCAAGGAGTACCATGCCACGCAGGGGTGTCCCCCGCGTAGGGGAGCCCCACGCGCAAGGAGTGCACCCCGTAAGGAGAGCCACCCAGCCTGAAAGAAAGTGCAGCCTGCCCAAGAATGGTGACGCACACACAGAGAGCTGACACAACAAGATGACACGACAAAAAGAAATACAGATTCCCGTGCCACTGACAACAACAGAAGCGGACAAAGGAGAAGACGCAACAAATAGACACAGAGAACAGACAACGGGGGCGGGGGAGGGGAGAGAAATAAATAAATAAGTCTTTAAAAAAAGACACATGAAAAAGATGTTCAACATCACTGGCTATTAAGGAAATGCAAATCCAAACTACAATGAGATATCATTTCACACCTATCAGAATGTCCACTATTAAAAAGATAGAGAATTACAAGTTTTGGAGAGGATGTGGAGAGATAAAAACACTTATTCACTGTTGGTAGGAATATAGAATGGTACAGCCATGGTGAAATACTGTTTGGTGCTTCCTAAGAAAGTTAGATATAGGTCTGCAATGTTACTGGGCAATACTACTGCTAGGTATATACTAGAATATATGAGAGCAAGTGCATGAATGGGCATCTACACACCAATGTTCACAGCAGCATTATTCACAATTGCCAAAAGATGGAAACAACCCAGGTGTCCATCAACTGACAAATGGATAAACAAACTGTGGTGTATACAGGTAATGGAATATTATTTAGCTGTAAGAAGAAATGAAGTCGTGAAGCATATGACAACTTAGGTGAACTGGGAGGACATTATGTTGAGTGAAGGAAGCCAGGCACAGAAGGACAGATATTGTATGACTTCCTGATTATGAACTGAATATAATGAATAATCTCATGGAGTTAATAGCCAGAATATAAATCATCAGAGAATAGAATGGGGTTAGAGAATGGAAAGCTGAGGTTTAATCTGTGCAGAATTGGTAAAAAAGTTATTTGTAAATATTTGGAAATGAATAGAAATTGTGAAAGCACGTCATAGGATTTGTTTAGTACTGCTAACATATGTGTATGATTGTGGTTTATTTTTTGTTGTTTTTTTCTATTTTTTTTGAGTAATGAAAATGCTCTAATACTGATTGAAATAATGAATATACAACTCTGTGGTTATACCAAATGCCTTTGATTGTACGGCTTGTGAAAAAATATAGGGTGGGTTGGGGGAGTAATACACCAAATATAAGATAACGGACTAGAGTTAGTAATAGTTTGATGATGCTCTTTCATAATTGGTTACAAATGTTTCACAACAATGCAAGGTATTGGTGGTGGAGTGATGTATGGGAGCTGTGTATTATGTTTGCATTTTTGTTTTGTAAGTTTACAACTTTCACTAAATATTTATTGTTATATATGTTCATATATGAATGATACACTTCAGTAAAATTGTTTTTCAATTAAAAAATTGTAAGCTTGATGATTTCAACCGCACCTGTTTTAACTTGTCTGTTTGGCCTGAGGAGGATAAAGTCATATTGATTTTGGAGAATGATTATGGGTTATTGTTAATCAGGTGGTGATACCAATCACAGCTGTGGGTCCCAATGTGGTATCTTTACTGGAGCAAATCAAACCATCCTTAGGCACCTATTGCTCTAGCACAGATAATCAACAAAGGTATTCAGAAACAGTTTGCCCTCACTATTTTAACTTAGGGCTGTCTTAAACTGTGCTATTTTCTATCATAATCTAGTCCAAAGTGTCCTTGATTGTCTTTTTATCCCACAGACATAATGCTGGTTCATTAAACTGATGCTATAGTGCTAATGAATTTGGCGAGCAGGAAAAACCAAGCACCTGAGATGCCTTAAGTCCAGAGGATGGGAGGTAAATCCTGTAAATGTTCAGGGACCTGCCACATGTATGGCATTTCTAGTGGTCCAGTGATCTTGGCCAAATCAGAATGTCTATTTTAAGATATGAGACAAGTTATTTTTCCTTGCTACACCCACCAAAAAGAAAGAAGCCAATACTTGGCAGGTCTGTTTGGATTTTGGAGGCAACATACACCATGCTGCTCTCACCCACTTACTGAGCAGCCTGTAAGGCTGCCATTTTTAAGAGGGGCCTGAAGCGAGAAAAGCTCTGTGGCAAATCTAGGCTGCAGTACATGCTTCCCTATCACTTGGGCCTTATAACCTGATGGTTATAAAAGAGTCTGTAGCAGAGATGCTGTGTGGAGCCTCATAAAAGTCTTACAGCACAAATCCTTAGGGGGTTGAACTCAGGCCATTCTCTCCTTGTGTGGCAATGATTCTCCATTTGAAAGGCAACTCCTGGTTTGCTAATAGTACCTGATAGTGATTGAATTCCTGATCATGGGACACAAAAAGACAGTTACTGAACTTTCCATGATGAACTGAGGGTTATCTGTTCCACTGAATCATCAAATGGCCATGTGCAGCAGCATTCCATTGTTAAATGGAAATTGTATACGAAATCAGGTCCCAGCAAATTACAGTATAAGTAAACTGAATGAACAAGTTGCTCAGACTTGTATGGTACTAATTCCTACTGCATCATTGCATCTCCATCAGCCAATACGTATGGCCTCAAACTGCTTAACAGAGCAAGAAAGTGAAGGATTAGTTTATGCATGGGTCTGCATGGTAGACTTGCACAAAGTGGAACTGGGCGGCAGTTGCCCTACAACCCCACTCAGGGTTGGCCCCTAAGAATGGCAGGGAAAGCAAATCCTCCCAAGTAATACCTCATTTTTGGATCATGTTTGTTTTTAATTGTATAATTAAAATGAGGCCTTGTAATATTTTAGTATATTTATAAAATGAAGATAAAAAACTACATTGCTTGCATGCTTCTCAAAGACACAGCTCGCGCAGAGCTTATTTGAAATACAGATTTGTGCCTAGGCCTACAAAATAATTTTGTCCCTCATTTCCCCCAGTCCCATTTTTCAGTGTGAAACCAAGTAATACATCCTATTATGCACTTTGGTAGAATGAGAAATGACCTAATCTGTAATGATTCATGAGCAGACACTAACAAGTTGGCTGACTGGTGAAGAGAATGGAAAGAACAAAATAGGAATTTGGTGATAAGGGGTTCTGTGGGAGAGGCATATGAATAGTCTATTGGAATGGGCCAGAGTGTGAGGATATTTGTGTTTCTACATAATGTTCCACTGTTGCAGGGAATATCAACTCTAGAAGAGGCTCTCAGTAATCAGATGAATAAGATAAACTATTCTGTTGATGTAATTCAGCCTATTTCTTCAGCCACCCTAGTGCTTGCTCAGTAGCCTATGTACAAAATGGCCATGGCAGCAGAGGTAGGGGCCTATATATGAACTCAACATCTGGGTCTTCCTCTTACTGAAACAGATCTGGCTATCACTACTATTGAATGAGCAACCTGCTTATAATCAGAGACCAAATACTGGGGCACCAGTATGGCACTGTTTCCCAGAGGGACCAGATAGTCATCTGGTGGCAATTTGCCTACACAGGATCCCTTCCATTGTGGAGGGGGCAAGGACTATACTCACAGGAATAGTGCATATTCTGAATATGGATTTGCTTTCTCTGCTTGCAGTGCTTTTGCAAGTACCACCATGTGAACTCACACAATGCCTTATTCTTCACCATGGTATCCTATTCAACATTGCCTCCAACAAAGGAACTCATGTTAGGATGAAGGAAATATGGTGATGGGCTCAGCTTCATGGAACTCATTAGTCTTACCACATGCTCCATCACCCTGAAGCAACTGGCTTAATAGGATGGTGAAATGTCCTGCTGGAGGACATTTCTCCCAATGGTACCAGCTAGGAGACAACACCCTGAAAGTTTGGGATAGTGTCCTACAGAATCTAGTATATGTTTTAAACCAGTGGCCAATATATCATCATACCATCATATCATGTCATATAATATCAATCATATCATCTCCCTTATAGCCAGAATGTATGGATCCAGGATTCAAAGGGTAGATTCCTCTCACTGAAGGAATGTTTGCTTCCTATGTTTATATCTTGGGACTCAGTAGTTTAGAAGGTTCTAGTGTTGAAGGGAGAAATTCTTCTGGTGACCATAGCCCTGATTCTGATGTTTTGAAAGCTGACACTGCCCCCTGGCCATTTTATGCTCCTCGTGCTACTGAACTGACAGACCAGGGTGATCTATCCTGGTTGCCAAAGGCAAATTAGTTCACTACCACAAGTAGGAGGCAAGGAGGAGAGCCAGAGGCTTCACTGGAGTGCCTCTTAGTACTCCCTTGTGCAATAGTTCTAGTTTTTAAAAACTGGTAAGCCAATAAAGATAAGATAATTAAGGGCTTAGATCCTTTGGTGATGAAGAATTAGATTACCCCACCAAATGATGTACCCTGCCCTGCTGAGATGCTAGCAGGGGGTAAGGTGAACATGGAATGAGTGGTAGAAAAAGGAGGTTATGATTATTAACTTAGGGCTTGCTTCCAGCTACAGAACAGGGATTGTAACGGCTTATGTTTTATGTTAACAGGCTTCCCTTTTCCCTTCTACTTTAAATGAAAAGCCCTGGTGGTGACTATTATTTTAGGTCTCACATGGGAGGATGAATGAATTGACATCACCCCACAATGATGCAGCAGCTGATGGAACTGGGGACATTCTGTTTTGAGGACATGGGTTTTTCATCTGGGTAAAAGGATTGATCAGTGCTGGAAATTTTGTTTGTCTCCTTGCTCTGTGCCCTTGACCTACACGAACTACTTCTTTTTATTATGCCTTCTGGGAGTCAGTCCATGGGTGATCAGATGATGGAAGGAGAGAATGGCTGTGGTACTTATTCCCCAGACTCCTTGCTTGCAGGGATGAGAGGTGGCAGTAGCTGTTACTCTACAGAATACCAAAGTGCCTGTTTGGTGGCCCTTTCCTTATAACTACTGCTTAGGGCTAGCACCAGTTTTTGTTAGCTACTCTTTCCCCTTGAGTCTTAGGTGTGTTAAAATTGTCTCACTGTGTGGCTAGCCTTGAGGTGCTTTGCCATCCCTGACTGGTCACCCTTAGTCCTGCCCATACCCTTATGCATGCTTCTTTCACTAACTCTCTTTAATTACCCCTTTGAGTATATGATCTGTTTTTTATTATAAACTCGACTGGTAAAATTCCTGATATTATTTATGCATATCTTCTCTTTTTTTAAATTTGCCAGAAGTTTATCAGTTTTATTAGACTTTTCAAACAACCAACTTTTGGTTTTAATCTTTTCTATTCAAGAGTTTCTTTTTCATGAGTATTTATTCCTGTTTCCTTATTTCTGTACTCTTTCATTTACTCCGTTGTTGTTTTTCTAACGTCTTAAATTGGATGCTTGGATTTGGAATTTCCAGCCTTTTTTCTTTAACAATACAAAAGGTTAAGGCCATAAATTTCTTTCTAAATACCACTTTAAAAACAACCCATTGGTTTTTGTGATATGTAATATTTTCATTACTGTTCTAAGTATTTTCTAATTTTTAATATGATTTTTTCTTTCACCTATGATTCATTTCAAAGTATGTTTTAAAATTTCCAAACGTAGATGTTCTGTTTATCATCTTGTTATTGGCTTCTAATTTAATTGCATTGTGGTCAGAAAATGTGAAATCTATGAGACTGATTTTTTAAAATATATTGACATTTGCTTTTTCACCTAGTATATGGTCAGTTTTCATAAATTTTCCATGTGCTGGATCACCATTAGATGACACATTGCCTTTATATGAATTAAGGAAAGGTGCCCCTTCCTTCATCTGGGTTCAAGGTTTGACAAGTGGAGTACGGGATGGGTTTGGCCCCCTCTTGTCCCCTTGGCTAGGTGCCTTTGTTGAGTGAAAACCCTGTACAACAAAATGCTGTACAGCCGTAAAGGTTGTACAGGCTGGCCCTGTTCATGGATTCTTGCAAAGAATGTTTATTTTCCAGTTGCTATGGTTATTAGATCAAGCTTGTTCATGTATTGTTTAAATAAATATTCTATATATTTTCTTAACTACTTCATGTATCAATTTCAGAGAGAAATGAATTAAACACTCTTGGTATGATGGTGGGATTCTCTATTTCTCCTTGTGGTTAATTTTTGCTTTATTTATGTGTTGCCTTCCCCCCAGTGTGGGACATGACTCCTGGGGATGAGCCTCTCTGGCACCGAGGGATTACTACCAAGTACCAGCTAATGATGTAACTAGAAAATGACCTTGAATAAAAGGGTCAACTCGGACCAGCAGAATATCTCAATCTACATATAATACCAGGAGTTAAAAATGCTTTTTGACCTGAAGAAAAGGGGGAAATGGAAAGGACAAATGAGTTTATATTGGCTATGAGTTTCCAAAAAAAGCTGGGAGGTTATCAGAGGGGTTGCCTTTATGCACGTCTGAGCAGAGTCCCAGAGACAGATAAAGTAGGTACAACCCCAGGTATTGGTTCTCCCGAGGGCTATAGAGACCCACAGGTTCTATGGTCATGGCAGATGGAGTTCAGTGCCATCTCAGTTGGCCCTACTTTGGAGTTTGTATTTCTGTGTGATGGAGCTGAACTCAGATGAGATCTTTGTCCAAAAGCCTCTCCTGTTACTTTTACCGGAACTGTAGTTGGTGCTGGGATTTAATGTATACCCAGGGGACCTGAATCTCTGGATTGACCATGTGATAGCCAGGCCCTGAGCCTCAACAGACTTGCAACTCCTGCACTCTGGTTTATTGGACTCACCACACTCAGCTAACATGGAGGTGAAGAAGGTCAACCACCACACCAGGGAGCCAAGCGTGCCTACAACTGAAAGCAGGAGAATTGCATCCAGCATCCATGTGGAATCTAAGCCTCCCCTTGATATAGATGTGGAGTGGACACAACCATTCTAAGGTCCACAGGATGGAGGAATAGAGTATGGATTAGAGTGGACTTACTGATATTCTATTAATGAACTATTAGTAATGAAAGAAATGTGGCATTGGTGTGGAGAAGTGGCCATGGTGGCTGCTGGGTGTAGGGATTGGGAGGAAGAGATGTGATGTGGGGGCGTTTTTGGGACTTGGAGTTGTCCTGGGTAGTGCTGCAGGGACAGTTACCTGACATTGTATGTCTCCCATGGCCCACTGAATGGACTGTGGGAGAGTGTGGGCTATGGTGTGGACCATTGACCATGAGGTGTAGCAGTGCTCAGAGATGTATTCACCAAGTGCAATGATTGTCTCATGATGATGCAGGAGGTTGCTGTTATGGGGGGAGGAGTGGGGTGAGGTGGGGTGGAGGGTATATGGGGACCTCATATTTTTTTAATGTAACATTAAAAAAATAAAGACAAAAAAGTTTTTGCTTTATATATTTGAAAGCTGTTATTGAGTACACACATGATTAGTGTTGTTATATTTTCTTAATGAATTAATACTTATCAATATATGGTAATCCTCTTTAAATCTAGTAATTATTTTTCCTTTAAAGTCAATTTTGCTTGATATTAATCTAGCTACAATAGCTAATTTTTGTTGTTTTTAGTATTTGCCTGTTTAATTTCCCCATTGTGTTGCTTTCAAACTTTCTATAAGAGTCTGTGTTTTAGGGGTGTTTTTAAAAATAGATATCTTTAAAGAACAGACATATTTTTTGCTTTTTGCCTGGAGCATTTCATTCATTTACATTTCATGCAATTACTGATATAATTAAGTTTAAATCTACCATCTTTCTCTACTCAATCTTGTCTACTTTTTCAAAAAATTTTTCCTCCTTTCTTGCCTTCTTTTAGATTGATTAATTTTTTTTTCTCTTCTTTCAATCATTTTCTCTCTGCTAGTTTGGAAGATATATGATACACATTGATTAGTAGTTATATTAGACATTTTAATATGCATATTTAAAGTAACAAAGTGTAAAGCTAATTAATATCCATTACCAATACATAATATTCCAGGAGACAGTCCCACACAGGCCACAGCTTTTAACAACTCTCAGCACATCAAGGGACAGGTCTTAACAAGACCAGAGAACATATTCACACTATCACCAATCCTACTAGCAGACAACTCCCTGCCTATGCCTAGGACTTAGTTCAGATCCCTTTGGATCTCTCTTACCAATTTTGTGTGCTTATCTTTTACTTTGTATGATTTTATTTTATTTTTTTTTTAAAGATTTATTTGTATTTATTTAATTCCCCTCCCCTCCCCCGGTTGTCTGTTTTCTGTGTCTATTTGCTGCGTCTTGTTTCTTTGTCCGCTTCTGTTGTCATCAGCGGCACGGGAAGTGTGGGTGGCGCCATTCCTGGGCAGGCTGCACTTTCCTTCGCGCTGGGTGGCTCTCCTTACGGGTGCACTCCTTGCGCATGGGGCTACCCTACGCGGGGGACACCCCTGCGTGGCACGGCACTCCTTGCGCGCATCAGCAGTGCGCATGGGCCAGCTCCACACGGGTCAAGGAGGCCCGGGGTTTGAACCGCGGACCTCCCATGTGGTAGACGGACGCCCTAACCACTGGGCCAAAGTCCGTTTCCCGGTATGATTTTATTTTAAAGGCTATCATCTTCAGCCTTCTTTAGTGAATTGCCCTTGGGCTACTAAAGCCAATTCTTGCTATAAATATGTGGACAGCTGGAAGTGCCTCAGAGTTTATATTTTTCCTGCAGTGGTTTGTATCCACTGTCAGACTGGTGCAGGAGTATGAAAGCCCAACTCCCTTGACCCAAGCTGAACAAATTTTGAGTAATTTATGATCCAGCTTCTTCCACAGGATTAGGCAGAAGCTAGTACTTCATTTTACACCCTTGCTTGGCCTCATCCTCTTCCTTATTCCCTTACCTATTGTTTCTCATTTCAGGGTCTGCTTCTGTAGAACCAGACCTAAGACAGGGCTTACACAATATAATAATGCTCAGCATACTGTAAGACAGCCCCCCACCCAAACAAGGGCCTAAGCACAGGATCTAACCAATATTTTCTGCACAGTACACATAGAGAAAGCCTATATTCAATTATGGTCCACACATACCACTGCTCAGCATCCCACTAGATGGTGCCTGCTATGATCTTACAAATAATAATAGTAATAGTTAATATTTATTGAGCTTTTAATATGTGCTGGGGACTGTTCTAAGCACGCATTATGACGTATGATCTAATTTTATCCTCATATAGTCCTATAAAATAGGTACAATTAAAAGGGGATATATGCTTCCTCATTCCTGATGTATCCTTCTCAGTGGGGATGGAGGAACCTGCTCCCTTCACTCTCTGCCTCCTCATTTCTCACTCTTACTCCAACTCTCCTCTTTCAGGAAGCATGACTTATCTCATGAGTCCTTTCGGAAGAAGAAACTGAGCATGTGTAGCGTGGCCCCTACCTCTCTACTTCCTCTTAAGAAGAGAACAAGTTTTGGTTTAGAACTTGGGCAAGGAAGAGGAGTGTGAGTCTTTGGGCCACCTCCAATCCCAACAGATACTATTAACCTCTTTTGATTAAGGAAAAAACAGAAGCATAGAGAAGTTAATAAGTGACAGAACCTGGGTTCAAACTCAGGCAATACAGAGTTAAGAATGTGGGTGCTGGAGCCAGACTGCTTGCGTTTAAAGTGGGAGAGAATAGGAAAATCAATTAGAAGGAAGAGCAATAATGAAAACTGAGAGAGGGAAACGGACTTTGGCCCAGTGGTTAGGGCGTCCGTCTACCACAGGGGAGGTCCGCAGTTCAAACCCCCGGCCTCCTTGACCCGTGTGGAGCTGGCCATGAGCAGTGCTGATGCGCGCAAGGAGTGCCGTGCCATGCAAGGGTGTCCCCCGCGTGGGGGAGCCCCACACGCAAGGAGTGCGCCCGTGAGGAAAGCCGCCCAGCGTGAAAAGAAAGAGCAGCCTGCCCAGGAATGGCGCCGCCCACACTTCCCGTGCCGCTGACGACAACAGAAGCGGACAAAGAAACAAGACACCGCAAATAGACACCGAGAACAGACAACCAGGGGAGGGGGGGAAATTAAATAAATAAAAAATAAAATCTTAAAAAAAAAAAAAACTGAGAAAAGGCAATGAAAGTCTTTATAAGCTGGGTCCTATTCAAGCCTAGCAGACAGGTAGTGCTAAAATATCCCAGTTACCAAACTGTGGTCATCTCTGTCCTATGACCTTGACAAGCTGCTACTTCATAGTGGTCTGGATCACTCCTTCTGCTGCCCCTTTGCGGATTCCAGTTCGAACCTGAAGATTTAACTCTACCACCTAATACAGATAATGTAAGGAACTTTTTCTCACATGAGGAGCAATTTTGACAGGATGGAGCCAAGTAGATTGGTTGGGAATAAACAGCCTTAGCATAAAATGCAGAAGTTATCAAGGAGCTTGTTCCAAGGAACTTTTCTTCATTTAGGATCTTGAAAAACCTTTTGCACTCATTCTCATATTACTTTACTTATTTTGTCTTGTTTTGCTTTTATGTGCCTCCTTCTTTGTCCCATTATCTGTTTTCACTGAGATGATGAGTAACAAGATTGCTTAACCTTACAATTAACCTAAAACCCACCTATGACTCCGTGCAGCAGACTGGCAACATTGAGATTACCCAATCCCTAGTCATCACTACAGATCTCAGTAGCACACTGCTACTTAGGAGCCAGTGAGATCACCAGGGAACAGTACTCCCAGCTCTTGAGACAATACCAGACACTGATAGCAAAGAACTGGCAAACCAATAACAAGGATGCAAAAGATACAATACTTTGCAATCCTACAGAGCAAAAAGCCAATTAGCTCTGAGGAATTCCTAAAGGAATCATGATACTATGTAAAGATAGTTCTGCATTCTCTGGCAGAAGGGAAAACCAAGGCCTGGGTGCTTTAAAAGCCTCCAGGGGCATCCAAGGGAAGCCACAGCACCACGTAATACTGTAGCTCAGTGGTTCTCAACTGGGGGTGATTTTGTCCAGTAGGAGACATTTAAAAATGTTTACAGACACTGTTGTTTGTAACAACTGGTGCTGGTGGTGGTGGTAGAGGTGTGTGTGTGTGTGTGTGTGTGTGTGTGTGTGTGTGTGTGTGCGCGCGCGCACTACTGACTTCTAGGGGGTAGAAGCCAGGGATACTGCTAAACATCCTATAATGCCAGGATACCTCCCATCCCTTCCCCTGCAAATAATTTTCTGGCTCAAAATGTGAACAGTGTCCAGGTAGAGAAACTGCTTTAAATTATAAATAGTTTGATATCACAGAGTATACCCTGTGATAATGATTTAAAAATTCCCTAGGGAGGATGATGGCACATGGGGGTTCACTATACCATTTCTTTTACTTTGTATGTTTCAAATTTTCCATGGTAATCAAAAGTGAAAACATCAGAGGGCACTGGTATCTCTGACACCCATCAAAATGTTAATGGTTTTTTTGAACAAAGTCACTGAAACAGAATGGTGTATATTTTAGAGTAGTTGGCTTTAGAATTTCAAAACTAGACAGGATATTATGAGATATAGATATAGATGGTGAAAAACTATGATACAACATGGTAGTATTTTCCCAAAACTCATTCTGGATACAGCCTACCCCCGAGTAGTTTTTCAATGCAAATGAACCTGGTCCATTTGGAAAACCTGTCAAATTTAAAAGATACTGGTTCTAAAGTTCATTCAGCAATGTATGTGTGGTAGGATTCCTTTTTCGTTTCATCTTTATTTTCTAAATTTTCTGCTAAACATGTATTTTTTTACTTTATTTTGAAATGAACACGAATCTTAAAAACCTTTTTATTTGGAAATAAACATGTAGTTCCATAATTTCTCTGATGTATATAATTTTAAATTTATAATATTTTACCTTTTCTTAGATTTTGTAGACTTTTGATCTTAAAATTTAGATTTTAATGTATAGTATTTTAATTTACTCTTTTAGTTTTAATGATTATATAAACCATTATAATTTATATCAGACAATAATTTATGTAATATAATTTATATATTTATATATCACTAAAATTTATATACTTTTATATTTTATTTTGAAATAAACATTGAAATATCATGATATAAACATGTAATTCTGAAATAAATACTAACTTTTTAATTTTGAAATTAACAAGAATTTTAAAACTTTATTTTGAAAAGTTTCAAAAATAAATACCAAATTACACAATACCCTTCACCCAGATTCTTAAAATGTTAACATTTTATCACATTTACTTTATCATCCTATTAAGTTTTTTTTCCTGAAACATTTTAGAGTAAGTTGCAAAATGATGTCTAAATACTTCAGTGAATATTATCTTAAAACAAGGACTTTCTTTTACATAAGAGCAGTACAAGTATTAAAATCAGGAAATTAACGTTAATAATACAATATTATTACCCAATCAACAGTCACTCGAATTTGGTTAATTGTCCCAATAATGTCCTTTATGGCAAAAGAAATATAATGTTTTCGTTTCGTTTTGTTTTTGTTTTCTGTTCCAGGATCAGTTCCATTAATCTGGAAGAGTTATTCAGCCTTTCTTTGCCAATTCTCAGGAGCACAAGTCAGTTATTTTGTAGACTATTCCTCAATTTGGGCTTGTTGAATGTTTCTTCATGATTGGAGTCAGGTTATGCAAATTGCTGACCTGAGAACGACAACAATGATTAGTGTTTTTTTGTCTCACCAGGAGATGCATGATGTCGATTTGTCTCATTTTTGGGGATGCTTACTGTCATCACATGGCTAGGACGGTGTCCACCATATTTTCCCACTGGAAGGCAGGAATTCTTCAGCTGGGCTAACCTGTCTCCTTTGTTTTCCCGCTGTAAAGTTTCTGTTTCACCCTTTGAAATAATAAGTATCTTGTGATCAAGTAAAGTAAATAATTTGTTTCTTAACCTACTTGCGCCCCCTAGTTTTGCCTCGGCTTACCACTATAGCAGCAGATACTGATAGATGTCAGAACTCAGAGCTCCTGATGTTTCCCAGGGCCGGTTTCTCTCATTCTCCCTAGATGGTCACTTTTGGATTAGCATAAAGTCTGGCACATAGCAAATGCCTGCCCCCTCCCCGATTAGTTTATTTATTTATTTTTTATCCCAGCAGTTAGCAGAGAGCATGGTAATGTATCTGTTTGTATCTCTGTCTATCCCACAAACTGTGAGCTCGTTGAGGGTAGGCACCATGGCTTATTGTATCTCTGTCCCAATGTCTAGCAAATATTAGTGAATTGTTGGCCTGTCGTAGCTACTTCAAAAGATGAGGACTAGAGGTCGACCAGGGGATAGCATTTTTCTGTTCTAAAGGGAAGCGATGGCGTGGGTTGCGAAGAGCGTGGCAGGCGTGGTCACTTTGCGAAGGGGCCCAGGGATCTCGGCCATCTCATTAGCTAAGCTTCCGAGGGGTGGGGAGGAAGGTGGGGCGGGAAATCGAAAACCGAAGTCTCAGCTCCCGGCATTCCCCGTGGGCGGTGCTCCCCTTTGACCTCTCGCTCGCGTGCTACACATCCGGGCCTCCGCTACTAGTGAGGGGAAGATGGCGGCCGCAACTGTGGTCGTTCCCGCAGAGTGGATAAAGAACTGGGAGAAATCAGGGAGAGGCGAATTGTGAGTGTCCGGGTTGGAAGTGGGCGCTCGGCGGGGCCGGGCCCAGATGGCAGCCTTGCTCTCTTGTGCGGTGGGCGGTTGGGAAGGAAGATGCGCCCCCTCCCCCACCCGGGCGGCGGGCGTGGATGGTTGACTAGGAGTTTCGAACTCCGGGAGAAGAGGTGCTTTTAACCGCCGCCGACCTCCTTCCTTCCCTGACTTCTCCGAAATCCCCGCTTTTCGCGGTAGCCCGGCTTCCTTTAGCTTTTCCGCGGAACTCAGTTTCGCTCCTGCGGGTCCCCGTGCTCCTGATCGGTCTCTTTTTGTCCCCTTCTTAGCTTGAGCTCACTTGGCTCTTTTCTCTTTACGGGGCCGCCGTGGGAAGGGGGGTGTTTCGGACTTTCCAGCGCTCTCTGTCCCATTTCTTCACTCTGCACCCGTTCGACTCCGCAGTTTGGAGCCCGGCGCCTCCTTTGCCCGAAGTCCGAGGAGGGCGAACCATCCCGGACTCCCTCCCCTCTTCTCTGCCCGCCGCCGCGAAGCCCCGGGCGTCGCGAAGAGCCCCGTTTGGCACCTCTCGTCCTCCCGGGGAGCGGTCTATCGGACTGTCCCGGCCTTGCGCGGCGCCGCGGGCCGTGGGGAAGTGTGGCAGGGACTGCCGCTTTCCTCGAAGACCTACCGGCATTTCTTTGCTCCGTCTTTTCACCTTAGAGCCTTTTCGGGTTGGATTCAACTTTCATCATTAAATGTTTCTTAAACCCCATTTTGTCCTGGGACTGCAACTAATTTTGGCAACTCTCCAAGCTTCTCCGGTACCTAGGAAAAACGGGTTTCCTTTAGTCATGTAACTTAATCCCCCCCCCCCCCCCCCCAGTAAGGTGGAAAACAGTAATTTGCCATACCCGCGGTTTCCTCACCCACATTATCAGCTCGCGAGCTCTCGCCCTCTCCGTCTGTCTCTCCCTCAGAAAAAAATCGTTTTTAAGTAACAAAGCTAACCGCAGATTTAAAGGCAAATAACTTCGTTTTAATTTCCTTCACTGGATCGCTTGAGAAGGTAAAGCTCAATCCTGTTTGATTAACTCGTTAGCCATTTTTTTTGTTGTTGCCTTCACCCTCTTCCAGTAGCCAGTTTACGGTTGGAACTTGTCTTGAAACGAAACGCGAGGAACGGTGGATCTGGCGCGTCTAATACTACGAGCCTGTTTCCCCCCGCCCCGCGCTGCTTTAGGAAGTCTTAACAGCGTGAGCTTTAGAAATGAAATTTCCTGAGTAAGCAGCCGTTTTAGCTTAACTAGCTCAGTGACCATGGGTAAGTTCCTTAACCACTTTGTTTCCCCTTGAGTAAGTTGGGAATAATAGTACCCTACTCAAAGGATTGTTGTGAAGACTAAATAATAATGCCCCTAAAGCACTTAACATATAGTTAACATCTCACGTGGTAGTTATTAATAGTTAATATTATTCCAACCTATAGATATTTCTCAGGACAGCTCTTGCTTTCCTGCTAAGTCTGTACTATTCAGGTTACCATTTAATTGGTATTTCACTTTTTCATGTGTACTTACTCCAGTCTAATGAATTGAGAGGCCCTTGAAGGATAAGGGACCATGTCTCATATTTGATCTCCTCCCCCCCCCCAGCCCATGTAGCTCATGCTTACATCACTTATTGGTTTTATTAACTGATAGATAAGTCTATTTGATAAACATTAGTTTTACACTGTTAGGAACGTTTTCCAGATCCTTGTACAGGGTAGTCAACAAACAGCTATTAAGTTCCCTGTGTTCAGGGAGGTAACCAAACCGTCATCTTCATCTATATTAAATTAGGATAACCCAAAAGACTGATAAATCACTTCAACTGTTGTTTTGTTTACTTTTAAAGTCAACTCAGTTTAGGGGCTGTCACTCAACTTCCTGCCTGCTACTGTTTTTGACAATTTTACTATTATTGGTCCCACTTTAGACTGAATGGCATTAGCATTAGGGCTAGGAGGTGAAATTAAGAACCTTATGCTTGGCTTCTGACTGGCAGTGATTGGGGAAAAACAGTGCTATATAGGAGTCAAAATACTTAGTCAAAATGGAATTTTTGTTTCACTTTATGTATATTTACGTGATCCATGTTATGCATCATAGTTCCTGTGTTTGAAGAGCTGCTTAAAAAGTATCAGGATTTACATGCATGTAGTTATTGTATGACATGTGAGCTGTGGTTTGAATTATAGTAGATACAAATTAGTATAGTCAATTTCATAATTGTATTCTCTCTGAAGAATGTTTAAAGTTCTTAGTTGTGTGACATAATGAAATATTTTAAAGAGTTTTAACATTTGATCCTTTAGTATTTAGTCTTCATTTGATCTCTTCACTTTATAAAAACTTTGTTACATATAGGCTACCTTGGGAGTTTGTTCATTAGAATAAATGGTGTAAATATGTGACAAATATTCCTTTGTCAGAAAACCTTTTAAATGTAAAAACAGCAAGTGGAAGTGTTAAAAATGAAGGTAGTGTGTCATCAGTTTATTAGTAAATCCAGTTACAGATTAATATTAGCATTGTATCTTGGGTGGATTTTTCCTTTTTTTAAGGAGATGAATGAGCAGATGAGCTTTAACTTGATTGAAAATTATCTTTAAAATGTGATGTAGTTCATGGGATTGTTAGTTTATTTCTTGTCTCACTTCTTACCAGCATAAATCTGTATTCTAGGGGTTGTAGTTAATTCCAGGATCATTGGGTTAAAAGCAATATATGAGATGTATAGGACATTTTATAATTTTCAGACGGCAAATTCTTAATTGTGCCTTCACGAAAAGCAACTGTTTATTAGATGGAAGGTCTTAGTTTTGAGAAATAAGTTTTGTAGGTAATTAAGAGATTTAAAACTGTATTTTTTCTATCTAATTAGCCTACCACATACCTAACTAATTATTTTTTCAGAGATAACGATTATGTGTTTAATGATAAATTATAGAACTCTTGCCATGGTTGTCAAAAAGGCAAAGGAGGACTACCAAAATTAGTAAGTGCCCTTTCCATTAACACTTAGATCTAGTTTTACAAGTTACATGTCTAATTGCAAGCCCTTTGAAATTTTGCTTCATATGCAAGGTATGGATTTAATCACTTTAATTTTGGAATTAGAGTTTTAGTGTTTTGATGATTTCATGTTAGTGTAGGACTTGCCGTGATTAGGCTAAGAAGCTTTCAAGTTCTGGTAAATGCAGTCGAGAATTCTATTTTTAGTAGAAATCATTAACAGTGAGTACAGCATTTCTTTATGTCACAAGCAAACTTAATGGAAAATTTATTTTCCAAGCTTTTAATCTGAAGATGATAGCTTCATGTAAATGCTTAGTTTTGAAATACTTGAGTATCATTTATTTGGTTGAAGAAGTTCTTTTTAAAAGTTTACATATCCCAATTACAGATTTTTGTTTGGTTTTACATTATTAATTATAGATAGTTGTTGACAAAGTATTAAAATTTATTTGCTAAATGTTTTGGTTGCCATTCTTTTTCTTCTGCTACTAAATGATTTTAAACATTCCAGAACTTTTCTACGTACATTTAGATGCTCAGTAAGTGTTGTCTGACTGGCAGATAATCTTTTAAGGACATTTTTAGTCTTGGTGGCTAAATTTTTTTGTTTATCCTCCTAAAAAGTGCTCTACATTCAGCTTAACCTTTAGCTGAGACCTTTTCTTGATATCTTAGTTTTCAAACATCTGATACATAATTTCTCATTTTAATTTGTATGCACAAGTTAAGTTGTGGTCTCTGTTC
Source organism: Dasypus novemcinctus (assembly GCF_030445035.2). Classification (NCBI taxonomy): domain Eukaryota; kingdom Metazoa; phylum Chordata; class Mammalia; order Cingulata; family Dasypodidae; genus Dasypus; species Dasypus novemcinctus. Next base: position 136,003,303 of record NC_080704.1, on the reverse strand, counting down.
CTGGTAAGAGAATTGCATTCTTCAGAAAACGCTAAAGGAATACCAGGAAATGATTATCCAGGTGACTGCTTTCTTAGTAAAAAATTAAAATATACTATAATGCTTAAATGTTAGGGTAGAGTGATGTTAAACTATTAATACATTTGTGCTTTTTCCCGCTGTAAGTGCTAGAACTTCTGTTAAGTTGTGTTTTTATTATTTCCTGTTACTTTCCTCATAAATGGATGTTATAAGATAAAGCTACTTTGTTCCAGTATTCATTTTTGTGGGTTATATCTTTGTTCTAACATTGAAAATAGGGCTGATACTTTGCTTAACCAAATTTAGTCTTTTTTATTGTTTTGTTTTTAAATATTAATTAAAGCACACATGGCCATTAGCCTATATATGAAGCCAATTTTGAAATGTTGAGCATGTAGTACAGGCTTGTGCTGTGTTTCCTTTTTACTGGAAAATGGAAGCATATAAGGGGAAAAACTAAAATATCACAGTTTTTTTTTTAAGATTAATTTTTTTAATTTCTCCCCATCTCCTCGTTGTTTGCATTGGCTGTCTGCTCTGTGCATGTCTTCCTTCTAGGAGGTACTGGGAACCGAACCCGGGACCTCCCATGTGGGAAGGAGGTGTCTAATAGCTTGAGCCACTTCCACTCCCTGCTTTGTTGTGTCTCATTATGTTTTCCTCCTTGTGTCTCTTGTTGCATCATCTTGCTGTCTTGCTCATCTTCTTTAGGAGGCACTGGGAACCAAACCTGGGACCTCCCATGTCGTGGGCAGGAGCGCAATTGCTTGAGCCACATCCGCTTCCCCTAAATACTCATGTTAAGAATGTATTCACAAAATACTCCTTAAGTCCTTAGAAGAGCTTAGGACCTTTTATTCAGTTTGTTTCACAGATCTTTGACAGTAGATTCTGTCCTTGTTCTCAGTGATCTGATAGCATTTCCACAATAGCACTAAAGTGTTTTAAAAGTGGAAAAAATGATAAAGTCAATTATTTGGAGGTCATTAAGGGACTAAATCATTTGAATTTGGACTGGGGGGTAAGATTTGATGTATTTTGTTAAAGCTACTTTAAAATGGAGGTAGTTTTGTTTATTTCTCTTTAATTTGGGTTGGGGTACCAAAATTGTTTAACAGATATAGTAAGACAAATGCAGCGTTCAGAAACAGAATTGTTTCTCTAGTGGATTATGTAGGGGAAAGAGCGTGCATCATTCTACTGATTAGGGAAAATTACTAGTGATTGTTTTTAGTTTCCTACTACAATTAGGGAAAACCTGTTTTATACTAGGAAAATAAAAGAACCTATTATGCAAGAGAATTGTCTTATTCTAACAACCCATCAATGATTCCTTATACAATTTGAGCACATCTTTGAAATGCTAATTAATAGTTCATGACAGATGATATATGTTCCTAATAAAAATGTTTGTGGTTTTGGGACTTAGAAAATAGGATGATACTTCAGTTATTTCTTAAAATTATGTAAAGATAGTTTTTGCTTGGTGGGTATAGAATGTTTGTAAGTAACAAAGATTATGTAATGATGATTATATCATTAGATTAGGTAGGGATTTGGGACACTGATACTGCTACCCCCATTGGAAAGCTTATTGCAAAAGACATATGTATTAAGTTTATTAAAACAAATAGAAAATGATGCTGTTGAAAACAAAGTAAGGAAATACATTCATCATAAGAAGGAATATTTGACCTTGCATTTTAGTAGCCCTGGTACAAAAGGAAAGATGAGTTACTTGATTCTATTACATTCTTCTGTCAAAGACACAGTGTTTCCAGTTACTACATCCTGAAGGGAATTGAACCTATGGGGACAGTGAGAACCACAAAGGGAACTCTTAAAATTTTTTTATAGCAAATATTGAAGCAATCTTGATATAGTATCTTATATATTTACTCTCCCCAAAAAGGAGTTAGATGGCAGATATTTTTAGGGCATATTCGCTGATGCTAATCTGAAGCAGATGGTATTTCTGTGTTGCCTATTAAAAGGATGATTTGGTTTTATATTTCATGTAAGCTTGTGGTAGGTTTAACATATTCTGAAATTACAAGTTTAACCAGTGTTCTCAAACTGTTGGAAGGCCTGTCTAGTTCTCCAGGGAAGTAGGTGGAAGTATCTGGGATCAAACTTAACACAGATTATTTTTTCATTTGTAAAGTGCTCTCTTAGAAGAGTTTTTTTTTGTTTTGTTTTGTTTTTTTCAGGAGGTGTTGGGGATTGAACCCAGGATCTCATATATGGGAAGCAGGCACTCAACCACCAAGCCATCCACTCCTCAATGAGAGCTGATTTTTTTGTGTGTGTTTGTTTTTAGGAGGTACCAGGACTTCGTACATGGGAAGCAGGTGCTCCCTATGAGTTTTTTTTTTTTAATGGAAGGTGGTTAAAAAACTAATAATTAAATGAGATTTTCAAAGTATGCAGATTTATATTAACTCTCTATTGGCAAGGCTTTTTTACTTTTTGGTTTTGGAAATAATTTGTAGACCTACAAGTGAAGTGTTGACCACTCAAAGCTTACTCTATCGACTTGTAGTAACCTGCTTATCATGATGAAGGTGCATTGAAATTATCAGAAGACAGAGAGGTGAGCAGCAAGGGCATGGATGATTTGCAAAGTAGACAATCTCTTTGTGGATAATTGTAATGTGGCATTATATGTAGTCTTAGGTGTAATGTATAAGCAAATTCTAAAAAGTGTTAAAATTATTTGTTTCTTTGACTATCGAAAAAGGATTGCTAAATATTAGTAAGAAACTCATCCTTTCATTGGCTCTCTTTTTTCCTTCAAAGCCTTGTGCAGCTTGTAAAAAGAGTATTTTTTTAAGTTGTGAAATTTAACAAAAATACAGAAAAATGCATAGACATGAATGTAGAGCTTAAGAAGTCATTGTAAAAAAACACATCCGTGCAACTCAGAGCCAGGATAAGACAAAACATAACCAGCACTACAGAAACCTCCTACATATCCCTTCATTGATTGGACTCCTCCCCCCAACATTTTCCTGGTATTTATGGTTTTCTCTTTCTTGTATTACTTGAGTTTTATCATCCAACTAATTCTTGACTTCATATAAATGGGAGTTATAGTGTGTGTATTCTATTGTATCTGGCTTCTTTTGCTCAACATTATGTTTTTATGATCCACCCATGTTGTTGCAAGTATTTATAGTTCTTTCATTTTCATAGTTGCAAAATAATCTATTGTTTATACCATAATTTTTTTTATCTCTTAAGCTGTTGATGAATATTTTGGTTGTTTCCAGTTTTCTGCTATTACCAACAGTGCCTATAGAAACATACAAGTATCTTGGTGTACACAAGCATGTGTTTTTGTGGGGTATATACATAGGAATTAAATCACTTGTTTATAAATTATGTTTAACTTCAACTCTACTAGATATTGTCAAACTATTTCAATGTACACTCCCATCAGCAGTTTATGAGAGTTTATTTTGTCCCCATATCCTGGCTAATACTTTACACTGTCAGATTTTAAAGTACTTGTTAATCTGAATAGGAATGTAATTGTTTTATTTTGGCTTACACTTTCATGAACATGTTTTTATTTTACTGGCCATTTGGATTTTTTGATTTCTTTTTGTGAAGGACCTATCTATATCTTTCGCCCATTTTAAAATTTTCTATTGAGCTGTATGCATTTATTTCATTGATTTGTAGTTCTTAATAAGGTCTGTTCTTGAATGTTTGTGGATTATACTGTATGTGTTGCAAATGTCTTTTATTATTTGGTGTGCCTTTTCACTCTTGTAATGGTGACTTTTGTAAAATTGATGTTAATGTCCTTCTTTCATTTCCGATTTTAGTGTTTTTGAGTCTTCTCTTTTTCTTAGTCCTGTTAGCAAATTTTGTTGATCTTTTCAAAGAATCAGCCTTTGGTTTCATTGAATTTTCTCTGTTGTTGTTCTGGTCTTTATTTTCTTTATTTTTGCCCTGGTCTTAATTATTTCTTTCCTTCTGCTTGCTTTGGGTTTAGATTGCTCTTCTTTTTCTGCTCCTTAATGTATAAGGTTAGGTTGTTGATTTGAGAACTTCTCTTTTATTTTTTCCAAGCATTTTGTTTTGAAATAATTTCAAACTTCCAGGACAGTTGCACAAATTATACAAAACCCATACAGAGAACTCCAGAATACCCTGAGATAACTCATTTGCTGTATCATTCTCTCTGTCAATCCATCTCGGTCTATCTGTCCAATGACCCACCCACCCATACATAGAGTCATCCATTTATGTTTTCTTTTTTAATGTAGATGTTTAAAGCTATTAATTTCCTTCTACAAAAGCACTACTTTTATTGCATCCCTTAAGTTTATGGCATCCCATAAGTTCTGGTATGTTGTGTTTTTGTTTTCATTTGTCTCAAGGTATATTCTTTATTCTAATTTCTCTTCTAATTTCCTCTTTGATCCATTGGTTTTGTTTTTTATTTTTATTTTCTAACCCATTGGTTTTTGAAGTATGTTAATTTTCACATTTATTTTCCAAGTTTCTTTCTTTTGTGATTTTTACCTTCATCCCATTGTGGTTTGAAGAGATACTTTATGATTTCAATCTTAAAATTTATTAAGACTTGTTTTGTGGCCTAACATATGGTCTGTCATGAAGAATGTTCCATGTGCACTTGAGAAGAATGTGTGTTCTGCTGTTGGGTGGAGTGTTCTGTATATATCTGTTGTATGTGATTGATTGTAGTGTTCAAGTCCTCTGTTCTAGTCCTCTGTCTCCTTCTTGATCTTGTCTCTGGTTGTTGTACTATCCACTATTAAAAGTTAGGCATTGAAGTTTGCAACTTTTATTGTAGAACTGTTGATTTCTCCATTTCAGTCAACTTTTGCTTCCTGTATTTTGTGGTTCTGTTGTTAGATGTGCATATTTTTATAATTATTATATTCTTGATATATTGACCCTTTTATCAATATATAATGTCCTTTGCCTCTCATACCATTTAACTTTAAAATCTATTTTGTCTGCAGATAATATAGTCACCTCAACTCTCTTGTGGTTCATATTTGCATGGAATATCTTTTTCCATTTTAAAAATTTTCAGCTTATTGTGTCTTTGTATTAAGTCTCTTGTAGAAAGCATTTGGATGGATCATGTTTTTTTTTAATCCATTCTTCCAATCTCTGCCTTTTAATTGGAGGGTATAATCCATTGTCTTTTGTAAATTTTTTAAAAAGGCATTTTATTGAGATATAGTCACACCATTCAAGCTATCCAAAGTGTACAATCAGTGGCTCTTAGTATAATCACAGTGTTGTGCATTCATCACCACAAAAAGTTTTAGAACAGTTTCATTACTCCAAAAAGGAAAATTCCATACCCTGTAGCAGTTACCTCTCTATATCTCTCTATCCTTCCACTGCCCTACATAGCCACTAATCTAATTCCATCTTTATAAATTGATTTATATTTACATTTTATATAAAGGGAATCATACAGTATGTTGTACTTTGTGTCCAGTTTCTTTCACTTAGCATAATGTTTTATTATCTGATATTAATGTCTTGTAATATTAACACACATTTGTTCAATTTCAAAGAAAAACAGTTCTATATATGCAATATTACTCATTCATATTTCACATGTTTTCCTATGCTTTAGAATCACATGTTACATTCTTTAGCATTCCTTTCAGTAATATACATGACTTTAGACTTCCCTTTCAACAACTGTCATACCCATATAATAGCACTGCTAGTTATAAACAGTTTCCCTTCACCTCTTCTATTCATTTATGTAGATTAACACACGTTTATACCAGTTTTGTACAAGTTAACCTTCAGCTTTCCATTCTCTAACCTCATTCTAGTTTTGTGGTGACCCATAATCTACTTATTACCTCCATGAGTTTACACAGTGTATTTACCTCATAGCAGCGCTATCTTACAGTATTTGTCCTTTTGTGTCTGACTTGCTTCACTCAACATAATGTCCTCCAGGTTCATCCATGTTACATGCTACATGACTTCATTTCTTCTTACAGCTGCATAATATTCCATTGTGTGTATACAACACAGTTTATCTGTTTATTGGTTGATGGACACCTGGGTTCTTCCCATCTTTTGGCAATTGTGAATAATGTCGCTGTGAACATCCATGTGCAAATACCTGTTTGTGTCACTGCTCTCAGTTCTTCTGGGTATATACCTAGTGGTATTGCTGGGTCACATGGAAAATCTATATTCAACTTTAGGAACTGCCAAACTGTTCTCTGTAGTGGCTGTACCAGTTTACATTCCCACCAACAGTGAATAAGCATTCCTATCTCTTCACATCCTCTCCAACTTGTAGTTCTTTTTTTAATAGTGGTCATTCTAGTAGGTGTGAAATGGTATCTCATTGTAGCTTTGATTTACATTTCCCTAATCACTAGAGATGTCGAACATTTTTTCATGTGTTTTGTCACCATTTGTCTTTCTTCTTTGAACAAATGTCTATTCAAGTCTTTTGCCCATTTTTAAATTGGATCATTTGTCTTTTTATTATTGAGTTGTAGCATCTCTTTATATATCATGGATATGAAACCATTATCAGATATGTGATTTCCAAATATTTTTTTCCCATTTGGTTGGCTGCCTTTTTACCCTTTTGTCAAAGTCCTCTGAGGTGCAAAAGTGTTTAATTTTTAGGAGCTGCATTTATCTGTTTTTTCTTTTTTTGCACATGCTTTGGTTGTAAGATCCAAGAAACCACCACCTACCACAAGATCTTTAAGATGTTTCCCTACATTTTCTTCTAGTATTTTTATGGTCCTTGCTTTTATATTTAGGTGTTTGATCCATTTTGAGTTGATTTTGTATAGGGAGTAAGATAGGGGTCCTCTTTCATTCTTTTGGTTATAGATAATCCAGTTGTCCCAGCACCATTTTTTGAAGAGACACTTTTGTCTTGGTAATGTGGACTTGGAAGTTTGTCAAAAACCAGTTGGCCATAGAGATGAGGATTTATTTATGGACTCTCAATTCAATTCCATTGATTGATGTGTCTGTCTTTATGTCAGTGTCATGCTATTTTGACCACTATAGCTTTGTAGTGTGTTTCAAGGTCAGGCAGTGAAAGTCCTCTCATGTTGCTCTTTTTTTTAGAATGTTTTTGGTGATTCAGGTGCACTTTCCCTTCCAAATAAATTTGGAAATTACCTTTTCTATTTCTGTAAAGTAGGCTGTTGTAATTTTGATAGGTATTGCATTAAATCTCTAAGTCAGTTGGGGTAGTATTGACATCTTCATGATATTTAATCTTCCAAACCATGAACATGGGATGTCTTTCCATTTGTTTAGGTCTTTTTAAAAATTTTTCTTAGCAGTGTTTTGTAGTTTTCTGAATATAGGTCCTGTACTTTGGTTAAATGTATTTGAGTCTTTTTGTTGCTATTGTAAATGGAATTTTTTTCCCTGATTTCGTCCGCAGATGGTTCAGTACTAGTGTACAAAAACTTTACTGGTTTTTGCATGCTGATCTTGTATCCTGTCACTTTGCTGAATTCGTTTATTAGCTCAAGTAGCTTTGTTGTAGATATTTCAGACTTTTCTAAATATAGGATCATGTCATCTGTCGGTATTGTAGTTTTCCTGTTTTCATATTTAGTTTCATACTATTTATTTCAAAAAAAGATGTTGATTATGTTTGTAAACAGGTCTGTTTCTCTGGGTGTGATACCCTTTGATTGTATTAGAGTTAGCAGAGTTGTCTGATTAAATTATATTAAGATTAGGGCTTTGATTCAACCATGTCATTAGAGTGCTAGTCAGCATTGAGTCCCAGCCCTCTTGGGCTAATAAAACAGACTCCCACACGGATGTAGACACAGAGGAAGAGAGTCAGCTCATTAGACATGGCAGAGGTCCCGGGAGGAGAGATGAGCCTGATAGTCTACGGCTGACCTTGTGAAGAGAACAGAGCCACTGAGCCTGGACAGAAGCAAGCCCTGGAAAGAGAGATGAGCCTATGTCAGGCTACAGCTGAGATTGGAAGAAGCTGGGACCACAGAGCCTTAAGAGGAAGGAGGAAGGCTGAACCCTCACAGACATCGCCCGCCATCTAGCATCAGCACGTGGCAACAGACTTTGGGTGAGAAAGTACCTTATGGTACCTTGAGTTGGACTCTTTAGGGCCTTGTGACTGTAAGCTTTTATCCCAAATAAACACCCTTTATAAAAGCCAACAGATTTCTGGTACTTTGCATTAGCACCCCTTTTGGCTGACTAATATAGATGCCTTTTTTTTTTTCTTATTACTCTAGCTAGAACTACTAGCACAATGTTGAATAACAGTGGTGACAGTGGGCATACTTATCTTGTTCCAGATCTTAGAGGGAAAGCTTTCAACCTTTGCCCATTGAGTATGTTGTTGGCTGTGGGCTTTTCATATATATGCCTTTTATCATATTGAGGGATTTTCCTTCTATTCCTATCTTTCGAAGTGTTTTTTATTAAGATAGGTTGCTGGATTTTGTGAGATTCCTTTTCTGCATCTATCAGGATGATCATGTGGTTTTTCCCTTAAATTTGTTAATGTATATTATGATTGTTTTTCTTATGTTGACCCAGCTTTGCGTACCCGGAATAAATCCCACTTGGTCATGATGTTATAAGTCTTTTGATATGCTGTTGGATTCGATTTGGAAGTATTTTGTTGAGAATTTTTGCGTCTATTTTCATTAGAGAGATTGGTCGGTAATTTTCTTGTAGTGTCTATCTGCCTTTGATATTAGGGTGATTTTGGCTTCATAAAATGTGTTGGATAATTTTTCCTGCTCTTCAATTTTTTGGAAGAGTTTAAAACAGGATTGGTGTTAATTCTTTTTGAAATGCTTGGTAGAGTTCACCTGTGGAGCCATCTTGTTCTGGACTTTGTTGGGAGATTTTTGATGACTGAGTCAGTCTCTTTAAATGTGATTGATTTGTTGATTTCTTGTAGCATCAATGTAGGTTGCTTGCATTTCTAGGAATTTGTCCATTTCATCTAGATTGTCTAATTTGTTGGCATAATTTCTCATAATATCCTCTTATGATCCTTTTTATTTCTGTGGAGTCTGTCATAACTTCCCGCCTTTCATTTCTGATTATATTTACTTGCATCTTCAAAGATCCAGGTTTGGTTTTGTTGATTTTCGCATTTTTTTTTTCTCAATTTCATTTATTTCTGCTCTAATCTTCATTTTTCTTTCCTTCTGCTTGCTTTGGGATCAGTTTGGTGCTCTTTTTCTAGTTTCTCCAGTTGTTGATTTAGATCTTTGATTTCAGCTTTCTTTTTCTTTTCTTTTCTTTTTTTCCCCAGGTTCTTGGGCTGGGGATTGAATCTGGGACTTCATAAGTGGGAAGCCAGTGGTCAACCACTGAGCCACATCAGCTTTCCTGTGTTGGTTTTTTATTTGTTTGTTTTTGTTTTTTTGGAGACACTGGGAACCCAATCCAGGACCTCCCATGGGGAAGCAGGTGCTCAACCGTTTGAGTCACATCTGCTCCCCTCTTCTTTTTTATTTTTATTTTTTTTTAAAGATTTATTTATTTATTATTTATTTATTTAATTCCCCCCCTCCCCCGGTTGTCGGTTCTCTGTGTCTGTTTGCTGCGTCTTGTTTCTTTGTCCCTTTCTGTTGTTGTCAGCGGCACGGGAAGTGTGGGCAGCGCCATTCCTGGGCAGGCTGCACTTTTTTTCGCGCTGGGCGACTCTCCTTATGGGGCGCACTCCTTGCGCGTGGGGCTCCCCTACGTGGGGGACACCCCTGCGTGGCAGGGCACTCCTTGTGCGCATCAGCACTGCACATGGGCCAGCTCCACACGGGTCAGGGAGGCCCGGGGTTTGAACCGCGGACCTCCCATGTGGTAGACAGATCCCCTAACCACTGGGCCAAGTCCGTTTCCCGTCTCTTCTTTTTTAATACTGGTGTTTAGGGCTATAAATTTCCCTGAGGACTGCTTTCACTGTATCCTGTAAGTTTTGATGAGTTGTGTTCTTATTTTCATTTGTCTCAATATATTTACTGATTTCACTTGCAATTTTTCTTTGAACCACTGATTATTTAGGAGTGTGTAGTTTAGCCTCCACACATGTGTGAATTTACCTCTTTCCTTTCTATTATTTTCCATTTTCATTCCATCATGATTTGAGAAGGTGCTTTGTATAATTTCAGTCTTTTTATATTTATTGAGTGTTTCCTTGTGACCCAATATGTGGTCTATCCTGGTGAAAGATCCAGCCGCCATGGTTTCTGATGAGAAATCTGTACAAAGCCTTACTGGGTATCCCTTGTATTGATGGTTTGCTTCTCCCTTCCTCAGCAGTCAGTCCTGGTTAGTAGGGAGGGTGATTGAGAGGGTTGGATCTCTTTAGTCATCTGCCTGCTCCCATGGCAAACAGTGGTATGGTTCCACCCCTTCTGGAAGTGTTTGTGGGACGTGGTACAGTGGACCAAATTTGTTGGCCAAGAGCTAAATCAACCTTAGGCTGCATCCGCTGTCACCCCTTTCCTGGGGGAGTGCATTCCTGCTGCCCTCTGTCTGTAGCAATTCAAAATTGTCTGCTCGTAGGATGGGATAAAGGTGTTGGCTGTTGCAGCTTCTTCTAGTCATGATTTTCCCATCTAGTTTCTTTTTCTCTGTCTTTTGGGGGGCATCCAGCCGTCCCCCCTGTCCTACATCCTAGAATGTTTTTTTCTAGGCCATTTCTACCTGTCTTCTAGCTGTTTTTCTGGGTACGAGAGAGTCCTGAGTCTCTCTAATTCACCATATTCTCAGATGTCTGTAATGGTGACTTTTATTGAATAGAAAGTAATCATTTTAATATTTTTTGTTTTGTTGGTAGTGCTCTTTCGTGTTTTAAGCAGTCTTTCCTGACTCTAGTGCAGTGCAGTTATCCTCCTTTAATCTTCTGGAAATTTTATTTTTTTCTTATTACAAGTGATTGATACTTGTTTGAGCTTCAAGTTAGGTGTTGCTATATATTCTTGTGGTTGAAGTATGTTAAGAAAACTCAACCTTACATAGTTAAGTAGTAGATGGAGAATTCTTTTTTAATTTTTAATTTTGAAATAATTTCAAATATACAAAACAGTTATGCCCCAGTAATGCCCTCTTGAGCCTTTTCTCTCCATCCATAGAGCCCATCCAGTATTATATATTGGCATTTAATTGTTATTTTCTCCTTAGTTTCTCTCTTTCTTTTTTTTTAATTGTGGAAATATATATTCAACATAAATCTTCCCATCCCAACCCTTCCCAAGGATACAATTCAGTGGGATTAACCACATTCACTGTGTTGCAGTATCCTCATCACCATCCATTACTAGAACTTTCCCTTTGTCTCAAATAGAAACCCAGCACTCATTTCACATTAACTCCTCATTGTCCCTGATCCCCACCCCTGGTAACCTGTATTTTACTTTCTCTGTACATTTGAATATTCTCTGAAATTTTTTTTGCGATTACTGTGGGTCTTAATTTTGTCCTAAATCCATAACAATCTCGTTTGCTTTGGTACCAACTTCAATAGTATACGCAAGCTATGTTCCTATTCTTCTCCTTCCTCCCTGCCTTTATGTAGTTCTCATAAAAAATTACATGTTTATATGTTATGAGTCCAAAATGACTGAGTTTTCATTATATTTTGTACATTTTCCTTTTAGATCCTCTAGAAAGTAAAAAGTGGAGTTACAAACTGAAAATACAATTGTATTTGTATTTATATTTACCCATGTTGCTAGAGATCTTTATTTCTGAATGTCGCTTCAGTCAATTGTCTATTGTCCTTTACTTTCAACCTGTAGAACTCCCTTTAGCATTTCTTCTAGAGCTGGTCTATGGTGATGAAGTTACTTAGCTTTTGTTTATGGGATGTCTTAAACCTGCCCTCATTTTTGAAGACAGTTTTGCTGGATATAGAATTCTTGGTTAGCACTTTTTTGCTTTCAGCTTTTAAATGTCATCCCACTGCTGTCGCCTGTTTTTTTTTTTTAGATTTATTTTTAAAATTTATTTCTCTCCCCTTCCTTGCCCTCTGAGCCCCCCAGTTGCCTGCTCTCTCTGTCCATTCACTGTGTCTTCTGTGTCTGCTTATATTCTTGGGCCAAGGGATTGCTGACCATAGGTCAGAGTAAAGTGCCTGGAACCAGGAGGAAATCTGGAATCTGTCTCTTTTTGTTGCGTCATCTTGCTATGTAAGCTCTCCATGTGTGCAGTGCCACTCCTGGGCAGGCTGCTCTTTTTTTTTCCTGCACTGAGTGGCTCTCCTTACACGGCACACTCCTTGCATGTGGGGCTCCCCTATGCGGGGGGCACCTCTGTGTGGCATGGCACTCCTTGTGCACATCAGCACTTAGTGTGGGTCAGCTCATCACACGGGTCAGGAGGCCCTGGATTTGAACCCTGGACCTCCCATGTGGTAGGCGGACACTCTATCAGTTGAGCCAATTCTGCTTCCCCCCACTGCCTTCTTGTCTTCATGGTTTCTGATGAGAAATTGGCGGTCTTATTGAGGCTCCCTTGTATGTGACACATTGCTTCTTTCTTGCAGCTTTCAGACTTCTCTTTATCTTTGGCATTCAACTGTTGGATTATAACATGATGTGGTATAGGCCTGTTTGGGTTCATCCTGTTTGGAGTTCATTGAGCATCTTGGATGTGTATAGTCATGTCTTGTTAAATTTGGAAACTTTTCAGCCATTATTTCTTTGCATATTCTCTCAACTCCTTTCTCTCTTCTCCTGGGATTTCCACGGTGCGTATATTGGTACATTTGATAGTGTCTCACAGTTTCCTCAGGTTCTGTTCACTGTTCTTCATTCTTCTTTCTCTTCTTCAGACTGATTTCGCTTGTCTTATTGTCAAGTTCAATGATTCTTCTGTCAGTTTCAATCTGCTCTTGAACCCCTTTAGGGGAATTTTAAATTTTTGTTATTGTGGTCTTCATCTCTCTTTGGTTACTTTTCATAATTTGCTCCTCTCTATTGATACTCACTTTGTGTCCAGCCATTGTCTTTTTCCTGATTTCCTTTAGTTTTTGGTCCATGTTTTTTTCCTTTAGCTCTTTGAGCATATTTAGGACCATTTTTAAAAAGTCTTTGTCAGGAATGCCCCACAGCTGATCCTCCTCTTTGATGGTTTCTGATGCCTTGATCTTTTCCTTTCCCTGGGTCATTACTTCCTGTTAACTTTGTATTTTGAAACCTGGGCATGTTAATATCTTAAGGTGTTATTGCTGGAATTTAGGCTGAGTTATCTGTTCCTTAAGCTTGTATCAAGACAGTTTTCACTGAATGCCAGGAAATAATAAAAGGAAAAAAGAAAATACCTTTTCTATTCTTCCCAAATTGACCTGTATACATGTTCTCCATAGCTTGAGGCCAAAGTGTAGGGTCTTCTTGGTCCTTTTCTGTGCATGTGTCTTGCCTTGGTATGTGTGTATGGCCTTAGGAAGTCCCCCATTTGCACAGATAAGAATGTTCCTTCTTCTCTAGGAAACAATTTCCTCACGGTTCCAGGCACTTTACTCTGACCTAATGTCACCAATCCCTTGGCTCAAGCAGCATGGCTTGACTACTCTCCCACAGCATTCTTTAGGATAGCTTGATGAGCTACCCTGTACACGGAAGTCAAATTCTGGGACAATGAGCCTCTCAGTCCACCACCAGACAGATGGGCCAGCCTGCTATCTGCCCTGGGAGCCTGGGCTGTCTCCTATTTGAGCCATTACAGGGTGGGTGAATGGCCTGCCAGGGTGACAGGAGAGCCTACTGCTGTTTTTAAATGTTTTTTTAAAAGGAGGTACTGGGGATTGAACCCAGGACCTCATGCATGGGAAGCAGGTGTTAACCACTGAGCTACATCTGCTCTCCAATGAGAATTGGTTTTTTCATTTTTTGTTTGTTTTGGTTTTGCTTTGTTTTGTTTTTAGGAAGTACTCAGAACTGAACCCAGGTCTTTGTAGTTGAGAAGCAGGTGCTCAACCTGCTACATCTGCTCCCTGATCCTACTGCTTTTGAGTAGCCATTTTATTAATTTAATACTTGCCTTAGTACTGCAGTCTTAACGTTTTTCTGGGGTTTTAAGATGTTTCTGCCAGTTCTTACTGATTGTTCAAAGCTTTTGTGGGGGAATGGAGCCCTGAAACTTCTCACTCTGCTTCTTGGTTGGAGCTAAAATGCAAAGGGAGACTTTTTTTTTTCTTCTTTTAAATGTTACATTAAAAAAATAGGTGGTCCCCATTTACCCCCCACCCCCCTCACTCCACTCCTCCCACATCAACAACCTCTTCCATCATCATGGCACATTCACTGCACCTGGTGAATATATTTTGGAGCACTGCTGTACCATGAAGGGAGACTTTTAATAGCTTTTTCAGATAGTTTTAGATATTTTTTTGATAACATGCCAAAATTTGACAAGTGGTAATTTTAATAGTTTGCTGCAGTGTGGACTCAGAAGCCATATTAGTGAATTTTTTGTACTTTGTTAAAGTTCATTTGTTTCTCTTGTACTTGGAATGGGTCTTTTACCCATGCCTCATTTTGCAGCATTGTGCATTGATCAGTTGGAAAATATTGTGTCAGAGTTATGTAGATCTTCCAAATATTGGTGTACTTATTAGATAATATTTAAAAAAGCACATTCACAGGTAGAAATTGGGAAGCAGTCAAGCTCATTGGGGCAGATACAAGTTTCCAAAAATTCTAATTTTTGTTTAAAAGCTTAATTTTTATCATTGGCAACAAATACTTTCCATTGTTTTCCTTTTAAGTGACAGCCTCACTTGGTTCATTTTTGAGAAAATATCTGCCCAAGATTCAATTCAGAATAACTGTTGCTTCTCTGTGAATAATTTTTTTGAGTAAAAATGGTCTTCCATGAAAAAGGAGGTAATTCAGCTCACAAATTAAACAGTCGCACAAGTGCTTTTCCTGGAGATATCCATATTATATTGGTATGTGTCAGAAATGTTTTCCATTTTGTTCACATGGAATATTAAAAAGGCATTTTCTAAAAATAAGTTCTCAAGGGTCTACTTAATACAATTAATAGTTTTTACTGTTTCATCAAGGGCAGTCCTAAATGATACTGATTTTTTTTCTTTGGGTTCATGGTCATGAAGACTACAATGAGACAGTTTGTTGCTACTGCCTTGGTACATGATAAGGTTCTATTACTTTTGCTCTGTTAGTGCAAATGTAAATATGAAAAAAGAAAATGTTAGTATTAATTAGTATTACAGTTTTGACCTTGCAGATGCCCTAGAAGAGTCTCGGGGAGCAAGAGTTCATGGACCACTCCCTCAGAGCTGCTCCTTTACCAAATTAAGGAAGTTCCTGTCTATTCCTACTATTCTAAGTGTTTTCCTTTTTGAATAGTGACTGGACGTTGAATTTTGTCAAAGGCCTTTATACATCTACTGAACTGTCATATGATTTACAGTAATTACTCTGAATCAACTTTGAGTATTTGGGTTACAACCAGTTTACTGTTTCTTCCTGTCTTTCTGTTTCCCTGCCCATCCATCCATCCATCCATCCATCCATCCATCCATCCATCCATCCATCCATCCATCCCTGTATATGTGTACATAATGCTGTGCATACTTAAAAACTACAAAATACTATTGCTATTATTATGATTGCCATTCACTTAACATTCATGAAACACTCATGTATTTATCAGTTTTTTCCTTCTCATTTATTGCTACATTTCTGAGGTTCTTTTTGGTATCGTTTTTATTCTTCCTAAAGAATGTCCTTAAGCATTTCTTTTAGTGTGTATGTGCTAGTGGTAAACTGTATTTCTCTGAAATTCAGTCTTTATTTTGCATTTTCCTAGAACTCTTTTCTTTGGGTATAGAATTTTAGGTTGACATAATCTTTGTTTCAGCATCTTGAAAGTGTTCTCTGCTCCCCCCGCCCCCATCTGGCATTCAGTTTTGTTGAAAAAGTCATGTGACTCCTATGGAGATAATCTTTTTTCCTATGGTGCTTGAAAAATTGTGTCTTTAGTTTTCTGCAGGTTAATTATGATGTGCCCAGATATGATTTTGCTTTAGTTCTGGAAAACTGGATTTTCTACTATTACCTCTTCAAATATTGCTTTTGCCCAATTCTTTCTTTTTCTGAAATTTCATTTAAGCATATGTCTTCTCACTATATTCTGTATATCTTTACTTATTTGCTATTTTAAATTAATCAAATGAAGAAATAGTTAAAATGTAACAAGTATTTTTGAGCTTTTTGTCTTTTAGCTTTACTATGGGAAAAAAAATCTCAAGCATATTAAGGGAAACAGGTTTAGTATAGTGGTTGAACATGTGCTTCACATGTACGAGGTCCCGGGTTCAATCCCCGCTAACTGCTTAAAAAAACCAAAAACTCAAGCATATTAAAAAAGTAGAATAGTATAGTAGCCTCCTAATGAAATCATCAACCAGATTCAACAATTTTCAAGTCTTGGCCAATCTTGTTTTATCTATAACCCCACTCATTTCCCACTTTTAAATAAATCAGTTTTATTGATACATATTAATAAAGCATATAATTCATCCAAAGTGTACAGTCAGTAGTATTTGGTATAATCACATAGTTGTGTATTCATCATTTCAATCATTATTAGAGCATTTGCATTATTTCAGTAATAATGAAAAACAGCAAAAAACAAACAAAGTTTTTCATCTCTCAATCTGTCTGTTTCCCCTGCTGTACATAGCTGCTATTTCTGGCTATTCTTGCACAATTATTTACTCATTAAGCAGTTTTATTGAGAAATATTCACATAACATAGGATCTATCTAAAGAGTATAATCAGTGACTTTTAGTATAATCACAATATTGTACATTCATCATCACAAAAAAATTTAGAATTATTTCATTATTCATCTTTATGATTTTTTATATTTTTAAAAAATAGTATCATGTAACATTTGTTACACGATATATTTAGTTCATAGTAGCACAGTCATACAGTATTTGTCCTTTTGTGTCTGGCTTACATCACTCAATATAATGTCCTACAGGTTTATCCATGTTGTCATATGTTTACAACTTTATTTCTTCTTAGAGCTGCATAATATTCCATCGTGTGAATACATCACAGTTTATCTGTTCATCAGTTGATGGGCCCTGGGTTGTTTCCAAGTTTTGGCAATTGTGAATAATGCTGCTATGAACATAGGTGTGTAGATGGCTATGTGTATTGCTGCTTTCAGTTCTTCTGGGTATATACCTGGTAGTGCTATTGCCAGGTCATGTAGTAAATCTATATTCAGCTTCTTTAAGAAATACCCAACAGTCCTCCACAGTGGCTGAAACATTCTGCATTCCCACCAACAGTGAATAAGTGTTCCTATCTCTCTACATTGTCTCTAGCACTTGTAGTTCTGTCTTTTTAATAGTGGCCATTCTGATAGGTGAGAAAAGATATCTCATTGTAGTTTTGACTTGCATTTCCCTGATCATTAGTGATTTTGAACATTTTTTTCACGTGTTTTTTGCCATTTGTATTTTTTTTGACAAATATCTATTCAAGGCTTTGCCTATTTTTTAATTGGGTCATTTGTCTTTTTACTGTTGAGTTGTAACATTTCTTTATATATCATGGATATTAAACCCTTATTGGACATGTGATTTCCAAATATATTCTCCTATTTTCACCCTTCTGACAAAGTCCTGTGAGGAGCAAAAGTGTTTGATTTTGAGGAAGTCCCATTTATCTGTTTTTTCTTTTGTTGCCTATACTTTGGCTGTTAAGGTTGAAACCACCACCTATCACAAGGTCTTGAAGATGTTCCCTTATGTTTTTTCTTCTAGTAGGTTTATGGTCATGGCTTTTATGTTTAGGTCTTTGATCCATTTTGAGTTGATTTTTATAGAGGGAGTGAGATAGGGTCCTCTTTCATTCTTTTGGTTTATAGATATCCAGTTCTTCCAGCACCATCTTTTGAAGAGACACTTTTGTTTTGTTAACATGGACTTGGTAGGTTTGTCAAAAACCAGTTGATTGTAGAGGTGAGGGTTTTTTTTTTTCTGGACTTTCAATTCTATTCCATTGATAGATGTGTCTATCTTTATGGCAGTACTATACTCTTTTGACCACTATAGCTTTGTAATATGTTTCAAGGTCAGGCAATGAAATTCTTCCCATGTCACTCCTCTTTTTCAGAATGCTTTTTTGACTATTCGGGTGTACTTTCCCTTCCAAATGAATTTGGTAATTGCCTTTTTTATTTCCCTAAAGTAGGCTGTTGAATTTTGATTGGTATTGCATTGAATCTATCAGTCCTTTTGGGTAGGATTGACATCTTCAAGATATTTAGTCTTCCAATCCATGTAAATGGAATATCTTTCCATTTGTTTGGATTTTCATTGATTTCTTTATCACTATTTTGTAGTTTTCTGCATATAGGTCTTGTACTTTGGTTAGTCGATTCCTAGGTATTTGAGGCTTTTTGTGACTTTTGTACATGGAAATTCTCCCATTTTCTTCCTTAAATAGTTCATTACTAGTGTACAAAAACAATACTGGTTTTTGCCTGTCGATCTTGTATTCTACTACTTTGCTGAACTCATTTATTAGCTCAAGTAGTTTTGTAGGCATTTCAGGGTTTTCTAAATATAGGATCATGCCACCTGCAAATAGTGAGAGTTTATTTTCTTTTCCTTTTGGATGTCTTTATTCTTTTTTCTTGTCTAATTGTTCTAGCTAGAACTTCTAGTATAATGTTGAATAATAGTGGTGACAGTGGGCATCCTCGTCTTATTCCTGATCTTAGAGGGAACGTTTCAACCTTTCCCCATTGAATACCCTTTGGCTGTGGGTTTTTCATATATGGCTTTTATCATATTGAGGAATTTTCCTTCTACTCCTAGCTTTTGAAGTGTTTTTATCAAGAAAGCATGCTGGATTTTGTCGAATGCCTTTTTCTGCATCGATTGAGATGATCATGTGGTTTTTTTCTTTCAATTTATTAATGTGGTGTATTACATTGATTGATTTTCTTAGCTGACCCAGGCTTGCATACCAGGAATAAATCCCACTTGGGTGTGTTATATAAGTCTTTTGATATGCTGTCATATTTAATTTGCAAGCATTTTGTTGAGAATTTAGAGTCTATGTTCATTAGAGAAATTGGTTTGTAATTTTCTTTTAGTTACTTTATCTGGCTTTGGTATTAGCCTTCTGGTCCTGGACTTTTCTTTGTTGGGAGATTTTTGATAATTGATTCAATCTCTTTAAATATGATTGGTTTATTATGTTCTTGTACTTCTGTAGCATCAATGTAGGTTGTTTGAGCATTTCTAGGAATTTGTCCATTACTTCTAGGCTGTCTAATTTGTTAGCATACAGTTTCTCATAATAGTCTTCTTATGATTCTTTTCATTTCTGTGGGGTCAGTTGTAACTTCCCCCCTTTCATTTCTGATTGTACTTATTTGCATCTTCTTACTTTTTGTCTTTATTAGTCTAGCTAGGGGTTTGTCATTTTTATTGATGTTCTCAAAGAACCAGGTTTTGGTTTTGTTGATTTTATTGGTTTTTTTTTGTTCTCTGTTTTATTTATTTCTGCTATAATTTTTATTATTTCTTTCCTTCTCCTTGCTTTGAAATTGGTTTGCTATTCTTTTTCCAGTTGCACTAATTTTTGAATTAAATCTTTAAGTTTAGCTCTTTCTTTTTTTAATATAGGTGTTTAGGGCTATAAATTTCCCTCTTAAGACTTCCTTCACTGTATCCCTTAAATTTTGATAAATTATGTTCTCGTTTTCATTTGTTTCAATGTATTTACTGATTTCACTTGCAAATTCTTCCTTGATCCATTGGTTATTTAAGAGTGTGTTGTTTAGCCTCCACACATTTGCAGATTTATATTTTTCCTGTCTATTATTGATTTCCAGTTTCATTCCATTATGATCTGAGAAGATGCTTTGTATAATTTCAGTGTTTTTGTATTTATTGAGTGATGCATTTTGCCCTAACATGTGGTCTATCCTGGAGAAAGATCCATGGGCACATGAGAAGGATGTATAACCCACTGAGTGTGGATGCAGCGTTCTGTATATGTCTCTTAGGTCTAACTCATTTATCATATTGTTCAAGTTCTCTGTTTCCTTGTTAATCTTTTGTCTAGTTATTCTATCTAGAGTTTTGAGTGGTGTGTCTTCTAAGCCCATGATTATTGTAGGAGATGTCTGTTTCTCCCTTCGGTTTTTGCCAGAGTTTATCTCATGTATTTTCAGGCATCCTGTTAGTTGCATAAATATTTATGACTGTTACAACTTCCTGGTGGATTGTCTTTTTTATTAATGTATATTGACTTTTTGTATCTATTATACTTTTTTTTTGCATTTAAAGTCTGTCTTGTCTGATGTTAGTATAGCATCCCCTGCTCTTTTTTGATTACTATTTGCATGGAGTGTCTTTTTCCAACCTTTCCCTTTCAGGCAGTGTGTAACCCTGGGTCTGAGGTGAATCCTTTGTAGGCATCTTATGGGTGGCTCGTGTTTTATAATCAGTCTGTTAGCCTATATATTTTGATTCTGGAGTTTAATCCATTCACCTTTAATGATCTTACTGTCAATGCATTATTTACTTCCACCATTTTACTCTTTGGTTTTCATGTGTCGAATCATATTTTCGTCTTTTTACTGTTTTCATTGTCCTTTCTGCTATTCTTCTATACTCTCCTCCAAGCCTCTCTCTCCTATCTTTTCCTTTCAGACTCTAAGGCTTCCTTTAATATTTCTTGCAAAGGTAAATTCTTTTTCATGAAATAGTTTAGTTTCTGTCTGTTTGTGAATATTTTATACTCACCTTCATATTTGAAGGACTGTTCTGCTGGATAAAGAATTCTCGGCTAGCAGTTTTTCTCTTTCAGTATTCTATTTGTATTATACCACTGTCTTCTCACCTCCATGGTTTCTGATGAGAAATCCATGCTAAGTCTTACTGGGCGTCCCTTGTATGTGATGGTTTGCTTCTCCCTTGCTGCTCTCAGAATTTTTTCTTTATCTTTGATGTTTGACATCCTGAGTAGTATGTGTCTTGGAATAGGTCTATTCTGATTTATTCTCACTGGGATATGGTGTACTTCTTGGACATGTAAGGTCATTTCTTTCTTGAGATTTGGGAAATTTTCAACTACTATTTCTTCAAATATCTTTTTGCCCCTTTTCCTTTCTCTTCTTTTTCTGGAACTCCCATGACACGTATGTTGTTGTTTCATGTTGTCATTCAACTCTGTGAGCCCCTGCTTAAATTTTCTCTGTTCTTTTCTCTCTTCAGTTTCAGCTATTTTGTCTTCAGTATCACTTACTCCTTTTTCTGTCATTTTGAATCTGCTTTTGTATGCCTCTAATGTGTTTTTTTCCTCACTTCTTTTGTCTTTCATTCTGTGAGCTGTTACTTTCCTATTCCGGATTTCAGATTCTTTATGCTTGCTCAGTGTCTTTTTCTTTAACAAATAAATTTTATTGATACATTTCAATAAAGCATACAATTCATCCAAAGTGTACAATCAGTGATATTTGTTATAATCACTAGTTGTGCATCAGTTTAATAAATGTCTTCCCAATGTTGTTTATCTCTTTAGCCATAATGTCCTTGAGCTCATTAATTTAATTTTGGAAATTTGTGTATGTCATTCATTAATGCTCTCAAATCCTGCGTCTGTTCTGGGACTTCGATTACTCACTTCCTTAGGCCATGTCTTCCATTTTCTTAGTATGGCTTATAATTTCTTGTTGGTGTCTAGGCATCTGATTAGAATAGTAGTTTATTTACTCAGATGTTCAATTCTTTCTCTTTCATAGGGATTTAGTGGTTGGAGGCTGTGTTACTGCTGCTCTTTGATGCTTGGATCGACTTGGATCATTAGTATTTTCCTTATTAATTTGCTCAGAACTGGTCTCTGGACCCATTAATGCATTGCAGACCTGCTTCCTAGTGCCTAGGGAAGGGAGTCTATAAAGACCAGAAAAAGCCTTTCTTATTTACTTTTTTCTCTCTCCTTATTTATTTTTTTAATGTTACATTAAAAAATGTAAGAGGTCCCCATATACCCCCCCACTTCCCTCACTCCTCTCCTCCCACATCAACAACCTCTTTCATCATCGTGGGACATTTACTGCATTTGGTGAATACATTTTGGAGCACTGCTGCACCACGTGGATAATGGTTTACGTTGTAGTTTATACTCTCCCCGTTTTCTCGCATGCACTACCTTGTTTGCCAGCAGATGGTGCTCTTTGACAGCCTTCTCAGTTCAGTGCTTGGTTGGACTGTGCTTACTGCAACAGACTGAATTAGTGTGATAGAGATTCCTGCGTCAAGGCTAAAAACCTTGTAATTGTAATTCAGTCTCTCAGAGGCAGTTCTCTTTGGCTTTCTTTGGCTGTACCCTCTCTTTTCCTGAGTAGGAGATAATTCCACTCCCCTCTGCAGTCAGTTCAGGTTAGTAGAGAAGAATATTGGGAGGGTCTGATCTCTGTAGTCCCTTGCTGGCTCCCAAGGCAAACAAATGGTGTGGCCCCACCAGGCCAAATTTGTCGGACAGAAGCTAAGTCAGCCTTAGACTATATCCCTCTTCTCTCCCCTTTCCTGGGTCAGTGGATCCCTGGAACCCCTTTTGTCTGTCCTTATTATTTGCTCAAAAGGCCTGAGAATTCTAGTTTTTAGTGTGGGGGAGGGTGCTGGTAGTAGCAGCAGTTGGTTTCAATGCATAGTTCTTCTGCCCTCAAGATTACCCTCCTTTGCCCCTCTCTCTTCTGGGCGGTGTCCAGTCTTTGCCTACTGTCCTAAACTCTAGAAGATCTTTTTCTGTGCTATTTCAGCCTGTCCTCTAGCTATTTTTTTCTCCCATTCTTCTGTATTATTTTAGAGCAAATCCCTGATAATTATATCATTACATCTGTATTTCATTATCTTTCAAAGATAGGCCCTTAATAAAATATTTTAGTCTTATAAATGTTAATGTTTGAAATAGTTGTTTGAAACTGGATTCAGTAAGGATCCATATGCTGTAATTTACATATTTCTTAAGTCTTTTTTAATCTGACAGTCCTCTACCATCTCTTATTTTTCTTTGTAAGTTATTTATTGAACCAACTATGTCATTTGTCCTGTAGTGTTTTACAGTCTGACTTTTGCAGATTGCATCCCCATGGTATCATTTAATATGTCCCTCTGTCTTTGTCTTCTCTATATTCTGGTTATCTAGATAACTTGATCAGATTTAGGTTCACTCCTTTGTTCTCAGGACATCTTCCTAGATGGTTCCCTGTGTTCTTTCATCAAGATTGGGAGGCACATGATGTCTGATTGTTTTCTTTTGTAACACGAACAGCAAATGATGATGGATAGATACCTAGATTCTTTAGAGATTTGAAAATGACGGTGTTCTAATTTTATCACTTTTTTATTATTTGAAATACTTAAATGCAGAGATTTTTCTCACTATTATTTGCTTACTCAGTCGTATAGTTTATATACAAAAGTCAGAATAAATGCTTGGTTGTTTTATTTTCCAGTTTTCAAAATAGTTAACTAGCATCCTTCTTAGTTGACCAGTTAAGGTTTTTGGTTTTAGTGTCATTATAAACTAATGAATTTAAACATATCTGATGCATTTCCAAATATATTTTACTTGATATAATTTGCTCTATAAAAATCATC
The DNA here is from genome assembly GCF_030445035.2 of Dasypus novemcinctus. Classification (NCBI taxonomy): domain Eukaryota; kingdom Metazoa; phylum Chordata; class Mammalia; order Cingulata; family Dasypodidae; genus Dasypus; species Dasypus novemcinctus. The sequence continues at coordinate 135,979,610 of NC_080704.1, read as the reverse complement.
TATTAGTTGAAAGCTCAGTTTGTATGACATTTGATTTTTTAAGGAAAATTAATAAATTGTTGCTCAATATAAAAAAATCTAGTGTTATCATTGAAAGTTAATACAGATAATTTCTGGTTTTTTTTTCCTAGTTTGCATTTATGCCGGATCCTCAGTGAAAATAAAGGCCATGATAGTTCAACGTACAGAGGTAAGACTTTTAAAAGTATAGTAACTATAGATTTTTTACTTAATAAGTATCTTAATTTCCATTCATCATTATGAATGAAAAGATATGATAGTTCACATTATATGACTATATTAACTGTTATAATTAAAATAATAGTTAAGTATGTTTTGTATACCAATATTATTTGACCTGCATTATAGTCATATGCTATTGCTTGCGTTTTATAATTGGGACTTGGTATATGTAGCTAAACGTCAGCAGTTGTTAGCTGTATTAAAAATTATACAGCCTCATCAGTTATTCACTTTGGCTAGATCATACAGTATGTGACTATATCTCAGTAAAACTACTTAATAAATAAATGTATAAAAATAGCCAAAATTGCAGGTATGAAGAGCAAGGAAAACAAATTGAGAGGTGAGGAATTTTCTTGTTTGTCTGTTTTCTGTTTTTTATTATTATTATTGAAATAATGTAAGTGCTCTCATAATGATTGAAGTGGTGAATGCACAACTATGTGATTATACCAAATACCATTGACTGTATAGTTTGGATGAATTGTATCCTTTATTAATATACATCAATCATAAACAAAAGAAAAACTAGCACAGAAAGAAAAACTGTTCTGATCTTGTTTGCACTAGAAAATTTCCAGAAACTGAGGTTGTGTTTTCCCCAAAGCTGACTATGTTTAGGTGGTATCTGGGGATCTTGTTAAAGCAGTTGTCATGGAAAACATTAAACGCAAATGAGTTGTTTACTGCATATCACAAATATGATTTATTAAGTACATTGTTATATAATTAAACAAGATATAAACTTAGTTATTTTAATTTTGAATATGTATTTTAAACCAAAATTTATTAGATAACATTTATTATAATTATGGATAAAATGTTTCTAACAGAATTTTGAATGGACATTTAGAAAACTACTGGTAGATTGGGACTGTTTTTGCTACTTTGTTGATTATAGTACGACCATTTTATATGTCTTTTTAGTGTCAGCAAAATGAGCTGAGCCTTTTTCCCTGTATTTTAATCTCCTTTGGTGATTAAGATTATAATTCCCTCAGCCTCTATGAGCTCCAGAGAATGTATTATGGCATCCTCCTGTCTCTGTAGCCCTGAGGTTGATCAGCTGTTTGCCCTTCTAAAATTGATTGCTTTAAAAATTATCTTAGTTATATGGATAATTTTCAGTAAGTATTATTTATTGTAAAGCACTTTCTTTGTGGGAATGAAAAGCATGAAATTGACCTCACATTCTATCTATACCAAGAAATAGAACTTTTTCCCTTTGCATTTTAACTTTAATGTATATTGTTTATTTAGGTACAAGTGTAATAAAGCCACAGTTGTGAAAAGGGCAGAATATATTTAATAATGAATTCTTCATAAGGAATTGGAATAATCTGACTATCTCTTTTAGTAACTGATTTAATGAACAAATTAATTTCATTCCATAATGCTATTTTCATTGGTAAAAGGAGGATATGTTCCTTTTTTGTGACTAGTAGCCAAACCCAAGGAGGAGATTTTTCAGCATTTGATGTTTTGCTTACTATTTGCCTCTAAAGATTTTTGATTCCCCTCAAAAGTGTATTACAGATTTTATTTTATACTAGTGGTTTTGGAGCTACTTGTTTTCCCATTTTCAATGAGAGGAAAGGGGTAAAGTTTTTAGTGTATGGGACTACTGAAGATAAAGATAGCCAGAAGAAGATGTCCAACTGACTACAGCCCACTCTGCCCTCCCCCCCTACCAAATCCCTCTCTAGGAAAGGGTGCTGTGATAATTGATGGTGAAGACTACTTGTAGTTAGCAGTTCTCCTAGAATTTCCATTTAATGTATATGTGTGCTTATGTATTTATATTAGTTTGAATTCTGATGGAAATAGGAAAGAAAAAGATTGAGATTTGGGGAGAAATTTACAAAATTTAGAAAAATCTATGAAATCTCTTGGTGAGGAAAATAGTTTATATCCACTTGCTGGACTTCTGAGCAGTCTTAAAATTAATTATGGAAACTTCAGTAGCATGGAAAAATGCTTGTATAAGTGTTTGTGAGGAAATCAGAATACCAAGTGATGTTCACTGTGGAATGCAGATATATAAAATATATAGACATACAGAAAAAGTCTGGAAGGGAATGTTCCATAGATGTGTTACGGTAGGCAGTGCCAATATGATTGACCTTTTTCTCATACTTTTTGTGTTATGTTTTTATGAAAAACGAGAAGAATCTGATAGAAAAAACATTAGAATTATATTTTTATCATTATTGATGTTTATAGTAATTTTGAGTAGAAAATGTGTAGATTTTCCCCCAAAGAGTCATGTTCAAGAGACCATCTTTACACTATTTTTTTATGTTCAACAGATTTTCAGCAAGCTCTCTATGAGTTATCATACCATGTCATTAAGGGAAATCTAAAGCATGAACAGGCATCTAATGTTCTTAATGACATTAGTGTAAGTATGTGTATGTATACATATATATTTTCAAACTTATACTTGTTACATATCTCTTTTTACCTTTGATATAAAGATTCTTGAGACAGGTGTATAACTTGCATTTCATTTATTCAAAATCGTAGAAATGGATTTCTTAAGGTAATATTGGTAAGCCATTTTGGCTAGACTGTTATAAAGGTATTTTAGTCTTTTTGTCTGATTGTGATTAAAGCAGAAAATGTTAGGCATGCCAAGAGGGCAAGACATACAGACACACACACACGCACACACACGCCTGCATTGTAAAGAAATTAAGGTATCCTTAATGTAAGAAAGCTACCCAAAATGTAAGTTGACTAGAATGTTTTTCTCCTAATTGAATAATTTTCTTTTGTTTGTGGCTATGTTTGGAAATAGATTTTTTAAATTGAGGATTCAATTATTTTAAATTGAGGTTACACATCTCTTAACATTTTCTTGCTGGCTGTCAGTTTTTATGTTACGGTTTCTTCTAGAAAATACTAGATTTTTTTTTAAACCTTTAAATGGTTATTCTGTTTACTTTTTTTTTTTAAAATTTTTAAAGATTTATTTATTTATTTAATTTCCCCCCCTCCCCTGGTTGTCTGTTCTTGGTGTCTATTTGCTGCGTCTTGTTTCTTTGTCCGCTTCTGTTGTCGTCAGCGGCATGGGAAGTGTGGGCGGCGCCATTCCTGGGCAGGCTGCACTTTCTTTTCACGCTGGGCGGCTTTTCCTCACGGGCGCACTCCTTGCGCGTGGGGCTCCCCCACGCAGGGGACACCCTTGCGTGGCACGGCACTCCTTGCGCTCATCAGCACTGCGCATGGCCAGCTCCACACGGGTCAAGGAGGCCCGGGGTTTGAACCGCGGACCTCCCATATGGTAGACGGACGCCCTAACCACTGGGCCAAAGTCCGTTTCCCTCTGTTTACTTTTTAATAGAGAATTTAAGTTAGATTCAGAGCAGATACTTTTTTAAAAAATATTTTTTATTTTAAAAGAGACTTAGATCACATAAAATGTTACATTAAAAATATATTGGGACAGTTACTGGACATTGTATGTCCTTCCATGGCCCACTGGGTGGACTGGGGGAGAGTGTAAACTATAATGTGGACCATTAACCATGTGGTGCAGTAGTGCTCAGAGGTGTATTCACCAAGTGCAGTGAATGTCCCATGATGATGGAGGAGGTTGTTGTTATGGGAGGAGTGGGGTGAGGGGGTGGGCGGTATATGGGGACCTTATATTTTTTTAATGTAACATTAAAAATAAAGACATACCAAAAAGTAGTAATCCAAAAAATGTGTGTTATAACTGTCTAAATTGCTAAATAAAAGATTAACTGCAAAAAAAAGAGAAATATATATATATATAGGGGATTCCCATGTGCCTCACTCCCTACACCCCCAATTTTCCCACATCAACAACTTCTTTATTAGTGTGGTACATTCATTGCAATTGATGAACACATTTTGGAGCCCTGCTACACAGCATGGATTATAGTTTACATTGTAGTTTACACACTCTCCCGGTTCATTTGGTAGGTTATGGCATCTGTCCCTGCAATGTCATTCAGGACAAATCCAAGTCCTGAAAATGCTCCCATATTATACCTCTTCTTTCCCTCTCCCTGCCTTCAACTCCAGTGGCCACATCAATGATATAATTTCTTCCATTGCTAGAATCACAGTTAAGTTTATAGTTTATAGTATAATACCAGTAAGTCTGTTCTAGTCCATATTTTATTCCTCAGTCCTGAGGACTCTTAAATGAGAGGAGGCTTCGATCCCACATGGCTGATGGATGGGACGCTCCTGCTTGCAGTTAGACTCTCTCGGTTCCTTGGTGTGGTGGTTGTCCATCCTCAGCTCCTTGTTAGTTGTCCAGGGTGAGTCCAATGAACTGGAGAGTCAGTGTTACAGCTCCTCTGAGGCTCAGGGCACAGCTGGCACATGGACAGCCCAGAGATTCAAGTCTCCTGGATGTACACCCACCAACCCCAGTGCCAACCACAGGTTCAATAAAAGGGGCAGAAGAAGCATGTGTAGAGAAGTCACATCTGAGTCCAACTCCACATTCAGGAGCAGAGCAGATACTTTTCATGGTTGTGTTTGAATTGGAATATGAGCTGCTAAATTTTAAGGATATTTATTGTAAACCAGTAGTTTGAATTTTTATTTTTTTTAACACATTCACATCTTCTGTTATTCTTAGGCTGGGCTGTATTTTTAAATTTTTTTAAATTAGAAAAGCTAGGTTTACAGAAAAACCATGCAGAAAATGCAGAGTTCTTACTTACAACCCCGCCATTATTAACACCTCGCATTAGTGTGATTTCATTTCTTATAATCGATGAAGGAATATTGTAATTGTACGATTAACTATAGTCTATGGTTTACATTAGGGTTTCCTGTTTGTATTGAACAGTTCTATACTTTTAAAATGTTTATTCTAGTAACATACATACAACTTAAAATTTCCCCTTTTAACCACGTTCAGATACATAATTTAGTGCTGTTAATTATGTTTGCAGTGTTGTGCTATCATTACCATTATCCATTACCAGGACTTTATTAGGCTGTTTTTTTTTTTTTTTTTGAGCTTGTCCAATTGAAAACAGTTTTCTTGATATGTATTATTGAGGTGGGACCTGGGGCTTCTTGGTGTCATTCATTTGCCCTCTGCTGCTTTAAGCGTCCATGAACTTTTTGTTATATGGGGATAATCTCCTTTGTATGATTCGTGTACTTTCACAGGATAGTCTTAAAGAACTTCTAGTTTTGCTGTTGTGATTCTTCCCCACCGCCCGTATTGAAGTGTGTTTGGTGCATACTCAGTATGAGTTTCCTTTATATTCCCAAACCATGTCTCTCTGAAAACAGCAGCATTAGATCATGTTGGAATAGTTCTTTTCCTTAAACAACTAATATTCTGAGTTTTAAAACTTGTCCTGCTCTATTATTTCTAGTCTTCAAGTAGTCTTGAGTACTTGCATTCAAGTAGACAAAGCCAGAGCTCATAGCCCTTAAGAAACTTGAGATTAAAATCTGACTGACAATGAGGGTTCTTTGGTTCTGTAAATTGGCAGTCAGATTCTAGTTATTTTTCCCTTTTATTGAAAATGAATAGTCCATATGTATTTTATGTGCTTGTATTTGGTTCTTAGCTTCCCCTTGAGTCCTTTTTTAAAAAAATTTTTATTAAAATTACATAGAATGTTACATTAAAAAAACATGAGGTTCCCATATAAAGCACACCCCATCCCCTCACCCCCATCATATTTATAAATTGTATTATTTTGGAGATACATACATCACAAAAAAGGTTACATTGTAAAAAACATAAGTGGTTCCCGTATACCCTTCATCCCCCCACCCCACTCCTCCCACACTAACAACCACCCCCATCATAGTGGCACAGTCATAGCAGTCAGTGAACACATTCTGGAGCACTGCTGCACCACGTGGATAATGGTTTACTCTGTAGTTCACACTCTCCCCCAGTACATTCAGTGGGTTATGGCAGGATATATAATGCCCAGCATCTGACCCTGCATTATAATTTAGGACAACTCCAAAGTCCCAAAAATGACCCTTCATCACATCTCTTCTTCACTTTCCCTGCCTTCAGCAACTACTGTGGTCACTTTCAATGAAAAATTTCTTCTATTAGTAGTCACGAAAGGTTTATAGTAGAATATCAGTTAAGTCCATTCTAATCCATATTTTATTCCTCCATTCTGTGGGCCCTGGAATGGTGATGTCCACTCCACCTCTATATCTAGAGGGGGTTTAGATTCCACATGGATGATGGATGCAATTCTCCTGCTTGCAGTTGTAGGCACTCTCAGTTCCCTGGTGTGGTGGTTGATCATCTTCACCTCCCTGTTAGCTGACCTGCAGAAGTCCAACGAACCAGAGAGTAGGAGTTACAATTCTGCTGAGGCTCAGGGCCCAGCTGGCACATGGACAGTCCAGAGATTCAAGTCTCCTGAGTATACACCAATGCTAGCACCAACCAAAGGTTCAGTGTAAAAATGACAGAAGAGGCATGTGTAGAGAGGTCACATCTGAGTCCAACTCGATCATACTCAGGGACACAGATTCCAAAGTAAGGCCCACTGACATGGTACTGAGCTCCAGAGCTATCTGCCATGACCATATCCCTTTGGGCCTCCTTAGCCCTAAGGAGAGAACCAGTACCTGGGGTTGTATCCACTTGGGCTGTTTCTGGGGTCCTCCTGAGGAGTGCATAAGCATAATCCCTCTGATGACCTTCTGACTCTTTTTTGAAGACTCTTTGCTGTATAAACTCATTTGTCTTTCTCATTTTCCCCTTTTATTCAAGGTCAAAAAGCATTTTTAAACACATGATCCTACATGTAGGCTGAGATATTCTGCTGGTCTGAGTTGACCCTTTTATTCAAGGTCTTTTTCTATTTACATCACCAGCTGGTGCTTGGTAGTAATCCTCAGCACCAGGGAAGCTCATCCCTGGGAGTCATGTCCCATGCTGGGGGGAATGTAATGCATTTACATGCTGAGTTTGGCTTAGAGTGTGTTCACATTTGTGCAATATGGAGGCTCCTCAGGAGGTTACTCTTAGGCACCCTGCAGCTCTAGGCCTAGTTCATATTTCAGACACACAAACTCATAAGCATGGTATGGTCATCACTATCAAGGGCTCTAAAATCCTTCTTTGTTGGTCTTTGCCATTGCACTTGGACCCCTAGAGTCCTTGAAAACATACTTATATGTACTTCTGCAGCTAATTGCCTTTGTTATGGCTTTCTCAGAGTACTGTACACTCACTGCCCCTTATTTTAACCACAGAAGCACATCTTGACTATCTCCTTGGAGCTGCTGTTTCTTTCTTTCAAATTATACTTCTTTTTTTTAGTCCCTGGATGTGAAAATAGACTAATTTTAGGGTTGCTGTAGTGCCAGCAAACTACTAATTGCAATAATTGAACTATGATCTTTACCACTGGGAAATGGCTTTAAAATTGGTTGGGGGGTGAGAAAAATAAGCAATGAAAGCTAAAATTTCATCTAGGAATGAGAGAAGAATTTGTGTCAGTTTCTTCCAAGGCTGTGAACATCAATGAATAAAGAAAATGAAACTGTTTTGATAATTAATTTTTGTCACTTGTAATTTTTTTGTTTTTTTCTTTGTTAGAATTCTGTTCTGATACCTTTATGATTTTTGCATAGATCAGTGTTGACTAGGAATGAACACAGCATTTAGAGTTGGGGAGAAAGAAAATGTCTTGCTTTAGGGTAGGTGTTGAGGTACTCTAAGTTCCATTGTAATTTCATTGAAAAAATGTTATTTGTGCGCTTTAATATTTCCTAAGGTGCATATTTTAGGTTTGTTTTTATGAAGGTAGACATTTAAAATTTTTTCAACAGTTATCTCCCTTTTTATTTTCTATGTATTATAAAACTTGACTCGAGTTTTAATATTTCTCAACCATGTTGGGATTGAATTTTTTTTTGTTTGAGCATTTATTTATTTTTTATTGTAATTTTTTGAAGATACATAGACCCAAAAAAATTAAATTAAAAAATATAAGAGGTTCCTACATACCCCACACCCCACCCTACCCCACTCCTCCCACATCAGCACCTCCTTCATCATTGTGGCACATCTATTGATGAATACATGTTGGAACACTCCTGCACTGCATGGATTAAGCTGAAGAATGATAGTCTGAAATAATATTTGCTGGTGTATTATTTTAATATTTACTATGAATAATTTTTTTTTAATTAGGAATTTCGTGAGGATATGCCTTCCATTCTTGCTGATGTATTCTGCATATTAGGTAGGTATTAACTCCACATCTCATCTGTAAAAGTGCTGTTCGGTAATTTAAAGCACTGTTTTGAATAAAGTATTTTATTCCAAACTATAAGGTTACAAATATACAAATGATTCTGCAAATCTAGAAGTAATCTTTTTGTTTACTTTATAGAGAATATAGTATTGTAAATCAAATGTCAGTATAATCACTTTATAAATTAGATTTAGAGTATAATTCAAGTGGCTTGGGTTTTAAAGGATGTATATTCACCACACCATGGAGCCTAGAGTGATTACAACTGAAAATGGGAGGATGGCAGCCAGCATCCATGTGGAATCTGAGCCTCCTCTTGACATAGAGGTGCAATGGACACAACCAATCCAATGTCCACATAGAAGAGGTGGCATTGGATTGGGAAAAGTGGACATGGTGGACGATGGGTATGGGGAAGGGCAGGAAGAGATGAGAGGTGGGGGCGTATTTGGGACGTGGAGCTGCCCTGGATGGCGCCTCGGGGGTAATCACCGGACATCGTGGATCCTCACAGGGCCCACTGGATGGAATGGAGGAGAGTATGGGCCATGATGTGGACCATTGTATATGAGGTGCAGAGGTGCCCAAAGATGTACTTACCAAATCCAATGGATGTGTCATGATGATGGGAACGAGTGTTGTTGGGGGGGGAGAGGGGGGGTGGGGGGGTGGGGTTGAATGGGACCTCACATATATATTTTTAATGTAATATTATTACAAAGTCAATAAAAAATAAATAAATAAATTAAAAAAAAAAGGATGTATATTTATATAAATTTGAGCTAAATTAAGTCATTTCAAGTAAAAAAAAAAAAGGAGCTTTTCTGACATTGGTTTAGTGTGAGTATGGAGATTGAAGTAACCAAGAAGTTAATCTTATTCAAAGTAGGTTATCAATGAATGATGTCAGAATCTCAAACTTAGGATACTCAAGAGATGTTCACTTTGCTTTTGTACTCTTTTGATTCTTCTTAATTTTAGAAAGAGCAAGAAGAGCCAAAGTAATCAAAAGTACTTTTGTTTTGAGCATGAGAAACCAGCTTTGGAAATAGCATCCTCTCTATTTGTCCAGAATAAATAAGAATTCATGCAAGATAAAAAAAGGAATATTTCTTTGACTTAGAAAAAAAGGTAGTGTCCCTTCATGGGAAGTGTGGATTTAAAAAATATAATGTCTGTTACAAATTTATTTCTCTAATTTTTGATCTGGATTAAAATACCTTTGAGCACAGTTTTCCCAGTCAGTCATGTGCTTTCTATAACTTTGATTCTATTAGAAAACATTGCCAGGTATTATAATACTCATGTTAAAATAAGACTTATCTTCTGAGAATCTTTCCAGCTGGAATGAATTATTTTAGCTCATTACTCTTAATTTGTAGAATTAGATAGGTTACTTAAGTGACTTCTTGAGAATCTGGAATTTTATTGGAACAAACATAAATGTCTGGTGTTTGATCCTTCAGGACATTTATGCATTCATAACAACAGTAATGTTGGAAACAGGTCAAAATGTATGGGACTTTTGACTGATAAGTGAAAAGACCAGACCACTGATGGGATGACCGTATTTTCCATTTTTGCTTTCCTTGGCATAATTATTGATAGTGCCCTCTTTCACTCTCATCCTTGTTTGGATGATGAAAGTATGTGTGATCATCTTATCTATTGGATTGATTTATGCCAAGTAAAGAAAGCTTTTAAGCTTAATTTTTGAAGCAGGCACTACAGATGTTGTATTATGTTACAAATAAATATAATGTAAAAGTTATTTTTATTATAAATCTTTCAGGCTGGTGTACTGATTTGTAGGTAAAATGTGGAAGCTATTGTTCCTTAATAGTGTCAGGAGTATATTATTTTATAGCTTTCTTTGAGTAATCACCAATTTCCACCTTACTAGTTCTAGTAATTTCTTTTCTTTATTGATTTATTTTATTAGGATTTTGTCCCATCACAGTTATTTAGTAATCTGATTGGATTAAGGTACATTATTGTTACAATTATTGTTACCAGTAACATGAATTCATGAAGATGATGTTTGGTTGCTCTTGGGAAATTTCTTTTAGCCTTTCCAGTCCATTTTTACAAGCAAGATTAGGACAGCAGACTTGGAAAGAGAATTTCCCTCACCTGCCCCCTCATTCACCCACCCCCACCCTTGGCCAGAAAAACAAAATGATCCAAGGGTGACCCAGACCAAGGTAGGGGAATAGGAATAAGAACGCAAGCTATGTCTAATGATGATGATAATTATTTTGATAATGATAATCATAATAATATTGTAGGTGCCATTTTTGGAGCACCTTCTAATATTCTAGGCATTATGTTAAGCATTTAATTTCGTTTTAATCCTTATAGCAACTTCTGTAAGGTACGTTTACACATGAGAAAAATGAAGCTCAGAGAAGTGGTGATTTTTCAAGACCATACAGCAAGTAGACCAGGACTTGAAGCTGGGTCTCTTAGTTCCAGAGGCCATGATCTTTTTTTTTCTATATCGTGTTGTCATTCTGATATTTTAACAGTTATAAGAAAATCAGTATTGTACTTTGCTGGTTAAGATAACAGTTTTCTTTAAAAGACTTAATCATGTACCTGGGTCACCTGAAAGCTGCAGTAACCTGAAAGGCGAGTCTGATGTAACTTGATGGGTTGATAGGATCTCTGAGCTGGAATAATTCGTTGGTGACGGTGGGGCCTGGAGTTGGAAATGGCTGAGGGCTGTTTAGTAAAATTATAGGGGATATTAGAGAGAACTTGTTAGGCACTGATTCAGGGTAGAGGAATCAGGGATATTGATTGAGTTTATTAAAATAGTTTTATGAGTTAGAATAAAAAGATTAAAGAAAAGAAAAGCACAGCTGGAAAAATAGAAGTCTGTATTGATTGATTGAAAGAGCTCAGCTAAGAAATTTACTGAGGGTCCTATTAAGCATTTCCTATTATGGTTAGAACTCAGAGGATGGTGTCTTACTCAGATAATGTGGCTAAGAGGAGAGCAGACTTGAAACAGGTGAACCTTATACCCAGATGCCCTGATCTTAGGGATGTACAGGTTAGATCTTAGGGACTTTAGAGATCTGGAAGGTAGATAGATGTTGATTAAAAGAATGAGCACAGCTTAGTCCCAACCTATCGTAGTCAGTATACTTGAAGGGACCAGAAGATCCGATAACAGTGACAACTGTAAGTCTCTGGAAGGGATTGATTAGATGCACACCGATGAAAAGCCTTAATGGGAAATGGAGAGTATACTGCAGTTTACATCAGATACATTCGTAAGTTCCCTTAATACACTTGAGCTGTGTTCTTAGCTACCGATAGGATATGGGGAAAGTGGCACTGACCAAGAAGGGAAAGAGAAGGGTCAAGAAAATGTATATATGTTTGAGAATAAATTCCCTTTTCTTTTGATTCTCAATGATGGCAGTAGAAAGTAAACTGAAGCAAAGCAGTGGTATGATGTCTGTTATTTGGGAAGAATAATTAGAGGACAATTTTTATTTCACTAAAACCAATGCCTCTTTCTATATAGCAAATCATCAGTTGACTTTTTAAACAGGGTAGTGGTACATAATCAGTTAAAGCAATAATCCTAAAATCGGTCTTGTAATCCTGCCAATCCTGGTTGAAATTTCAGATGTTTGACATTTAGAGCTAATTTGATTTTTCTTACACCTCAGATCAGAAAATTATTTGACACATTTTCTGAATAATTTACTGACACTCAAGTAGGTCTGTTTTTTTAAAACATTTTAGAAAAGTAAAATCTTGAATAAATTTTTGTTTGCTAAATAGAGTTGTATATCAAAATAGGACATTAAAAATCTTTAATACTGTCTTTTCATAGTGGTGCTGGACAGGTAGCTTGGTTGGAACATGATACCAAAGTGGCCAGGGTCAGTGGTTTGATCTTTTATGAGAAATAGGATTTTTAGAGTTAGAAGAGTTAGATTTGTTGTCACCCAGTTCAGGTTTCCACGCAAGAAGGAATCTGTACTTTAGCATATTTGACAAATGGTCATTTGAACTTGGTTGGATATTTCCACTTCTGAGAATAATCTTTTTTTTGAAGCTTTGTTTTTTCCAGTGCCACAGTAGGTAGCTCCTGTGTAATTGACTTATCATTTTAATTTGATATGTCATAGGTGACAGGGAGCTATGTTAGAGAGCATTAAGTCAGTCTTCATTATCAGGAGAAACGAATTCTAAACATTCACATGCATAGGAAGGATAGCTGATGTTTACCACAGTTTTAAATTTTTCTAAAATCAGAATGAGGCATTTTAAAATGAGCTAGTTTTAAAGAAAATTAGTATCTTGCTATAGAGCTAGAGAGAGTGTAGGAAAAACATTCAAACTTCCATCTTTTTTCTTTATCATTATAGATATTGAGACAAATTGCTTAGAAGAAAAAAGCAAGAGAGACTATTTTACACAGTTGGTATTAGCATGCTTGGTAAGTTTAAAAAAAATACTTTCTAAGTTTTGCATTGAATGATTAATTGCAGTTAATCGTGTAATTGAGTAGGATATTGATATTTAGTTGACTATTCATTGTAAGGTGAGATTTGGTTTTTGAGATCAAATGTTTTGTGAAAATATATATGCTATTTCTATGAAATAGGCGTGCTACCACATCACTTAAGCTATTTAAGCATATAAGACTTTCAGCGATATTCCTGGTCTAATATTTTATTAAGTTCCTTACTAAGAAAAAGGTAAGCATCTATAAAGTGAGTAGAAATCATATGGACAGATTTTAAACTAAAGTAATTTTCATAAACTCTTTATTAGGCAAAGGAAATGGATTTAATTTAAAAATAATAAATTCTAGAACTTGTCATAATCATTGTCTAGTAAAGCATTTTATGGTCATAAATTTAGAACCAGGGAGAAATGCCATTACTTAGACCTGGAGGAATGCTCTTGTCTTTGTTGTGCTGGGGTTTGATTTAGAGTAAAACTAAAGAGCACTGAAGTGCTGTGTTAACTTTATTTTATAATAATTTCAAACTTAGGACAGTTACAAAAATAATACAAAACCCATACAGAGAACTCCAGCATACCATCCTTACCCAGATTCCCATATCCACTGATTTTAACATTTTCCCACATTTTTCATATTATTCTTTCCATCATCTATATATCCATCCATCTATTTTCTAAACTATTGAGAATAGGTTATATACATTGTACTCCTTGAGCACTTAATACTTCATGTACATTTCCTAAGAACAAGGATATTCACTTATGTAACCACCTTAAGTGCAGTTATCAAGTTCAAGAAATTTAACCTTGATATAAAGCCTACAGTCTGTATTCCATGTTTTTCCCAATGATGTCCTTTGGGGCCTTTTGTCCAGTATTAGATCCAGCCTAGGATCATGTATTGCATTTAAGTGCCATTTTCTCTTTAGTTGCTCACATATATAACATACACTTCCCCATCTGAGCCACTTCCATGCATACCATCCAGTGGAATTAATCACATTCCCGGTATTACACTGTCTTTACCACCAGAGTTTTCCACACTAGAACTTTCCCATTACCCCAAACAGAAACCCTGTATCCATTATACGTTAACCCTCTGTTCCCCCTTTCTCAACCCTGGTAACCTGTACTCTACTTAGAAGACAGATTCAATTTTAATCAGAATTTCAGCTGTAGTTGTCATTCGTAGGCTGTATACAGCATGCATATAATTCTTTTAGTGAGGTTTTTGAAAGAGCCATATGTTATATATTTCAGTATTTGGAGAGTCATCTTTTTCGTTAAATTGAATTTCCAAGCCCTTTTATAAAGTCATTGTAAATGTGATTTTTGTGTTCCTATTTGGGAAAAGTTACTTTGAATTTATTTAAGATTTTGGATATAGTATTGGAATGCTGAGGAATAAATGGCCTTTAATATTTTTTAATACAGTATTTAGTTTCAGACACAGTTCTAAAGGAACGCCTGGATCCAGAAACATTGGAATCATTAGGGCTTATCAAACAATCCCAGCAATTCAATCAAAAGTCAGTTAAAATCAAGACAAAACTCTTGTAAGTACATTTATCTTACGTTGAAGACCTAGCAGCTGAGTATGTTTTTTAGTTTTCATTTTGAATGCTAGCTTCTAAAGGCAATTTGGAATATTTTGAAGCATGTATTAAAAAAGTAGCCTAAGATTGAGTCAGCAGTTTATCCATATTGAAAGTTAAAATACTATTCATTGCTCTTACTATTATCAGTAAAATAATTTACAACTAAGGCTTTAGTCCAGACTATATATATTCCTAGTCAGTGATAGAAATAGTGGTATGCCATTTTTCCTTATTTATTAGCAGTATTCTTTTCTTGTGCTCCTGCTTTTCTTCATGTAATTATATTGGGATGTCTTTCATGAGACACTTGTTTATTTTCTACCCTAAATAATACACAAAGAAGTAAACTATTAACACCCATTCTTATGGTTATTGTAAATTACAGAAAATTCAATGAGTAGAATATACTCTTAATGCAAGTTTAATTGATACTAATTTTTTCCCTTAATATTTACCTAATTTCAGTTATAAACAGCAAAAATTCAATTTATTAAGAGAAGAGAATGAAGGTTATGCCAAGCTGATTGCTGAATTGGGACAAGATTTATCTGGAAATATTACCAGTGATTTAATCTTAGAAAATATCAAATCTTTAATAGGTAAGGTGTATATCTATGTAGTATGTTGTTACTAAGATACTTTTTTTTAAACTATTGGAGAATATCTCTAAAGACAAAATAAGTGCATTCTACATGTTTTCTTTGGTTAAGAAATGAGAGAAATTTTTAGTTTATACTTTTATGATTTTATCAGTAATTAATAAAATTTGAGATGAGTCAGGATTTTTTTTTTGACCTGTTACCTGTGTGTTTGTATTAGTTCCCGCTTTCTGGTATTTCTATCTTTACTTTTAAAGTATTCTCCAATCTTTTATTATAGAGAGCAGAAAATATGCAAATGTGGTGAGAACTTTAATAAAGTCTTCTGTGAACTCTTGAAATTTGGAACTTTTGAACTTGATTTAAAAAATACTTTTGTAAGGGCCTTTTATATGATATTTTATATTTATAACAGCTCCTTAAGATAAGTGCAGGAGATGTAAAACTGTAACAGATAGGGAACTGTTACTCTACCTCCCCTTTTAAATACAGTTTCTTTAGCATTTTTTTTTTCTGTTTAGAGGAAATGGTTGCCTTCAATAGAAAGAAGGAATGAATGGTAGAAAATAGGGTAATCCTGATTTTTTTCCAAGAATGGAAAGGGTTTTTTTGCTATCATTTGTTAGGTGTTTTGCTCTCTTAGGGATAAGATAGCCTAGGTATGTTAGGTTTTGAGACCTGTCAAAGAAATCATATTCCCTGCTTCACTGGTATATTTTAGGGAATGCTGATGCTTAGCCTCTCAGTTCTTTCTCTCTCTTTTTAGAGTTTATGTGTGACTAAGAAAGAGAGAGATGGTGGTTCAATCCTTATCTCCTTCCTCCAGTGTTCTATGTAGGGACCAAATCAAACCATACTTACTACAATCATCCTTGTTCTTAGCTTAGGTTTTTGGTGACCAACAACTTATAGAAGGTAAAGAGCTTTTAGTTTAACTTTACTTTTTTTTCTTTAAAGTAAACCTGTTTCAGACAGCTAATCTATTTTCTTGGCTACTTCCTCATGTTGTTAATATAACACCAAGACTAGTAGCCTCCCTAGTGCTATAGGAACCTTGCTTATTACCTATGTCACAGTGACTTACTAAAAAAAAAAGTTTTTGTGGCAACATATACCCAGAATTTCCCATTTTAACCATTTTCATATGTATAATTCAGTGATACTAATTACATTCATAGTTTTGTGCTACCATCATCACCATCCATTGCCACAACTTTTTTTTTTTATCACCCTAACCAAAAACTCTCTACCCCTTAAGCAATAATACCTGTTCCCTCCTTCCCATCCCCCAGCTCCTGGTAAACTGTAATCTACTTTCTGGCAGTATGAATTTGCGTATTCTAGGTATTTCATGTAAGTGAAATCACACAATATTTGTCATTTTTTGCCTGGCTTGTTTTCACACAACATGCTGTTTTCCAAGTTCATCCATTTTAACATGTATCAAAACTTTACTCTGTATGACCCATTTTTTAATCCTCCTGTTAGGAGTTCTTTTCCATTTTTCCCAGGGTTGATTCTACCTTTTTCCTGTAGCATTTTGCTCTAGCTGAGAAGCTTGTCAGTACTACTTTTGCTGTATATATATATATATTTATAGCCTTTTGTTTCCTTGTATCCTGCTATGTACTTAGTTGATTGTACTCCCCACATACTGGTCTAGGCTAGCTGTTGTATGGCTGGTTTGCCTTTCTTCTTAAGCATAGCCAGCTATTCCTGTAGGAACAAATACTTCTGCAACCCCACCTGTATGGGGAGCCTGTAGGTCAAGAGGAAATCCTCACTAGTACTATACATGCTCTTTGTATTTGTAGGGGTGGTCATTTAACTTCCTTACTTTCCCCATGTTTCTACCTGGGCTATATATATGGGGTACTCTACCATACCTACACTATTTTTCCCTTAGACTGAGAGATAGGTAGATAGTTGCTAAGAAACATAGGGGAACAGAATAGGAAGATAAAGTGAAAACAAAAAACATTTGAGGACTATTATAGTTTGCTACAGGCTGCCAATGCAAAATACCAGAAATGGGTTGGCATTTATTATGGGAATTTATTCGGTTGAAAGCTTAGATTTAGGAGGTTGTGAGAATGTCCAAATCAGTTCTGGTACCAGTTTTTGTCTTAGTTTGCTACAGGCTACCAAGGAAATATACCAGAAATGGTTTGACTTTTATAATGGGAATTTATTAGAGTAAAAGCTTATAGTTCCAAAGCTGCAAAAATGTCCAAATCAAGGTAACATCAGAGATGCTGTCTCATCAAAGGTCGACTGCTGGCAGTCCTGGACTCCTGCCACATGGCAAGGCAAAATGGAGGCCAGTCCCTGCAGAGGTCTCTCCTTTCCCCCTCAGGCTCACTTTCTTCCTTAGTTCAGCTGTGGGTGATTAGGCACATGGCTGTCTCTCCCCTCTCCTCCTGGCCTTGTTGTTTCAGCTTCACGCTGCTCTGGCCTCTCAGGTCTTTCTGTGGCTACAAGCTATCTTGTAGTCTTTTCTCACATGACAGGGTAAAATGGCAGCTTTCTTTATCTGTGTTTCTGCATGTTTCTCCCATTTATAAAGGACTCTAGCAAGAGGGCTGAGACCCACCCTGGCTTATGCCTCCCTGAAGTACTCCAGTCAGAGGCCCCCAACTGAGTTCAGTCTAATACCATGCCCACAGGAATAGGCTAATTTAAGAACATAATTTTCTGGGGTCCACAAAAGATTCAAACCAGCACAAGGACCTTACGTAGCACTAATTTTTATTCTAAGAAAACAAGTTAAGTTATAAGGTTTTTAGGATGACACAGTTTACTGGGCCCACAGAACGTGGTTCTTTTCCTGACCCTGGCTCTGATACACAAATGGGTATACATGTCTATTCACATCTGGACGAGCACTGGGCCTCTGGCAGGGGTCAGCAAACTTTTTTTTTTAAATAAATTGACAAATAGTAAATACTTTAGGATTTGCAAACCTTTCAGTCTCTTTTCCAACTATTCAGTTCTGCCATTGTAGTATGAAAGCTGCTGGAGGCAATATGAGTATGACTACTTTGGCAGTTTGATGTAATTTATGAATTCTAAAAAGAGATATTGATTATGCTTGTAAACCAGTCTGTTTCTCTGGCTGTGATACCCCTTTGATTGTATTTAATTCAGAGGTTTCACTTTTACTTTATTAAATCAGGATTAGGGCTCTGATTTGACCACATCATTAGGGCGTGCAGGGTCGAGTCCTGCCCCTTGGTGCGCTATATAAATGGATGCTTAATCAAGAACACAGAGGTGGTAGATACACAGAGAAGAAGAACACAGAGGAAGAGAGACAACTCCATAGACAGGGCAGAAGCCCCAGGAAGGGAGATGAGCCTGATAGTTTGCAACTGAAGAGAACAGGGCAGCCGAGAAGCCCTGAGAGGTGAGCCTTGTGCCAGCCTACAGCTGAGATTGGAAGAAGCTGGGACCATGGAGCCTTAAGTGGAAAAAGGAAAGCTGAACTCTTGCAGACATCACCAGCCATCTTGCTTCAACACGAGGCAATAGACATTTGGTGAGAAAGTACCTCTAATGGTACCTTGAGTTGGATTCTTTAGGGCCTTGTGACTGTAAGGTTCTACCACAAATAAATACCCTTTATAAAAGCTGACAGATTTCTGGCACTTTGTTTCAGCATCCCTTTTGACTGACTAATACAACTATATTTTAATAAAAATTAATTTATGGGCACTGAAATTTGGATTTCATATAATTTTCACATGTCACAAAATATTCTTTTGATTTTATTTCAACCTTTAAAAATTTAAACACCATTCTTAGCTCATGGGTCATTTAAAACTAATGGCAGGCCAATTTTGGCCTGTGGATCATAGTTTGGCAACTCTTCCCCCCTTGTGCAAGGGTATCATGGTGGCAATCTCAGCTGGAGATTGTGGGGAATCTGGTGGATCTGGAGTAATTAATGAAGTGATCCTCTGGCATAAGTTTTAGATAGCATGGGTTACTGATTCTTCCCTTCATCCGAGGGTTATTTCTCTATATCTTTAACACTCATGAGGAAGATTTAGAATCTAAGAAGGAACCTGGACGTCTTGGATGTTCGCGTTTGGTAAAACATCCCTAACCCAGAGATTATGGAAAGGCCTTTCTGTATACCTCATTCAAAGATTTTATTGTTAACACAACCCTTCTATATAAATTCTGTAGTAATTTCCTTTTCTATTCTTTTAAATCTAATTATTTCTGTCGAGTAATACATGAGCATAGCTAAAGAAATTATTTCATACTGGCTTTTAATAAAAAAAAAAATGACACCCATTCCTGTTCCTAGAGGATCTACTTTCAACCCATTTGCTATTTCTTTTAACTCCATAACTCAGAATAATGTGTCTTTATTGCTGTTGTTTAATGGCTTAATTTTAGATATTACCTACTGACTGACTACTTTGTGGCATATTAGGATTTAACTCTTATGCCTCCCTCACATTTCCCCTCCTCCCTTCTTTTCAATGTATTAGTGGTTATATTAAGATTTTGGTTAAATCAGTATTCACAGTCAAATTTAGAACATTTTCATCACCTCAAAAACAAACCCAATAATTTTAAGCTATCACTCTCCTATTCCTTCATTCCCACCCTGTCCTCCCCTACTAACCTTACGCAACCAGTAATCTACATTCTGCTCTATAGATTTTGCTCTTCTGGATATTTTTTTTTTCCTTCTGGACATTTTATATGAATGGAATCATAATATGTGGTCTTCTGTGACGATTTCTTTCACTTAGTGTAATGTTTTCAAGTTTCATCCATGTTGTAGCATGTATAGTACTTCTTTCCTTTTTTTGGCCAAAAACATTCTGTTGTCTGATATATATATCACATTTTGTTTATCCTTTCCTCAGTTGATGGACATTTGGACTATTTCTACCTTTTGCATATTACAGATGTTCCTATAAACATTCATGTATAAGTTTTTGTATGAACTTAGATTTTCATTTTTCTTGGGTATGTACCTAGGAATGGGATTGCTGGGTCATGGAGTGACTCTTTTTAATTCTTGAGGAACTGCAAGATTGTTTTCCACAGTAGCTGGACCATTTTACATTCTCACCAGAAGTGTATGAGAATTTGAAAATTCTAATTTCTCCACATCCTTTTTATATATATAAATATATATATATTTTGTCAGGCAGAAGACTTTTTATTTTTTTTCCCAGAGAGCAATTTATATTGAGGCGCATACAATGAAATACATCAGTGCTGTACAAAACAATAAAAATATTTTGCACTTTTATTTACAAAATAATTTCATAAACTATAATAATAAATATGACCAAACTACAAAGGAGAGTTCTCAGCTTCCATCCTTTATGGCTAGAAAAATAAATAATTTTAATAAATATTTAACTCTGCTTCCTACCTCTAGAGAAATTAAAGTATTGGAAATACTTTCGTACATATTTCCAAATTGTCCCTAACCCTTTCATAGACTTAAGACTGAAAACGGTTCTATTTTTTACTGAGAATTGTAAACAGTCTTGAAAAAGATAATTTTCTGTTAGTATGGACTGAATTTCATAAAATAAAAAAATTTATAAATTTTTAAATTCTAGTTACAGTTGAATGAATTATTCATTTTTGGGATCCACATCCTTTCCTAACTGTCCTCATATATGTGAAGTGGTATCTTGTGGTTTTTATTTTTGTTTTTCTCATGATTAATGATCTCGGGCATCTTTTCATATGCTTATTGGCTATTTATATATCTTCCTTGGAGAACTGTCCATTGAGGTCTTTTGCCCATTTATTAATTGGGTTGTCTTTCTATTATTGAGTTGTATGAGTTCTTTATATATTCTGGATAAAAGTCCCTTATCTAGTATATGATTCGCAAATATTTTCTCCCATTTTATGGGTTCCTTTTCTCCTTTTTATTTTAATTTATTTTATTTTTATTTAATTGTCTTTATTTTAAGGATACATAGTTCATAAAAAATGTTACATTAAAAAATATAATAGATTCCCATATACACCACACTCCACAACCCCACCCCTCCCAAATCAACAACCTCTTTCATCATTGTGGCACATACATTGCATTTGGTGAATACATTTTGAAGCACTGCTACACCTCACGGATTATAGCTTACATTGTAGTTTACACTCTACCCCAGTCTATTCAGTTGGTTATGACAGGATATATAATGTCCTGCATCTGTCCCTGCAGTATCATTCAGGACAACTCCAAGTCCTGAAAATGCCCCCACCTGGTGTCCTTTGAAGCTCAAGAATTTTAAATTTTGATGAAAGTTCACTTTTTTTTTTCTTTTGTTGCTTGGGCTTTTGGTGTCATATCAGAAGAATCCATTGCCAGTGCAAGGTCATGAAAATTTAGTCTAATGTTTTCTTGTAAGAGATCTTTGATACCTTTTTTTTCTCTAGTTTTAAAAAAATGTTACATTCAGAAAACTTTGATACATTTTGAATTAAGTTTTGTATATGATGTAAGGATCCAACTTCATTCTTTTGCATGAATGGTGTCCCAGCACCATTTCTTGCAAATACTATTCTTTCCCTATTAGATGGTCTTGGAACCCTTGTGAAAAATTATTTGACTGTAGATATATGGGTTTATTTTTGGAATCTCAATTCTATTCCATTGAGACAGTAACACTGTCTTTTTTTTAAAAAAGATTTATTATTTTTTGTTTCTCCCCCGCTCTACCCCGCCCCACCCTGCCCCAGTTGTCTGTTCTCTGTGTCCATTTGCTGCATGTTCTTCTTTTGTCCGCTTCTGTTGTTGTCAGTGGCACGGGAATCTGTCTCTTTTTGTTGCGTCAGCTCTCCTTGTGTGCAGTGCCATTCTTGGGCAGGCTGCACATTCTTTCATGCTGGGCTGCTCTCCTTCCGGGGCGCACTACTTGCGAGTGGGCCCCCTATGCGGGGACACCCCTGCGTGGCAGGGCACTCCTTATGTGCATTAGCACTGCGCATGGGCCAGCTCCACATGGGTCATGGATGCCTGGGGTTTGAACCTCAGACCTCTCATATGGTAGATGGATGCCCTATCCACTGGGCCAAGTCCACTTCCCCACACTGTCTTGATTACTGTTGCTTTCTATAAAGTTTTGAATTTGGAAAGTGTTAGAGCCCTCCTACTTTCTTCTTTTTCAGGATTGTTTTCATTATTCCGGTTCCCTTGCAATTCCATATGCATTTTAGTGTCACCTTGTTAATTCCTGCAAAGAAGTCAACTGGAATTCTGATAGGACTTGTGTTGAATTTCTGTGTCGCTTGGGAGTATTGCCATCTTGACAATATTAAGTTTTGTATCAGTGAACGTGGAATGTTTTCCCATTTACTTAGATCTACCTTAAGTTCTTTCAATAATATTTTGTAGTTTTCATAGTATAAGTTTTGTGCCTTTGTTAAATTTATTAAGTATTTTATTCTTTTTGATGCTTTGTGAATACAATTGTCTTAATTGCATTTTTGGATTGTTCATTGCAAGTACATAAAAATACAATTGATTTTGGTGTATTGATCTTGTATCTTGCAACCTTGCTGAACATGTTTATTCTAATAGTTTTTAGTGGATTCCTTTGGATTTTCTATGAAAAAGATCGTGTCACCTGTGAATAGAGATAGTTTTACTTCACTACATGCCTTTTATTTCTTTTCCTTGTTTAATTGTCTTGGCTAGAATCTGCAATACAGTGTTGAATCGAAGAAGTGAGAATGGGCATCCTTGTCTTGTTCTTGATCTTAGGAGGAAAACTTTGTCTTTCACCATTAAGTATGATGTTAGTTTTGGGTGTTTCATAGATGTCATTTATCAGATTGAGGAAGTTCCCTTATTGTTGAGTGTTTTTTTTTAATCATGAAAAGGTGTTGGAATTTGTCAAATGATTTCCTTGTGTCTGTTGAGATGATTGTGTTATTTTTCCTTCTTTTTCATATTACATAAATTGATTTTCAGATGTTGAACTTCTTGTATTCCTGGGATAAATCCCACTTGGTCATGGTATATACTTCCTTTTATATGTTGCTGGATTTGGTTTGTTAGTATTTTGTTGAGGATTTTTGCCCCATATATATAAGTTTTAACTCCATATTGATACATTTGACTTTTTGTTTTCTATGTCTCATTTTTTTGTTCCTCTATTCCTCCTTTACTGCTTTCTCTTGCATTAGTGAACATTTTCTAATGTGACATTTTAATTTCTTTAGTGATTTCTTTACTGCATATTTCTGAGTAATTTTTTTAGTGGTTGCTCTAAGGATTACTATATATACCTTAAATCTATAATAATGTCTGAATTCTAGTGCTATATATGCCTATATAGCTCTTACTCCCCACCCTTTTGTGGTATTATTATACATATTGAATCTATTAATGCTACAAACACATCAATGCATTGTTATAATTATTACTTTACCAGCTGCAGTAATTTCCTTAGCCCAATATAGGTTTATTCCCACCTTGTTTCTTTGTGCTATTATTATTGGCAAATATATTACACATATTATATTACATTTTTATATGTTATAGGCTGAACATTACATTATATACATATTTTATACAGTTGCTTTTTAAACCACTTATTAGAAGAAAGAAAAATATGCAATTTTACTTTTTTATATAAATATGCAATTACCTTTATTGGTGTTCTTTGCTTATTTATGTAGATTCATTCAGATTACTACCTGGGGTGGGTCACTTGCTTTCAGCCTGAAGAACTTCCTTTAATATTTCTTGTAAGACAGGTCTTCTAGCAACAGATTCTCTGTTTTTGTTTATCTTTATTTCACTTTCATTTTAAAAAATATATTGTGGTAAATTATATATAACATGAAATATGCCATTTTAACCATTTTAATTGTACAATTCAGTGGCATTAATTACATTCACAATATTATGCACCCATCACCAGTATCTGTGTCCAAAACTTCGAACTCTGTACCCATTAAGCAATAACTCCTCCTTCCCCCTCCCCCCAGCCCTTGGTATCTCTGATCTACTTTCTGTCTCTGAATTTGACTTGATTAGTTTTTATAAGTGGAATTGTACAACATTTCTTCTTTTGCATCCGACTTCTTTAACTTAATATATTTTCCATGTTCATCCATATTATTGTTTGCATCAGAACTCCATTTCTTTTTATGGCTGAATATTATTCCATTATATGGTTATGCCATGTTTTGTTTATCCATTCACTTTTTTTGGTACTGGAGATTGAACCCAGTACCTCATACATGGGAAGCAGGCACTCAACCACTGAGTTACACCTACTCCCATTTACCTCATTTTTGAAAGATAGCTTTGCTGATTATTCAGTTGACAGTTATTTTCTTTGAGCACTTTGAATGTTATCTATCTGCCTTCTGACTCTCATTGTTTCTGCTGAGAAGGCAACTATTAATCTTCTTGAGTTTCGCTTGTATGCAAGGAGTCTTTTTCTCTTTGCTGCTTTCAAGATTTTCTTCTTGTCTTTGACTTTCCGCATTTTTACTATGATGTGTCTGTGGATCTATTTGTGTTTTATCATACTTGGAGTCTCTTGAGCTTTCTGGATGTATAAGTTATTGTTTTTTGGTATATTTGGGAAGTTTTCTGTCATTTCGTCAAATATTTTTTCTGCTCCTTTTTCTTGTTCTTCTCTTTTTGATACTCCCATTACATGCATGTTTAGGTGCCTGATGGTATCCCACATTTCTCTGAGGCTCACTTCAATTTTCTTAATTTTTTTTCACTCTGTTCTTCAGTTTACATAATCTCTATAAATCTGTTTTCAAGTTTGCTAATTCTTTCTTACTGTTCATACCTGTTGTTGGACCCCTGTAGTGAATTTTTAAATTTTGTATCATACTTTACAACTCCAAAATTTTCATTTGGTTCTTTTAAAAATAATTTTTATAATATAATGCTTATAACTTTCATAATATTTATAATGGTTATTTTGATGTTTTTTTTCTGTTAAAGGTGACATCTAGTCACTCACAGACAGTTTGTGTTGCCTGCTCCCTTTTGAGTATATGGGTCATAATTTTCTGTGTCTTTCTATGCCTTGTAATTTTTGTTGGAAACTGGACAGATAATATATTACAGAAACTCAGTACTGGTTCACTCCCTCCAGGGGTGATTATGTTATATTCTTGTGTAATTTTTTAGCAAGTGGTTGAATTATTTTAATGAAGTCTTTTTTACCTATACTGTTAGGGCTGCGTTATTGCTTCTCTGAGAGGCATAGCTTTATGTAAATCACTCTGGGTTGATAGGTAGTTTTGTTAGTGCTTTCTTTCTTTCTCTGACCACACCCAGCTGTTGAACTTCACTGAATTATCTAAAATGTCCTGGGGGCATAAATTGCTCACAAACTTAAACCAGTCAAATTGTGGCTCCTTTGAAGGAATAGTTCTGATGTCAGTGTTCCATATTTGTTCTGACCCCAAGAGTGCTACTCACTCTGTCTTATTGCTTGCATTTCTCCTATACATATTATTTTGCTTCTCTCTTGCAAGCTAGCTTATATTTTCATTAAATCCATGAATCTTCTCCCAATTGCCTTTTTTTATGTTTCTTTCTTAAAAGAAACATAGATACTTTCTTAAAAGAGACTTAGATTACATAAATATTACATAAAAAATGTAGGGGATTCTCATATGCCCCACTCCCTACCTTCCCACACTTTTTCACATTAACAACATCATTAGTGTGGTATATTTGTTACAATTGATGAACACGTATTGGAGCATTGCCAGTAAGTGTGGATTATAGTTTACATTATAGCTTAAAGTCTCTCCCACTTATGTAAGTTATGACAAGATGTATAATGACCTGTATCCGTCACTGTAACATATTCAGGACAATTCCAATTTCCCAAAAATACCACCATATTACACCTATATAATAAGATACTTAGGTTACATAAATGTTACATAAAAAATGTAGGGGATACCCATATGCCCTGCTCTCCACACCTCCTACAGTTTCCCACATAAATAACATCCTTCATTTGTGTGGTACATTCATTGAAATTGATGAACACATTTTGGAGCATTGCCACTAAGCATGGATTAAAGTTTACATTGTACTTTACACTCTCCCACCCAATTATGTAGGTTATGGCAAGATACATAATGGCCTATATCTGTTGTTGCAGTGTTATTCAGGACACTTCCCAAGTCCCGAAAATGCCCCCGCATTACATCTGTTTTTCCCTCTCCTTGCCCTTAGAACCTCTGGTGGCTACTGCCTCCACATCAATGATATAATTTCTTCCATTGCTAGAATCACAATAAGTCTGTAGTAGAATACCAGTAAGTCCACTGAAGTCCATAGTTCATTCACCAATCCTGAGGAGTCTGGAATGGTGATGTCCACTCCACCTCTAATTGAGAGGGGGGCTGCAGTCCATTAGGGCTGATGAATGGGACTCCTTTGCTTACAGTTATATAGACTCTTGGTTCCTTGGTATGATAGTTGTCTATCATCACCTTGTTTTCCTGGGTGAGACCAGTGAACTGGAGAGTGGATATTTCAACTCCCTTGAGTTTCAAGACCCAGTGGCACATACATGGAAAGCCCAAAGATTTAAGTTTCTTGGACGTACACCTAGCAACTCTAGTACTAATTTTAGGTTCAAATAGAAGAACCGAGGAGCCATGTGTAGGGAAACCACAACTGAGTCTAATTCTGTCACCCTGGACAGCATAAATTCCAAAGTCGGGCCCATAGGCAAAGCACCAAACTCCTCCTGAGCTATCTACTTTGACTATAGTGTCTGGATGTCTCCAGAGCCCTCAGGAGCCCTGCTGTTTCCTAATTGACTTTCAACAAAACCTCTACTTTTCTTGCAAATGCCCTTTGGGTTGAACTTCTCCATGCTCTATTACATGTGAAGTCTGTTCCTTTTGGAGGAGATAAGGAGCTAAGTTTTAAGGTCTTCTCCCTACCCTACCCCCTCAGCAGAATCTCTGAGCCAAGTACTCTGGAGCTGTAGGTGGGTAAAATGGCAACTTCTCTCTGAGAGACACCCTTATGCTAGAATCTGAGTCTTGGCTTGCCTCTTCTGGCCTGGAACCGTCACTTCATGAACTGGGGCAAGGGAGAATGGGGCCCCAGTGTTTTCAGTGTACCAAATCCAAGATAGAGCCTCTGTTACATGAATGGGTGCTGGACAGAAGAAGGGAGCTCCCATCTCTCAAGTGCACTTGCCAGGAATCGTCTTTAGCAACAGGTAGCTGGGGGCAGGCTGAGAAATGCTGAAGTTTTACTTTTCTTGAGAAGAAAGCCCTCCATCTGGGAGCTGGGGGAGAGGGAACCCTGTGTTATTGACTGTAGTTATCTGGAGTGGAGTTTCTGCTTCACTGAGCTGTGGGAGGAGAGAAAGAAGAAGCAGTATTGGTTCAAATACTATAGGCTCTCACCTTTTTATCAAATTTTTGTAAATTTTCTTGATTTGCCTTTTGTCCTTAGGACCATTTCAAGAGGCTTTGAATGTTTTAAAATAATTTTTACAAGTTTCATTGGGAGCGGGTCAGTGGAGTTCCTCACAGTCTTACTGGAAGTTGATCTCACTTCATACTCTTAAATTATTGAGCTTTCATTTATGTAATATCTATCAATATTTATTGTATTAGAAATTAAGTCTGAGAAATTTAAAAATATGTATTAATTCACTTAAAAATAACAAAAGCATGATATCTATGAAAATAATTACATTCCAAAAAATTAGTGAGAAGAGAGTAGCATTGTTTGCATTTTACCAAATCTTTTAATGTGTGCTTCTGCATTCAGTCTGTTGTGCTTTGTTGAGGTATGTGAAAATTTGGGTTCATACAGATAGGTAGTTGAAAAAGGGAGGAATGTTTTAATATCCTTTTTAGATAGTTGTGGATATTCTTCTCTGAAATAATACCAAAACTTGACAAGTAAGAGTTATTTCAGGGCTAGTTGAAATGTAGAATCTGAAACCATACCAATGATTGGATTTTTTAACCTGTGCATTATTTTGTAACATCCATTAGATATATGGAAAGAAAATGGTTTGTTGAAGTATGCAGATCTTTCCAGTGTTGACACATTTCATTATTCAATACGTATTTTAAAAATCACAAGCTTTAATATCATTACCGATTATATATATTAAAAAAAACTATCTATTGGGAAGTTGTTAGGCTTATACTGGTACATACAACTTTTTCCAAAATTCTCAGTTTTGCTTTAAAGATCAAAATTTATTAGAGGCAACAAATACTTCAGGTTGACTTGTTTGCAGATGCCAAGTTTGAATAACCACAGTTTGTCAGTTCTTTCAAGTAAAAACGATGTTCCATGAAAAAAGCATCTGTTTCATCTCAGAATTTAGTTGTCCAAGTACTTTTCCTTGAGGCAATCATAGTATTTTGTTGTATGGCAGACATACTTTATGCTTACTTCCCATCTCATCACACAGAATATTAAGAAGACATGTTCACAAGGCTTGACATTTAATAAAATTAGTAATTTTTATTGCTTCATCAAGAACATTCTTAGGTGGGATTGGCTTTTTTTCTTTTTAACGAGAGTACATGGTTGTGAAGAATTCAGTGAAATAAGTTATAACACAGATATACCTGTAAAGCAAACATCATGCTGAGTGAAAGAAGCTAGTCACAAAAGGCCATATGTTATATCAGTCCATTTTTATGAAATGGCCAAAATAGACAAATCTATAGAGACAGAAAGTAGATGAGTGGTTGAGCTGGAATGCTTTATATCCCAAGTCTTTCCACAATTCTGCCATAGGACCCAGCTTGCTTCTTTAGTACCTTCTCTCCTGAAGGCATTTAGCAGAGCAAAATTGAAATTTACCACTCATCCATCCCCTTTCAATGCTCTAAAATTTTGCCCACAGCTCTTGTCTGCCTATTGTCTCTTCTGTTTTTCTATTTTTTCTATTTTTTTGGGGGGGGAGTCCTTGTTGGTTTATACTTTTTTATTTCTTTGTTATTTTGGGGAACATTTCAAAGAGAGATTTCCTTGAAAGTCTGCTTTTATTTAACTAGGAAAATATATACAATTTGTATTGGACTTTTCCCCCATAGAGAATAGGTTATGTTACTATCTCTGACGAACAATGTGTAATCTGCTCAAGACATACTTGGATATTCCATGACTATAAACAATTTGATTTCTTGGGCTAAACCAATATTCTAATACATCAATTATGTATACTGTGAAGGGCTAGAAGTACTCAAATGTCACCTTCTCAGTTAAGCCTTCCCTGGCTACCTCCCTTGACACTTCTATCCTTCCCTGATTATTTTTCTTTTTAGCACTTATCACCATCTAATATTTTATGTATTTTATTGTCCTTCCATCCCCACTGGTATCTGTATTCTGTGAGGACAGGGATTTTGACTTGTTTTGTTAATTTATTACCCTCGTCCTCAGTGTCTAGAACAACAGTACCTGGTGCAGAGGTACTAAGTAAATACTTGTCGAAAATGGAGGAATCTTTGCCCTTTTCATGTAGAGTTTATAATGACTCTTAGCAGCCTCCTTTCCCTGGCATGGAGATTTTTAATTTTTCTCCCTGGCTCAATGTTCTTTCAGAGTAGATGACCCCTACACCTACCTTCCATCCCTGTTGTCTGAGACCTGAATTTTTCATTGGCATGGAAAGTTAAGTCATATTCCAATGAGTATTCTTTCAGTGTTAGAATTTGTTGGATTCCTTCTTGTTTTAGTTTGTCAAAGGGCTGCCAGTGCAAAGTACCAGAAATGGGTTGGCTTTTATAAAGGGGATTTATTTGGGGTAAAAGTTTACAATTCTGAGGCCATGAAATGTCCAAATCAAGGCACCATCAGAGGTGCTTTCTCACCAAAGTCAGTTACTGTTGATCCTGTTGTTCAGCCCCATTGTGAAGCAAGATGGCCACCAATCTCTGCTGAGGTCTCTGCCTTCCCCTCCAGAATCTACCGTGTTGTTTCCCAGAGCTCAGCTGTGGGCATCCAGATATAGGGCTTGTCTCTTTCCGGGACTTCTCTATCAGTCCACTTTCTTCCCGAGTTCAGCTGCAAACTGTCAGACATACAGCTCTCCCTGGGTCTCAGCTCTTGGAGACGCCCAGGGGCTTTTCTCCTCATCTCAGCTGTGGGTAAAACTGGAGTCCTTTCTTTCCTATTGTAGGATCAAATATAGTGGCTTTCTTTCTCTCTGTGTTTCTTTTTATATCAGACCCAGCAAGACAGTGGAGACCCAAGCTGGCTCACACGTCACTGACATAGTCCAGTCAAAAGCATCTCATACACCACAGGAATAGATTAGAAAAGATTAGAACATAAACTTGTTCTTTTTGGGATTCATAAAATAACCTCAAACTGCCACACTTCTCAGTGCAAACTCCATCCTGGCCTTTTCTCATATGGCCAGAACATCTCTGACATAGCATCCAATTTTTTTGTGACAACTTTGGATGAGCCTCCCCTTGGACTGATAATACCTCACATAAAACTATCTCAGGTCTGATCTTCTTCACCAGCTATTGTCAGAACTGATACCTAGTTTGGGAAATAGGTGTTTTCCTTATACTTGTATTCAGGGTAGTGGTCTCATCAGGAAAGTCTATCATCCTTTAATTAAAAGGCAGTCATTTGCTCCCTAAAAAGATTCTGGCAAATGAGAATGTTTATAGCTTGTCAGATAGCCAGGGGCTATTTACTGAATCAGCAAGGAAGTAGGTAGAACCATGGATAGTTACTGTGATCTGAAGTCTTGACTAATTTTGAACAACTTATTAAATAGAACTAGATGGTAATTAGACTCTTGAGCTGTGGTCCTTGACTCAAGATGGCAAAAAAAAATTAGAGGAAAGGATGTCAGAGATGGACTCCTTGGATTGCTGAGCTGAACTATAAATACTCCACTTAAATGAACTATAAATACTCTGCCCTTCAATAAAAGTGATTGCTAGGTATTCTTTTCTTCTAAATCAGTGTATAACAAACATTTTCTGTAAAGGGCAAGATAGTGTTTTTTGTCTTTGTGAGCCATAGCCTCTGTCACAACTCTGCCAACTCTGTCATTGTTCTGCAAAAGCAGGCATAGATAATAAGTAAACCAGTGAGTTTAGCTGTGTTCCTATCAGACTTTATCTACAAAAACAGAAGACTGGATTTGACTCATTGGCTGTAGTTTGCCAATGCCTGCTCTAAATCTGAAGTTCTGGCTAAAATAATTAGTCACGGATCTAGCTTAACTGAGCTTACTTTTTGGAGAGTGAAAATGGTTCTTCCTGGTTTTGGGTTTTGTGGTCTAGAATCCTTTTGGTTTAGGATTGACCCTTACCGTCTCATCCACAATCAGAGCCCTCTTCACCAAACCTCAGGACCGTCATTTGTTGCTTGATGTTCAAGCTGTAAATTTGGCTGGGAGTAGGAAAGGAAGTGTAGGGTTCTGCCCACTTCAAATCTCACAGCTCTTCTTGGTTATTTGTCAGATGACCAGTGAAAAATTAAAAACAAAAGAAAACCTCAAACCCAGTAGTTTATTCTTGGAGAGATTATGAGACATTAACCCCTGTGACTACATTATCTTGAATGTTGTTATTTTATCTTTGTCCAGCCTGGATACAAGGTCGATTCAGCCTGCATGCATCTTATTGTAGTATTGGCTTTCTCCTAGTCCTTTGAAAGGGAAACTAGTTGGCCGCCTCCCTTACCTAATTTTTTTGCTTTATTGACATTTCTTGACTATACGCTAGTTAAGAAGGGTTTTTTTCCCTACTGTGAAATAGTTTTTACGATTTATATTTTTCATATGTTAGGTGTATTTCTCTACATCGTGGTTCTTTTGTAATTCCTGAGACACGCATAGTTTTTTCAAGTACTATTTCTTAGAAATTGTCCAGCGTAGATAATATTGGCCTGCTTCTGAAGGAATTCTTTCTAGATGCCAGATCATTTCCTTTTGTTAAAAACATGGTTTTTCTCTGTCTTCTAAGATCCATTCTATTAGGAATATGATGATTGAAGCTACAATTCTGTTGTTGTTTTTTGTCTCTAATGTATAGGTGAGCGACCTGTCCCAGCCACGTTAACCAATATCTCTTTGTCTTTTTTGTTCAAGAATC
Source organism: Dasypus novemcinctus (assembly GCF_030445035.2). NCBI lineage: Eukaryota > Metazoa > Chordata > Mammalia > Cingulata > Dasypodidae > Dasypus > Dasypus novemcinctus. The sequence goes on along the minus strand of NC_080704.1, from coordinate 135,947,327 downwards.
TCAATTTTGTCTTATTCCTACAACAGCCATTGTCAGTTTAGTCATATTTCGTGTCTCTTGTTGCAGTCATTTGCTCTAATATATTGGATATCTTGACATCTTTGAGGACTTTCCAGTTATTTTCAGTCCATTTATTCAAAGATGTATCATCCTAAAAGGTTATTAACTGTATTACAGGGTAGAGGAGGCATTTTACTTTTCTCCCTATCACAAGTACTTGGCACATAGTGGGTATTTAATGTTAATTTAAATAAAGGAACAAATCTGCGGCCATTACAGGTCTGCCTTTTATTTTTTCACTCACTTCCTTTTAATATGGTTCCCTATTTGTTCCTCAAAAGGCATAACAGGGAAAAAAAAGACAAAAGTATTATGTATGTATATATATTTGTTAATGTAGCTGGTGGTAGAGATAGGGAGCTAGGCTTATGATCACTCTCAAGACCACATGATCATATATTCTTGGGCTGAACAAAAGCCTTTCTAAGATACTTGAGCCGCAGGAGTGACTATGTTCTACCACAGTGCCATTAGGAAAAGATCGTTTTTTTACATGCAAGCTGACTGATTATACTAGAATCTCATTGTATATCAAATGGCTTAACTGTTACTGGATCCCTTAGGTTTTAAAAAAATCACTCAAACTTTTGTTCTTGTTACTTTTCCCATCTTAGGTGCAGAGATCAATTTGATTGATTGGACTAACTTATGGTACCTGAGACATTTAATAGGCAACTCACAAGCCTGTTTTTCTTTTGTGAAGGTGCAGCAGTTGATTTATATTAAAAACAAGTGTATACTTCTTCTTCCAGATTACTTACTGCCTTAAATTGTACCTAGAAAGAATTGGGTAGTTGACAGTACAGATCACTGATACAGTAACCTTGATGGAATAATACTGTTAAATAAAACATAATGCCAGTGGTTCATTCACATTTCAGCACACTGAAAATCTTAACTTCAAAGCAATGAAAATGAAATACTTAAAAATTTTCCATGTACTGTGTTGTCCTTCTATTCCTTATTCACAAGTTTTGTATGTATCTTAATGGGTAATTATAAGCCAGGCAGCTTTTCAGATTTTTATTTTAATGTCTCTTTTGTCCTTTCTGATAAAATAGAGTATTATTCATTTTTATTTCATGATGTAATTTTCACATTTAGTAAATGTAGAAGTAATAAGGCTGAAGAACTTGCTAGATCTTACTTCGATAAGCTATTATTGCAGTGTGTTACAGCAATTTGGAAGCATTTCTTTTAAGTTACAATTGACTTACAATAAACTGCCCATATTTAAAGTGTACAATTTGAGTTTTAACATTTGTATACACCTGTGAAAGCATCACCACAATCAAGACAATGAACATTTCATCATTCCCCAAAATTTCCTCTTGCCCCTTTGTAATTTATCCCTCCTTATTCCCTCTCTCCAGGCAACACCACTGATACGCTTTCTGTCACTACAGATATTCATTTGCTAGAGTTTCTTTCGTAAATGGAATCATATGGTGTGTGATTCTCTGGATTATTTCATTCAACATATTTATTTTTAGGATTCTTCTATATTGTTATGGAATGAAATAATCCAGTATTTATTTGTTTTCTGCAAACTATGAAAAATAGTTTTTTTTGTTTTTTTCTTTTAATAATTTATAATTTTTTTGTCTTTATTTTTTTAATGTTACATTCAAAAAAATATGAGGTCCTCATATACCCCCACCCCCCTCACCCCAGAAAAATATAGTTTAAAATACTAGAATCCCATTTGGTTTGATGTGAGACATGTGGAAACTGATATAAACTGAGAGAACAGCACATTTAATATCTCATAGTCTGGGTCATAAGCATACCATTTATTGAGAGGAATGGTGGGTGAAATTATCTATATTGTTTAAATTATTTCTCTTTTTTTGCTGTGTAAGTGGTTGAATTCTTATAGGTTAAACGCACATATGGCTGTATCATAATATATTTATGGTAATACAACTGAAGCCAAATGCATATAGATCAGGGGTTCTTTACCAGGGGTCCTTGAGCTTGAATTGAAATAAAAAAACAAAACAAAACATCATTCTTGTGGGGACATGTTGGTGCAGGTGGGATATATTTATTAAATAATACACAGTATAGTGTGAACTTAGTAAAAGGGGTCTGTGGTTTTCACCTGATTGGCAGAGGGGTCCATGGAACAAAAAAGGTTAAGAACCCCTGATAGATAATATTAAAGAGTAGAATTGCTAATAGGAATGTTTATTAAATCTGTGTTCATCAGCCCTTTTTAGCTTGCTCTAGAAGATTAGCAAGAATAGGTAGCCATGAACACCTATTCATTGCTTCTTTCCCTTCTTTTTTCTGCTCTATCTAGATTGTCCATCATTTTCCTTCTCTTGTTGCTTATGTCATCTGCACTCCTTTGTTAGGTCCCTAACTCCCTTGGTATTCTCCAGTCTCTTAAGTATCAGCATTATACTTCATTTCCCTTTAGAGTGTTGCCAAAAAATCCACAAAATTATGTGGCACAATTGTATTTTGTTGCTCTGTTGTGTGTTTAAGATAAATTAAAAATCGATTCTAAAAATGATGGTCTACTTTCATGAACCTGAACTTTTAACTGTTTATCAGCTTTCCAAATATTTCTGTGTAGAACATTTAAAAAACAATTTAGTTGCCTAATTTGTCTAATGCATTGTTTGATTTTCATATTTTGCTAACAGTTAAAAATGTGTTGATCTTTTTCACTAGCCTGAGTAATCAAGAACTGGGACACAGTGTAGCATAGAAGAAAGTTTACTTAATGTAGTGTCACAAGGGCTGGGCTCTAGCCCCAGTCTTGTCACTAACCCCTTCTGGGATTCTGAGCAAGTCATGTTTCTCATCCATAAAGTATGGAGTGTGGACTTGATGATCTTGAAAGTTAAACCATTGTTTTAAATTTGCTATATAAGTTATCCCTGAAAGTTAATGGCTTTACCAAAAATAATGTATAATCAGTTTTGAATTTGTGTGTATTTCATCTGTTGCAGGATGCTTTAATCTGGATCCCAATAGAGTTTTGGATGTCATTTTAGAAGTGTTTGAATGCAGGCCAGAACACGATGACTTCTTTATATCTTTATTAGAATCTTACATGAGTATGTGTGAACCGCAAACACTGTGTCATATTCTTGGGTTCAAATTCAAGTTTTACCAGGTAAAAAACAAACATATATATATACACAAATATATATATATGTATGTATATATATATATATATATGTATGTTAATCTCATGCTTTTCTATGTAAAATTTAATTTTGAATTGTATTTGTAAATGATTGGTTTTAGGTCAGACATTATAGCAGATGTGCTAGATAAATGCCTAGCTAACAGTATGATGTATGTGCTGTATTAGTGGTATATAAATGATGTGATATGAAAGCCTAGAGGAAAGCATAATTAATTTTGCCTTGGGAGAAATGGAGTCAGAGAAGACTTTATTGACAAAGTATTTTTATCAACCTGGTCCTTGAAGGATGAGTAGGAGTTTGTCAAGAGTTTTCTATGCAGAAACTGTGAGAATGAAGATGTTGAAATATACATGGCATGTTGAAGGAATGGTACGTAGTCTGATGGGGCTAAATTATAAGATGCGGAGGAAAGAAAGGGCAGTAAATCAAGTTGGAAAGGTAGCTGCACTTTAGATTGTCAAGTGTTGTGAATACTATGTTAAGAGTTAGAATATTATTGTATAAAGAGTGGCCATTGGAATTTTTTTATGGATGGGAACTTGAGGCATGTATTACATTATTTTTCATTAAATCCCTGTAATAGCTGTCTAATCTCTATGCCTCTGGTTATTGCTCCTTCAGTCCATCTTCCATATTATTGTTACTGCTACTTTCTAAAAGAGAATCCAGTTGACTCACTTAACTTTTCAAAAATCTTTGCCTGTAAGAGTGTCTTTTGTGAGCTATAGCAAATGTATATCACTACTGCAGGGTGTTAGGAATTCATGGGAAAAATACAACTGGAATGACCTATGGACTGTGGTTAGCAGTAATAATATAATATTCTTGCACCTATGCCAAAGATATACTGTGTTGATAATGGAGCAGTATGGAAAATGTGAGCCAAATGTGTACTATGGACGTGGTAACAATCAGATGATATTATCTTATCCATAACAAATGTTCCACCACAGTGTGGTGTGCTGATAGAGGGGTGTTGCTTGGGAATTCTGCATATGTGCATGATTGTTTTAGAAGTTTACAACTTTTGTCATAAAAAATATATTTAAAAAATAATAAGGTGTATTGGGGGAAAAACACACCAAATGTAAGATAAGGACTATAATTAGTAAGATTTTGACAATATTCTTTTGTAATTTGTAAAAAACATCTCTTGACAATGTAAGGGGTTGATGGAGGGCTGATGTATGGGACCCCTGTATGATGTTATGCATGTTTGCTTTGTAAGTTCACAACTTTTACTATACACTTAATTGTTTATGTGTATTCATATATAAATGACATAAAGATAATAATAGGGTTGGGGGAAATACTTTGTTTAGTAGTAATATTTTGACAATGCTCTTTAATCATTCATTAAAAAGGTTTAACAACAATGTAAGGTGTTGGTGGTAGGATGAGCTATGAGAGTCCTGTATGATGTTATAGATGTTTATTTTGTAAGTTCACAACTATTACTATACATTTATTGTTTTTGTATGTTTATGTGTGGGTGATATACTTCAATAAATTAATTAAAAAAATAAAAAACAAAAAACAAAAACAAAAAAAAACCTTTGCCTGTAGGATGAAATTCAAACTCTGAATGTGCGGAAAAGGCTTCCCCCCACCAGAGGTTCTGGGGATCTAACCCAGGACTTCATACATGGGAAACAGGCAGTCAACCACTTGAGCCATGTTCGCTCCCCAGGAAAGGCTTTTCACAATGTAGCACTGTTCTTTCTTTCTGGTCTCATCTTGAATCATGTTTTTTTCCTCAAATCTAGTATTCTAGTCAAATCAAATTACTAGCCATTTTCTGAGCTTATTAAATATAGACATTGCTACGAACCTTTGTTCCTGCAGTTCCTTATAACTAGAAAACTGTTCCAACCCTCTTCACCCCTCCTTTCTTCATCCTCTGTGTTAGAGGTTTCTGCCTTGCGAGGTGTATAATGATTAACTGATCACAAAGTTTACAATGGTTAACAAACAGTGACTTGCATTCCTATGACATAGAACAACCACCATCCAGAGACTGCATGTTCAGATACAGTTCATTACCTCAGAAGAATAGACAAAGGAGCCACATGACACCACCAACTCCTCCCGCATCCTTAGAATTCACTACCCCTAGTGCACCACCCCCTAGCCATCCCTATTGGCCCTCGGGTCTTACCCAAGCCCCCCCAGTACACTCCCACTGACTAAGCATTTTCCCACCTATAGATGTACTGTATAAATTTATGACCACTCTGCCAGAGGTGGGCTGAAATTTCTCTTTAGACCCCTGCCATGCTGGTGAGGTGGCTGAAGTCTATTCTTCAGACCCCTCCGTTGGGGGAGCTTCCCAATAAACTTACTGCCTGCAATCATGTCAGTCTCTATGTCCCAGTGAGTGCCATTTTTCTGTAATACTCTGTATCCTATTTATCCTTTTAGATATATGCTACTTGCTCTGTAAAGTCTTGGCTGACATTTTACCTATGCATAATTAGTCATATCTTAATCTATATTGTCATATGACTTGACACATACTTTTTGCACTTAATGTTAGAATAAACTATCTTTTTTGCCAGATTTTGAGCCCCTTAGAGCAGGTTCTATGTTTTACTAATTTCTAGGGATTAGTTTACTGCTTAGTCTATGGTAAATGCTCAGTAAATGTAAATGAGTGGTTTGTTTTAGGAAGATAATTCTCTTAATAATGTGGAAGATCTTAATGTAATAAGGCCTCCATTGCCCTTTTGGTATAGCTTTGCTGATTTTTCTACCTTCCTGACATGATCATGTAGTCAAGAAAGATACATTTATTGAGTGATTATTATAAGCTGTAGCTTTGCTGGACACTGAGGATGCTCTGGTGAAGAGGAGTGTCTTCCTGTCCTTGGAGTTCAAGTTCATGATAGTAGGAGGATTCCTTTTAGGATTCTCAAATAATGTAACACCAACTGCTTCTGCTCATGCTTTCATTTTTCATTCTCTGGAATGCTCGAGGAGACAGAAGAGAAAACAATTCAGAGCTTAAAAGGGTATAGCTTTTGGAGGCCAAACAAGGTACATTGCAGGGATTTGGGCAAGAGAACTACCCTTTCACATTTGTTCAGTATTCTTTTTCCTGATAACATCCAGGGAGTCCACTCTTAGTACAGAAAAAGAGAGGTTCAGGTATCTATCATATATTAAGAAGTACCATGATTGCTTTAGGTTTGAGACTATGAAGCCACTGCTGAAGTGACAGGGTAGGTGAAATTTAACTTGGGCATGATTAATTAGAATATAGGTTAGGGTTATAGAGTCTCTAGGTTTCAGAGTAAATCACAGTAAATAATGATGACTTACTGCTTAACATCAAGTATTAGTTGAATGTGAATTTTAGAATTTAAATGTGTGAAAATATTCCTCATGATAATATAAACCTTTTTTTGAACTGATTCAGAATATATGTAGGGTATAATTATAATGTTTTATCAATTGTAGCAAAGGTGCCACATTAATGCAAAATGTTAATAGGGAAAACTTTGTGTGTGGGAGACAGAGGGGCCAGTTTGTAGGAATTCTGTACTTTTTGAATGATTTTTCTATAAGTCTACAGGTTGACTCTCCCATTCTGCCCCCCCATCACTACCTGAATAATTTTCATCCCCACTCCCACCCTCAATCCATATTTTGACCAAATGGGAATTATTTGGATTAACAGGCTTCCTTTTTTTCCCCTTAATGCTAGTACTTCTAGGTAAAACTCATTATTCCTTCTGTGACATCAGTGAAAGTTGTTTTATTCTAGCATCGATCTATGATTAGCTGTGTTGGGTGTTTTGACTTGGAAGGGTTTCGTAGCATGTGGCCATTTTGGAGAGTAGAGCTGGTACATCTGCCCTCCATCCCCTACCAGGGATTGCTCTAATAGAGGGTTAGGGACAACATGGTTACAACACAAGGCAGAGCACAAGTGATGGAGAGAAAGGAGTTCTAGAAAGTGAGGTTATCATAAGATAAACTTGGTTAGAGTTGTCGTGCAACAGTAAAGAGGAAGGACATGGTTGCTATTACCCATATCACAGCCCCTCAATTTTTGGATTCAAAACACAGTAGTAGTATACTGATACCATGGTTAGGCCCTATTATATCCTGAGTTCATTCATTTAAGGAATATTGATTTACACCTATTATGTGCCAGCCATTGTTCTAGGTGCTAGGACTACATCTCTAAGAAAACAGAAATCCTTGCCTTCAAGGCACTTACATTCTAAATAAATTATATGAATTGTTAGAGAATGATCAGTTCAATAATGGGGAAAATATATACAGAGCAGGATAAGGAAGATTGGGAGTGCTAAAGTGGTGATGTGTTGCAATTTTAAATAGAATGGTTAGGGTAGAATTCATTGAGGTGAGATTTAAGCAAAGACTTGAAGGAAGTGAAAGAAGTAAACTGGGTGACTATTTGGATAAGAACCCTCAAGCAAAGGGAACGACCATTGCAAAGGCCCTATGGTGTGAGCATGCCCAGTGTGTTTGAGGAGCAGCATGGAGACCAGTGTGGTTATATTAGAGTGATTAAGTAGCAGTGTAGTAGGAAGTAAGGTCAAAAATGAAGGACCAGAACACCAAGTGTGTTTAGGCTTCTTTTATTTTGCTTAAAGCTGCTGGGAGCAATATATGAGAAATGGGTTGATTTGTATAATGGGAATATATTAGGTTAAAAGCTTAAAGTTTTGAGGCTGTGAAAGCGTCCAAACCAGGGCATCATCAGGAGACAGGTCACCAGCGATCCTGGAGTCCTTTTTCACGTGGAAAGGCACATGGAAGCATCTGCTTCTCTTCTGGGTCTTGTTTCAGATTCTGGCTGCTCCGTCTGTGACTTCCTTTCTCCTGGATTCCTCTCTGAGTTCTTGGTTCCCCTCTTTCCATCTCTGTGGCTTTTTCTCTTGTGCTTTTAGTCCTTCATTTATAAAGGACTCCAGCAAGAAGATCAAGACCTAGCCTGGGTCATGCCTCACTGAAGTAATCTAATCAGAGACCCTCCAGCTGAATCCAATCCAATCACATGGTCCTATATCCACAGGAATGGATTAGCTCCAAGAACATGGTCTTTTCTGGGATCCACAAAAAGCTTCAAACTGTCACAAGGCTATTGTAAAGTCTTTGACATCGATGCTGGGCAAAGCCAGCAGAGGGTTTGATACTATAATAGTTTTTTTCTTTTTGTTTCTCTTCTACTTTTTCACTTTTATTAGGAACATTTTCAAACATGGATGAGAGTATGTAGTATAATGAATACCCAAAACTCTGTCACTTAAAATTAAGTTTATTAACATGCTACCATACTTTTTTGGAAATAATTTAATTGAAGGTATCATAAAAGTTCTCTCCTAAATATTTTAGTGTGTACTTCTTAAATGTAAGGGCATTTTTCTATATAACAAAGATAATACTTAACTGGATTAACAATAATTTATTACCATCATCTAGTAAACCCAGCCCGTATTCATGTTTCCAAAATTGTTCCACAAATGCCTTTTAGCAACTGGTTTAAACTATTGTTCAACCACAGATCATACATTGTATTTGGTTGTGAGTCTTCAGATTTTTAAAAAATTTAGAATAGTGCCCCCACTACTCCCCCATTTAATGGTGTAGGCTTGTTGAAGAGACCATTCCTATTTAAGGCTCCTCCTTTTGAATTTACCTAATTGCTTTTTCATTATTCATTTAATTTGTTCTCTGTCCCTGGTAGTTCTTATATACTGGAAGTTAGGTCTAAAGGGTTGATTATGTTCAAGTAAAATATTTAATGATTAAAATACTTCCTCGATTGTCCTGTATGTTTCATATTGCAAAACATCTAATGTCTGTTCCACTGGTAATGGTCAGTAAGTTGGTGACAGTCAAACCCTTTCATTATGCAATGACATTTCCCCCCTTGTCAACCACCAAGTTATTTTGCAGGTTGATACTTTGGCCCTTGTATCTATCTAGTTTCTCATCAACCTTAACCTTAAATGGTTTAGAATCCATGGATGATCCATGCCTGAGTCAATTATTTCCTTAAGGGTTCCAAATTGTTGATTTATTAATTTTATAATGCCTTTTACATTTTTTTAACCTGTCCTTTTGTAAATAATTGTCTCTTTTCCATTCAAGCTGTTTGGTTACCTTGGATTCCTACTGGAAAGACAGGAAAAATGTTTTTTTTTTTCCCATTAAGTGCCAGCTATCAGAGTAAGGAGTTTGTTTAATAGCAGTCTCCATGGTGACATGAATGGTATGTATGTCTGAGAGAGAGAGAGTGAGCGAGCTAGTGAGAGAGCAAGGCTATGTGTGTGTGAATATGAGTATGTGTTGACTTTTCAAAGGATCAATCTGTTGTGGTAGCAGTGGAGTTTTATCAGATTCTGGATATATTTTGAAGATAGAGCTAATAGTATTTGCTGATGGATTGGATGCAGGTTGTGAGAAAGTAGAATTAAGGACTATTCTAAGCTTGCTTGAATTGAGCAGTAAAAAAGATGGTGCTGTTATCCACTGAGATAGAAAATGTCCGGGGGAATGGGTTTGGGGTGTTGGGACTGGAATCAGGAATTCAGTTTTAGACATGTTAACTTTGAGGTATCTATTCTATATCCAAGTGGAGCTGTTGAGTAAAGAGTTGGATATATATACATCTGGTATTCCGGACAAGGGGCTGACCTCGAAATAAAAATATAGGTGTTAAAGGCATGTAGATGATATTCAAAATTGTGATACTAGATGGAATCACCAAGAGATGGATATGGAGAGATAAGAAAACCAAGGATCGAGGCCTAGGACACTCCAGCATAAGGGTTTCTGGGAAAAGAGAAGGAACCAGCAAAGAAGTTCAGGGAGGAATAACATGTAAGGTAGAAGGAAAACTGAGAATGTAGCATCTTAGAAGCTAAATGAAGGAAGGAATGATCAACTGTGTTAAGTATCTCTGATTGGTAATATAAGATGAGGACTGACAACTGATCTTTGGATTTATCAGCAGGGAGATCAAAACTATTTTGGTAGAGTTGAAGTATTATTGAGAGAGAATGGGGGAAGCAGATTTGGCTCACCTGATAGAGCATCTGCCTACAGCATGAGAGGTCCAGTGTTCAAACCCAGGGCCTCCTGACCAATGTGGTGAGCTGGCCCACACGCAGTGCTGCTGCACACAAGGAGTGCCATGCCACGCAGGGGTGTCCCCCGTGTAGGGGAGCCCCATGCACAAGGAGTGTGTCCTGCAAGGAGAGCTGCCTCTGCGTGAAAAAAGTGCAGCCTGCCCAGGAGTGGCACTGCACACGTGGAGAGCTGACGCAGCAAGATGACACAACAGAAAGAGACACTGATTCCCGGTGCCGCTGAGAATGCAAGTGGACAGAGAAGAACACACAGCAAATGGACACAGAGCAGACAACGGGGGGGTGGGGTGGGGGGAATAAATAAAAAATTAAAAAAAGGAATTCCTTCAGGCTGAAATGAAAGGATAGTAGGCAGTAACTTGAAGCCATATGAAGAAATAAAGAATGTGGGTAATGGTAACTATGTAGGTAAATACAAAAAAGAGTAGTATTGTTTTTTTTTTTTTATGATTTAAAAGACAAATTCATAAAGCGAATTATGAATATATTAATGGGCACATAGTATGTAAAGACTGAATTTGTGACAATAATATAAAAGAGGAGGGACAGATTTATAGGAGCAGGGTTTTGTATATTATTGAAGATATGTGTTGGTATTAATTCAAAGTAGGCTGTTATAAGTTTCAGATGTTTATTGTAATCCCTAAGGCACAACTAAGAAAGTACTAAAAATAAAAAAGGATATAAGAAGGGATTCAAAGTGGAGCACTGCAAAAAAATCAAACACAAAAGAAGCTAATAGTGGAAGGAATGAAGAAAAAAGCAGTTAAGACATACAGAAAACAAATATAAAAATGGCAGAATTCCTTATCAATAATAATAATAAATATAAATGGATTAAACTCACCAATTAAAAGAGCTTGGCAGAATGGATAAAAAACATGATCCAGCTATGTGCTCCCTACAAGAGACTGACTTTACATCTAAGGACACAAATAGGTTGGGAAAGATATTCCATGGAAATAGTAACCCAAAGAGAGCTGGAGTGGCTATACTAATATCAGAAAATGGAGTCTAGGACAGAAATTGTTACAGGAGGCAAGAGGGGAGGGCATTATATGTTGATAAAAGGGCCACTCCATCCAGAAGATATAACAATTTTAAATAACACTGAACCACTGAGCCCCAAAATAAATGAGTCAAATACAGACAGAATTGAAGGAAAAGATAGGCCGCTCTATACTAGCAGTTGGACCTTCCCATGTCCATTTTCAACAGTGCATAGTACAAGTTGACAGAAGATCAGTAAGGAAATAGAGTATTTGAACACAGCTATAAACCAGGGGTTCTTAACCTTTTTTGTTCCATGGACCCCTTTGCCAGTCAGGTGAAAACCACAGGCCCCATCTCAGAATGTAGTGACTGATAGTTTTATGACACTCACCATTGGCATGTCTTTAAATTTTGGGATTATTCAAAATTATGTTTTACAACTTTCCCATAATTTCAATACCTGATAACCTAACATGACTCAACATCTGTTCAAAGGGTTATTTTTGGCAAACATTTAGAAATTTGAGTTTTTTCACAGTGTCATAAAACCATCTCCGCCATCCTTACCAAACTTTTTGCATCCAGTTATCCACTGCACTCAGAACATGCTACAGCAAAATAAGTCATACTAAGTCCACACTATACTGTGTATCCCTTACCAGATACATCATACTCGCACAACACCTCCCCACAAGAATGTTTTTAAATGCATAAAATAAAATTACAAAGGAAATCATTCACATATATTGAAATACAGTCTCTAAAATTTAAAAAAAACAATACTACACGTATATGCTTCTTAACATAAATAATCACGTGATACATCAAAAATATAAGAAAGTTTAATTTTTCAAGACAATGTGCAGGCTATTATTGTTTATCTTCTATAAGAACATTAAACTGTAGTGTAGTATTTGACAAGGCAACACACATTGTTGGACATCTAATTTGAGTTATTCTTTTCAATTCAAGCTCACAGACCTCCTGAAATCTTTGGGGTCTGTGGACCTCTGGTTAAGAACCTCAGCTATAAACCAATTAGATCCAGACATATAGAGAGAGAGCTTGCCACCCAATAACAGCAGAATACATACTCTTCTCAAGGAACATTTTCTAGAGTATACCATATGTTAGGCTATCAGTAAATTCTAAAAAGATTGACATCAGACAGTTATCTTTTCTGATCACAGTGCAGTGAAACTAGGTCTCACTTACAGTGAGAGGATAGTGAGTGATTTGAAATTGTAAGCCGAGAGGGCTTTAGGCAGGATGGTGGGAGAATAGCCTCGAAGCAACAATAAAAAGCAAGACTCCTACCCTAACTCCAGGCCCAATAGTGTGAGGTGTCTGGGGGAAAATAGTCATTGTTTGTTTGGGTTATAATAGAAGTGGTCTCAGAGAGAAACAGGCTCCTGTTTGAGCAAGAGGAGAAAGGAGCACTTAGAGAAGATGTTCAGGAATAGGGAGTTTTGATGATGTTATACCTTAAATTACAGAGGAGATACCATCTAAGGGTTTCAAGAATGGGGAAAGGTGGGATATAACAACAGGGATTGTATAGAGAAACGGGGGGTTAGAGTGTGGAACATGACATGTGACATAAGAGTATGGGCTTCTCTTGGTGACTAATCAGGTAAAGGGAATAATGAGGGCAATCCTGGTGGATTCAAGTTAGGTAGTGGAAGAGAGGCTATGACACATTCATTTGGTTAGTTTTGTATTTTATGTGCAAAATACACATCACAATTATGGGAAATGCTTTACCTCCAAAGGTCTCATATTCTGTGTTACGTAGAATCAGTGCAATGTATTGTCACTGTTTGCTTTTTATTTGCATTTGGTCATCTAGTATTTGCCATTTATCTTCACCCATCTATTCATTTGACACCAGTAGTTTAAAAACCAGGGAAAAATCTACAATTCATAGCACTCAGATTCTTGTGTTTCGGTGTAGGGTTTGCAGGGCTAGCCTGGAATTTACTTTGCTATTCTCTGTTTTAAAACATTGAGTTATCCATCTGTAATATGTATAGACACCTGTTTTCAAGGCAGAATTAGCTGACAATGCAGATAACACAATGCAAAAACCAAGAAATAAAAGTAGAGGGAGAAAATTATAGAGCAAACACAAATGATTCTGTACTTCTTATTTGTCAGTCTTATCTATCTGTATCTCCTGAGAACTACTTGAAAAAGGAAGTTAAAGACAGCACACAGATATAAACAGAGATCCATACTAAATATTATGCAGTATAAAATCTCACTTATTCTACTTAATTGTCAGATTTTATTTAAAAAGTAGCATGTAAAATGTGACCATTTTTGAAACTGTTTTCCTTGTGTTCATTGAAGAGATGTTACAAAGTAAAAAGGAATGCTGACAGAATTCTTTGTCCTGATTTCAGATGTTAGGTATAATCAGGAAGAGCAATGAAGTATATCCTTGGCCTAGAGATGTTTGATCTGTTAGTTAATTATTGGTAGTTGGTATGATTTTTGTTGTACTTTATGCACTAAACAGAAGCTTTTTTTTTTAAGGAACCAAATGGAGAGACTCCATCATCTTTATACAGAGTTGCAGCAGTACTTCTACAATTTAATCTTATTGATTTAGATGATCTTTATGTACATGTAAGTCAAGTAGACCGCTAAGAATATTTTGTTGTCCGTCTTGGGTGGGGAAGAGTAGGCAGCTTATATTAATGCACTCCAAGATTGTTTCTAGGTTTTTAAGCCTAATTTTTTGAATTACTGATAAACAGTGTTGCTTTGTGTTTACTTTATAATTTGAATGAATTTAAGTCCTTTCTTCAACAAACTATGAAAATAAAATACATCTGGCCACCCTTACCATACCTTGAAGTTGGAGTTAAAGTTCTTAATTGCATCAAGGCATAGCTCATGAAGAGGCCAAGATTTAACCTATTTGATTTTAGGTTTCTTTATTATACACAATTTTCAGAAAATATGCAGTTACCTAGGTACTTCATCTCTTCTTTCTCCCAGAAATGTTATATATATTTGCTCATCATATTGCCCAGGAGAAACCACTAAATAATGGTTTGTTGGCTTTATTTTTCATATGAGTTATTTTTCGAAATGTCTACATTAGCTGTCTTCCACTCACGTAAGATGTCTGTACTTGAGACACTTGGCCCTTTGTCATAATGGAAGATTGACTACAGACATATTACTTTCTCTTTTACAATTAACTAGAAACTAGTTTGTGACTTAAATGTCAAGGTATTAATAATTTTTCTAATTGAGGTTTTTTGCTTAGAGGAATCAAATTTACTCCTTTATTTAATTCAGCTTACCTCTCCCAAATTGGATCCATGTGCAATAATTTATTTAATTTGGAATTTGACCTTTAAAAGGGAAATCTATAGTATTTTTAAAGAAACTGGTGCCTATTTTCTTGGATAAACTAGTAAATTCAATGGTAAGCATCACTGTTATAGTATTAACTTAGGACTGCCTAAAGACTAAAGATGTGAAACCTCAAACTGCTATCTGATTTAAAAGGGTGCTCAGAATTCAGGTACACAAAGTATAAGAAAACTACTGAGAGAAACTTTAAAAGGGAAATCATGGCCACAATAGGTTAAACTTCATATTTATAGTTTGATCAATTGTGAACAGATTGTATCTGCATTTTATATGAGCAAGTAGTTGGTATTAGCTGTTACATGAAATTGTAATGAACCACTTTTAGCTTCTTCCAGCTGATAATTCTATTATGGATGAACACAAACGAGAAATTGTGGAAGCTAAGCAAATTGTTAGAAAACTTACAATGGTTGTGTTGTCTTCTGAAAAAATTGATGAACGAGAGAAAGAAAAGGAAAAAGAAGAAGAGAAAGTAGAGAAGGTATATAATTCATTTAATAAAACTAACCTTGTCTTTTGGATTTAGAATGATGAAATTTAGGTTTTAATAGTTAATGAATTTGTGGTAGCATAATTTCTTGAACAGTTTTGATTGTGACGCTAATTTGCAAAAGTGGTTTCGTTTTTAATCTGTTTGGTGCCTTCCCAAAAGAGGTTGTGCATGTTTTTTTCTTATATAAAAATTTAATTTCAAAACTATAGTGCAATCACTAAATACTAATTGTATTGACTGCACGCATTTGTGCTTTGTGTATTAATGTTCCTCAGATTCTAAAGGGATTCTCAAAGATGAATACGTTCTAGTTCACTGCTGTGTAATATGCTATTAAGTAGTACTTAATTTGTGTCTGCTAATAAAAAGCATAATTTTTTTTTTTCAAATATAAAGCTTGATTGTATTTTCAGGAAAATGCTCTTGAGTTTCCCATGAATGGCAGCTGTTATTGATGTATGTCATTGTGTTGTTTAGCACAGTTCTTTTCTTAGTGTCTGTGTCCTAAGAATCTTTGTTGTGATTATTGATTTTTAGCCACCTGACAACCAAAAACTTGGTTTGTTAGAAGCCTTGTTAAAAATTGGTGATTGGCAGCATGCTCAGAACATTATGGATCAGATGCCTCCATACTATGCAGCTTCACATAAGCTAATAGCCCTTGCTATTTGCAAGCTCATTCATATAACTATTGAGCCTCTCTACCGCAGGTATGTTGCTGTATACTTTACTAAACATTGAGGTAGAAGTAATTTAGGACTGAAAAAAAATCTGCATATTTATCTTTTCTCAAACCAAGCATATATTTTAGTACATTTTACCTAAAGATAAGAAATATTCAGAGTTATCAGTCTGATATATATTAGGCAGTGACTTGTCTCCTATTGTCTAGATCAGATATTGTGTGCTGCAATGTAGTCTTAAAAACTATAGGTTAGACTTCTAGGTTAGGTTTTCTCCATTGAGAGTGACAACTCCATTCTTCTAACTTTTGACTTTTCCTCCTCTCTTGGGGTTCAGATAATTCTTGAGGTTTTTACTTAGTATAATTTTCCTCTATCCAGTTTGAGCAACTCTGAGTGAGGACATTGCCTCTCTGCTTCCCCTATCTCTTGGCATATAGGCTGCTGTTCTGGATATTGCTAGTGCAGCTTCTCTTATCGCTAGTTGCTGTGTATACCAGTCCTCTAGCCCTCAGCCTACTTGCAGGATACTTAGGAGCAGTATGGGCAGCAGCTCTGGCTTCAGCCCACAGATCAGAGCCTACCTCAAAAGCCCCAGTCTTGTGACTCGTGCATAGCTGCTGGCTGCTGCCTTCAGTGCCACCTGGGCTGCTTCTCAGAGAGTGACCCCTGTGACTCCACAGTGGGACACCTGCTCAGCAGGTGAGAACTCTGGGCATACTGTCCTTTTTAGTGTGATATCCTTTTCCATTAAGCTGCTTACCTTCCCTACCCCCATCTCCCTCATACTCAGTTTAGGTAGTGGAACCCAGATTGAGAAATGCTTGACTTGAATTAGTGTTGTTATATCCACATTTTCTGTTTCATCTTCCAGCGTCTCTGAAGTCCATCCTTTATTTCCCATTCCCATATCCAAATTCCCAATACTGGCCAAGTTTAAAAACAAATCCATATGATGTATGTTAAATGTTTTTTGAAATCTGCATTTCTCTGATATCCTTTTCTTAAGCAGTTAGTTTGAAGTCTTCTCTGAGCTATGGTTTTTCTAATGAATATTGTTTTTGCCTTTTTCTGCTAGTTGAGAATGATCTGGTATAAAAAGTTAGGAAGAATTGGAATGTACAAAGCCAATAGAACAAAAAAAGTTTCCCTTACTGATTAAGATGACGTGTTAACTTAAAATGCTAGGAATTGTGTAGTATATGTAAATTTCCCTTCTTTTTGTAGAGTTGGCGTTCCTAAAGGTGCTAAAGGCTCACCTGTTAATGCTTTGCAAAACAAGAGAGCACCAAAACAAGCAGAGAACTTTGAAGATTTGAGGAGAGATGTATTCAATATGTTCTGTTACCTTGGTCCTCACCTTTCTCATGATCCCATTTTATTTGCAAAAGTGGTGCGCATAGGCAAGTCATTTATGAAGGAGGTTAGTAAGATTTTTTTTCTTCCAAGCAGAAAACAAAATTTCGGAATGAAAAATGTTCTGAGTGTTTTTGTGTTAATGAGTATTTCTAGAAATAAAAACTGAGTGAACCTAAGTTAAGAAAAGGTTATACTGGGTAAAGTTTCAGGAAATTCCATTGTGTCCAAATCAAATATGCAACCCAAATCTAGCTCATAATCTGGTGTTAAGCCCCTCACATAGGAAAGTATGCTTTAGACAAGTAGCCTCTTTTTGAATCCTCTTATCAATTAGTGGTAACTTTGTGTTATTTTCCCATGCTTTTCTAATCAGCTGTTTTTGTCTTGGCTTCAATTTTTAAGCAGTCATTATTTGTATGATGTCCCTTCAACCTCGGATGTTGAGGATCCATTATTTTTTTTTAATAAATCTTTTATTATTATTATTTTATGGCTTTAAAAATTTTTTTCCTCCCCCCTTGTTTGCACGCTACCTGCTCTCTGTGTCCATTTGCTGTGTGTTCTTCTTGTCTGTCTCTTTAGGAGGCACTGGGAACCGATCCCAGGACCTGTGGTGTAGGAGAGAGACACTCAATTGCTTGAGCCACCTCATCTCCCTGGTCTGCTGCGTCTCTCACTGTCTTTCTTCTGCGCCTCCCTTTGTTGCGTCAGCTCTCCGTGGTGCGGGCCAGCTTACTTTCAACAGGAGGCCCCAGGATCGAACCCAGGGCCTCGTATATGATACACGGGTGCTCAGTTGCTTGAGCCACATCTGTTTCCCTTGGATCCATTCTTTTTAAGTAAACTTTTATTGAAATAAAATATAAATACAGAAAAGTATAAAAATCATAGTTGTATAGCTTGGCAACTTTGCACAAAGTAAGTACCCAAGTGCCTACCACCCAGATCAGAAATAGTATTAGCACCCCAGAGTTTCCCTTGCACTCCCTTATGGTCACTGCCACCCCCCACCCCCCCCAGGATAACCATGTATGCTATTTTTGTGTTATTTTTAAAATGAACATTGAGATATAATTTATATACAGTGAAGGACCAATTTTAATTTCAATTTGATGAGTTTTGACATATGTATGCAGTTGTGTGTTTGCCACCACAGTCATGATAGACAGTATTTTCATCCACCCAAAAGGTCCCTTGTGCCCTTTTGCAGTCAGTTCCCTCCCTCCATTTCGGGTTCCTGGCAACACTGATTGTTACAAAACAAATTACAGTTGTTTTGGTTTTTCTAGAACTTCAGATAAATGGAATTGTATGGTATGTAGTATTCATTATACAGATGTAGCAGAATTTGTTTATCCATTCAACAGTTGTTTTACATTTGGGTTGTTTCTAGTTGTGAGCTATTATAAAGTAGCTATAAATATTGTACAAATCTTTTTGGGGACCATGTATTTTTATCTCCCCAGGAATGGGATTGCCGGGTCATATGGGTAATTGCCAAACTGTTCCCAAAGTGCCTGTACCATTTTTGCATTCTCAGGAGCAACGTATGAGCATTCTATTTGCTCCACATTACTCACCAACATTGGTACTGTCAGTCTTTCAAATCTCATTCTAGGGGGTGTGTTGTGATATCTGATACTTTTAATTTACATTTCCCATCACTAGTTGTTTATTTGCCATTTGTAATCATTTTTGGTTAAGTGTGTTCAGATCTCTTGGCCATTTTTAAATTGAGTTATTTGTCTTTTATATTGAGCTGGTAGGTTACTTTTTTTAATGCTCACACATTTACATTGTGTAAAGGAACTCTAAATAAATCTGTTAAGTTTATCATTATCATATGCATCATTTATTGTTTAACATATATAGTCTTATAAAAAGAAAGTAGAATAGTGTTTCACTATCTTGACCTTTATAGTCTGAAAAGGATGAATCATGTTAACTAATAAGCCTGCTCAAAGAACAAAAGGATTGTGTCTTTCCTAGTGCATCATATTAGGAGGCACACATCAATTTGTCCCATTGCTCATGATGTTAAGCTTGATCACTTGGTTAAGGTAGTGACTTCCAGGTTTCTCCTTTGTAAAGTTACTCTTTTTCCCTTTGTTAATAAGTATCTTGGGGAGAGATACTTTGGGACTATGTAAGCAGCCTCTTTTTCTCTTATTTTTGCTCACTAATTTTATTCTTTTTAACTGAAAATCTTAATATTCACTTCTCATATTCTGAAATTCTTTTTTTGGCTCAACTAGCATAAAGTTGTAAACAAGGTGTTCAATTTATGGAAGTTGTATGGATACACACAGATACATAAAATATTGTTGCCAAGATACACAGATGCTAGAGCTGTCACTCTTCCCCTCTCCCATCTCCATTGCAGCCCTCTTACACTTTAGTTCTGTCCTGGTTGTGCCTTGTTCCTGCCCCAACTTCATTCTATTGCAGAAGTAGAAGTGGGATAGGGAAGAAAGAGTAAAATATGTTTATTTTAACCATTGGGGCCAGTTTGGGAAGAAATCTGTCTTCTCTCATTGGTAGGATTATGGTAGGAAAAGTAAATCTTTCCCATGGTTTCCGTTGACTCCCAACTTCTGGCTTCTCCCTGTGGCTTTTTCTCTGTATGTATAAATTACCCCAGTAATCTGGATTAAGCCCCAACTTTACTCATTTTGATCATACCTTAAGTATAATAACATCTTCAAGAGATCCTGTTTACAATGGGTTCACACCCACAGGAATGCAGATCACGATTAAGGCGTGTATTTTTTTCTGGGGTACATATTCAGCCTACCCAGTAAGTTTACTAGCTCTTGGCGATTTGTTTTAAAGTATTAATATATTTTAATCTATTTCTGTCTTTAAATATTAGGTGCTACTTTAGAGTAGCAGCTTCAGTTCCCTCAAGAAATTTGTTGATTTTTGCAAAGAAATTTCTTTGGTTTCTTTACTTTTAGTGATAATCATATGTATTTTTTCCTTATCCTTGATATTTACATTATAAATTACTAAAACATATATCCAAGAAAATTTTTATCAAGTAAATCAAAGAATTTTTATTGCTGGGGTTTTCTGAGTATAGTCATGTATTATTATGTGGGTGTGTGTCCATTTTATGTATAAACAAATTTTCTAACAGTATTTTAAAAACAATCTAAACTTTGGCTTATAATTCTCATTTTCTAAATAGAGACAGACACTGCTGTCATTGATATTATTTGTTAAGTTTTCCTATGTACTTTTCCCTTAATGGGTCTTATATGAAATAACTGAGAAATTCTGGAATTGTAGCCCAAGATTAATCTAAAATATGCTTGCTATTTAATAAACCAAACAGGGAAGAATCAATAGAACATTTATATTTACACTTGTATTGTCACCTGTAGTAATTGGTTTGAACTATTACTGATTATCTTCAGGTGACAATTTTAATCAAGATGTAGAATCACAAGGTAATAAATTACAAATCTACCACATGGGAGGTCCATGGTTCAAACCCAGGACCTCCTTGACCTGTGTGGAGCTGGCTCACATGCAGTGCTGATGTGCGCAAGGAGTGTCATGCCACTCAGGGGTGTCCCCCGTGTAGGGGAGCCTCATGCACAAGGAGTGCGCCCTGTAAGGAGAGCCGCCCAGCCAAAAGAAAGTTCAGCCTGCTCAAGAGTGGCGGCTGCACACACGGAGAGCTGATGCAACAAGATGACGCAACAAGGATAGACAC
This sequence comes from Dasypus novemcinctus, assembly GCF_030445035.2. NCBI lineage: Eukaryota > Metazoa > Chordata > Mammalia > Cingulata > Dasypodidae > Dasypus > Dasypus novemcinctus. Next base: position 135,926,334 of record NC_080704.1, on the reverse strand, counting down.
AGATTCCTGGTGCCGCTGACAACAATAAAACAATAGAAGTGGACACAGAAGAACACACAGCGAATGGATACAGAGAACAGACAACTGGGGCGGGTGAGGGGGGGAAGGAGAGAAATAAAATCTTTATTAAAAAAATTATAAAAAAGGCCTTAATTAACTTTTTTCCCATTAGCTTTGCTTTCTGACTTAAAGAGGTATATAAACATACAAGGATAGACAGATACTAAGTCTATTAATAGGTAAATGTAGAGTTTATATACAAGTAGTATAATGTTTAAAAGTACATTTTACAAGAAAAAACACAGCATTTTTAGTGTCAACCAAGTGCACACAGTAAAAAGATTGATTCAGCCTTCTGTCCTTACCCCCATAGGCTTTGTTTTCTGAAATTGAACCTTAACTTTCAATTTGAAAAAATTTCTTAGTCTATAATGAGAGGTAATATTTGAAAGATTTGTGAAAATCCTAGAGGTTTGGTCATTTGTTTTCTGGTCATTTGTTTAGAGGATAGCAGATGGTATCAGTTCCTACCCATATCTCTTTGTCCCTTATGCCAAATCCTTACTGTGTCCAGGCCAGTTTCCAGTGTGTCTCTTTGCCTGAGGGCTTTTTCTGGTCCTGGGAGCCTGCACTGCCCATGTAGATCAGACCAGATTTGCTAGGGAACTAACACCTCCCACCCTCAGCTCTCAATTAGTGAATGACAGAAATTGGTATATCCTAACTGTGTTTTCCCTTATATGGAATAACCCTGAGATGTATTTCTACACATACTCTGGAGTATTCTCCAGTTACCAATAGGGATCATTTGCTACTATTGGTTCCTAGGGTTACTGCCCGAATAAACTGTGCTTGCACTTGAATAAGGGTCTACTTTTGGGGGAATCAAACTAAAATACAGGGGCATATTAGTACTTTAAACAGTAACGTTTTATAAAATCCTTAATTTGCCCAAAAGATAGGTTTATGGGGCAGTTTTGTTTTAGAAAAGACTTCTATTGTGAACTCCTTTTATAAAGAGAAATTAATAACTTGGATATTTATATTCATTAAGTACATTGAAAATACTCATTTTCAATTTCTTAGAACCATGCTTGTGTAAAACAAGGCAAACTTGCATGTCATAATTAGTCGTCCAAAAGGACAACTTTGGGGAATTTATGATATTGAGATTGGGTATCGCTATATAGCAGTTCATTTGGTTTGCTAATGTTTCAATTTTTAAACTAACCCCATGAACCATTTTCTGGAATTTGGTGTGTAAGTAGAGAGACCACGTGAATTTGTGGTCTAAATCAAGAATCTTTTGGAGATTGAAAGCTCGAGCTATCAGTTATACCAGGATAAAAAGCGAGAACCAGCACCTATGGTCATCCTGTATGTAGGTGACCATATTGTTACTTCTTTGGTATCTTGGTGTAGATTTGTTTTGATAAAAGGAAATGTGGAAGATAGTACCTTTTCATTTTGTGTCTCTTGTGAAATTTTCATAAATGATTTAATAACATTACTGTTTATTTCTAAATGTTTTATAAAGTCTTAAGAGTTTCTTATTGAAAGGTACCCTTTCCTCCAAAGCAGAACTTTGAATCAAAACACTGAAAGGTAATTCATCTACCTCTTCTCCAGGCAGGGTAATAAGCTCATGATCCTTTAACTTCTATTTTATCCTATAAGTTATAGTTTCCAAGTTCTAAGTTATTTTAAAAGGTCTTGACTTAGAATCATTTCTAACAAAAAGATTTTCCTTACGGAGTAGTTTTTTTTCCTCTCCCCTTCCCCTTCACCCCCTCATCCCCCCGTTGTCTGCTCTCTGTCCATTGCTGTGTGTTCTTCTGTGTCTGCCTGCATTCTTGTCAGCGGCACCAGGAATCTGTGTGTCTTTTTGTTGCATCATCTTGCTGCATCAGCTCGCTGTGTGTGCAGCGCCACTCCTGGGCAGACTGTGCTTTTTTTGCATGGGGCAGCTCTCCTTGTTGGGTGCACTCCTTGCACATGGGACTCCCCTTGGGGGACACCCCTGCGTGGCACAGCACTCCTTGCGCATGGCAGCACTGTGTGTGGGCCAGCTCACCACATGGGTGAGGAGGTCCTGGGTTTGAGCCCTGGACCTTCCTATATGGTAGGTGGATGCTCTATTAGTTGAACCAAATCTGCTTCCCATAGAGTAGTTTTAAGACATAGATGATATATATAAAGTTCTTAGCCTAGTACATGGCATATAGTGGGTATTCAATAAATGGCAGATAATAAGAATGAGAAAAAAACAGGATGATCAAATTAATGCCATAATTTACACTGATATTCCTTCAAATTCCAGTCTAGTTGCTAATCTTAAGTGTTTTTGTTTTTTTCTGAGATAAAGTACAGGTTTATCTTAAATATCATTTGAAATGTTCTTGAGTTAGAGATACTAAAAATAGGTCATTAGTAATGAAGTTAAAATTTATTTAGTTGTATCTACAACTTTTTCCAACTCTCCAAAAGCCCCCTTTGATGGACCTACATTCTTTTTCTGCCCAATATAGTTATGAAGCACCATCAGCTACTCATTCTTCATAGGGCACAATTATAACTTCTTTTGACCCATTCAACTGATGGCCTTTCTAGGCATGATTGTGAAAGCCCAGTTTCATTCCAAGCTTAATTCAGTTCCTAACAGTATTGTCAAGTATGGTTTTGACTTTCAAAAGGTGCCAGCTCCTCAAAGACAGGCACTCTCTCCTGTTATCTTTGAATTCCCAGTGCCTGGTACCTACCCAGTAAGTGAATACATGAATGCCTCCTCTTCCCCCCTCCCCTTTTTCTGTCTCCCTTCCATTGCCTCTGGGCCTGGCCAGTCAATAAAACTTTTTTTATTGTACTATGGGAAAAGAGAGTTTTCTATTATTTCTTTGATACAAAAAAAAATTCAGCTGAAAGAAAAAAAAAGATGATTTAATGGGGTATCTTTATTTTATCAAACAAAAGAAAGTTGCTTTTATTTATATGTACCTCTTGATTTAGTTTTGTTCAGCCTTGCTTAGAATTAGCCTATGATAGAAAGGTCTCTTATTTCTCTTCTATATGTTTTCATTTTGTTTCTTTCTCCTTTCCAAATCTCCTGTTTTTGAAATCTAGAGAATTGAAATAGAGACATTAGAAACTTCTATATATACCTAGTAAGGGCTAATAAAATGTCTTATTTATATGGAGAAAATCATGTATAGCTTTAAGGTTTGAATCATAGTATACCAGAAAAGAAGTAGCTTAACTGCTTTTATCCTCAGCATAATATACTATAAAACTAGTTCTGCTAATTATGGTATACCCCTATTTCCATGTTCCAGTATGCACCTTATGTGCTACCAGCATGCCACCCCCCCCTCAAAAAAGCCTCCCTAACTGACTTATGTGCTGACTAGGGTTATGTTGATTTAATAATTCTGTCTGTGAAAGGAAACCATAGCTTTTTAACCTACCAATGGAAAAAAAATTGTGTGTGTTTTCCCGTCAAGGTAACATGGTAAGCCCACAATTCAGAATTTTCTTCTGAATTAGTCTTACATGAAAACATTGCACAGAAGTTAGACATCCCTAAAGTTTGACATCCCTGTTGTAGCACCCATTAAATTACTGAAGCATGTAAACACATACATACACAAAATACCCTTATTTGCCAAAAAAAATAAGAAGCTTGTTACCTGCCTGTTAGCTTTTCTTCTTCGCTTACTTGGTTGAGCTAAATTTCTTTCCAGAAATAAAGATTGTTCTTTATATCAGTGCTTCATTTTGTCCTTTTAGCTTGTTCTTCCCTTCCAACTCCCCATATACACATAGGTATTGTTCACTTTTTTTTTAAACAAATTAATTTTATTGATACATGTTAATAAAGCATACACTTCATCCAAAGTATACAATCAATGGCATTTGGTATAATCAACATAGTTATGCATTCATCCCTTCAATCATTATTCGAACATTTTCATTTCAATAATAATAATAAATAGACAAAATTCTTCACCTCTCAATCTCTCTATGCTTCCCTTGTTGTACATAGCTGCTATTTCTGGCTATTCTTGCACAATTATTTATTAAGCAATATTATTCACATACCATATTGTTCTGTACAAAGTGTATGTTCACTGGCTGTTATTATAATCACAAAGTTGTGCATTCATCTCCACAAAAATTTGTAGAACAATTTCAGTACTCCAAAAAGAAAAATTCCACACCCCTTAAGAGTCTTTCCCCAGGCCTACATAATCACTAATCTAATTTCATTTTTATAGATTGATTTATATTTACATTTTATATAGATGGACTCATTCAATGTGTAGTACTTAGTGCCTGGTTTCTTTCACTTGACGTAAGGTGTTCTTTTTAGTCTTATATTAACACCTTGTAATAACATACATTTGTTCACTTTCAGAAAAGGATGGTCTTATATATGAAATTTTACCCATATTCGTATTTCGCTTGTGGTTTTACCATGCTATACAGTCCTATGTTATATTTTTTAGATTTCCTTTTAGTAATGTACATGACCTTAGGCTTTCCCTTTAAACCACTTTCATACCCACATAATAATACTGATAGTTACCAGGTTATTAACTCTGTGACATCACACAATATATATTGTTCATTGTAGCACAATCATACAGTATTTGTCCTTTTGTGTCTGGCTTGCCTCACTCAACATAATGTCCTCAAGGTTCATCAATGTTTTTTTTCATATGCTTTACAACTTCATTTATTCTTGCAGCTGCATATTATTCTGTCATGTATATACACCACAGCCTGTTTATCCATTCATTAGTTGACGGACATCTGGTTGTTTGCAACTTTTGGCAATCATGAATAATGCCACTGTGAACTTCTTTGTGTAGATGTCACTGCTCTTAGTTCTTCTGGGTTTATACCCTGTAGTGGTGTTGTCAGGTCATGTGGTAAATATATCCAGGCCCCTTAGGAACTGCCATACACTTTTGCGTGGTGGCTGTACCATTCTGCTTCCCACCAACAGTGAATAAGCATTCCTATCTCTCCACATCCTCTTCAACACTTGTAGTTCTATCTTTTTAATAGTGGCCATTGTAATAGGTATGAAATGATATCTCACTGTAGCTTTGATTTGCATTTCCCTAATTGCTAGTGAAGTTGAACACGTTTTCATGTGTTTTTTTGCCATTTGTATTTCTTCTTTGGACAAATGTCTATTTAGGTCTTTTGCCCACATTTTAAACAGGTCATTTTGTTGTTGTTGAGTTGTAGCAACTCTTTATATATCATAGATATTAAACCCTTATCAGATAAATTTTGAGGTAGTTCCATTTATTTTTTCTTTTGTTGTTCATGCTTTGGGTGTAAGGTACAAGAAATCACCACATACACGGACTTTTTTCCTACATTTTCTTCTAACTGTTTCATGGCCCTGGCTATTTTATTTAGATGTTTGGTCCATTTTGAGTTGGTTCTTATATAAGCAATGAGACAGGGGACCTCTTTCATTCTTTTGGTTATGGATAATCCAGTTCTCCTGTTACCATTTGTTGAAGAGACTATTTTGTTGGTAGGTTTCTACAAAACCAGTTGGCCATAGAGGTGGAGGGTTTATTTCTGGACTTTTAAGTCTGTCCCACGTATCAATGTGGTTTTTTTAATGCTAGTTCCATACTGTTTTGACCACTGTAGCTTTGTAGTGTATTTCTGGGTCAGGCAGTAAAAATCCTCCCACATCGTTCTTTTTAAGAATGATTTTTGGTGATTAGGTTGTACTTTTCCTTCCAAATAAATATTGCAATTACCTTTCCTATTTCTGTAAAGTAGGCTGTTGGAATTTTGATTGGTATTGCATTGAATCTGTTAAATCAGTTTGGGTAGGATTGACATCTTCATGATATTTAGTCTTCCAAGCCAAGTACATAGAATGTCTCTCCATTTGTTTAGGTCTTTGATTTCTTTTAGCATTGTTTTACTGTTTTCTGAATATAGGTCTTGTACTTCTTTTGTTAAATCGACTTCTTGGTATTTGAGTCTTTTGCTTTTGAAAATGGAATTTTTTTCCAAATTTCCTCCTTAGGTGGTTCAACCATGTACAGAAACATAACTGATTTCTTGTGTGGTGATCTTATATTCTGTCACTTTGCTGAACTTGTTTATTGCTCAAGTAGTTTTGTCATATACATTTCAGAATTTTCTGTAGGATCATGTTATCCTTGAATAGTTATTTTTTATGTTGTCTTTTCCTATTTGGATATATTTTATTTATTTTTCTTGTCTAGTTGCTCTCGCTAGAACTTCTAGCACAATATTGAATAACAGTGGTGACAAGGACATCTTTGAATTGTTTGCAGTCGTAGAGGGAAAGCTTTCAACTGTTCCCCATTGAGTACGATGTTTGTGGGTTTTTCATATATGCCCTTTATCATACTGAGGAATTTTTCTTCTATTTCTTTCTTTCGAAGTGTTATTATCAAGAAAGAATGTTAGATTTTGTCAGATTCCTTTTCTGCATTGATCGAGATCATCATGTGGATTTCTTCCTTCAATTTGTTAATGTAGTGTATTATGTTAATTGATTTTCTTATGTTGGAAACACCCTTGCATACCAGGAATAAATCCCATTTGCTTGTGGTGTATAATTCTTTTGATCTGCTGTTGGATTCTATTTGCAAGTATTTTGTAGGGAATTTTTCCACCTATGTTCATTAGAGAGATTGGTCAGTAATTTTCTTTTCTTGTAGTCTTTATCCGACTTTGGTATTAGGGTAACATTGGCGTAATAAAATGTGTTGGGTAATTTTCCCTCTTCATTTTTTTTTAAGAGTTGAAACAGGATTTGTGTTAATTCTTCTCGAAATGCTTGGTACACTTCACCTTTGAATCCATCTGGTCCTTTACTTTTCTTTGTTGGGGGTATTTTTGGTGACTGTTGCAATCTCTTTAAATGTGATTGGTTTGTTAAATTCTTTCATTTCTTATAGAGTCAGTGTAGATGGTGTATTTCTAGGAGTTTGTCCATTTCATGTGTGTTGTCTGATTTGTTGATATATACTTTCTCATAATATCCTCATATGATCCTTTTTATTTCTGTGGGGTCAGTTATAACTTCCCCCCATTCATTTCTGATTGTGTTTATTTGCATCTTCTCTCCTTTTTATCTTTGTTAGTCTAGCTACGGGTTTGTCAATTTAAATAAAAAGATTTTATTTTTTTATTTACACCCCCCCCACATTGTTTAGCACCCACTTTGTTTTGCACCCACATTGTCTGCCTTCTGTGTCCATTTGCTGTGTGTTCTTTTATGTCTGCTTATCTTCTCTTTAGGTGGCACTGGGAACCAATCCTGTGACCTTCCAGAGTAGGAGAGAGGCACTCAATCTCTTGGTCTACCTCAGCTCCCTGGTCTGCTGCATCTCTTAATTGTCTCTTCTCTGTGTCTCTTTTTGTTGCATCATTTTGCTGCGCCAGCACTCTTTGCAGGCCAGCACTCCTGTGCGGGCCAGCTCTCCACTCAGGCCAGCTTGCCTTCACCAGGAGGTTCTGGGAATCAAACCCTGGACCCTCCTATATGGTAGGCGGGAGCCCAATTGCTTGAGCCACATCTGCTTCCCGGGTTTGTCAATTTTATTGATCTTCTCAAAGAACCAGCTTTTGGTTTTGTTGATTCTACATATATTTTTTCTCAATTTCATTTATTTCTGCTCTAATCTTTATTCTTCTGCTTGCTTTGGAAATGGTTCGCAGTGTTTTTGTTTTTTTTTTGTTATTCTTGTTTCTCTAGTTGTTCTTTAGATCTTTGGTGTTAGCTCCTTTTCTTTTTTAAATATAGGTATTTAGAACTATACATTTCCCTCTTGGCTCTGCCTTTGCTATATCCCATATATTTTGAATAATTGTATTCTAGTTTTCATTCGTCTCAATATATTTACTAATTTCACTTACAATTTCTTCTTATACTGACTAATTGTTTAGGATTGTGTTGTTTAGCCTGTACATATTTGCGAATTTTCCCCTTTCCCGTCTAATATTGATTTCCACTTTTATCCCATTGTGATCTGAGAAGGTGCTTTGTATGCTTTCAGTCTTTTTATATTTATTGAGACCTACCTTGTGACCTAACACATAGTCTATTCTGGGGAAACATCTGTGAGCACTTGCGAAGATTGTATAAACCACTTATTTGGGATGCAAGCCTTCTGAATCTCTCATAACATTTTTGCACAGTAAAGTCTGTTTTGTCCAGTATTAGTATAGGTACCCCTGCTCTTTTTAGGTTACTGTTTGCATGGAGTATCTTTTTCCAGCCTTTCACTTTCAGCAGGTTTGTATCCCTGGATCTAAGATGAGTCTCTTATATGCAACATATGTATGGCTCATGTTTTTTAATCCATCAGGACTAAGTCTTACTGTGCATCCCTTGTATGTGATGGGTTTACTTCTCCTTTGCTGCTATCAGAATTTTCTCTTTATCTTTGGCAATTGGCATTCTGCATATTATCTGTATTGGGGTAGGTCTGTTCTGATTGGGGTACATTGTGCTTCTTGGCTATGTAAATTCATTTCTTTCATGAGAGTTGGGAAATTGTCGGCTATTATTTCCTCAAACACTCTTTTCTTTTCCTTTTCCCTTCTCCTCCTTCTGGGACTCCCATAACACATATATTGTTGCACTTGATGTTAACATTCAACTCCCTGAGCCCCTGCTCAAATTTTTCCATTCTTTTCTGTCTTAAAATTTCAGCTGTTCTGTCTTGAGTATCGCTTATTCTTTCTTCTTTCATTTTGAGTCTGCTTTTTCTATGCCTCTAATGTGTTTGTTTGTTTAGGTACTGGGGGCTGGGCCCCGAAGCTGGCTCCTAACCACTGAGCCACATTGGTTTCCCTGAGTTGGTTTTTTCGTTTGTTTTCCTTGTTATTTGTTTTCTTGTTTTTTTTAGGAGGTACCAGGAACTGAACCCAGGATTTCCCGAGTGGGAGGCAGGTGCTCACCCGCCCAAGTCACACCCACTCCTTTAATGTGCTTTTTTTTAAAAAGTGGTATTGCATCGGTTTTTTTTGGTAACATTGTAACATTTAAAAAATATGAGGTCCCCATATATCCCCCACCCCCCTCACCCCACTCCTCCCCCCGTAACAACAACCTCCTCCATCATCATGAGACATTCATTGCACTTGGTGATTAATGTGCTTTTGTTCTCACCTCTCGTGTCTTTCATTTCCATGCTCTCTCTTACTTTTATTATTCAGGTTTTCAAATTTTCCTTTGTGCCTGCTCAGTGTCTTCTTTTTTTTTTTTTTTAAGATAAAATCATTCTCATAAGCAAGGCATATAATTTATTAGAAAAAGTTGCATTATAGGAAATCTTAGCCTAGAGCTGAGAAGACAGGTTGGTAGTGGGCGCCTGGAGCACTGTGATAAGAAAGATTCTGGGAAGTGGATGTGGCTCAAGTGGTTGAACACCTTCTTCCTACATGGGAAGTTCAGGGTTCAGGTCTTGGTGCCTCAGGGCATGGGACTTCAAAAATGACAAACGCTCTAATGGCAATGTCACTGAGCAGCAAGGTGATGGCAATCAGAAATTTGACCACAATGTTCCATTTCTGCCTTCTCTCTAAATTTTCATCTGTGTCTTAAAAAGGAGAGACAGGAGTTAGTATCTTCTTGATGTCCTTTATCTCTTTACCCTATTGTCTTTTTTTCTCATTTTTAATTTTTTTTAAAGATCATAGATAACACAAAATGGATCCTATTGTCTTTCAACTCATTACTTTGATTTTGGAAATGTATATGACTCATTGATTAGTTGTTTCAAATCCTGTTTCTTATCTGGGGCTTTAATATATTCCTTTGCTTGAGCCATTCCTCCCATTTTCTTACTATGGCTTATAATTTTTTGTGAATGTCTAGGGATCTGGTTATGGTGGTGAGTTTACTCTGATGCTAATTTCTGTCTCTTGCATAGGGCTTCAGTGGCAGGGGCCTGTGTGTTACTACCATTTTTTGAATCTTGGTTAAACCTGTTATAGGTCTTCAGGATTGTCCCTGTTAGTTGTTCAGAAGTGGGCCCTAGACCAGTAATTTGTTGCAGACCCACATCCAAGAGCGTTGGGGAGTGAGGCTGTAAGGGCGGGAAAAATCTCTCTTACTTATTTGCCTTTAATTTTCTTACATGCACTTCCTTCATCCTCTAGCAGATCACAGTCTTTGGTAGCCCTCTCGGTTTAAAGCCTCATCAGAGTGTATTTGCTGCAACAGCGTCCACAGCAGTTTGACTGAGGATCCTGCCTGGAGGCTATTCAGAACCTTGCAAATCAAACTTTTTCAGAGGCTGTTCTCTAACCTTTGCTGTCAGGCCCCTCTCTTTTCTGGGGTAGGAAATAATTCCACTCTCCTATTCATCTTCAACAACCAATCCCGGTCAGTAGGGAAGGTGATTGGGAGGGTTGAATCTCTTTAGTCCTGTACCTGCTCCCAGGCCAAATAATGGCATGGCCCCACTTGTCCTGGAAGTGCTAGTGGGACACAGCAGACCAAATTTGTTGGCCAAAAGCTGAAGGAACCTTAGGCTGCATCCCACTCTCTCCCATTTCCTGGGGAGGTGGATCCCTGTGGCCCCATGTGTCCGTAGTTGCTGGAGTATTAAAAATTGTCTGCTCATATGGTAGGGGAATGGCACCGGCAGCTGCATCTGCAGGTTCTACTCATTGTCTTCCATTGAGATTTTTTCCTGTGCCACTGTTTTTTGTTGGTGTCTAGCCTTCCCCTGGTGTCTAATACTTAGAACATTTTTTTCCCAACCAGTTTCTACCTGAAATTTGGCTGTTTTTCTGGGAGAGAAGAGAGTTCCATGTCTGTCTTATCAGCCATCTTTCTGGAAGTTGTCCATAGCTTTAAAGTTTTAAAACTGATGGTGCCACGACCTGGGAGGGAGAATGTTGAATTAGGAGACACTTTTTATGTAGATTTCTTTAAATGCCATCATACCTTGGTACTCCACTGCTTTGAAACTTGTCAAATTTGGTACCCAACGCATTTTGAGGTGAAAATTTTGTCTTAGTACTTTTTGTTAGTTTGGTACTCGACACACAAGCTAGAACTTGTCCATGTTAATTGTCTCATGACTTGCTACCCTCTCCAGCCACAACAAAGGGTCACACGTTAGTCATGCGATAGCTCTTGCCCTGTGTACATCCCATTGTGGTATTAGCTTTTGTGGTAATTTTCTGTATTTCTGGTTTTTTTTGCCATTATGGATCCTAAGAAAATTAGCAGTGATAGTGCTGCGCAGAAAAGAAAATTACTTAACACCACTATTGAGCAAGAAATAAAAAAGAATAGGTAAATATGAGAGTGGTATTCGCATTACTGATCTTGCTGGGGAATACAGTATGCCTAGAACAATGGTCTGTACCATCATTAAGAATAAGGAAGTGATTAAAAAAAAAAGGCTGATTTTGCGAAAGGAATTAAAGCAGTAATAAAGCAGTGTTCCCAAACACTGGAGGAAGTTGAAAAGCTATTATTAATTTTGGTAAAAGAGAAGCAGTTATTGGGCAACAGTGTATCAGAAGACATGACATGTTAAAAAGTGGAAGTGTTGCATACTGATGTTTTAAAAGAGGACCAACATCCATAGTGTTGTAAGGCATAGCGAGGCAGTGAGTGCTAATAAAAAGGCTGCTGATGAATTTGTCAGTGAATTTAAAAATTATGTAGAGGCTGAGAGATTTATTCCTCACTAAGTTTTTAACCATGATGAGACCTGAGTTTTTTGGGAAAAAAATTGCCGGGTAGAACCTATATCACAGAGGAGAAGGCATTACCAGGCCACAAACCAATGAAGGACAGGCTTACTCTATTTTTGTATGAGAATGCTAGTGGTGACTTAAAACTCAAGCCTTTACTAGTCTATCGCAGTGAAAACGTGATTTTTCAAGAAGAATAATGTCATAAAAAGCAAACTCCATGTGATGTGGAAGGCAAACAGCAAAGCTTGGGTCACGAGGCAATTTTTCACCAAGTAGATAAATGAAGTGTTTGGTCCTTCAGTGAAAAATATTTGCTGGAGAAAGATTTGCCTCCGAAAGCTCTCTTACTTTCGGACAATGCACCTGCTCACCCTCCAGGCTTAGAGGATGACTTACTGGATGAATTCAGCTTCATCATTGTAAGGTTCCTGCCCTCTATTACTGCTCTTCTCATACAGCCCATGGACCAGCAGGTCATTTCAAACTTCAAAAAGTTGTATACCAAGGCATTTTTCCAGAGGTGCTTTTGATCACCAGTGACACCCAGTTGACCTGCACAGAATTCTGGAGGGAGCATTTCAGTATCCTGCACTGCATGAACCTTATTGATAAGGCCTGGAACGAAGTATTTTATAGGACAGTGAATTAGGCATGGAAGAATTTGTGTCCAGAAGCTGTGACCCAGAGATATTTAGAAGGGTTTGAGGCTGACCCAAGCCTGCAGGTACAGTTGTGCAGGACATTGAATCTTTGGGCCAATCTCTGGGTCTGGAGATCAACATGCTGATGGTTGAGTTAGTGGAGGAACATCATGAAGGGCTCAGCACTGAGGAGCTGCAGGAACTACAGAAGGAGCAGCAACAAGAGGTCGCTGAAGAGATTTTTTTCAGGTGAAGAGGATATAAGAGAGGATGTCCACGGTTCCTTAATAAAAAAAAATGTGTGCAAAATGGGCAGTCGTTCAAAACTTTGTGGAGCAGTACCATCCAGAAAAAGCTCTGACAAGCAGAAATGTGAATTTATTGGATGACCAAACCATTTTGCACTAAGAATTCTGAAAAGAAGACAGAAACAGTCCTCATTGATAAGTCTTTAGTGAAGGTGACAAAGAGCGCATCAGAGCCTGTGGTGCAAGTTGAAAAAAATGCAGAAAAGAGAAAGAACACTTAAAAGTGCAAGTGCCCGTTCTTCTATTGGAGGGGGGCTCTCCTTCCAAGCAACACTCCAGGTAACCTCTTCTCCTTACCACTCTCCTCCAACCATCCCATTAGGCCATGGGCTCATCTCAGTACAAGTAAAGTGAAGTTTTAATTTTATTTAATCTTAGTATTTATTAATTTTAGGTTTATTTCTCATGTAAAGTAATAACATACAACCCTATCTTTTTACATATTGGCCTAAAAATGTGCATTGTCTTTGGTTTTGGAATGCATTAACTTTATTTACATTATTCCTTATGGGAAAATTTTGTTTGGTACTCTCTTTTTTTTTTTTTTTTACTCATCATGCCTCTCAGAACCAATTAACAAGTACTGAGGTACCACTGTATAGTAAATTGAAATATAGAGATCTGAGGCTTGCCAACCAGAAATGACTACAGGAATCTTGTTTTGCCAGTCTATGTGTGGGGAGCAATTAAAATATCCACAGAGAGCTGTAAAAGTGGAATGATAAAGGATTTCAGGACATAACTGTTTGAGGGATACCAAATCTGTAACTTCTATTCTGCCCTCTGTAAATTCATTCCTTGGTTGTAAAGTAGTTATAATAGTTCTTTGTGTGATGCTTAGAATCCAAAGGAGAAGATGTTAATGATGATGTACTTATAAAAAAGGGCTGGTTTCTTCTCTTAGCTTTGCAAAGTGCTTTTTGACATCAGCAAAATCTAGTGAAAGGAAATTTGATAAAGGAATGCATCAACTTTTCTTTAAGACATAGTAGTAGTTACATTGTTCACCATTAAGTGGTATTTTCTGTTCAACCTTCCTGTTCCTTTTGCGTGAGCTTGGTGTCCAAGTTATTGACATTAGTCTTTCTACCTTAGGAAACATACAGGAATGGAACATGAGAATAAATAATTAGTGTAAAATATTAAAAGTACATTCCTGCATGTGAACTATCTGAATATGTATGCTTTATCATTACCATAATAAAGACAAAATAGAAGATGCCAAAAAAAACCCATAGCTTTTAATTTCTTTATTTAATTTGTATTTTTGTTGTTGCTTTACTGTTTGATTTTACTAATTTAGTAGGGGGAAAACGGAAACATCAGAATGTATAAATGCAAATGTATTATAACTAAGTTATTGTTTTAGCTACAATTTTATAATATACTTGGTCAGTTTTAGGGATGCTTTTGGTTTATGATAATGGAGTTGAAAAGAAATGGCTAATATAATTGACCTTTAAAATTCATGGGTATTGAGAATGATTTGAAGGTTAGAAATATAGATGAAATTTTAAAGGTTTAACTGGTAACACTGGGTATATTTAAAATACGCATTTGTGTAAAAAGTGAGGAAACAATTTACAACCATGTGCAAGTTAAATATTTTTTCAAAGGCGAATCTAAAGTATAACAGCATCATCTTAACCCTTTTTTCATTTTGTTTAATTTTAGTTTCAGTCTGATGGAAGCAAATCAGAAGATAAAGAGAAAACGGTAAGAGACTAGAAGAATTCAGTAATGTGTATGATGGTTGTCGGGTACAACACATTGCAAATTTTACTGTGAATAAGCTTTTGTTACATGTACAAATAATAACTTTGTACTCTTAATGCTCAATAAAACTTTTGGCAGAAAATTATCTTTTAAGATGAACAACCTCCTTTTTGAGAATTAAAATGGAGAAAGGAAGAGGGATAAAAGTCCCTCATTCTCTTGTTAATCTTTTCCTTCCCTTGCCTCATTTGCTAGCTTAGATGGAGAAACACAAACACACGTGAAAAGGAAAGTGATATGATAGAAAATTAGATATGGTATGTTACCTGATCAAGGAATGGCAATTTTTCCAAGACTATCATAAATTTATTTAGGGGGAATTAAATAAAGTGCATTGGCAATAACCTCTTACTGAAATAATTTTCCCTCCCTTTTTCTTAGGAAGTTATACTTAGCTGTTTGCTTAGCATTACTGACCAGGTACTACTTCCATCTCTTTCTCTGATGGACTGCAATGCTTGCATGTCTGAGGAACTGTGGGGGATGTTTAAAACATTTCCTTATCAGCATAGGTAAATATATATTATTTTCATGTATTTAACTACTTTTCGCTTCTAGTGTATTAACCTTTAAGTGTTTAATACTTTTTCTAATTCCTTATCTCATCCTTTTTTAAGATATCGTCTATATGGCCAGTGGAAGAATGAAACTTATAACAGTCACCCACTTTTAGTAAAAGTTAAAGCTCAAACAATAGACAGAGCCAAATATATCATGAAGTAAGTTTTAATTTATTTTTCTGCATATTAACCTAAATTATATATGGATCTAATTTATTTTCTTTCAGCTAGCTTAAGTCTGAGCTTCAGCTTTGAGGAAGTTCATGGATGTTTGCTAGTGGTATAGCTGATTATATACTATAGATAGAATATGGATTTTTGTGTTTTTAGCTCATTTTGGCTACTAAATTGATGTTTTAATAGTTATATTTGCATACATGTAAAATCTAATAAAATTCCTCTTTAATGCATACATATTATTAAATGAATTTTTTAAAAGACAGGTTACTGTGGCCTTTGCTCAGTTGGCATAATACATTTAATGGTTTGTGCAAGGTAGTAAAAGTTCTAGGAAATTTTTTCTGCTGAACATTATTATAATACAGATTTTTTTAATCTGTTATGAAGATCTCATGTAATTGTGCCAAACTTTCTCCATAGGGATTCAGATTTTGAGGAATTTCAATTTTTTTTTCATTTGCGTGCTTTATTTTTTCTATTTCACTGAAAACGTAAAAGTAGTGTCAGTTCTGCTTCCTGGTACACTTGTGAAAATTGTACACTTCAGGTTAGTATGAGTTTAGATACTAAATATACTGTAATATCTAAGTGTTTTCATCAAGGCTATTTATTGTCAGTTATTTCTTTTATATATCCATGCAGTAGATGGTTATTATAATTAAAGGTGGTTTGTTCTCTAGTTACCTAGATTTAACAGGATGCAATGCAGTCTCTGCTTCTAAGGGAAGTCACAGCCTATCAGGGAAACAGGCATGTGCATAGTTATCTACTATAGCACATAGTAAACTGTATTGTGATTGTGAGTGTTTATATATGAATATGCATATATCAAGTTCTGTGGGAGGATAGAGAGTGATTTACGACAATGGAGGAAGTTGGGGAAGGTGTAGCAGGAAAGAGTGTCAGAATTGGGCTTCCTGTTCTAGTCTCAAGGGTTCTCCAGGTAGAGCTTCTAATGTAATAACAATAGTTAATATTTATGGAGCCATTACTAAATGTGCCAAGCATTGTACTAAGTGCTTTACATACATTATTTAATAATACATTAAGTATTCATTATTAAATCTCTTGAATCTGTCTCATCCACTCTCTTTACGACCATATCAGAGTTCTTTTATCTGGAATATAGAAGGGAGCATTTAGCCTTAACAAGTAGGAAGGCCACTTTAGTTTGGTTAGAAAAAGGTAGCAAGTTTGTTGGTGGGACAGTGTATAGCCAAAGTTAACTGATGGGCTGTCTTTGTGAAGAAGGAAGCTGGACCATGGAGAAATGGGAAAGGGAAGCAATTGGTGAGGAAATAATTTTTTTTTTAGTTTTTGTTTTTTTCTTCTTTATTTTCTTTTAAATGTTACATTAAAAAAAATATGAGGTCCCCATATACCCGCCACCCCACCCACACCACCTCTCCCACAACAACAAACCCCCCCCATCACTGCGGCACATCCACTGCACCCAGTGAACACATTCAGAAGAACCGCTGCAGCAGATGGACAGTGTCCACATTGTAGTCCACACACTCTCCCAGTCTACCCAGTGGGCCACGACAGGACACACAATGTCCAGCATCCATCCCTGCAGCAACACCTAGGACAACTCCAAATCCTGAAAACGCCCCCACACCATATCTCTTCTTCCCTCTCCTGACCATCAGCAGCCACCATGGCTACCCTCTCCACATCACTACTACAATTTCTTCCCTTACTAATCACAATAGTTCCCTAGCAGAATACCAGTAAGTCCACTCTAATCCATTCTCTATTCCTGGTGAGGAAATAGTTTTGATTGATTGGTCAGTTTTGTCATTTGAAGCTTCTTAAGACAGTTTTATCAAGTTTGTCACTTGCAGAATGGTCACATTCCTTGAACTATAGGCTGAATTCATAATATGCTTTGTTAGATTTTCATTCTAGAAAGCTTATTTTCTGTCACTTGTAACCTTTTCATGCTTGTGGTTCTATTTTGTAATAATGTCATCAGAAGAATTGAAGATTCTGTGTAATAATTGTTTTGAACTGATTTCAATAGGTACAAATTTCCAGAATGTGAGTAGAGGAATAATTAAAGGGGAAGAAAAGCAATAGAATTTATTAAAATTTGTTTACTTTGAATATTAAGAAACTTTCCATTTCGAATACAGCATTAGCTCTTAGATAAAATGAGGTATTTCATTGCATTAATGTCAAATTTGATATCTTAATCCCTAAACTGATAAATGAACCTTTCTAAATCTAAAATAGTTATGATTCTCTATAATAAGAACTTATGGAGTACATTGAGTTGTAATGCTTATTAGACCATTACTATAAAACGGGAGATTGTATTTTGTAAGTGTTTAAGCATTGTATATTGAATCTCAGTGCCCTCTGGGAGAATACCTAATGCAAGTAGCCAAGTCCTCAGTAAAGTATGTGATGAATGTGGGTATTTACATGCATTTCTTTTGGTATCTTGGAAAGAATTGTTTTGCATGATGCAACAAAGTTATCTGACTTTTGAGGGAAATTACTTAAGATGACACCTGCCACCTTTTCTCCCCATGTAGGCGTCTAACCAAGGAAAATGTGAAGCCTTCTGGAAGACAGATTGGGAAGTTGAGCCATAGCAACCCAACCATTTTGTTTGATTATGTATGTTTCTAGATTAATATTAAGGGATTTTTTTGTTGTCTTAAATCAGCACAAGACGAAAGGGAATAATGATGTTTTTTAAATGCTTGCTAGTTTTAGGGGGGGAAAACTTTTAGTAAATGAAACCTTGCGTGGTTATGCTAAAAACAAAAGTTTCCGTGGAATGTATTTAATATAGTGATCTAGTTTTCTAGTAATGTGTTACTAGAGCACTACTATTACAGTCTACTGTTATCTTTTTTACTGCATTTTGATTTATGGAAGCATTAATAAAGAGATGCATTATTTGTTGGTTTTGGTTTTTAAAAACATTTGAATAGTATTTCATTTAATTTATATGTAGCACTATTTTCATATTTAGAAAGAGATTTCTAAAACACATTTGACATGAGTGTAGTAGCCTCTATAATTTTAAAAGCCAACTTTAGACTCTGGAATTATTTCCTAGTTGGAAAATGTAGCTTAAGAAAACATTCTCCAGGGAAATGATCAGACTAGTCAGTTTTATATACGTACAGAATGGAAGGAAACCACTTTTATTATAAGCATTATTTTGTCTTTCTTTTGCAAAATAAAAAGTGTGACTTTATTTAGTTTGCACAGTAGAAGATCTCTTTTGATTAAGTTAATGCTATCCTTATCTTCCAGATCTTGTCACAAATACAGAAGTATGATAACCTAATAACACCTGTAGTAGATTCATTGAAATATCTCACTTCATTGAATTATGATGTCTTGGCTTGTATCCTTTCAAGTGAAATAATAGATTTTGTATTTCATAGATCATAGAGGTGATGTTTTATTTTTATTCCAAGTACCTTTAGTAATGACCTCTTATTGATTCAAGTGGCTTATGTTAAGTTTCAGCAGTCATCTTTTTTCTCTCAGGAGTTTGTGTGCATGTATGTATGTGTGTGTGTGTGTGTGTGTGTCTTTGTGCTGTGTATAGGAAGAAACAGCATTAAGTCTACCAAATATCTTGTTATAGGTGGAATGTATCTTGTTTGCTGGAAGATGAAAAGAGGTCAAAGAAGAAAAGTTGATGTTGCAAAGAGTATATTTTTTAATACATTGTAATAATTTAAAGGAAACACTTTAATTTTTCCAACATGTGGCATATTTTTTGTTGTAAGAGTTTTTTTTAAGAGATATATAGTGACTTAATTTTTTCTTAATGTGTGGAAGATTGTATCATTGAAGCTTTAGCTAACCCAGAGAAGGAGAGAATGAAACATGATGATACAACCATCTCAAGCTGGCTTCAGAGTAAGTATTTTTATTTTTCCAAAGATGAAATACATGCTGTGATTACATTATCTATGTTTAGAGACTTTTAAGAGCCTATTTGTTAGCTCTTCATAATCTATAAGTACTCAGTTTGTTCAACAGAGTATCTAGCTTCCCTGGCTGTACAAGGAGATTCATATACTACTTACTCATTTTCCCAACTCAGGGGGCCAGTATTGGCTGTGATAGTATCCAGGTAAGCATTCTTGGGAAGATGAAAATCCCCTCCTTTTTAACTACTGTTATTTTATGAGAGTGGGACTTAAGAGAATGATTTTCCCTTCTCTCCCTTCTATCCTGAGGCTCCCATCATCTTAAAAGCAAAAACTTGGTTGTTTAACCAAAAACCTAACCTTGTTTTTATTTCTTGTACCCAGCTTTCTTTCAACCTATCCTATTTGGTAACTGAACCTTTGAGTGGCTCCCATTGCTTTTTTAAGTCTGAAATCTTTAAAAGATATACAATAAGTTCTTTTGGAACAAAGTCCCTATACACTGTTCTACCTCATCTTTCTCCTCTACCAAATATTCTGTCTAGGCTTCAATAATACTGAACGTTTGTACTTTCCCTGGCCTTCTTCACATGTTATTCCCTCTACTTCTAATACCCTTCCTTGCTCACTCATTTCCCACCACCTCATCTTCTACTCATTTTTTAGACTTCAGCTTAGAAGTCACTTCCTTCAGAAAGCTTTCTGTTACATGCCCACTCACGAGTCTGAAATAGATTCCCTCCTCTGTTCTCCCATGGAATCTTATAGTTACTTCAGTTTACCTTTCTGTATCTCCCATTAGACTGTAATGCTTTTTGAGGATGTGGTCTGTTTTTTGTTCAGTATCATTTATGTATTTAGCTAATAATTGCTGAGGAGGCTGTAGACCTTATAGACTTGATCATATTGGAATTCCTTCCTTTTGTCTTGACTGAGGCTTCCTCCCTAATTTTGCATAATAGTCTTGTCTACCACTTGATCTGACAATTTTTTACCTGTTTCCTTATGGCTCCCCATATGGTAACATGTTCATGGATACAAAGAGACATTTTTTTTTTCTTTAAAAGGGAGGTATCGGGGATTAAACCCTGGACCTCATACATGGGAAGCAGGTGCTCAACCACCAAGCAACATCCACTCCCGAGAGACTTTTTTCTTGACTCAAACATTTGAGGGAATTTTGTTGTTTATTCACCTTTACTGTGTGATTTGCAAAATTTTTTCAGGTCCTAATTAACATCATAAGCCCTGAGTCAGACTGCATAGTTTGATTCACTGTTCTACCTCGTACTAGCTATGTGACCATGAGCAACATTATTTTCTATATCTGTTCCTAATTTTCCTTAACAATATGTTTATATATCAACCTAAAATGATTGCTGCAAGGATTAAATGAGATAGTCAGCATAGAGTGCTTAGTATGGTGCTTGGCATATGTGTGCTCTATAAATATTAGCTATTATTTTTAATTATAAACTCCATTCAACAGCATCAACAATACTATTGTTCTTATCTCCTTTTGTTTTAGAAATTGAGTTAGTTGAAGAAATGACAATGTTATGTTTTCTGAACTTTTGGTCCTATTCTTTTTTATCTCTTATAGGTCTGGCTAGTTTCTGTGGTGCAGTTTTTCGTAAATATCCAATTGATCTTGCTGGTCTTCTTCAATATGTAGCCAATCAGCTGAAGGCAGGCAAAAGGTATTCATAGTAAATTATATATAAATTAAATTCAGTAATTAGAATAGTTCTGGTGGTGTTGGGGTATTGAGATTGCTATTATCATGCAAGACTGCTTGTTTGTTGTAGGCCCAATTATTATAGAATAGTTGCTCATTTATTTGTATGGAATGCTTTAGTTAAAATAACTAATTTAATATGAGCTCTGCTGAAATATACTTAACAAAATACTTTTTTACAGAAATAAATTTAATATTTGGCTATATATGTAACTCACTAAAAAGACACTTATAAATAGGTGATCATGGTTAATATGATGTATTGTACATCCTCTTATGATAAAATGTACTGCATGATTGATTATGCTACTGGACACTAATTGACCTTTACATTGAGCATTTGGTAGGAAAGGTATTTATTAATTTAGAGAATGTATGTGGTATCTTTAAAACAATTTTTGAATTGCAGCTTTAGAGATACGTAAGACCCGCATTCCTTTTGGATAACGTCCTTTTTTTCTTTATAATTACTGGATTTTATTATTTTATTCTGGCCTGATACCTATGCTTAGAGTTTGAAATAGTATGTATTTTAAACCTCATTAGCAGTAGACTGACTAGAATCAAAGAACTGGGAATTGTTTTCAACAGACAGACCAAAAACTGAAAGCTATCTGGTGTTTTAAGCAAGCATTACCTAAGTAATTTTTAACAAATGTTTATTTTAGCTAAGGGGATTACTTTAAGAAATAATATTTAGACTCCTGTCAGCACATCACTTATGCTATATTCATCTATTGATCATTCTTAGACATTTTACTCTTTTCTGTCTCTAGACCAGGAGACTATACATTAGTTTTTGTGGTCAATTTATTTTTTTTTAAATTTATTGAAGTATATCACCCACACACAAATATACATAAACAATAAGTGTATAGTAATAGTTGTGAACTTACAAAACAAATATATATAACATCATACAGGATGCTCATAACTCACCCTACCACCAACACCTTACATTGTTGTTAAACCTTTTTAACTAATGATTAAAGAGCATTGTCAAAATATTACTACTAACGAAAGTATTTTCCCCAACCCTCCCTATTATTATTATCTTTATGTCATTTATATACAACAAGTGTATAGTAAAAGATGTGAACTTACAAAGCAAACATGCATAATATCAACAAGGGTCCCATACATCAATCCTCTTATCAACGCCTTGCATCATCGTGAGATGTTTTTTACAAATTACGAAAATATAGTCAAAATCTTACTACTAATTATAGTCCTTATCTTACATTTGGTGTGTTTTTCTTCCAACACACCTTATTATTATTTTTTAAATATATTTTTTATGACAGAACTTGTAAACTTATAAAACAATCATGTACATATACAGAATTCCCAAGCAACACCCTTCCAACAACACAACACTGGTGGGACATTTGTTACAGATAAGATATCATCTGATTGTTACCATGTCCATACTATACATTTGGCTCACATTTTCCATACTGCCCCATTATCAGCACAGTGCATCTTTGGCATAGATACAAGAATATTACATTATTACTGCTGACCACAGTCCATAGGTCATTCTGGTTGTATTTTTCCCATATGTTCCTAACACCCTGCAGTAGTGATATACATTTGTTCTAGGTCACAAAGGACACTCTTCCATCTGTACCGTCAACCACAATTCTCATCCACCTCTTGGTTTACTGTGCTATTCAGTTCCTAGATTATTCTCTAGCATTCTGTCAATTGGCATTTACATCCCTAGACTATCATTTTCAGCCACATCCCTATTTACAAACTAGCTAGTACTACTTTTACCATCCATTCTGTACATTTCCACACTTTTACAGTAAAGCTAAGTAAAACTTCTATGTGGGTGATCCTGGACGCCTCCCTCACATGGCAGGGCGCCTTTCTCTTCTGGGTTCCATTACTTCTACATACATTAAACATCAGTAGTCTATCTCAGTCCTTCTCTTATCTCCATTAAGTATCCACCATCTACCACCAGCTGTTAAAAATATTTTCCTACAATTTCTTTTAGAAGTTTTATGGTTCTTGCTTTTATTTTTAGGTTTTTGATCCCTTTTGAGTTAATTTTTGGATAAGGTGTGAGATAGGGGTCCTCTTTCCTTCTTTTGGCTATAGATATCCAGTTCTTTCGGGACCATTTTGCTGAATGTACTGTTCTGCCCGAGGTGTGTGGGTTTGACAGGCTAGTCAAAAGTCACTTTACCATACATGTGAGGTTCTGTTTCTAAACTATCAGTTTGGTTCTATTGGTCTGTGTATCTGTCTTCATTCCAGTACCATGCTGTTTTTACCACTATAGCTTGGTAGTATGATTAAAAGTTTGGAGATGAGAGTTTGCTTTTCCTTTTCTGGCTATTCAGGACCCCTTACCCTTCAAATAAATTTGCTAATTGTGTTTTCAATTTTTTTTGAAAGTTGGTGGAATTTTTATCAGGGTTGCATTGAATCTTTATATCAATTTGAGTAGAATTGACATCTTAATGATATTAGTCTTCAATCCTTGAGCATGGAATGTTCTTCCAGTTATTTAGGACTTTTAAAATTTTCTTTTAACATTGGGTTGCAGTTTTCTGAATATAAGTACTTTACATCATTGGTTAAGTTTATTCCTGACTATTTGAGTTTTATCTGTCATATTTTATTTTCACCACTCTTTTGAAAATTTCAGTTACTTTTATTGATAAAATCTTCATTTCTAGACTCTATTCCAGGCCTCTCTCTCCTCTCTTTTCTTTTCAGGCTCTAGCACACCCTTTACCATTTCCTGAAAATCTGGTCTCTTGCTTAGAAATTCTCTCAGTTTCTGTTTATCTGAATATTCTAATCTTGCTCTCATTTTTGAAAGACAGTCTTGCTGGATATAATATTCTTGGCTGGAAGTTTTTCTTTCATACTGTCTTAAATATATCAGACCGCTGTCTTCTTGCCTCCATGGTTTCTGGTGAGAAATCAGCACTTAATCTTATTGGGTATCGCTTATATGTTATGCATTGCTTTTCTTTTGTTGTTCTCAGAATTCTCTCTTTGTCTTTGGCATTTGATATTCTGATGAGTATGTGTCTCGGAGTTGGTCTATTCGGATTTTTTCAGATGGGAGTATGTTGTGCTTTTTGGACATGGATATCTATGTCCTTCAATAGGGTTGGGAAATTTTCTAACTTTAAACATTCCTTCTACCCCTTTTTCCTTCTCTTCTTCTGGAACATCCATGGCATGTATGTTTGCACATCTCTGGCTGTTTAATTCCCTGAGACCTTGTTCAATTTTTTCCATTCTTTTCCTCCTCTGTTATGTTCACTTTCAGAGGCCATTTTTTTCAAGCTCACCAATCCTTTCTTCTACCTCCTCAAATCTATTACATGATTCCAAAGTGTTTTTAATTTCATTTGTTGTACCTTTCATTCCCCATTCAGTATCTGCTATTTTCCTATGCATGCTTTCAAATTCTTCTTTGTGCTCATCCAGTGTCGTCTTAATATCCTTAATCTCTTTAGCCATCTCATTGAATTTATTAAGGAGATTGTTTGAGCATCTATGATTAGCTGTCTCAACTCCTTTTTGCCATCTGGAGTCTTCTCTTGTTCCTTTAACTGGGCCATAGCTTCCTGTTTCTTGGTGTGGATTGTAATTTTTGGTTGGTGTCTTGGCATCTGGATTACTAGAGTATTTATTCTGGGTACAGTTTTTCTCCTTAGTTTAGGGCTTCCTGCTCTTTCTCCCTTGCTGGTTGTGCCATAGGAGCCAAGGATGTAATTGGTGCTATAAACTGTGGAGGCTAAAGCTGCCCTTATTGCCCCAGGGATGGATGAAGCTTCTCCCAACTTTCTCCTTTGTCAGGGTTAGGGACAGAGTCACAGCTGTATGGAATAATTCAAGTCATGCTGACTTAGACTGTATTTGCCCAGAGAGACTGATGAAGCTTCACGCCCCTTTCTCCCCTGCCTGGGGCATGGATGGAGCTGCAGGTGTGTGCAGCAGTATATTCAGTGGAGGTCCAAGATGACTGCAGTTGCCCCAGTAGATTTTTAATTATTCAGTTTTTCCCAGCCAAAGGTACCCTCAGTTACCGATAGACTGGTGTTGAGCCAACCTCCTCTCTGCCAGAGGTGGTACTGAAGCCTAGGCTGGGGCTGCAGGCTGATCCGGGTGAAAGAAACTGGTTCCTACTGTCACTGTGATACTTGGTCAGGCTGGCTTCCCCTCAGGCTGGAGGTGGAGTCAAAATGGTGGCCACCGACCTTTTTCTGACTTGGACAAATTCACACCCCATCTGTTCCCAGGGTTATTCTTTAGCCATCCAAGTCTGCCAATCAGTAGCTGAAATTGGCAGCCAACCATCTCCTCCTCCCCTGTTTTTGGGAAATGGAGCTTCCAATTCTGGTCACAGAACAGCTCCTGGGGTGGTGTGTACCACCGGAGTAGGACAATCACCCACCTCGAGGCTTGGCTGTCAGTTTCCCGGAGAGCCTGGCACAGGTCCCTGTAGCGTCCTCCCTGAAGGAGGTGGCACTGTGTCTTAGGCAAGAGCTGCAATCTGACCTGGTGGAAAGAAGCTGGTCCCCACCAGCACTGGGATTCTCAGTCCGTCCGCTTCCCCTTGTGCCAGGCAACGAGTTAAGATGGTGGCTCCCAGCTTCTTTCTGGCTTGGGCAGGCTTAAACTTTAGCTGTTCTCAGGATTATACTTTAGCCCACTGAATTTTACTCTCAGTAGCTAATGTTGGTGCCCCAGCAGTTTCTTCCTACCCAGTCTTTTGGGAAGTGGAGCTTTTAATTCCAGCTACAGAACAGCTCTGGAGGGGGCTTGTGCCTCCGGTGGACGATGGGCACCGGCCTCCATGGTGTGGAACCTCTACTTACAAGTCTTCTCTCCAGATGGGCAGCCGCCTCCTTCCATTCCTTCAAGGATGTTGCAGGATGCCCTTCTGGCCTCCTCCTGAAGCCCCCACACAGGTGCTTCAGCTAGCTCCAGAAAGCTCCGGGTGTTTACTCCATACATTATTTTTAAATCTGTAACTCAGTTTTCTGTACCATGAATAATACAGTTTTCGTGACCATCATATTAAATGATAGTTTAAATAAATAGTGAAAGATTTTATTAGTATTAAATCTGTACGATTGCCTTCTTGTTTTTGGAAAACTGTTTTTAGGAAAAGAAAAGCAAGTTAAAAGAGCAAGCCCTTGATAAGAATCTTAGAAAATTTATCCTCTATCTATGAAGCTTGTGTTTTGGATATGTCTAGCTCTATTTTTGGAAAAATACCTATATTTGTTTTATAGGAAGGAATGTTTTAACTCATGAAAGAATATATTGAAGGTTATATGTTGTTATTTCCATAGGCAATCCTATACTTTGAAAATTAAAATCCATAACTGTTGACGTACTATGAAAATGCACATAGGGCTGTCACCTTGATTAATTTGGAACTTCCCTTTCTTTTTTTCCTTTCCTCTTTCTCCCCTCCCTCCTAGTCTTCCTTCCTTACAAGTGTATATGACAATTCCACATCTTTATTTTCGTTTTTAGTAATTGGATTGTTTAGAGAGATGGCTCTATACCATCAAAAACATATTGATCATTTTGTACTGGAGGAGGAAAAAAATGCTATAAGCGACAATTCGGTTAGCTGATAAAATTGAAATATGAACACTGGATTAGATAAAAAGTATTGAGTCGGTGTAAGATTTACTAAAGTTGATAATCTGTGCTGTGGTTATGTGAGAGAATATATCCTTATTCTTAGGAAATGGACACTGAAGTGTATTAGGAGTAAAGGACCATGATATATATAAAACTTACCCTTAAATGGTTAAAAATTGTGTGTGTATGGGGATGGGGTGTGTACGAAGCAAAGGATAAAGCAAGTAGGTAAAAAATGTTGGTGAATCAGGGGTAAAAGTTATATGGGTATACTATTCTTATTTCTGCTATTTAAGTTTGAAATTACTTTCAAATAAAAATTTTAAATATAGACATATGCACCAAAAAGTTATTGATGTAGATGTAGGAATGCAGTTTTTCCTTTTTTTGGTCCTTAAAACCCATTTCAGCTGCCCCCTCCCCCGATTTTTATGTACAAAAAATTTAGGGATTTTTCAGTATATTAATTTCAATATGCTTCCATTATTACATTTGGCATTTCAACTATAGACATGTTTCTTATATTTTCCCAAATAGTTTTGACCTGCTTATATTGAAAGAAGTGGTACAAAAAATGGCAGGAATAGAAATTACAGAAGAAATGACAATGGAACAACTAGAGGCCATGACAGGTGGAGAGCAGCTAAAAGCTGAGGTGAGAGTTGCTATTTTTGTTTATCGGGTAGTTTTTTTTTTTAATTCAAATGCTGTGCATGCTCATAGTGAAGAATCCAGACAATACAAGAGTACATAAAGCCGAATGTCAAAGCCATATCCTCCCCTCACAACTGCCTCTACCCCCCCCTTTTAAAATTGAGATACACTAGCTGTTTTAACCTAACTTTTTAAAAAGCTGAAACAAAGTGTGAAAGCAAGCAATACATTTGTAAAGTAAATAAATATCAAATTTTCTGCAGTGCTTGATATTCTCATTGGCATAAGTTTGAACATAGTTACTTTCTTGTTGAATCTAATTGACTACGAGGTGGAAAGAGGAAAATATGCAGAAGTTTAAATGTAATGGGCAGTTATCTTTAAGCAGTAAGTATAATCAGTATTATTGTCACTAAAATAAACATGTAGAAGTGGAAGGCTAAGGGATGTATGATTTTTTAATTTTAAGGATTGTAATTTTACCTTTTCTATATCTTTTTCAAATCAGATGGCATGTGCTATATACTATACACTGATACTTTTATGTCTTCTCTTATGCAGGGTGGCTATTTTGGCCAGATCAGAAACACTAAAAAATCCTCTCAGAGATTAAAAGATGCTCTGTTGGACCATGATCTTGCTCTTCCTCTCTGTTTGCTTATGGCTCAGCAGAGGAATGGGGTAATCTTTCAGGAAGGTGGAGAGAAACATTTGAAACTTGTGGGAAAGCTCTATGATCAGGCAAGTTAAAGGAGCTTTTGTTTTTGTAGATATTTTATTCTGCTAAGAGAAATCGTAGAATGTAGTGTAATTTGAAAAATGTCATGTACATCATATTAGTGTGAAACAGCTCTAATGTAGAATAGACATTCTGGAAATAGGGGTCTATTTCTGCTGGGTGACTTTAGAAATGAATGCAGATTATGATATTTAAGGGATAGCTTTAAGAGAGTTGTTATATATAAGTAAAGTTTTGATCTTTTAAGGGCAATGGAGTTGATATCTATTTGCCTATTCATATTGTTTTATGTGATTTAGGTAAATATGTTCTAGTAAAAGTGGTGAACAGTAGCTTGGAAATTAAAAGACCTGTTTGGCTATTAAAGCTTTGGATAAGTCAATGTTAGGACCTTGGTGTCTTTTCGTTTGTAATATGATTATGTGATTGTTTGTAGATGGTCTCTAAAGTTCTTTCAAGTTTTAAAATTTGGATTCTTAATTGTTAATCAAGATATTTTTAAAATAACATAATCTTAAACACTTTGGAAAATGTTTTGTAAAATGATTGCATATCTGTGTTTTTTGTCTCATTTTTAAAATTTAGTGTCATGATACTCTGGTACAGTTTGGTGGGTTTTTAGCATCTAATCTAAGCACTGAAGATTATATAAAGCGAGTGCCTTCAATTGATGTGCTCTGTAATGAATTTCATACACCCCATGATGCAGCATTTTTCCTGTCTAGGCCAATGTATGCACACCATATTTCAGTAAGTACAAGTATCCTTGCTCTCATTCAAGAATGATTTCAAAGTATTTCTCAACTGTTCTGTTTTTTAATATATTTTAATTTGACATAGGTATAGGTGATGGCTCTTAGAAAGTTATTCTTGTCTATTGTTAGTCCTCAGCTCTGAACAGCATACAATGAAAATGTCCCTTTTAAAAATAGGTCTTAATCTCTAATTTTACTGTTACTTTTCTACCAGTTGTTTAGGTTAATATCATATGGACCCTTTAGAACTGTATTTCTCAAACATTAGTGTAGATGAGACTCAC
Organism: Dasypus novemcinctus; assembly: GCF_030445035.2. Classification (NCBI taxonomy): domain Eukaryota; kingdom Metazoa; phylum Chordata; class Mammalia; order Cingulata; family Dasypodidae; genus Dasypus; species Dasypus novemcinctus. The sequence goes on along the minus strand of NC_080704.1, from coordinate 135,897,424 downwards.
CAGGGAAACATCTTAAAAACTCAGAAACCCATGTCCCCAAAATTTTAAGTCTAACTTAAATAGGACTGGGAGCACCAGGTGATTCTGATGCAGGTATACTTGGGTACCTTATTCTGATTAACATTCCTGTTGAGTACAGAGAGAGTCCTGTTTCCTTAATGACGATATCCTTGTCAGATGGTTGATATGCTATTACTCATAATGCCTGAAAGGCAGACTGACAGACTTACCAACCCCTTAAAAATTCTTTCTCTGCTGTATAACTTTTAGGAAGGATGTGTTCATGATTCTTATTTTATTCTCTCTACCTAAATGAAACAATCTCAAAATAAATCCAGTAACAAATCAGAGACTTTTCAGGTAGGACGTCTCCAGTAGTGACTTTGTTAAAATTTAAGCAAGGGAACTAGAGAAAAGGAGACAGCATCCACTGCCCCCCCTCCATATACTTTGTCTGTTCACCACATAGACTCTTCCCTGTAAAGCAGTGCCCTCTCATAGAAATTTAATTTTCCTTTCATCTCAGGCCCATGGGCAGTCCTCGGTTTGGAATCTGGTACTTCCCTTCTGTGATTGAAGCCCCAGTGTATTTTTCATTTTTCTGTAGACTTTGATTCTGGCCTTTATGTTTGTTTGTTGTTTTAAAGTCTGTACTATGTAAGGCGTTTATTACAGATTTTATGTAAGGTCTTGGTCCTTTCTCTCAAACTGGGATCCTTTCTTTGTTCCCAGTAGGGCAATAGCTGTATAGCAGAGGCTGCAAAAAATGGTGCTGAGGAATTTGGGGTCTTAATTAATCATTTAATGAATCATAGCTGTTAGTATTTACATATCAACTGCCACAGTCTCTCACCTCTCTCAACATCTAACCAAATGTTATTTGACTTAATTATCCCTTTATTAGCATTATGTATCAGTTTCTGTACTACCCTGTCTATGGGAAAATGGGGTAAAGGAGTGGGGTTAGGACTTTTCTTTCTCTTTAGAATCTCTCAACCCAGAGAATTGTTATGTTCACTTTATGTAGTTGTGTCTTGTGTTGTTGTCCCATCCCACAGTAAATCAGTCTCAGCTATACAACAGGGGACCTCATTTCTTGAAGGACTGAGGTGGGAGAATTGCTTCATCTCAGGAATTCTGCCCTGCCCTGTGCCATTCTGAGAAGTGAACATACTAGTCAGTGATATTGAACCCTAGCAAATAGGAACACTTGGTTGCCTGAGGTTGGTTAAAATTTTCTAGGTCAGAAAATGGAGCAGGTCATTCATACCAGTAGCTACCTTTTCTTTAGCCCATGTGAAATATTTGTCTTTGCCATTTAAGAGATACAAAATCTAAACAAACAAATGACATTTCCTTCCCACAGATGAGGAGTAAAACAGATAACCATACAGCCAAGTCAGGGATAAGCCCCGTATTCTTAGGCTACATGCTACCCTCTGAAAAGGGAGTTCCTCAGCAACCTTGGTTGCACTGGATGGGCATCCAAACTGCTCTGGGAATCCTTGCTTTTGCTTCTTGGGTGAAATCCTCTCTTGAAGAACCTTCCATGGGAGAGTAAATATGTAGGAGTATTGGAGGACCGCTAGGTCCCCTCCAGAACTGAGTACCACCAGCAGGCTCTCTGGGAAATAATTTTGCCAACAAAGTCCTGCTCAAAATCTTGAGCCAATAAGAGCTTTTTGAAGAATAATTAGAAGTTGGGCCGTAACTGTGGATGTCAGTTCTATTCTATAGGTCTAGATTCCTGGGTGACTTGAGATGTAGGGTCTCTCAGTTTGACTGAAGACATGAGCTTGAAGTGGGAGTTAAACTGACTTAAGACAAGGAAATATTCATCTTTGGTAAATAGGAAGTTTAGCTGTCTTTTCTGATCCAAGCCTATTTGACTGACTAGATAGGGACTAGTGGATGCCTAGTAATAGAAGCCACAGATTTCAGAACCAAATGGAGTGGGGAGACTGGGGCTACCATAAAACCTTCTCATGCCTATATCCTGATTTTCAGTTTTAATGGTTGAGACACAACTTTGAGACAAAGGACTGAAAGAAATGCTTTCCCAAGCTTATAATGTAGACCTTACCCAAATAAGTTAGCCAGACTATCTTATGCAGGTAGTTTCACACTTCTTTAACCCGTAATTTTTTAGAATCTTTAGCAGATTTAGCTCACCTAAATTCATATTAGATACCTTCAGTAAGATCCACCCTCAAAATGTTAATAACATTTCTTATCCCCACTGCTATTCTCTTGTCTGATGTAATCAGGACCTGTCTTTTATAACTAGCATTCTTTGTAGCTTTGTCATTTGGTGGTCTCAGTATTTATCAGGATGCTCTCTAAAATGGAGAAAAAAGGAGGTAAAGCTGCTTACTTACAGAGCAATTCTAAGATTCTAAGATCCTGCCTGAAATAATAATAACTCTGGAACAAATAGTTAACTTGGTATGCCTTGAGCTCAATGAACCTGGGAATATAGCAGCATCCAGAATTGGGGGTAGAGGGAGGGGAAGTCTGGTCCTTAAGGAGCTAAGAATCTTGTGCCTATCTTGTGGCAGAACTGGAATTGGAACTGGTCTTCTGACTTTCTAGTTCTGGATTTTTGATACCATGCTTAGCACAAACTGAATGATAAAAGTGCTTTTCTAATATAAAGAAGAAACTAGTTTTTGGTCTCCTCTTAGGTTGACCTTCAAGGATGATGTCTAACCCGAACAGATTTTTTTTTGGGTGAGAGCTCTTTTGTTCTAAAGAGACCAAAGGACATGAGACATTAGCAACAACTCTATTTTGTATTATTGTGTGTGTGTTGTTTTTTGTTTACTTTTGGCAATACTAATTTTTAGTCCCTCCTATTGTACTTTTCTCATATAATTAAGTGTGTGGCCCTTTTTGACTTCCACCCCCAATTAGAATAAACCAGACAAAAGAAACTGAAGCTTCAGTTCCCATACCCTTTAAACTCCTATGTACTTAACGATACCATTCACAGAGTATCATATGTTGCTTAGTAGTTGAGTGACCAACTGATCCCAGTTTGCCTAGCTCAGACTTTCTTAGTTTTAGCATCCTAGGATATCCCTTAATCCCAGTCAAACCCAGATGTTTGTTCAACCTTACTTAGCAGTGTTAGGAAAGACTCTTAAATCTTTCATGTTGATACAGCTGTTAATTTGCAAATTATAACAGCTGGTGGGGACTATATGTAAACGATACTACATTCTGTTCTGGTTCACTCTAACTAGTTCCATTCTGCCTCTTTACTAGTGTTAAGACATTCCCTATTGTTCCTTGAATATCTCAAAAGCAAGACTGGAAGTCCTACGTGTTCAATGCCTGTTGCAGCAGGAAGATAGAGAAGGGTAGCAGGAATGGAGAAGGGAGCACGTATAGATTGTTCGTTTAGCTGGTCAGATTTGATAAGAATTTTCAAAAACCCCTAGTTATCACATGGGACTCAAGATTGGAACAGCTGCCAGGGATGATTTATCTTAAAATAAGTGATGTTGGTAAGAAACTAGTATTCCTGTAATAGTTTTGAGATTGGTGATCATCTGATTTTTGAAAAGGGAATATAGCTTTTTATACCATGAAAAGTTAGTGCTATAAATTGTTGTATATCTGTGTGTGTATTTTTTTTTTACTTTTTTTTTCAGTCAAAGTATGATGAACTTAAAAAATCAGAAAAGGGAAGTAAACAGCAACATAAAGTTCATAAGTACATCACGTCATGTGAGATGGTGATGGCTCCTGTCCATGAAGCAGTGGTTTCCTTGCACGTTTCCAAAGTCTGGGATGACATCAGCCCTCAATTCTATGCCACATTCTGGTCATTGACAATGTATGACCTTGCAGTTCCACATACCAGCTATGAAAGAGAAGTCAATAAGCTTAAAATCCAGATGAAAGCAATTGATGACAATCAGGAAATGGTAGGGTTTTTTTTTCTAGTAGCTTAAGTGCATAACTATACTATTACTTCAACATTATCCATGCTTTGAAATTGTTTTAGCTCAGGGTCCTTAAAGCTATAATCTAGTTGCTAGATACAGTTTTCTTAAGTGGGTGTAATGGTAACCTCTCAATGGGCGGTGGGGTAGTGTGGTGATTCAGTGGAGGTTATGATCAATGAGAAGGTATTTCAGTTTGCTTTTCAACTGAAGACTGTGTTAGCAACTTAAGGTGATCTGTGTCACTCCAATTTTAAGAACAGTAGGAGTTCCCAGAAGAACTCTTAAGAAGAATTTATTGAGGAGGTGGATCTTGAGCTGGGTAGCCCTTGAAGATACATTTGGAAATATGGAGGCAAATAAGAAAGCCACTGTTGTGCTCCAGCAAAGATGTCAAGTAGTCTAGGGTTTAAGGAGACCAGTTATGTTGGAGTGAATGGAATGAGTAATAAATTTGAATACATAGGATGGGCCCAGATTATGTAGTACATTCAAAGCCAGGTAGAAAAAGTAGACTTGATATAATTGAGGGCTATTTTTTAGATTCCTGTGTGGAGACGAGGTAATGGTAAAATGGTACTTTAAAAAGCTTGCTCATGGCAGCAGTAGGAAGGATGCTAAAGTATCAATATTTATCTCCTTTTACAATTTTTAATTATTTTTAAAAGGGGGAGGTAACGTGCATATAGTTAGAAAAGTATCTAATTTATACTTCATAGCCTCCAAATAAAAAGAAAAAAGAGAAGGAGCGCTGTACTGCTCTTCAGGACAAGCTTCTTGAAGAAGAAAAGAAACAGATGGAACATGTACAGAGAGTTCTACAGAGACTGAAACTGGAAAAGGACAACTGGCTTTTAGCAAGTAGGTTTTTGGAATTGCTGCACTGCTGCTGCTACTAAATAGCAAAAGAAAAAACCTTTATAACTTTGGAGGGGTTGAAATGTATTCTGTTTGTATTTCAATTCAGTGTTTATTATCCCATTTGGTTATTCATTAATGTTGAATCAAGTTTGCATGTTTACTGAAGGAACTGATTGTTTGCTGGTGAAACTAGTTAACTTAAAACTACAGTATTGGCAGCTTAGCAATCCTTGTGTATAAAATCATATTTCTGGAGAAATTTTAGAAAAATGGCCTCAGAGTAAAAATGAAAGTCTTATCCCAGTGGTGACCTTTTGGTTACAAACTATAAATAGTTTGTGGTTTTATAGCATTCTTACACTAAAGTTAATATGTTGTCATGTTTACTGGCCTTGAAGCACTTGAGGAGGCAGTTTACCACTTAATATATTCTTCCATTATTTTTAGAATCTACCAAAAATGAGACCATCACAAAATTCCTACAGCTGTGTATATTTCCTCGATGTATTTTTTCAGCAATTGATGCTGTTTACTGTGCTCGTTTTGTTGAATTGGTACATCAACAGAAAACTCCAAATTTTTCCACACTTCTTTGCTATGATCGAGTAAGTTCTTTTTATTGCAACCCTTAAAAAACAAATCTCACACAAAGATAGCTAAACATTATATAATCTTTAGAGGTACTGCTATGTATGTGGTTAAAAGCATGAACTCAAGAGCCAAGTGCCTGAACTTGAATCCTTGCTCTACCACTTTTTATCTATGTTATCTCTGGCAAGTTATTTAACCTCTCTTTGCCCCAGTCTTCTTATATGTAAAATGGGGTAATAGTACCTGCTTCATAAAATTGTTGTGAGGATTGAATGGGTCACTACACATAAAAGCATTTTGTATAGTGCTTGGTACATAATAAGCACACTAGATTAAGCTATTAACTCAACATTTGGGTTTACGTGTTGTGTCATAATGGGTAGAATTCTCTTCTCCATTCTTTACCCTTTTCCCCTGAAAAAACCAATACCTTTGCTTTTTTACATAGAAATAGGGAAGCTGTTCAGTATGGTCACAGCAGATTTTGCATCTGTTTTTCTTTTAATAATAAGTTACCGCGTTTTGTGGTTTAAAAAGTAGTGTCATGTTCCAGTATTTCAGCTGCCTGTTTCTAGTTTTTATCGGCTTTGCTTCTTCTTACTGTCCGCCTAACCTCAGTAATATCTATGGCTTAATTTTTGCTAAAGGAGTTATGGCATTCTATAATGGTAATGATAATTTTGGGAGGTTGCTTTATGAATGTGCTGTTTCCCTATAAAAGGTGTAATCTCCAAAGATCTCTACAAGTGTGAATATAGAAGGAGAAAATTAATTTGGACTAAATTTACCTACTTAGTTTATTATGATTTCCTATAACATGATCTTTAATTTTTGAACTAATTTGACCTTGATTTGTTTTTTCAATCATTTTTTCCTGTAGGTTTTCTCTGACATAATTTACACAGTTGCAAGCTGTACTGAAAATGAAGCTAGTCGGTATGGGAGATTTCTTTGCTGCATGTTAGAGACCGTGACCAGGTGGCACAGTGATAGAGCCACATATGAAAAGGTATGACTAACAACTATACTTCTGTTTTATTTATGATATAATAACCACTTCCAGTATGCTCTAGGTTGTTCTCTAGGTGTGTGTTATAAAAGGGAAGCTGAGTTTCAGATTCAGTTGTAAAACACTGTTTAAATGCACAAGTCATTCACTGTTAAAAACTGCTGTACTTTTTAATCTGATCTGAAACTGACATTCCAAATTGATAACATTGAATAAGCTGAACCTTTATGTGGAAACTTTCTAATATCCAAATAACACATCATGTTTTCATATGGAACCATTAATCTAGTCTACTTAAGTTTCAGCTTCTGCTATTTTGGTGGACAGAATTTTTCTTTTAAAGTGATGAACTGTACTTTTATAGGAATGTGGAAACTATCCAGGATTCCTTACCATATTACGGGCAACTGGATTTGATGGTGGAAATAAAGCTGATCAGTTAGACTATGAAAATTTTCGACATGTTGTACATAAATGGCATTACAAACTAACAAAGGTAAAATAAAAAGAATTTGAGTTTTTCAAATGTAGTTTTTCTTCTTCATATGTACACCATTATAATACTGTATCTTAAAACTTTTTCTTGTAGGCATCAGTACATTGCCTTGAAACAGGCGAATATACTCATATCAGGAATATCTTGATTGTGCTAACAAAAATACTTCCTTGGTACCCAAAAGTTTTGAATCTGGGCCAGGCTTTGGAAAGAAGAGTGCATAAAATCTGCCAAGAAGAAAAAGAGAAGAGGCCTGATCTATATGCATTGGCTATGGGGTAACACAATCTTACTTTAATGTGATTTATGAGACTAGATGACAAAAGGATTCTGAAGATCTTAAAATGTTTTACAGTGTTGAAGTTTATCTTCTGTTTTACTTTAGGAGATTATGGGAGATAATGCGATCATGTTCCCACAGGCTGGTGAGAGTTATCACTTCTGATTATCAAATTCCGGTCTATACTGGATAATAGTTTCAAAACTCATATATAATATGTCTTGGTTGGGAGGAAAATTAAATTTTCCATCAGTTGAGTTATCAGGCCTTTAATGAAAAGGAAAAAGTCAGCTTAAGTATTTGCTTGTATTGAAATTTTTATTAAAGGAAGAATCTAGGGTTCTCTATAAAGACTTTGAAGAGCTTACTGAAAACTTAATATTTTTTTTTCTCTAGAACCAAGCAGTGGTGTGAATAACTTGCTAATTTTATTCTTTTAAATTCCTTGTTTGTACTTTTTTATTTGTGTTTGTATATTTAAACACTTTGTGCGAATTTCAGCTACTCTGGGCAGTTGAAAAGTAGAAAGCCATACATGATACCTGAAAATGAGTTTCATAACAAAGACCCTCCTCCGAGGAATGCAGTTGCCAGTGTACAAAATGGTCCTGGTGGTGGGCCTTCATCATCATCGATAGGAAGCGCATCTAAATCGGATGAAAGCAGTACTGAGGAGACTGGTATGCTTATTTGTAGAAACTTATAAGTAATAGGTTTTGCTTTATTTTTGAAATGTTTTGTATCATGACAAGTAAAATGCTGGTTTAGTACTTTGTTTTATTCCCTAAGTAAGAGTGTGTAACTTTTGAGAAGTAATCGGCCTATTGTTTCTTTCTAATTAATCTTTAATCATTTTGCTGTGAAATTATCATTCATTTATGTCTAACAGCTTGTCAGATAAAACCTTATCTTTATTTCAGATAAATCAAGGGAGAGATCTCAGTGTAGTGTGAAAGCAGTTAATAAAGCTTCTAGTGCCACGCCAAAAGGGAATTCAAGCAATGGAAATAGTGGCTCTAACAGGTAGGAATACTGTGCTGTATATAAACATCCTAAATTCTTAGGTGATTAATTTCATTAGCCATGAAGGGAAGGGGTGGTAGTTGCATCATATAAAAGTAATTTATGTTGGACTTTGGAATTTTGTATGGACCTCTATTTTGATGATGTACTTAACATCCTAATTATATATATGTATATATTATTTTTTTAAAGATTTATTATATGTATTTACTTCTTCCCACCCTTGTTGTTTGCACTTGTTGTCTGCTCTCTGTGTCTGCTCATCTTCTTTTTAAGAGGCACTGAACCTGGGATCTCCCATGTAGGGAGAGATGCTTAATCTCTTCAGCCACCTCAGCTCTCTGCTTGGTTGTATCTCTCATTGTCTTTTTTCTTTGTGTCTCCTTGTTGTATCATTTTGTTGCATCAGCTTGTCATGGAGGCACTGGGAACTGAACCCCAGTCCTTTTCCTCATTATATTTTGTATAATACTGAAACTTATTTTGCTTGCCTTCTTGGGATATATCGTAGAAGGTATATAGTGAAGGAAAAACAAAATTAGGGTTGGGTGGTTGCTTTGGGTTATCTAGATAAAGATAATTAGCATAAGAAAAGCCCATACCAATTTAGACCATGATCCGTCCAGCCAAGTAATCAGTTTCCTGATAGTGGCAGCCTTGGTTGTTTTGTGGAATAGGTTTTTGTTATCCTTAAATGGATGAATGATACACAAATTTTTAAAATAAGTTTCACATGCTATAAACGTTCTTTGAAATCTGGTATTCATGAATTTATTTTTACTTACTGCATAAAGAAGAACTTTATTTTTACTTGTCTTAAAGTTCCTTTTAATTTTCAAAGGGCTACCCTTAGTTCTAGAATTATTTTGATTTTTTTTCTTTTCTCTTTCTTAGAACTTTTTTAAGTCAGTAAATACTTTATGGTTTTAAACATAGAATGTATTTTATGATCATTTGTTTTAAAATCTCATGTTTTTATTCTCAAACAGCAAAGCTGTTAAAGAAAATGAAAAAGAAAAAGGGAAAGAGAAAGAAAAAGAGAAAAAAGAAAAGACTCCAGCTACTACTCCAGAGGCCAGGGTACTTGGTAAAGATGGTAAAGAAAAACCAAAGGAAGAGCGGCCAAATAAAGATGAAAAAGCAAGAGAGACCAAGGAAAGAACGCCTAAGTCTGACAAAGAGAAAGAAAAATTTAAGAAGGAAGAAAAAGCTAAAGATGAAAAATTCAAGACCGCTATTCCCAATGTAGAATCAAAATCAACTCAAGAAAAGGAAAGAGAGAAGGAGCCATCCAGAGAAAGAGATATAGCAAAGGATATGAAATCCAAGGAAAATGTTAAAGGAGGAGAAAAAACAGCAGTTTCTGGGTCCTTGAAGTCACCTGTTCCCCGATCAGATATTGCAGAGCCTGAAAGGGGCAAGTTTACCTTTCATTGTATTTGTTTACCTTTAAGTGTTTTGAAAAAAGTGGAAAGTGTAATTACACCTTATTCTATTTCTTTTTGTCCTAACAGAACAGAAACGCCGCAAAATTGATACTCACCCTTCTCCATCACATTCCTCAACAGTAAAGGTTAGTATAGCCTGAGGAAGGCAGCGTCCATGTTAGGCTCACCTGTTTGGAATACCATGTCCTGACTTCCTTCAAGTCTTGTGCCAAGTATTCACTGGAGCCACTGGAGGTTTCATATTGCATTAGAAAATGAATTTTTTCTATATTGGTGGACTGATATTTTTCCTATTGAGTATTTTTATTAGAAAAAATAATAAAACTTCAAGGACCTAGCACTAATTTTGTGTAAATAGTATATCAAAGTGCAAGAGAAATTTTACCCAGAAGTGCCTCACTGCTTTAAGCAGTCTTTTTTGGAGTGCAATGGTAGCTACAAGCAAATGAATCTTTTCAGCAGAATGAAGCCTATTTTTCTGCATAAATATTGAAGAATATATAGCACTGAAGACTTCCTGGATGATACAGGATAAACAAGATACCTCTGAATTCATCAAGCTTCTTGATGAGCATCATACTGATGTGTGCCTTCTAAGAAGGAGTCTTGAAAGGAGTTCCATTTTAAAGTCTCCTTGGTGATGAGTTCTCCTGTAGTTGTGTATATTCAGTGAGCATGCAGCTTCTGTTGTATCTTCCCTTGGAGGTTTGTTTATACCCATTGGGTTCCCAACAAGTTGAACCTTGCGTTACGATAAGAGCAGATGTGGCATCCAGTCCTACTACCCAGCAAAGAGAAACCCCAGGCATTCAACTGCAGCACAAAATCGTGGGTGTAGCCTTCTTGAAGACTCAGGGTAGCCATTCCTTGCTCCATATTTAATTTTAATTCTAAAGTCATCTAATTTCATGGAATCTGTGAATTTGCAGTACGTTGAACTTTAAAAACTGTAAGTTACTAATTCTTCATCAAGAGCACTGTGGTGGAATACCGTAATTGATTTCTTTTCTTTCTTTTTATTTAAATGCCTTTTTTTTTAATGTGGGAGGTATGAGATTCACCATCACAGGCATTTTGCAAAAGTTGTGATTACTTTTACATGGAGTATTTTGTTCTCTTGTTACTATAATGCCACTGAGTTTTCCAGCTCTGGGTGAAGTTATGTATATATTTACATTAGGGTCACAAGTAAGATTTGAAACCTCCCAATTAAAGAAAAATTATGAAAATCTAAAACAATATTGTTCTTCCACAGTGATCTCCACTATTTTAAATTTTTTGTGGAGGAAAAATTGTTTTGCTTTCTTAAATCTCTTAATGTTGCCTCTAGCTTAAGCACAGAGTTATGATAAATGTGGCATTGACTTATATTTTTAAATTCTGAGCAGAGATTAAAATTTTTGTTTGTTACATTGAGTATGTACAATATAGTTTTTTTAGCATTATAATTCCATTACATGGTTTTGCTTTTGTTTTTATTGTTGATATTCATATGATAATGGCATCATGAGATTTATCCTCACAAGAAGTAGCTGGTTTATTTCCAGGTTACAGCCATACTTCCCAAAGTTCCTCTGGGTTCTGAGAACTATGCCAGCTCACCTGTCATCTCCATTCATTTTCTACAGGACAGTCTCATCGAACTCAAGGAGTCTTCAGCAAAGGTTTGAGTCTTTTAAAATCATCATGCCTAAGTGAACCAAAAAATCTCTATATCTTTTATTTAGTAAATACTCTAATCCCAGTAAATTTAGTAAGCTAGAATTTGTGGGGACAAGTATTCTGCTTACTTAGAATAACCTTTAAAAAATACCTACCACAAATTGAAACAATGGATGACCATGGTTCTTTTTAATGAGATTGTTATAAAATGTGTAATATGGCAATAACCTCCCCATGCTTGCTGTGTTATGCAGTCTCCTTTTATGCTTCAAAATATGGATATAAGTTTAAAGGTTTGGGGAAGGAGGTGTTAGTTTGTTTTGGGGAGTGTGCTTACTTAATTTCTCAAAACAAATCTACCAGGCTATTTTCTGATTGTTTTTTAAATAACCCAAAATACCAAAGGTAAATTGTATGCATTCACATATCTGTTCTAAAAACTGAGCCCATCTTGATCCTTAAAATTGAGCTACGTATTTGGTAGTTGTATCATTATATCAGGAAATATAATTAATGTACAATAGTTATTTCCCTGGAAGGAAATACTCAACTTCATTGTGTTTACATGTCAGTATTAATTCTTACCTATTATTCTACTTTCCTGAATATTTGGCTACTAAAAGTAATGTGCAGTTTGTGTACCTTTTTACAGAGATCATTTCAGTATTGTAGTTGAATTGTCCATTTTTCGTGTTATTTTGTCGTTCTTGATAAAAATTTGTACCCTTCTTTACTTTGATTTTTTACTTTGCCTCTTATATCTGCTAAGTGTGATTCCTTACTGGTGGACCAAATACAAAATAAAATTTTTGAAACAGTGCCAGTTGACATCACTAACTCCTTTTAGATCTATAGTTTTAAAATGAAATGTCTGTGAATATTGGGCAAATAAGCACTAATTTTTAACAGTTTAGATTAGCCAATGTTCCTGTGGCCTAAAATTGTAGTGTTGTTTTAAAAATATACTGTATTGATCAACAAAAGTATCAGTTGTCCTGTGAGTACTTTCTTTTAAAATAAAACATTTTATTGGCTCAATTAAATCTATATTACAATATAATAGGTTTTCATAACTAGTTTGGGATTGTGTATGTTCATCTTAACCTTCAGTGGCTCATGTGTACTAGTTTAAATTCATGGGTTAACTGTTAACTTGTATTTATTTCCTGAGACATACTTTGAAGCAGCTTGAAACCTTGCTGTTAAAAGTTAAATGGATTTTCCAGTCATTTGTGAAGATCATGATACCTCACTTTTTGAACGACTTTTGAAAGTAAAATGTGAAATAAAATTACATCTCAATGTTGCTCATAACAGCACTGAGAATTCTGTAGGGCAGTTGGTCCTTCCAACAAATACGGACTGAAAAAGTTCACAAGACTTTCTCAGTGACATATAGTTAGGACTAAAGCTGAGTTCTCTTAGCACACATTTCAGCAGTAGAGAAGGTTCCTACCTCTTTTAGTGTGTTTGTCTTCTTTTTAAAATTATAGTGATTAAGGTCTATCTCCTTACCCCCTTTTTAAAAAATGGTGATTTTTATGGACATTTAAAAACACTTAATAGATTTATTGTACATCCAACCAGAAAATTTTGAAAGTGGCATATGAATACATTTCTAAAAAGCATATGACATACCAATTTTCAGTTCCTCAGTGCTTAACATGGTACCTTGCAATATGGTTCGGTGTTCAATAAATATTTGAAACTTGGACCTTGGTAAAGTATTCAAAGTACTGGTTTGCATATTAGCTGGCATTGCATTTTTATGTGTCTAAAGTTTTAATAGCAAGTGAATGTCTTTTAACGTGCAAAAATTACTTTACTGTGTTTCTGAGGTAGCTTTTGCTTTCTAAAAGGTTTAGAAGATGTGCATTTATATTCATGTTATCTTGTCACTTATACATATAAAGGTCTTGCCCTGCTTTAGTTTGACTTTTTAGGTATACTTTGTGCCTAGGCTTTCATTTTTATTAAATTATATAGTACTTTCACGCTGATCCATGATAATAAATAAATATATACATGGAATCTGCTTTTAAAGTAGGATTAAGGTAGTGGGGGGTGGGAATCTAGCTTAGTATCTAAATCTTTTCTGTAATTTCATCCTCTACCCTCAATTTCCAATTGGCGTATTGCCAGTTGTGATACGTTGTACTTTGACCTAGCAATCCTAGCAGCTACATTTGATGAAGAACATGTTGAAAGCCTGCCCCTCTAACCAAGCATCTCTGAAATTTAGGATGACAGCAGTAAAAACCTTAAGACAATTCTGCTTTTAATTCCATTCACCATTTTAAAATATGGATTTAAAACTGATCCCAAGCCTAAAAGTGAGGCTACTTTTTATATGTTGTAGCCCAAAAAAGTCAGTGTGGCAGTGTTCTCTTAAATAGTTTGGAAATTGGTCAAATTCTTCTTTGGACCTCAAGAATCCCACTGTCAGGAGTAAGAGCAGATAAAGAACAAACTCCATCATTGTTACATACAGATGAATTTAATAAGTCATTATTTGGCAAACATGTATTGAGTACCCGCTATTTGTGCAAGGCACTGGGAAGGGTAGAAAAGTAGAAAAGACAGCGTAGCTTCCCTACCATATTGGAAACTGTTATGGAAAAAATAAAAGACATGAAATTAATATGGAATGTCTGCCCCCTAAAAAGTTAAAGAAAAGAAAAAGAAAGTTAAATATAAAATAAAACAGAAGTTTTCACAGAAGAGGGGGAGTTACAGAATTGAGGGAGGGTTCAAGTGCTGATGGCTTTTGGGCTATCTTCAAAGCCTAAGTAGGGTTTAAAGAGATTATTATAAATGTGTGATCATTTCAGGTGAAGAGAACTGCTGGGAAGGAGTGGGTGTTACAGAACAGTGATGGCCATAGCACAGAGTGCATTGGGTTACTGTGTAGTAGTATATAATTGTGCAAAGCTCGTGAAAGACTTGGAATACTGAAGCTGCTAAGGATTATTAATTTTATTCAGTAGGCAATGAGGGACTGTTTTTGTAGAAATACTATGATCAGAGAGAGGGATTCTTAGAAGGGTAGAAAAGTAGTAATAGAACTAGGGACATTTCTAAAAATAAGAATTTCTGATTGTGTATCAGTTGAGCTATTTGACTCTTTATGTCAGTAATGAAATATGTGGACATTGATGCCAGAAGTCCTAGAAAAGGTTTCTCAATTTTTTTGTAATACAGAGTTCAAGTTAAACATAGTTAAAAACTTCATTCTTATGAAAGTGTGAATGTGTGCATGTTTATTTGTAACCATAACCCCTGCCCCCCAGCCTTTTTTTTCCTTTTTCCTTTTTTCTTTTATTGGGAGAAATTAAGCAATACCCAAAGGCAAATCTTCTTTGAGTATTGCAGTAATATATTTTCTCCTTTGATTTATCAGTTTCATAAGTAATATTACCTTAAGATATGAATAAACCTCACAATTAGGAACTATTTAAGTGTTATTTAAGGCATTATACTTGGCAAGAGTACCTTTTGGACAAATACTTTTATAACTGTTTCTCATTCTCTTGCTCTTTGTGATTAATAAACATTTTGTCTATTTCAGTTGATCAACTTATAAACATTGAAATTTTAAAGAGTCTACTTCTACATTGCTATGCCAGTATTTCTGAGCCAACTGAATTGAAAATGTTTGGTGGTGTTAAAAAATAAGTGTTTCTTAATTCTCAAACTGATGATCTTCTTTTTTCCCCCTGTATTCTTTTGAATACCAAACGATTTCTTCGTGTACAAATATTTGGCTTTTGACTCACTATTCTATTCATTCCTAAGTTATATCTAGAATTGTGTAGTTATATGAGTTATATTCAATATATCTGCCTAGTATTTTAAATGTCTTAAACATAACCTTGTAGCACAGTTGTAAATACTATAAGGTTAGGTATTAGATTATTTAATCACTTCCAAATATTTCCTCTTATAATGGATTTCCAGGTCCTTTCTTAATTATTCAGAGTTACAATATCCAGGCTCCTTCATTTTTTGCCTGTTTTATTGCCTATGGGCCTTTTGGCGGAGAAAGAATAGGCAGAGGAGAACAGTGGTTCATCATTTAAGTTTTTCATCCTTCACAGCTGACTAGATGGTATATCCGAGCTAATTAGAAACAGTTAAGACAAATCTCACAGCCAGTTGTGAATATCTGATAGAAATTGGAGTGCTTTCAGGAGTAGATAATATGCTGCTTTTACATTTGTAAAGATAATTAAGGGATAGCTATGTATGATTTACACTGGGGCAGATAAATCTTATTAGTAAAGTCATCCCTCGGTCCTGTTTTATACTTTTGCTCACTGTCATCAATGGTTGACTATCAGAGAATGGCAAAACTGTTTAAATTTTCCATGATTGTGTAAAGATTGACGAAATTTTTACTGTAGAGAAAATTCTTCCACTTTTTTACATATAGACCCTTGTAAGGTAGGTTATATATTTTTATAACAGCTATAGAACTCTAGCTTGTGAATTTACTAATGAGTCTCAGTTGAAACAGTCATGAACTAGGATTGGGTTTAAATGATAATTTTTTAAAAGACTAAGAAGTAAAGCCTTTTCATAATCTGTGCCATAGCCTTTTCTTTTACCTCTTGTAATCCAGACAGCTGTCCAGTTTTGACTTTGGGTTTAAGAGCCAGTTATCTTTCATTAAATAAACAAATTTCAGTATTGGAAAACTAATAATCTTTAGCAATATTGCCTTAATTTAACAGCTCTACATTAACCATACTCCTCCACCACTATCCAAGAGTAAAGAGAGAGAAATGGACAAGAAAGATTTGGACAAGTCAAGGGAAAGATCAAGAGAGAGAGAAAAAAAAGATGAAAAGGACAGGAAAGAACGGAAAAGGGTTTGTAATTTTTTAAAAACTAGTTTGGAAAGCGCATTATGTACAGTAGCATGTTGCCTTTAAATTTCAATATTATTTTGTTCTATAGCAGTCTATTTACTATTTTAACTGGTATTTTAGCTCTAAAGTGTGTTTACATCTTCTACAATAATAAGGATCTTCAGTTTTATAATCTCTACCAGCTCTGCTTATCTTTCGTGCCATTTTACCAAGTGAAACTACTGCACATATTTTCCAGTGATTGTTAGCTCTGCCCTTCTTACATAAAACTAATACTTTAAGGCAAAACATAAACCCTCGATCAATGTAGTTCACAATTCTTGGTTCTAGGATCATTCAAACAATGACCGTGAAGTGCCACCGGACTTAACCAAGAGGCGTAAAGAGGAAAATGGAACAAGTAGGTAGATTTATTAATACTTTTGAAATAATCCTCAAAGTGAATTGGAAAAGGCTTTCATGATTCTCTCTTGTAATTTTAGTGGGGGTTTCAAAACACAAAAGTGAAAGTCCATGTGAGTCTCCTTATGCAAATGAGAAAGACAAGGAAAAAAATAAGTCAAAATCTTCAGGCAAAGAAAAAAGCAGCGATTCATTTAAATCTGAAAAGATGGATAAAATCTCATCAGGTGGCAAAAAGGTAAATTAGGAAAACAAAGAAGCAGTGTACTTTTTCTTTAAAAAAAATTCCAACACTTTGAAAATTTAGCAGATCTTCAGTTTTTTCATATTTAATCTTTTGTTGATTATTTTGGGGGTGGAAAGTGGGAGCATTAGGGGAGGGGAGGCAGGTTATCTGTTTGGGGGAACAGAATCAGTTCAGTCCCAGATTACTAGGTGATAAGAGTTCCTCTAGCTTTGAAATCTCTTTCTTTTCCATTCCACTCCCACGTACTTCCATTCATTGAGTCTCAGCTTTTTGTAGTTTTGTTTGTTTTGTTTTTGCTTTTTAACCTCCACCAACAATTCTTTGCTTTTAGTTTCTCTTTAACCATGAAGCCAAAATGTGGTCAGATGTATTCTTTTTGACCATCACAATGTAATCAAGTCTTCATTAATTGTGATAGTAAACATGTTTTATAACATTTCTCTTAACCATTATATATGCAATTTGTACTTGAATTAAAAATTAAGAATAGGGTACTTTCTCTTAGGTACTAATGCTGTTTAATATTTCATTAAAAATAAATCTCATGCATCTGCCATAAATTATTACTAAAGTATAAATGTTTATAAAGTATTATATATATATTTGTAGTTTATAAAAGTAGTTTTTGAAAATCATAAGATGAAAGTTTTAAAATTTCTGTAAGACTGATCCTTTTAAATACATTTTTAAATTGAAGTAAAATTTTCATGTAATATAGTAAATCATCTTAAAGTATATAGTTAAGTGGCATTTTGTACATTCACAGTATTGTGCAGCCATCACTTCTACCTAGTTCTGAAACATTTCATCACCCCAGAGCAGGGGTTCTTAACCAGGGGTCCCTCGTGGAAAGATTTCAGGGGGTCTGTGAGCTTGATTATCTCTCTTTTCTCTGACCTCTAACTGAAGTCTAGCATTTCCTTCAAATTATGGTAGTATTCATTTCACCTGACTGGCAAAGGGTTCTGTGGAATAAAAAAAAGTTAAGAACCCCTGCTCCAAAGGGAAACCTTGTACTCATTAAGCAGTCATTCTCTATTCCTCCCTTCCCCTATCCCCCGGCAACCACTAATCTGCTTTCTGTCTCTATTAATTTACCTGTTCTGGACATTTCATATAAATGGACTCATGTGATATGTAGCCTTTTGTGTATGATACTTTCACTTTTAGCATCATGTTCTCTAAGATTCAACCATGTTATAGCATGTATTGGTATGTCATTCCTTTTTATGGCTGAATAAGATTCTGTTTTATGGATATACCAAACTTTTCCATCCAGTCATCTGTCGATGGACATTTTAGTTTTTTCTACCTTTTGAGTAATTGTGAATAATCCTACTTTGAACATCAGTATACAAGCGTCTGTTCGAGTCCCTGTTTTCACTTCTTTGGGGTATATACCTAGGAGTGGAATTGCTGGGCCATATGGTAATTCTATGTTTAACTTTTTGAGAAACTGCCAAACTTTTCCACAGCGGCTGCACTGTTTTACATTTACATCAGCAATGTATGAGTGTTCTTGTTTCTCCACATCCTTGTCAACACCTGTTATTTTCCATTTTTTGTATTATAGCTATCTTAATGGGTGTGAACTGGTATCTCGTGGTTTTGTTTTGCATTTTCTTAATAACTAATGATGTTGAGCATCTTTTCATGTGCTTATTCATCATTTGTATATCTTCTTGAGGAAGAAGTATTTTCAAGTCCTTTCCTCATGTATTTATTGGATTGTCTTTTTATTGTTGAGTAGTAAGAGTCCTTTATATATTCTGAATGCTAGATGCTTATCAGGTATATCATTTACAACTGTTTACTTTCATTCTGTGGGTTGTGTTTTCACTTTCTTGATAGTGTCCTTTGCATGAATGGCTTTACTTTTGATTAAATCCAGTTTATCTATTTTTTTTCTTTTGAAGCTTATGCTTTTGGTGCCCTAGTAAATAAGTTTTTATAACTGGTGGGTGTTTAAATGGGTTTTTGAGCTGAATTTTGTATTTGATTTTCCCTTTTCCTACTAATTCCACCATTCCTTATAGGAATCCAGGCATGATAAAGAAAAAATAGAAAAGAAAGAGAAGCGGGACAGTTCAGGAGGAAAGGAAGAAAAGAAACAATATCCTTTTCATCTTAATAATGCTTTGAATCAATGTATGGAAAGCTTTGATGCTGATAATGTTTTAAAAGTGTACTCTAGTGTGGTCTAAATGCTTAAGTGCTTATTATTTGCTTAGAAACGGTCTCTCCAATAAATCCTCTCAAATGTACTAAATCTAGAAGTGAGACCTGATCTTTATTTTTTAAAAACTTCTGTGGTGACTGAGGCTCCTTTATGCTGCCAAGAGATTTAGAATCCATCTGGCTATATTATCACCCAGAGGAAGAAAGGGAACAGTGTTCCTTAAACTGGGGACATGGGGAATAGTAGGGCAAAATGATGTGGCAGATCAAGCAGAGCTAGTAAAGTTTGAGACTACCAGGCTGGTCAGAAGCAGTTAGGCCTGAAAGCTGAAGAATTTTACTAAAAGGTGAGACACAGTTTTGTTGTTTTTTTTTTTTCCTCAAAGTTGTTTTCCCTTAATTTGTCATCTACTCATAAGTCCTCAGACAAGCACAGATAATGAAGACTTTCAGTCAAGGTGAGTGTTCTCTCACCTCCTTTTCATTTAAAGATAGAAATGTACAATGAAGTCTGAAAATGTGGTGGAAGAAACTAGATCCATTTTTGCAAGATACAGCTACTTGAAATTTCCACCTAAATATAATGACCAAGTCTTTGGGTATAGATACAAAACAAAATTCACTTCAGTTATTGTTTTCAAGCTCTGTTCCTTTTTACCACTCATTTCCATCTTCTCTGGATAATTAATTACCTTTTTAAAGTGCCTATAGTCCTGTACGTTGTGGTAGTATCTGCATCTTACAAATGAAGAAACTCAGACTCTGAGAGGTTAAGTAAGTTGACCAGAGATAAAACTCAAACCTAGGTCGTCTTCTTACCCTTCAGTTCTTTGTTCTCCTTTTTGCCTTCTCATGTAGACATGTTATCCAAAGATTTTTTTTTATACCTCTTTTTCTACCACTGCCTATGTTTTGCAGAACCAAAAAATGGTCTGTGCTTTGAGTTCAGGAATTTAAAACAGGCGATTTGTTTTTAAGGTAATACACTTGGGCCATATGTAAGGTTTCCATGTCAAAGAACCCTGCCTTTTAGAAAACATCAAAATAGTATTTTATTAAAATTTGTTTTAACCATCTTAAATAAATTGCATATCCACCTTAGGGGACAGAGTGTTCAAAACCTAATATACCATTTTCTGAGCACTTAAGATCATCATACAAATAGCCATTATTGTTTGGTGATGCTTCTGCTGTGTAGTACTATTTGCCACCTGCATTAATGGTTTTAGATTGCTGTATTTGAAGTTACTGACTGCTTTTTTTATAACCTATTTTCTTTCTCACAGCCTATGTTAGCTGTGACTTTATAATATCAAGTATAATTGCTGCCTATACCCTCTTCCTAATCTTGAAACCAGGTAGATAACCAAGGTTATTTCAGTTGTTTAAATTAAGAGTGAGGAATGTCTGAGAGCCAGTTCTGTATAAGGTTATGAATGAGCTTTAGGGTATGGACCTTGCCATATTTATTTTGGCTGCAAAGTAGGTATTTGAGGCTGCCACATAGGTTACCCTACTGATTAGTAGTCCTTTCTGCTTTGTTATTCTTTGCTTGTTAGAAGCTTGTAGCAAAGCTTCTAGATTCAGATATCCTCTTAAGAAATTTTTAGCTTGATATTCCCCTTGTCATATTTCTTGCTGACAACTATGTCCTATTCTTCCTTCCTGGGTAGACTATTAAATTTGTTTGGCTCTGGTTGATTTTTCCTTTTTCTGGCTATTTGCTGGCTGTTTCCTTCTATCTGGGTACATTTTAGAGTTGGGCAAACAGTTCTCCTTTTCTCCTTTTCCTTTAGAGGTCTCATAATTTTGGATTGTCACCATCTCTCTGTAGCTACTTACTGCTGAATCTGTTATCCCCTGTTCTGTCTTTTATTTTTCATTCTACGGAAAGGAGAACTGCCACATGTCACATTTCCATGTTCCAAAGATGTCATTAATTGTAACATTCATTGGTTGCTAGAACTATTTTTTTGAGGATGGTGGTAGAAAAATGACATTGATTTGTAAGAATCACCTTGTTTTCAGAAGCATTAAAATGATCATAATAGAATTAAGAAAATATAGTATATGAATGTGACCCAGATTAAATTCCTTCCATTGTCTTCTGTCTTATTTTCCTGTCTCATGTATTTTGTCACACAACCCTTTCTACTTGTCCTCTGCATAGTCTGTTACCTGTTATTGGTAAAGTCTTTGTCCAGATTAATCTTATTTCTCTTTGA
Organism: Dasypus novemcinctus; assembly: GCF_030445035.2. Classification (NCBI taxonomy): domain Eukaryota; kingdom Metazoa; phylum Chordata; class Mammalia; order Cingulata; family Dasypodidae; genus Dasypus; species Dasypus novemcinctus. The sequence continues at coordinate 135,876,181 of NC_080704.1, read as the reverse complement.
CTTAATCTCTTGCATTCTCCTAGCTGCTTTGCCTTTAACCCTTTTCCCCACTTGAATCTTCTTTAAAAATTCCTGCCTATTGTCCTCTTAGAACCATCTGTGGCCTCTCAATTTTTATTTCATGTTTGGTACCTCAACTCATGAATGTTGAGTTCAGCAAACTTTGAGGGCCTTTCTATGTATCAGACCCTTCTAAGCTGAGATTTGCTCCCATACCTTGAGAAGCTCAGTCACCTTGCTTTTTCAGATTTTAGACTTAGGACTTTTACTTCAAATAACAGAAGCAGTTAGCGCTTCCTTACCCATCTGTATTTATATTCTACTACCTTCCTATTCTAATCCTCCACTCTAGTTAGGCCAAATGTATTTTGCAGATTCATCTCTCATCTTCATTTCCCTCATTTTCTAAACCCAAGGTTGCAAATTTTCAGCCCTCGGGCAGAATGTGGCTTGTTAGTTGTAGCTTGTTGGCCTTGTATAATGTTTAAACATTTTTTAAAAATTCGTTACCTTTAAATATCTGCAGAGGTGAAAAAATCCAAATTTCATTTTCTCTTGAAATATTGGATGAGGCAGCCACATTAAATCCTGATTTCTGCATGGCAACAATCAGCTAGATTTGCCTAGGTGCTACCCCCTTTAGATAGGACATGGGCCTTTTTTTTTTTTTTTAAACAGTTTACCACAGTCAGTCCTCACCCAGCCCAGTTCTTCAGTTTCCATCATATACCTTGCCCCTGTAGACTATTGATTTTGCAATTTCTGCTGCAAGCCGCCTTTCTTCAGCCCATACTTGGAAACTCACTTCTTAAGCACTCAAAAATTTCTTAATTTAAGAATGTATTACCTTGTTGAGGCATAGTCCTAGATGTTGGTAATAAATGTTGGGGTAGGGAGGGTTTGATTTAGTTTCTTTCTCAGTACCTCCCCATTTCTTACCTGTGTGCACATAGGCTTGCCTATAGAGTCCTTGTCACAGATTTCTGTGTATAGATGAGTAGGTATAAGGTTTATTGCTGGCTGCATATGCCCCTTCCTAGATCTTGCATCCTTTCCTTTTAATAAGCAACTAGGTATTTTTCTTGATTACATGCTGTGTTTCAGATATTCTGTTAACTTCACATGGAGAATGATGTCCAGAGGTTTTAAATGTATCTCTTTAGGATCAATCTAAACATTGATGAGAAGGAACAGTGACTTCTTTTATTTGCCATCAAGACAGTTCAATTTATTTACAACATTTGATGAAAGGGGAAACCATGCTTATTAAAAAGAAGTTGTTTTGTATCTTGCAACATATTTTTGAGGTCAAGTTTATTATACTTTCATTTTAGTCTGTATGTAGTAATCATTAAATGTATGTGAAAATTTTGCCGAGAGATTTAAATGATGGTGACGAGCTGTTTTTCTCTTGTCATCCTTCATACTCTTATAGTACAGGGTGTGTGTTCTGTGGACAGATGTTCATAGGCACCAAACAGTTGGAGAGGTCAGGAAGAGTTGTTCAATTTCTTTGTTCTTCCACTTAAGTTAGACATAGTATTCACTAAGGCGCTATTTTTTATCTGGGCATATGCATGAACCCTTATAAAAGGCATCTATGTCACATTTACCCCTGAGCATGACTACCCCCCTACACACACATTTATCCTGAGAGGCACCGCTGGATGCAGCTAAAATTCAGCTCAACAGAATCCCAGTTTTTAAAAATCTTTGTTATGTTTTATCTACATGGAACATCTCTGGAAATGTGTTCACCTACCTAATAATAAAAAATTTCTGCATCATAGTATGAGGGTAAATGAAGGAGCAAAGTGGAAATAGGATGTCTGTCCCTATGACTTTCTGCCCATAGCTTGCTTGTTCCTCATAAATGTTCATTTGACTTTTACCTGTCACTTCATCTGCATCTGCCTTGCTCCTTGGTTTTGTATATGTTCGTGTGTTTATAAAAGCATTCCTCTGATGAGGCTGATTTTATATTTGCCTTTGCCTTTTCTTCTCTACTTTTGATTACTCTAGTTGCTCTTTTCTCCTTTTCAAACGTGCGTCTTGTTGTCACAGCTCTGTAAACATCCTTTGAAAGTAGCTGCCTCAAATCTGAAAGTGTGCTCTTTGAGGGCATTTTATGCTTAGTTTTCTGATGCCATGACAGTGAAAGAGGCCATAGCGGAACATAGGGAAATAACCTTATTAATAAAGCAGGACCTATTTCTAGCAAGGGAGGTGGGGGGGGAGTGCATGCCAGGAGATACAAATAATTCCCAATATAAAATGACGTTTACAAATATAATTTTATCTCAGCAGAGTGGAAGGCCACCTTTTGTTGGAACGCATCCTGCAAACATCGTATTACTAATGCAGTTTATAGCACCAGTAAAGTTAGGTGTCTGTGACAGAGGACAGCAGACTGAGCTGAGGCTGAAGTAGAAAACCTTTGAGAAACATCAAAAGTACTAGGTGTGAAAAAGATAGATCCATGTGATCCCTTACGTTTAGAGCCTGTGCTTTCTCATGTGCAATGGTTAGAGTGGCACATATTTAAAAATAAGTAATTAAAAAAAATATCCTCAGAAGAAGGTTCCAGGTAATGTTGTGGTATAAATTCATTGTTACTGAGAAGAAAAATATATTACTCTGCTCCAAGAAAAGGAGTCCCAAAGGCTGAGTTTGGCACTGTTTCTTCACTTTTTGACTTTCCTCTTGATGGCAGCTAGCTCTCTCTTTCTGAAGTTCAGTTTTCAAGTTTGTAATCCCAACACATCAGCCTTATTTTATAAATATCCTCTGGACACTGCTGAAGGACTGACATCCAGTATCTTCTTTCCACTTGCTCTTGTGCTTGCTGATTTGTCATTCCAGGGTATGGACAGACCCCTAAGCTGAAGGTCTCCCAGAGGAGGATGCCAAAGCTCCATGCGTCACTCTCAGAACGATATCTCCCATAATTAAGAGCTTCTGGTGCTGTTCATTTAATGGGAATCTGCTTTAAGCCAGAAGATGAATATACACCACCATCCTCTTGACGAGACATTCCAGATTCCAGTCACTGATTTTCAGAACATTATTTTCACCTCCAGGCAGTTTCTTGCAGCAAGGTCCCTGTGTATACAGTTTTTATTCGAGATATGCCATACCAGAAGCGGCATCTAAAGAAACTTTCATTAACTGAGTTTTAGCTCATCCTTCTTTCTCAGAAAGGAGAGGAAATCGTCTCCCGGAACCAGTTCTATAATGATATAGATAGGCTGTCTTTGTGTGTGAACTCATAAGTTTGACAAAACTGCGATGATCATATTGCTTGAGGACTTTGGCTTCTTGTAAAAACATTTTAATTTCACTTCCTGGGAAAGATCTTCTTTACACTTTTAAACAGCAATTTTATCCTTTATTGTGCCCTTAAATACATCACCCAAATTTCCCTTGTCTTGTAATTCTCCCAGTGTGACATCTTCATGATTGAGAACCCATTTCTTACCCTCCTAGTTATTATCATACTGATACCATGATGCTCTTTATTGGAACATTGACTTTTTGTTGTTGTTGCAATTTTAAAAATTTAGGTAAAATTCACATAACAAAATTCGCCATTTTAAAGTACACAATTCAGTGGTTTTTAGTATATTCACAATGTTGTGCAACCATCACCACTGTTGATTCCAGACCATTTCCATCACCCCCAAAAGAAACCCCATACCTGTTACTAGTTACTCCCCATTTCCCCCTCCCCTCAGCCCCTGGTAACCACTAATGTAATTTCTGTGTCTACGAATTTTGCCTGTTCTGGATATAAATGGAATCATGCAATATGTGGCCTTTTGTGTCTGGCTTATTTCACTTAGCATCATGTTTCCAAGGTTCATCCATGTTGTAGCATGTACTTCATTCCTTTTTATAGCTGAATAATATTCCATTGTATGAATGTGTACCATATTTTGTTTATCCATGCATTAGTTGATATTAAAATTGTAAGGTCAACATTAGTGTATCCAAATTATGATTGGTAATGTTGAGATTATACATGGTATGAACAGAATGCTGTGTAGAAATGATATGTAAATTATTTGTCAGAATTTCATGCAAGTGTGATTATTATTTTCTAAGGCCCCTACTAGCTCTGATTTTATCAACTATGTGAATGTAGTATTTTCATCAATAAAGTTTAATGCATTATGCATTAATTTAAAATTTGAATGAGAACAATGTTAGGCAGATATGAATTTATTTGCCACATGTTGTAATGATCATGTTTTGAATTTATTTCAATATGCCATATTTGAAAAAATGTCAATACATAAAAGAAAGGAAATGAGTATAATTGAGTCTATATTTTTAAAGCAATTTTTATAATTTAGCAGACATTGCATCTTAATATGTCACTATTAAAATGTGTCCTTGTAAAAATGTTATGTCATTTTTCTTTTTTAGTTAATCATGTAAAATAGGTTCCTTTTCATTGTTACATGTTCTGTTTATGACAAATTACTGCTTGCCCCTGTGGAATGTTTTTGTTGCTATTTCATTTTTATCTCCCTCTCCCACCCTATCCCTCTCTCTCTCTCACACACACACACACACACATATTATTCTATGTTCAGTGTTTTGTTTTGTTAAGTTATCCTACTCTGCCTATCTTGAATGGTTTCTAAGACTGGACATTAAGAAAAACACAAATATTTCATCCCATTCTGGGGACTTAATGCAAACTTTTGTTACTGATGGGACTCACTGACTTTTCTTTGTTTCTTAAATCAATCTTACTTTCCCTCCTTACCCCCCTCTTTTGCTCCTTCATTCTATCCCTCTTTCCTTCCATCTTTCTTTCTCTCCTTATTCCCTTTTTCATTCTTTTCCACTCCTTCCCTCCTTCCTAATCTATCAATATAATAACTTTGTTTCTTTCAGGTGAGATTGGAATGACATTGTTCTGCTGTGGCCAGAAATTTATTTTCCTGAGTAGATTGCCGAGCAATTATGAATGAAGAGGGCCCATTCGCATCTCCTTAAATTATTCAGTTATCTGCTTTATTGCTCCATGCTGAAAACTTAAAATTGTTGAGTTGTGCATTACTGTATTTTAACTTGTTGCTTAGTTTCTACATGTTTATTTTCAGTAAATGGCTGAAAGTGTTAACTGTTCCATATTTTTAGCACAATGTGCTGCATACAGTTCCCAACAACCAAATAAGGTTACATGTGTACAGAATTTTGCTTTAGGTTAACTAAATATTGCCTGGGTTTAGTTCTTTTTTTCCCCAATCTGAAATGCTTTCTTTTTATTGTTTGAAACTGAAAATAAATAATTATTGAACCATTTTGAATTTACCTCATTTTAAAACTCAATTTTAATTTATTTGGCCTGTTTTTTAATATTAGTCACTAAAAACAAAAGTGGGAACAGTGTCTTATGAAATGCTTAAAAATCATTTTTTACAGTATGTATACATTAAAACTTAAGAAAAAGGTACCAGCAATCACTTATCCTTTGCCACCTTTTTTTCTTGTAATTATGTTAGACAAATCTGAGGGGGGAAAATCAAAGTTAATTGTGTTTTAATTTTACAGCTTCAGGAGCTTTGTATTGCTAAACTTTCATCTGGAAAAGTTTCACAGTGACATTTTTAAAAGAGAATTTTTTTATCTACTGAATTCTACCAGTGTAACCTTTTTTTCTAAATAAACAATAGTTTTCTCAATTGATTGTACATTATTGTGTATATTGTTGCTTATTCAAAATAACTTAGCAAAAATAATTCAATACTAGCCCTGTCTTGGGGAATGGGTGTAGCTCAGTGGTTGGCATCTGCTTCCCATGTACAAGGTTTCTGGGTTCAATCTCCAGTATTCCTAAAAAAAATTAAAAGTAATAATAGCCCTGTCTTGACAATTTTTAGTCCATTGTCTACATTATTTTCAAGTAATATATCATCCAATAATACAAAAAAAATCCTTTTGATCACCTCTACACCTGGGGTAAACAATCATACCTAGAATTATCCACCTAATCTTCAGTTCCCGGAACCAGTGATACTATGCAAATTAAAGTTTTCAGGGAATGACTCAAAGTATAATTTTTTAAAAGATTGAGAAATACAGAGCATGTTAAGGGAGTGATCATTCATTGCCTGTTGAGAACCCATGATGTGCCTGGCATAAAAAAAAAAGATCATTAAAGTGATTTCGGCATTGAGAAAATTGTTTGCCTCAAAATCAGTTGTCTGAAAATTATCAGGGAATGCTTTATAGTTAGTACATCACATTCACATTTCCATTATAATATAAAACTTAAATGAGTGTGAGCTTGAGCCAGAAAGTTCACTATTGCTAAGCATCAGTACCTCCAAATTGTTGAACATATAAAGTTTGGTTATAATCATTTTAGAAATGGATTGAGCATGAAATACACTAACTTTGGATTTAATTGTGCAAAAATGATGTTGGAAATCTGTATTTGTAATGTGATAGCTATTTTGTTCTAGATAAAAGGAGTGTAAGACCTAACTCCTGCCCCTAGAGCATTTCCAATCTAGATGGGAAAATAAGGGCCAAATGAATGATGTAGGGGGTCAAGCACACTTTGTATAGGGCCAGATAATAAATATTTGAGGCTTTGTGGGCCATATGGTCTCCATTGCAGCTACTCAGCTCTGCTATAGTAATATGAAAGCAGCCACAGAGAATATATAAATGAATAAGCATGGTTGAGTTCCAATAAATATTTACAAAAACGGGCAGCAAGATGGATTTGGTCTGCAGTTTGCCAACCCCTAGGATTTCCACCCACACTTTTTAAAAGTGCTTCCTTGAAATAGAAAAAGGCCAAATACCCCTTTCATAGAGAAGAGAGTCCTGTAGGAGATTCATTAGAGATTTTTATCATTTGCGCACTAGAGGTTCAGCCATAAAAAGTCCCTGCCCATGGAGAGCTTCCATTCAAGTCATTCGAAGTTGACAACAAATATGTTAAGTGGTGGAATGTGCTTTGAGGAAAAATAAAACGGTAATCAGGATGGGTGAGGCAGGGCTTATTTATAAAGTGAATAGGGAGTGAAAATGAGCAAAGTAGGATATATTATTGAGAATGTGAGCACGAGATAGCCCTGTTCTCCAACCCATATTGAACCTTTTAATCTGAAAAATATTAGTATTTTTCAGGACATAAGTTTTAAGTTCTAGTGGCTGGTCTTGAGGCATTTTCTAGAAAGGAGTTCTTAAATTTAGGCTCATAAATGAACTTGGGCTTGTTTATGGACTCACAGAAATTGAATGAAAGCTTGTGTTCTGGGTCTATATCTTATATACTCAATTCTCAAGAAAGTTAAAGCACATTTAATACAGCTCAATAGATCCAAGGTGGCAAGTTTGCTTTTCTGGACCTTGTTCCAAAGCAGTCTGAAACCTGTGTGATTAACCCTGAACCTGTCTGCTGGAGCTGTGAAATATTGGAAGACATCTATCCATCTACCTTGGATTAAACAGTAGAGGCAAAGTTAGGAGCTTGCCTTGCCTTGGCAAACAATCTACAAGTAATTTGCAATTTATTTTTGAAAAGTTACAGGTCCATGGTATTGAGCCTTTTTCTATTTCGAGGAAGCTCTTTAGCTAAGAATGGGTAGAAATTCTAGTAGCTCTTTTTCCCCTAACGATTATACAATTTTTATTCCTTCCCTACCATGTTCCAAAAAGGATTGTAAAACACAGCATGAGATTAAAAAATAAATGAGAAAATTTGGTTTCTGGGTAAAATCCATACCCTAAATGAGGTTAATACCTTAAAAAAAAAAACCCAAACTCTAAGAAATCTGACAGGTCACCCAGATAAGGAAACGTGGTCAGTTATAGGAATTAGTATCCAAATAGAAAGCCAGTCGTGGGTGGAGAAGAAAATTGTTTCCTGGCACTGAGGCCTAAAAGAAACTACTTTGGATGCTCACAAAGAAGAAGGCATGCCTTTTCAGTAAGTAAAACTATGGATGTGTCTTGTAATGACCGTGTATGTTAGCTGATGGCCAACACCTAGATTCATTCTAGTACGATTGTTTCTATAATGACACTAAAACATGGTCCAAGCACCCGGGTCTCAAATGATTTGGTTCCATCCAGGGAAAATTTTGAATACTTAGAACAGGGTCCTTAAGCTGGGTTTTATAATAGCATTTATCTACTTATTTATTTAGCAGAGAAAAACCTATTCTGTTATTTATAAGTCTAATATAGGGGATAATTTCTTGATAATCATCATTCTTGCATTTATTTCTATTTAGGTTGTAGTTTTCATAGATGAGCTCTCTCTACCTCACATTTGAACACCTGGATAAGTTAACCCGTTTTTCTTTTTCCATCCTTACCCATGTTTATGACCATGTCCACCTGTAAAACTCTGAAGACATTATGAAGGTCAAATCATTTTATCCCACTTTCGGTAAGCACAGCTTTAGGACCAAGACAATAAATCTGTTTTCCCTGATTATGTGTCTGTGATGCTTTGCTTGCCTTTTAAGCATTTGTGTTCAGTACCCTGAGTTGCAGTTGACTTATTTATGGCTTTATCTCACCTAGAAAGTCACAAATCTATAAGGAAAGAGGCTTGTCTTGTTCATTGACCTGGCGTCCAGAATATTTCCAGACAGGGAGTGGTAATTGCTTACATGTGTTTAGAGAATCACTTATGCAAAATTTGTTCAGAGGCAATATTCTACGGACTTTTTCAATTGAAGGAATAGTTCCTTGGCAGGAATGATAAAAGTAAACACAATTTTAAAAAGCACACACACAAACTCACGTGTCATATGGGGTGGAAGTATGGGGTTGTACATAAAGATTGCTTCCAGTATTGAAGGCCTATTATTTTGAAAATTATTTGGTAATGTGTAGGGTGGGGGTGGTATCATCCATATCTCAATTTCAAAGATGAGGGAAAATATGTTTATATATTTGTTTTTCTTTTCCAGGTTCTCTCATTCAAGTGTTCCACAATATGAAAGGAGTATTTTCCCTCAGTTTCCACTCTCATTTTCAAAAGGCAGCATTAGTTTTTATAAGCACATAGACACCCAGGACACACATTTTTGTAAAGAAGTGTACAGACCAGAAAATTAGTGTGACCGTTGTTTGATTCCCAGGATACAAGTAACATGAACACAAACTCATTAGGTTAAAAGCTGTGCCAGGCCTTTGATTTTTTTTTTCTTGTTATAGATTCTGATCTGAGGCTGACTCTTAAGTAGAATGATGCTTATATTACAGATATTTAATATTCCATCTCATCACTTATCAGAAGGACAGTTTAAATGTTTAATTATTTAAATTGAAGTAATATTTCTAGAGATGCTACATGTCAAAACCTTAAGGGATTATATTGGGTCTAGAGTTGAGATTAAAAAGAGAAACTGCTTAAAAGATGCTAATTTATGTTAAATGAACACAGATTTTGTTATAGACATAAGTAGACGTAAGAATATCAGAAGAAAGAATATTGGAAGTAGTGACTGAAGGAAGTGTGGTGACCTGAGGATATATTTTAATGTAAGAATAATTGCTTTTTCCCCCTAATTTTTAGGTACTGTTTGAAGTTGTAATGGCCATTCAACATGGGTCAGGCTGAAAAAGCTTAATTCTTTTGATGTGTTGCTAAATGAAAGTGGTTAATATAACTAGAAAAGAAGATTCCGATCGGGCGAAGGGCACATAACCTTGATAAGCATATCGTTGCAAGTCAGAAATAATCTTCACTTCAGAGATAGGAAGTAGAAAATGACCTGGTACCTAACCTCTAGTTTTTGCCAGGTAAAGCTAGATGTCCTTGGACTTGAGTATCAGACTGTCAAAGAGCTACTATTACTTTGTCCCCACAAGCTTTTCTTCTCTTTAACCAAAATAATAATGTACTATGTTTAAGCCTCCAAGATCCTAATTTAATACAGTATGTTGTGGTGCTTTGCTCATGTTACATATATCATCACCAAAGAACACTTATGTAATTTGGGAATTTAATTGGATATTTATGATTTTGTAACTGCATATGCCACTGCTAGGTACCCCTGTGCTTTCTAGGAGACTTGTTCATAGACATCAGTAATAGATTCAAAAGGTCAAACAAGATAAAAGCAGGACATGAAATGTAAAATAAGTAAGAGGTGTAATCTGGGGTCCAGTTACATATAAGATGGTGAATACATGGGGCAGGAATTGGCTCAGACTACATGTGATTTGGGAAGTCCTGTTCTCAACAGGTGGACCTGGGAAGGCTTCATGAAGGATTTGGATATTCAGAAAGCTAATCTATTTCTATCCAGACCTAGAAGGTATAGGTTTTTTTGGGTCTGGTCTAACCCTAAATTGATATTGGAGGAAATAGAACACTGAAATTGGAATTCAGACCCATTCTGGTACAGTGCAGAATCCTTGGAGCCAACCTATTTGAGGTCATACTAGGATTGGATAAGGTTTTTTTGGTTTTTTTTTAGATACTGGGGGCCGGGACTTCATATGTGGGGAGCTGGCACACAAACACTACATTGAGCTACATTCGCTTCCCTGAGTTGGTTTTATCATTTGTTTTGTGTGTTGTTTGTTTAGGTTTTATCAGGAGGTTCTGGGAACTGAACTGGGACCTCCAGAAGTGGGTACTCAACTGCTTGAGCCACATCTGCTCCCTGGATCAGTTTTTTTTTTTAACATGATTTATCTATTTTATTTAGGGAGTACATTTAAAAAACAAATTTGAATTAAAGAAGTATTTATATTGAAGACATAGACTTAAAACTGATTTCTAAATAAAATACATATACATTTTCATATTTTCCAACCTAATATTATCTGAATCCTATAAGATAATATCGCAGGTACATTTTAAGTTGGTTATTGCTATAAAATTGAAATGAAGAAATATAATCCTTGCTGCAAAGGAATTACTACCTTAGGGTTAGGCTAAATGCATTTTTTCCCTCTACACCTGTCAAATGAATTTATAGTGTGTTGTTAGAATGCAAGTAACCTCCATATATCATTTTTGGAGATGGGTGGAAAAGTATTTTAAGAGGAGATAAATTGCATACTAAAGTAACTAAATCTATTAAAATGTGGAGCTTCAAGTAAAGAGCTCTGTCAGCAAACCTGCTAGTTAGGTTCTTTCTGGTATATTCGTTGGTTAACAATTGGCAATCACTATTCATTGTACCGACATTTTTAAAAACAAATCCATTTTATTGATACATATTAATAAACATACAATTCACCCAAAGTGTGCAGTCAAAGGTATTTGCTATAATTACATAGTTGTGTATTCATCACTTCAATTATTATTAGAGCATTATCATTATTTCAATAATAAAAAACAGACAAGAAAATTCCTCACCTCTCAGTCTATGCTTCCCCACTGTACATAACTGCTTTTTATGGCTGTTCTATCCAAAGTGTATAATCAATGGCTTTTAGTATAATCACAGTGTTGTACACTCATCATCTCAAAAATTTTAGAACAATTTCATTACTCCAAAAAGAAAGACTACACACCCCTCAGCATTCCTTCCTCAGACCTACAGAACCACTAATCTACTTTCATCTTTATAAATTGATTTATATTTATATTTTACGTAAATAGAATTATACAATATGTAGTACTCTATGTCTGGTATCCTTCACTTAGTATAATGTGTTTTTTTTTTGTATGATATTAACATTTTGTACTATTGACATTTGTTCAGCTTCAAAGAAAAAGTCATATGCAAATCTACCCATATTCATATTTCACGTAATATATTTAGTTCATAATAAAGCCTGGATCAGTTTTGAGTAGCAAATGCTCCCTGTCTATCTGGATAGTGTTCCATGCCCTAGGCTTTTCCATTTTTTGGTCTGTTTTCATGATTAAGCTTGACATCACCATTAAAATTTTTTTCTTTTGATGTGTTTTGATCACAATGTCTCTAGAGGTAATTGAAAAGTCGTCGTCTCTATGTGAAGATGAATTTCCTTCTTCATTTTGATTCCTTTGAGTGGGGATGAGCTCCACTCCACTAAGCTACTCAAACTTACTTATCTGGGCTTCACAGTGCCCTTTCTTTTGCTAATGAATTAAATGTAACAATAAATGTTAAGCATCTAAAACAGAACCTAGTCCTCAATAACTGGTAGCAATTATTAGTAGTAACATATATATATATACCAGTAGTTTCCAAACTGGGTATCATCAGAATCAGAATTATCTGGGAAACTTTAGGATCCCACTTCAGATATATTGAGTCATCTTCTCTTGGGGAGGGGACCTACAGTATTTTTAAATGGTTCCTCAGGTGATTTTAATGTAGGGATGACACTGGGAATTACTGAACTCAACCAGCTTGCAATCCCATTATCTCTCTCTCTTTCTTTTTTTTTAAAGACAATAAAAAATAAATGCAAAAAAAGAAAAAAAGCATTTTGGGGTTTTGGGCAACCCATACCTAGCAACAGCCTCTTTCCTGAGATCAGAGTTCATCAAATCTGTGAATCCATGTTGCTCTTGTTGACTCTGATGCTCTGCCTTCTCCAGCCTACTTCCACCTACCTTTTTGGACCTAACCTTTTGTTAGCCTAGATGTGTAACCAAGTATCTGCTACCATGATAAGCAGTTTGGAGTTAAGAGCCGCTTTTGATACCACTTATACCTTCTATAACTTTTATGTGCAGAGGTTCATTTTACTGTGGTCAAACTTGGGTTCAGGGCTGGATTTTGACCTCCTTTCCCTGTTTTACCTTGCACAATATACCAATGTTTGTAAGTGGGGATTTGTATATGCAGTTAATGATTTTAATGCTATAAATTTCCTTCACTGCTGCTTTAACTGCATTCCACAAATTTTGATGTGTGTGATGTGTGGTGTTTTCATTTTCATTCAGCTCAAAATAATCTCCAACTTTCTTCATATTGTTTTTCTTTGAGTTGTGTTTTTTTCTTGTTTTAAAAAAATGTTTGGTTTTTGTATTTTTAAAGAAGCTTTAGATTACATAAATCTTACATAAATAATATAGGAGATTCCCGTATGCTCCACCCCCTCACCTCCCACACTTTCTCACATTGACAACATCTTTCATTAGTGTGGTACATTTGTTAAAATTGACGAACACATTGAAGCATTGGTACTAACCATGGAATATAGTTTACATTATAGTTTACACTCTGCCTTGCACGATTTTATAGGTTTTGACAAAATGTATAATGGCCTGTGTCTGATATTGCAATGTCATGCAGGACAATTCCAATGTCTGGAAAGTGTCCCCATGTTACACCTATTCTTCCCTCTCCCTTCCCTCAGGACTTCTGGTGGCCACTGCCTTTATACCAATGATACAAGTTCTTCCATTTTAGAATAATAATAAGTCTATAATGGAATAATAATAAGTCTAGTGTAGTTCATTGTTCATTCCCCAATCTTGAGGATTTGGGAATGGTAATGCCCACTCTGTTTCTAATTGAGAGGGGGCTTAGGTCCCATGGGGCAGATGGATGGAGCTGTCTTGCTTGAAGTTGTAAACACTCTCCGTTCCTTGGGATGGGTGTTGTCCATCATCATCTCCTTGTTCGTTGCCCTGGGTGAGTCCAGTGGACTGAAGAGTAGGTGTTGCAACTCTGCTGAGATTCGGAGCTCAAGTGGCACATGAACAGACCAAAGACATATATTTAACAGTATAGTACTAATTATAGGTTCAAATAAAAGGAGCAGAAGAGCCATGTGTAGGGAAACTATAAATGAGGCTTACTCTGTTACACTGAACAGTATAAATTTAGATGTGTGTTATTTAATTTCCGTATATTTGGGGGATTTTCCAGATATTTATCCTTCTGTTGTTGGTTTCTCATTTAATTCTACTGTGATAAAAGAACATAATTTTGATTATTTAAGTCCTCTTAAATTTACTGAGACTTGTATGGCCCAGCATTTTTTCTACTATGGTGAATATTCCCTGTGCATTTGAAAAGAATGTATCTTCTATTCTCCATGGGTGTAGTGTTCTCCAAATGCCAAAGAGGTCAAATTGATTGATGCTGTTCCAAGTCTTCTGTATCCTTGCTGATTTTCTGTCTTCTTGTTCTAACAATTATGAGAGAGGAGTATTGAATACTATAACTAAAATTGTGAATTTCAGTCTTATTTCTCCTTTCAGTTTTATCAGTTTTTGGTTTCATATATTTTGAAAATTTGTTATTAGGTGCCTACACATTTATGGTGATGCACTCTTGGCGAATTGACTCTTCATCAATATGAAATGTTCCTCTTTCTCCTGGTAATACTCCTTGTTCTAAAATCTACTTTGATATTAAGATTACCTCTCCAGTGTTCTTTCTTTTTTTTTTATTGATTTTGTAAAAATATTACATTAAAAAAAATATGAGGTCCCATTCGACCCCACCACCCCCACCGCACCCCTCCCCCCCCCCAGCAACACTCACTCCCATCATCATGACACATCCATTGCATTTGGTAAGTACATCTCTGGGTATCTCTGCACCTCATGGTCATTGGTCCACATCATTGCCCACACTCTCCCCTATTCCATCCAGTGAGCCCTGGGAGGATTAACAATGTCCGGTGATTGCCCCTGAAGCACCATCCAGGGCAACTTCTTTCAATTGTATTTGCATGATATGTTTTCCCAATCTTTTTACTTTATATTGAAAATGGATTTCCTGCTGTTTTTTAACTTTATTTTGCACATTTATAAATGAAAATATAAACAATAATAAGAAAATACAGTTGAATAAAACATACATTTCTCAAATGTACTGGATACACATAATTTTTTTTGAATCATAAAATATATTACACAATATATTTGGCTCATAGTAATGCAATCATACAATCTTTGTCCTTTTGTATCTGACTTGCTTTGCTCAACATACTGTCCTGCAGGTTCATCCATGTTGTCATATGTTACAGCTGCATAATATTCCATCATGTGAATAAAACACAGTTTATCAGTTTTTTGGTTAATGGACACCTGGGTTGTTTCCAACTTTTGGCAATCATGAATAACACCGCTGTGAACATAGGTGTGCAGATGTTTATTCGTGTTACTGCTTTCAGTTCTTCTGGGTATATACCCAGTAGTTGTATTGCAGGGTCAAGTGGCAAGCATATATTCAACTTTTTTAGGAACTGCCAGACAGTCCTCCACAGAGGCTGTACCATTCTACATTCCCGCCAAGAGGAAATAAGTGTTCCTATCTCTCCACATCCTCTCCAACACTTGTAGTTCTGTCTTTTTAATAGTGGCTATTCTTATAGGTGTGGGATGCTATCTCATTGTAGTTTTGATTTGCATTTCCCTAATCATTAGTGATGTTGAGCATTTTTTTCATGTGTTTTTTTTTTGGCATTTGTATTTGTTCTTTGGACAAATGTCTATTAAAGACTTTTGCCTGTTTTTTAATCTGGTTGTTTGTCTTTTTATTGTTAAGTTGTAAAATCTCTTTATATATCATAGATATTAAACCCTTTTTAGACATGTGATTTCAAAACATTTTCTTCCATTTTGTTGGCTGCCTTTTCACCCTTTTGACAAAGTCCTGTGAGGTGTAACAATATTTGATTTTGAAAAGGTCCCATTTATCTATTTTTTTTTCCTTTTGTTCCATTTGCTTTGGGTGTAAGGTCCAAGAAACCACCACCTAACACAAGGTCTTGAAGTTTTTTCCCTACGTTTTCTTCAATTAGTTTTATGGTCCTGGCTCTTATATTTAGAACTTCAATCCATTTTGAGTTGATTCTTGTATAAGGAGTGAAACAGTGGTCCTCCTTCATTCTTTTCGTTATAGATATCCAGTTCTCCCTGTACCATTTATTGAAGAGACTGTTTTGTCCCATTAACGTGGACTTGGTAGGTTTGTCAAAATCCAGTTGACCATAGAGGTGATGGCTTATTTCTGGATTCTCAATTCTATTCCTCTAGTTGATGTGTCTATCTTTATGCTAGTACTCTGCTGTTTTGACCACTAAAGATTTGTAGTATGTTTCAAGGTCAGGCAGTGAAATTCCTCCCATGTCACTCTTCTGTTTTGGAATGCTTTTCGCTATTCGGGTGCACTTTCCTTTCCAAATGAATTTGGTAATTGCCTCTTCAAATTCTGTAAAGAAGGCTATTGAAATTTGGTTAGTATTGCCATGAATCTATAAATCAGTTTGGATAGGATTGACATCTTCACAATATTTTATCTTCCCATACATAAACATGGAATGTCTTTCCATTTGTTTAGGCCTTCATTGATTTCTCTTAGCATTGTTTTGTAGTTTTCTGAATATAGGTCCTGTACTTCATGAATAAATTAATTCCTAGGTATTTGAGTCTTTTTGTTGCTATTGTAAGTGGAATTTCCCCCTGCTTTCTTCCCAGATTGTTCAGTATTAGTGTACAAAAGCATTACTGATTTTTAAAAAAGATTTATTTATTTTTCAGTTTATTTCTCTCCCCTTCCCCCCCGCCGTGTCCATTCACTGTGTGTTTTCTTCTGTGTCCGCTTGGATTCTTGTAAGCAGCACCGGGAATCTGTGTCCCTTTCTTGTTGCTTCATTTTGCTACATCAGCTCTCTGTGTGTGTGCCGCCACTCCTGGGCAGGTTGCACTTTTTTCGCATGGGGTGGCTCCCCTTACAGGGTGCACTCCTTGCATGTGGGGCTCCCCTATACAGGGGACACCCCAGTGTGGCACAGCACTCCTTGTGCACATCAGCACTATGCATGGGCCAGCTCACCACACAGGCCAGGAGGCTCTGGGTTTGAACCCTGGACTTCCCATGTGGTAGGCAGATGCTCTATCAGTTGAACCAAATCTGCTTCCCAACACTACTGATTTCTGAGTGTTGATCTTGTATCCTGCCACTTTGCTGAACTCATTTATTAGCTCAAGTAGCTTTGACATGGATACTTCAGAATTTTCTAAATACAGGATCATGTTGTTCACAAAGTGAAAGTTTAACTTTCTCTTTTCCAATTTGGATGCCTTTATTTTTTTTTTCTTGTCTAATTGCCCTAGCTAGAACTTCCAGTACAATATTAAATAACAGTGGCAACAATGGACATCCTTATTGTGTTCCCGATCTTAGAGAAAAAGCTTTCAACCTTTCCCCATCTAGTACAATGTTGACTGTGGCCTTTTCATATAAGCCTTTTATGATATTAAGGACTTTTCCTTCTATTCCTATCTTTTGAAGTGTTTTTATCAAAAAGGATGCTGTATTTTATCAAATGCCTTTTCTGTGATGATTGAGATGATCATGTGTTTTTTTCCTTTAATTTGTTAATGTGGTGTATCACATTGATTGACTTTATGTTGAATCAGCCTTGCATACCAGGAATAAATCCCACTTGGTTGTGATGTATAACTCTTTTAATATGTTGTTGGATTCAATTTCCCAGTATTGTGTTGAGTATTTTTGCATCTAGATTCATTAGAGAGATTCATCTGTAATTTTATTTCCTTGTAGTATCTTTACCTGGTTTTGATATTAGGGTGATGTTGTCTTCTAAAATGTGTTGTGTAATTTTCCCTCCTCTTTATTTTTCTGGAAGAGTTTAAACAGGATTGGTGTTAATCTTTTTGAAATGCTTGCTAGAATTCATCTGTGAAGCCATCTGGTCCTGGACATTTCTTTGCTGGGAGATTTTTGATGATGGATTCAATCTCTTTCAGTGTGATTGGTTTGTTAAGTTTTTGTATTTCATATAGCATCATTGTAAGTAGTTTGTGCATTTCTAGCAATTTGTCCATTTCATCTAGATTGCCTAGTTTGTTAGCATACAGTTTCTCATAATATCCTCTTATTATCCTTTTTATTTTTGTGGGGTCAGTCATAAATTCCCCCCTTTCATTTCTGATTATATTTATTTTCATCTTCTCTCTTTTTCTTTTTCTTTGTTAGTCTAGCTAGGGGTTTGTCAATTTTATTGATCTTAACCATCTTTTGTTTTTTTAAAGTTTTCTGTTTTTTTTTTTGTTCTTAATTTCATTTATTTCTGCTCTAATCTTTTTTGTTTCTTTCCTTCTGCTTGCTTTGGTATTGATTTTGCTGTTCTTTTTGTAATTTCTCTAGTTGTTCAATTAAATCTTTGAGATTGGCTTTTTCTTCTTTCTTTATAGGTGATTAGGGCTATTAATTTCCCTCTCAAGTCTGTCTTTGCTCTATCCCATAAGTTTTGATTAGTTGTGTTCTCATTTTCATTTGTCTCAATATATTTATTGATTTCAATTACAATTTCTTCTTTGGCCCACTAATTATTTAGAATTGTGTTATTTAGCCTCCACACATTTGCAAGTTTACTTTTTTCCTGTCTGTTATTGATTTCTGATTTCATTCCATTATGATCTAAGAAGGTGCTTTGTATAATTTCAATCTTTTTATATCTATTGAGAGCTGCATTGTTCCCTAATATGTGGTCTATCTTGGAGAAAGATCCATGAACACTTAAGACTGTATAACCTGCTTAGTTGGGAAGCAGCATCTGTATATGTCTGCCACATCTAAGTCATTTATCATATTTTTCAAGTTCTCTGTTTCCTTGTTGATCTTCTGTGTAGTTATTCTTTCTAATGATGTGAGTTGAGTGTTGAAGTCTTCAATGATTATTGTAGAGATGTCTATTTCTCCCTTCAGTTTTGCCAGAGATTGTCTCATGTATTTTGGGGCACCCTGGTTAGGTGCATAGATATTTATGACTCTTATATCTTCCTGGTGGATTGTCCCTTTTATTAATATATAATGGCCTTCTGTAGCTCTTATAAATTTTTTTTGCATTTAAAGTCTGCTTTGTCTGATATTAGTATAGTTACCCCTGCTCTTTTTTCGTTACTATTTGCATGGAGTATGTTTTTCCAACCTTTCACTTTCAGTGAGTTTGTATCCCTGGGTCTAAGTTGAGTTTCTTGTAAGCAGTATATGAATGGCTCATTTAAAAAAATCCATTCTGTTAGCCTATATCCTTTGATTCTGGAGTTTAATACATTCACATTCAATGTTATTACTATAAATGCATTATTTATTCCCATGATCTTATTCTTTGGTTTTCATATGTCATATCATATTTTATTCTGTCTTTTTACTGTTTTCGTTATCCTTTCTGCTATTCTTTCTTCTATATTCTCCCCCATGCTTCTCTCTCCTGTCTTTTTCTTTCAGGCTCTAAGGTCTTCTTTAATATTTCTTGCAAAGTTGGAATTCTTTTTTATGGGCTCTCTTGGTTTCTGTTTGTTTGTGAATATTTTATTCTCACCCTCATATTTAAAGGTCAATTTTGTTGGATAAAGAATTTTCAGCTAGCAGTTTTTCTCTTTCAGTATCATAATTGTATCCTCTTGCCTACATGGTTTCTGGTGAGTAATTCATGTTAAGCCTTACTGGACTTCCCTTGCATGTGATGGTTTCCTTCTCCCTTGCTGATCTGAGAATTTTCTCTTTATCTTTGACATTTCTCATTCTGAGTAGTGTGTGTCTTGGAGTAGGTCTATGCAGATTTATTCTGATTGGGGTACGGTGCACTTCTTGGAATTCTAAGTTCATTTCTTTCATGAAAGTTTGGAGATTTTCACCTATTATTTCCTCAAATACTCTTTCTGCCCCCTTTCCCTTCTCTTCTTTTTCTAGAACTCCCATGGTACTTACTTTGTTGTGTTTTGTGTTGTCACTCAACACTCTGAGCCCCTGCTCATTTTTTGTTTCATTATTTTCTCTCTTCAATTTCAGCTGGTTTGTCTTCTGTATCACTTATTCTTTCTTCTGTCATTCAAACCTGCTGTTGTATGCTTTTGATGTGTTTTTTTTTTCACTATGTGTTAGGCTCTTTATTTTTTTTTAATTGATTTTGTAAAAATATTACATTAAAAAAATATGAGGTCCCATTCAACCCCACCACCCCCACCGCACCCCTCCCCCCACCCCAGCAACACTCACTCCCATCATCATGACACATCCATTGCATTTGGTAAGTACATCTCCGGGTATCTCTGCACCTCATGGTCATTGGTCCACATCATGGCCCACACTCTCCTCCATTCCATCCAGTGAGCCCTGGGAGGATTTACAATGTCTGGTGATTGCCCCTGAAGCACCATCCAGGGCAACTCCAAGTCCCAAAGGCGCCTCCACATCTCATCTCTTCCTGCCATTCCCCATACCCATCAGCCACCATGTCCACTTTTCCCACTCCAATGCCACCTTTTCTCTGTGGTCCTTGGATTGGTTGTGTCCGTTGCACCTCTATGTCAAGAGGAGGCTCAGATTCCACATGGTTACTGGATGCAATCCTCCTGCTTTCAGTTGTAGGCACTCTAGGCTCCATGGTGTGGTGGTTGTCCTTCTTCAACTCCATCTTAGCTGAGTGAGGTGAGTCCAATAAATCAGATTGTAGGAGCTGGAGTCTGTTGAGGCTCAGGGCCTGGCTATCATATTGTCAGTAAAAAGATTCAATCCCCTAAATATATCTTAAACCCCAATACCAACTACAATTCCAGTAAAGTAGCATGATAGTCTTATGAAAAGAGATCCCCTCTGGGTCCAGTTTCATCACGCAGAAACACCAGCTCCAAAGAAGGGCCATCTGACATGGCAGTGAACCCTATCTGCCATGACCATAGAACCCGTGGGTCCCTTTAGCCCTCAAAGGAACCAATACCTGGGGATTGTATCTACTTTATCTGTCTCTTAGACTCTGCTCAGTTGTGCATAAGGGCATTCCTTCTGACAGCCTCCAGACTCTTTTTATTTTTCAGAGACTCATAGCCATATAAACTCATTTCTCCTTTCTATTTCCCCCTTACATTAGATCAAACAGCATTTTAAAGTCATATTATTTTATGTAGACAGGGATATTGTACTGATCTGCATCGAACCTTCAATTCAAGGTCATTTTCCAGTTGCATTATCAGTTGTTAGTTGATAGTGATCCCTCGGTGCCAGGGAGGCTCATCTCCGGGTGTCATGTCCCACGCTGGGGGGAAGGCATTGCATTTAGATACTGAGTTAGGCTTCGAGACTGGCCACATTTGAGTAACATGAAGGCTGTCAGGAGGAAATTCCCAGGCACATTGCTGCTCTAGGCCTTGTTCTTATTTCAGGCATATAGGCTCACAAGCATAGTCATTAGTGTCAGGGGCTCACTGTTGGACCCTCATTCCTTCTCGGTCCTTGCTGCTGCACTTGGGGGACTGCCGCTGCTCCCCTAGGGACCACGGCACAGCACCCCCGGCCAGGGACCCAGTACCCCCCCCGCTTTAGTTTTTAATTGTTGCCACTATGAGTATATCCAAACATTACCATGCACCCTGGACATATGCCCTGTATAGCTCCCTGTCAGCCATATATCCCCTGCCAATAGTATCCTATACCAGTATTCCTCCACTGCCATTGTTGGACCACTCTGGGATCCAGAACTTCCTGAATATTGAAGCCCCAATATAATGTCAGGATCTCTTACTAGCAAAATGGGATATAGCAATGGGTTTAAAGGTTAGATATAGAATACGTGTTGACTTGGAAAAATTCTACATCATATCTTTTTCTTTTCCTTTTTTTTTCCCCCTAATTATTGAACTTCTCTTCACAAGAGCCCTAGACCACAGCAATTCATGTATGCAATATACAGCACTCCCACACATCCACCACAAAACCTTTTCTCTTCCACAGTGATACTCTTGTAACCTATTCACAACATATTTACTTAAAGTGATGTACAGAGTCTGAGACAATAGCTTTCAAACCAGGTGACATCTGTGCTTACATTGTGGTGCATACTTTTTTTTTTTTTTAATCTCACCTATTGTGTCTTTCATTCCCATGAGCTCTGTTACTGCTCTGTTCAGGATTTCAAATTCGTCTTTGTGCTTGCTCAATGTCTTCTTGATGTTGTTTATTTATTTAGCCATATTGGCTTTCAACTCATTAATTTGATTTTGAAAATTTGTGCACATCTTGCTAATTAGTTCTCTCAAATCTTGCATCTCTTTTGGTGCTTTTATGTATTCACTTTCTTGGGCCAAGTCTTCCATTTTTTTAGTATGGCTCATAATGTTTTGCTGATCTCTAAGCATCTGATTAAGATGCAGTTTACTCAGATGCTCAATTTTTCTGTTTTGTAGGGATTTAGTCATGGGAGGCTATGTGTTACAACTGCTCTTTGATTCTTTGCTTGATCTGGATCATTAGGATTGTCCCTGCTAGTTGCTCAAAACTGGGCTCTTGACCCAGTATTTGGGTGCAGATCTGCTTCCTAGGGTGTTGGGGGGGAGGCTATAAAAGCTGGTAAAAGCCTCTCTTACATACTTTTAATTTTCTCATGTGCATTTCCTTGCTCTGCCAGCAGATGGCTCCCTTTGACAGCCCTCTCAGCTCAATGCCTAGTTGGAGTGTGTTTGTTGCAACACAGAAGGGATCAGTGTACTAGAGGTTCCTGCCTGGAGGCTAAGAGCCTTGTAATTCAAACTTTCTCAGAGACAGTTTCCAGCCTTCTCTGGCAGTCCCCTCCCTTTTCCTGGATAGGAAATATTTCTTCTCCTCTCTACTCCCTCAGCAAATCAGTCCTGCTTAGTACAGAAGGAGATTGGGAGGGTTATATATCCTTATCTCCTTGCTTGCTCTCAAGGCAAACAATGGTTTGCGCCACCCCCCCCCCCCAGCCTGGGATGGCTGATGGGACACAGAAGACCATATTTGTGGGTCAAAAGCTGAGTTAGCATTAGGCTGTGTCCCTCTCCTTCCCCTTTCCTGGGGAGTTGTGTTCTCACCGGTCATTCCTGGCTAGAAGAGAGGGAGATTGAGAGGGTCATGTTTCTCCAGGCCTGTGCCAACTCCCAGGGTAAACCACTGTGTGATCCCATCTGGCCTGGAATGGCTCCTTTGGCACAGCAGACTAGATATGTGGGTTAAAAGCTGAGTCAGCTTTAGACTTTGTCCCTCTCTCTCCATTTTCCTGGGTTTGTGGGTCGCTGGAGCACCTTTTATCTGTAGCCACAGGCCCAGAGGCCTGAGAATTCAAGTGTCTTTATAGTGGGGGAGGGTCTCAGCAGCAGCAGCCACAGGTTTCAACTCAGTTCTGTTGTCACGATTCCCCTCCTTTTTCCTTCTCCCCTCTGGGCAGTGTCCAGCCTTTGCCTGGGTGTCCTACACTTTAGAAGATCTTTTTCCAGGCTGTTTCAGTTTGTCCTCTAGCTATTTTTCTGGAGGAGAAGACAGTCCCTTGTTTTTCTAGTCTGCCATCTTCCTGGAACTCATCTGATTTTTTTTTAAAAATATTTTTTTGTGGTAACATATATAACAAAATTTTCCCATTTTAACCACTTTTAAGTGTACAATTCAGTGGCATTAAATTACAATATTGTTTTTTTAAAAAATGAATAAAAAATGTATTACAAAAAATAATAAATTACAATATTGTGCTACCATCACTACCTTCCATTAATAAAATCTTTCACCACCCAAAACAAAATCTCTTTACCCATTAAGCAATAACTCCTCATTGTTTCCTCCCCCCAACCTTTGGTAACCTCTAATCTACTTTCTATCTCTATCAATTTACATATTCTAGATATTTCATGTAAGTGGACTCATGCAATTTTTGTCCTTTTGTGTCTAGCCTTCTTTCACTTAACATCATGTTTTCCAGGTTAATTCTTTCGTTTTTATGGCTGAATAATATTCCATTGCATGTTTGTACCACATTTTGCTTATCCTTTCATCTGCTGATGGATAATTAAGTTTTTTCCACATTTTTGCTGTTGTGAACAATGCTGCTCTGAACACTAGTGTACATATATCTGATAAACCCCTGTTTTCAATTTTCTTTTGTTTTTAATTCCTAGGATTGGAGTTACCAGGTCATGTAGTAATTCTTTATTTAACTTTTTGAGGAACTGCCCAAACTGTTGTGTGGTTTCTGGTTTTTAATCCGATTTGTCAATCTGCATCTTATAATTGGAGTGTTTAGACCATATATACATATATTTAATGTAATTATTGATATGATTGATGTTAAATCTGACATCTTGCTATTTGATTTCTATTTGTCCCCTCTGTACTTTCTTCCTTTTTTTGCTCTTAACCTGCCTTCTTTTGGATGAATTGTGTGTCAGTTTCCTCATTTGTAAAATGAGACTAATAGTAACCATATCATAAGATTGTCTTAAGAAATAAGATAATTTATGCAAAGTACTTAAAATCATGCCTGGCATATATTTATGTAGAGCTTGATAAGTGTGTAGAGCTTGATATATATATATCATCAGAAGATAGAAAACTCTTTGGGATATCAACTCCATAAAGGTTTTATCTCTTGACCAGGTATATACACACATAAGTAAAGTAGATAGTTGTCTGAAGGTGTGATTTGAGTGGGTTGAAAAGCCCTGGTTCCAAAATATCTCCTCTACTGTCTAGCCTGTGGTCTGTGAAATTCTCACTGTTAAGCACTTAATGGGACTTCTGGAGATGTGCATATCCTTTAAGCTAAGGCATTATGAGGGAGCAATTAATTCTCTCATTAGGACAGTAGCATGAATGATGCCTGATGATATTACATCATGCTCCCATCTCTGCTAGGAAAGAACTAAGCACTGAGATGTCGCGTAGTTAAGTGTGTCTAGGCAAAAGTCAGAGAACGCCACATAGCCTTTTCTTGGAAATGAGCCAGTGTAGGCAGCCCAGATAGCTCCTTGAAGGTGAAAGGAGAGATGGGAAAGTTGACCAACTTGATGGTTTTGCCTTGGGCTGATTTGTGAAATTAAGCATCTGGGTTTTGTATTTGCTGCTTTCAGCCAGTTCCACTGTAGGAATAATACATCACAATTGACTTTTAACTGTTTGGCTCTTGCAATATAGTCAAGTTGGACATACTTCACATTTTACTCACCTGGGGACAGGTTTTATAATAGTACTTTTTTCTTGCCCTTTATACCTAATCCCACCTCTTCACCCAAGTTCCATGAACAGGCCTTATCAAGGGTGAGTGTCCATGTCTTATATACAAATCATCATAGCTTGGTCCCTAAAACCTGCTGCTCAGCCTGCTGTCCTCTTCCTTAACACACTCAAAACTAAGGTTTGTGTTAGTGTTGAGAGGTTTGGAAGAGGTTAAAGACATAGGGAGAGGAGGATTAGGAGAAGAGGATGCTGCACCTAAGCTTGGACTTTGGGGAAATTTTTCTCTAAATTGCTCTGCAACAGGAATGGAGAAGGAGAGTCTATTCCTCTTCTCCCCTGTAATTCAGCTTATTACTCTCAGGATCCCGAATACAGTTGAATACCAGTAATCACATGTTTGAAGTCAATATACAATTCATAGGCTTTTGTGAGCTGGTTTGAGACCCTAACCACCCTTTGTTCTAATGAAAAAATATGTTCTGAGTTTCAGAACAATTGACTTACAAATAAATTTTGGAACCCAACCAACTGATAAATTGTAGATGGCTCATAGGCTAATTCAGAAATGATTTCTCCACCAGGGATCCTGAGTAAATGAGGCTAAATTTGGATTTTCAGGTTGATCTCTGTGATGGTTAGGTTCATGTGTCAATTTGGCTAGGTAGTGATGCCCAGTTGTTTGGTCAAGCAAGCACTGGCCTAATTGTTACTGTGAGGACATTTTGTGGATTTAAATCATCCTTAAGCTGATTGCCTCTATGGCTGATTACATCTACAATCAACTGAGGAGGTTGCCTTCAGCAATGAAAGAAGTCTCATCCAATCATTTGAACACCTTAAATGAAGTGATTATTTCAGGAGTCATAGAAGAGACTTTCCATCTCTACTTCAGCCAGCCAGCATCTCCTGGAGAATTCATAGAAGATCTTCATTTAAGTTCCCAGCTTGGAGATTTTCCTACAGAATTTGGACTTGTGCATCCCCACAGTTGGGTTAGATAATTTTATAAACTCATAATATTTACAAATATCTCCTGTCAGTTCTGTTTCCCAAGAGAACCCTGATTAATACAGTTTCATAGTGGGAGAGTTTCTTGAGAAACAGAATCTTAAAAATGAGATTTCTGAATTGGTTCTGGGGATTTTGCAACTGGTTCTCTATTCTAATTAGATTCAAAGGCACTAATGACTCTGTTTCCAATAATCAAGACAACACTGATAGGGGAGCAGATGTAGCTCAGTGGTTGAGCACTTGCTTTGCATGTACAAGGTCCCAGGTTCAATCCCTGGTACCTACTTAAAAAAATGACACTGATAGTCCATGGTGTGAGACCATGGTGCAATAGAGATATGCAAAATATCACCACTGGATACAGCTATGCATATCCTTATAAGAGGTAAGGCTCAGGGTGAGTGTTTTTTTTAAGTATTTATAGCAGGTTTATTCATAGTTGTCCTAAAATTGAAACAATCTCAATGTCTTTCAGTGGGTAAATGGATAAACCTGATCCATCCACACTATGGAATACTCCTCAGCAATGAAAAGGGATGGACTATGATAAATGCAGCAACATAATGAATCTCCAATGCATTACATTAACTGAAAAAGCCAGATTGAAAAGGTTACACACTATAATTCCATTTATGTGACATTCTGGAAATGGTAAACAGAATAGACAGAAAACAAACCAGTGGTTTCCAAGGGCTGGGGTGGGGCTAAATACAGGGGCACTAGGGAATTTTGGGGTGATATGAAAATATTCTATATCTTGATTGTGGTGGTGGCTACATGATTTATGCATTTGTCAAAGCTCAGTACAAATTAAAAAAGAGAGAGGTAAACAGCCTCAATACTGAATACTAAAAAGAAAAAAATTATTGTATATAAATCATACCTCAATAAACCTGGCTTTAAATAAATCTTATGAGCAATTACAATTTTCAGAAGTAGAACTACTTGATATCTCCCTGCTTTTTTGTCCCGAGTCACCTCTGCTAAATGTTGGAGCCACTTAGACCTAAACAAACAACTTTATATTTACAAACAAAAAACAGTGGGGCTCCAAGAGAGGGATTCCTACCTGCAGTTATTCTCTGGGTTGGTGAGGGAGATGGGACATACCACCTAGATGGTATAGACCCTGCTCAATGGACCAAAGTTCCCTGCATCACACCTTAAGGCAGGAATGACTGTCATGTGTAGGACTGCAGCTGGATAATCTCAGAAACAGGTCTGGGTTTAGCTAGAGGAGAAAGGTGAGACTGGAAATATATCAGGCAGAGTAGGCACAGTACTGAGAAGCTAGATTTTTATGCAATACACTTGCTCATTATGAGCACCTAAATATGGTGTCACACTGCTTATCTTCTGAACACAATAACCTTGGCAGAAACCTTATTTTCTAGAATGAATTCTCTCACATTTACTTTCAGATTTAAAATTAGTCATCGTTAGGATACCTGTTTTGCCTTTCTAGTAATAGCTAAACTTTCTTATTTACCTGTCATTATGTCATCAATTACCTATATAATAATAAAGAGCAATGGCTGAATTCTTTCCCACATGTATCCCATTAAAAATGCCTTTCTTGGATAATCTTTTTGATAATGAATAAAGTATCTTTCATATTCATCATTTAAAGGGTTTTTTTCTACAAAAAGGCTTTGCTAATTAGTATGAGTTATGAGCTATGGCTGGAGGCTTTCCTACATACAGAATAATAAGAATTTTCACTGGTACATGTTACCTGAGGCTAAATAAGGGTTAAACCCCAATTGAAAGCTTTTGCACCTTCATGATATTTATAAGGTTTCTCCTCAGCATGAATTTCTGATCTTTAGTGAGTTTTGAGGTGGACCTGAAAGTTTTCCCACATTCATAACATCCAAAGGATTTCTTTCCATTGTGAACTGTACAATGTAGAACAAGGTTTGTGCTGTAGCTGAAGGCTTTACCATGTTCATCACACACATAACATTTTTCTCCAGTCTGAATTTGTCCATATAGCATAAGCCTGGAGCCATCAACAAAGACTGGACCACATTTTTATTTTTTTTGCTTTCATGAGGGTTCTCTTCAGTATGAATTCTGTCATACTGAGTGACGGTTGACTTCTGAATGAAGGATTGCCCACCATCAACGCATTCATAGGGTTTCTCACCAGTGTGAACTCTGGTGTATGGAGAGTTTTGAGCGCTGACGGAAGGCTTTCCAACATTCAATGCATTGATAGAGTTTCTCTACAGTGTAAAACTTTTTATTTGTCATTATTTTTTAATGTTACATTTAAAAAATATGGGGTCCCCACATATCCCCCACCCCCCTCACCCCACTCCTCCCATAACAACAACCTCCTCCATCATCATGGGACATTCATTGCACTTGGTGAATACATCTCTGAGCACTGCTGCAACACATGGTCAATGGTCCACATCATAGCCCACACTCTCCCACAGTCCACCCAGTGGGTCATGGCAGGACATACAATGTCCATTAACTGTCCCTGCAGTACCACACAGGACAACTCCAAGTCCCGAAAATGCCCCCACATCACATCACTTCTTCCCATTCCCCAACCTCCACAGCTACCGTGGCCACTTTTTCCACATCAATGCTACATTTACTTCCATTACTAATCACAATAGTTCCAGAATAGAATATCAGTAAGTCCACTCTAATCCATACTCTAGTCCTCCATCCTGTGGAGCCTGGGATGGTTATGTCTACTCCACCTCTATGTCAAGAGGGTGCTTAGATTCCACTTGGATGATGGATGTAATTCTCCTGCTTGCAGTTGTAGGCACTCTTGGCTCCCTGATGTGGTGGTTGACCTTCTTCACCTCCATGTTAGCTGGCTGGGGTAAGTCCAATAAATCAGAAGGTAGGAATTGTAAGTCTGTTGAAGCTCAGGGCCTGGCTATCACATGGTCAGTCCAGAGATTCAGGTCCCCTGGTTATACACTAAAACCCAGCACCAACCACAGGTCTGGTAAAAGTAACAGGAGAGGCTTGTGAACAAAGATCACATCTGAGTCGAACTCCATCACACTCCGGAACACAAACTCCAAGGTAGGGCCAATTGACATGGCACTGAAGTCCATCTGCCATGACCATAGAACCTGTTGGTCTCTGTAGCCCACAGAAGAAGCAATACCTAGAGTTGTATCTACTTTAGCTATCTCTGGGACTCTGCTGAGGTGTGCGTAAGGGCAACCCCTGTGATGACCTCCCTGCTCTTTTATGGAGACTCATAGCCATAAAAACTCATTTGTCCTTTCCATTTCACCCTTTTATTCAGGGTCAAAAAGCATTTTTAACTCCTGATATTACATGTAGGCTGAGATATTCTGCTGGTCAGAGTTGACCCTTTTATTCAAGGTCATTCTCCAGCCACATCATCAGATGGTACTTGGTAGTGGCCCCTCAGTGCCAGGGAGGCTCATCTCCAGGAGTCATGTCCCACACTGCAGGGGAAGGTAATGCATTTCATGCTGAGTTTGGCTTAGAGAGTGGCCACATTTGAGCAACATGGAGGCTTCAGGAGGTAACTCTTAGGCACCCTGCAGCTCTAGGCCTTGTTCTTATTTCAGGCACACAGGCCCACAAGCATAGTCATTAATATCAAGGGCTCATTGTTGGACAATTCTTCCTTATTGGTCTTAGCCATTGCACTCGGGGGATTGTTCTGTTCCATTAGGGAATGAGACAGAGCTCCCCTGGCCAGGAACTCAGCTGTCCCCCAGCCATTGTTCCCAACTGTAACTACTATGAAAATATCCAAACATTTTTATGCACCCCGCATACATGCCCTGGAGAACTCCCTCGCAACCATGCACCCCCCACCAATAACACGCCACACCTCCCCTGCCACTGTCGAACTCCTCTGTGGTCCACAACCTTCCTGAAAAGGAAGCCTAATATATTGCCGGGTTCCATTAATAGTAAAATGGAATATAGTGATGGGTTTAAAGGTTAGATATAGAACACATACTAATTTAGAAAAATTAAAGTAAACATAAATTGGGGTATCAAAAAATTAAGAAAAGAAAAAGCTTTGTTTTCGATGTTTTGCCTTCCATCACTGCAGTAAGTGTTGCCATGTATGCACATTGGCAAGGCAACTTTCTCCATCTCTTCCTCAGTGTCTACAACCTTCCTTTTATTTTATTTTTTTCTAATTATTAAGCTTGTCTTCACAAAAGTTTTAGACCACAGTAATTCATATATACAATATACGGTACTCCCGCATATTGAACATCAGACAATTTGTCCCTTCCACAGCAATAATCTTTTTACATGTTCATACTATATTTACTGCAACTGCATGCACAGATATGGAGACAATAGCTTTCAAACAAGGTTACACTTGAGTTTACATTGTGGTTTATATTTTAGATTATACAATTTTCTAAATTTTTAGTTATCTTATGTTTTACATTATGATGTACATTTTAACCTAGGAGCCACTATCCATTTTTGGTGCAATTTAACATGTCTTATATCCATCCTTGCATAATCTTGTGGAACACTTCCATTACCCCACAGTTACACTGATTCCACCTATTCAATACCTCTTTCCTTCTCCCCTCAGGGCCCACAGTGACAATCACTCTTCATTGCTTGAAGGGCCATGTTCAGAGATATTTGCAACAATGTTGAGGGCTTGATATGCTCGACTGCCCTAATGCATTGGAAGCCACCATTTCTCTTGAGAGATACAATTCCCTCTATTTGAGAACATCAGTCCACCCTAGGAGGTGGGTATACCTTCACTCTCACTGAATGGGTCTCCATCCAATGATATAACCCACTATGACAAAATGAGCACTCACACAATCCCTAGAAGCCTGTCCTATGTCAGATTCTTCCCTTTAAGCATCTTAAACAGATCATCTTCCTTATTACATTTTTGAATGTTTTCTCAACATTATGCTCTCAACCACATACCTGACAATCTCCTATGTTCATATGTTCCCCCACCCTCCCCCCAATTTCTTGGGCCATATTACTCATCTTCCCATCCCTAGCCTCCCTCAAGCCTGCAAAGCCCCACCCAAAGGTATCATTATGCCCCCATTTTATCTCTTTCCTGTACAAATACTTACCTCCAGCTTATCATAGATTTCACCTAGGTAGGTGTCAGCTCGCAACCTTTCTCTACCCCCCAAATTCCTTTAGGCCTATCATCCAGTCTCTAGCTCTCCGAGGCAGCTTGGTTTACTTATTTCATTTCAGAGAGGTCATGTAGTATTTTGCTTCAATGTCTGGGTTGCTTCACTCAACATAAGGTTGTCAAGATTCATCCATATTATCACATGTGTTTGTAGTGTATTCATTCTTAAAGCTGAGTGTATTCATTCTTAAAGTGTATGTATATACCACATTTCATTTATCCGTTCATCTGTTGATGGGCATTTGGGTTGATTCCAACTTTTGGCAATAGTGAACAATGCTGTTATGAACATTGGTGTGCATATATCGGTTTGTGTCCTTGTTTTCAGTTCTACTGGGTATATACCCAGCAGTGAAATTGCTGGGTCATATGACAAATCTATAGCTAGTTTTTTGAGAAACCGCCAAATTGTCCTCCAAAATGACTGGATCCTTCTGCATTCTCACAAGCAGTGGGTGAGTGTTCCCATTCCTCCACATCCTCTCCAGCACTTGTAGTCTATGTTTTTTTCATAGCTTCCAGTCTTATAAGAATAAGATGGTATCTCATTGTAGTTTTGATTTGCATTTCCCTAATAGCTAGAGATTTGGAGCATTTTTTTCATGTGGTTTTTAGTCATTTGTGTTTCTCCTTTGGAGAAGTGTCTGTTTAAATCTTTTTCCCATTTTTAAAGGGTTGTTTGTCTTTTTATTTTCAAGATATAGGACTTCTATATATATGCAGGATGTAAGTCTGCTATCAGATATATAGTTACCAAATATTTTCTCCCATCGTGTAAGTTCTCTTTTCTCTTTTGTGACAAACTCCTTTGAGGTGCAGAAAGCTTTAATTTTGAGGAAGTTCCATTTGTCTATTTGTTCTTTTGCTGCTCGTGCTTTTGGTGTGAAGTTCATGAAGCCATTTCCTATTACAAGGTCCTGTAGATGGTTTCCTACATTGCTTTACAAAATCTTTATGGTCTTAGCTCTTATATTTAGGTCTTTGATCCATCTTGAATTGATTTTTGTGTAAGGTGTGAGTTGGTAATCCTCTTTCATTCTTTTACATATGGATATCCAGTTCTCCAGGCACCATTTGTTGAATAGGCCATTCTCTCCCAGTTGAGAGTGTTTGGTGGCCTTATTAAATATTATATGACCATATATATGAGGATCTATATCAGAACTCTCAATTCAGTTCCATTGGTCAGTGTGTCTATCCTTGTGCCAATACCATGCTGTTTTTACTACTGTAGCTTTGTAGTATGTTTTGAAGTCAGGTAGTGTGATACCTCCAATTTCATTTTTCTTTTTCAATATGTCTTGGCTATTCGGGGCCTCTTTCCTTTCCAAATAAATTTCATAGCTACTTTTCCTAGTTCTTTAAAGAATGCTGTGTTCATTTTTATTGGGATTGCATTGAATGTGTGATCAGTTTTGGTAGGATAGGCATCTTAATATTTAGTCTTCCTATCCATGAACAGGGAATATTCTTCCATTTATTCAAATCTTCTTTGATTTCCTTGAAGTGTTGTGTAGAGTTCTATGTATATGTTTTTTACATCTTTAGTTAAATTTATTCCTAGGTATTTGATTTTTTTATTGACTATTATAAATCTTATTTGTTTCTTGATTTCCTCCTTGGATTGCTCATTATTGCTGTACAGAAATGCTACTGATTTTTGTGCATTTATCTTATAACCTGTGACTGTACTGAAATCATTTATGAGTTATAGAAGCTTTGTTGTAGACTTCTCTGGGTTTTCTATGAATAGGATCATGTCATCTGCAAATAATGAAATTTTGACTTCTTCCTTTCCAATTTGGATGCCTTTTATATCTGGTTCTTGTCTCAGTGATTGAGCAAGTACTTCTAAGACAATTTTAAATAGAAGGCGTGATAATGGGCATCCTTGTCTTCTTCCTGATCTTAGAGGGAAAGATTTTGGGATTTCACCAGTGTAAATGATGTTGACTGTGAGTTTTTCATATATACCCTTTATTATGTTCAGAACATTTCCTTGTATTCCGATTTTGCAGTGTTTTTATCAGGAAAGGTTGCTTATCAAATGCCTTTTCTGCATCTGTAGATATGTTCATGTGATTTTTCTCTTCAATCTGTTTATGTGGTTTATTACATTGATTGATTTTCTTATGTTGAACCATCCTTGCATACGCAGAATGAATCCCACTTGGTCGTGGTGTATAATTCGCTTTTGTGTTGTTGAATATGATTAGTATTTTGTTGAGGATTTTTGCATCTAGGTTCATTAGAGAAATTGGTCTGTAATTTTCCTTTCTTGTGGTGTCTTTGTTCGGCTTTGGTACTAGGGTAATGTTGGCATCATAAAATGAGTTAGCAAACCATAATGTAAACTATAGACGATGCTTAGTAGTGATGTTTCAATATTTATTCATCAATTGTAACAAATGTACCACAGTAATGAAATATGTTATTAATAGGGGAAATTGTGATAGAGAAATGGGGTGGGGTATATGGGAATCCCTTATATATTTACTTTTTAAGATTTATTTTATTTATTTCTCTCCCCTTCCCACCCCCCTGCCCACCCACCCACCCCAGTTGTCTGTTCTCTGTGTCCATTTGCTGCATGTTCTTCTTTTTGTCTGCTTCTGTTGTTGTCAGCAACATGGGAATCTGTGTTTCTTTTTGTTGCATCATCTTGTTGTGCCAACTTTCCATGTGTATGGTGCCATTCCTGGGCAGGCTGCACTTTCTTTCATGCTGGGTGGCACTCCTTGCACATGGGGCTACCCTATGCACAGCGTGGCACTGCTTGCATGGCATGGCACTCCTTGCGTGCATCAGCACTGCACATGGGCCAGCTCCACATGGGTCAGGGAGGCCTGAGGTTTGAACCGTGGACCTCCCATGTGGTAGATGGATGCCCTATCCACTGGGCCAAGTCCACTTCCCCCCTATATATTTGATGTAAATTTCATGTAACCTATACCTTCTTTAAAAATAAAAGAAAATTGTCAGAAGGAAAAAAAAATGAGTTAGGCAATGTTCCTTCTGTTTCAAATTTTTGGAAGATTTCCTGCAAGACTGGCATTAATTCTTTCTGGAATATTTTATAGAATTCACCTGTGAAGCCGTCTGACGCAGGGCTCTTCCCAGTTATGAGGTTTTTAATGACTGATTCTATCTCTTTACTAGTGATTGGTTTGTTGAGATCATCAATTTCTTCTTTCCTCAATAGAGGCTGCTTATGTGTTTCTATGAATTTGTCCATTTCCTCTAAATTGTCCTTCTTGTTGCTATGTAGTTTTTCAAAATATCCTTCTATGATAGTCTTTATTTCTATGGGGTCACTGGTGATGTCTTCTTTCTCATTTCTTATTGCATGTATTTGCATCTTCTCTCTTTTTTTCTTTGTTAGTCTAGCTAAGGGTTTGTCAATTTTATTGATCTTCCCAAAGAATCAGCTCTTGGTTTTATTTATCTTTTCAAGTGCTTTCTCATTTTCTATTTCTTTTATTTCTGTTCTTTCCTTTGTTATTTCTTTCTTTCTCCTTCCGTTAGGGTTACTTTGTTATTTTTTACTATTTCCTCCAAGTTTGCAGTTAGTTCTTCAATTTTGGCTCTTTCTTCTTTTTTGATGTATGAATTTATGGATATAAATTTCCCTCTCAATATTGCTTTTGCTGCATCCCAGAAGTTTTGGTATGTTGTTTTATCATTTTCATTATTTTCAAGGTAGTTGTTAATTTCTTTTGAGATTTCCTCCTTGACCATTGTTTTTCTAAGAGTGTGTTGTTTAATTTCCATATCTTGGTGTGAAATCTGGGCCTCTGGCCCTTACAGATTTCCAGTTTCAGTACACTGTGGTTGGAGAAATTATTTCATATGATTTCGATCTTTCTGAATTCATTGAGCCTTTCTTTGTGGCCTAGTATATTGTCTATCTTGGAGAATGATCCATGTGCACTTGAGAAAGATGTATGTATATCCTACTGTATTTGGGTGTAATATTCAGTATATGTCTATTAGGTCCAGCTCTTCTAATATACTGTTCAAAGTTTCTGTTTCTTTATTGATTCTCCTTTGAAATGTTCTGTCCAGAGTTGATAGTGGTCTATTAAAGTCTTCCACTATAATTGTAGAGGCATCTATTCTTTCACTTAGTTTTTCCTATGTTTGCCTCATGTATTTGGAGGCATCCTTGTTAGGAGTATAAATGTTTATGATTGTTCATTCTTCTTGAAAGATTATCCCTTTCACTAATATGTAGTGTCCATCTTTGTCTCTCAAAATTGTTTTGCATTTAAAGTCTATTTTGTCTGATATTAATATAGCTACTCTTGCCCTTTTTTGGTTATTGTTTGCTTACAAGATTGTTTTCCAGCCATTCACTTTCAACCTCCTTAAATACCTGGGTCTAAGATGGGTTTCTGGTAGACAGCATATAGATGGGTCATATTTCCTTATCTAATCTTCCAATCTGTGTCTCTTAACAGGTGAGTTTAATCCATTGACATTTAGTATTATTACTTTCAAAGAATTACTTTTATTAGCCATATTTTTTTTGGGTTTTTGTTTGTCTTATGCTGTTTGGTTTTTTTTCTCTTTTTGTGGTTTTAGTTGTTCTTACACTCTCCTCCAACTCTGTCTCTCCTGTTTGTTTCTTTTCTCCTGCAGAACTCCCTTTAGTATTTCTTGAAGGGCAGGTTTCTTGTTGGCATACTCTCTTAGTTTCTGTTTATCTGTGAATATTTTGAACTCTCCATCATTTTTGAATGCCAGCTTTGCTGGATAGAGTATTCTTGGTTGGAAATTCTTTTCTTTTAGTACCTTGACTATGTCATACCACTGCCTTCTTTCCTCCATGGTTTCAGATGAGAGATCAGCACTTAATCTTATGGAGCCTCCCTCGTATGTGATGGTTCTCTTTTCTCTTGCTTCTTTTAGTATTTTCTCTTTTTCTTGAGCATTGGAGAATTTGACAATATATGTCTTGGGCTAGGCCTGTTGGGATTTATGGTATTTGGGGTCCGTTGTGCTTCCTGACATGTACATCCATCTCCCTCAGTAGGTTTGGGAAGTTTTCAGCCATTATTTCCTCCCACACCCATTCTGTCCCCTTTCCCTTCTCTTCTCCTTCTGCGATGCCTATAATGCATATGTGCATTTTGCATTGTCATTCAGGTCCCTAAGTCCCTGCTGTATTTTTTCTGTCTTTTTATCGATTAATTCTACTATCTGATTTCAGATATACTGTGTTCCACATCACTAATTCTTTTCTCTGCCTCTTCAAATATGCTGTTATTTGTTGAGAGTGTATTTTTGATTTCTTGGATTGTGCTATTGATCCCCATCATCTCTGTGATCTTTTTGTGCTTGATCACAATTTCTTCTGTATGCTCTCCAAGGGTTTTCTTAATATACTTAATCTTTTCCTTCACTTAATTGCATTGGTCCATGATACACATTTTGATGGCTTTAATTACTTGTTCGGTGTTCCAGTTCTCTTCATGGTTTTTAGTTTGTTCATTGTACTGGGTCATGTTTTCCTAATTATTGGTATGGTCTGTAGTTTTTTGTTGCTGTCTGGTCATCATTTTATCTTTTTGGGTTTATTCTGTTGATTATTTTCTTATTCTAGCCTTGGGGATTAATTAGTTGTTGTTTTGTGTTCATTGTAAGTCTTCTCTTTGTCACTTTTTTCTTCTTATTCTATTTCCTTGTTGTTCGCTAAGTTCCCTTGAAAGAAAATATTAGGTCCAGAGAAAGCAAAAGGGTAAGAAAAGAAAAATATAATAGTAGTATTGATAGTGAATGTTAGCAGAAGAACCATGTGAGATCTAGGAGAATGGATATAGAACTCATGGAACCTGTGAATAATTATACCTGTAAAAAAGTGGTGTACCTATAATGAGATATTAAACTGAATATGGGGAGGAATATACTATGAATTAAAAGGTCGGTGTGGTCAGGAGAGTGGGAAAAATAAGAGAGGACAATAGCATAAAGAATGACTAAATGATAGAAAACAGATTAGAGGTATTAGAGAAAATACAGAAATATTGGGGGCTAAGCAGAGAGGTGGAATATAAGAGAAACTATAAATGATGGAGGAGAGAATGATGTAAAGAAAAAGGGATAATATTGGCAGCCAAAATCAGTACACACAGAAAAGAGAAAATTGAGGATGAGGAAGCACAGTAAATAAGATATGTTGCTTGCAGCACTAATATAAAAAAAGAAAAAAGGGAATAAAAAGGAGAAAGAAAGAGAAGAAAAAGAAGCTGAGAGGGGAGAAAAAAGAAAAAGAAAAAAAAGGGCAGTGGGGGGGGGTGGAAATGGAAGACAAAACAAGAAAACACACCAACAACAAAGACCAGACAAGGCCTCAGGCAAAGAATCCTCTTTGCAATTGAATAAACTGCTTAGGAGTCTGACCTTCCCCCTTTCTCCCTTCCTCACTTCCTTCTCTCCCAAGGAAGCAGGAAGGCTGCAAGAGGGCTCCTGTAGGAAATTCAAATGGGTCCCTGGTGAACCAGCTCACCTGAAAAAATAATGACTCTTAATTTCTTGAGAGAGCACCCACCCCTTGCCAGGAACCCTAAATATGCTATTGGAAGCCTGTAAAGCATGTCCTACTGTCCCTCTCTCTTAGGTGTGCTACAAGGGGGCTGGTTAATTTTCTGACTCCACCTTCTCCCAGACCAAGTTTCCTATCCCAGGGTGTTTAGGTAAATTGGGTTCTCTCACCAGATTTGCCTCTTCTCTATTCCTAGGCTCTCCCCAAGTTAGCTAATATCTCCTCCAAACTCAATAAAAGGGGGGACCAGAAAATTGAACCTGCACTCCTTTGTCCCTCTGCACCTCCCACCTAAAACTCTCCCACTCCCAGAGTTAGTCCGTGTCCTGAGGGGTAGGTCAATGCTGGGTTCCCGGGAGTGCTGGGCTCAGGAAACAGGCCTGGGAGAATGTGGACTCAGGGTATTTAGTCTGTGAAACATGGTCTGTGGGGGTTCAGGGGACACAGGTTTGGGGTTCACGTGTTTCGGGAACATGAGGCTTGGAAACTCTGCTCCACAACTGGCAGTTCTCAGTGAATGCCGCAGCTCTTAGCTCTAGGGTTGGAGGGATTTACCTTCCCATGGCTTCCACGTTCAGTGTTAGAAACCATCAGTTCTACCTTGAGCAAGCACCAATTCCGCTTCAGTCTTGCCAGACTGATGTCCAGACACCTCCTGCCCTGCAGCTTCCCAAAACAGCCTGCTCTGGCAGGACTCCATCACCACACAGCTGGTCTTTTGTAAGAGAGATGATGATGGTGTACTTACTCAGATGCCATCTTGCCCCTCCTCTTTCTGAGTTGACCCTTTTATTCAAGGTTATTTTCTAGTTACATAATCAGCTGGTACTTGGTAGTAATTCCTTGGTGCCAGGGAGGCTTATCCCCAGGAGTCATGTCCCATGCTGGAGGGAAGGCAATGCATTTATATGCTGAGTTTGGCTTAGAGAGTGGCCACATTTGAGCAACATGGAGGCTCTCAGGAGGTAACTCTTAGGCACCCTACAGCTCTAGGTCTAGTTCTTATTTCAGGCACACAGGTTCACAAGCATAGTCATTAGTTTCAAGGGCTCATTGTTGGACCATCCTTCTTTTTTGGTCTTTGCCATTGCACTTGGGGGATTGTTGCTGTCCCATTGGGGAATGTGATAGAGCTCCCTCCATTGTGAACCTTTTGATGCTGAACAAGAGCTGTACTCCAACTAAAGGCTTTGTTGCAGTCCTTACAAACAGGTTTTTTCTCCAGTCTGACTCCTTAGGTGTTTAGGAAGGTGAGAGTTATAGTGAAAGGCTCTCCTGTGTTCATTACATACATAGGATTTCTCTCCAGTATATGAATCCTATGATGGAGAAAGAGGCTTGAGCTTTGACTGAAGGTCTTTCCACACATTTGTGGGAATTCTCTCCAGGGTGAATTCTCTGATGGTGGATAAGGCTTAAACTTCAATGGAGGCCTTCCCACATTGAGTACATTCATGGGGTCTCTTTCCAGTATGAATTCTCTGATGTTGTGTTAACTGAGGACTCTGACTGAGTGCTTTTCTACATTAATCACATTTGTAAAGTTTCTATTCTGTGTGAATTATATGATGGGAAAAGCCTAAAAACTTTTTCTCCAGTATGAATTATTTGATTGAGAAGGAGTTGGGAATTGAACCCAAAAGTTTTCCCCACATTCATTACATTTGAATGGTTTATTTCCAGTGAGAACGTGATGGTGCAGAATGAGACTTGAACTGTGACTAAAGCTTTTCCCACACTGACCTCATTCACAAACTTTACCCCTGTATAACTTCTCTGATGTCTACTTAGGTCTGAATTATTTTTGAAGATTTTGTTGCATGTATCACATTTAAAGATTCTCCCCTATTTTATTTCATTGAGGTCTAGCAACAGTTAGGTTTAGATTCAGATTTCTATCAAATGTACCACACTCCTGGATTCTTTATTCAAGAGATTTTCACACATGTGTTAGCTACTTTTTCATTTTGGGAAGGGAGGGCATCTCTTCAAACTCTGCCCAACAGAATTTCCCAGGTGCCCTTCTAATTTACTGAAATAGTCCAAATCCTTCTGCAACCAGGCTGCCTGTTGATTACCCTTTGAGAATCTATATATTAATTCTGAGTTTTTCTGGCTTACAATGTATAGTTCCTTCTCAGTTGCAATCTCAGAATCTGGATGGAGGAAATTTTGTGGACTCAGAAATAGAACAGGTGTGGGGAGGGGTTCTGAGTGTGGGAGGGTGCTCCGTGGGGTCCCCAATGTTCCTGCCAGCCATCAGGTTAGGTGAGGTAAGGATCCAGGACTCGGGGTCCTGGGCACCTGCCCCCTGGCACTGCCCAAGTGGACACAGCCTTCCACACCCCCAGATTCTCCCAGACTCCTGTGTGGCACCTAGGTGAGGGTGTTTTTGACACCTTAACAGAATTTTTTAAAAATTTATATTTATTTCTTAAAACTTAAAAAAAAATTATTTCTCTCCCCTTTCCTGCCCACCTCCCCCCCCCCCCCCCAGTGTCTGCTCTCTGCATCCATTCACTGTGTATTCTTCTGTGTCCACCTGCATTCTTGTCAGTGGCACTGGGAATCTGTGTCTCTTTTTGTTGCATCATCTTGCTGTGTCAGCTATCCGTGTTTGTGGCACCATTCCTGGGCAGGCTGCAGTTTTTTTCATGCTGGGTGGCTCTCCTTCCGGGGCAAACTCCTTGCATGTGGGGCTTCCCTATGCGGGGGACACCCCTGCGTGGCCTGGCACTCCTTGTGTGCATCAGCACTGTGCATGGGCCATCTCATCACATGGGTCAGGAGGCCCTGGGTTTGAACCCTGGATCTCCCATGTGGTAGGCAGATGCTCTATTCATTGAGCCAAATCTGCTTCGCTTAACATAGTTTTTTGGAGTTAAAAGGTTTAATGATGCTGGCTGGTTATTTCTAAATATGCTGGATACAGTTATAAAGAAAGGGATGAGCTAAAGGCTTCAAAATTGCAACTTAAGCACTGCATGAAGAATGTGAAAGTTTCTACATGTGCCCTGAAAGAAAATCTTATTTCCTGAAAGTGCAGACATGAGGTCTCTGAAAAGAGACCCACAGACTCATTGTATGAGATACAGAATGACATCAGAAACTAAATTCTCATTTTGTTCTCAGTTTGTTTTGGTGGCTGTCAGAAACATGGGCCAAAAGATGACTGACAATGCCTGTGGTAGAAATGCCAAAAATGCCCTGGTGTATTATAGATGAAGGATCCAAAGGCTTAGAGAGATTGGAATTCTACAGTGGCTGTATAATGTAAGACCTGCTCACCCACTTCAGGAATGTCCAGAGGACACACTTTTAACCAGGACTGTGAGGAGTAAATTGTGAGACTAACTTAATCTTATCTGAATAGTTTTATGGTTACTCTTTTCTGTAGGTCAGATATTACTATGGGAACTGCTGTCCCTGAACCAGGGTCCTCAAACACAATGGAGATGACAAGATACTTGGTTGGCAGCACTTAATTGCAAAAGACAATGCATGGCTATCACAATGAACAGCAGACTCAAAGCAATAATCAAAATAGTCTGAGTCACAGAGACCCTTGGCATTGTCTAGATAGATAGGGAGTCTAGTAAACTCTTACTTGAGTTATATAAGCAAAAGAGTTCTAGGTCAGGTGAACAAAAGTCTAACATGAATTTAAAAAACAAAATCACAGCCCCTTAATCAATTTCCCAACTTAAGACAATTTATAAACCCCAAGCACCTTGAATGAGGGGAAGGTCAGGTCCCCTTGGGGAAGAATCCTTTTACACTGCTACAAATTTATACTGTTAGTCTTCCTTCCAGTCTTCCCCAAATGGACCAATGGCCTTATACCAGGGTAACTGTATTGGGTAAAAGAAATTTTAAGATATTTCAGGGATTATTATATACTGGCTCTGAAGTGACATTAATTTTAGGAGACCCAAAATGTCACTGTGGTTCAGCAGTCAGTATAGGAGCTTATGCAAACCAGGTGATCAACGAAGTTTTAGCTCAGGTCCTTCTCACAATGGGTCTTTTGGGTCTCCAGACAGATTCTGTGGTTATTTCCCCAGTACTGGAAAGCATAAGTGGAAAAAACATACTTAACAACTAGCAAAATACCCCCATTGGTTCCCTGACTTGAGGAGTGAGGACTGTTATAATAGGAAAGGCCAAGTGGAAGCCACTAGAACTTCCCTTACCTAGCAAAATAGTAAATCAAAAGCAATACTGGAGGTACATCTCACCCTGTAGCATGCCCACACCCATTTCTTGGGTGTGTACATTTCCTTTTACTTGTTTCTTAATAAACACTTTTTATTTGCCTCATTAAAAAAGCAATACTGGATTCCTGGATAGTGACAGATCAGTGCCACCATCAAGGACTTGAAGGATGTAGGGGTGGTAATTCCCACCACATTCCTGTTCAGCTTTCCTATTTGGCCTGTGCACAAAACAGTTGGATTTTGGATGATGACAATGGATTATTGTAAATTTAACCAGATGGTGACTCCAATTGTAGCTGCTGTTCCAGATGTTGTATCATTGTTTGAGAAAATGAACACATTCCCTCATTCCTGGTATGCAGCTATTGATCTGGCAAATGCTTTTTTTTCAATTGTTGTTAGTCATAAAGAGTTTGCTTTCAGTTTGCAAAACCAGCATTATACCTTCACTGCCCCATTTAGGGGTTTAACAACTCTCCAGCTGTGGCAGTTTGATATTATTTATGACTTCCAGAAAGAGATATAGATCATGCTTATAAACCAGTCTCTTCCTCTGTGCGTGATACCCTTTGATTGTATTAGATTCAGCTGAGATGCCTTTGATTGAATTATGTTAAGATTAGGGCTTTCATTCAACCACATCATTAGGGCACCTTGGTTTGAATCCCAACCCCCGTGGTGGGCTCAATCAAGTACACAGAAGTAAATTTAGAAGGGACTTAGATCCAACATGGCTGATGAAAGAGATTCTCCTGCTTGTAGTTGTAGACTCTCTCAGTTCCTTGGTGTGGTGGTTGACCATCCTCACCTCCTTGTTGGCTAACCTGGGGAAGTACAATGAACTGGAGAGTAGGTGTTGCAACTCTGCTGAGGCTCAGGGCCCAGCTGGTACCATCAGGATGGAGGAATAAAGTATGGATTAGAGTGGACTTACTGGTATTCTACTATGGAATTATTGTGACTCTAGCAGTGGAAGAAATTATATCATTGATGTGGAGACTGTGGCCACGGGAGTTGTTGAGGGCAGGGAGAGGGAAAAAGAGGTGTGATATAGGGGCATTTTTGGGACTTGGAGTTGTCCTCAATGATATTGCAAGGACAGATGCAGGACATTATATATCCTACTATAACCCTCTGAATGGACTGGGAGAGAGTGTAAACTACAATGTAAACTATAATCCATGCTGTGTAGCAGTGCTCCAAAATGTACTCATCAAATACAATGAATGTAGCACACTAATGAAAGAAGTTGTCGATGTGGGAGGAGTGGGGGGTGTGGGGAGTGGGGTATATTGGAACCTCTTAAAATTTTTAATGTAACATTTTGTGTGATCTATGTATCTTTAAATAAGAAAAGACAAAAAAGAACACAGAAGTAGATACACAGAGAAGAACACAGAGTAGGAGAGACGCCTTCATACACCAGGCAGAGGCCACAGAAAGAGAGATGAACCATTTGCCTGATACTTTACAGATGACTTTGTGAAGAGACCAGAGCAGCTAAGCCTGGAAAGAAACAAGTCCCAGGAAGAGAGAATAACCTTGTGTCAGCCTTCAGCTGAGATAGGAAGAAGGTGGATCCACAGAACTCTAAAAGGAAGAGGAAGGTTGATCCCTTGCAGACATTGCCCACCATCTTTATTCAATACATGATAACAGAGTTTGAAGGAAGTAACCTTGAGTTATACTTGTTAGGGCCTTGTAACTGTGGACTTTTACCCCAAATAAATACCTCTTACAAAAGCCAACAGGTTTCTGGTACTTTGCATC
The DNA here is from genome assembly GCF_030445035.2 of Dasypus novemcinctus. Taxonomy (NCBI): domain Eukaryota; kingdom Metazoa; phylum Chordata; class Mammalia; order Cingulata; family Dasypodidae; genus Dasypus; species Dasypus novemcinctus. Next base: position 135,832,597 of record NC_080704.1, on the reverse strand, counting down.
AGCACCCCTTTAGCTGACTAATACATTGGCCCTATGTCATAAAATTGTGGGGAACTTGATCATCTCTCCCTCTTAGAAGACATCACACTGGTTCATTGTATTGATGATATGTTGATTGGACCTAGTGAGCAAGAAGTAGTAACTACTCTAGACTTATTGGTAAAAGCATTTGTGTGTCAGAGGATGGGAGATAATTACAACAAAAAAACAGGAGCCTCCCAACTCAGTGAAATTATTAGGTTTCCTGTAGTGTGGGATATGTCGAGTTATCCCTTCTAAGGTGTAGGAGGGTGCTTATGGCCCCTCCTACAACCAAAAAGAAGCACAATTATTAATTGACCTTTTTGGCTTTTGAAAACAATGTATTCCTCATTTGAGAGTGCTACTATTTACTGAGTGACCTGAAAAGCTGCTAGGTTTGTTTGGGCACTGGAACAAGAAGAGGGTCTGTGACATGTACAGGCTGCTGTGCAAGCTGCTCTGTCACTTAGGCCATATAATCCAGCAGATCCAATGGTGTCAAAAGTGTCAATGGCAAATAGGGATGCTTTTTGGAGCATTTGTCAGGCCCCCATAGGAGAATCACAATGAATACCCTTAGGATTTTGGAGGAAATCCTTTCCATCCTTCACAGATAATTACTCTCCTTTTGAGAAACAGCTTTTGGCCTGATACTGGACCTTAGTAAAGACCAACTGTCTAACCATGTGCAACCTAATTAACATGAGACGTGAGTTGCCTATCATGAGCCATAAAGGTGAGCTCCACAGCAACACTCCATCATAGAAAGGAAATGGTTTATATGAGATAGGGCTTGAGTGGGTCCTGAAGGCACAAATAAGTTATATGAGGAAGTAGCCCAAATGGCCATGGCCTCCTCTCCTTTGCATTATCTTCTCTTTCCCAGCTTACAATGGTTTCTTGGGGAGGTCCTTACAATCAATTGATAGAGAAAGAGAAAACTTGGTCCTGGTTTACAGATGGCTTTGCATGATATGCAGGTATCACCTGAAAGTGAACATCTGCGGCAGTATAGCCCCTTATTGGGAGGTCTTTGAAAGACAGTCATGAGGGGAAATCCTCCCAATGGGTGGAACCTCAAGCAGTATTTTAGTTGTTCATTTTGCTTGGAAGGAGTAATGACTGAAGGTGCATTTGTATATTGATTCATGGGAGGTTACCAAAGGTTAGGCTGGATGGTCAGGGACTTGGAAGGAACTTGATTAGAAAATTGGTGAAATGTGGTCATGGGAAGAGCTATTTGGATAGACCTTTATGAGGGGACAAAAAACATGAATATGTGTCCCGTGTGAATTCTCACCAGTGACTTCTAGAAAGGAAGCTTTTAAAAATTAATTGGATAAGATGACCTGTTCTGTGGATAACAGTTGGCCTCTTTCCCCAGTGTATTAGTCAGCCAAAAGAGTGCTAAAGCAAAGTACCAGAAACCTGTTGGCATTTATAAAGGGTATTTATTTAGGGTAGAAGCTTACAGTCGCAAGGTCATAAACTGTAAGTTACTTCCATCACCAAAGTCTGTTGCCACGTGTTGAAGCAAGTTGGCTGCTGGTCTCTGGGAGGGTTCAGACTTCCTCTTCCTCCTAAGGTTCTGTGGTTCCAGCTCCTTCCTTTCTCAGCTTTAGGTTAGAATAAGGCTTATTTCTCTCCCTGGGACTCAGTTCTTTCTGGGCTCAGCTGCTCTGCTATAAACTATCAGGCTCATTCTCTTCCTGGGACCTCTGCTGTGTCTAATGGAGCCTTCTCTGTTTCCTCACTTATCTGCTTCTCTGTGTATTTACTTTCCAGGACTCCAACATCAAAAACTCCAACTCTCTCCTCTGCCATGTCATTTTTCTCTGTGAGTCCCTACCCACCAAGGGAATGAGGACTCAACATCCTACTGACTTGACTGAATTAAAGGCTTGATCATAATTTAATCAAGTAAAAGTGAACCTCTGTATCTAATACAATCTAATATGCCCAGAGGAACAGGCCAGTTCACAAACTTAATCCAATATTTATTTTTGGAATTCATAAATAATATCAAACTGCTCTACCCAGCCACTCCTGTCATTGCCCAATGGACTCATGAATAAAGTGACCATGGTAGTAGGGATGGAGGTTATGAATGAGCCCAGCAACATGGATGTCCACTCACCCAGGCTGACTTAGTTACAGCCACTGCTGAGTTCCCAGTATGCCAGCAGCAGACATGAACACAGTCCCTGATATGGAACATTCCCCTGGGTGATCAACCTGCATCCTGGTGCAGGTTGATTACAATGGGCCATTTCTAACTGGTATAGACACATAGTCTGGATATGAGTTTGCCTTCCCTGAAGCAATGCTTTTGCCAAAATTACCATCCATGAACTTACAGAATGCCTTATCCACCATTGTATTCCACACGCATTGTGTCTTATCAAGGAAACCACTTCACAGCAAATGAATTGTGGGAATGGGCACATGTTCATGGAATTTTTCCTATTATGTCTCCCATTATCCTGAAGCAGCTGGTTTGAAAGAATGATGTAATGATCTTTTGAATACTCAAATACAGCATCTACTAGATGGCAGTATCTTGCAGGACTGGGGCAATGTTCTCCAGGAGGCCATGTTTGCTATAAATCAGTATCCACTCTATGGTACTGTTTCTCCCATAGCCAGGATTCATGGGTCCAGGAATCAAGTGGTGGAAGTGGGAGTGGCACCACTTACTATTACCCTTAGTGATCCACTAGAAAATTTTTGCTTCCTGTCCCTGCAACCCTAACTTCTGCTGGCCTACAGGTCTTAGTTCCAAAAGAAGGAGTGCTTCCACTAGGAGATACAACAACAATGATTCCATTGAACTGGAAGTTAAGACTGTCACCTGGCCACTTTGGGTTCCTCAGCTCAATGAGTCAACAGGCAAGGAAAGAAATGACTGGATTGACTGGGGTGATTGATGCTATCATAGGGAAATAAGACTGCAACTACAATGGAGGTAAAGAAGAGTTTGCCTGGAATACAGGAGATAGCCTGGGTGTCTTGTAGTACTACCATGCCCTGTGATTAAAGTCATTGGAAAACTGCAACAATCCATACAGACAGGACTACCAATGTGCTAGAAACTTCACAAATGCAGGTTTTGGGTTGCCACACCAGGTAAAGAACCATGGCCATCTGAGGTGATTGCTGAGGGTAAAGCAAACAGAATGGGTAATATAAAAAGGTAGTGATAAAGATGACCTAAAATAATGTGACAAATAGCAGAAGCAAAGACTGTAATCATTATGAACATTGCTTCCTTATTTTATTATGAATATGTTTATATATGTACATAAAGCAAATATCTGTTTTCTTCTGTATGTTATCCCCTTATCCTGTGACATTAGTTGTATGAGTTTCATGCCATAGTATTTAAATTATAGGATATCAAGTTTGAGTGAATACCACCCATGGAATTGTACCCTAATCTGGAGAGATTTAGTGCATTTCCATTTTTCTTTTTAGAAAGTGAATTAATATGCCTTAATATTTATTGTACTCTCAAAATATGTTTAAACAAGTCAGTGAAAAATAATTAGGAAAGCCCTATTAGAATAATCAAGAAAAAGTAATTGTCAATAATTAGAATCTGACAGACAGCAGCTGTTAAAAATCCAAATACATATTCAAATTTTTATAGAAGGAAGCCACTTACTTTTATTTTCAAAGTACAATAGGAAGGCATTTTCAGGCTGCTTTAGAAACAAATAGCGTTCATATTGCAATTTTTAAAAACATTTTTAAAAGAAAGTTTAGATTACATAAATTTTACATACAAAATATAGGGGATTCCCATATGCCCCTCCCTTTCCCCCTTCCCACCTTCCCACCTTAACAACATCCTTCGTTAGTGTGGTATATTCATTAAAATTGATGAACTCATATTGAAGCATTGTGACCAACTGTGGAGTATAGTTTGCTTTATAGTTTACAATCTGTCCTGCAAAATCTTGTAGGTTATGACAAAATATATAATGGCTGGTATCCATCACTGAAATGTCATTCTTGACAATTCAAGGGTCCCCAAAATGTCCCCATATTATATCCATTCTTCCTTTTTCATCCCACCAGAACCTCTGGTGGTCACTGCTTTTATATCATTGACAAAATTTCCTCCATTGCTAGAATAATAATAAGTCTATAATTGAATAATAATAAGTCTACAAAGTAGAGGATTTGGGAATGGTAATGCCAACTCTGTTTCCAATTGAGAGGGAGCTTAAATCTCATTTGGCAGATGGATGGAACTATCTTGCTTCCAGTTGCAGGCACTCTCTGTTCCTTGGGATTGGCATTATCCATCATCTCCTTGTTTGTTTTCCTGGATGAGATCATTGAACTGGAGAATAGGTGTTACAACCCTGCTGTGATTCTAGCACATGAATGGATCAAAGATTTAAGTCTCTGGGACATATATTTAACTAGTATAGTTCTAATTATAGGTTCAAATAAAAGGGGTCAGAGAGCCATGTGTAGGGAAGTTAAAAATGAATCTAACTCGACAGATAAAGCAGATACAACCCCCAGATAATGGTTCCTTTGAAGGCTAAAGAGACCCATGAGAGCTATGGTCATGGCCGATGGGGTTAACTATCAGGGCAGATGGCCCCTCTTTGGAAATGGTGTGTATGTGTGATGAATCTGGACTCAGATGGGATCTCCCTTCATAAGTCTTTCATGCTAATGTGCCGGAGGTGCAGTTAACGTTGGGGCTTAAGATATATTTAGGGGATTTGAATCTCTGGACCGACAATGTGATAGCCAGGTCCTGAGCCTCAACAGACTCCAGCACCTACAATCTGATTTATTGGACTTACCACACTCAGCTAAGATGGAGTTGAAGAAGGACAATCACCACACCGTGGAGCCTAGAGTGATTACAACTGAAAATGGGAGGACTGCATCCAGCATCCATGTGGAATCTGAGCCTCCTCTTGACATAGAGGTGCAATGGTCACAACCAATCCAATGTCCACATAGAAGAGGTGGCATGGAATTGGGAAAAGTGGACATGGTGGACGATGGGTATGGGGAAGGGCAGGAGGAGATGAGAGATGGAGGCGTCTTTGGGACATGGAGCTGCCCTGGATGGTGCCTCAGAGGTAATCACCGGACATTGTAAATCCTCATAGGGCCCACTGGATGGAATGGAGGAGAGTGGGGGCCATGATGTGGACCATTGTCTATAAGGTGCAGAGGTGCCCAAAGATGTACTTACCAAATCCAATGGATGTGTCATGATGATGGAAACGAGTGTTGTTGGGGGGGGAGAGGGGGGGGTGGGGGGGTGGGGATGAATGGGACCTCACATATATATTTTTAATGTAACATTATTACAAAGTCAATAAAAAAAAATTAAATTATAAAAAAAAAAAAAAAAAAAAAAAAAAAAAAAAAAAAAAAAAAAAAAAAATGAATCTAACTCTGTTACACCGAGGAGCATAAATTCCAAAGTAAGGCTCACTGATAGGGTGCCACATTCCTGAGCCTGTCCACCCTGCTTATAGTGTCTGGATGTCTCCAGAGCCCTCAGAAGCCCCACTATTTGAGGAACTGTTTACTTTGGCAGCCAATGAAATCCTGCTGAGACGTGCATAAACGTAACCTCTCAAATGACCTCGTGATGCACTTTGAAATCTCTTAGCCATAAAAAATTATTTGTATTTACCATTTCCCCATTTTGGTCAAAGTCTTTTTCAAGATGCATTGCTAGTTGGTGCTTGGTGATAATGCCTCAGTGCAAGGGAACTCATCCCTGGGAATCATATCCCACGATGGGGAGGAAGGTACTGCTTTTACACGCTGAGGTTGGTTTAGAGAGAGGCCATATTTGAGCAACAAGGAGGCTTTCAGGATGTAACTCTTAGGCAATATAAAAGTTTCAATTTCACAAGAAAAGGTTCATAAGTACAATCATCAATATCAAGGGCCTGGCATAGTGTGTCTTCCTTCACTGGGCAGTGTCCTTTTACTCGGGGAATTCTTGCTGTCCTATTAGAGAATGTAACAGTACTCCCCAGGATGGGAATACAATATTTTTTCAGTTATTATGTGGTTCTACACCCATCAAGACAATGCCCCATGAACACTTGAACATATTCATATGATTTAGATGCATGCCCCAGGTGCACCCCTCCCCCATCACTGAACCCCACACCAGTGATCCTCCCCTGCTACAGTTGTGACCCCTTTGTGCTCAAAAACCTTTCAAAAAATGAAGCCAACAAAATAACCAAATAAAATTAAGTAAATGAAATAATAATGTTTTAAAAGCAACAAATAAAATACAAAAAAATGAAATAATATTAAAAAAATTAGACATTGTTTCTTTCATCACTGTAAGATCTGCTGTTTTGTATGTACTGTGACGTTTTCTTCTGTATATTCCCCCTGTATATTTTTTTCTCCTCATTTTAATTTCAAAGAAGCTTGAGGTTACAGAAAGGTCACACAGAGAATATAGGGGATTCCTATATACTCAACGTCCTCCCTCTTTTCCACTTTCCCCTATTAATAACATTTTACATGCTATATTAGTCAGCCAGAGGGGTGCTGATGCAAAGTGCCAGAACTCTGTTGGCTTTTATAAAGGGTATTTATTTGGGGTAGATGCTTACAGTTGACAAGGCCCTAAAGAGTCCAACTCAAGTTTACTTACAAGGTAATTTCTTACCCAAAGTCTGTTGCCATGTGTTGATGTAAGATGGTTGGCAATGTCTGCAAGGGTGCAGCCTTCCTCTTCCTCTTAAGGATCCATGGTCCCAGCTTCTTTGACCTCAGCTGTAGACTGGGATAAGTCTTGCCTTGCCTTTCTCCTGGGGCTCATTTCTATTAAGGCTCAGCTGCAGCTATAGGCTACCAGGCTCATTCTCTTCCTGCAGCCTCTGCTGTGTCTCTGGAGCTCTCTCTATTCCTCTGTATTCTTCTCCTGGGTATTTACTTCCCAGGGAGCCAGCATCAAAACTCAATCTCTCTCCTCTGTTGTGTTGTTTCCCTACTGATATAGCTGAATCTAAGCCCTATTTTAATTTAATCAAATAAAAGTGAAACATCTGAACTTAATACAATCAAAGGAGAATATGCCCAGTTGAACAGACGAGTTTACAAACATAATCCAATATCTATTTTTGGAGCATATAAACAATATCAAACTGCTACACATACGATGGTAATGATATACAAATATTTAATTGTTTCTGCTAAACATGGTAAATGGTTTACATTATGGTTTACATTTTGGACAATACACTTTTATAGGTTTTGATGAAATTTAAAATGGCCTGTATCCGTTATTGCAAGATCAGACAGAACAATTCTAAAGCCCTAAAAATAACCTATGTTCTGTCTATTCTATTCTTCCCTCCCCCTCCCCATGGATCCTACCACTAAGATTCAATTTTTGAAGAATAAGTTTCATAATTCTTTGCAATAATATTGAGGGCTTGACATATTGGTCTGTTTTCTTTTATTAGGCACTGCCTATGTTCTTGAGAGATTCTTGTCCCTCTAATTGAGAACATGGCAGGACTCCCACGGATGGGAGTTTAATATTTTCTTGCTTATTGTGTGGGTCTACACCCACTGAGACAACACACTATGAAGAGAAAACACTTAGATATTCCATAGAAGTTTGCACCTGGTATGCTCTAGCCCATATAACCCTCAAACCTGACACATTACACCAATAACGCTTCCCTACCACATTGCCAAAAGAACATTTCAAACATTGTAGGTTTAACCGCAGACCTGCAAATCTCCAGAGTTCATCTGCTCCTTCCCCAGAGCCTTCTCCAGGTCCCATGGATAGTCCAACCCAACCCCTCCCCCCAGCTTACTCCCCCTCACAGACCAGCAAAGCTAAACCCATATACTTCAATGCACCACTGTCACCCCCATCCACTGTCCCAAAACACCCTTCCACCTTATCATAGATTTTGCCCTTATGGGCATCTACTCACCACCCTCTACTCCTTCTGTCTCCTGTAAGCCTATCCTCCAGATTCTAGCTCTGCATGTCTGCTCAATGTGCTTAATTCATATCAGTGAGGTCATGTATTAGTTGTCCTTCAGTGCCTGGCTTACTTCACTCAACATAATGTCTTCAAGATTCATCCATGTTATCCCAAGTGTTAATACTGCATTCCTTCTTACAGCTGAGTAATATTCCATTGCATGTACATATCACAATTTGCTTATCCATTCATCTGTTGATGGACATTTGACTTGATTCCAACTTTTGGCAATAGTGAATAATGCCACTATGAACATTGGCGTGTATTATCTGTTCATGTCCTTACTTCCAATTCTTCTGGGTATATACTCAGCAGTGGGATTGCTGGATCACATGGCAGTTCTATAGTTAGCTACCTGAGGAACTGCCAAACTGTCCTCTACAATGGCTGCACCATTCCACTTTCCCACCAGCAATGGATGAGGGTTCCCATCCCTCCACATCCTCTCCAACACTTGTAGTCCCCTGTTTTTTTTTATATGGCTGCCAGTCTAATGGGTGTAATATGGTATCTCATTGTAGTTTTGATTTGCATTTCCCTAATAGCTAGTGATGTTGAGCATTTTTCATGTGCTTTTTAGCCAGTTGTATTTCTTCTTATTTTTTTAATTTTTTTAATTTTTTTAATTTTTTATTGATTTTGTAAAAATATTACATTTAAAAAATATGAGGTCCCATTCAACCCCACCACCCCCACCGCACCCCTCACCCCCCCAGCAACACTCACTCCCATCATCATGACACATCCATTGCATTTGGTAAGTACATCTCTTGGTATCTCTGTTTATAGAAGTGTCTGTTCAAATCACTTGCCGAGTTTTTAAATGGTTTGTTTGTCTTTTTATTTTAGAGATATAGGATTTCTTTTTATATGATGGGGATTAGGCTCTTTTCAGATACATTTTCTCCCATTGGGTAGGCCATGAACATGGATGCCCTTTCATTTATTTAGGTCTTCTTTAATTTCTTTTAACCATATTTTTTAGTTTTCTGTGTAAAGGCCCTTTACATTTTCAGTGATATTTGTTCCTAGATATTTGATTCTCTTAGTTGCTAGTTTGAATGGAATTTTTTTCTTATTTTCTTCTTATGATTGTTCATTGCTTGTGTATAGAAACACTACTGATTTTGGGGTGTAGATATTGTACTCTTCCACCTTGCTGAATTCATTTTTTATCTCTAGGAGCTTTGTTATGGAGGCAATTGCTTTTCTGACAAGGGTGTCAAAATAATTCTAAGAGAAATAGTAGTTTTTCCAACAAATGAATGTGTGAAAATTGGATATCCACATGCAATAGAATGAAGTTAGACCCCTACCTCACACCACATACAAAAAGTAAGCTGAAATAAATCAAAGTCCTAAATGTAAGAACCATAACTATAAATGAAGGAAGAAAATGTAGAGTTAAATAACTGTGACCTTGGATTTGACAGTGGTTTCTTATATATCACACCAAAGCAGAAGCTACAAAAGAAAACAGAGATAAATTGTACTGTGTCAAAAGTTAACCCTTTCCCCCTCTCCCTGCCTTCAGCATCTCCATTGGCCACTGTCTCCACACCAATGATATAATTTCTTCCATTGCTAGAATCATAATAAGCCTATAGGGGAATACCAGTAAGTCCACTCTAGTCCATATTTTATTTCCCTATCCTGAGGATTATGGGATGGTGATGCCCACTCCACCTCTAATTGAGAGGGAGCCTTGATCCCATATGGCTGATGGATGGGAATCCCTTGCTTGCAGTTGTAGAATCTTTCAGTTCCTTGGTAAGGTACAGGCCATTATATATCCTGCCATAACATACAGAACTGAGTGGGAGAGAGTGTAAACCACAATGTAAGCTATAATCTATGCTTAGTGGCAATGCTCCAAATGTGCTCATCAATTGCAATGAATATCGCACACTAATGAAAGAAGTTGTTAATTTGGGGAAGGGTGGGAGGAAGGGGAAGGGATTGAGGTATATGGGAATCCCCTATACATATTTTTTTTTTGTGTATCATTTTGTGTAATCAAAGTAACTTCTAAAAAAATAAAAAATACATTACCCTTTGTACTTCAAAGGATACTATGAAAAGACAGTCCTCAGAACTGGAGAAAATAGTTGCATATCACATATCAATTAAGGGACTTTTTATCTAGAATACATGAACAACTCTTACAGCTCATTAATAAAAAGATGTATAATCCAACTAAAAATTGATAAATGATCTAAATAGACATTTCTTCAAAGAAGAGATGTAAGTGGCCAATAAACACGTGAAAAGATCTTCAACATCATTCATCATCAGGGAAATGGAAATAAAAAGCACAATATGCTACCACTTCACACCTTTGAGGATGACTCTAATAAAAATGACAGATAATATCAAATGTTGACCAGGATTTTGAGGAATCAGAACCTTCATACACTGCTGGTGGGAGTGCAAAGTAATGCAGACACTTTGAAAAATATTCTGGTGGGTATTTACTCAAATATTTAAGCACAGAGTTACTATTTGACCCAGCATCTCTAATCCTAAGTACATATCTATGAGAAATGAAAATGTTCTACACAAAAAACCTGTATACAAACATTCATAGAAACTTTATTCATAATATTTATTTATTTTTAAAGATTTTTATTTATTTCTTCCTCTCCCCCCCTGCCATTGTCTGCTCTCTGTGTCCATTTGTTGTGTGTTTTTCTGTGTCTGCTTGTAGTCTCATCAAGTGGCACTGGGGATCTGTGTCTCTTTTTTGTTGCATCATCTTGCTGCGTCAGCTCTCCATGTGTATGGCACCACTCCTGGGTGGGCTATGGTTTTGTGTGGGGCAGTTCTCCTTGCACAGGGGCTACTCCTTGCATGAGGGGCACCCTTATGCAGGGGCATCCCTGCATGGTCTTGCATTCCTTGCATGCAGCAGCACTGCATGTGGGCCAGCTCATCACATGAGCCAGGAAGCCCTGGGTATTGAATCCTTGGACCTCCTATATGGTAGGCAGATGCTCTATCTGTTGAGCTACATCTGCTTCCCTATTCATAATATTTTAAAAATGTAAACAACCCAAATGTTTATCAGTTGAAAGAATGGATCTTAAGCCTATGTATATCTGAAGAATGGATTATTATTTAGCTGTATAAAGGAAGAGTAAGTACTGATACATGCTACAATTTCATGTTTCAACCATGAAAACATTGTGCTAAATGAAAGAAGCCAATCTCAATAGACCACGTATTATATGATTTAATTTATATGAAATGTCCAAATTAGGCTAATCTATACAGATGGAAAGTAACTTACTTATTGCATAAGTGTGGAAAGATGGAGGGATTGGAGGGTTATAGCAAAGGGAAATATTGGAAATATTGTTGGAAGTATTCTAAAACTGATTTTGGTAATGGTTGGACAACTCTCTGAATATAATAAAAAACTTTGAACTGTACACTTTTTTTTCAATTCGTGTGTTTTACTTATTTATTCTTTTTCTGTGTCTGCTTGTCTCCCTTTCATGTATCACCTTGCTGCATCAGGTCTCTGCAGCCCAGGCATGGGCCGTCAGCTCTCCGTGGTGTGCAGGCCAGCTTGCCTTCACAAGGAGGCCCTGGGATGTGAACCCAGGGCCTCCCATATGGTAGACAGGAGCCCAACTGATTGAGCCACAGTCACTTCCCTGTTTTACTTATTTTTCAAATGAAAAAATTTTATTGATACATAATAATAAAGCATAAAATTCACCCAAAGTGTGCAATCAATGGTATTTGGTATAATCACCTCAATCACCACTAGACCATTTCATTATTTCAATAATAATAATAATAATAAAGAAAAAACAGAACAACAAGAAAATTCTTCACCTCTCAATCTCTCCATGTTTCCCCTGCTGTACATACCTGCTATTTCTGGCTATTTATTTAGCAGTTTTATTGAGATATATCCAAATACCATACAATCTATCTAAAGTGTATAATCAATGGCTTTTAGTATAATCACAATACTGTGCATTCATCATCACAAAAAATTTAGAATTATTTCATTACTCCAGAAAGAAAAACTCCACACCCCTTAACAATGCCCTCCTTAGCCCATGAAATTTGATCTTTATAAATTGATTTAGATTTACATTTTCTATAGATAGAATAATAAATATATATTACACAAATGTATGTTATATATTTAAATATATATTACACAGTATATTTAGTTTATAGTAATGCAATCATACATTAGTTGTCCTTTTGTGTCTGGCTTGCTTTACTCAACATAATGTCTTCCAAGTTCATCTATGTTGTCATAGGCTTATGACTTCATTTCCTCTTACAGCTGCATAATATTCCATTGTAATATTCCAACATAGTTTGCTTATCCATTCATCCACTGATGGACACCTGGCTTGTTTCCAACTTTTGGCAATCATGAATAATGCTGCTATGAACACTGATGTGCAGATGTCTGTTCGTGTCACTCCTCTCAGATCTTCTAGGTATATACCCAGTATAGGTATTTCAGGGTCACAGGCAAATCTATATTTAACTTCTTTAGGAACTGCCAAATAAGTGTTCCTATCTCTCCACATTCTCTCCAACACTTGTTCTCTCTCTTTTTAATAGTGGCCATTCTTAAAGGTGTGAACTGATATCTCACTTTAGTTTTCAGTTGCATTTCCCTAATCATTAGTGATGTTGAACATTTTTTCATATGTATTTTTTGCCATTTGTATTTCTTCTTTGGACAAATGTCTATTCAAGTCTTTTGCCCATTTTTTAATTGCGTCGTTTGTCTTTTTACTCTTGAGTTGTAACATCTCTTTATATATCATGGATATATAAAGATCCATTTTGGACATGTGATTTCCAAATATTTTCTCCCATTTGGTTGGCTGCCTTTTCACCCTTTTGAAAAAGTCCTGTGAGTTGCAAAAGTATTTAATTTTGAGGAGGCCCCATTTATCTATTTTTTTCTCTTGTTGCAAATGCTTTGGGTATAAGTGTTCAACCTTTACCCACTGAGAATGATGTTTGCTGTGGGTTCTTCATATATGCCCTTTATCATATTGAGGAATTTTCCCTCTATTCTTATCGTTTAAAGTGATTTTATGAAGAAAGGATGCTGATTTTGTCGAGTGCCTTTTCTACATCAATCAATATGATCATGCAATTTTTTTCCCTTCACTTTGTTAATGTGTGTATCACGTTAATTGATTTTCTTATGTTGAGCCACCCTTGCATATCAGGAATAAAACTTACTTGATCATGATGTATAATTGATTTTATATGCTGTTGTATTTGATTTGCAAGTATTTTGTTGAGAATTTTTGCATCTATGTTCATTACAGAGATTGGTTTGTAATTTTCTTTTCTGGTAGTGTCTTTTTTTTTTTTTTCAGGGGATCTGTGAGTCAATGCCCACAGACAAGTTTATTTCCATTCAGATGCATATTTATAGAGAAAGCTTGTGTACTAAAACCCACAAAACAGAGACAGATTTGCTGTTGATATCTTATCATTAGAAACAGGGACAGGCCATTTTTATTTTAACTTTTTAAGACAACTTTTTTCTTTCTTCTAATCTGGCCTGTTGTCTGGTAGTGTCTTTATCTGACTTTGGGTTTAGAGTGATGTTGGCTTCATATAATGTATTGGGTAATTTTCCTTCTCTTCAATTTTTGGAAGATTTTAAACAGGATTGGTGTTAATTCTTGTAGAATTCACCTGTGAAGCCACCTGGTCCTGGAATTTTTTAGTTGGGATATTTTTGATTACTGATTCAAACTCTAAATGTGATTGGGTTCTTAAATTTTTGTGTTTTTTGTAGTGTCAGTATAGGTTTTTTGTGCATTTCTAGGAATTTTTCCATTTCACCTAGGTTGTCTAGTTTGTTGGCATACAGTTTCTCATAATATCCCCTTATGATCCTTTTTATTTCTGTGGGGTTAGTCGTAACTTCCCCCTGTTCATTTCTGATTGTGTTTATTTGCATCTTTTTTCTTTTTTTCTTTGTTAGTCTAGCTAGGGGTTGGTCAATTTTATTGATCTTCTTGAAGAACCGGCTTTTGTTTTGTTGATTTTCTCTATTTAATTTATTTCTGCTGTAATCTTTATTATTTTTTCCCCTTCTGCTTGCTTTGGTACTGGTTTGCTGTTTTTTTTCCCCTGGTTTCTCCAGTTGTTCAGTTAAATATTTGAGTTTAGCTCTTTCTTCTTTTTTAATATAGGTGTTTAGGGCTATCAATTTCCCCCTTGAAACCCTTCGCTGTATCCCGTAAGTTTTGATAAGTTGTGTCCTCATTTTCATTTGTCTCAATGTATTTACTGATTGCACTTGCAATTCTTCTTTGATCTACTGGTTATTTAGGAGTGTATTGTTTAGCCTCCACACATTTGCAAATTAAACTCTTTCCTGTCTATTATTGATTTCCAATTTCATTCCATTATAATCCGAGAAGGTGTTTTTAATATTTTTATTCATTTTATATTTCTGGAGAGCTGCATTGTGCCCTAACATGTGTTCTATTTTGGAGAAAGATCCATGGGCTCTTGAGAAGAGTGTATAATTCTCAGAGTTGGGATACAATGTTCTGTATATGTCTGTTAGGTCTAAATCTTTTATCATATTGTTGAGTTCTCTGTTTCCTTGATCTTCTATTTGTTCCATCTAGTGATGTGAGTGGTATGTTGATGTCTCCTATCATTATTGTTTAGATGTCTATTTCTCCCTTCACTTTTGCCAGAGTTTGTCTTATGTATTTTGGAGCACCCTTGTTAGATGCATAGATAATTATGAATGTTATATCTTCCTTGTGGATTTTTCTTTTGTTAATATATAATGGCCTTCTGTATCTCTTATAACTTTTTGCACTTAAAGTCTGTTTTGTCTGATATTAATGTATCTACCCCTGCTATATTTTTGGTTACTATTTGTGTGAAGTATCTTTTTCCCATCTTTAACTTTCAACTTCTTTGTATCCATGGGTCTACGGTGAGTCTCTTGTAAGTAGCATATGGATGGCTCATGTTGTTTATCCATTCTGCCAGTCTATATCTTTTGATTGGGGAGTTTAATCATTTCACATTTAATGATATTACTGTAAATGCGTTATTTACTTCCACCATTTACTTTTTTGGTTTTCCTATGCCATATCATATTTTCATGTCTTTTTACTCTTTTGGTTATCCTTTCTGCTCTTCTTTATTCTATACTTTCCTCCAAGCCTCTCTCTCCTGTCTTTTTCTTTCAGGCACTAAGGCTTCCTTTAATATTTCCTACAAAGGTGGATTATTTTTTACAAATCTCTTACTTTCTGTTTGTTTGTGAATATTTTATACTTTCCTTCATATTTGAAGAATGAATTTGCTGGATAAAGAATTCGTGGCTGCAGTGGTTCTCTTTCAGTATCCTAAATTTATCATACAACTGTCTTCTTGCCTACAGGTTTCTGATGAGAAATACACACTAAGTTTTACTGGGCATCCCTTATATGTGATAGTTTGCTTCTCCCTTGCTGCACTCAGAATTTTTTCTATATCTTTGATATTTGACATTCTTAGCATAATGTGTTTTGGAATACATGTATTTGGATATATCCTGATTGCGGTATGGTGAGCTTCTTGAACATGTAAGTTCATTTCTATCATGAGAGTTGGGAAATTTTCATCCCTTATTTCCTCACTCTTTCTTCCCCCTTTCTTTTCTCTTTCTGGAACTACCATGACATGTATGCTGCTGTGTTTCATGTTGTCATTCAACTCCTTGAGCCTCTGCACAATTTTCTCCATTTTTTTCTTTCTTTATTTTTTTAACGTTACATTAAAAAAATATGAGGTCCCCATATACCCCCTATCCCTCACCTCACTCCTCCCCCCACAAAAACAACCTCATCCATCATATTGAGACAGTCATTGCACTTGGTGAATACATCTCTGAGCATTGCTGCACCTCATGGTCAATGATTCACATCATAGTCCACACTCTCCCACAGTCCACCAAGTGGGCCATGGGAGGACTTACAATGTCTGGTAACTGTCCCTGCAGCACCACCCAGGACAACTCTAAGTCCCAAAAATACCCCCACATCACATCACTTCTTCCCACTCCCTACCCACAGCAGCCACCATGGCCACTTTCTCCACACCAGTCCCACATTTTCTTCGATTACTAATCACAATAGTTCATGAATAAAATACCAGTAAGTCCACTCTAACCCATATTCTATTCCTCCATACTGTAGACCCTGGAATGATTGTGTCCACTCCACATCTATAACAAGAGGGGTGTTAAGTTCTACATGGACGCTGGATGCAATTCTCCTGCTTTCAGTTGTAGGCACTCTTGGCTCCCTGGTGTGGTGGTTGACCTTCTTCACCTCCATGTTAGCTGAGTGGGGTAAGTCCAATAAACCAGAGTGTAGGAGTTGGAAGTCTGTTGAGGCTAAGGGCCTGGCTATCACATGGTCAGTCCAGAGATTCAGGTCCCCTGGGTATACACTAAACCCCAGCACCAACTACAGTTGCGGTAAAAGTAACAGGAGAGGCTTGTGAACAAAGATCACATCTGAGTCCAGCTCCATCACACAGAAACACAAACTCCAAAGTAGGGCCAACTGAGATGGCACTGCAGTCCATCTGCCATGACCATAGAACCTGTGAGTCTCTGTAGCCCTCAGAAGAACCAATACCTGAGGTTGTATCTACTTTATCTGTCTCTGGGACTCTGCTGAAGTGTGCATAAGGGCGACCCCTCTGATAACCTCCCAGCTATTTTTGGAGACTCATAGCCACATAAACTCATTTCTCCTTTCCATTTCCCCCTTTTATTCAGGTCAAAAAGCATTTTTAACTCCTGGTATTATATGTAGACTGAGATATTCTGCTGGTCTGAGTTGATGCTTGTATTCAAAGTCATTTTCTAGTTACATCATCAGCTGGTACTTCGTAGTAATCCCTCAGCACCAGGGAGACTCATCCCCAGGAGTCATGTCCCACACTGGGGGAAGGCAACGCATTTGCACGCTGAGTTTGGCTTCAAGACTGGCCACATTTGAGCAACTTGGAGGCTCTCAGGAGGTAACTCTTAGGCACCCTGTAGCTCTAGGCCTTGTTCTTATTTCAGGTGCACAGGCTCACAAGCATAGTCATTAGTATCAAGAGCTCATTGTTGGACATTCCTTCTTTTTTGGTCTTTGCCGTTGCACTTGGGGGATTGTTGCTGTTCCTTTAGGGACTGTGATAGAGCTCCCCTGGCTAGGAACTCAGCACTCCCTCAGTTGTCATTTTTAAATGTTACCACTATGAAAATATCCAAACATTTTTATGTACCCTGGATATATGCCCTCTGCCAAACATGTGTCTCCTGTCAATAACATCCCACACCAGTATTCTTCCCCTGCCATTGTTGAAACTCTCTGTGATCCAAAACTTCTTAAAAAATGAAGCCCAATATATTGCCAGGTTCCAATAATAGTAAAATGGAATATAGTGATGAGTTTAAAGGTTAGATATAGAATACATATTAATTTAGAAAAATTAAGGTAAAAATAAATTGGGGCATCAAAAAATTAAAAAAAGAGAAAACTCTGTTTTTGATGTTTTGCCTTCCATCACTGCAGTAAGTGTTGCCCTGTATATAAATTGGCAAGGCAACTTCTTCCATCTTTTCCTCAGTGTCTACTTCCTTTCTTTTTCTTTTTTTCCTAAATTATTAAGCTTGTCTTCACAAAAGTTTTAGATCACAGTAAATCATATATACAATATGCAGTACTCTCACATATCCAACATAAAGCCCTTTTCCTTTCCATAGCAATAATCATTTTACATACTCATAATATATTTACTGAAAGTCATGTATAGATATTGAGACAATAGCTTTCAAACAAGGTAACATTTGGGTTTACATTGTGGTTTATATTTTAGACTATACAATTTTCTAAATTTTTAGTTATATTATGTTTTACATTATGATTTACATTTTAGCCTATAGGCCCCTATCAATTTTTGGTGCAATTTAACATGTCCTATATCCATCCTTGCATACTCTTGTGGAACATTTCCATTGCCCACACAGTTACATTGATTCCATCTATTCAATACCTCTTTCCCTCTTCTCTCAGGGCCCACAGTGACAATCACTCTTCATTGCTTGAAGGGCCATGTTCAGAGATACTTGCAACAATGTTGAGGGCTTGAAATGCTTGACTGCCCTAACGCATTGGGAGCCACCATTTCTCTTGAGAGATACAATTCCCTCTATTTGAGAACATCAGACCTCCCCAGGATGTGGGTATACCTTTACTCTCATTATATGGATCCCTATCCAATGATATAACCACTATGATAAAATGAGTACTCACACACTCCCTAGAAGCCTGTCCTGCATCAGATTATACCCATTAAGCATCTTAAACAGGTAACCTTCCTTATTATATTTTTGAAAAAGTTTTCTCAGCATTATACTCTCAAACAAATATCTGACAGTCTCCTATGTTCATATGTTCCCGCACCCTTCCCCCAATTTCTTGGGCAATATTACCCATCCTCACATCCCTAGCCTCACTCAAGCCCACAAAGCACCATCCAAAGGTCACCCTATGCCCCCATTTTATCCCATCCTTGTACAAATACTTACCTCCAGCTTATCATAGATTTCACCCTTGTAGGTGTCAGGTTACATCCTTCCTCTACCCCCTCAATTTCCTTTAAGTCTATCATTCAGTCTCTAGCTCTCTGAGGCAGCTTGGTTTACTTATTTCATATCTGTGAGGTCATGTAGTATTTGTCCTTCAATGCCTGGGTTGCTTCACTCAACATAAGGTTTTCATGATTCATCCATGTTATCAATGAGCTTGTAGTGTATTCGTTCTTAAAGCAGAGTAGTATTCCATTGTATGTATGTACCACGTTTTATTTATCCATTCTTCTGTTGATGGGCATTTAGGTTGATTCCAACTTTTGGCAATAGTGAACAATGCTGTTATGAACATTGGTGTGCATATATCGGTTTGTGTCCTTGTTTTCAGTTCTACTGGGTATATACCCAGAAGTGGAATTGCTGGGTCATATGGCAAATCTATAGGTAGTCTTTTGAGAAACCGCCAAACTGTCCTCCAGAATGGCTGGATCCTTCTGCATTCCCACCAGCAGTGGATGAGTGTTCCCATTCTTCCATATCCTCTCCAGCTTTTGTAGTCTTCTGTTTTTTTCATAGCTGCCAATCTTATGGGAGTAAGATGGTATCTCATTATAGTTTTGATTTACATTTCCCTAATAGCTAGAGATTTGGAGCATTTTTTTTATGTGCTTTTGCCATTTGTATTTCTTCTTTGGAGAAGTGTCTATTTAAATCCTTTCTCCATTTTTAAATAGGTCGTTTGTCTTTATTTTCAAGATATAGGAGTTCTTTATATATGCAGTTTATAAGTCTCCTATGATGATATGGTTACAAGTATTTTCTCCCATTGTGTACGCTCTCTTTTCACTTTCTTGACAAATTCATTTGAGGTGCAGAAGGCTTTAATTTTGAGGAAGTCCCATTTATCAGTTTTGCTGCTCGTGCTTTTGGTGTGAAGTTCAGGAAGCCATTTCCTATTACAAGATTCTGTAAATCTTTCCCTACACTGTTTTCCAAAGTCTTTATGGTCTTGGCTCTTATATTTAAGTCTTTGATCCATCTTGAGTCGATTTTTGTATAAGGTGTGATATGGTAATCCTCTTTAATTATTTTACAAATGGATATCCAGTTCTCCAGGCACCATTTGTTAAAGAGGCCATTCTATCTCACTTGAGAGGGTTTAGTGTGTTTATCAAATATTATATGACTATATATATATGAGGATCTATATCAGAACTCTCAATTAGGTTCCATTGGTCTGAGTGTCTCTCCTTGTGCCAATAGCATGCTGTTTTCACTACTGTATCTTTGTAGTATCTTTTTTTTTTTTAATTTTTTTATTTTTTATTGACTTTGTAATAATATTACATTAAAAATATATATGTGAGGTCCCATTCAACCCCACCCCCCCACCCCCCCCTCTCCCCCCCCCCAACAACACTCGTTCCCATCATCATGACACATCCATTGGATTTGGTAAGTACATCTTTGGGCACCTCTGCACCTCATATACATTGGTTCACATCATGGCCCATACTCTCCTCTATTCCATCATGTAGGCCCTGTGAGGATTTACAATGTCCGGTGATTACCTCTGAAGCACCATCCAGGGCAGCTCCATGTCCCGAAGACGCCTCCACCTCTCATTGTAGTATCTTTTGAAGTCTGGTAGTGTGACTCCTCGAATTTCGTTTTCCTTTTTCAACATGTCTTTGGCTATTCGGGACCTCTTTCCTTTCCAAATAAATTTCATAGCTAGTTTTTCTAGTTCCTTAAAGAATGCTGTGTTGATTTTTATTGGGATTACATTGAATGTGTAGATCAGTTTTTGTAGGTTAGGCATCTTAATACTAAGTCTTCCTATCCATGAACAGGGAATATCTTTCCATTTATTTAGGTCTTCTTTGATTTCCTTGAACAGTTTTGTGTAGTTCTCTGTGTATAAGTTTTTTACATATTTAGTTAAATTTATTCCTAGGTATTTGATGTTTTTATTGACTCTTGTAAAAGGTATTTTTTTCTTGATTTCCTCCTGAGCTTGCTTATTATTGCTGTGCAGAATGCTACTGACTTTTGCGCATTGATCTTATAACCTGCAACTTTACTGAACTCATTTATGAGTTCTCAAAGCTTTCTTGTAGACCTCTCAGAGTTTTCTATGTATAAGATCATGTCATCTGCAAATAATGAAATTTTGACTTCTTCCTTTCCAATATGGATGCCTATTATGTCTGGTTCTTGTCTCAGTGCTAGAGCAAGTACTTCTAAGACAATGTTAAATAGAAGAGGTGATACTGGGCATCCTTGTCTTGTTCCTGATCTTAGAGGGAATGATTTAAGATTTCACCATTGTAAACGATGTTGGCTGTAGGTCTTTCATATATACTCTTCATCATGTTCAGAAAATTTCCTTGTATCCCAATCTTTTGCAGTGTTTTTATCAAGAAAGGATACTGTATTTTGTCAAATGCTTTTTCTGCATCTATAGATATAATCATGTGATTTTTCCCCTTCAATCTGTTTATATGGTGTATTAAATTAATTGATTTTCTTATGTTGAACCATCCTTGCATACTCAGAATGAATCCCACATAGTCATGGTGTGTAATTCGTTCAATGTGTTGTTGAATACATTTAGCAAGTATTTTGTTGAGGATTTTTGCATCTAGGTTCATTAGAGAAATTGGTCTGTAATTTTCCTTTCTTGTGGTGTCCGTGTTTGGCTTTGGTACTAGGGTAATGTTGGCATCATAGAACGAGTTAGGTAATGTTCCTTCTGTTTCGATGTTTTGGAAGAGTTTCAGCAAGATTGGCATTAGTTCTTTCCCGATTTTTTTTTGTAGAATTCACCTGTGAAGCCGTCTGGCCTGGGGCTCTTCTTAGTTGGGAGGATTTTAATGACTGATTCTATCTCTTTACTTGTGATTGGTTTGTTGAGATCATCAATTTCTTCTTTCATCAATATAGGCTGCTTATGTGTTTCTAGTAATTTGTCCATTTCCTCTGAATTGTCATTTCTCTTGGAATATAGTTTTTAAAATTATCCTCTTATGATAGTCTTTATTTCTGTGGGATCAGAGTTTATATCTCCTTTCTCATTTCTTATTTTGTGTATTTGCATATTCTGTCTTTTTTTGTTAGTCTAGCTAAAGGTTTGTCATTTTTATTGATCTTCTCAAAGAACCAGGTTTAGGTTTGTTTATCTTTTCAAGTGCTTTCTTATTTTCTATTTCATTTAGTTCTGCTCTTATCTTTGTTCTTTCTTTCTTTCTTCTTCTTGTGGGGTTACTTTGCTGTTTTTTTACTAAGTCTTCCAAATGTGCAGTTAGTTCTTCAACTTTAACACTTTCTTCTTTTTTGATGTATGAATTTATGGCTATTAATTTCCCTCTCAGTATTCCTTTAGCTGCATCCCATAAATTTTGGTATGTTGTCTTATCAATTTCATTAGTTCCAAGGTAGTTATTAATTTCTTTTGAGGTTTCCTCTTTGACTCACTGTTTTTCTAAGAGTGTGCTATTTTATTTCCATATCTTGGCATGAAATCTGGGCCTCTGGCCCTTGCAGATTTCCAGATTCACTGCACTGTGGTCAGAGATATTATTTCGTATGATTTTGATCTTTCTGAATTCATTGATCCTTTCTTTGTGGCCTAGCCTATGGCCTATCTTAGAGAATGATCCATGTGTACCTGAGAAAAAATGTATATCATGCTGTATTTGGGTGTAATGATCTGTGTATATCTATTAGATCCAGCTCCTCTAATATACTGTTTAAAGTTTCTGTTTCTATATTGATTCTCTTTTGAGATATTCTGTCCACAGTTGAGAGTGGTGTATTAATTTCCCCACTATAATTGTAGAGGTATCTATTCTTTCACTTAGTTTTTTCAACGTATGCCTCACATATTTGGAGGCGCCCTTGTTAGGAGTATAAATATTTATGATTTTCCATTCTTCCTGAAAGATTATCCATTTCAGTAATATATAGTATCCATCTTTGTCTCTCACAATTGTTTTTCATTTAAAGTCTATTTTGTCTGATATTAATATTTATACTTGTGACTTTTTTTGTTTATTGTTTGCTGTAATATTGTTTTCCAGCCATTCACTTTCAGCCTCCTTGAATTCCTGGGTCTAAGATGTGTTTCTTGTAGACAGCATATAGATGGGCCATATTTCCTTATACAATCTTCCAGTCTGAATCTTTTGACAGGTGAGTTTAATCCATTGACTTTCATTGTTATTACTTTCAAGGAATTATTTATGTTAGCCAAATTTTCTTTGGACTTGTGTTTGTCATATTTTGTTTGTTGTTTTCCTTCTCTTTTTGTCTTTTTGTTGCTCTTACACTCTCCTCCAACTCTGTCTCTCCTGTTTTTTTCTTTCCTCCTGTAGAACTTCCTTTAGTATTTCTTGAAGGGCAGGGTTCTTGTTAGCATATGCTTTTAATTTCTGTTTATCTGTGAATATTTTGAACTCTTCATCATTTCTTTTTTTTTAAATTTTTTATTTATTTCTCTCCTCTTCCCACCCCCGCAACCCTGGTTGTCTCTTCACTGTGTCTATTTGCTGCATCTTCTTTGTCCGCTTCTGTTCTTGTCAGTGGAACGGGAATCAGTGTTTCTCTTTGTTGCATCATCTTGTGTGTCAGCTCTCCATGTGTACAGCACAATTCCTTGGCAGGCTGCACTTTCTTTTGTACTGGGTGGTTCTCCTTATGGGGTGCACTCCTTGCTTTGGGCCTCCCCTATGTGGGGGACACCCCTGTGTGGCACAGCACTCCTTGCGTGCATCAGCACTGTGCATGGGCCAGTTCCACATGGGTCAACAAGGCCCAGGGTTTGAACCATGGACCTCCTATGTGGTAGACTGATGCCTTAACCACTGGGCCAAGTCTGCTGCCTCTCCATCATTTTTGAATGCTAGCTTAGCTGGGTAGAGTATTCTTGGTCAGAAATTTTTTTCTTTTATTATCTTGACTATATAATACCACTGCCTTTTTGCCTCCATGATTTCAGATGAGAAATCAGCACTTAATCTTATGGAGCCTTCCTTGTATGTGATGTTCTCTTTTCTCTTGTTGCTTTTAGAATTTTCTCTTTGTCTTGAGCATTGGATAATTTGACAAGTATATGTCTTGTGGTATGCCTGTTGGGATTTATGGTGTTTGGGGTGCATTGTGCTTACTGGACATGTACATCCATCTCCCTCAGTAGATTTGGGAAGTTTTCAGCCATTATTTCCTCCAATACCCCTTCTGTCCCCTTTCCCTTCTTTTCTCCTTCTGGGATGCCTATAATGCATATGTTTGTGTGTTTTGCATGCTCATTCAGTTTCCCAAGTCCCAGCTGGATTTTTTCTATCTTTAATCGATCAGTTCTACTATCTGTTTGATTTCAGATATACTGTCTTCCATGTCACTAATTCTCTCCTCTGCCTCTTCTAATCTGCTGCTATTTGCTGAGAGTGTAATTTTGATTTTTTAAAATTTTATTTTATTTATTCATTTTTAAAAAAGTATTACATTCAAAACATATGAGGTCCCCATTTACCCCCACTGCCCCTACACCACCACTCCTGCCACAGTAACACTCTCCCCCATCATCATGACACATCCATTGCATCTGGTGAGTACATCTCTGGGCATCACTGCACCCCATGGCCTGTGGTTCACACCATAGCCCACACTCTCCCATGTTCCATCCAGTGGGCCATGGGAGGACATAAAATGTATGGCAATTGTCCCTGCAGCACCACTCAGGACAACTCCAATTCCTGAAAGTGCCTCCACATCTCATCTCTTCCTCCCATTCCTGGCACCCAGCAGCCACCATGGCCACTTTTTCCACACCAACGCCACATTTTCTCAATTATTAACCACAATATTTCATGAATATAATATCATTAAGTCCTCTCTTATCCTTACTGTATTCCTCCTTCCTGTGGACCTTGACTTGGTTGTGTCCATTCCACATCTATGTCAAGAGGGGTCTTAGATTCCACATGGATGCTGGATGCAATCCTCCTGCTTTCAGTTGTAGGCACTCTAGGCTCCATGGTGTGGTGGTTGACATTCTTCAACTCCATGTTAGCTGAGTGGGGTAAGTCCACTAAATCAGAGTGTAGGAGCTGAAGTCTGTTGAGGCTCAGGGCCTGGCTATCATATTGTCAGTCCAGAGATTCAGATCCCCTAGATATATCTTAAATGCCAGCACCAACTACAATTCCAGTAAAGTAGCATGAAAGGCTTGTGAAAAGAGACCCCATCTGAGTCCAGCTCCATCATGCAGAAACACCAGCTCCAAAGAAGGGCAAACTGGCATGGCAGTGAACTCCATCTGTCATGACCATAGAACCTGTGGGTCTCTTTAGCCCTCAAAAGAGCCAACAACTGGGGTTGTATCTACTTTATCTGTCTCTGAGACTCTGCTCAGGTGTGCATAAGGGCAATCCTTCAGACAACCTCCAGACTCTTTTTTAGAGATTCATAGTCATATAAACTCATTAGTCCTTTCCATTTCCCCCTTACATTAGGTCAAACAGCATTTTGAACTCCTGTTATTATATGTAGACAGGGATATTCTGCTGGTCCACGTTGAACCTTTAATTCAAGGTCATTTTCTAGTTATGTCATCAGCTGGTACTTGGTAGTGATCCCTCAGTGCCAGGGAGGCTCATCCCCGGGTGTCATGTCCCATGCTGGGGGGAAGGCGGTGCATTTACATGCTGAGTTTGGCTTTGAGATTGGCCAAATTTGAGTAACATGGAGGCATTAGTTCTCCCCAGGTTGTGGGTCTACCTTCACTCTCATTGTATGGGTCTCTACCCAATGGTACAAACCACTCTGGCAAAATGAGCATTCACATATTCCCTAAGAGTCTGTCCTGCATCAGATTATCCCCTTTGAGTATCTTAAACAGGTAACTTCCCTAATTATATTTTGAAAAGGTTTTCTCAACATTGTACTCTCAACCAACACCCGACAATCTCCTATGTTCGTGTGTTGGCCCACCCTCCCCCCAATTTCTTGGGCAATATTACCCATCCGCCCATCCCTAGCCCCCCTCAACCCCCCAAAGCCCCACCCAAAGGTAACCCTATGCCCCCATTTTATCCCTTCCTTGTACAAATACTTAACTCCAGCTTATCATAGATTTCACCCAAGTAGGTGTCAGCTTACATCCTTCCTCTACCCCCCAATTTCCCGTAAGCCTATCTTCCAGTCTCTAACTCTCTGAGGCAATTGCTTATTTCATATCATTGAGGTCATGTAGTATTTGTCCTTCAATGCCTGGGTTGCTTCACTCAATATAAGGTTCTCAGGATTCATCCATGTTATCACGTGTGTTTGTAGTGTATTTGTTCTTAAAGCCGAGTAGTATTCCATTGTATGTATATAACCACATTTTATTGATCCACTCATCTGTTGATGGGCATTTGGGTCGATTCCAACTTTTGGCGATAGTGAACAATGCTGCTATGAACATTGGTGTGCATAAATCGGTTTGTGTCCCTGCCTTCAATTCTGCTGGGTATATACCCAGCAATGGAATTGCTGGGTCATATGGCAAATATATGGCTAGTTTTTTGAGAAACCGCCAAACTGTCCTCCAGAATGGTTGGATCCTTCTGCATTCCCACCAGCAGTGGATGAGTGTTCCCATTCCTCCACATCCTCTCCAGCATATGTATTCTTCTGTTTTTTTTTCATAGCTGCCAATCTTATGGGAGTAAGATGGTATCTCATTGTAGTTTTGATTTGCATTTCCCTGATAACTAAAGATTTGGAGCATTTTTTCATGTGCTTTTTAGACATTTGTATTCTTTCTTTGGAGAAGTGTCTGTTTAAATCTTTTTCCCATTTTTTAAATGGGTTGTTTATCTTTTTATGTTCAAGATATAGGAGTTCTTTATATATGCAAGTTATAAGTCTCTTATCGGATATATGTTTGCCAAATATTTTCTCCCATTGTGTGGGTTCCCTTTTCACTTTCTTGACAAACTCCTTTGAGGTGCAGAAGGCTTTAATTTTGAGGAAGCCCCATTTATCTATTTGTTCTTTTGCTGCTCATGCTTTTGGTGTGATATTCATGAAGCCATTTCCTATTACAAGGTCTAATAGATGTTTCCCTACACTGCTTTCCAAGGTCTTTATGGTCTTGGTTCTTATATTTAGGTCTTTGATCCATCTTGAGTTGATCTTTGTATAAAGTGTGAGATGGTAATCCTCTTTCATTCTTATACATATGGATATCCAGTTCTCCATGCACCATTTGTTGAATAGGCCATTCTCTCCCAGTTTAGAGAGTTTGGTGCCTTTATTGAATATTATATGGCTATATATATGAGGTTGTATATCAGAACTTTCAATTCGATTCCATTGGTCTGCATGTCTCTCCTTATGCCAATACCATGCTGTTTTCACTATTGTAGCTTTGCAGTATGTTTTGAAGTCAGGTAGTGTGATTCCTCCAATTTCGTTTTTCTTTTTCAATATGTCTTTGGCTATTTGGGGCTTCTTTCCTTTCCAAATAAATTTCGTAGTTAGTTTTTCCAGTTCCTTAAAGAAGTCTGTGTTGATTTTTATTGGGATTGCATTGAATGTGTAGATCAGTTTTGGTAGGATAGACATCTTAATAATATTTAGTCTTCCTATCCATGAACAGGGAATATTCTTCCATTTATTTACATCTTCTTTGATTTCCTTGAACAGTCTTGTATAGTTCTTAGTGTATACGTTTTTTACATCTTCAGTTAAATTTATTCCTAAATATTTGATTTTTTAATTTACTATTGTGAATGGTATTTGTTTCTTGATTTCCTCCTGATCTTGCTCATTTTTGGTGTACAGAAGTGCTACTGATTTTTGCACATTGGTATTATAACCTGCGACTTTACTAAATTCATTTATGAGTTCTAGAAGCTTTGTTGTAGATCTCTCAGGGTTTTCTGTGTATAGGATCATGTCATCTGCAAATAGTGAAGTTTTGACTTCTTCCTTTCCAATTTGAATGCCTTTTATATCTGGTTCTTGCCTCAGTGCTCGAGCAAGTACTTCTAAGACAATTTTAAATAGAAGGGAGAGATTGGGCAGCCTTGTCTTGTTCCTGACTTTAGAGGGAAGGATTTTAGGATTTCTCCATTGTAAATGATGTAGACTGTGGGTTTTTCATATGTACACTTTATCATGTTCAAAAAATTTCCTTGTATTCCCATCTTTTGGAGTGTTTTTATCAAGAAAGGGTGCGTATTTTGTCAAATGCTTTTTCTGCATCTATAGATATAATCATGTGATTTTTTTCCTTCAATCTGTTTATATGGTGTATTACATTGATTGATTTTCTTATGTTGAACCATACTTGCATACCTGGAATGAATCTCACTTGGTCGTGGTGTATAATTCGTTTACTGTGTTGTTGAATACGATTAGCAAGTAATTTGTTAAGTATCTTTGCGTCTAGGTTCATTAGAGAAATTAGTCTGTAGTTTTCCTTTCTTGTGGTGTCTTTGTTTGGCTTTGGTACTAGGGTAATGTTGGCATCATAGAATGAGTTAGGAAATGTTCCTTCTGTTTCGATTTTTTGGAAGAGTTTCAGCAGGATTGGTGTTAGTTCTTTCCGGAATGTTTTGTAGAATTCACCTGTTAAGCCATCTGGCCCTGGGCTCTTCTTAGTTTGGGAGGTTTTTAATGACTGATTCTACCTCTTTACTTGTGATTGGTTTGTTGAGATCTTCAATTTCTTCTTTCATTAATATAGGCTGCTTATGTGTTTCTAGGAATTTGTCCATTTCCTCTGATTGTCATTTTTGTTGGAATATGGTTTTTCAAATTATCCTCTTATGATAGTCTTTATTTCTGTGGGGTCAGTGGTGATATCTCCGTTCTCATTTCTTATTTTGTGTATTTGCATCTTCTCTCTTTTTTTCTTTGTTAGTCTCGCTAAAGGTTTGTCAATTTTATTGATCTTGTCAAGAAACCAGCTCTTGGTCTTGTTTATCTTTTCAAGTACTTTCTTATTTTCTATTTCATTTAGTTCTGCCTTATCTTTGTTATTTCCTTCCTTTTTCTTCCTGTGGAATTACTTTTTTTCTTCTAATTCCTCCAAATGTGCAGTTAGTTCTTCAATTTTTGCTCTTTCTTCTTTTTTGATGTATAAATTTATGGCTATAAATTTCCTTCTCAGTACTGCTTTTGCTGCATCCCATAAGTTTTGTGATGTTGTGTTATTATTATCATTTGTTTCAAGGTAGTCATCGATTTATTTTGAGATTTACTCTTTGGCCCAGTGTTTTTCTAAGAGTGTGCTGTTTAATTTCCATATCTTGGTGTGAGATCTGGGCCTCTGGCCCTTGCAGATTTCCAACTTCACTCCACTGTGGTCAGAGATATTATTTTGTATGATTTTGATCTTTCTGAATTCATTAAGCCTTTCTTTGTGGCCTATTATATGGTCTATCTTGGAGAATGATCCATGTGCACTTGAGAAAAATGTATATCCTGCTGTATTCAGGTGTAATGATCTGTATATGTCTATTAGATCCACCTTCTCTAATATACTGTTCAAATATTTTGTTTCTTTAGTGATTCTCTTTTGAGATGTCCTGTCCAGAGTTGATAGTTGTGTATTAAAATCCCCCACTGTAATTGTAGATGTATTTATTCTTTCACTTAGTTTTTCCAGCATTTGCCTCACATATTTAGAGATGCCCTTGTTAGGGGCATACATATTTATGATTGTTTGTTCTTCTTGAGAGATTGCCCCTTTCACTAATATGTAGTATCCTTCTTTGTCTCTCACAATTGTTTTGCATTTAAAGTCTATTTTGTGTGATATTAATATAGCTACTCCTGCCTTTTTTTGGTTATTGTTTGCTTGTAAGATTGTTTTCCAACCATTTCATTTTCAGCCTCCGTGAATCTCTGGGTCTAAGATGTGTCTCTTGTAGACAGCATATTGATGGGTCATATTTCCTTATCCAATGTCCCAGTCTGAATCTTTTGATAGGTGAGTTTAATCCATTGACATTCAGTGTTATTACTTTCAAGATATTATTTATGTTAGTCATATTTTGATTGGATTTTTGTTTGTCATATTTTGTTTTTTTGGGTTTTTTTCCTTCTCTTTTTGTCTTTTTTGTTGCACTCTCACTCCCCTCCAACTCTGCTTATCCTGTTTTTTCCTTTCTTCCTGCAGAACTCCCTTTAGAATTTCTTGAATGGGAGGTTTCTTGTTGGCATACTCTTTCAATTTCTGTTTATCTGTGAATATTTTGAACTCTCCATCATTTTTGAATGCTAGTTTCACTGGATAGAGTACTCTTGGTTGGAAATTTTTTCTTTTAGTACATTGACTATATCATACCACTGCCTTCTTGTGAGAAATCAGCACTTAATCTTATGGAGCTTCCCTTGTATGTGATGGTTTTCTTTTCTCTTGCTGCTTTTAGAATTTTCTCTTTGTCTTGAGCTTTGGATAATTTGACAAGTATATGTCTTGGGGTGGGCCTGTTGGGGTTTATGATGTTTGGGGTGCGTTGTGCTTTTTGTATATGTACATCTGTCTCTTTCAGTAGATTTGGGAAGTTTTCAGCCATTATTTCCTGCAATACTCCTTCTGATCCCTTTCCCTTCTCTTCTCCTTCTGGGATGCCTATAATACGTATGTTTGTGCGTTTTGCATTGTCATTCACGTGCCTAAGTTCCTTCTGGATTTTTTCTATCTTTTTATCGATCAATTCTACTATCTGTTTGATTTCCGATGTACTGTCTTCCACATCACTAATTCTCTGCTCTGCCTCTTCTAATCTGTTTCTCTTTGCTGCGAGTGTATTTTTGATTTCTTGAAGTGTGGTGTTCATCCCCATCATATCTGTTATCTTTTTGCATATGTCTGCAACTTCCTCTCCAAGTGTTTTCTTCATATTGTTCATTTCTTCCTTTACTTCATTAAGTTGGTCTCTAATATATGTTTTGAGATCTTTAATTACTTGTCCGATGTTCAGCTCCTCTTCTTGGTTTTTAGTTTGTTCATTGGATTCGGCCATGTTTTCCTGATTACTGGTTTGTTTTGTAGTTTTTTGTTGCTGTCTGGCCATCATTTTATCTTGACAGGCTTAATCAGTTCCTTAGCTTCTTTGTCCACTCTTGGGGGTTAATTAGTTGTTGTTCGTGCATAACTGTTACGTCTTCTTTTTGTCACTTTGTTCTTCTTACTCTATTTTCTTGTTGCTGGCTAAGTTCACTTTGTCAGATAATATTAGGGCCAAGGAAAGCAAAATGAGTAATAAAAGAAAATATATAAAGTAATATTTGCAATAAATGTTAAACAGAGCAATAATGTGAGATTTAGGAGAATGGATATTAGACTCATGTAAGTTGTGTAGAGTTATAGCAGTAAGTAGAGTACCTATAATGAGACAGTGAACTGAATATGGGGAGGATTATAGTATGAATTATAAGACCAGTGTTTTCATGAGGGAGGGAAAGAGAAAGGAAAGACAATAATATCAAGAGTGAATAAGAGACGGAAAACAGAACAAAGGTATTAGAAATAAAAATTCAGACAATTTGGGGGCCAAAGAAAGGAAGGTGGAATGTAAGAGAAACAGTAGGTGATGGAGGATAGAAAGATTTAAGGGGAAAGTGGATAGTGTAGGTGGCCAAATTAATACACACAGAAAAGAGGAAATGGAGGATGAGGAAACACAGCAAATGTGAAGCACTCCCTGCAGCACATATTATATAAAGAAAATAAAATAAAAAAGAGGAAAAAGAAAGAAACGAAAAGAAAGAGAAGAGAAGAAGGGGGCAAAGAAAAGGGGGGAAACAAGCAAGAAAAAGAAAAAGAGAAAAAAACACATAAATAAATGAAAAAGAACCTTGGGGGATGAAACAGGAGAAAAGTCCAGCAGACAATGCAATATTAGCAACCATGACCAAAACAAACAAACAAGCAAACAAAAAAACCAACGTTTCAAGCTAGGAATCCACTTTGCAATTAAATAATATGCTTAGGGATCTGACCTTCACCCTTTCTCCCTTCCTCACTTCTCTGTCTCCCAGGGCAGCAGGAAAGCTGCCTGAGGGATCTGGTAGGAGATTCAAGTATGTCCTCGTTGAACCAAGTCAACACAGAAGACCAGGACTCTTTATTTCCAGCGTGAGAGCACCTACACCTCACCATTAACTCCAAATATGTTTTTGGAAGCTTGGATGGCACCTGCCACAGTCCCTCCCCCGTAGGTGTGCTAGGGGAGGTCTAATTGATTTTCTGACTCCACCTTCTCCCAGACCAAGTTTCCTATCCCTGGTCATTTAGGTAAATTCTTAGAAGATTCGCCTCTCCTTTCTTCCCAGAGTCTCCCCAAGTCAGCTGGTACACTCCTCCAAGCTCAAGGAGAGAGAGAGGGAGAAAAAAAACAACACTAAATGAGGAGGACTAGGGTAATAAAGGACCTCAGACGGACCTCAGGGTGCAGTGGATTCAGGAATAGGAAGTTTATTATATTGCAGACTCAAGGTGTGTGAGTCTGGAGTGGTTTAGGGGACACAGACCTGGGAACCATGCACCCAGTTAACACGGGACCTGGGAACACCACAGCACAACAAAGCCTTCAGGGATCGCCATGGCCAGGCCACCATCCCTAGGGGGAAGGCTCCCACCCACAACTTCTGACCTCCATGTCAGAAACCCAAAATTCCACCTCTTGCAAGTATCTCTTCTGCCACTATCTCACCAAATCGACTTCCAGGCACTTCCTGCCTTGCAAGCCCCTGAAACAGCCTGCTCAGGGTTTGCCATTCAGTTTCAATGTCCTTGAATCCCTAGGTCTAAGATGTGTTTCTTGTAGACAGCATATAGATGGGTCATATTTCCTTATCCAGTCTTCCAATCAGTGTCTCTTAACAGGTGAGTTTAATCCATCAACATTCAGTGTTATTACTTTCAAGGAATTACTTATATCATCCATATTTTCTTTGGATTTCTGTTTGATTTTTAAAAAATCTCTTTTGGTTGTTTTAGTTATTTTTACACTCTACTCCAACTCTGTCTCTCCTGTTTTTTCTTTCCTCCTGCAGAATTCCCTTTAGTATTTCTTGAAGGGCAGGGTTGTTGTTGGCATACTCTCTAAGTTTCTGTTTATCTGTGAATATTTTGAATTCTCCATCACTTCTGAATGCTAGCTTTGCTGGATAGAGTTTTCTTGGTTGGAAATTCTTTTCTTTTAGTACCTTGACTATGTCATACCACTGCCTTCTTGCCTCCATGGTTTCAAATGAGAAATCAGCACTTAATCTTATGGAGCCTCCCTCGTATGTGATGGTTCTCTTTTTTTCTTGCTTCTTTTAGTATTTTCTCTTTGTCTTGTACATTGGATAACTTGACAAGCATATGCCTTGGGGTAGGCCTGTTGGGATTTATGCTATTTGGGGTGTGTTGTGCTTCCTGGACATATAGCATCTCTCTCAGTAGGTTTGGGAAGTTTTCAGCCATTATTTCCTCCAACACCCCTTCTGTCCCCTTTCCCCTCTCTTCTCCTTTTGGGATGCCTATAATGCATTTGTTTTCAGGTTTTTCATTGTCATTCAGGTCACTAAATCCTTGCTGGATTTTTTCTGTCTTTTTATTGATCAATTCTACTATCTGTTTGATTTCAGATGTACTGTCTTCCAAATCCCATATTCTTTCCTCTCCCTCTTCAAATCTGCTGTTATTGCTGAGAGTGTATTTTTGATTTCTTGGATTGTGCTGTTCATCTCCAACATATCCATTATCTTTTTGCATATGATTACAGTTTCTTCTGTATGCTCCCCAAGTGTTTTCTTAATATCCTTAATGTTTTCCTTCATTTCATTAACTTGGTCCATGATACATGTTTTGAAAGCTTTAATTAGTTGTTTGGTGTTCCACTCCTCTTCCTGGTTTTTAGTTTGTTCATTGGATTGGGTCATGTTTCCATATGGTTTGTAGTTTTTTGTTGTCTGATCATCATTGTATCTTGATTGGTTTATTCAGTTGATTAATTTTTTCGTGTCGGTGTTCAATTAGTTGTTGTTTTTGTGTGTGTGTTGTCTTTCCTTTGTCACTTTGTTCTTCTTATTCTATTTCCTTGTTGTTGGCTAAGTTCCCTTGAAGGAAAATATTAGTGCCAAAGACAGCAAAAGGTGTAAGGAAATAAAAAGATAACAGTAGTATTGATAATGGATGTTAGCAGAACAATGTGAGAGCTAGAAGAATACATATTGAACTCATGTAAGCTGTGTGGGGTTATAACAGTAAAAAAGTGGAGTACCTATAATGGGATAGTAAACTGAATATGGGGAGGAATATAGTATTAAAGGCCAGTGTGGTCTGGAGAGAAGTAAAGAGAAAAAAAGGACAGTAATATAAAGAGTGAATAAAAGATAGAAACAGAATAGAGGTATTAGAGATAAAAAGTCAGAAATATTGGTGCCTAAATGAGAACAGGTGGAATGTAAGAGAAACAATAAAAGATGGAGGATAGAAAGGTGTAAAGGAAAGGCGATAGCATTGGTAGCCAAAATCAGTACATGCAGGAAGTAGGAAATTAAGGACGAGGAAGCACAGTAAATAAGCATTGTTGCCTGCAGCACCTATTATTAAAAAAAAGGAAAAAAAAAAGCAAGAGAAAGAGAAAGGAATAAAAGAAATAAAGTGGCTGTGGGGGCATAAAGAGGAAGGAGAAACAAGAAAACAAGCCAACAAGAAAAACCAGACAGGTCCTCAAGGAAGGAATCCTCTTTGCAGCTGAATAAACTTCTTAGGAGTCTGACCTTCCGTCTTTCTTCCTTCCTCACTTCCCCTCTCCCAGGGAAGGAGGAAGGCTGTGTGAGGGCTCCCAGAAGAGATTCAAATGGGTCCCTGGTGACCCAACTCTCCTCAGAAAATAATGTCTCTTAAGGGGAGAGAGCAACCTCCCCTTGCCAGGAACACTAAATATGCTTTTGTAAGCCTGCAAAACAGAACTTATTGTCCCTCTCCCTTAGATGTGCTACAGAGGGGCTAGTTATTTTTCTGACTCCAACTTCTTCCTGACCAAGTTTCCTATCCAGGGCATTTAAGTAAATCAAGCTCTCTCAGCAGGTTCGCCTCTCTTATCTTCCTAGTCTCTCCCCAAGTCAGCTGGGTATGCTCCTCCAAACTCAGTAAAAGGGGACCAGAAAATTGAACCTGCACTCCTTGGTCCCTCTGCATCTACCCCCCCCCCACTCTCAGGGTTAGCCCAGTGGGCTTGGGCAATGCCATATTTCCAGGAATATTGGGTTTGGGAAACAGAGTCCCTGGAGAATGTGGACCCCGATACATGAGTCTGTGGGGGTTCATGGAACATGGGCTTAGGGCTCACACATTTAGGGGAACACAGAGCTTGTGAAATCTGCCTCATGGCTGGTAGTTCTCAGGGGGAGCTTCAGCCCTTTGCCCTAGGAGGAAGGGATTTATCTTCCCACAGCTTCTGAGTTCAGTATTAGAAACCTGCAGTTTTACCTTGAGGAAGCACTAATTTTGTTGCAGTCTCTCCAGATCGACATCCAGATACCTCATTCAGGATCGCATCACCACTCAGCCAGTCCTGGGGTCCATATGGGTCTTTCTTGGAGAGCTGTGTGCATACTTTTTAGTCAGCTGGCAGGACCTTGGTGGGCTATGCATCCAGCTCGCACTTGCACTCCTGGGACTGCAGAGGGACTGTAGGATGGAGGTTCCTGTTCCTAGTAGCCTGGCTAACTCTAAAGAGTAAAGTCCCCTTGCTGTCCCTGAGGACAGGCACTAACCACCTGCTAGTGGCTCCCACTCTTGCACTCCCTCCTGCTTTCACGCACCCTCCCACTCTCACCTTTATTGTTGAGTTTTAGCAACTCTATATATCATGGATGTTAAACCCTTATCAGATATGTGATTTCCACATATCTTCTCCCTTTGATTTGGTTGCCTTTTCACCCTTTTGACAAGTCCTTTAAGGTGCAAAAGTGTTTAATTTTGGGGAATGGGTGTAGATCAGTGTTTGAGTGCCTGCTTCCCCTGTTCAAGGTCCCAGGTTCAATTCCCAGTACTTCATAAAAAATCCCAAAAGTGTTTAATTTTGAGGAATTCCCATTAGGCTACTTTTTTTCTTTTGTTGCTCATACTTTGGGTGTAAGGTCCAAGAAACCACCACCTATCACATGGTCTTGAGGATGTTCCACTACATTTTTTTCTAGTAGTTTTATGGTCTTTGATTTTATATTTATATTTTGATCCATTTTGAGTTGATCCTTTTTTTAAAGATTTATTTATTTATTAATTAATCTCCCCCACTCCTTTGTATTAGTCAGGGTTCTCTAGAGAAACAGAATCAACAAGAGATATCTGTCAATAGTATGTGACTCTATAAGAGTCTCTCATGTAGCCATGGGAATGCACAAGTCCAGTTTCCGCAGGCAGGCTGCAACCAGGGGCTCCAATGAAAGTTCCGTGAAGGTTCTTGACGAGTTCTGGGAGATGTTGGCTGTCCAAAGACAAGCTGTGAAATTCTCTCTCAATGCTGGAATCACTTCCCCTTTTAAGGGATTCAACTGATTGGGTTAAGCATCACTCATTGCTGATGACTATCTCCCTGACTGATGTAATTATAACTACCTATGGTCTACCACTGCAGTAAAGCCAATGGTGACCAAAGTCCATAAATGCCTTTGTATTACAGTTAGCACAGTGCTTACTTGATCAAACAACTGGGCACAATTACCTGTCTGAGTTGACACAATAGCCTAACCACCACACTCTACTCCTGCCCTGCTGTTTTAGCTGTCTGTGTTGTCTTCTCATTTTCTCTCCTCTAGGATTCTATCCTGGGGACCTCTGATATGGAGAGTGGTTCCCTGTCAATTGTGCCACCTCAATTCTTGGTTTCTGCTCCATTTCACCTTGACTTTCCCCTTGTCTCTCTTTTGATGTTTTATCATCTTGCTGTGTGGCTCACTTGTGTGGGCAATGGCTCACCACAAAGGCACTTGTGCTCACCACACAGCACCTGCATAGGCACTGGCTCACCATGCAGGCACTTGCATGGGCACTGGCTTGCTGTGCAGGTATGCTTTCTCTTCTTTTTCAACAGGAGGCCCCAGGGATTGAACCCATGTCCTCCCACATGGTAGGTGGAAGCTCTATCACTTGAGCCACATCCACTTCCCCTGAGTTGATTCTTGTATAGGGAGTGAGATAGAGGTCCTCTTTCATTCTTTTTTTAGTTATGCATAACCAGTTCTTCCAGCACTATTTGTTGAAGAGACCATTGTGTCCTGTTCATGTGGTATGTTTGTTGAAAACCAGTTGACCATAGATCTGAGGGTCTGTTTCTGAATTCTCAGTTCTATTTCACTGATTGATGTGTCCATCTTTATGTAAATACCATGCTGTTTGGGTCACAGTCGCTTTGTAATATGTTTAAAGTTCAGGCAGTGAAATTCCTCCCACATTGCTCTTCTTTTTTAGAATGCGTTAAGCTGTATGGATGCACTTTCTTTCTAAATGAATTTGGAAATTGCTTTTTCTATTTCTATGAAGTAGGCTGTTGGAATTTTGATTGGTATTGCATTGAATGTATTAATCAGTTTGGGTCAGATTGACATTTTCATGATAATTTGTCTCCCAATTCATGAACACAGAATGTCTTTCTATTTGTTTAGGTGTTCATTGATTTCTTTTAGTGTTGTTTCATAGTTTTCTGCAGATAGGTCCTGTACTTTGGTTAAATTGATTTGTAGGTATTTGAGTCTTTTTACTGCTATTGTAAATGGAATTTCCCCTTGATTTACTCCTCATATTCTTTAATACTATTGTACAGAAACATTAATGATTCTTGTGTGTTCATCTTGTGTCCTGCCACTTTGCTGAAATTGTTTATTAACTTAATTAGCTTTGTCATAGACATTTCAGAGTTTTCTAAATATAGGGTCATGTCTTCCATGAGTAGTGAGAATTTTACTTCCTCTTTTCCTATATGGATGCCTTTTATATTTTCTTGTCTAATTGCTCTAGCTAGAACTTTTAGCAAATGTTGAATATCAATGGTGACAGTGGGCAACTTTGTCTTGTTTCCAATCTTAGAGGGAAAGATTTCAATCCTTCCCCATTGAGTACAATGTTGGCTGTGGGTTTTTCACATATGCCCTTTACCATATTGAGGAATTTTACCTCTATTTCTATCTTTCGAGTGTATCTATGAAGAAAGGATTTTGTATTCTGTCAAATGCATTTTATACTTTCACTGAGAAGATTGTGTGTCTTTCTTCCTTCACTTTGTCAATGTGGTATATTACATTAATTGATTTTCTTGTGTTGAACCACCCTTACATACCAGGAATCAATCCAACTTGGTCACCATGTATAAGTATTTTGATATGCTGCTGGATTTTATTTGCAAGTATTTTGTTGAGAATTTTTTCATCTATGTTCATTAGAGAGATTGATCTGTAATTTTCTTCTCTTGTGTCTTTATCTGGCTTTGGTATTAGGGTGATGTTAGCTTAATAAAATATGTTGGGCAATTTTCCCTCCTCTTCAATTTTTTTTGGAAGAGTTTAATCAGGATTGGTGTTAATTCTTTTCAAAATGCATGGTAGAATTCACCTGTGAAGCTGTCTGGTCCTGATTTTTCTTTGTTGGGAGAATTTTTGATGACTGATTCAATCTCTTTAAATGTGATTGATTTGTTACATTTATATATTTCTTGTAATGTCAGTGTAGGTTGTTTGTGCATTTCTAGGAATTTTTCCATTTCATCTAGGTTGTCTAGTTTGTTGGCATACAGTTTCTTATAATATCCTTATATGATCCTTTTTGTTTCTGTGGGGTCAGTCATAACTTCTCCCCTTTCATTTCTGATTGTACTTATTTGCATCTCCTTTATTTTTTTCTTTGTTAGTCTATCTAGGGTTTTGCCAATTTTATTGATCTTCTTAAAGATCAGCTTTTGTTTTGTTGATTTTCTCTATTGGTTTTTCTCAATTTCATTTATTTATATTCTAATCTTTATTATTTCTTTCCTTTTGCTTGCCTTGTCAATGGTTAGCTGTTCTTTTTCTAGTTTCTCCAGTTGTTCTGTTAGATCTTTGATTTTTGCTCTTTCCTTCTTGTACATATAGACGTTAGGGCTATAAAATTCCCTTTCAGGACTGCCTTTGCTGTGTCCCATAAGTTTTGATAACTTAAGTTCTTGTTTTCGTTCATCTCAATATATTTAGTAATTTCACTTACAATTTCTTCTTTGACCCACTGATTATTTAGGAGTGTGTTTTTCAGCCTTTACAGATTTAGGAATTTACCTCTTACTCATATATTACTAATTTCCAGTTTCATTCCATTATGATGTGAGAAGATGCTTTGTGTACTTTCATTCTTTTTATATTTATTGAGACCTGCATTGTGGCCTAACATGTGGTTCATCCTGGTGAAAGATCCATAGGCACTTGAGAAGAAAGTATCTGTTAGGTCTAGCTCATTTATCATATTGTTCAAGTTCTCTCATTCCTTGTTGAACTTCTGTCTAGTTGTTCTAACTAATGATGTGAGTGGTGTGTGGAAGCCTCCACTATTGTACAGATGTCCATTTCTCCTTTCAGTTTTGCCAGATTTTTCATGAGTTTTTTGGGAACCCTGGTTAGGTGCATAGATATTTATGATTGCTTTATCCTCCTCATGGATTGTCCCTTTTATTAATATTTAATGATCTACTCTATCACTTACAACTTTTGTATTTAATGTCTGTTTTGTCCTATATTAGTATACCCATCCTTGCTCTTTTTTTGTTTTCTGTTTCATGGAGTATATTTTTTCAAACTTTCACTTTCAGTCAGTTTATATCCATGGATCTAAGAGTGTTTCTTGTTGGCAGCATAAGAATTGTTCATGTTTTTTTCCCATTCTTTCAGCCTATACTGTAAATGCATTATTTGCTTCCACCACATTATTCTTTGGTTTCATATGTCATAACTTATTTTCATCTGCTTGTACTGTTTTGGTTATCCTTTCTGTTATTCTTTCTTCTATACTCTCCCCCAAGCCTCTCTATCCTGTCTTTTTCTTTCAGGCCATAAGGTTTCATTTAATATTTCATGCAAAGTTGGATTCTTTTTTAATGAACTCTCTTAGTTTCTGTTTGTGAATATTTTAAACTCACCTTCATATTTGAAGGACAATTTTGCTGGATAAAGAATTCTTGGCTGGTAGTTTTTCTCTTTCAGTATTCTAATTGTATCACACCAGTGTCTTCTCACCTCCATGATTTCATATAAGAAATCTGCACCGTTTCACCAGGTGTAAATTTTCTGGGTGTACATTTTCATCTATTTCCTCAAATACTCTTTCTGCCCCCTTTCCTTTCTCTTCTCTTTCTGGAATTCCCATGACATGTATATTGCTGTGTTTGTTTCATTTTATCATTCAACTCCCTAAACCCTTGATCAAAGTTTTCCATTCTTTTTTCTCTTCAATTTCAACTGTTCTGCCTTCTGTATCACTTATTCTTTCTTTTATTATTTCATGTCTGCTATTGTATGCCTTTAATGTGCTTTTTAAATCAAACGTTGCCACATTTTATGATACAATATACAGAAACCATAACATTAATGTGATTGATAATCTTATCAGAACAGTCTTTTTTCTCTCTCTTTATTTTTTTTAAATTTTACATTAAAAAATATGAGGTCCCCATATATCCCCCTAGCCCCCTCACCCCACTCCTCCCATATCAACAACCTCTTTAATCATCATGGGACATTCATTGCATTTGGTGAATACATTTTGGAGCACTGCTGCACCACATGGTTAATGTGTAGTTTACACTCTCCCCCAGTCCACTGGGTGGGCCATGGCAGGACATATGGTGTCCAGCATCTGTCCCTGCAATATGACCCAGGACAACTCTAAGTCCTGAAAATGCCCCCACACCATATCTCTTCTTCCCTCTTGCTACCCTCAGCAGCTACCATGGCCACTTTCTCCACATCAGTGTTACAGTTTCAGAAGAATCTTTAAATACTGAGAAGCTGTTACATTTATATGGTGGATACCAGTTTTTAAAATACCTAAATTCACTTGACAGCTTAAATTTTATGACTGGCAACAAGTGCTGTCAATTATTTTCCATGAAGTTACAGGCTCACTTCATTCATTTTTAAGAAAATGTCTGACAAATACCCAAATCTGAAAATATTAGTTTGCCAGTTGTTTTAGTTTGTTAGACTGCTGAAAGGCAATATATCCATTACCATGGGTTTGCTTTTATATTAGGGGTTTGTTTCCTTGCAAGCTTGTAGTTCTGAAGCTGTGAAAATGTCCAAATCAAGGCATCATTAGGTGATGCTTTCTCCTCAAAGACTGGCTGCCAGCAATCCTGGACAGCTGTGTCACATGATAAGGCTAATGGCAATGTCTGCTGGTCTTTCCCTTATCTTTCTTTTCTTTTTTAAATATAGCTTTTAATTTTAAAAAAGATACATAGATTACATAAATGTTACATAAAAATATAAGGGATTCCCCATATGCCCCACTCCCAACCCCTTCAACATTTTCCCACATTTAATAAGTTTTGATCTC
This sequence comes from Dasypus novemcinctus, assembly GCF_030445035.2. Lineage (NCBI taxonomy): Eukaryota > Metazoa > Chordata > Mammalia > Cingulata > Dasypodidae > Dasypus > Dasypus novemcinctus. The sequence continues at coordinate 135,791,370 of NC_080704.1, read as the reverse complement.
TCCTATTGTGTCTTTCATCCCCATGACCTCTGTTACTTTTCTACTCAAGTTTTTAAATTTTTGTTTTGTTTTGTTTTTTTAGATTTATTTATTTCCCCCCCCCCCCAGTTGTCTGCTCTCTGTGTCCATTCCCTGTGTGTTCTTCTGTGACTGCTTCTATCCTTATCAGCAGCACCAGGAATCTGTGTTTCTTTTTGTTGCATCAACTTGTTGTGTCAGCTCTCCATGTGTGTGGCAACATTCTTGGGCAGGCTGCACTTTCTTTTGCACTGGGCAGTTCTTATGGGGTGCACTCCTTGAACATGGGGCTCCCCTAAATGGGGGACACCACTGCGTGGCATAGCACTCCTTGTGTGCATCAGCACTGCACATGGGCCAGCTCCACATGGGTCAAGGAAGCCTGGGGTTTGAACTGCAGACCTCCCATGTGGTAGGTGGATGCCCTAGCCATTGGGCCAAATCTGCTTCCCTAAATTCTTGTTTGTGCTCACTTAGTTTTTCTTGGTGTCCTTTAACTCTTTTTTTTTTTTTTTTGTATAGCAAAGTAATAGTTGTGAACCTAAAAAACAAACATATATAGCATATACAGGACTCTCGTACCTCATCCTACCACCAATACCTTGCATTGCTATTAAACATTTTTTTTTTCTTTCAGGTAGGTTTATTTTATTTTATTTTATTTTAATTATTTATTTATTTTTAAAAATTACATTAAAAAAATATGAGGTCCCATTCAACCCCACCGCCCCCACCCCCCACTCCCCCCACAGCAACACTCTCTCCCATCATCGTGACACATCCATTGCACCTGGTAAGTACATCTCTGAGCATCACTGCACCCCATAGTCAATGGTCCACACCCATAGCCCACACTCTCCCACGTTCCATCCAGTGGGCTCTGGGGGGATCTACAATGTCCCGTAATTGTCCGTGAAGCACCACCCAGGACAACTCCATGTCCCGAAAACACCTCCACATCTCATCTCTTCCTCCCATTCCCCAAACCCAGCAACCACCATGGCTACCCTGCCCACACCCATTCCACATTTTCTCTGTGGACATTGCATTGGTTGTGTCCATTGCACATCTATGTCAAGTGGGGGCTTAGATTCCACATGGATACTGGATGCACTCCTCCTGCTTTCAGTTGTAGACACTCTAGGCTCCATGGTGTGGTGGTTGACCTTCTTCAACTCCATGTTAGCTGAGTGGGGTAAGTCCAATAAATCAAAGTGTAGGAGCTGAAGTCTGTTGAGGCTCTGGGCCTGGGTGTCATATTATCAGTCCAGAGATTCAAATCCCCTAAATATATCTTAAACCCCAGCACCAACTACAATTCCAATAAAGTAGCATGCAAGTCTTGTGAAAAGAGATCCCCTCTGAGTCCAATTCCATCACGCAGAAACACCAGCTCCAAAGAAGGGCCATCTGCCATGGCAGTGAACCCCATCTGCCATGACCATAGAACCCGTGGGTCTCTTTATCCCTCAAAAGAACCAATACCTGGGGTTGTATCTACTTTATCTGTCTCTTAGACTCTGCTCAGTTGTGCATAAGGGCATTCCTTCTGACAACCTCCAGACTCTTTTTTAGAGACTCATAGCCTTATAATCTCATTACTCTTTAGCCATATTGTCTTTCAATGCACTAATTTGATTTTGGAAATTTGTGTGCATCTCTTTCATTAGTTTTCTCAAATCCTGTGTCTCTTCTGGAGCTTTGAGATGTTCCTTTTCTTGGGCTATTTCTTCCATTTTCTTTGTATGGCTTGTAATTTACTGTTGATGTCTAGGCATGTTTACTAAGATACTCAATTTCTGTCTCTTTTGTAAGGGTTGTGTTACTCCTGTTCTTTGATTTTTGGTTCAACCTGCTCTGGATCTTTATGATTGTCCCTGTTAGTTGCTTGAATCTGGTCTCTAGTTCCAGCAATGGGTTGCAGAAACACTTCCTAGGACTTTGGGGAGAGAAGCTCTTAAGGCAGAAAAAAGCCTCTCTTATTTATGTTTAATTTTTTCATGTGCACTTCCTTAGTTTGCCAGCATATGGCACTCTTTGGCATTGCTCTCCATTCAATGCCTCATTGGAGTCTATTTGCTGCAACATGAACTGGATTAGTGTGACAGGGGATCCTGCCTTCTGGCTAAGCCTTTTAGTTAAAACTTTCTCAGAGAAGTGGATTTGGCTCACCTGATAGAGCATCCACCTACCACATAGGAGGCCCAGGGCTCACACCCAGGGCCTCCTGACCTGTGTGGAGCTAGCCCACATGAAATGCTAATGTGTGCAAGGAGTGCCGTGCCACAAAGGGGAGCCTCACGTTTAAGGAGTGTGTCCCATAAGGAGAGCTGCCACATGTGAAAAAAGTGCATTCTGCCCAGAAGTTGAACCACACACATGGAGAGCTGACACAGCAAGATGATGCAACAAAAAAGAGATGAAGTTTCCTAGTGCCACTGACAAGAATACAAGTGGACACAGAAGAACACACAGTGAATGGACAAAGAGAGCAAACAACTGGCCTGGCAGGGGGAGGAGAGAGAAATAAATAAATAAATAAAAATTTTAAAAAAAGGAGTTTTAAAACTTTCTCAGAGGCAGTTCTCCAACATATGCTAGTGCCTGCTCCCTTTTCCCAGGTAGGAAATAATTCCACTCCCTTCTCTTTCCTCATCAACCAGTCCTGGTCAGTAGAGAGAGAGGTTGATAGGGTTGGATCTCCTTAATGCCTTGCCAGCTCCCAAGCCAAACAATGATGTGGCCCCACCCAGCCTGGAAGGGCTCCTGGTACAGAATAGTCCAAATTTTGGGGCCAAAATTTGAGTCAGCTATAGTCTCTTTTCCCCTCTCTCCCCTTTCCTGGGAAGGTGGCTCATTTGGGCCCCATTTGTCTGTAGCCACCAGTCCCAAAGCCTGTGAATTCAAAAGTTCTTTGAGAAGCAGATGTGGCTCAACAGATAGAGCATCTGCCTACCATATAGGAGGTCCAATGGTTCAATACCAAGGATCTCCTGGCTCATGTGGTGAGGTGGCCCATGTGTAGTGCTGCTGCACACAAGGAGTGCAGGCCCACAGTGGGATGCTCCTGCATAAGGGTGCCCCCACACAAAGAGTGGTCCCTGCACAAGGAGAGCCACCCCATACAAAACCATAGCTCACCCAGGAGTGGTGCCACATACATGGAGAGCTGATGCAGCAAGATGATGCAACAAAAAGAGACACAGATCCCCAGTGCCTCATGATGAGAATATAAGTGGACACAGAAGAACACATAGTATATGGACACAGAGAACAGACAATGGGGGAGGGGAGAGAAATAAATAAATAAATTCTCTAAAAAAAGTTCTGTGGGCTGGGGGAGGTTGCCAGCAGTTGCAACTGTGGCTTTTAACTGACAGTTTTGTCATTGTGATTCTTTTTCTTTGTCCTTCTCTTTTCTGGGTGCTGTCCAGCCTTCCCTTGGTCTCCTAAACTCTAGAAGATATTTTTCCAGACCCTTTCTGTATGTCCTCTAGCTCTTTTCTGAGAGAGAAGAGAGTCTCCTGCCTTTCTAGTCCACCATCTTCCTGGAAGTCTTCCCTTGTTCAAGTTTTTGGGAGTTTGAGGAAGATTGGTATGAAATCATCTTTGAATGCTTGGTAGAATTCACCAAAGAAGCCATGTGGTCCTTGGCTTTTCCTTTTAGGGAGTTATTTGATGATTGTTTCAATGTCTTTACTGTGATTGTTTTGTTGAGGTCTTCTATTTCGTCTAGGGCCAGTGTAGGTTGTTTATGTGTTTCTATGAATTTTTCAATTTCATTTATATTGTGTAGTTTGGTGTATTGTTGTTCATAGTATACTTTTATGATCTGTTTATTTTTGTGGTGTCAGTAGCAATGACCACCCTCTTATTTATGTTTTGTTTATTTGCATATTCTCATTTTTTACTTTGTCAGTTTAAAGTTTGTCAATTTTGTTGCCTTTCTTGAAGAAGAATCAACTTTTGTTTTTGTTAAAGCTATTGTTTTTGTTCTCAATTTAATTTCTTTTTTTTGTGATTCATCAATAGACTTTATTTTCTTATATACTTCAAAAAATGTTAAAGATACTTAGATTTCGTAAATGTTACATAAAATTATAGGGGTTTACCACATATCCCACTCCCTTCCCCTCCCACATAAACAACATCCTTCATTAGTGTGGTACTTGGTTACAATTGATGAACACATTTTGGAGCATTGCCACTAAGCATGGATTATAGTTTATGTAGTAGTTTACACTCTCTTCTGCACAATTTTGTAAGTTATGACAAGACATATGGTGGCCACTATCCATCATTGCAATATCATTTAGTTCATTTCCCAAGGCTGAAAATGCTCCCATATTATACCTATTTTTCCCACTCCCTCCCCTCAGAACTTCTGGGGGCCACTGCCTCTACACCAGTGATAAACGTTCTTCCTTAGGGAGAATCACAATAAATCTATAGGAGAATTACAGTAACTCTACCTTAACCCATTGTTCATTCCCCATTCCTGAGGATTCTGGGGTGGTGATGCCCACGTTGCCCCTAATTGAGAGGGGGCTATGACCCCATGAGGCAGATGGATGGGACTCTCTTGCTTGCAGGTGCAGACTCTTTTTGTTCCTTAGGGTGATCGTTATCCATCATCATCTCTTTGTTAGTTGTTCTGGGAGAGTCTAATGAACTGGAGAGGAGATTTAGCCACTCTATTGAAATTCAGGGCCCAAATGGCACATGGACAGTCCAAAGATTTAAGTCTCCTGGACATACACCTACCAAGTATAGTACTATCTGTAGTTTCAAAAAGAAGGGGCAGAAGAGCTATGTGTAGGGAAACCACAACTGAGGCCAACTTTGCCACACTGGGGAGCATAAATTCCAAAGTAGGGCCCACTGGCAGGGTGCCAACCTCCTGAGCTATCTGTCCTGCCTATAGTGTCTGGATGTCTCCAGGGCCTTCAGGAGCTCCAGTATTTTTAAATAAAGATTTATTTATTTATTTATTTCTCTCCCCTTCCCCCCACCCCGGCTGTCTGTTCTCTGTGTCTATTTAGGAGTCCCAGTATTTCAGGCAGTATTTATTTTGGCAGTCAATGAGGTCCTGCTGAGATGTTCTCAAGTGTGGTCTCTGGAATGACCTCCTGACACACTTTGAAGTCTCTTAGTCATGTAAACTCATTTGTCTTTACCTTTTCCCCATTTTGGTCAAGGTCTTTTCCCATTTGCATTGCTAGGTGGTGCTTGGTAGTAACCCCTCAGTGCCAGAGAGGCTCATCCCCAGGAGTCATGTCACATGCTGGGGGGAATGTAATGCATTTACATGCTGAGTTTGGCTTGGAGAGTGGCCACATTTGAACAATATGGAGGCTCTCAGGAGGTAACTCTTAGGCACTCTGCAGCTCTAGACGTAGTTGAAATTTTAAAGCACAAAGCTCATAAGCATAGTCATCAGTATCATTGGACCATCCTTCTTCACTGGTTTGTTGTGTGTATCTTCACCCACCATCACTACGTCCCATGAACATTTGAATGCATTTATATGCCTTACATGTATGCCCATATGAGCTTCCTCTCATACATCCCCCATCATTGACACCCTGTACCAATTATCCTCCCCTATCACAGTTGTAATCCTCCTGCAACCAAAAACTTCTTTAAAAATGAAGCCAATAAAATAGCTAAATACAATTAATAAGAAAATGAAATAATAATGATATTTAAAAAAATAAGAAATGAAATACAAAAAATAAAAATAAAATAAAAAATAAGAAATTTGTGATAATAAAAAATAATTTAAAAAATTAAAAAATTTTTTTTTACATTTTGCCTTTCATCACTGTAAGATCTGTTGTCCTATATGCAAAGTGAGATTTTCTTCTCTTTGTTTCCCCAGTGTCTTATTATTTTTAATTTTCTCTTTAAAGAAATTTTAGGTTACAAGACAGTCACATACCAATACAGAGGACTCCCATATACCCAATATCCGCCCCTCTTCTCCCTTCCCCTATTAATAACATTTATACGTGGATGGTATATTTTTTACAACTGATGTACAAACACTGAAACATAGCTACTAACCATGGTCAATGGCTTACATTATGGTTTACATTTTAGACCACACACTTTTGTAAATTTTGATGTAATTTAACATGGCTGGTATCCATCATAGCAAGATCATGTAAAACACTTCCAACACCCACAAAACGCCACCTGTGCCATCTGTTCTATCCCTCCCTCCCCACTCCCCTAGGGAGAAGTGTTTGGTCAAATATCTTGCCCATTTTTAAAATGGGTTGTTTGTCTTTTTATTTTTGAGGTGTAGGATTTCTTTATATATGCAGGATATTAGGCCCCTATCAGATATATGATTACCAAATATTTTCTCCCATTGAGTAGGCTGCCTATTCACTTTCTTGATAAACTCTTTTGAGGTGAAAAGGTTTTAATTTTGAGGCAGTCCCATTTATCTATTTTTTCTTTCACTGCTCGTGCTTTGGGTGTAAAGTTCATGAAACCATTTCCTATTACAAGACCCTGTAGATGCTTCCCTACATTATCTTCCAAGATTTTTATGGTCTTGGCTCTTATATTTAGATCTTTGATCCATTTTGAGTTGATTTTTGTGTAAGGTGTGAGTTGGTGTTCCTCTCATTCTTTTGGATATGGATATCCAGTTCTCCAAGCACCATTTACTGAAGAAGCCATTCTCTCTCAGTTCAGTGGGCTTGGTGGCCTTGTTAAATATCAGATGACTGTATATTTGAGGATCTATATCAGAACTCTCAATTCTGTTTCTTCAAGTACCATTTACTGAAGAAACCATTCTCTCTCAGTTGAATGGGCTTGATGGCCTCATTTAATATCAGTTGACTATATATGCAGGGTCTGTATCAGAACTTTCAACTTGGTTCCATTGTGCAGTATGTCTATCCTTGTGCCAATGCCATGCAGTTTTGATCACTGTGGATTTATAGTATGTTTTAAAGTCAGCTAGTGTGATTTCTCTTATTTCATTTTTCTTTTGCAATATGTCTTTGTCTCTTTGGATCTCATTTACCTTCCAAATAAATTTCATAGTTAGTTTTTCCAATTCAGTAAATATTGCTGTGGAAATTTTTATTGGGATTGCATTTGTAAATGAGTTTGGGAAGGGTAGACATCTTAATGGTGTTTAGTCTTCCTATCCATGAATAGGGAATATTTTTCATTTTTTAGGTCATTTTTATTTCCTTTAGTAGTGTTGTGTAGTTTTCTGCATACAAGTAATTTACATCTTTAGTTACATTTATTCTTAGATGATCCTATTAGATGATATTGTAAATGGAATTTTTTTCTTGATTTCTTCCTCAGGTTGCTGCCTATTGTACAGAAATGCTACTTATTTTTACACATTGATCTTATAACCTGCCGCCTTACTGAACTCATTTATATGCTCTCAAAGCTTAGTTGTAGATTTCTCAGGGCTTTCAATGAAATGATCATGTTATCTGCAAATAGTGAAATTTTTACTTCTTCCTTTCCAATTTGGATGACTTTTACATCTTTTTCTTGCCTACGTTCTCTAGCAAGTACTTGTAACACAATTTTAATAAGAGTGGCTCTATATTGGGCATGCTTGTCTTTTTCCAGAGCTTAGAGAGAAACCTTTTAGAATTTCAATATTGAATATGATGTTAGCTGTGGGTATTTCATATATACTATTTATCATGTTGAGGAAGTTTCCTTCTATTTCTATCTTTTGTAGTGCTTTTATCAGAAAAGATTGCTTTTCAAATGCATTTTCTGCATCTATAGAGATGATCATGTGAATTTTTTCCTTAGGTTTGTTACTGTGGTATATTACATTGATTTTCTTATGTTGAACCATCCTTGCATACTGGGGATGAAACCCACTTGGTCATGGGGCATAATTTGTTTGATGTGCTGTTGAATCCAAGTCACAAATATTTTGTTGAGGAATTAGCATCCAGGTTCATCAATGAGATTGGTCAATAGTTTTCCTTTCTTGTGGTTTTCTTGTTTGGCTTTGATATTAGGGTGATGTTGGCATCATAGAATGAGTTAAGCAATGTTCTCTCCACTTCTATTTTTTGGAAGAGTTTAAGCAGGGTTGGTGCTAGTACTTTCAGGAATGTGTAGTAGAATTCACTTGTGAAGCCATTTGTTCCTGGCTCTTCTTAGTTGGGAAGTTTTTCATGAATCATTATTTTTATATTTGTGATGGGTCTGTTGAGTTCATCAATTTCTTCTTTTGTCAATATAAGTTGCTTGTGTGCTTCTCGGAATTTGACCATTTACTCTAAAATATCTATCTTGTTGGTATACAATTTTTCAAAGAATTATTTTATGATACCTTCATTTTTGTGGGGTCAGTGGTGATAGCCCCTTCCTTGTTTTTTATTTTATGTATTTTCATCTTCTCATTTTCTTTGTTAGTCTAGCTAAGGGTTTGCCAACTTTATTAATCTTCTCAAAGACCAGAATTTTGCTTTATTTTTCTAGTGCTTTCTTATTTTCAATTTCATTTAGTTCCACTCTAATCTTTGTTATTTCATTCTTTCTAGGTGTTCTGGGATTAATTTGTTGTTCTTTTTCTAATTCCTGCAGGTTTACAGTTAGATCTTTGATTTTAACACTTTCTTCTTTTTTAATGGCTAAGATTTTTCCTCTCATTACAGCTTTTGCTGAATCCCATAAGTTTTAATATGTTGTGTTGTCATTTTCATTCATTTCAAGGTAGTTACTGATTTCTTTTTCAATTTCCTCCTTAACCCACTGATTGTTTAAGAGTGTGTTGTTTAACTTCCCTATCTTTATGCCTAATCTGCTTCTCTGCCCCTTACTGATTTTCAGCTTCATTCCATTGAGGCTAGAGAAATTACTTGGTATATTTTCAATCATTCTGAATTTTTTGAAAGTTGTTTTATGGTCTAGCATGTGGACAATCCTAGAGAATGATCCATATATGCTCAAGAAGAATGTATATCCCACTGTATTGGGGTGCAATATTCTTTATATGTCTATTAGATCCAGATCTGTTAATGTATTATTCAAGGTTTCTGTTTGTTTTTGACCTCTGTTACAAAGTTCTGTCTAATGGTGATAATGGTGTTTTAAAGTTCCCCACTATAAATTAGAGGCATCTATTTCTTCACTTATTTTTTCAATGTTTGCCTCATGTATTTTGAGGTGCCCTGGTTAGGTGTATAAATGTTTATGATTGTTCCTTCTTCTTGATGGATTACCCTTTTTAAAAATTATAGTTTTTATTTGTCTCTTAGAATAATTTTGTATTTAAATTCTATTTTGTCTGATATTCATATAGCTACTTCTGCCCTTTTCTGATTATTGTTTGCATTTAAAATTGTTTTCCAGCCATTCACTTTCAGTCTCCTTGTGTCCCTGCATTTAAGTTGAGTTTATTGTAGACATCATATACTTGGATCATATTTTCTTATCCATTCTGACAGTCTGTGTCCCTTGATTAGAGAATTTAATCCATTAACATTCAGTGTTATTATTACTCTCAAGGAATTACTTATATTACCATATTTTCTTTAGGCTTATGTATGCCATATTTTGTTTTTCTTTTTCTTTTTATCTTTTTAGTTATTCTTACCAATAACTTTATTTCCTACACTCTTCTCCAATCCTCTCTCTCCTGTTTTTTTTTCCTTTCAACCTGCAGAACTCCCTTTAGTATTTCTTAAAGGGAGGTTTCTTGTTGACAAACTCTCTTAATTTCTGATTGTCTGTGAATATTTTGAACTATCCCTCATTTTTGATTGCCAGTTTTGCTGTACACAGTATTCTGGCTGACAGTTTTTTCTTTAGTACCTTAACTGTGTTATAGCACTGCCTTCTTGCCTCCATGGCTTCAGGTGAGAAATCAGTACTTAATCTTATTGAGCTACCTTGTACATGATTAATCTGTTTTTCTGCTTTCGGTATTCTCTGTTTGTCCTAAGCATTGGACAGTTTCTTAAGTATGTCTTGGTGTAGGTCTATTAGGATTTATATTCATGGACATTTACGTCCATATTCTTTAAAAGCATTTGAGGAACCACCAAACTGTCCTCCAGAATGGCTGGATCCTTCTGCATTCCCACCAGCAGTGGATAAGGGTTCCTATTCCTCCACATCCTCTCCAACACATGTAGTCCTCTGTTTTTTTTAATAGCCACTTGTCTAATGGGTGTAAGATGGTGTCTCTTTGTAGTTTGATTTGCATTTTCCTAATAGCTAGTGATGTTGAGCATCTTTTCATGTGCCTTTTAGCCATTTGTATTACTTCTTTGGAGAAGCATCTGTTCAAGTCTCTTGCCCATTTTTAAAATGGGTTCTTTGTCTTTTTATTTTTGAGATACAGGATTTCTTTATGTATGCTGGATATTAGGCTCCTATCAGATATATGGTTACCAAATATTTTCTCCCATTGGTTAGTCTGTCTTTTCACTTTCTTGATAAACTACTTTGAGGTGCAAAAGGCCTTAATTTTGAAGAGGTCCCATTTATCTATTTTTTATTTCACTGCTCGTGCTTTAGGTATGAAGTTCATGAAGCCATTTCCCAAAACAAGATCATGTAGATGCTTCCCTACATTGTCTTCCAATGTCTCTAGTGTCTTGGCTCTTATATTTAGAACTTTGATCTATCTTGAGTTGATTTTTGTATAAGGTGTGAGATGGTAATCTTCTCTCATTCTTTTGCATATGGATATCCAGTTCTCCAAGCACCATTTGTTGAAGAGGCCATTCTCTCCCAGTTGAATGTGCTTTGTGGCCTTGTTGAATATCAGATGACTGTAATGTGAGGATCTACATCCAAACTCTCAATTCAGTTCCATTGGTCGGTATGTTTATCCTTGTGTCAATACCATGCCATTTTGATTTGTAATATGTTTTAGAGTCAGGTAATGTGATTCCTCTGATTCCATTTTTCTCTTTTAGATATATCTTTGGCCTTTTAGGGCCTCTTTCCCTTCCAAATAAATTTCATAGTTAGTTTTTCCAGTTCAGTAAAAAATGTTGCGTTGATTTTAATTGGGATTGCATTAAATCTGTAGAACAGTTTCAGTAAGATAGACATCTTCTCTATAGTTTGTGGTTTTAGTGTTGAGTTGAATAACTATTTTTCTATTTTTCCTAGAGTCTTCTATATTTGATTCCAAAAACTATAAAGATCTCTCTCTTTAAGGTCTTTAACTTATCTAGAATTTATTTTGTGTGTGTGATATGAGGTATGGTTGTCTATTTTTCCGATTTTCAAGTTAGAAAGGTATTTGTGGCAGCACAAATTTTAAAATAATCTGTTTTATTTTCACCATTGAACTGTAATCACATCTCTATCATATACCAAGTTTCTATATATACATGAGCCTGTTTCTTTACTTTCTAATATGTTCCATTTGTCTGCTTTTTATAGTGCTACTACAATACAACATTTAAATTATACTATTCTTTATAACTCTTAAAATCTGGTAGGGCAAGCCCTCTTCTCTTGTTCTTGTGTAAAATCATTTTTTATATTCTTTATCCTTGACTCAATTTCAGTCAGAAATCTGATTGGAATTGCAATGAATTAAGAAGTGAATTTGAGGAGAATTAACATCTTTATATAATTTCCATACATGAATATGACTTATTTCTCCACTTGCTTAGGTATTCTTTTAAGTTCTTCAATAAAATTTTATTATTTTCTTCATAAGTATCTTTCATAACTTTCATTATATTTACTCCTAGATGCCATAGAATTTTAAAAGTTATGGTGGATGAGAGTTTAAAATTATTTTTACATTTTCTAATTAGTTGCTAATAATGTGTAAGAAACTATATTCTATTGAACAATCTTGATAACTCTCTTAGTTTTAATTGCTTTTAGCTTTTTGTTTATTTTCTAGTAGGTTATTTATTATTTTGTCTGAAAACAATCCTTACAGTTACTATTTTCCTTTCTATTGCTTTGCCTATGACCTCTAATATAATGATAAATATTATAATAATTGTGATCATGGGTATCCTTGCCATCATCTAACTTTAGTGAAAATGCTTCTAAAATTTCACAATGAGGTTTCCTGTAGGTGTATGGAGACCCATTATCACGTTTAATTTCCCTTCTATTCCTGTTCCAAGCAGTGTTCCCCAATTCTAAGTCTGCTCCATTCTAGTTGTTCTTTCTGAAAATAGCTCCATCATAAGTTGTGTTTTTCGGACCCTTGGATGTTGCTGGATTACATAGTTATAATAATAAAGAAATACATTAAAATGTGAGTTACTATCAGAGGAACAGTATGAAATTATTTTATTACTCCTCAAAAGAGAAAGATTATGTTTGTAAACTAATGGGTGTGATACCCTTTGATTGCAATAAATTTAGTTGAGGGACTTTTGATTAGATTACCTGTTAAGATGACTGTAGGGCTTTTTATTGGACTGTGTCAGTGAGGTGGGACTCATGTTGAGTTTCTGCCCCCTTGCTGGGTCTGCTAAAAATGGATGCTCACTCAGGAAGACACAATGTGTATTTCTTTAAATTCGCTGTGATATGATTTAGTACTTGCACTGTTACTGATTTAAGGTTTTTTTGAATATTGTAATGTCTTTTTGGAATTCAGAGGATGGAATGTAGCAGTTTGATATAGTTATGAATTCCAAAAATAGAATTTGGATTATGTTTGTAATCTGGTCTGTACCTGGGTGTGATTAAGCTATAATTAGGGCTTTGATTGGGACATGTCATTAGGGCACTGAATCCCCACCCCTTGGTGGGTGGGGATTCACAGATAAAAGGCATGGCAAAGGACTGAGTTGGGGGTTTTTGATGTTGGAGTTTTGATGTTGGAGTTTGAGGCTGAAGCCTTAAACTGGAGCCCCGGGAAGTAAGCTCACAGAGGAAAGAGAAGCCAGTCCCAGGAAGAGAGGAACCCTGAGCCCAGGAAGAAACAAGCCCTGGGAAGAAAGGAAACTTGAACCCAAAGAGAAGAAAGACCCTGAAAGTGAGGAAACCAGGGAGCCTGAACCCTCACAGCCATTGGCAGCCATCTTGTTCCAACACGTGAAAATAGACTTTGGGAGGGAAGTAACTTATGCTTTATGGCTTGGTATCTGTAAACTCCTACCCCAAATAAATACCCTTTATAAAAACCGACCATTTCCTGGTGTTCCACATCAACACCCCTTTGGCTGAGTAATACATAGATGAAGGGGGCATGATTGTGTTCCAATAAAATGAATACTGAATTTTGAATTTCATTTAATTTTCATGTATCACAAAATATTTTTCTTCTTTTGACTTGTGTTCAATCATTTAAAAATGTGAAAATCACTCAGCTCACAGATCATACAAAAACATGTGGTGAGTTGGATTTGGCCTGCAGGCCATAGTTTGATGGTTCCTGGGTTAGTGTATCAGAATAGCTGTGAAAAATACAACATTACATTGTTTAATCATGCATAAAAACATTTTCACAAATACTATATATATGATCTTTAGAACAACTGTAAGAAGTAGGTATTCCTATCATTCCCATTCCCTACATATGAGAAAGCTGAGGCTCAGAGATTTGCCTAAAGCATTGCATCTCACCCCTTGATACACATCGGAATTACCCAAGGAGCTTAAAAAATACTAAGCTCCGGAGAGGGGGCAAGATGGTGGCTGAGTGAACATCCCTGTTAGGGTCTTCTGCAGGGAATCGGCTGGGCGGCGTTGGAGACTCTTTGGGACCGGATTGTTTCGGGATTTTTGCTGGTCCAGAGGTGTCTGGACATCGATTTGGAGGGAAGGTAACAGAGAGGATCCGTCTGTGAAATATACACGGAGATCCCAGCTACCTGTAGAGGATTCCCTCCTTGGGTAGGTGGAGACGAGGCATCTAGCCCCTCTCAGTGGGACTGAGCCAGGCCGGGCCGCAGCGGCGGACGCTGGAGCCGGGCAGGGCTGCGCCGGAGGCGAGCGGGGCCGGGCGGGGCCGGTTCAGGCCGCGGCGGCGGGCGGCGGACGCCGGAGCCGGGCCTGGGCCACTGTAGCGAGCGGAGCCGGGCGTAGCCGGGCCGGGCCGCGGCGGTGACAGGTGGACGCCGGAGCCGGGCCGGGCCGCTGTAGCGAGCGGAGCCGGGCGTAGCCGGGCCGGGCCGCGGCGGCGTACGGAGCCGGGCGGGGCCGGTGCAGGCCGAGGCGGCGAGAGGCGGACGCCGGAGCTGGGCGGAGCCACTGTAGCGAGCGGAGCCGGTGTAGCCGGGCCGGGCCACGGCGGCGTACGGAGCCGGGCGGGGCCGGTCCAGGACGCAGCGGCGACGGGCGGACGCCGGAGCCGGGCAGGGCTGCTGTAGCGAGCGGAGCCGGGCGTGGCCGGGCCGGGCCGCGGGGGCGTATGGAGCCGGGCGGGGCCGGTGCAGGGTGCAGCGGCGAGAGGTGGACGCCGGAGCTGGGCCGGGCCGCTGTAGCGAGCGGAGCCAGGCACTGCCGGGTCAGGCCGCGGCGGCGTATGGAGCTGGGCAGGGCCGGTCCAGGCCGCAGCGGCGGGAGGTGGACGCGGGAGCCGGCTGGGCCGCTGTAGCGAGCGGAGCCGGGCGGAGCCAGGCCAGGCCGCGTCGGCGTAAGGAGCCGGGCGGAGCCGGTCCAGGCCTCCGCGGCGGGCGGCGGCGGGTGGAGCCGGGCCTGCGGAGGGGTTTCTGTTCTTTGTTTTTTTTTTGTTTTTGTTTTTGTTTTTTTTTTTGGTGCATCTGCAGTACTGGGGAGTTCGTGGGCCCTGGGCGGCCTATTGGGGGTTTGTGGGAAGGGAGGTGCTTGCATACCCATTTGGGCAGACAGACAGGGGGGTTTTAGGGCAAAGCGGGGGGAAGTTGTTGTTTTAGATAGTGTTGCAATTGTGACACGTGTATACCTGTATCTCTCTTCCCCCTATCCGTCCCCCACCGTTTGCCCATCCACTTTTTCTTTCTTCCTTTCTTCTTGTCTTTCTTTTTTTCTTTATTATAATTAGTTTTTTTTTTGGTTTTCTCTTTCCCTCTTGTCCCTCATCTTCCACTTATTTTATTTTAATTCAAGTATACAATAGGTGCTACAGGGAACACCTCACATTTGCTAGGTTTTCCCATCCTCCACTGCCTCATTTCTGTTTGAACTGATTTAGGCTACCTACACTATCCCCCTTCCCCTGCATCTTGATATCCACTATCATCTACTGTCTCTCCTATATTCCACCCCCCACCTCCCGATCTGTGATCCACAAAGTGTCTAACTTTTAATTTCTAATACCTTTGTTCTGTTTTCTGTCTGGTATCCACTCTTGAAACTATTACCTTTCTTTTCTTTTTCCCTCTCTCATGAAAATAATAGCTTTGTAGTTCATACCATATTCCCCCCATATTCAGTCATCTACTTCATAAAAGGTACTCTACCTACAGCTATAACTCTATACAATCTACATAAATCTAACCTCCATCCTCCCAGATCTCATATTCTTGCTTTGTTAACATACATCACCAATACTACCTTACACTTTTCCCTTGCTTACACAATTGCCTTTCCCCAACACTAATACTTTCCTCTAAAGTGAACTTAACCAACAACAAGTAACAAGAATAAGAAGAAAAAAGTGACAAAGAGAAGATATAACACCTATGCAAAAATAACAACTAATTAACCTCCAAGAGCAGACAAAGAAGCTAAGGAACTGAATAAATTCATCAAAATAAAGAGATGACCAGAAAGCAACAAAAATCTACAAACCAAACCAATAATCAGGAAAACATGGCTGAATCCAATCGACAAACCAATAATCACGAAGGGGAGCAAAACTTGGCACAAGCAATGAAAGATCTCAGAACATTTATCACCGACAAATTTGATGCAGTAATGAAAGAGGTTAACAACATGAAGACATCACTTGGAGGGGAAATTGCAGACATACGCAAAAACATAACAGATATGATGGGAATGAACACCACAGTTCAAGAAATCAAAAATACACTTGTAGCAAATATCAGCAGACTAGAAGAGAGAGAGCAGAGAATTAGTGATGTGGAAGACAGTACATCAGAAATCAAACAGATAGTAGAAGGGGTCAATAAGAAGATAGAAAAAATCCAATTAGGATTTAGGGACCTGAATGACAATGCAAAACGCTCAAACATACGTATTATAGGCATTCCAGAAGGTGAAGAGAAGGGAAAGGGGTCAGAAGGAGTGTTGCAGGAAATAATGGCTGAAAACTTCCCAAATCTACTGAAAGAGACAGATGTACATATCCAAGAAGCACAGCGCACTCCACAAGTCATAAACCCCAACAGGCCCACCCCAAGACATATACTTGTCAAATTATCCAATGCTCAAGACAAAGAGAAAATCCTAAAAGCAGCAAGAGAAAAGAAAACCATCACATACAAGGGAAGCTCAATTAGATTAAGTGCTGATTTCTCTTCTGAAACCATGGAGGCAAGAAGACAGTGGTATGATATAGTCAAGGTACTAAAGGAAAAAAACTTCCAACCAAGAATACTCTATCCAGCTAAACTAGCATTCAAACATGATGGAGAGTTCAAAATATTCGCAGACAAACAGAAACTGAAAGAGTATACCAACAAGAAACCTCCCCTTCAAGAAATTCTAAAGGGAGTTCTGCAGGAAGAAAGGAAAAAACAGGAAAGGCAAAGTTGGAGGAGAGTATAAGACCAACAACAACAACAAAAAAGACAAAAAAAAATATACTAACAAAATATAACAAACACAAATCCAATCAAAATATGGCTAACACAAATAATTCCTTGACAGTAATAACACTGAATGTCAACGGATTAAACTCACCTATCAAAAGATTCAGACTGGGACATTGGATAAGGAAATATGACCCATCCATATGCTGTCTACAAGAGACACATCTTAGACCCAGAGACGCATGGAGATTGAAAGTGAATGGCTGGAAAACAATCATACAAGCTAACAATAACCAAAAAAGGCAGGAGTAGCTATATTAATATCAGACAAAATAGACTTTAAATGTGAAACAATTATGAGAGACAAAGAAGGATACTACATTTTAGTGAAAGGGAAAATCTGTCAAGAAGATCGAACAATCATAAATATCTATGCCCCTAACAAGGGTGCCTCTAAATACGTCAGGCAAACGCTGGAAAATCTAAGTGAAAGAATAGATACATCTACACTTATAGTGGGGGATTTTAATACACCACTATCAACTCTGGACAGAACATCTCAAAAGAGAATCACCAAAGAAACAAAACATCTGAATAGTATATTAGAGGAGCTCAACCTAATAGACATATATAGATCGCTACACCCAAACACAGCAGGATATACATTTTTCTCAAGCGCACATGGATCATTCTCCAAGATAGATCATATGCTAGGCCACAAAGAAAGGCTGAACGAATTCAGAACGATTGAAATCATACAAAACATTATCTCTGACCACAGTGGAGTCAAGCTGGAGATTTGCAAGGGACAGAAGCCCAGATTTCACACCACGATTTGGAAATTAAACAGCACACTCTTAGAAAAACAGTGGGTCAAAGAGGAAATCTCAAAAGAAATCAATGACTACCTTGAAACAAATGATAATGATAACACAACATACCAAAATTTATGGGATGCAGCAAAAGCAGTACTGAGAGGGAAGTTTATAGCCATAAATTCATATATCAAAAAAGAAGAAAGAGCAAAAATTGAAGAACTAACTGCACATTTGAAGGAATTAGAAAAACAACAACAAAGTAACCCAACAGGAAGAAGAAGGAAGTAAGTAACAAAGATAAGAGCAGAACTAAATGAAATAGAAAATAAGAAAGCACTTGAACAGATAAACAATACCAAGAGCTGGTTTTTTGAGAAGATTAACAAAATTGACAAACCTTTAGCAACACTAACAAAGAAAAAAAGAGAGAAGATGCAAATACACAAAATAAGAAATGAGAAAGGCGATATCACCACTGACCCCACAGAAATAAAGAGGATATTTTGAAAAACTATATTACAACAAAAATGACAATCTAGAGGAAATGGACAAATTCCTAGAAACACATAAGCAGCCCATATTGACAAAAGAAGAAATTGATAATCTTAACAAACCAATCACAAGCAGAGAGATAGAATCAGTTATTAAAAATCTCCCAACTAAGAAGAGCCCAGGGCCAGATGGCTTCACAGGTGAATTCTACAAAACATTCCGGAAAGAACTGACACCAATCCCGCTGAAACTATTCCAAAACATCGAAACAGAAAGAACATTACCCAACTCCTTCTATGATGCCAACATTACCCTAGTACCAAAGCCAAACAAAGACATCACAAGAAAGGAAAATTACAGACCAATTTCTCTAATGAACCTAGACGCAAAAATACTTAACAAAATACTTGCTAATCGTATTCAACAACACGTTAAACGTATTATACACCACGACCAAGTGGGATTCATCCCAGGTTTGCAAGGATGGTTCAACATAAGAAAATCAATCAACGTAATACACCATATAAACAGATTGAAGGAAAAAAATCACATGATTATATCTATAGATGCAGAAAAAGCATTTGACAAAATACAGCACCCTTTCTTGATAAAAACACTCCAAAAGATTGGAATACAAGGGAATTTTTTGAACATGATAAAGAGTATATATGAAAAACCTAAAGCCAATATTGTTTACAATGGAGAAATCCTAGACTCCTTCCCTCTAAACTCAGGAACAAGACAAGGATGCCCACTGTCTCCGCTCCTATTTAACATTGTCTTAGAAGTACTTGCTCGAGCACTGAGGCAAGAACCAGAAATAAAAGGCATTCAAATTGGAAAGGAAGAAGTCAAAATTTCATTATTTGCAGATGACATGATCCTATACATAGAAAACCCTGAGAGATCTACAACGAAGATTCTAGAACTCATAAATGAGTTTAGTAAAGTCGCAGGTTATAAGATCAATGCGCAAAAATCAGTAGCATTTCTGTACACCAATAATGAGCAAGATCAGGAGGAAATCAAGAAACAAATACCATTCACAATAGTAAATAAAAAAATCAAATACTTAGGAATAAATTTAACTAAAGAGGTAAAGAACTTATACACCGAGAACTATACAAGATTGTTCAAGGAAATCAAAGAAGACCTAAATAAATGGAAGACTATTCCTTGTTCATGGATAGGAAGACTGAACATTATTAAGATGTCTATCCTACCAAAACTGATCTACACATTCAATGCAATCCCAATAAAAATCAATGCAGCCTTCTTTAAGGAACTAGAAAAACTAACTATGAAATTTATTTGGAAAGGAAAGAGACCCTGAATAGCCAAAGACATACTGAAAAAGAAAAACGAAATTGGAGGAATCACACTACCTGACTTCAAAACATACTATAAAGCTATGGTGGTGAAAACAGCATGGTATTGGCATAAGGAGAGACACATAGACCAATGGAATCGAATTGAAAGCTCTGATATAGAACCTCACATATACAACCACATAATATTCGATAAAGCCACCAAACCCTCTCAACTGGGAGAGAGTGGCCTATTCAACAAATGGTGTCTGGAGAACTGAATAGCCATATGTAGAAGAATGAAAGAGGATTACCATCTCACACCTTATACAAAGATCAACTCAAGATGGATCAAAGACCTAAATATAAGAGCCAAGACCATAAAAACCTTAGAAAGCAGTGTAGGGAAACATCTACAGGACCTTGTAATAGGAAATGGATTTATGAATATCTCACCAAAAGCACGAGCAGCAAAAGAACTAATAGATAAATGAGACTTCCTCAAAATTAAAGCCTTCTGCACCTCAAAGGAGTTTATCAAGAAAGTAAAAAGGGAGCCCACACAGTGGGAGAAAATATTTGGCAATCATATATCTGATAAGAAACTTATAACGTGCATATATAAAGAACTCCTATATCTTGAAAATAAAAAGATAAACAACCCATTTAAAAAATGGGAAAAAGACTTAAACAGACACTTCTCCGAAGAAGAAATACAAATGGCAAGAAAGCACATGAAAAAGTGTTCCAAATCTCTAGGTATCAGGGAAATGCAAATCAAAACTACAATGAGATACCATCTTACACCCATAAGATTGGCAGCTATGAAAAAAACAGAAGAATACAAGTGCTGGAGAGGATGTGAAGGAAGGGGAACACTCATCCACTGCTGGTGGGAATGCAGAAGGATCCAACCATTCTGGAGGACAGTATGGCGGTTTCTCAAAAAACTAGCCATAGATTTGCCATATGACCCAGCAATACCACTGCTGGGTATATACCCAGCAGAACTGAAAACAAGGACACAAACCGATATATGTACACCAATGTTCATAGCAGCATTGTTCACTATTGCCAAAAGTTGGAATCAACCCAAATGCCCATCAACAGATGAGTGGATCAATAAAATGTGGTATATACACACAATGGAATACTACTCGGCTGTAAGAACAAACACACTACAAATACATGTGATAACATGGATGAATCTTGAGAACCTTATGTTGAGTGAAGCAACCCAGACATTGAAGGACAAATACTACATGACCTCAATGATATGAAATAAACAAGCTGCCCTAGATAGCAAGAGACTGAACGATAGGCTTACAGGAAATCGGAGGGTGGAGGAAGGATATGAGCCGATGTCTGCAGGGGTGGAATTTAAGATGAGATGGTGGTAAGTATGAACACAAAGAAGAGATAAAAGGGGGGCAAGGGGTTGCCTTTGGTTGGGGCTTTGCGGGTTTGAGGATGGCTGGGGAGGGACGGATGGGTAACGTTGCCCAAAAGTGGGGGGAGGGAGGGGTAGCATACGAACACAGGAGAGGGTCAGGTGTTGGTGGAGAGTAAAATGCCGAGAAAATCATATCAAAATATAATAAAGAGTGTTACCTGTTTAGAATGCTCAGAGGGGAGGGTCTGATGCAGGACGGGCTCCTGGGGAATGTCTAAATGCTCATTCTGCCAGAGTGAGTGACACCATGGGGTAGAAACCCAAGTAGTGAGAGTGGGGGTCGACCCACATCCTGGGGAGGACTAATGCCATCAAATAGAGGGAACTGTATCCCTCGAGAGAAAGGGTGGCTCCCAGGGCATTGGGGCAGTTGAGCACGTTAGGCCCTGAACACTATTCCATCTGTCTCTGGAAGTGGCTCCTCAGGAAACGGAGGTTGGCTGTCACTGTGGGCACCCAGGTGGAAGGGAAAATGGACGTTAAGTGTGTGGAACCAAAGTAAATAGGGGGTAAGAGAGGAGTTTCTTGAGAGTACACAAGGATGGTTATAAAACATGTAATATTACACCATAACATATAGGAGATGACAGACTGATAATGTAAACCATAATGTAAAACATAAGATAACTAAAAATGTAAAGAACTGTGTATCCTAAAGTATGCACCATAATGTAAGCTCAGATGTCACCTTGTTAGAAAGCTAATGTCTCAGACTCTGTACATCACTTTAAGTAAATATGATATGAATAGGGCATAAGAGTATCACTGTGGAAGGGAAAAGGTGTTCTGGTGGATGTGTGGGAGTGCTGTATATTATATATATACATTGCTGTGGTTTAGGACTCCTGTGAAGAAAAGCTGAACAATTGGGGGGGGGGGGGAAAGAAAAAGAAAAAGATAGGATGTGGAATTTTTTCAAGTCAACATTCTTTATCTAAGTTCTTTATCTAACTTTATCCAAGTTCTTTATCTATCCTTTAAACCCATCGCTATATGCCATTCCCTAGTAAGGGACCATGACATTATATTGGGCTTCAAATTTCGGGGAGTTCTGGATCACAGAGTGTTTGAACAATGGCAATGGGGGGATACTGGTATGGGATACCAATGACAGGTGATATATGGCTGACAGGGAGCTGTACAGAACATATGTCCAGGGTGCATGGTAATGTTTGGATATACTCATAGTGGCAACAATTAAAAACCACAGTGGGGGGGGGTACTGGGTTCCTGGCCAGTGGTGTTCTGTCGTGGTCCCTAGGGGAGCAGCGACAGTCTCCCAGGTACAGTGGCGGGGACCGGGAGGGAGTGAGGGTTCAACAGTGAGCCCCTGATGCTAATGACTATGCTTGCGAGCTGATAAACCCAAAATAAGAACAAGGCCTAGAGCAACATTGTGCCTGGGAATTTCCTCCTGTCAGCCTTCATGTTACTCAAATGTGGCCAGTCTCGAAGCCAAACTCAGCATGTAAATGCAATGCCTTCCCCCCAGCGTGGGACATGACACCCGGGGATGAGCCTCCCTGGCAACGAGGGACCACTATCAACTACCAACTGATGATGCAACTGGAAAATGACCTTATACGGAAGGTTCAATGCGGATCAGCAGAATATCCATGTCTACATAAAATACCATGACTTTAAAATGCTGTTTGACCTAAAGTAAGGGGGAAATGGAAAGGAGAAATGAGTCTATATGGCTACGAGTTTCTAAAAAAGAGTCTGGAGGCTGGCAGAAGGATTGCCCTCATGCACAACTGAGCAGAGTCAGAGAGACAGATAAAGCAGATACAACCCCCAGATATTGGTTCCTTTGAGGGCTAAATAGACCCATGGGAGTTATGGTCATGGCCGATGGGGTTAACTACCAGGGCAGATGGCCCCTCTTTGGAAATGGTGTTTATGTGTGATGAATCTGGACTCAGATGGGATCTCCCTTCATAAGACTTTCATGCTAATGTGCTGGAGGTGCAGTTAATGTTGGGGTTTAAGATATATTTAGGGGATTTGAATCTCTGGACTGACAATGTGATAGCCAGGTCCTGAGCCTCAACAGACTCCAGCACCTACAATCTGAACTATTGGACTTACCACACTCAGCTAAGATGGAGTTGAAGAAGGACAACCACCACACCATGGAGCCTAGAGTGATTACAACTGAAAATGGGAGGATTGCATCCAGCATCCATGTGGAATCTGAGCCTCCTCTTGACATAGAGGTGCAATGGACACAACCAATCCAATGTCCACATAGAAGAGGTGGTATTGGATTGGGAAAAGTGGACATGGTGGATGATGGGTATGGGGAAAGGCAGGAAGAGATGAGAGGTGGAGGCGTCTTTGGGACATGGAGCTGCCCTGGATGGTGCTTTAGAGGTAATCACCGGACATTGTAAATCCTCACAGGGCCCACTGGATGGAATGGAGGAGAGTATGGGCCATGATGTGAACCATTGTCTATGAGGTGCAGAGGTGCCCAAAGATGTACTTACCAAATCCAATGGATGTGTCATGATGATGGGAACGAGTGTTGTTGGGGGGGGGGGGAGAGGGGGGGTGGGGGGTGGGGTTGAATGGGACCTCACATATATATTTTTAATGTAATATTATTACAAAGTCAATAAAAAAAAATACTAAGCTCCTCCACTAGAGATTCTGATTTAATTGGTCCAGACTGTGGTTCTCAGCTGGGGACAATATTGTTTCCTCTTCCCCAGGGGACATTTGGCAATATCTGGAGAGGTTTTTGGTTGTAAATATTAGGTATGGGCAAGATACTACTGGTGTGCTGTAGATAGAGTCCAGCAAAGCTTCTAATCATTTTATGAGGTACTGGACAACCTACCACAACAAAGAATTATCTGACCAAAAGTATGAATAATGCCAAAGTTGAGAAACCCTGATCTAGGGCAGGGCCTCAGCACTGGTCTATAATATAGACCAATTATATAGATTCAATATAAATCACTTCAAATGAATTCCCAGGTGATAGTGTTACTGAGCAATGGGCTTGCTGACCAATATGCACAGGAGCCAATTCTATGACATCAGGAGTTTGAGAAAAGAAGGAGCTTTATTGTGAGGTTGCCCAGCAAGGAGATAGGAGGCAAGGCTCAAATCTTTCTCCTTGACTTGAAGGTAAAGGGAGATTTTATGGGGTTGGGAAGTGAGTGTTAGTAGACTTGATTGGTTAGGCATAGATTTGCCTGCATATTGTAAGGCAGGTTTTTTTCCCCATGAATTTTCCTGTTTTTTTTTTTTTTTAATATATTTTTAATTTATTTTTAAATGATACTTAGATTACATAAAATGTTACATAAAAAATATAAGGGATTCCCATATGCCACACTCCCCACACCTCCCACCCTTCCCCACATTATAGAAAACCCTGAGAGATCTACAACAAAGCTTCTAGAACTCATAAATGAGTTTAGTAAAGTCGCAGGTTTTAAGATCAATGCACAAAAATCAGTAGCATTTCTGTACACCAATAATGAGCAAGATCAGGAGGAAATCAAGAAACAAATACCATTCACAATAGTAAATTAAAAAATCAAATACTTAGGAATGAATTTAACTAAAGAGGTAAAAAACTTATATACCAAGAACTATACAAGACTGTTCAAGGAAATCAAAGAAGACCTAAATAAATGGAAGAATATTCCTTGTTCATGGATAGGAAGACTGAATATTATTAAGATGTCTATCCTACCAAAGCTGATCTACACATTCAATGCAATCCCAATAAAAATCAACACAGCCTTCTTTAAGGAACTGGAAAAACTAACTATGAAATTTATTTGGAAAGGAAAGAGGCCCCAAATAGCCAAAGACATATTGAAAAAGAAAAACGAAATTGGAGGAATCACACTTCCTGACTTCAAAACATACTACAAAGCTACAGTAGTGAAAACAGCATGGTATTGGCATAAGGAGAGACACACAGACCAATGGAATCGAATTGAAAGTTCTGATATAGAACCTCATATATATAGCCATATAATATTCAATAAAGCCACCAAACCCTCTCAACTGGGAGAGAATGGGCTATTCAACAAATGGTGCCTGGAGAACTGGCTATCCATATGTAGAAGAATGAAAGAGGATTACCATCTCACACCTTATACAAAGATCAACTCAAGATGGATCAAAGACCTAAATATAAGAGCCAAGACCATAAAGATCTTGGAAAGCAGGGTAGGGAAACATCTACAGGACCTTGTAATAGGAAATGGCTTCATGAATATCACACCAAAAGCACGAGCAGCAAAAGAACTAATAGATAAATGGGACTTCCTCAAAATTAACAACTTCTTTCATTACTGTGGTACATTCAATGCAATTGATGAACACATTTTGGAGCATTGCTACTAAGCATGGATTATGGTTTACATTATGGTTTACATTGTAGTTCACACTCTCTCCCTCTCAATTCTATAGGTTATGTTCATATATATAATGGCCCGTATCTGTCATTGCAATGTCACTCAGGACAATTCCAAGTCCTGAAATTGCCCCCATATTACACTCCTTTTCCCCATTCCATGTCCAGTGACCACTGTCTCCACATTAGTGATATAATTTCTTCCATTGCTAGAATCACAATAATCTATAGTAGAATACCAGTAACTAAACTCTTTTCCATATTTAGTTCCCTGATCCTGAGAATTCTAGGATGATGATGCACATTCCACCTTTAATTGAGAGAGGAATTCAGTCCCATATGGTTGATGGATGGGCATTTCTTGTTTGCAGTTGTATACTCTCTCAGTTACTTGG